>NC_072854.1:67739425-68989425 GCF_028858705.1 Grus americana
TAAATTCCACTATATCAATACTTCTTAAACTGCCTAAGTAATTTTGAAGCCTCAACTCAACTTCTCTGTGCTTCTGAAAAAGTCTACTAAAATATGAGTAACCATCAACTTACATGGTTACAGACACCGCTACTTATCCATTACATTTGACATATTCAAGATGCACAATTTCTCCAGTACTGAGTAGTGCAACACAAGTAGCGTACTGTATGAGAACTGCCTCAGTAAAAGGAAGTTTTTAAACTGCTGGCCAAGTTTAATCAGGTGACTGAAAGTATTACTTCAAATACCAAAAAAGCCTTCTGTGACATTTAGAGAACTTACAGAAGACTGGTGGATGTTAACTCACACCTACACCAGCAGAGATGCTTTCATCAACAAATATAGTAAATAAATACTATTAATTTAGAAAGAGACCAGTTTCAGATAGGATGGGCTAATTTTGACTGTTGCATTAATAGCAGATACTGTTGAAGAACTGAACAAAACAATTTCACTTCCTGCTAATAATAAATATTTCACTTCAGATCCTACTATTCACAACGGGTCACACGCTACAGACTGTGGGCTCCCACAAGACACCTATCCCCTGGATACCGCTCAAGGGGGTCTGCATCAGCTGCCTTGACGCGATGGGGCGGCCGGGGGGTGTGAGGCAGCCGGGACGCCCCGTCCCCAGCCCCACGGGGCAGTCGGGACACCCCGGCCCGCCGGCGGTCGAGGCCTTTCCCCGCCACCGCCGATTCGCAGGGCACGGTGGAAGTGGGGCAGGGGCGCCCGACCTGCAGCAGCCGCAGCCCCTCGGCCCCCGGCAGCTTTTCAGCCCTACAGTCGCTCCGAGCGAGCTGGAGGTGCAGAAATAAAGCAGAAAACAACTCTCCCCTGTCCCGGAGTTGGCGCTGCCCCGCCGAGACCTCCGCGCCGCTCGGAGGGGCCGGGCAGCGGCGGCGAGGCCCGAGCGCGGCGCGGCAGAAGCGGGCGGCCCTCTCCTCTCCTCCCCCCTCCCTCCCGCGGCCGGCGGCGAGGGGCAGGCCCCGGGGAGGGGACTCGCTCCCCCGACCCCCGAAACGCAGTCAAGTCCCCCGCGGGGTCTCCCCCCCTCCCCGCCCACCGCGCCCCTCCGCGGGGCCTGCTCGGCGGCCGGGGGCTCGGCGGAGGGGGCGCCGCGGAGCCTCCTCACGACCCCCCCGGGGCCGTGCCGGGGGCCGCTCACCTTGGTGGCCATGGCGCTGCCGGTGCGAGCTGGGCTGCCGGTCTCCCCTCCCCGCCGCTGGCCGCGGCTGCTCGCTCGGTCGGTGCGTCCGGCCCGCCCGCCGCCGCTGGGCCGCGCAGGCGGCTCCTCCTCAGCGTCCCCCAGTCGCCGCTGCCGCCTGGGGGCCGCTGGGCGGCTCAGCAGCAAGCCCCAGCACTGGGCAGGCGGGGGCTGATGTAGCCGTGCGGCCGTGCCCCCTCCCCACACCCCCGGCACGGCCGCCCCTTCACACGGCACGGGACGGCTCGGCTCGGCACCCGGAGGCGGTGCTGTTTGTCCCTAGCTTCTCCGTCAGGGCCGGACGGAGGGACGCGCGGCGCGGCGGAGGACCCCGGGGGGGCCGCCCTGGTCGGTCCCCGGGGTGCGGGCGGGGGCGGACGTGCCCCCCCACCCCCGGTGCCTTCTGCGGCTTTGCTTTGTAGTCAGCGTTTGCTCTCAAATTCCAGCTCGCCTGTGGGAGAGGGCCCGCAGAAAGACGGGCAGTTACTGACAGCAGAAAATAAACATCAAGGAGCTGGTCAGGGTCGGTAGCGTTCCTGTTGGGCGTTCTACGATCGTTTCATAAAAATTAACTGTGACCCCACTTGATTTCCAGCCTGCAGGAGAGACGTGATGGGAGGCTAAAATAAAGTGGATCGGAAAATCCAGTGGCAGTGATCGTGCAAGGTACTGCACCATCCGAAAAGCGCACCTTTTGGTCTGTACATGTATAGTGGTTGACCTGGAATCAGGAGACGTTTTCTATCTGTAGAAGGAAACACATGGTGTAATTGTCAGGATGACCAAGGGGAGTCCTAAGAGGCAGGCAGGCTGTTGGGAAGCTGCACAACTCTTTACATCTCCATTTCCTTGTCCATAGAAATTACAAGCTTCTGTTCTGCTATTGGTGTAGTTTCTCAGTGAGACAGCTTTATTAAAAGAGAAAAATATGTTCACAGTTTTTTTAAGCTGGAAAAAAATTTCCAAGTAGGACCAGTGAAATAGTTTCTATGGAGAGCAAGTATGGGGAACTAAGAGGAAGGCAGCGTTCAGTCACCACCACTTTTTGAGTGATTTAACAGATTAACTTGAGACATTTTTGAACTCATTTACTGCAGTTTTTAACTTTTTCAGAATTCAATAAAATACAACAATTCCAACTTGCTGTTCTTTATAACAGCGGTATCTAAAGTGAAACCTTTGTGTGTGGCCCACAAATGACCCTTTATGATACCAACTTTAAGTTGAAATATTGTATTAAGAATCATTTTTGCCACGTGGCCCTTCCCAGAGTGGTATTTCATCCACTGTGGTAGCAAAACTCTCTGAACCTGGCTTTACCTCTGTACTAAGGGTCCTTGTTCTTCCACCTTCTTGCTAACAGTCTTTCCAATATTGTATGTTTTGATCTGGTCATCTAGTGAGGATCTTATAGAAAGGATAGTGGTGTGAAATCAAGAGACCAAGCATGGTCTTGTTTAGGGATCCCCAGCTGATAGGTATGTGAAGCACCCTATCCTTTCCCCAGATGCTATGTTTTGCTATGTGATTTATAATAAACTTGTGGCTTTTGCATAAGCTCACGTCTGTGCCATTCTTTACCTGTGGTCAGAACAAGTGCCAGAAAAGCTGTCTACAGCTGCTAACCAGTATGCTTTAACAGAGCACTGCTTGCTGTCTGGGGAATGAAGAACAAAGTCATGGTTTATTCAGCCTCTCTATACGCTTAGAATCTCCAGTTTACAGTGTTCCACTGTGAGGTACTCCTAAAAATAGCTCTGGCTTGACAAGTTTGAGGGATGAAGGAAACATTAACGTTTTGTTCAGGGCAAGAGAATGTTCTGGGAAAATAATTTTTGATGAGATCTTTCCAATTCTATTTGCAATTGCCATTAATTCTTGTGTTAACAAAGACATTCTTAGGAATCACTTTGGATTGCAACTAAACATATCTCTTCTTAGCTGCAAGCTTTATTATTGCTTAACACAAAGGGCCAAATGCCAACAAATTGCTAATGAAATCACCTAAAATTTCCAAAACTTTCTAAATTAATTTTCTGCTACCAAGCAGAGTCCTAGTCATTTAAGACTAGATATTTGCTCAGCACTAGACACATAAGAATCTCAGTGGCTTCATCAGGAGTGTTTACATACTTGAGCATTTGGTAGGTTGGAAGTCGAGTGCTCTGCATTGAGCTTATGAGCTTTCAAACACAGTTGGCTCATTATTCATAGAATCATAGAATCATAGAATGGTTTGGGTTGGAAGGGACCTTAAAGATCATCTAGTTCCAATACCCCTGCTGTGGGCAGGGACACCCTCTATTAGACCACGTTGCCCAAAGCCCCATCCAACCTGGTCTTAAACACTTCCAGGGATGGGGCATCCACAGCCTCTCTGGGCAACCTGTTCCAGTGCCTCACCACTCTCACAGTAAAGAATTTTTTTCTAACATCTAATCTAAATCGACCCTCCTTCAGCTTAAACCCATTACCCCTTGTCCTGTCACTACACTCCCTCATAAACAGTCCCTCACCATCTCTCCTGTAGGCCCCTTCAGGTACTGGTAAGCCGCAATTCGATCTCCCTGGAGCCTTCTTTTCTCCAGGCTGAACAATCCCAACTCTCTCTGCCTGTCCTCATAGGAGAGGTGCTCCAGCCCTCTGATCAGCTTCATGGCCTCCTCTGGACTCGCTCCACCAGCTCCATGTCTCTCCTGTACTGGGGCCCCCAGAGCTGGACACAGTACTCCAGGTGGGGTCTCACAAAAGCGGAGTAGAGGGGCAGGATCACCTCCCTTGACCTGCTGGTCACAAAACTTCTTTGGATGCAGCCCAGGACACGGTTGGCTTTCTGGGCTGCGAGTGCACACTGCTGGCTCATGCTGAGCTTCTCGTCCACCAACACTCCCAAGTCCTTCTCCTCAGGGCTGCTTTCAATCCATTCCTCACCCAGCCTGTAGTTGTGCTTGGGATTGCACCAACCCACATGCAGGACCTTGCACTAGGCCTTGTTGAACTTCATGCAGTTCGCACAGGCCCACCTCTCCAGCCTGTCAAGGTCCCTCTGGATGGCATCCCTTCCCTCCAGCGTGTCGACTGCACCACACAGCTTGGTGTCATCGGCAAACTTGCTGAAGGTGCACTCGATCCCACTGTCCATGTTGCCGACAAAGGTGTTGAACAGTGCTTTGTACTGTTGAACATTCGCTTTGTACTAAAGCCCCAATGTATGCTATAATAGTTAAATATCTCCACCTCAGAAAAAAACCCAAACCAGTCAATAACAGAAGAAAATCCCTTGCCCAGCACGTGACTTTTCATTTTAATGTTCTCCCTACAGATTTCTACCAAGTATGTATTTTTGCAGTTCATTTGTCTGCAGTAGTTCCCAGGAACAACTGCTGCAGCAGAGTTTGGTGAGAAGTGATCTGTTGCAGAGCCTCATCGAATGAAAAGCTCCTGCCAACAGCGCTATGCAAATTTTTTAATTAAAGATGGACTCTGAGAAAGGACATGGAGAACATTTGCCAAATACCATTCTCTGCTGGGCAAAGCCTGCCTGTAGCTTCAAGATCAGGGAAAGTCGGTGACCTCATATGTTCTGACTGATGCAAGCTTGGTGGGGAATGATAAAGAAAAAATAAGGTTATTCAGATAACCTTCAAGCTGGAAACGGTCTGGAGAAAGAACTATGGCTTGTGTTTCTAAGCTGCTGTCCTCAGGAGCTCCTTGAGGTGGTGCACCTTGGATTTCTCCCTGCTAGCAGGCTGTGCCCTTAGCATTACCTAGGTGATGCACGGGGGGGGGGGGGGCGGTGACTCAGGTGGCCTTGAGGCATTTACCACAGCTGTGGAGGAATTTTGAGGAACAATTATTTTCTTCAGTGGCAACAACTTTGCAAATGGAGCAGCCTGTCAAATACATGTATTTCCAAAGTCTTTGCAGGAGGCATCCTGAGGGCATGTTGTCCTAGGTCTTTGTTTTCAAAAGTGTTTTATAAAGTAGGAAGTAATTTTTTTTTTCTTGGTTGAGAGGCTATGATGTGTATGATAACATCAGTTCCACACTACATGTTTTTATTTCAAGATTTCTAACTAGAAAAGGCTAACAATGACTAGGGAGTAATTACAAAAACATTTCAAACTTTTCTTATTCCTTTTAATTATCATGTTTACCTTAATCACCTGATACACCTCTTGTTTTAAGAAGGGGTAGAGATTTCACATTTCCAAAGCCTTAAGATTAATTGTTTAAGCAATGACTTAGTTTATGAATTGAAAATAGCAGTAGTGCATTTTTCATCTTCAGAAGTCATATCCCACACAGCTTGGCTTACCTCTCCCCAAGAGGTTCTTTGGGGGGTGTTGTGTTTCCTCTCAGCTGACCAGCACTTCTGTTTCAGAGTTGGGTTAACACCATTTCTTTGGTGTTTCTCAGAAATTTGCCAGAGAGCAACATAGATAAAATGCTGCTTCATTGCAAATCCTATCTGAAAAACACATTTAATGAAACATGTTCTGAGGAAAAATACAATTATTTTCCTTTATTGTACGTTGTGAGTCTTTGGCCAGAGAGGCCGTCAACTCTTGAATCATATGGTATTTGCACCAAAGCACAATAGCCTCTCGTTTACCCAGAACTTTACGTGGCAGTCTAAAATGGTGCTTGAGAGATTACAGACACACTTTTCAGTCTTATTCTGCACCTGGTGCTGGAAAATCGCTATCAAACCAGTAAGGCAGCCAATCTTGAAGTACCGTAGGATGTTAGGTCAAGACTTCCCTAGTTCATAAAAGCTGCTTTAGAAAAATGCACCCAAAATTGCACCTAAATTCCTCTGAGTCTTTCAGTCTCAGAATTTGTCTCTAAATAAGCAGTTCTGAGAAAAACTGTGCTTCGTGCATTTGCTTTTGACTTTTACTGGAGCTGGTAATCAAATGCCGTTATTATCTGAATTGTGGCACACTATGTGGGCCTTTTTCAGGGTAAGTTCTGATTTGACATCATTACATTTTTAATCAATACACAGCTAAGATTGGTTTTGTGTAGTGTATGAATATGCTGTTTTCTTTACAGTGGGGGAGAAGTGCAATACTATACCGTGCTAAATTCTGTGCTCTGAGGGTGTTGGGTTTTTTTTAACACATCTTTGTGAAGCCAACAGTTTTAAGTCATGATGGACTCCTTGGACTCAATTTTCTCTTTAAAAAAAAAAAAAAATTAAAACAACCACTGACCACTGAAGATGTGAAAAAGCTACACAGAAAAAAAGCGTGGGTGTTCCAGAGACAAAATACTGGTGCACTATGCTTTTGGACACTGTCAGGTTTTTTGAGAGGACTTTTTTCTTTTTTTGTGAAGCTGATTGCAAAGGTCATGTTTTGGTGCAAATATGATCACCCTTGAGGGTGAGAGGGGATGTGTGAATTGAACGCCTAGGTGTTTGTGGGTGACCTCCATGGGTGCAGCAGTTAGGAAGTTGCATGGCCATGATGATCTATTCTTTTTATAGATAATAGTGTGTGAAACTATTTTTTTCCTCCCTTTTCTCCTTTAAGTGTAATAAATGTTTTGACCATTTCTAGTATTCTTTTTCTGCCTTTACAGCAGAATAATTGGTGATAGAGTTATTTAATTTTTTTAGCACTGTAAGCTTTGAAAGAAATGATATAACAACTCATGGTTTCTTGTGCAAGGAATAAAACACGTTTCCTGAAACACCTCACCTAATTTCATTCTTAATTTTTGCTTTCCCTTCTGGCCTGTACAGTGACTGATAGTATATTATATATGCTGTATATCGGAGCTAGGATACTTGTGTGTGCATACGTATCGTGCACTTTAATTGGTTTACCGTTGGATTTTTTGTTAATATTTTGTATTCATTTGGGTTTCAGTGCAATGCATGCTGAGGTCAATAGGTTTTGAACTCAGCTTTCTTGAAAAATAGAATACAGTTTAGTAAAAAGCATATTTTAAAAGGTATAAATGTTTCCATTTTGCTGTTTGCTAGCTTTAGCAGAAGTGACATACCATTAGCACTATTAATTCTTACCACTACTGACTCTTTCCATCCAGAGTGCTGACTGCCTGTGGCTTATTTCCATTTTTCCCTGTCGTGGTGGAAGGCCTCTGCCAGCTGCCGTACCCTGCCATCTCAGGGGACTGCAGTCTCAACAAGCAAAGCAACAGAAAAGGAGTGTGATCTGCTACGTACTTCGATTAAATGTACAGGTACATCTATGACGAGGTCCCGTCAACATTAAGAAGCCAAGGATTGCACCCAAATTTTCTTCCAACACACAGATTGCTAATCGTACTAAAAATGTAATTAATTATTCTTTGCTGTCACATCTAGGTGATGGTCCAGTTATTCATCCTCACTGAGTAGCTCATTGAGAAGAAAGCTACAGAAGGCTGCAGGATTAACCTGAGAGATTTGAGCCCTCTTGCTTCAGTCTCCAGGCTTCTATGGAGGGGAGCGGTGGCGCTCTGAGTCTGCCAGCATAGCACTAGGCTGCACTTTTCAAGACAGCTTAATGAAAGTAGGAGCAAATCTATGGGCACTTGGCATATATTGCATTTACATCCAAATTAACAGCACGTATCAAAACCATCGTAAGGCGCGCTTTGCTCTGCATTGTGATAGCGATCGTGCAAAGCTGCAGATGCGATGGATAAATGCTGTTTATCATGAGAGCATGCTTTGTACTGTAAATAAACTGAGGTGCTCTCCTCTATAAAAATAAGAACTATCATTTTACTGACCTGACCAACACGGATCTCAAATGTGTTGTATCCCTGGTTTAATGTTTGCTCTCCAGCATTCCAGCATGCAGCATTCACTCACACTTTTTCCCCCATGACACAGACAGATGTTTCGGAGCAATGTGATTCTGAGTTTTTAAACTGCTTGTGTTTTTCCAATTCTAACAGATTTATCACTTCATTACATTTTTTTGTGCTTTCATCATGGAAATTTGGGGTATTTCAGGGTCTCCAGCTGACTGTGTTTCCATACACAAGAAATTCAGTCCTGTGGCATTAATATGGTGATATCACCAAAAGACTAAACCAGGCCTTAGTGCCCTTTACCCCTTAAATCTTGTTTTGAGGCACTGCTTCCTTTAGAAATAATTGACAATGAAATTACTTCATAGAAAAAGGCTGCTGATCAGCCTCCCAGCATTTGTGAGCTCATCTTTAATGAACACAGGTCAAGGTGACGAGAACTGCTCCAAAGCAAATGCAAAGCGATATTAATTTCTAGGAGCTATTGTTCATCTGCATTTTCTCTAGTAGGGTAAAGGTGTCCTGCAGCTAGAGGAAGAGTTATGAAGCCTCTTTCTAATGCACATCTATTTCTCTCTCGTGTCAACCCACGTTAGATCTCCAGTGCATAAACTGGCTTCTAGCCCAGACTAGCCCAAAAGGGGATAAAGAAAAGGGAGAAAGTAAAAGCTTTCATGAATTTCATTATACCGTAACTAGACGTAGTCCTTTTATATAGTTTTTCCTGTCTTGAGGAAGGAGCTTGGAATCTTGAGGTCCCTTTTTATGGTACATTTTTGCACATTGTAGCCAATAAAGACCATGCTATCCTAATAAAGAGATAATAATGTACAACAGGAGAAAAAGCAAAGCCTGTGGCTAGACGATGGGCTACAAAAGAGGCTTTGTAGGCTGCATACCTTGCATTGCTGCTGAGGAAATTATGCGACTGTGGGCAGGTCAGAAAATTTCAAGTATCTATGAAATTTTTTGTAATCACTTCCTCAGATTAGGTTTTGTAAAAAAGCATTTTTCTTTGGTTGCAGGGGACAGGACCATTCATTAGTAGGAGTATTAAATAGTTGACAATTCCAAGATACCTTATAGGAGTAGGTATTCAAATCTTTTTGAAAAATCCACTATTACTAGCAAGACCTATAAGTCTACTCAAGCATTTAATTTATTACCAGTGCTAAAATAAAAATGATACCTTAGGGATTTAAGTGCTTCATATCTTTCTGCATGTGAGGATTAAGATGTTCAAACTAGCTGACACTTTTCTTCTGTGACTTACCAGAATCAGCCCTAGAGGTAGCTTTGGCTACCCTGGAAAGGCTGATGTCCAAAAATCTACAAATATGTCCTGGAAATCTGACCCTTACACTGAGGTTAAAGAGTGGAGATAGAGGGGAGTAAATTCTGCTGCTCCCTTTTCCAGAGCACAAATTTTCTTATATTTTTTGTTAGGAGGTAAAATTTGAAGCTTACTTCGATGAGGAGCTCTAAATGCATTCTGTAAATTGAGAGTGCCCCTTTATGTTTACAGAATATTTTTGTCCAAACTGTTTGAACTGAAGGGAGAATACAGCAGATGCAGCACTCAGTCATGTGTCCTGCTTGTGGTTAGCCACACAAAGCCAATTTTTTCACATGCTAAGCTCTAGTCTTTTTTTTCTTTTTCTTTTTTTTTTTAAGAAAAAAAAATGAAGACAGCTGCTCTTGACATCAAAAACAGTTACTGAAGAAATAAAAAAGCCCTATGCTATCCAACTAACAGCTGACATTTAGAGTCAATTGCAATGAGTTTACCTAAGAAATGCTGAGGACAAAAAAGGCCCTGCTGTACAAAGCACCTTTTCTCATTTGCTTGAACCCCATCTGTGCATTTTTTCAGCATATCGCATCATTCAGTTTGTCTCTGGTGATGTGTTTACCCAAAAGGTGTTCTTTATCAGGAGGTCGCTGGCATTTGCCTGTCATTGCTACATCAGTCCAAAGTTCTTACGAGAATAAAATACTGCTGCTACAGACAATGTTGTTGCAGAAGACTCAGTGAGACAGTTGTAGCACAGATAAAAATCAGGGTCTTCCCTCATCCTGGTCCCTAGAGTGGATTTCTAACCTGCCAAGCTGTTTTCCCCAACACACAGAAACCTAACTTTGATTGCACCCTCCAGACCTTCCACTGCTGACCTCTTCACCGCTCCCTAGCAGTCCCCAACCAAACCCTGCTGAGCTTCAGCTTTGACCCTAGCTGACAACAACCATTTGTTGTTTTTCTCTCAGGCTACAGCTGCTCAGAAGCTTCCTTGCACAAAAGCAGTTATGACTGCAGACTTCTCCTCAAGGACAGATGATTTATAGACTTAAACTCTCCAGCCTCTCAGTTGCATGAGTTAGGAGAGGATGGGAACAGGCAGAGAGGAACCCGGAGCTAGGAGATGTTCCCTGACCCAGACAAATCCATTCACATGTATCCTGCAACAAAGGATTCCTTTAAACAAAGAGGACTGCTCCTTTAACTCCATCATCGGAATACCCTGATCCGATCCAGCAGGGATGCCTTCTGCCCATGTAGATGCCGTTAGTCCCTTCACACCAGCTGACTGCCTGGAAAGGTCTCTGCAGCCAAATCTGCGGTGGTTTCCCCTGCAGCAGTCTCTGCTGGCTCCCTGTCCTCGGCCAAGTGCCTCTGGCTGTATTACAGCCTTGGGTTTTGTATACTGGAGTAATTTTCTCTCATTTCTTTTTTTTTTGTAAGATGTAAAGTCCTCCTTATGAGTGTTTTGTCTGAAGAGAAAACTCGACTTCTGTTAGGTTCAATTACAGGGGATGTGAGAAGGGACACTTCAGGCTGTTTTCAACTGCTTTCCTCTGCAACATGCCTCCTTCAGGTATCCCCATTAACCAGCAGCTTTTGCTTCAAGTGTCTTTCCAAAACAACTGACTCTGATAGCTGTTATTCCTACCGGTTGACTTCTGGGACATGAATGCCAACAGACAGTTCAGAGTAACATAATGGCATTTATTGTTTTTCCTACAATGTCAAAAGAATTTGAATGTTACCATCCTGTGGAAAAGTTACACCAGCAGATTCTGCTGGGGGCTTTCAGCGAGCCAGCCGAGCGAGGAGAGGGGGCACAGTCTCATTTTAAAGCATGGGTAAATGAATTGCTGTGCCATGAAAGTCTCTGTTGGCTCCGCGACAGCCTGAATCAGCCAAGGGCTGGGGCCTGGCAGGGATGCTGCCGCCGCTGCCGCCGCTGCACTTTGCTCCCTAAGGCTTATTCTCTGCTGCCAGTGGCAGAGGCGCACGGGGAGGTGCCCTGGCTGCATTAGGGTCTGAAGGTAATTTTAAAATAAAAGTTGAAAGTGTAACATCTGTTTTGTGTGTCGGCGTCGGCTTTGTGTTCTTGTACCACTATTTGGCCATTCTTTCTCTTAAGTAGAAAGTTGTCTCCACCGACAAAGGACATAACAGTGTAAGGGTATTCCTGTTGAAATCAAACTGGTGTCTTACTGGCCAAACAAGAAAAGAACCGTTTATTTTATTGTGCAATCCTTGCGGCAGAACAGCTCACGGGGTTCTCTGTAAATTCAGCATACGTGCTCCCAGCAACGGTTACTAATTGTCCTGTCAGACACCACATAGTCACAAAGTCTGTGGAACTGGCACTCTGCTGTTGCTCTGACCGTCAATCCATGCAGAATATACCTGTGCTAATACCAACAGGACAGAACCAAGCCTCTACAGCACTCCTTTTAGCACCAGAGATCCCAGAGGTTTGCCAGTCTTCTGTGACTGCCTGTACTGGCGGGCTAAATGCAATCATTTACAGGGGTAAACCATCAGATTGTTCCCTGGCTCCAGTTTGGCCCAGGCTAACCAGTGCTCTCCTAAACTACTCGCTGGCCTAGTTTGAGAATGCTAATGTTACAGAGACCGTTTCTGAAGGCAGTTTGAGGCAGCCGCGCTGTTGTGGAGGCTGAGAGAGTTTACCAGCATGGCTGTGAGCTGTGCCGTGCCAGTGGGCCCCGGTGGCTGGCAACATTCCCACGCACACTTGATTTACTAGGGTATACACTTAGTTTACTAGTGTATAGTAGTGTATACAGCCTACAATACCGGGGATCCTGACTGTGAAAACCCAGCAATAAGCATGGGTTTAGATAAGGTGTAGAATAAAGGTCTTGAATAGTCTCTGAGTTTTGCAAGAGTATAGATGAAACTGCTCACATCTTAGATGTTTTCTTCTTCAACTAACCACACTTTGACTACTGGAAATTCCTCCAGATAATGCTAATTAATAAAGATTTACTCCCTATCTTCCTCCGTGACTAATTTTATTTGGGAAGCCATATTGCTTATTCTGCAACACCCGCTTTCTTTCACCGGGAACGTGGCTGTTCTTTATTGCTGGGCAAAACTTAACTCTTCTCAGAGGTGAATTGCCCTCAAATCCTTTGAGAGCAGAATTTCAGAATAAATTTTGTCTCATAATTTTTAATCTACTGACTCTGAATTTCATCAGATACCCACTTTGGTTTTGGGATTATGATAGTGGGAGCTTCTCTTTTGCCATATACGTTCTCTGATGGCTCTCCCTCCATCAGCTCCCCACTTACCCATCACCTCATTTTCTTAGGAAGACATTCCTAGCAATTTCACTCTCTTCATATGACAGGTTTTCCCTAAGTCCTTGATTGTTTTATTGCTCTTCTCTGTACTCCTCCCAGCTTTATAGCCTGCTGCCTAGAACACTGTGAATGTGGTCAACAGACAGATAAAGCCTCCCCTGAGTTATCTAAGGTTACAATAGGCACTGGTTATTCACCATTGTATTCCTTACGCATCCCAATACTATGTAAGTAAGTGCCTTAAATTCAGCTTCAGTATTTCTAGCTATTTGGGACAGTCCTTGCTTGATTTCACATCATGTCAGAGCAAAAACCTTAGCAGAAGAGCTGGTATCTGGTTTGGTTTTTTTTTTGTGTGTGTGTTTTTGGTTTTTTTTTGTGGAGCAGTAGAGAGGGAATAAGTGAGATTTGTTTAGCATGTAATCTTCTGTGTAGTTTGAAAGACAAAACTTAAATGGGTGCTTGTTCTATGGCTCTGATAGGGTAATTAACTTGGAAATTAGCATGTATAAATATGCAGAATCCTTTTAGACTGGGTGGAAATGCTGGATTGAGCAAATGAAAGACTTTAAATTTATGAACTGATGGATACAACCGACAGGAGCAAAGTGCAGAACCAAGTAACAGGATTTAGGGTTTCTCAAGACCAAGACTGACACAGGACTTTAATTGGCAAAGTGAACATGTGTTCTACAAAATGCCCTAGGCTAGAAAGCTAGAAAGAAATATGTGCTAGCAGCTACGCTTCCATAAAAATTCAGAATTGCTCTTTGAACTGCTGTCCATTTATTTTTGAACACATATAGTTCAGTAGATAACAGTGTACTTGCCAAAGCCTGTGCAAAAAGCTAGGAAAGTATTTTGTAAAGATATCCTCCTTTGTAATAAATTACAAAGAAATTTGTATATAAATTACAAAGGAATAAATTTGTATTAAATTAAAAAGGAATAGATTTGTATTAAATTTCAAAAGAATGCTAATTGTCACATTTTGATTACAAAGCTTGACTTGGATAGACTAACACATGAAATAATAACTTAAAATAGCTTTTCAGTTCTTTCTTTGGTGAACTGAGCTTTGAGACCTGCATAATTGAGTAGGGAAAATCTGAAAAGCTGATGCATAATTTGTTTTAACTAAGACAAGTTTCATAAATTTGCAGAGCCAATTTTTAGAAGATGCTGGGGTTTGTGGGGGTTTGTTTTTTGTTTGTTTGTTTTAAGAAGCTTAAAAATACCGACACTAAGTTCTGCTAGACGAACAACGGTATTTCTGACATTGACATGGTATTTTTGTAAGAAAATGTCTCTGCTTATAAGGTTTTGGAGACTTCTCAGCTTCAAATCCCTTGTAAGCCAAGAAATTGTCCCTAACACTCTTTCAAAACACATTCTTAGCTGAAATCTTTGAATCTGTGAGTACTACTGTTGGATTTACATTTTCAAAAGCTATACCACTGATAGAAATGGACAGGAAGACCTAACATGCAATTACTCAGATATAGGGGAGAATAATCTACTGGAACAGCAAAGGAAATCATAATGTTTAAGCTACCAGAATAAACGGGGTAATAGTAACATTTAGTAAAAAAGGGAGGAAGTCATAGTTCAGAAACAAGCAGGTGATATGTTTTTTTGGGTAACAGAAGGATAAGGAAAGGGAAAGAAGAAAATGTCGATTCTTTAATATAAAATTGGTGGTTTGTTAAACAATGTGCTTATACTCCCATAGCATAACATTTCCTTTTCCATATATTCCAAAGCAGGACAGGATGGGGGATGAGGTTTCAGAAGTCAGGCTGTGTAATGCCAATTTTAAACAGAGGAAAAAGGGGGAAGCAGCTAATTGTAGTCTCTTTTCAGCAGGAGGAAACCACTTGGAAGAGTCTTGGCCCTTTGGGAGAGACTGGGAAGCGAGGTAGCTGTCAGGATGGCTTTACAGCCCAGTGGTCCCAGCAGACAAAGAACATCTGTCTAGGCAAGGAAAGGAGGTCACATTTAAAAGCAAGCTAGCTAGGGTAGAGACAAAGACTTATCCTAATCTCTTAGATATGTTAAAACTGTTTTAAGTAGCATTTGCCACTGGTTTGTTTGGGGGTAGGTGTGTTAAGAACATGTTAGCCCACATCTTTTTAAACATGACCTCTTTTCCTAATCTGGGCAGAGACAAAATGGATTTTTTTTTTCTTTCAAAGGGAAACAGACAAACAAACAAACCTCGTATCAGGCAAACTGGTAATTTATGTGGGAAACAGATACGTCCTGAATGGATTTCAGTCAAGCTTTTTAGTAACGTGATTAAATCTTTAAAAACATGGTCAGGATGCTTGATCTGAGGGAGAAGTTCTGTGGGAGGCCAGGTGGGAGCACAGCTCAGAGACAGTAATTGTGCCTTGACCCAGAATATTTCACACCTGGGAGGAAGTCTCCTGTTTGGGGCTTTGAAGAGAGCTTTACTGGGGCTACAGAACGTCACAACATAGGATGGGGAGCTTAATAACTTCATACTGGCAGTCCACTACCCTTCCGCAGTACCTTTCTTCTCAAGCTGCTCAGGTATTTTAGCTTACACCACTCAGCAAGGAATTTAAATAATACTGTTTTCTACTAGTTAACCCAGGTGCAGAGAAGTTACGCACAAAATTTTGTAATCTTCGCTCAGGTTGCTGATCACTCGTGTGTCTTTCTCACCCATAGCAGTCAGTGGAGCTGCTCATGTGTTTTAATTGCTCATCAACATGAGTAAGGATGATACTACCCAGCCCAAATGCCTGGTATACAAGGTTATGGGAAGTATGTGGAAGAGCTGGCACTAGTGTCCTGATTCCAGCACCTCTGCTGATCAAATAGGCAAAAGTTCAACAGTATTAAAATATCAAGTCATCTACTGCAGTGAAGTCTAATTGCAAGAGGTAACACATGAATAAAAGGGCAGAAAAAAGGGACCCGTGGAGAAGCATCACCCAAAATTGTAGACCCCATGTAGGGAATCAAAATTCAGTCTAGAAAGTACTCTCTGTGACATCAGTGAGTTTATTGGGTGGAGGATCTGGTCCCACAAACCATTCTGTGCTGTCCAACAGCCAGAGCAAGACTGTTTGCTGCAGATGTCAATGGACCGGAGGAAGAGAAGCCAGATGTCTGCCTGCATTTAGTAAGTTGAAATGTAGGTGGATGGAGTCTACCTCCGAATAAAAGTTCTTGGTTCTGCCCTAGGAAAGATCACTAACCAGGTCTATGAAGTAAACATAGCCTAATGCACAGTATGAATCATGTAATATTTTATGATAATATTGCATTGATATATTTCCCAGTCAAAATGTTTCTATAAGACTTCATACTCCCAGCAACTGCAGAACTTGTAAGTGGGAGAAAAATATTATGAAAGCTACTATATTTAAATTCAAAGTGCTAACAGATTGAGAGTGGTTCAGCCAAGTAGTTGTAGCTACCTCACAGTGCCCTGTATCAGCTCCACCCTTCAAGCCATTTCTTTTGACTTGTGGCAGATTAATTTATCCCCACAAAAGACGATGCTCCCGAACTGGATCTGCTCCTCTCTTGCTACTGAAAATGCTAGAGCAGGTGCTGGCGTGGGAGGCAGCAGCTTTTTATCCAGGGTCATCTCCAAGAGGGAGAATTACAGGAGGGCACAGTCATCACAGCACACTATTTTCTATTTTTCCTGTTCTCCAGTGCAAAGGGTGTTTCCAAGTTTATGGTAATGATTTCTTAAAAAGGCTTTTAAAACTCAAGATGCGTTTTTGCCCTATGCAAACTGAAACAAAGCAATATTATTTGTGAGATAAATGCTAATCATTCATTAGAAAAACTTGCTGCCAAGTTCCAGACCCTTTTGGCTTTGCCTGAGCTGATGGAACATGTATATTTGGATTTATAAAAGCAGAGAGAGTTTTTGACTACAGGAAATGTCTTTTTGCACTTAAATAGCAGTTCAAGACAAAATAAAACTTCTTACATTCTCTCAAACTTCAGGAAATTATAAACTGCCCTCCCCTCCCCCCCGCCCTTGTGTCATGTTTCAGCTTTCCATGATAGCATAAATAGAACTGAAATACTAAATTTTTATTTATGGAGACTTTAGAGCCTGGTGAGCAAAGGAGTTTTTGAATTTACTCCGTTCAGCAGTCTACTGGCACGGAGACTGCTCAAATACTCTTAAACCACACTCTGCTCAAGTCTACACTCTTCATGTTGATTCTTAAAACTAGAACTTATGTGGTTCTTTTTGTAGCCAAAGAGACCTTGCACAGATTTATCTGAACACTGGGAACCCTCACATAGTTATAGTCTCAACAAAGCTTGATTCACATAGAGAGGCTACACGGCACTGTGTAATTTTACAAACAGAAACAGGCTAATGCATGTAAGTGGTACATTTCACAAGGTGGAGGATAATGTACTACCTAGTTCTAATATTTCATTATTAAAAATAATTACCATGTTCCTGACACACGCTCCTTTACTGACCGTGGACAGGCTTTGGATCAGGCCTTATGTGAGCCACAAGTCAGAACCATTGTCGGGCAGACAGATTAACCTCTTTTCATTGATGGGAACACAACTCAGTACAATGAGCAGGCAGTCATTGTCTGCCAACAGGCAGAGCCCTCTTTTTATAAAATTTAACTTGATTGCCCTTTAAAACCACCAGTTTTGCAGAAGACTGCAGAGTTAGGTTGTAGACTCTCCTACATGGCAATCTGGGAGGTACAGAGGCATAAGTCCTGGATTTTCTGATTTCTTACAGTTCCTATAACAGCGAGTGGGAGCAGTGATTTGTCAAGTTTTCATGTAGTTTCCCCTCATTGCCCTCCCCACCCCGTCCTCTCCGGGGGGAGACCTGGTACGCCGCAGCCACAGCAGTTCTGCCCAGACAACAGAAACTTCTGTGAGCAACGAGGTCATGGAAACTCGTGAGAGCCAAACCCTCATTTACAGCAAGGTGCTGGCCACCACTACAATGACAGTGGTGTCTCTACGTCTGGTCTCCCGGAGCATGGGAGTACTGCCTATGTAGGCACAGCTAGCTGTTGCTTGCTATGATAGCTTGTCTCCCTTTTTTTGCTTTTTCAGTAACTTATTTCTGAAGATACTTGCAGTATTACAAGATAATCTATTTTACAGAATGTCATGGAGAGCTATTGTGTAAGTATATACACATAGCTACCCATACTTTGGTCAAAAATTCATATGCACTTTTAAAACTTGGGAGCATGTTAAGGTTTCTTAGGCATTTTGTTCAAATATTATAGTTTTAAGAGGGATACACCATTCTGTGATCATAGAAAGATGATTGAATCCATCCTTAATGTAATTGCATTGATTTTGATGGTGCTACAAAAAAGTTATATTTGATCATAAGTCTTCAAAACCAAAACCTGAATGTCTCGCTGTCAGGGTTTTAGAATGGCAAAGAAGGGAAAAATCCCTCATGGTTTTTGTCCAGTCACTGCTGCATTTACATCTTTGTTTCACTGCAGTTTGAATTACTTTTCTATTGGAGGTAGCATATGTAATTATAATTTGTTGAGCTAGATGCTAACAGCACCTGTCTGGTCTCAGACATGTAACAGAGCTGCGCTCTTAAATCTTGACAAATTGTTGTTTAATCCTAACCTTACAATTAAACCCCAGCTGTGTGCTCCGTGCTGCTGACCGGCTGCTTTTCCACTTTAGAAAGGCCCCTGATCTGTGCCAGTGAGCTTGTTGTCAAGGTCACTTCCGCTCCAGCCAACATCGTCCCCGTCACCTGAAGGCTCACACCCAGAAAAACACTCAGTGATTCCTCACTGCAGCCTGGAAAGGCTGACATACCCACTCAGGGATTCCCAAGGCATGAGTCTGTTGTTGGTATTTCATCACGTGCTTTGCTCTGGACTGTAGGCAACTTCCTTTTCTCAGCTCTTTAACTCTGATGGGCCAGCAGGCATTTAATTGACTCTCTGCTACTCATTATTTACATATCCTCCCCAGATATGGGTGCATCGGGGGGTGGGTGTGTGCATGCGTGTATTTTAATGACTTGCTGGCCAAATTTCTTCTGGAGTGAATCCCACTCTTCTGCCAAATCATTCCTCCAGCACCGTCAGCCAGCAGAGCCCATTTGCACTATCCAGACGCAATACTCATAAATAAGGACAGTGTGATAAGAAAGTCAGGGGGAACTTGAAAAACATCGTGACAAGATCATGTCTCTGAGAAGCAATCTATACGGGAGAAATGCAGATGGGCAGCTCTGGTGTCCCTACAGTTTCTCATGCTGATCATCTGCAAAGCAATGATGTCAGCTGTCCCCTATTTTTTTTTTTTTTTTAAGAAGATCCTTGTCTTCTCATCCCTACAGAGAGACCTGAGAAAGAAAATGACCCGATAAATGTGAGTAAACCCAGAACTGACTCCATATAAATTGCCTATGTGGAATATCTGTCTACTTTTTCCAACGTAGTATAAACTCTCCAAATACACCCATCCACATACAGTTACATTTTCAAATAATCTCAGCTTATATGTAGGCATTAAATGAAAAAGTTTTCAGAAGAATTTTGCACTCAGTGCATAGAAAACTCAGAAAAGCTAGCCCTTGGTAGCTGCTATGATGCCTGTCACAAATACTTTGGAGGAAACAGCAATTATTATATACAATGGGGATTTATATGATTTAGATTATACTTAGATTTACATCAGGAGGAATAGATTTAACACAGCTTCTTGGGCAAGAGTCAACATCTTTTTTTCCCTAAAATCACATAGCAGCTATCAAGGTTGCATCCAGTAGAGGCAGTAAGAACATAAAGCAACACAACCAAATCTTTAATTTCACCCTAATGACCTACATACGTATCTGTATGCATCTGTTTCAGACTGGTTTGATGCATAATTACAAACTAATTTTCAAAAATACCTTCAAAGAGCTTCACAATTACCTTTGCATATTTAAGTATCTCAGAATCACCCTGACTAGCAAATTATATAATTAGACCCAAACAGGAGCAAAATTCAGGATGTTTGATAAAATATTTCTTTTTCACAAGCCAGCGAAGGAAATTCAGTGTCAGACACATCCTGAGAAGATGGATGGTATCCTGAAATTGAGGCCTCGATTCGGCAAAAAAAGGCATTTCCTTTTCCTACCTTCTCCGCTCATCAGAACCGTATTGCTTACTTGGGGAAAAAAGAACGGAGAGATGGGGTTATTTCTGAACAATATCTATCATGCTAAACTTAGGTTAATCTCCTTGTCTGCCTTCGGGCGATATGCCAGCGGGATCAGGAGCTAGCTGCTATCCCCACAGTGTTACAGAGATGGCAAAACACACTGTGGCGATGGATGGATTTGGTCTGAGGCAACTTTTATTTTGCCATCCTCTGGAACAGCTGAGGACGTTCCCTTGCACTGTGTGTAATGGACCAGCTCGCCCTTTCCCCGAAATGAATCGGGCAGAAGTAAGGGCTGCTGTACTGAAGTAGCTCCTCTTGTTTCTTTAGGAGAGCTGTGAAACCACTTCACGCTGGATCCAAGAGCAATCCTCTTTGCTGTCCCCCTAATGAGTCTGTCTAACATAAATTATTAAAAAACACACATGGGCATTAACATACAACATCTCATACAGCTTTCATTTGCTGTACTCTTCTGCTCTGTATCCCAAGCTGCTCACTGGAGATTGAATTTCCTGAAAACTAGCTCCTAAATCCAAATTTTTATCTTGCTACAATGCATCGTAACTAGGAGGAGGATCAGCCCCTTGCACGCTACACAGAATCCCCTGTCAGGCCACCTGCCCAAATCTCAGCAGATCGAGTAGTTTAAGCAGCCTGACATCCTGAAATGTGCTATTAAGATTGCACTTTGTGTTATTTGTGAAAGAAGTGCATATCTTTTCTGAAATAATTCTTGCCACAACTGTAACCACTCACTATATCCACTAGAGTTTGGCTGTAATGACTAAATTCATTTTTAGAGGCAGATGATTATGATTATTGACATGTTAAGTAATTAAAACATACACCTTAGGAATTAGATTTCCTTTTCAGCTGAAGAACTGAGCATGTGTTTTGTTTGACAGAAGGCACAAAAGTACTTAAGATACCAGAATAACGGTATCCTGAGTCCTAAGAAGAATGGTACCCTATATACTAGGAAGCACTTTCAGCTCCTTCCAGAATTGTATCCCCATGATGATGCTGACATGAATTTCTTTGAATTAAGGTATACTAGTGATCACATTTTGTGTTTGAAATGACATCATTTTCCTTGTCTTGACTTTTTTCTCTTCTAGCTGCATTCTCAGATTTCCTCAGATTTGATACTCTGTTATGCACTTTAAAAGTTTTGGAGAGCCATTTTCCTGTGGTTATGTAGAGCACAGATTACAGTGAAAGCACTACAGACAGACCTATACAAGGTCTGAAAAAAATCAGTTGCACAGAAGGCCAGCTGGAAAGAAGCAGCTGAGTTACGGGAAAACCAGCTGCATTTGATCTCGAGATGGATGGTCAAGGGGGGCAGGAATTTCCATCTTGGATGCAAGGAAAGAAAAGTAATTTTGGATAGAAGTTACAGTGTATATTGTCTGAACAGTGGTGTCCCTTTAAATAGATACTGAAAGTATCAGCATATCAGATAATAGATACTGACACATTTAAACACATCCTAAAAATGGTAACAGTTTCCTGGTTTTGCTTAATCAAAATGGTTCCTATTTTGTTTGGTTTAGATGTCCAGCAATTTATGTTTTTAATAAGATGCACGCAGCTGGATCTGACTTGTTTCAGACCAACATTTTCCATTTGCCTCACATGAGTCACTTTTGGGAAAGATCAGCTTTCTGGGACTTCAGACCATTTGTTCCAGGGTCATTTTTTACTGACATCGGGTCTGTTTAGACAGAAGCTTTTTGACACAAATATTGCGTAAAGCATAAATATAGCACGACACCCTCCATGACTGTCAGCTCAGTGACAGAACTGGATGCTTCAGCTAAACAAAGCCAGGAAACAGTCAAAAGTATCTTGGAAGAAAAAGGCAGGAGGACAAAGAAGTAACCTTTTAGTCACCTCATATCGTCAGGGCCAAGAATACAAACAACCTAGCTTTATTTAATTCAAACATTGCACTATCCTCTGACAAGTTCACTAGATTTTTAAATAAGTCATACATTATAAATATAAAGCAACTACATTTTTTAATTTTATCTTGCACATCAAATGACACTGTAAGAAAATGGTTTCTCATATTGCCACTCACCGCATTTTAAGGTCTATTGCTCTTTCCGTGAGCAACTTCCCTCCTCACGGAGAGGATGGATTTCAGTTGTGCAAGCTCCAATCTGGACTGAAATCTGGCATCAAACCATCTGGATTCATAACATTAATAACACTGATCAAAAGTAAGCAACGCTTTCAGAAGAGCTATTTTCATCTATCAAGTTAACGCTGTAATGCATTTTCCTCTCCTTGTCCTGTTCCAAGTGGTGGCCAAGGAGAATGCTCAAAACTCGGAAGCAAAGAGGATCTTGGTGTCTTGCGAGTTCCCCCACCCTCAGACCTCTCCAGATTAGGGAGGTTGGAGGAGCGCCACACTGTGCTCCCCCCGCCAGCCTTCCGTGGGTGCACACAAATCCTCTCTCCCCCCCCGGCCCAGGTACGAGCCCCCCAGCAGTCCCTGGGAAGGCTGTCACAGCACAGCACAGCAAGCCCGAGGTGGCTGGTCCTCTCCTGCCCAGCCGTGCCAGCCTTGGGGCCACGCTCCTCCGTGCAGCACAAAGCGGCTGCAGCGCAGGAGAGGATCTGGCTCTGCAATTAACGGCAGGAGGGCAGACTGAACTGCTGCTCAGAGCACCAGGCACGGACAGACGAGGTTGTGTTCACTCGCGCACAAGCAAGTATTTATTCAATCCTCTGCAGACTGCCTCTCTCGTGGGCGCTCGCCCCTCAGCTTCCCAACTCCTTGAACAGGAGAGAAAACACGGGAGCAGAAGCCAAGGACTCGTGAGGTTCAGTTCGACTGCTGGTATTGACTCATTGTTTGGCCTTACTTAGTCATTTAACCTCTCTGCCTTTAGTTCTCCTGCTGAAAAAAGGACAAAGCAGCTGGATTTGACTGGGCAAGACAACTCTCCCCAGGAAACAAACAGGGGGCTGTTCTGGAGAGCAGAGGCAGCTCTCTCTCGCGGGCAGCCGGCCCTCAACGGAGACAGAGCAAAGTGCAAGGGGCAGAGTTGGACGGCGACCTGTGGTATGCTATTGCTAATCTTTAACCTCTGAAAGTGATTTTCCTGAGCTCCAGTAGTGCAGCTCCCTGCAGCTGGTACGATATAGACATCAAGCTATTCTCTGTCTCTCCATTGTAATGAGGGAAATCATGGCTCACCTCTGCTTACAAACAGTGTGACCTCCCAGTTTGGAGGGGGTGGCTGGTTGCCACATTCCCCTTGCAAAGAGGTCACAGAAGAGGCTGCGGGTAGGACCAATAGGCCAAACTTTGGACACCGACAAGCATTTGAAGGAAGGGAACTGCTCTGCCTCTGAAAATACATGAGTGTCTTTACTAACAGGGACCTTGCAGATGCCCACCATCCCACCAACAAACCTACTGCATGAGAGACAAGAAGTAGTGCTGCCCAAATGGCCAAACCAGTACAGAATGAAGATTTGGGTCAGTGTGCTGTGGCCTGGAGAACTTCCTCTTAAGAAAATCTCATGGTAAAATTTATATTCTGCGACCTTTGGTAAGGGTTCTTCACTGCCACATGTGTTCCACACATAATATGACTAACACTATAACATCGTTGTTGTTAATAATAATAAAACCATGAGTCATGGAATCATAGAATGGTTTGGGTTGGAAGGGACCTCAAAGATCATCTAGGTCCAACCCCCCTGCTGTGGGCAGGGACACCCTCCACTAGACCACGCTGCCCAAAGCCTCATCCAACCAAGATTCAGTTGTTTGGTCTTTTTTTCCTAGTTTCTAGATTTTTAAATTCTGATATGGTAGCATTTCTTCCTGAGCTGTAAAAAACAAGGCTAAAGGTTGTCATTTACCACTTGGCTGCAGGAGCTGAAGCTTAGCAGAGCAACCCAATGGCTTTTGACAAAAGCATGAAAGCTGGCAACGCAGACACTTGCCAATATTAACACTTAGAAGAGATGGGAAAATATTTCAAAGCACCAGTGAAGAAGCTGAAATGCTCCTTAACAGAGGGGTGTCTTTCTACATCAATTCAGCCAGGATGAAGGTGGAAGAGAGCGCTACACATTTCTGGCCAACACAGCTACACTAAGCAGAGCTTGAATACCTGCCGGGCACCAGCTGGCCGGCTGCTTTATAATTCATATCGCTCTTGCAGGGACACAGCAATGAAACACCCATCAAGGGTGGAAATCCGAATTTGGGCGTGTGTGCACCCCACACATCACTCCCTCGCAGGACACCATCCGTAGGCAGGTGCAACGATAGGCTCCCATCCACAAGGCAAGGGGCTGTGCTGGGGGCTTGCTCTGGGAAGGAAGAGCAGTTGGGGTGGGCCAGGAACAGAAGATTTGACTTCTTTTTTCATCCCCAAAAGAGGTCAAGCAGAAGTCAAAAGAAGAAACTCAATCCAGTAAATTAGTCAATCCTGTTGGCCTTGGAAGGCATACTTCAACTCCCGGCTCCGAAATGGCCTTAATTAGATGCTTCACAGGAAGTCCCAAAAGGAATTTAAGCACCAACCACCTATTTATGTGCCTGCACTCCTACCAAAATCATCAAAGCAGGTAGAAGGTGTCTACCACCTTTGCAGAGCTGGTCCGTGCTGGCAGAGAATCAAAGACTTGAAGGGAGGTGATGGAAGAGCCCATACTGTGGGGCCACAGGCAACTGAGCACGGGTAAGGTGAAGCCTGCTACCAACCCGCCTGCCATCACGTGTCCTGGGTGAGCTGCAAGAACAAACACAACCAGTTCAGACGTGACAGTGACAGGTACTGTACACCAGCACCTCAGGCAAAAGTAACATCCCCACCCCGACAGCTAAATATCCCAAGGCAGCTGCAGTTCAGGAAGTTGAAAAGGGGGAGAGCTCCTACACAGAAGCGTAGAGTCCTCCACTAAGTTCTGTAAAGTCCCAGGTCTTGCCACCCCTCAGAGAGGTTAATCTGGTGTGTCAGTTCCTGCCCCAGCGAGGGACTGTGGTGCAGTCTGCTGGCAGAGATTTCGTTCCTCAACTTCCTCCAGGCCTCTTTTTGCAGAAACAATGATCTGGTCTTAGGTAACATTTCAAACCTCACATTTTAGAGAAGAAAAGCCAAAGCATGCTGATTAAAAACCTGATTAAAAGATATTTCAATGACCAATATGTCACATGGAGAGATAACTCACTGTCTGTTTCAGAAGGAGGGTTTGGGCTATACAGAGGCTATACTGCACTAAAGGGATTTAATTAATACTGTGTCCACAGTAATGGGTTATATGTATTAAATCCCATTAATTTTACATGACAAATCATGCTATATATTACCCCATAAATTCACATACTCATATCAAATACACAGATAATTATGTGAAAAAACCTGCAATCTGGAATATGAATGTTGTCCAGCCTCATGCGGAAGGACATTCTGCTTCACAGTGGGTTTGCAATCTGTTAGGACTCAGGTTGGCTCTGAAGCGGTGGTTACTTAATAGAATTTAACATTTGGGAAGGCAGTAATTGCACATGGTCAGGCTAAAGCAGGAGAGGACAGCAAAAAGTCTGGCAGGAAGAAAACTGAAACTCCAGGCTCAAAAGTAAAGTAAAAATGGGATATACTAATGATCCTACCTTGTTAATCTGAGGTTCTCTGTTCCAAATACGCCCCGGAGAGAGGAGCAACAACATACACCAACCGCACCTTGAGAAGACAGAATATATACCACGATCAAACCCTTTTTAGTGTCTACAGCTTGTCACCTAGAGAAGGCGAAATCCAAAAGGCTTTCTTCGTTAGATACGTAAGCATGGCTTTCTTTACTGTTTGGTTGGTTTTTTATAAGAACCCAGAGAGAGTTTAGAACAATGACTAAGAGACAAATGACACCTCAGGCACACCTTACTGAGCGTGGCAAAACGATAAGGAAAGGGTCACAAATCAGTCCTGGTAAAAGGAAAGCTGTTTCAGAGCACAGGTTTTTGGGTGCTTTGCTTAGGGAACACCTTCTGCACAGACACTTGATTGAGCCTCAGATCCCCTAACTCAGGCAAGAGGGGTTGTACAGCGCTGTTAGTGCAGTACACAGGCTAAACCAAGGACCTCTGCTGAGAATACATTGGGAGCACGCGTTTCTTCCGCTTTTTATTCATGACTTGTTCAAACAAAACCATTTGGCTCATGGACTAGCAATGGAGTTACTTTGGCTGGATATCTGTGGAGCAGGCAGCAGAATGCACCCCTTTTTTAAAAAATGCTGTACAAAAAAGGTGACAAGCGTCATGCACAAAAGCTACAAAAGCACTGACATTCAGGAAATCTATCTTTCCCTTCTCAGAATTGCTTTGAGAGATCAACAACACAAGCAACCACAAAGCGGCCAAACCCTGCGTGTCGCAGTCTCTCGCTGCCCCGGGAGAAAAGCCCGAGCATTTTCCCCAGAGCCTGCTGTGACTGACCTTGATGGCCAACCTTTCTCGCCTTTCTGATCAGAAGGTCCTGTTTCACTTAAAGAAGGCACAAGAAGAGAGGAACGGAAAAACGTGCGCATAATTAAAGCTCTTTGGAATACAAGTGCATTAGCCGGAACCCCTGCGGGTTTACAGAAGTGTGCCCTAAGAGCAAATAACACATCGGAGGCTGAGCACAGGGTGACAGATACTGGTTTCTGCCACCACTGCACAAATATCAGGGGGCCAGAAGCCAAAATGACGCACGCAGCATTTGTAGATCCCGATTAACACTGCAGCTTCCTGTGCAGGTGCTGCGAAAGGTCACGTAAGAAGTCATCCGTCCACGCTATGGTGAAAGATGCTCTATGGTGAGCTTAATGTACATTTTCTGAGCCTCTGCTGAAGAAGGTTTTGTACATTTAAACGCACACTTTGACGGTGAAAGCTCCACAGTTGCTTGTACTGCCAGGCGGCAGCACAGCAGGAGGTTTCGCAGCTCCATTCACCTCTGAAGCCCAGGCAGCCTAAAAGGAATTTTGATGGGGTTTGCCTGGGGGCAAATCTCGAGAACAGAAATCGATGCTGAATGCTTTTTTTTCCCTAAGTGACTTAACTTGATGCAAGTCCTGGAGAAAGTTGTTTCTGAAGACAGCCCAGGGGGTCCTGAGCTTTGCTTCTGAAGAGGAAGAGCTGAGGAACCTGGATACGAGCTGCAAGTGCTGCTGCTCTCAAGAACCGGCCCTGCACATGTCTATGTGTAAGCAAATTGGCGTAAGCCTAAATTCAGCAATGGATCTATTTGCTTAGCCTCAGAAGGCAATGGGGAAAAAAAAAAAAAAGACAAAAACAAAAAAGAAATTTAATATGGAGATCAAAAGTGAGGAACTAAGAGTTTAAAAAATTATTTTTAGGGAGGCAACATGTATTGAATAATTAGGGAAACCCACCATCACATGTATCACAAGTGCCAAGATCTTAGTAGGAATCAAAAGCACTGGAAGTTTCTAGGGAAACAAAAAAAACCCACCACTTTTTTTTTTTTTTTTTTTAAAAACCCCAAAACCCCAACACCATCATCCTGGATGTTGTGAAATGGCTAAAAATCATCAGGCTTCATATCTCAGGCCTGCACTTCCTGGGAGAGATTATTTCCTGCTCATGGCAGGATATCATGCATCTTCCTTCTGGCCATTGCAAACAAATGTGACTGGACTAACAGAGCAATGAACTGATAATTGCTCTAGTTCTATGTTAGATTTGTAATTAAGCCTAAAGAGGCAAATTTTAAATTTTTACCTTATAGTAACACATAGTTCTACTTCTGAAACTTGCTCTGACTTCCTATTTTATTAATTGTACAGAGACATCTCAAACTGATTAAAAGTATCCTGATTAATAAGGAAATAAAGAAATTAACCAGTTCCAGAAACCTTTTCATGTGAAACCAGCCCTGATTGAATTAGCCTAAATGATTTATTAGGACGTTACAGATGCCACCCCTTCTGCTCTTCGGGAATTAAATAAAAAGTAATAAATATTTAAATTCAGTTTCTTTTTAACAGATTTGATCTACCAGTTGATTTTTAGGGAAGAAAACTATGCTGCGTGTCAAAACTTTTCTACGTAACAGCTTTTTACTTTTACATTAGTGCTAGCGAAAGCGAGAGATAAAAAACTAATTTTTCCTGAAGTTTGCTGAGATGAACTTAATTTAGAAAAGATTTTTGCCGTTTTCTGGCCTTTTCAGTAGGGAAGAAATTACTAATATTTATTTTAGTAAGCTAATTTGTATAGAGCAAATGCTTTAGAATGAAATAAAAGTCACTGAGCTGTTGGCGTCTTGTTTGTTCGGGCACTGGGAGAGGGGTTGCGAGCCAAGCAGACACAGCTGGTCCTCATTCCCCTGTGTCCATCGCAGGCGTACATTGCTGCCATCGGCTGACTGAAGGCACAACCCCTCCTCTCTCTGCAATCCATTTTCTTATCAAAATAACCTGAACAATAAGAATAAAAAAGGTACAACCTGGAAAACTGTCATTCGAGTTTCGATATGATTTAACGATGGACTGAAAATAACACATATCTTCCCCTTCAAAGGTGTAGTAAATTTAGCCAACATGAAGATATCTGAATCATCTTGAAACATGGGTTGAAAGGACAAAAGCTGATGTGGAGAAATAAGACTCTCTTAAGGATATCGACCTATGGACCATGCCGAAATGTAGATCACAGAAAATACTGGTTTGCACGCTCTTAGGAGGTGATAACGAGGATCTAGAGGGCTATCAGCAAGGATAGCTACAGCACAGGCACGTGCTCAGCTCCGGATAACCACGAAGTTGTGGGAGAAGTGATAGTTATTGGCATACTTTGACACTTGTTCTCCATTGGGAATGGTTAGATCTGGACTGCAAGGGAAGGAAGTTGGAAGCACATTTCCCTTTCCTATTTTGCATCTGCTAAGGACAGTCTTAGCATTAGGACAACACCATTTTATCATTGCTTCTCAACTCTCTCAGGACACAATTTTGCCAGACATTAGTGAATATAGTTGATCTATGCCAACAATGAGATATACTCATTCAGGCGACAGCCCAGATATGAAAAGTCACAATATTTCCTCTTCTCTTCCAACCCTACGTGCTTAAAAAGGGGCTGGCGTGGATTCTAGCTTGCACGGTCACTGCTTTGAACTACCCTGGCAGCGCTAAAAGGCTCTAAGGCTAACATCATTGCAAAGTCTCCACACTGGAGAGTAAATCTCCAGTGGCACCATGACTGTGTAGCATCTGCACTGCGTTCCTCTTCGATGAGGAAGCCTGGATCCTTGTACTCTGCCAGCTCTTTTCTGCTGCACTGGATTCCTGAAGATATTATCAGCTAAACCTGGGCTGCAGCAGTTTACAGGGCACCAACCTGCTCCTCACAGAGCGGCAGAGCTTGCAGCTATTGCTGGTTGGGACAGCACAGGGTTTGAAGTCACTTCTGTACGATCTCCCCCCAGAGCGGTACCACCTAGCCTATGATCATTGCGGAGGATCCATCTCATTTGTGCTGTGGTATAAGCAATAAGGACCCTGTAACGACTGTTTCAGGATCTGGAAGGTAGCAGCAGTCTGCCTCAGAAAAGTACTTCCGTGGTGCCTTGGAGAGGCGGCTGTGGGAGAAGAGACATGGTTTAGCATTTCAACATCTTGGCACGTTTGAATCCCTGTGGAACTCTCAGCAATCTGAAAGACACAGATTTATAATGAAGCCAACAGAGCTACACCGAGATCTTCTGAACCTGAACTGCAATCTGTCTCCACAGATTCTGGAGGAGCAGGAATAGGTTTCAGCTCAGTAGAAAATCATGTGGCTTGGCAGCTGCCTACACCAAAGACACTGGAGAAACGTTGCCTGGAAAAGTCTGGTGGAGCCAGAGGTTCTCAGTTCTGTTCATAGACCATGCAAATGACTGCTCTCCCTTCTCCTAGTGACTGATACCATCTTTGTGACAAGGACAGCGATTTGTTTCTTACCAAGGTAATAAATTTTAAAAAAGGCTTAAGTCCAATGCAGCAGCAACAGCAGCAGCAAACAAAACCAGCTCATTTTTAGACACTGTGCTAACATGAAGTTCAAAAATTGCAGGTAGTCTGAGAAATAGAATTTGGAAACCATTAGACCTTATTGTCTTGATATTTTAGCTATCCTTAGATCCCTGTAGAGCATCCAACATATCATGGCCCAAGTTACCACAAACTTTCTTTCCACAGTGAACCATAGGAAATGCATTCCACTTAAGAAATACAATGCCACTTTGCATTGATAAAGTGAACATCAATTGAAGTGCAACATTGGCACATTTTCTCTCCTTACGGAATGGCACAAGAATAAAGCATCCCCGAACGGAGGCAGTTTAATGCCTGACGATAACTCAGATAGTCAGGGGAGCAATTTTCCTCGCTTTGTTGCCTGTCACCTGCCATGACTATTAATGTCAGAACTCACGTTTATCTACACACAAATATTGTTATTACAATGTGTGTAGGTATGTGTGTACATATCCATATACTAAATATATATGGTAAATGCCCGAATGCGTGAAAAATACTTGATCCATGACAATTCTATAATTCAGTGTTTACTTAAACCACATGACAGTACAGCACATACTGCTCCATCAACCTGGAGCACCTGGGGACTGCAGAACATGATAAGCCTGAAGCCCAGAATTCTCAAACTCAGAATCACTGGTACGTGTTTTTATCGTAGTAAGTAAAGTTAACTAAACACAGCTCTTCTCTGGGGGCGAAGGGAGGGAGTAAGAAGCCACACTTCACATATGAGGAAACAGAAGATTAAGCGAAATTGCTTTTCTGCCTGGGAACTGCATTTTCGTTATTGTAACACAACGTTAGTTCCCAAAATGACCCTAACCAGTTTGTGGAACATTTGGTACAGTAAACACGATGACAATAAACAACTTGCTTGAGATCACCCAGCAAGTCAGTGATCCAGCTTCCTGAGTCCTACGACTCAGTCACTACGGGTAGGTCTGCACAGCACGCTTACTCCAGATGACTGGCTCCACTGACGGAACACCGAGATTAATTAGCCTATGATTACTGTGCAGATATGCCTTAAATGGTTCCCAATCTTACCAAAATTCCTTAATACTACTGTCTTGTATTCAGAACAGGGCTTTCACCTCTCCCCAATTACAACAAGAAACACAACTGGAAAGATCATGAGGTTTGAGTGTTTGTGAAGCATCACATTTCCATAGCAATGGCTATTATAATTTTTCTTTTGTTTTTCCTTTTTTTTTAATTTTTTTTTTTTTTACATTATTCCCTGTGTAATCTATAGCTTCAGCCAAGTGGCCGGTTCAGAGCTCTGTTCTTTACAGGTCAATGACATTTTTAGGGGATTTCTGAGGACTTTTGCTTTCACCTCTGCTCGCCGAGACACCAGTCTTTTCAGAAGCAATTTTCTGCTGAGCACGGAGCTGAACCACAGCCTGACATGCACTCTAGGCTCTACTTGCCTTATACACTTCTCTCGTCCTTTGAAACTATCTGTTCTAACCCCATTTGTAAATAATAATTGAAATTATTTTGGAAAAGACTGAACTGTTGGAAATGCAGTTGCCTGTTTAGGGCAGGAGGTACGTGTAAGCAAAGTTTCTTGCCTACACACCTTTCACCCACACCTTAGAGCTCCCTTTCAAATCCCTTAAACACCCTTATAGCACTGTGTGACCCACAGTATAAGGCGCCTGCCAGTGATTAGCAGCAGCCTTCTGGCCCTGCCCAGCCTCTCCTCAAACAGGGAACATGAGTAATGCTGCTTAATTCAAGTTCCTGATAAATAAATAACTGCAGCAGTAAATCTCTCTCATGGAAACGGTGTGCATTTCCAGTATGGGAGGGGAGGGAGCTGAGGAGTCCCAACCTGACCAGTTTGTTTGCGTGCTCAGAGGAAGAACGGCTGCTGCTGGGACAGCTGAGCCCCGGAATATTGCACACCAGAACGAGCGGACTCAGCACTTACTGGAGCGTTACTGGGGAGCACTGGTGCTCCCCGTGACTGAAAAGGAAGCCTGAGGGACTTACTGAACATTGTGAAGCCACAAATGTTTTATAACTGGTAGGTGGCTTGAAATTCCATACTGTGTTGCATTTGGTTAGGTATTTGCTATTGTTGCTGTTTCATCCGGGGTGACAGCATGGGAAGTGCTGCTTTTGAGGTCCTTTCCCCAGAGCTATCAGGAGGCAGCTGCTGGAGGGTAAACTCTGTTTATTCTGTGTGCTGAGCAAGCAGAACTTGCATGTAAAAGTGAAGCTGACTCCACATCCAAATGATTTCAGCATAACACATCCTAAAGCACAGAACAGCGTACAAATATCTTCCTTACCTAGACTTAAACCAGGTATCAGTTCAACCCTGGAGAAATACATTGTTCCTCCTCCTCTCCCTTCCCTTCCTTCTCCCCTTCTCCTCCCCCATCAGGCTCCCAACAGACCTCCATTTCAGACTGAGATGAAGACATGACTTTCATGGTACGCACAGAATGACATACTCAATGGGTGGCCAGACCACCACACAAATACCTCACAGAAGCATCCCTTTTCCAGGGCACAGGAACTGCCAGGACACAACCCATCCAGCTTTGCAGCCTTTCTGAGAGCACTTCAGCTGAGAGTATCCGACCGAGATGTACCAACGTAACGCCTCTTCTGTCACTGTTGTGTTGCCCAATGTAAGACACCATCATCGCCAATAGACTCTCATGAGCGTCTGGAAAACGAAGTCCTCCACACTAGCTGTCTTTTCATCGCAAGGAACAGGGATCTGTGTTGTATTGAAACTTTATCCCAACTGCATGATGAAGACAAGATTTCTTTCCAAAGAATCGTGCCAGCCATCTTACGAATTTTGGATGAGCTGGCATAAATAGACTGTCACAATGCATCCACTGAAACTAGTTTAAAATTACCATCATCTTCCCTACGCTTTCAGGTAAGACAGTAGGATCTAAGCACTTGTTCAGCTTTTCTTCACTTCTATTGCAGCCTAGAAAAAACCAAAATCAAGTCAAATTCAGTGAGATGTTCTGAATCTTCTGTAAGATGTTCCATTAAAGATCTTTCCAAGCAGAATTAATCAAGCCCCACAAGTCTCCCTAAAGAACAACAGTTATTCCTTTTATACAGAACAGCCCCAAGTGTCTCATGGAAACAGCGAAGAACATGGCTCAAGCAAGTAGAGTTGGCTGGGCAGCAGTTCTTCAGTGAAGGATTTAGGGCTCAGCTAGAGTCTCAGATTTGGCTTTCCACAGGCCTTGTACCTTATGGGGTGCTGCTGGCCTGGCGAGAACGGGAAGGAGAGCATGGCCAGAGAGCTGGAGCCCCACCAGAGTGAACCAGAGGTGTGTTAGCCCAAGGAGGACAACGCAGCTGTCAGTGCTGAGAAAAGCGCTGTCTGCCCAACCTGCCCCAAACAGCCGTGACACAGGGAGTTACCTTGCAGGAGATCTTATTTAAACGCTAAGAAAACACATCTAACGGTGAGGCTACTGAAGCAACAGAAGGTGTGAGCCCGGAGAGGTTGCGAAGTCTCCCTCATTACACGCCGTATAAGCAAAAATTGCTCAGGTGCTACAGAGACAGGTATTCCTGTGTGTCGGGACACAAGGATGGGTGTCCCTTCCAGCAATACTTCTTAGCGACTAATTCCTGAATTTAACCTGGGGTTTAATGCTTTCAACTGACATCTTTTGCTTTCTGTGAAATATAATCTACTGCAGTACTAATACCAGTTTAATGACTTTATGGGGCCATGCACCTCTCATTTAGTTTCCTCACAGTGAAAACAGGAGTAAGGAACAAAAAAACCCACCCTTACAAAATATATTTCACTTCCTTGCAGAGCTAAACTTTCTCTTCCCAGTGCCTAGGACAGGGGTTAAATTAGAACAAATGACCCCAATTTTGAGACTGGGAGGTTTCAAGCTGAAAAAACCCCACTTAATTTCCTGACAGACACAAAAGCTTCTCACTTGCTTGGAAATTATAAAAGACAAATAAAAACTCCAAATCCTAGAATTTACTGAGGGCAACATTAAAAGAGAGGACAGCAAAATGTAATCTGGTTACTAGCTCACACATGCATCTAACTGTCGTCACCGGAGAGTACTGATTCTATGTTTTAAGAATTGAACTTGGCATTGAGATAAACCTGTTTACTTAATTGTTCTTGTAAAACATTAACCTGAGGCAATGGTGATTCAAACCCTGGCAAATACAGCAATAGAGAGGTCATATGAAAAGGGATTTTTTTTCTAATTGTTAATCTTACCTAAATCTTAGTTGATGAAATCACTGAATGACAAGGTTTTGTGTAATACCATGTGTGCTAGCTTCTAATACCAGTTACATACAACGGGTAAAACTATCAATTGCTTGGCCAATTTCACGGCGTTACAGGTGGGTAGGAAAAGACTTTCAGAAGACCTTGACTGCAGACAGAATTTTATCTCTTGGAAGTGGGGTCCTTTCTCCCTTCCCGTCCCCCACCATAGGAATGATTATAAAACTCTTTCCTATTCACTAAGCAGCTGTCATATCCTAGCAACCCCAAAACCATTTTGCTAATTGTGTGAGGGTTTTTCATGGTGGGGCTTTTACTGTCCAGAACATGAATTCTTCAGTTATTGTAATTTCATCAAAACATGTTTTTATAGATGTAACGCCAATACAGGACACTATTTTCCAAAAGAAAAGAATGCTGCTCTGGGTGGAATTACAGTCCTTTTGCAATGTCCTTCTGTTGTAAAAATTCTTCATTATGTAGAAGTAGCTTCTACATAACTGTCTACATCAGATCCTGAAAAAAACATTTATTTTTCTTTGATAAATATATTCATTCCCAGTGAAACTCCCATTTCAAGAACACAACATGAGACTGCAGTTACGCATAAGTGGCATGTGGGTCCACTTTACAGTGTTTTTTCATCAGTTTAACTAAAAACTGCGGTAGAAGCTTCCCATATTGTTGCAAGTGGGCACAATTATTGCCTGGAAACATTCCTTTTTAAGACGACAGGGGCTATGAATTATACTTCAGTAAATAAACATTTACTTAAACAAATGGAAGAACATGCATCTAAAGATGATCTGATAAACAGTACATTTGTTTACAGCACAGATACCTGCTGCAGATATATATTTCTACAGGAAAAGAACCATTAAATTTTCTGTAGGGCTGAACTAGCACATCGTTGAACCCAATTGCACTAAGATAAGCAGTTATTCTGAAAGAAATAAACCCAAACATTTGTTTTTATAATCCAGTAAGTTTTAAATGTTCCAGCATAACACTGCAATTAAACAGAGTGGTTATTGTTCTCGCTGCCTTCTAGACCTGGGTGCATAACCGTACATCCCTGACATTAATGAACTTCGAATGATGAACATTGAACAATGATGAAAGAAAAAAAAAATATAAGCAACAGATTTTCTCTAAAACTGGGTGACTCACGTTTCTTTTTGTATATGCCTGTTCACTCAAGTGTTAAGTATTTTCTGAATTATAGAACACATAACTTAGCTTCATCCCTTCTGGAAAGACAGGTATTAAATCATTTATAGGTTGAGTCGTCCACCAAGCCACTTACACAAAGTAATCTGCTATCTGGAAGCTTTCAGCAGACTTTCAAACGAGCTCAAGGAATTACTTTAGATAAAACTAAGAAACACTGGGGAGCTGCAGAAGTAGATTGAAAGCAGCTCTATTTTAAGGCGCATTTTCTTTGAAAAGGAAAACAAAGTCAGATCATAGAATCACAGAACGGTTTGGGTTGAAGGGACCTCAAAGACCATCTAGTTCCAACCCCCCTGCCATGGGCAGGGACACCCTCCACTAGACCAGGTTGCCCAAAGCCCCATCCAACCTGGCCTTGAACACTGCCAGGGAGGGGGGTATTAGCACTGGATGTACGTGGCATAAAGTCCATGCTATAGTGGACTTGCATGTAAAGAAAATCAAAACATAAAGCAAAATTGTGTAGATTATTTAGAAGGGTTTTCTAAAGAAAAATTGACTTAGGCAATCATCCTGAGCTTGTGTGTGTGCATGTGAGTGTGCATCCTCCTAAGAACCTTGAAGCTGCCAGAGGACGATGACAACAAACTGTTGTGAGGGGTGGAGGTGGGAGTTCGGTCAATGTGCCAAGGGCAGGGCTGCCCTTCAGAGACCCTGAGGCAGGCTGGAGGGCCGACAGGATCCCTGCGAAGTTCAGCAAGGACCAGCGCAGAGCCGGGCAGCCAGACCACAACAACCCCCTGCAGCGATACGGGGAGTGGCATCGCAAGGCTGTGGGAAACGGTCACGCTGCTTGGCAAAGAATCACAGAAAATATGAGTCTTGGGCAGGAAATTGATAGCCGAGGGCCTGCAAGCGAAGAGGAGAAGGCAATACATTCTTCCATCACCCAGCTCAGACTCAAAAATCGGTGTGTTTCCAATTTAGGAAGCAATTACAAACACTGACCAGAGTAGCGGTGACAAGTAGCATTTAAGTGCAGCTAACAAAGGTCAGTGTGACCAGAAAAAAGGACTACTTAAAAAGCGTGGGAATGTATAGCAGTTCTTTTTCCATGTGAATTGAATGTGGCTGTTTGTTTGTTTTAAAAACATATTTCATCAACAAACCAATTCAATCTTGTTTTTCCCCTATTCTTTGAAACCTATGCAACTGCAGGGAAAACTTTTTTCAGTTCATGCATCGTTGGAGAAAGTTAAATTTTATCTGCTCGCTTGATCATAAATATAACTGCATCTTTGTTATACTTTAAATTCCTATGTTCACTAAGGAAGCTAATACAAACCTACACAAGCTGGGGAAAAATAAGTCTCAAACAGAAGACAGGGCATTTGAGGCCCAAAGGAAGGCTACAGACCTCACAATCTCCAGCTTACGAACTGGACATCTGAAACTCTATTTATAGTTGATTATCCCTTCAGAGCAGTGCAATTAGAGGGACATCGCTACGTGTCCCTTAGAAGAAACTTCCTAGTAGAACATCCTCCTTAAAACAAAACCAGAAAAACAAGGCAGTACAGAGCAGCATCGAGAATCAGTCATTGCCACCTAGAAGAAGAAACTGCAGGACAAATTATGGAGGTAAGTATTTATGCAACTCAAATGACAGAGAAGAAACACGAAGACATTTCCTGCTCCTTCTTGGGATAGAACTGTGATTGATCGCATTGTCCATTAGATAAAGATTTACCATTGAAAATAACGAAGCAAAACACTGCCTAAATCTGTGAGGACAGACAGAAAAAACACCTCACATCTACACCATGATACTGCCTTGGGACAGCACCTGGATCTGTGCAGTCAGCAGAGCGCCTTGGCGAGACGTCAAACCTGCATGATTCGTTTTACTATTGATTTGGGTTATGCATTGTCTTATATAATAGACACATAGTGTTGAAAAACAAATATCCAAAAATCAGATTTCACACAAAGACATGCATATAGGTATATTTCTAAACTCAGTTAAAATCATAAAATTAATCTTAATAACTAATCATTTTACATTGCAAGTTCTTTACCGCATGTTAGTACTCAAATATTTAGTTATATAAACCCACCTCATTATAACCCTGGAGAATGATTTGTAAAGCTTTTTTTTTTTTTTTTGTTTTTGTTGAGTGCTACTATCATTTAAACCACACGGATTCTGTAGAAGGAAACACATCAGCAAGTGAGAACCAGTGTCTGGCTTATAGTTGCCAGTCCACTTCAGGGCAGCGGTCAGAGCCAGTTTGAGTCAGCACGCACCGTGCGGATGAGCACAGGGAAGGGAGAACCCGCAGGTCACTGTGGGAGCAGGCTCCGGAGTCCTGCGGGCCACCAAAACACAGAGCACTCTTGGGTGTGGTAGCTTTGGGTATCAAAGATAAAACCTCCTTTTTTTTTCTTCTTTCTTTTTTTTTAATTTTCTAAGAGAAATCAGCAAAAGCCACCTTCAGAAAAAGCAAGACAAATTTCTGTGTGGTTTAGGATGGATTACGTACAGTGTAAGTGCTTTTAATACAGAATTCTAAGCATGAACAAATGTCTGTACTGCAGCTGTTCAAGCACTGATAATGTGAATAGCACGCTGGGTCAACAGCTAATACCTAGAATAAGATAAAGTACTAACAAATTGTAATTTTTAGGCCTGTACACGTGCTTAGCTTACACACAGTTATTGTGACTCATATAACAGGCTCCAGGCAGCATCCCCACTCTTATTTTCCTCATGACGTATATGCAATGCATCTGTCACTGTACTGGTGCTATTAACAACTTGTTGCTGTGTGTCTCAGTGGAAAGAGGCTAAATTAAAGACTTCAAGGCTACCTCTTTAAACTTACACTGCTTTACATTCCCACTAACACCAGTGACCCCAGACAAGTATCAGTTTGTAGGAGTGCGATACTGCTCATATGAGATTAGATAAAATTCAGCACACTACACCATGTTTCTATTTTCTCTAATGTAATCTGATGTTCTTTCCTTACAGTCAGTGAGAGAAAGGCCTGTCTTTAAGACATTTTACATACGTATTCTAATCAGCGCTGTACTCCTTAATTATACACTGAAACATACGTGAGTAAAATTCTGCAGGATGCTATCGTCATTACAGCTAGTGGAAACATGTAGAAATAAGAAATGCAATCATCAGTCTCAAAACATGAATCCATTCCTCAGGCATCAGGATTACTAATTATGTCAAGAATGTAAGGTAAGAGCAACTGACTATTGAGCAGATAGGACAGGAGAGGAACAAAACTTGCCATAGTTCATAGAATGGTTTGGGTTGGAAGGGACCTCAAAGATCATCCACTTCCAACCCCCCTGCCATGGGCAGGGACACCCTCCACTAGACCACGTTGCCCAAAGCCCCATCCAACCTGGCCTTGAACACTGCCAGGGATGGGGCAGCCACAGCTTCTCTGGGCAACCTGTTCCAGTGCCTCACCACCCTCACAGTCAAGAATTTCTTCCTAATATCTAACCTAAATCTACCTTCCTTCAGATTAAGGCCATCACCCCTTGTCACTACACTCCCTGATAAACAGTCCCTCACCAGCTTTCCTGTAGGCCCCTTCAGGTACTGGCAGGCTGCTATAAGGTCTCCCCAGAGCCTTCTCTTCTCCAGGCTGAACAACCCCAACTCTCTCAGCCTGTCCTCATAGGAGAGGTGCTCCAGCCCTCTGATCATCTTTGTAGCCCTCCTCTGGACTCACTCCAACAGCTCCATGTCCTTCTTGTACTGGGGCCCCCAGAGCTGGACACAGTACTCCAGGTGGGGTCTCACCAGAGCAGAGTAGAGGGGGCAGGGTCACCTCCCTTGACCTGCTGGTCACACTTCTTTTGATGCAGCCCAGGACACGGTTGGCTTTCTGGGCTGCGAGTGCACATTGCTGGGTCATGTTGAGCTTCTCATCAATCAATACTCCCAAGTCCTTCTCCTCGGGGCTGCTTTCAATCCATTCCTCGCCCAGCCTGTAGTTGTGCTTGGGATTGCCCCGACCCACGTGCAGGACCTTGCACTTGGCCTTGTTGAACCCCATGCGGTTTGCACAGGCCCACCTCTCCAGCCTGTCAAGGTCCCTCTGGATGGCATCCCTTCCCTCCAGCGTGTCGACTGCACCACACAGCTTGGTGTTGTCAGCAAACTTGTTGAGGGTGCACTCGATCCCACTGTCCGTGTCACCATAAATAAAGTAATACATACTTTAATCTCTTCCAAGTAGATTTACATAAATTAAAACAAAGTCTTATCAGCAGAAGCCAGCTCTCTATAATAACTTAGGTTAAGGCTCATGAACTAATGAAATTGATGTGTACAAGAAATCAGGCCCTAAGATTTCTGGACAACGTGTTGTCTGAGTGGGTAGCTTATGAAGGTACGTGATGCTGCTGCGCATCCCTGAATTGCACGTGTTAGTCTTGCATTTTCTGGGTACACTGTTAATGACTTCCTCATTTAAGATTTTTTTTAATATATTTTAAAGACATACATCCTGTAAATTCACAAAAGCTAATTTTGACAGATTACTAGGTATTTTCATACTTTTAAATAAGGAAGAGCACAACATCAGCAAAAGGAACAAGAGGAACAATACAAGTTTGTTATGAAATCTATCCATGGTCATATCTATGTTCACAAGCAGTGATCTTAATATGCATAGATTTCTGTAAAAAAACATTTGGAGCTGATGACCTGATGTCCACACTCTATGGTTTAGGGATAGAAACTCTCGAGTAGCTCCAGTCTGGTCCTGGTAGCATTTGGATTGCATTAGATATGCTCCTAGAAACTATTTTCTGGTTTATTTTTTATTTAAAAGAAATCTAGTTCATATTACAAGACTGCTCCATAATATGAGCCACAGTGCTAAGCAGAGATAACAGGAAAATTTATTGCAAAAGTGCATTAAAATACCAATGTGGGTATATACGGAACCAAAGACCAGAAGAAATTCAGTCCCAGGCATTTAGTCAAAAAGTTCTGGATATAAGCCTTCTCATTCCCTTCTCACTCATAGATATAACTTTCCCATAACACATCTTAGCCTATCAACACAAAACTTTTAATAATTTTTTCAGCCTGGTTTCATATGCAAGTGTATAGCCAGTGTATGTCTCTGTCTCCATGCCCCTAAATAAGAATATATTTCAATCAAATGATATAAAGGGGTAGGAGTCTTGAAAATACAAAAATCCTGTGCATTTCATGAAAACAAGCAACTGAGAAACCCCTCCTGTTCCTGCATGCCTCCCATGCCCTCTGAGAAAAGTTCCTGACGAGCTCAGTGACAGTGGAGGTTCCAAGAGCATCCCCACATGAAAGAGCAGCAGGAAGCTGGGCTCGTTTTGTTGCAGACTGAGGTTTTCTCAGGAGCCACAGAAATCAGGGAAGTTGTGTACCAGGGTGCCGGGTAAGCGCATGGAGGGGTGGCGTGACTAAGGGGGTAAAGACCAAGTCAGATGCACCTGTCTGCCAGACTGCAGGAGCCTGAGCTCGTTTGCCCCAGGATTTTCTGAGGAGGTGGAGAAACGGGATGACGCAAAGGAAAAGATACCCTAAAATGGAAGAAGAGGGGAAGGGGGGAAGGAAGGAAAGAAAAGAACAGAAAAGAAAGCTTGTCTAGCTGTGGTTTCTGCCAGGAACTCCTCCCTTCCTATTCCAGCCAATAACCACAATGAGCAACCGCGGCACTACCGCAAGGCACGTAGCAAGGCACACAAACCAGAAAACCTGTAACCAATTTTCTGTTTATTGCAACAAAGTTGTGGTTGACCTGCAAAACCATGCGATAACTGCATATGCATACATCGAATTAAATTAATACTCTCATCTATAAATAGCCTTTTTTTTTTTTAAACAGACAAATGAACTTTCCTGGTGACAAACTGTGTGAACCCATTGTGCACTAGTGCTCTCTCTCCTGACACTGCAGGAGACTCAGCCCCTTGTGCTTAGCAAACACATACGCAACAGGAATCGCTTACTCATACCCTTCATGTGAACACTGCTTTAACTGCAGTGCCACCACCTTGACTGAACTTTCCACTGTTCTTTCAAGTTCATTCCTTAACAAGTAGGACACTTCAATAGTCCACCTCATCCTCCACCTCCCAACTAAGAGCCCCCAGCGTAGTCAGATCCCTGCAGATTACTATGGACATACTATAGAGCATAACACCAAAGGCAGATACTTTGGAGCCTGCTAAATTCACATCCTTTTCTCAATTGTATATGGTGCTTTTGAGAGGAGCTCAGGAAAGGCTCCAAGAGTTCTCCTCACATTACAGATCACTCAGCCAAGTTGCTTTAAGGTGGTCCCTTCGTGTCCTTTCCATAACTACAGCTAAATGCACACAGGTAAGTCCCAGCAGCTGTTACCAGCTTCAGGTTTGGGGACATTTAAATTATAGCAGGGTTAAACTTAGTTTTGTTTTTCCAAGTTTTTAGAAGAGGAAATGTAGCTGAAGTAGGGAAGGGCATAAAATATGTCAAGGTAACTGTGGTGGGTTGACCCTGGCTGGAGGCCAGGTGCCCACCAGAGCCGCTTTCTCACTCCCCTCATTCACCAAACAGGGGAGAAAAGGCATAACGAAATGCTTGTGGGTCGAGATAAGGACAGGGAGAGATCACTCACTAATTATTGTCACGAGCAAAACAGACCGAACTTAGAGAGGAAATTCATCGAATTTATTACTAGGCAAAACAGAGTAGAGGAATGAGAAAATAAAATCAACTCTTAAAACACCTCCCCCCACCCCTCCCATCTTCCCGGGCTCGACTTCACTCCCAGCTTCAACCTCTGCCCCCCTCAGCGGCACAGGGGGACGGGGAGTGGGGGTTACGGTCAGTTCATCTCACGGTGTTTCTGCCGCTTCTTCATCCTCAGGGGGAGGACTCCTCTCATCGTTCCCCTGCTCCAGCATGGAGTCCCTCTCACAGGGTGCAGACCTTCAGGAGCAAACTGCTCCAGTGTGGGGTCCCCCACAGGGTCACAAGTCCTGCCAGCAAACCTGCCCTGGCGTGGGCTCCCCTCTTCATGGGTCCACCGGTCCGGCCTGGAACTTGCTCCAGCGTGGGCTTCCCACGGGCCACAGCCTCCTTCAGGTGCCTCCACCTGCTCCGGCGTGGGGTCCTCCACGGGCTGCAGGTGGAATCTCTACACCCCCTCATCCTTCCTCCATGGGCTGCAGGGGGACGGCCTGCTTCACCATGGCCTTCACCAGGGGCTGCAGGGGGATCTCTGCTCCGGCGCCTGGAGCACCTCCTCCCCCTCCATCTGCACTGACTTTGGTGTCTGCAGAGTTTCTTACATCTTCTCACTCCTCTCTCTGGCTGCAAAAAGCTCTCTCTCTCCAAGTGTTTTTTTTTCCTTCTTAAATATGTTATCACAGAGGCGCTGACTGGCTTGGCCTTGGCCAGCGGCAGGCCCATCTTAGAGCCGGCTGGCATTGGCTCTATCAGACACAGGGGGAGCTTCTAGCAGCTTCTCACAGAAGCCACCCCTGTAGCCCCCCCGCTACCAAAACCTTGCCACGCAAACCCAACACAGCAACGCTGGCATTAATGTTTTGTTACCAGTGGAACTGACTTCAGTATATACTGCAAAGTATATCTCTGTGGGACAGATCTTTTTGGTTTGTAAACCACGAAGTTTATCTAGCCTGTAGTCTTCATTCCTATTTGCACACTACTCACAGAAACTCTGACTGAATTCCAGGTTTCGCGCCCAATTGGCGAGACTACTACTTAGGAAAACACTTTTACTTAAAGGTGAGCAAATTTAGTGAAGGGATCACCAAGAAACACAGAACCATACTACACCATTCATTTTCCCAGTGCAATGGCACTTCTGGTATGGAAATACAGAATGCTAAATCAATTATCAGTACGGAAATGCAAAATGCTAAAGCAATTACCATTTTCAGACATGGTCAATGTCTTAAGCTTCCCATCAACTTCAAAGAGACCAAGATTTAACCTGTTTTTGTATTACAAATGTATTTTCAAAACAAAAGTAGGAAAAGGTATTAAGGGAGAGGAGTTTGAAGGCAGATCAACTCCTCGCATTTTTCTCATCATTTTCCTACAGTTGCTTTCTCTCAAAAGTCTGACCTTATTTCTCTTAATTTTTTTCCCAGAATGATTTTTAAGAAATTTCTCACAAAAATGTTTAAATACCAATGAGCAATTGATTATTATTTTTTTGTCTTGTTTGATTAATATTGACAGCTGTCCTTTTTTTCCCCCTGTGTGGCTTTTTTGTTTATTCCCCCTCCCGCTCCTCCTACAGCTTACAGGTTAATTCCTCTTTTCCTCCATGTCACCTGCTAATCTTCTCTGTTCTGCTTTCACTCACAGTCTTCTCCCTTTCATCATCTTATTCCTGTCCTCTCTGACCTATCTTAGAAACAAACTTCTATTTTATCTGTTCATAACATCCAAAAGTTGTTCTATTCCCCACCCTACACTGTTTGTGGTGAATGCTGAAATTCTGTAGTTGAATGTTAAGAGACAGTTGCTTCCTGGCGATGGAACTGAATTGCTGCATCAGCTCAGAATTAATCTAGATTTGCACAGGTTTAAATAGCTCACTTAATCCCAACAGTCTTTTGGAAGTCCAGGCAGTACACTCAGCCAGATGTGAAATTGCAATGTCTTTGCGGGCAGGCAGGCAATCAAAACCAGGAAGCCCTGACCCAGATAGATCCTGAAAACTAGGACAGTTCCAGTTTAAATGAACTAAATCTATATGCAGCTGTCTACAACACATTCCATTCATATTTTGGGCCTTAGAATATTTGAAAGTGTGTTGAAGTATACTACCTTATTTCATTTTGGCCCTTAAAACAAAAATCACTTGGGCAGCAACTGATTTTTAAAATGTAGAGTTAGGCGGGCCCAAGGCCAAGCAAACCATGTTCATCTTCAGGGTACCACTGTTGATAAGAAGGGGAAAAAAAAATAAAAATCAACAATTACATGATGAAAATTCTCACATATAATTTAAACCAGAAGAGAACTAAAATAAGGATTGGATTCCTCTCTAACATTGCTGAGTTGTTCTTCAAACTGTATTGAATTTGGGAAGTAAAAGATAAACAGAAGCTCAATTTTGTTAGTTCTGCAGAGATACTCCTTTGTTTAGTATTTCAGCAATAATTTACTTACCGTGAACTATTGTACTTGCTGTACAGATTTAAACAAATACAAAATCTGCAATACCACAAGTTGGTCATCTCCCTTGTAACATATGCTGCTAACCTATAGGTCTTTGGGTTTATGAGATCAGTTTGCTGCTTCTAGGATCATTCACTAGGATCAAATGCAAAACAGCTAATCTTCTGTCTATAAGATTATTTTTAATGAATGCATTAACCACTTTATGCAGAAATACATCTACCTGTAACATCAGTTAACATGAGCAGATGAAAAGTGGATAAAGGATGCACTATAATACGAAAATACAACAATAATTTTGACATTTATTACATTACTGTTTAACCAACAGGAATATAAAACTCCCTTTTAAAATAGAAATGCCTTTGAGAAATCACAAGAATAAAGAACCTTTAAAAACATTTTATGAAGTATTATATTTCAGGCTACACGGAATATTATATAGAGACCTAGAAGGGAAAAATGTTATTTAAAAAAACAAAGCAAAATAAATATTTTTTAATCAGATAAACTAACCAGGTTTTACACATTTGAAGATATTAGATTTTTAAGAAAAAATAAATATTTACTTTTCTGAAAATACCAACTTTCACTTTGGTTCTACATTTATAAATCAGATGAACATGGAAAGAACTATTTGATATTAGTATGCTAATTGTCAAAGAAAAAAATAGAAAAAACTCTGTGCAGTATTCACTAGGATTATAATTTTGGATCCCTAGTGTGCATGTTCTGTAATCATAGTTCAATCAAACTACAAAAAAAAAAGTCAAATCCATAGAGTAGGTGATGAATAGTTACTTTGCTGACTCATTCCAGATGGATATCCAAGTTCCAACGAAGGGAGCGCCCACGATTGAAGACAGCTGTGATGGAGGTGAGAGGAATGGACCAGAAACCCTTCTAGAGCCATCTCTTCGATCAACCTGCTGCTAAATCACTGCCTGCTGACAATTAAAGCCTGCAAGTACCACACCATATGGGTTAATAGACTTAGTTCCGAAATCTTCCAGCAGATGTCCTCACAAGGCAGTCGTGTCAGGGCGGTTGGAGGTGTCACCATTTCAAAAAGACAGATGGGAAGGAAAACACACTTAAAATAAGGGCGATATAAATATATAGATAAACAAATACAAAGTATTCCACTTATTCTCAAATGCCAAACTTCAAAACATAGGCAGGATGTTAAAAAAAATAAGGCTGTCATCTTAAAAACTAAAAGAAAAAAGTCACCTGAACAAGTAAATAACTACCACATCTGTTTCCAATTTGTTAGGTAATTCTTACTCCTCACTCATAAACAAAAGGTTCAAAAAATGATGGTGAAAAGCATCAGCACAAGGAAAACAGCATAAAGACTCTAATCCTGTCCTTCTCCCTTCTGTTCCATGTTAAAACTGACACTAATTTTATTGTGTGCAGAGAGCTGAAGAGCAGCTTTCTGTACTACTCCCTAGTGGCAATGACATACAAATGTTGTCACGAAGTCAGTATTCTTGGAAGCGTAAAATCCCTCGAGTATTTCAGGGAGACTTAAAGAGAACAATTTCCTTAAAATGGTGATCCTCATCATTACTGCTACAAGTGGAAAGTTTTGATACCACATTAAAAATATTTGACTTGTCCTATGTAGTGAGTAATGCATCCACAGTTAACTACCCCCAGGCACCTATGAGATAATGATTCAGTCAAGACTGGTCTACATACTCAAAGCCAGGATTCTTTACCCAGGTCTATGAGACCAATATCTCCAGCCCTCAATCCGTTACCTGCTTTAATGCAGATGTTCATGGCTTCATACATGAGAAGCCACATCAGGGAAAGATGAAATCAAGATGAGCATCACTGGCTCTTCTTCAAGAGCAGACACAGAAATAAGTGCTGATACTTGGGGCTTATTGGGAGACCGGCCAACTGGTACATGTCAGTCACTACAGTCTGGCTGGTGGAAAGAACTCGAGACAGTCCCAGCTTCAGGAAAATGCTGGGAGGGTGGCTCCAATAGCTGGGACAGACTTGCCCGCCAGAGGTTGGCAGGCCTGTTACAGCAGTTACAGACAGAAAGCGTTGCTATGTTCTACACGCTAAATTAGGTCAAAGCTAACATCATCAGAAGCAGATTGCTTATGAAATCTGGGACTTTGTCGGTATCTTGTCTGATGCTTCAATAGCATGGGTGACTGATTTTCTGCAGGCTGATTGTTCTCAACTTCAACAACGGAAGTAAAAACAAGATTTTTAGCTTGGTGTCAGTGAATGAGCATGGTGAACGATACAGAACTGTGACATTTCTTAACTGGAGGACACTTTCATGCCACAGAAGCATCAGATAAAGCACATTCTGCACTTAACTTGTCCTGAAAAAAGAAGAATCCAGATTCCACATCCTGAAAAGCATAGTAAATACAATATTTAAGCTTTCTCAGCTGAACTAAGGTTCTCTTCAGCTATCATGAAAAACAGTTATAAAAATCTCCTTAACATTTTCATTGTGCTTTACTTAAAAACAAAAAGTACAGAAGAATTCTATGAAATCAACATTTTCATTTAAAATTTAAAATATTTAAAATATTAAAGGACAAATACAAAGGAAGGATGATGGCTGGGGACAGCTACAGTATATTGTTAACCATGTAAGATGACTTCACTAATCTGTCTGTCTTTGTCTTGAATCTTAAGCCCCTTGCCCTTTAGCCATGTGATAAGGGATACAGAATTACAGTTCAAGCAGAGGCTAACTCTACTGTTTCCAAATAAAGATTTCTTATGGGAACAAATACACATCTCAAACAAAACCATAAAAGATGCTGAAGCAATCCTAATTGTAACCAGCTCTTCCTCCATAGCTCTGGTTTCATTATGTAAATATATTCCAGTCAAATCTTTACAAACTATGTCAACAAATCATGATTTCCCTCTCTTTCCCCAGGAAAACTTTGCAAGGATAACTGTACACATGTCCAAGAAATAGAGGATGTCATTTTATTGGAGGTCCACAGGTAATTGTATCACATTAGGGAGTGGAAGAATCTCGTGGTATGGCACAACACAATACCTCACTCTAAACACTTAAACAGAAGGTTAAATGATATGCAACATGATCAAATCAGTAATTCTCCATCTTCTAGGCACCACTGATTAATTTAAAATAAACTTTAATAAACTGAAAAAATAATATAGTCCATTAATTTGTTTGTTGCACTGTCTTTAAATGAAACAGCACTTTGAAAGTCACAAATAAAAAAGCAGCACTTTCTCTTAATACCAACACCACTGTAACACATACTGTAGCGTGGCATGCAAATCCATATCTGCAGTCTTTTTTTTTTTTTTTGATTAACAAATGGAATGGTAATTTTCTATCTCAAATATTAGTAGCATAACATGTAAGTGCAGATCATTCTGGCCACAAGTGTGGTAAGCCTTAACAAGTGTGTATTACAAGAGCATAGAACACAGAGCATGACACTTACACATCCAAGAATCTCTCTTTTGTACTGTACATGGTGTTTGTTACAGGCTGACTTCCAACTTGCTGTACCCAAGCTTCAGGAAACAAGATTATTGACCTTTCCTGGTTTTGCTTAAAAGGAAAATGCAGTCACCATCAAAGCACAACCATAAACAACCTGGTCAAAAAAATGCCATAGCTCCATTGAAAAAATAATTTGTCTTTTTAGTAGACTCCATTACGCGATAAAGTTTCCATTATAGGCATGTTATGAAGTCTTACAGTGGTACTGCAGTGTCATTCCTGTTAAGTAGAGATTTGTATAGTCACCAAGAAACAGTGCAACGTTCAAAAAAGCTGTTCAAACTGAGCTAAGCTTCACAAGACCACGTACTGAGTCTTCATGCAATGAATCCTGGCTGGCTAGACTCAGGACATGCATCGTATGGCTGTGTGTAATAGGACTTCCACTTGGCAGCATCCCAGGGGGTGATGGAGCTTCTTCGGGAGTGAGAAACTGATGACCTTCGTGTTCCTCTTCTAATGGTATCATGTCTGTCAAACCTGTATCTGATGTGAGATTTGGCATAGAAGATGGTGGTGTTGGTTGCCCTAGAGTTAGAGTTGCACAAGGCCCGCTGATAGTAGTCTTTCCTGGCAAAGGTAGCTCTTCACTAGTTATGCTTGGCTCACTCTGTAGTAGGGGGGTGGCAGCAGCCTGCAAAACGAATTTAGTGCTCTGAATGCACTGATCTTGGTCACACTGCAGAATGGAAGGGTGTCAAAATCATATAAGGCAAACAAAACAGAGAAAAAAGGGAGAATATGAACAAAAAGGTATGGAAAATAATGGGATGTGAAGAGAAAAAAGAAAGCCATTAGTATCATTCCACAGTTAGCCACCCAAAAATCCCATTGCATGCTGCCTGGGGAGGGGGGAGGGGAGGGAAGAAGAAAAAAAAGTATGCATAACTGAGCCAGTGCTTTGGATTACTATCAAAGTAAATTAAATCAACATTTACAGCATTCACTTAAGGGTATTGGTAACCTCTAAAATAGTCTTTTGTGAGTACTGTAATTCAAATACTTTGCTTACTCTTGTTCAAAGCCATTTGGAAAGCCCAGCTGCACAGGCTGTAACTAACTGCATTGGGCACCTCAAAACCTCCCTGATTCCAGGTGAGATGAATCACTTCCACACTACTCATTTTACCCTAGAGTAGCTAGCAGTTCAGAGAGAAGCCCCAAAGGCATAACCCAAGCATCTTTCCAAGTTCAAAAACACTAGGCAAGTGTATTTTTTTTAATTGACCCTCACAAGTAGTAATTAACATGCTACAGAAGTTTTTTCGGAACAAGAATTCCTTTAATGCAGGTGGGTTTATAAAGATATAGCTGGCAATACAGCCTCTATGAGCAAAAGTGTCTTCCCCTCCCAATTTAATATATTATATATACACTCTAGAGAATATACTATGCTATACTCAATACTCTAGAGGATGTGTAGAAATTAGGCAGCACTGCAGATGGATTTATTTGATATCAACTTTCATGATTTTTAGGTTGTTTCTTGATTAATTTAATCTCGACAATGCAAAGAATCAAGGTACAAACCACAAGTTTTCTGGCAAGCACTTTCACAATAACAAGCCAAATTCAGCATTACATAAACCCAATTAAGCTCAATGAGTATTACCAGGAACACTTTTGGCTCTACAGCATTCCTAAGAACTGTTTATACAAAATTATCACTCATTCCTTGAGATGACAAGATAAGTAGGTGTTTCAATAATGTCCAGCTAGCTAAGTGGGTAGTATACCTGCTGCCAAATTAAGTTTCTTTAACACAAACTGGCATGATTTTTGAGAGCTTCCAAGGACAATATATATTTAATTCATAGCCTGATCAGTTATAACATCTGCAGATTTTGAAAATCCTGTCAGATTCATTTGCCATACTACTATTCTGGTGTGCAAGAGACACACTACAGTCAATACAACTATAACTCCAATGCAGCAAAGAAAATTTGGAAGCAAGCAAGCAAAATAGGAAAATATATCCAAAGGTAAGACATGCCTATTCGCTGCTATTTCAAGGATTCTGTTAAAGCATTATGTTCTACTTTAGGACTGACTTCTTCAATCTATATCAAATTACTGAAAGACATTACAAATCCAACATCTGTTCAAGATATTCCCAGTCATATCCATTGCTACTAACATCACAGCAATTCCCTAAAATGCCCATTCGAGTTTAATAAGCCACTGTGATATACTCCATGTAAACTCATGGAAAGACTTTTGCTTCCTTTACTGTATGAAGAAAGTCATCACTATGAATGCTTCCTCTGATATTTCCAGGTCATCCAATTCCACCACTGAATGGGTTAATGATGGATGCACACACATTACATTCAGAAAGTGTGCAAGCAGATTACTTGGTCACAGTAGATAGACAGTATTTTAAACATGTCTAAGTGGTTTAGGACTCCCAGACCAACTACTTTTTGACAGGCATAAGTCTGATCCTGACTCAGTTATGTATTTTTCAACACTTATGCTTTCAGAAAGATAAATGCACTGACTTCCTGTTACATAAATTGAGTATGTCGCAAGCAATTTCCCCCACTGCTCCCCAAATGATGAACAGCCCTAGCCAAACAATTGAAGCGCTCCCGTATCATTTCAGAGGGATTACTCATAGGCTTAAAGCCAAAACCTTGCATAAGTACCTTACTAAGAAGAAAACCGTCAGCATCTTTTAAAGTCAAGCTTTCAGTTAGTAATTCAGTGTGAACAATTCAGTCTTGATTAATATACTGTTATTCATGCCTGCTTATTTCAATTAAACTATAGCCCTTCAACCAACCTTACTATGCAGACTTTAAAAATCTGTTAACTGAATTTTCAAACTTCAAAAAGACCAACAGAATCCATCTTCTCTGAAAAGCATTAACCAAAGAGTATGTTAAATAACAAAGGTATTCCTACAACCACTAGGGTACATTGAAATAAATAATGTTAGCAGCTGACTTATTACTTTAGTGAAGCTTCAGCACTGATCTTCAAAAGGAAATCATTAATGTGTTCCAAGCAATACAAGTGCACAGTTTTAAATTAGCTGAAGGTAATTTACTTGAACACATTGTATAGTCTGAATTAATTTTCTTCTTACTGAACTCTAGTGCATTTCAACTGAATCAATATTGAAAAGATAAAGTAGCCTCATAAAGCTCCATTAAACAGAGTGTCATAAAACTTTTTCAGGTGCTATATCTTTCTTCTTCATTTTCCATGCGCTTGTCACTTCCCTAAAGCCTCTCCTCTTACTCAGATACATTTCAAGTTTTCTTTTTTTTTCCCTCCCTATTTAACGGTGACCAGTGCAGGCTGTAAATAGCTTTCAAAAGTGTCTAGAGTGGGGTATATACTAGAAAAAATAGACGCGTTCAATGAAGCTCTCAAAAACATCTGATAAAAACAACACGTACTATACAGGTAGAATATCCTTGAGTCTAAACAGCCAACACTAAACAAGGAAATCAGATTTGTTTATAGGCCTGGCATGGTGGTTTTTCCTCAATTCCATATTTTATTCTTAACTAAATGAAATTTAGGGGCAAAAGTCTTAACAGCTATTAATCACGTGAATTATTCAATGCCAGCATTTCACATTAAATAAAAAAGCCTATGATTGTAACAAAAAGGAAGCCAAGCACTGAAATCTGAATAGCTAAAAATCTACTGTAGAAATTATTCCACCAGTACTTCTTACTTCAGATCTACTGATTTTATTTTCCACTTAACATTTCCACTGTTTCAGAGGAACAGCAGATTCTGAAGGTAAGACAAGTTTAATACTTTCTACAAGTACAGAAGTTCAATTATATATATGCACAGAAATTTTTAGCCATCTCTGTATTTATTTTCACATCAAAAGGCACAAATTAAAGCAAATTAGACAAAACCTAAAATTCTGTGGTTATTTTACAAATAATAAATACAAACAACTAAGGAAACAATATTTTTTATTTTATTTCCTGAAGAAAATCTGTTTTTTCTAAGCTACACAAAACATACATGTTAACATAGTTGTTGTACATAGCAATATATTTTTCACATTTCTAATGCCAAAGCCAGAGATTATATACTTTGAATTTAAAATTAACTTTGTTAAAAATTTTCTAAATACTAGCAACATTAAAGAATTGTTACAGTTCTCAGAAGATGGAGAAAAGAAGCTTGGATTATCTCAGCATCTCTGAATAAAGTACAAACAACAAAAGGTTCAGAGGAGACTGACAGCACTGAATGACAGTGCTATGAAGTAACAGAAAGGATGCTGAAATACCATAATAGATGGATACAACAGATGGGTAAAAAGTGGTGGGATGGAACTGTATCCAACAGCTGTAGGATTTCACACTCAAAATCATGGTATTGCAGATACTGTGCAACAACCAAGCCACAAAACCCATCAAGTCACTGGCTCCACTAGCAAGTAGTACAGTGCACCAGGAGTAGATCTATGAAGAGAAACGCTTCTGAAGCCAAAGGGTAAACTATACCTGTGCCAGGGATTTTACTTCAGACTAGCTACTGTTTATTCTTATGGACTGAATGTCCGTGAAGGGTTAGAGCATGTTTGGGAAACACATCTTCTGAAAGAAATCTAGTTCATGCGCTCTGATATTGCTCTGCGACGTGAATGAAAATGCAGTAAATATGCACAAATGAATTGCTTCTAAAGCATACCTCAATCCAAAGCAAAATGATGAAGTTGATTTACTGCATGTGCCCTTAATCCGTTTCAACTGTGAAGTAAAATGCTTTAATAAAAATCCTCTATCAATCTTGACTGTGCAATGTTGACTTGATAAGAGCCCTAAGTTCCATTTTGGGCAATCATAAATTGTATTTGTGAAGTATGACAGAAAATATACAAGGAAACACACTCATAAAACTCCCAGCAAAGCAGGGCTCCTATCCTTGCTGATCCTTGTACTGTCATGGTAGAAATATTTACTCCTAATAATGAGAATATGAAAAGCAAAGGAGAAAGTACGCTAGGATGGTCAGAGTTAATGTTCCCTGAGTCAGCTGGACTCCTGTTTCCAGATCACCTCCAGAAATACTGATGTGAACATTTGGGAGAGGACTTCGCTGCACGTCTCACTAGTAACAAAATGTTGCACATGCACTATTATGGTTCTTAAAATTTTCAGTGATACGCATAAGTAAACAAACACACTAAAGAATTTGTATCCAGGAAAGGAAAGGGACAACTGGAAATAAGGGAATTTGGCACACAAGGAACTACCTAAGCACTGAGGAAGAGATGCCTAGAATGCAGGAGTACCAGCGAATTTCTTTAAAAAAAAAAACCCAAAACAACAAAAACCCAACAAAACCAAACCTGTCCTGACACAGAGGCAGGTAGAAGTAAGATCTATCACTTTATAAGGCATTAGATAATTCCTAGATGCATCACAGTAAAAATAAAGCAAACTCATTCCTCTAAAAAAGTGCATGGAGTGAGATAGATTCTGTGTTTCTTCATAATGGATTACTCTAAAGAATAAAATACAGGTATCAAAACCCAATAATCACCTCAGGCTTTTAAGAGAAAGCTAACTACAAAAGTGCAGATCCAGGTAATGGTAGCTGATGGGTTTATGGTGAAATAAGAACTTTTTTTCAGAATACAAAGAAAATAAACATTAAAGTGAAAGAGAAAGAAACAAAGAATAAGATACAGAGAAAAATATGATTTCATAATGGGTGAGATACTGTGTTTCATTTTAAAAAAAATTCTTAAGAATTAGAAAAGAGATACTTGGGCAACCAAACTAATGAAGAGCTTGTAAAAATAATCAGTGATAAAATGCAATAGAGAAATACTTTGGAAATATCAGATCATTAGCTCCAAGTGACCATGCTTGTCACTAGGATAAGGATATTAAGAAGCTGGCTAATGAATTTACCAGATTAATTTCAAATTATATTGGAAAAGATATTAAAACCACTGGGAATGTACCATGAAAAAAAATTAATTATGTTCTTCCAGCCTTCAAAAGAGTAAATAAAACTTCAGCTCTTAGTAAAATAAGGGAGATACTAAGGAGAGAACAGGAGAAAAAGCTCTGTTAAAAAGATCTAGAAAAAGAAAATAATCATAGTACGGGTCTATGAAGCACTGATTATAGCAACAACCCTAACTTTCTGAGATTGTGACAAACTGAGTCACTAGCACGAGTAGGGTAGCTCCTATATGAAATATTTAAAGTCTCAAAGGCAAAATTACCACAAAAGCTGTTAAGTACAAAAATAGTGGCTCACAAATGGTATCCTGAATAAGGGATAATGTATTGCACTGAAAACAAGTGTCTGGCAAGTTTAAACTTAGCCTGGTATTTATTTTGAGGTTAAATGCAAAAAAGATGCTATGTTAAAAGCTATATTAAAATAAATGAAAGCAGAATATAATATTAAGCAACCTTGAGAGATTTAAAGAATGACCAGAGGCTAGTTGGGTGAAGCACAAAAGAATTCTACTTAGAAAGACACAAGTCATTGAGTAAAGGATTTGATGGAAGGGAAGAGAAGGAAAGAGGGAAGGAATAAAAGAGAAGACAAGTGTGAGAGAAGATGCTCATTAAAATGATCATTTAATATCAATGGGCAGGAGAGACATTTTAGCACGCTATCTGGATTAAGTAGTATAACATCTAGACATTAAGATTCAACGTACAGATAAGATGATGTAATGCATTCTGGAATAAAATCCAGGGAGACACACCATAAAGATATACTGGAACACAATTCAGATTTCTAATAAATTATTTCCTGTACTCGAAAGAGTCAACCTTGCTAACAGTGTAATTATCTCTGATGTTGTATAAATGGTTAAACCTCTGCCACTTAAAAAGTATTTACGGACTAAGACTATGACCTATACATGCTCTTAAGTCAAGGAATTTCACTTTGCTTATCCTTACCTGAAACCATAATAATACAAGCTGCAGTACCAGATACATCCCCTTCAAATTAACAAGTTCTTTGGGGCCCACCTGCCTCAGCTCCAAGAAAGCATTTTTCATATTATGCCTCTGCCTTTTTTTCCAAGAGGTATGCAACCTTCCAGAAGGGAAGACTGCATCATATTCCATCTTTTGCCTAACCTTTGTCAGCAAGGACATGAGGTTAAAAGGAAACCTTTTCTTCCACAAAGACTTTCCCTCTACTGTTTTCCTTCCACTGGAGTCTTGGGCTTGAGCTAGTCAGTTATTTAAACCATCAATCACCAAAGGAAATTTTGATGTTTGCATCTGAATTTCTAGGAAGTGGGATTCTAGAGAATTTTGCAGAGATTCCTCCTCTATTAAAAAAAAAAAAAAGCCAACAGGATGCCCCATGCTTCGTTATATTTTTGCCATAAAGTGAATTAATTTTGGTAGGAAAAAAGTAAGTTTGTTATGTGGATGAGATTGAGATCTTAACTGTGAAATATGGAAGTCAGTTTTGTTGTTTGCTGCTTTATGAGATAGGAGAGATGGGAACGTGAAAGTAGGAACAGAGTCTACTGAGAAGAGCAAAAATGTTGACCTTAGAACACAGAAAAAAGGAAACATGAAACAAGAACAAATCAGAGGCAAAGTTATGTCCCACTGCATTGTTGCCAGCAGGAAATGAATTTATAATTTCTTATGCTTCAATCAACTCAGGAAAGAATGCAAGGTTTTAAATGGGAAAGAGAAAATAGTGTTAGAGAGACTGGGAAACTAAGCAGGTCTTTAACAGTTTGAAACAAAACTCAAGGGAGAAATTTTAAAGCTGATAGCCAGCTGTCACTAGAGACCAATTGGTCTTGGAAACAGGCCAGGAAAAATACCCTGACAAAAATGGCTGACAGTCTTAAAGATATTCCTCCATACTAAACACAACATATTACATTTTTCAAGCTTTTTCTGAAATATCATTTTCAGGAAGGAAAGCTGCACATTTCCAAGTGACCCTGATAACTGTTAAAGAACCCAAGCCTTTCCCAGCTTTAGTAGTGTGATGTTCAAGGACGTAAGTAGTTCAAATTTTTGAAGAATTTGTGTATTTACAGGTATTACACTAAAATAATGACAGCTACCTGTTTGACTTAAAGTAATACCATAACAGATTTCTCAATTTCTAGAGACAAATTTATTCAATTTTCTTTCAAACTGGCACAAGATTTTATCATTAATATCTAGTAATAATTATAGCGTCTTCTTACAATGCAAGTATAATTCTTATAATGTTAAGATAATTTAATGCCAGGGAGTTATTGTGGGTTAATGATCCTCAAAAACAAGAAGCCTTGACAGAATGAGAAAGTTTGGGTAATCCCTGAAAGACCTGAAGCTATTTTTAAGGTTTGCTTTCTCTCTTTTTTTTTTTTTTCCTTTTTTTTAACCCCTTTTCTCTTTTCAGAGTTACTTTTTCTTTTTTTTTTTTTAAATAAAATTTGTATGGAGCATTACCTTGTCCTGCACAACTGCACCTCACAGAAGATTCAGAGTTAATACTGTGTCTCCAATACATTTTCTCATTAAGGAGACTAATGAATCTTCTATTCAATCCTCAAACTAATAAGTAAAAAGGGCTTAGGAACTACAGCAAAATTCTTATAGCAGTTTATCAGTAACACTAAAACTAATCTGTGTGGGAAGAGTGAGTTTTTTCTTCTTTTGTTCAAAAGAAAGGCTGAATTATATCAGAAGGCCTCATGGCCTCCTCTTTTTTGGCAGAGACAGGGTGTCCATAACTCATGGCTTCTATGACAAAGTCTTAGAACCCACATAATATGAAGATATGTGGATAGCAATTCAGAAATAGGCACATATGTAAGATGCTTGCCTTTGGAAAAAGATCTCTTTCCAGTTATTCTCCTCTTCTTGGCACTGGAAATCCTATCTTCCATTATGATAGCCAATGCTACCAGCAAAAACCAAAAACTATTGGCACAGTTTCAAAGATGTTTTGTTGTAACAATCCAGTTGCCATTTTTTGTTCATTGGAAGTTCAGTGTCCTCCTGCTCTTTCTTCAACACACTTCTCCCCTAGAAACTCCTCTTTGTTCATCTTTGCTTTTTAAAACACATTAGTCTATGCAAAACCACAGTCTACAAGCAAAGAAGGAAATAGAGTATGAAGAAAGCGCTGTACAAAATAACAATTAGCTGGAAAATGATGAACGAGAGCAAGTCCATGATACTTGAATATTCCAGTTCAAAACACAGGAGGTGTCAAGAGTACAAGTCAAAATGCCAGTATATTCAACAAATCAAGTGTGGAAAAGGAATAACTATTACATTGTGTGAAACATACATTTAAAAAAGCCTCGTATTTTTTTCTTTACTGTTAATAAACAATTCATTCCACCCAGAGTGTCAGCTGTATCCAGTTAGTTATTACTTGATTAGTTCACATGAAAGTGGAGAAGGAAAACATTCACAGGAATCTTGATGAACAACACTATGGGATGATTCCTACCATGTTGCTCTGAGATTGTGTGGCCCCGTACATAGTAATGCCATTTGATGGTCCTGCTAATTGTGGGGTATCTGGTTGTATAAATCCTCTTCTGTCAATTAAGCTATGGAATAATCAAAATAAAGAAAAAGAGTTAGAGATATTTCTGATCAACAACTACCTCCTCTCAAGAAAAAGGAAGAGAAAAGATTGCTATCATACCACAGACCTTAATACCCCACCTATACCTTCAAATGTCCCCTTTTATTCAACTGAAGTACAAGACTTTGTTTCTACTCATCAGCAAGGTAATTGTTTCCTTGTAATACTACCCGCCACATAGTCATATGTACTACTACTTTGCTGGATTTTTATCATAGACAAACTATTTATAAGCTGACTAGCAGATACCACAAAACAAGAATTTTAAATCACAGGTGTGAAAAATTACAAAACTCACTACTGCATTTTGAATCAGTATCTATTTTGACAGTTCTTTTGTTATCAGTTTCCACAGCTCAAAATTGAAGCTACTTAATCACAAAATTTAGAAAGAAAGAAAGAGGAAGTTTTGTTTAGACAACTTATTTGCCAGATGTTTCATGACAGGTACCTAGCACTGCTCATAGCGCTCCAATATTCTTACCAAAGTAATGCACTTATAGATGGAAATCAGAAATTTTAAGAAAAAGTTTTGTGGAGAAATTAATAAAAATAAGTAAAAACCTATATAAGATTATTAAAAAAAATATATTGAATGGAATCATCTGACCTAGCTAAAGATTTTGCTAAAATTCCACATACAATTTTACTCTCAATTTGAGAATGATAAACCGCACTTAGGTTCTGGTAGTTAACATTCATAAAAAGCTGAATGTACAGGCTGAATACTATATTCTACATGTGTATTAGCTCATATCATTTCCTACCAAAACACTTTTCAACTGTTTATGCTTCAATTCATTCACAGGTGTTGTCTGTTTTTTTTAAAAAAAATATATGTAGCTTTCAATTATAGTACCATAAATTTTTAATTATAGGCCAAAATGGTGTGGGTTTGGGGTTTTTTTGTTGTTGTTTGGGGGGGTTTTTTTTGCCCTCTGACCTGAACAATGTTACTTCCCATCTGGAAAACTACAAATTTTACCACAGGATATCAAATTTTAACTGGAGGGTTTATAGTTCCTGTTACTAAGAGAAAATGACAGGAATGCTTTACAAAACCCAAGAGCTAAAGTCAGCACAGAACTGGTTATATTTGCTGATTTATTGGAACTCTAAATTTGCCAAGGGTCAAGATGGCTTACATTTTAAAAGATAAGAACAGGATGCATAGTGAAAACGAAAGCATTTCCCCTCTCAAAAGTCAAGAGACAGGTTTAAGCTCTCCTTCTGAAGGTCTGCAGAACAGGTTTTTACGTACATTCAAAATACTTAGAAATCCACCTGAGATTACATCTCTTCAAAAATCAGATGCTTTAAAATAGGTGTATTATTTACATATACCAGAACACTAGTTAGACCTATGCTGACTGCTATGGATCAAATTAAGATTTGAAAGTTACCTTTGAGGACATGTAAAATGCATTCTGAATTTGGTAGCATAGGTTTAAAAATGAGAAACATGATCTTTAACAGAAGTGAGAAAAGTTTGGCTTATTTACAAATCCTCTCTTAATCTGTGTTCCATCCTCAGAGGCACTTGAACATTTTGAATTTTAAGCTGTAATTTCTGCTAAACCACTTTACCAGAATTTAAGGAAAAAATTAGTATCTAGTGATTTTGGACACAGATGAAGTTAAAAGTCAAAAAAAAGCAAGGTTATAATTTACATTTCACAGTCAGTAAATTTTTAGTGTTGGTCACAAAATACCTCCCTGCAGAAACTCTAGATATACTTTGGCATCTAAATAAATTATGTTGCTATACAGAATTTAGGGGAAAAAAATGTACAAGCTCTGTTAAAACACAGGAGCCAATGCCCAATGGTCTATTGTGTGCTGCTACTTTTATCAGTCTAAGAGGCTATATTTCAAACACTGAGAAACATTATGTAGTCTTAAAGATTTCCATCTGGAGTCAAACGAAAGAATTTGAAACATGGCATTGAGTTTTTATGCCACATCCTCTCATGAAAAGTAAAATGCAGAATTAAAGGCTTGGCTTCAGGCACCATCCATATAGACAGAAAGCACAGACAGGGTTACTCCTCCTCACCACAGGGATTACCATTTTAACCCTGTACGTGGAAGTCTTAATTCAGTTGTCTCCTCCCCAGGAAAAGATGTCAGTCTCTCCTGTTGACCTTTGCTCATAGAAGAACTGAGCCACCTCTGATATTTATAATACCAAAGACAGAAATCCCACTTCCAATGAAACACCTTAGCCACTGGACTATAAAGTCATTTACTTTCTTTCTTGTCATTAATTCAGATTCATAGCTACATAATTCCAGATAAAGCAAAACAGCTTCAACCGATGAGCATGCCACAAAAATAATCTACAAGATGTCAATTACTCTCTACAGAAGAACTGAGCATCTATTGTACATGTAGTACAGGAACTATCTAACCACTGAGCACTGGAATAAGAAGAGAATGATGCCTTTCCTGCTGCCAGTTTTATTTCTCTAGTCTCAGCTCTGTCTTATATTTTGTTCAAGCTGAATATACACAAGTATTTTGGATTTCAATAGCGAAAATGTATGCAACAAAAATTAATTCATTCAGCTTTCCCTGGAATTACTTTAGTGCAAGACCACCAAATTCAGCTTAATGTACATATGTTAACAGCAGTATATAAAGAAAAAAAAGTTGTAGAATTAAGGTTCCTAAGGTCTCCTAAATTCATGTCATGTCTGTTAGATGTGTAAGAATTTAATAAACTTTCAAATCACCCATCATGCAACAGCTAACTACTAGGAATTTTTTATTGCTGGAAGTTATTAACTGCAGTGGCAAAGGATCAAACAACAGCTCATAGAATCACAGAATGGTTTGGGTTGGAAGAGACCTCAAAGACCATCTAGTTCCACCCCCCTTGCCATGGGCAGGGACACCCTCCACTAGACCAGGTTGCCCAAAGCCCCATCCAACCTGGCCTTGAACACTTCCAGGGATGGGGCATCCACAACTTCTCTGGGCAACCTGTTCCAGTGCCTCACCACCCTCACAGTCAAGAATTTCTTCCTTATATCCAATCTAAATCTACCCTCTTTCAGTTTAAAACCATTACCCCTTGTCCTATCACCATATGCCCTTGTAAACAGTCCTTCTCCAGCTTTCAAAGCTTTTCAAAGCTTCAGATAAATAAGTCTCTTTTCATTTCAGATGTCAACCTTAAAAATATTTCTACAGGATCTGATCATTACCTTAGTTAACCACAATTTACCATCTTATCTTTTTACTACTGAAGAAAAACTTAATTAAAGCTTCTAATGGACAGTATAACAAAACTTTATTTCTGTGGAGTAAACTCAAGCAATCAGAAAAAATATTTTTTTCATCAATAATCACGTGGTTTCATTTATACTAACAATACTCTTGATACTCTTACCTTGGAGAGAGGGGCCCACAGAGCGCAGCACAGCAATTAGTAAAGATGTTGCCATAACTGTATGGATTATAGTTCTCTTTACCTCTTTTATTTGACCATGATCCTTTAATCTGAAGAAATACGAACAAGATGCATCACATACAATAAAATACAGAAATTGGCTGAGACAAATTAAGGGTTACCAAAGCAGCAGCATGCTACTTACATCAGAGGCAGACCAGAGAAAACCCATGATCACACTTTCCTAACAGCTTACAGCTTTGGGCTGTTATGAAGGGCTGGTCCCTACAATCTTACAAGCAAGTACATGCACTACCTCCATAGATTTAGACAACCCAAAATCTCAAAGGTCCAATAGTCCTTCACAGTAGGAATTTCAGCATTTAAACATAACTGTCTAAGCTTAATTTTACAATTATTATGGTATGTTCTACAGAAGAGGGTTCAATTGCAACATACCATTAAATCCAGCAATACAACGCTACTATTCCATACTCTTGGGTAAATTCTCAAGCTGTGCAATACCACACATTATCTTCCCTAATGCCCACAAATGGCTCTAAAATATTGCAACTGCAATCATTACTACCTTTTAGCCCATATCACATTTTCTTTTAGCTAGTCTTGCCTTTCTGTTTGTGAGCTACTTGAGAGCCCGAGTAAAATATCTTACTCTATTCAACTGGAAATGTATGCTTTAAAGAAAATTACCGAACAGTTTACTTGAAATTCAAACATGTTACACTGCTGCAGTTCCCTGCTATCTGACTTTCAACAAGCCAAGAAAGATATTTATTTGAGGGAAGGGAGAGTAATGGAAGCACACTGGGTCCATCTAGAGAGACAATGTTGGCCTAAACCTAATAACTGAGGAATACCAGAGTATCTCATCTCTCTTACTAATAAGGTAGATTTCTTCAAAGTCAGGCTACCTGCCTGGATACTTGATGCTGAGGCATAATTCATTCTGAGCCTGCTTGCTAAGTTTTTTCTGGTTGACTGGTATTTATTGTAAAATTTATAATTTTAACCGTGACCTTAAACAATAACAAAATATGCGTGCGACAGTCCCAAAGATACTACTTTTACATTTGCCAGATACCTATGAAAAAAGGTACAAGAGAAAATGACAATAAAATAATTTTAAACTTGCAGTAATGTGTTAGATTACTTGCTAAATTCCAACAAGCTTTCTATATATTAGCTACCTAGCTATTTTTATTTTCTCTTTTCATTCATTTTGCATTTCTCTTTTTAGTTAGAGGAGGACACATGAAGCTTCCACACACAGTTAAACATAATTTCACACCAAAACAATTGAAACCTATGTGCAAAATAGGACAATTGTAGAAATGAGAAAGTTAACCTTTAAATTAATGATATACTCCTTGTCAGAGGTTTTAGAACTCAGACGGGCAAAGAAATTTCAAAGGAAAAATAAAATAAAGGAAATTTTTGTTCTGAGAATTCAACATACTTTGCAATTTTTATAGTAAACAATTTTTGAGTCAAAGAATATTTAGGATTCCCAGTGAAAAACAGATACTGAAAAATATTTAATAATTTCCTATCATATAAAATACGCTTGTTTATTTGTCTCCTTTCTTCTGTATTTTCCTATTTCAAGATACAGTTCCTGTGGGTGTAAAGCATAATGGACACACTATGTAACCAGCACATCTTCAAGCCACAAAAATAGTGTTCAAAAGATCCCTTCTGATATTTTGATTCAAGCATGACCAGGTTACTTCCTTCTTTCCTACTGAGGCATTCATAAAAGTATGCAGACAGGTATGACTTAACCAAGAGTAACAGAGGAAAAAACACACACAATTAGAATTAATCACCTCCTTATTACTATTTAGAAACATATATGTAGACATATGCTATGAACTTACATCTTCATTTGTTGTTTGATTGGAGCTGATCAAATATGTGTGAAAACCTGAGAGGCCAACAATGGACCATACTGAGAAAAAACACACCACAGCTTCCAGCACAGTAACTGCAAGTCAAGGAAATATATGCAAATGGAAAAAAAAAATATCCAATAACAAGTAGTTACAATTGCAAAATTCAGGGTAGTCAACTTATAGTCCACAAGTCTCTTGAGATCTTTGGGGTACTTCAAAGGGGTCAGCAAAAATTAAACTCAGAAAAGCAAGTCTATTGTCAGTAGGCTTTAGAGTACAGGTCACTGAATAGCATCCACAGCAGCCCATATTTAAGGGTCTGCAGATTGAAAAAGGCCAGAAACTACTGATTAGTGGTTCTGATCTTTATTGCTGAAGCTCATATTTTCATATTCACCCTATAAAAGTCATCACACCTGTATTAAGCCAGGTAAAACTGGTAAGTAACAGTAAATAACACTTCTGATGAGGTGATGAGAAGATCAAACGCAAGGCTAGCCAAATAGCAAAGACTGAACAGATATGTTTGTACAAATATTTAGTGAGGAGTGGGAGTCTTAAGCCAGGACTAAGGGTTCTAAATCTGTGCTCATATAGCAACAACAACTGACTAAACTGCATCTCAGACATATGTTTTAACTGCTAGACTCTCCTGTCTTTCCTCTGTTACCAAAGTTAAGATGCTGATAGGGATCCTAACACTAGCATCAAAGTGCATGAGACCACTTGCTCTCTAAAGTCCCTCTAATAGCTGGATATAGTCTACGTTACAATTGTGGGTGTGCCTGAATGGCCCAGCCTTTGCCAATGGCCCAGATGATAACTGTTAAGCCTGGAGTGTAAATAGTTGGGGTGGGGTTGAATACTCAAAACTGAGCAGCATTTGCCCAAAACTTATCACGTTAAAGAGGAAGACTACCAACTCCCAACTCACCATGCTGCTATTAAACAGTAGCTGAGGAATTAAAAGAAGACTTTTTGTAGGAGGCATCAGTCCAAAGTGTAAGAAAAATCACAAAACTTGGCAGAAGAGAACTTGAAGTGGAAACAGCAGCAGACAAAACTTGGTTTGGTACAGCCACAAGTCACTGCTGGCATCTGCCTAGCCCAAACAGAGCACCCTCCTTGTCAAACACTGTTAGTAGCCTGCATCCAGACAGCAGACTGCTGGTATGGGGTGCAACATATAGGCCCTTGCACCTGAGGTACATATATGTGAGCTCATGGGGTGCTTTCTCACCTGCGTGTTGCAGGCAGCAGCACAGGTACACATACAGCAAGAGCACTCACACCTCCAAGAGGGTAGCAAAGGTGTGCACATGCAGGTGTGCACGCACCACAAACTTTTCGGGGGTTAGTTACGGAATGGTGCTTAGATATTTGTAGGTATTTATTAACATTTCTTAAGTGTCTAATACAGCCATTTATCTTTTCTATTACTGATTCTGACCCTGAATACATAGTTATCCAGCAATCATTGATCTATATGTCATTAATGAATCAATAAACAGCTTCGATCCTGTTTTGAACTACATGAACTGAGTGATGTTGCACTGCAAGACCAACCTTTACCTTTTCTAATTTCCCCCAACTGCAACAAGGTAGATGAAAAGCACTGAATTACATTCTGCAGCATAGTACAAAAGTTAAAAATCAGACTGCACTATTAGCTTGTCCATTATTTTTAAAGCTTGCATCTTTCACTCATTTTCTTTTTTTGCTTTCAAACTACCTGAGTTTTCACTCCTTATAAACTGCATAACCCAAATGACATAAAGTAACCAGACTTTAAAAAGTGAGATTAGTATACTAGGAAAGTCAGTCAGCACTCAGTGTTGCATACTTACTACAGTTTATATCATTCCTTTAACTCTAAAGGAGTCATCATCTCAGCAATAAGACAATTCTAATAATAAGTTAATTCTAAACTTTATGTAATCAAGCATAAAGAGCAACTTTCTACAGAAGGCTTCTTGCCACAGTTTTTTATTTTATATATATATATATTTATTTACACACAATAGCCATGAACTCAGAATACATCTGCTTCAAGACTGGTATTTGCTACAATACTTCAATAGTAAATTTTTTTTTTTTTAGGGAACATGAATCAATAGCAGAAAAGGCTTTGGTTCCTAGAAAAATAGATATAATAAATCAGGAGGAACAAGACAATGGGAAAAAAATAGGATAAAAATAATCTGTATATTAACCATATGCCAACCTTCAGTGAAGTCAGTTTCCAAGACAACTTCAACTCAATATATTCCAGAACAAGGACACAGTCTTAAAACATACAAAAACATCTTAATGCTGAATCTATCAATAGGAGAGAAATATTACAGCTCCTCATCATTATACAGAGACAGAGGCTGGAAAATGCATGTATAGACATAAGTATTTGTGATAAATAATCCTATTAGTTAACAGTAAAGAGTCTTTTATTACAGGTCTGCTCTCACCTAATAGATTGGGAAATACCTGAATTGTCTGTATAACTTCCCCTAGAACCTACTTCACTCAGAGTGGTTTAAAAGCCAGAAGAGAGCCATTTGCATTCTGAGCAAATCTGCTCCAAAAGCAGCAGGAGGACCAAAGTGCATTGCTGAGCAGCATGTTCACTACTCTCTCCCTCTCATCTCCTACTCAAATTATGTGGAGTCAATCCAACACAAGACAGGAACTCAGCCGACTGTGCAACAGCCACAGCTAAAGCAAGGAGAACGAGAGAGAATGGATAAGGAAGCAGACTGTTAGCAGAGGGTTCAGAAAGGTATAAAAGAAGGCAACAGCCCAAAAACATTATGCACAATAAAAGTTCACCTAACTGGGCTTTGAGAGGGTAGAAATTGTAAGGAAGGCTGTAGATGACCACTGTTGGGTAGAATCTACACACCAAGACTAAGAGGAAGAATCACCAGGTCAGAAAAGGGGGACCTGAGAGGGAGAGGTGCTCCCTGCAACCTCATCAGATGACTGAGCACATCACTAACAAGATGTTTCTCGCCATGATCACACTCAACAGAGTCCTGAACAGTGAGTTTCTCCCTCCACATGGTAATTCCTACTGACAAAAAAGGGAATTCCTTTCAGTTCCCCACTAAAAGGGACTTCTTTCCCAAGAGACTTCTTTCAGTTCCCTGCACCAAGATCTAAAAAAACCTCTAGAACAGCAGAGGTGTTTTATGTTAGATTAACATGACTCCATTAATTAAATATGAGTCCATTAATTAAAAGCCAAACCCCCAAAAGCAATATATTCTCAACATAAAGTATAACTTACTAGCATAATATGGTATAACACTCCCTTTGTATTTCACACAAAATTGTTAGCAGGCTAGAAATGGCAATGTTCTCTATGCCTGAATTGACTGGCTTGCTCCATACCAGCATTCCCACTACTATTTGGCCAATTTGATTTTTTTTATTGTTAGGAACTGTAACCAAGCTATTAAATTGTCCAACATATCACTATCAAACCAGACCATTTCTACAAGATGCGCTACTGAGTCTTTCAAAGCAGCACATCTCTGAATACAAAATTATGAATAAGCAGTCCATTGTTCCTGTACAAGGATCCTCAAATGCATAATCAACTACCTTTTGATTTAAGGACAATTGAAAGCTATTCTCAGTTTGAAAATAGTTTGAAAGAATCATCTTTTGTAAGAAGTGATTGTAATTGTTTTAATTGAAAGCTATTGTTGTGCTATTTAGAACAGTTTGTGCTTTGTAAAATTATCTGTACAAAGAAAAAATCTGAACAGCGGCTTTATTTAAAAAGGGAGTTTACAGCTCAGTGACTCTACCTGATGAACACACACACACAAATATCTTGGAGAATTTGACACATGGAAAAACTACCTGGAAAGAGAGGTCTGTCTTTGTGCACAACTACAAATGACAGCAACTTTTTTCTTCCTACTCTTCTGTGGAAAAGAGCAAACTGTGTGAGGCACAACAGACAAAAGACTTTTCCTCAGCAGAAGTATGGGAAAGAATCCTTTTTATAGTATCTTTGTGTGAGGTGCAAACTGCTTATTCAGACACAAACTATTCAAAACATATACATAAGGAGTGGGAAGCTTACAGTCTGTAAAGAAATGTAAGGAAGAAACTAAACAGAAGATATGTCGGCTTCCATTTTTCCATTATGTTAGCTGCTTCAGACAAAGGGGCCTTTTCTGTTCTCACTGAGAAAAGAATATACAGAAAGCTCCTGTGAAGTAATAAAAAGAACACGGGAGTACTTACAGAATAGAACCACCGAAAGGTTTGGGATGGAAGGAACCTTTTTAAAGACCATCTAGTTCCAAGCCCCCTGCCATGGGCAGGGACACCCTCCACTAGACCAGGTTGCCCAAAGCCCCATCCAACCTGGCCTTGAACACTGCCAGGGATGGGGCATCCACAACTTCTCTGAGCAACCTGTTCCAGTGCCTCACCGCCCTCATTGGCTTTCTTTGTTATAGCCAACCTAAATCTACCCTCTTTCAGTTCAAAACCATTGGCCCTTGTCCCGTCACTACAGGCCTTGGTAAAAAGTCTCTCTATGTCTTGCTTATGAGCCCCCTTTATATATCCAAAGGCCACAGTAAGGTCTCCCCAGAGCCTTCTCTTCTCCAGGCTGAACAACAATAGTAGTCCCTGTCTATGCATGAGTATACTTCCATGTAACTTAACAGAAGCTGATACTTGAAAATGACTTCTCTAAAAACCGTAAATCAACGTAAGAATACCTTTAGGAATTGAACTCTTCAGGGACAGCTTATGGTTTCAGTTGTTCCACAATCTACTTTTTCTATCCTGACAAGAACCAGTCATTTTGGCTACTTTCTGTTGCAAAAGCAGAATAATTATTGCATATTTTAAATCAAACTACAGCATGGGTATAGCATGAGATATATTAATGAATTCAGTCACAAATACATGGAGCATATTTCCAACACACATGGAAACTACAGACCTTTGTCAAAAGTACTACTCTGCAAAAGATGACAAATAGAAAACACCCCCGGCTATAGTCTCTTTCCTACCTCCAACATGTGGCGAGAAATCCTATTGTGCAGGAAGTGATGAAATCATTAACTGATAAAGTCCCAAATGCATGTATCCAGCAATAGTAAGAAAAAAAAAGCAAAAACACATCTCAGATTTTATTTTGCAACAAGATCTAGAATTTGTTTCAGTGAAAGGATATCTTGCAGGACTGTCCTTCAGGGCATTGAGGAATCCTGTTTGTTGAGAACCTGTAGAAATAGAACTCAAAATTACCAGCTGAGTAAGAAATCGGACTACAGGCTCTTTTCACTATAGTTAACACAATTAATATGTGAAGATCAACCTAATAATCATAGAACAGATTTACTAACATGAATCTGAGAATACGCTGCTCAGCGGCAACATCAAAAAAAACCTTGGGTAAGTTATCAGGTCTAACATCTGCAGGATATTTTCTCAGTCATACCAAATTGATGCACGCATACTTTCCCATGAACAAGATTTCTGATTATCCCTGTTCTTTTCAGGCCTAATATGGAAACAAAAAAATATGAGCTACTGTTGTATTTTGAAATACTATTTTTGAAAGCAACTTTTTGACTTGGAAAATTTATTCTTTAAACCCGGATTCTCAACTTTCCCTCCTTTGTTCTGGAAGCAGCCAAAGTTCTCTAGACTATAATCTTGCTCCTACTGCACCTGCACAGAAGGTTTTTCTAATAGGTGTTTGTTGCCTCTGTGCAAATAAGAAAATAACTGCTAGCTGAAAAGAGCTCAGAGCAGCGTGATCCAATGAACTAGAGACGCAGAAGCTTCCACTTGGGTTACACAACCATGAGATATTAATCAAAAGGGGGAAAATGACAATTTGCTGATTGCAACAAGTGAATTAGTTTGTAGAAACTGACTCAATTTCACATAGCTATAGCACATAGTTTGCATTTTACTATATAACTTAAATAATTTAAATACATCAGGTTGAAAGTCTTTCCCACAGGAAAATTTTTCCCCTTCGCTAAATTCATCTGAAGATTGGTATGAAGAGAGAAGAATCTTGTCTTTAAAACAAAAAAGAAAAATATATACATGTGTGTATACACATATAGATTCTCTAGACCTGCCTGGTCAATTTTACTGTTTGCCATTAAAAAGAGAAAATTACTTACCTTGTATTTCTGAGCCTTTTCAGACTCTCATAACTGGTTCTTAGCCTCAAGGCACAAGACTAATGGAACTCCCCCCTACCTTCTTACTATTTTTAGGATCCTTAATGGCAATGGCAGCAGGTAGGTGTGATCTCAATTCCCTACTGCTGGTCACACTTTTCCAAGCAGTTCCCAATATATGAGAAGGGAAAGGTTCCTCACTGCAACAAACAGCTGAAATACTGATGCCTCAAACAGAGCTGAGTAACTGTGAAAACAGACACTACTACTGAAAATGTATTGAGCTTGGGGAGATGGAAGAAAATCTTGCAAGACAATACCTTTAAAGTATCTTATTCACAAATTCATTTTATAATCTTCAATAATATTACATGCCCACATTCTTAATCCTGGAAAGGGCAAACTTCCAATGAATGCCTCAGGAGGCGACAGAAAACAAAAAGTTAAGATGTATCTTATATCTCATCACCACATAAGCCCACCAAAAATTATAAAAATACCAGCTTGTAAGATGTATTTAAAAATAATACAAATTTAAAAAATTTGTCTAAATCAAGAGACATTTAAAAAACCAAAACAAAAACTGGTTTCCTATGTAATCAACAAGGTCAGAGAAGAAAACTCCCTATTAGGATGAATCAAAAAGGATTTTTTTTTTTTTATGTCAATGCCTACAAGTTGCTATAAATATCCCTCAGTCCCTTCCCAAAAGAATATTGTCAGAAGGCATTCAGTCTAACATAGGACAACTAGAAAAAAGTGTTGCTGAAGGTAATCCTCCTAGGATTGTCTTCAGAAAAGCTAAGAACAGGATTTGATTAAGGCAGCAGGACTTCCTCTAGAATCAAGAATTTTGCCAGGGCTTATGGAAATACATATGGATGACTTTGAAACACTGCAGGAAGATCACAGTCCCAGGTGTAAAACCTGAGACTCTATTCAGACACATTAACACAAAGCGGTCTATGCCAAGTGCAAAGGTTCAGATTGAGTAACTGAGAATCCTGCTTACTGGTTAGCATCAGCTGAAGAACCGCAGGGCTGCAAAACAGAGCACACATAGTTGAGTGGGAACTACTAGAAAGGTAGATATGAGGACTTCTAGAAGTATGGTAGGCACAGAGTGGAGTGATCGATATGATAAAAAACCTTATTTGTAAAGAACTCTTTTTTTTTTTTTTTTTTTTTTTGACACAGTCAAGATTATAGTAGATAAATTTGAAAGCTGGGCTTGAAGCTCAAATGTAGCAAACAAACATCAAGGAACTAATCACAATTCATACGTGCTCCCATTGCCTTTGAGGACCAACCAATCTTCCGAACTAAGGTTTCTCCTGTCTCATCCAAGGTGGAAAAGCCTCTATAGCAAGAACATTTTACAGCTGATATACTGACAATTCAGCATTTAAAACTTACATTATCTGTAACACCTACACAATGCTAAAGTGCTTCTCAACCCCACAGAGACACAATTCATTTCTCTGATCTTTGTCTAATTCATACTTAGAATTAACTATGGATACTGTAAAGTTAAAATCCACTGGATACATCTACTTGACATACAGAACATGAAATATTGGCATAATATTGGTAATTCATCTGTTGAAAACTAAAGAAAAAAAGCACTGTGGTCTTTGTGAAATAAAGGTAGGCTAACTTAAAAAGTAGCTTTAAAATGTCAGACTGGTAATGTTCTCAACTACTGACTTCTAGCAAAGTAAGATGACAGAAAAAAACTCCCATGCTTTCTTCTTAAATGTAAAAGGTGTGTTGTATAAAATCATGTATGCCCAAATAAATGTCAAGTATTAATGGAAAGTGTTCTCTTTCCAATAATTACTTTTTCTTTTTTAAACAATATGTACATCTTTTCTCTGCTCTTTCAACTGGTATTAGAAATGCTGTATCTGGCGTGAGAACAACTTGTTGATGCAGACTTCTTCAAAATTAAGTGCCCCTAGTTCTAGTCTATGTGCTAGATTTCTGAGCTATAGGAGAGCCACTCAGTGCTCTCATCCTTCTTTTGTGAAGCACAAATAAGAGCAGGAGTTCTGCTTTTTAAAATAAAAATTTTCCCTGCACAGTGTAAGCAATTTAGGAAATTGAGCACAATTTGGCATATTTTTCAGTAAAACAGTCTCTAAATGTTGCCATTATCAAGTTAGCTTTATAGATGTGTTATAAACTGAAATTATTACTTTTATCAGGTTTCCACTGTAATACAGAATACAAAGAAAGAAAAAAATCACATTTCCAAAATGATTAGAGAAATACTGTTCAAGGCAATATCCTATATAATTAGTGAAAAGATAGAACACTCTTAAGCTTCCTAGTGATAGTGGGTTAAGAACCCCCACAACTTACAAAAGATCTTTAAAGACAAGTCATATAACCTTTCACCATAAATTAGATCATCATCATCATCTAGGATCTAGCAAAATTTGTTAGGTGTGTGAAAAAAGGACAGTACCCAAAAGTCTTGAAAATACCCTACTCAAACCCAATCCAGTATACAAATAAAAATCAAAGTCATGAATATTCATCTTCCTATAGCTTATCTGATTCACTCCATTATGAATTGGTCATTCTCAATATGTCTATGCAAATGAAGTATCTTGTGTTAAAAATAGGGTAGAGAAAGATGTAAAACTGAACAGCAAGCAACAAGAAGCGTAAAATAACTCCAGTCTATTTCCTAATAATTTACCTGTTTCTTTGGATAGCAACTGACTCATGCTTACAGTCAAAAAAAGCTCACAAAAGTTCTTTGGGAAAATGGTACTATCTGTATACTTAGACATACAATATGTGTGCTGCTTTTCCAATAAATCATCCATAAAAGGACAAAAAAATTAAGAAAATTAACACTGCATTAAGATAAAGCCGGCGCTAGATCAGTGACTACCATGACCAGGGTCTGCTAAAGACCAGAATGGGACTCACTGGGGATTGTGAAGCTTCAGAGAAAAGGCAAATAAATAAATAAATAAATAAACCCTGAATGATCAAAAGATTAACTTAAAAATAAAAAACTCAAGCAAATGGCTACATACGTAATCTCATTTCACCAGCATACTTACGAAGGATGACGTGGGTGATAACGAATGCAAATATAAAGACTGTCAGAAAGGACAGAGATAAAATAAACATATAAAAAAATCTGTAGTTTCTTTTCCCCACACAGTTGCCTACCCAGGGACAGTGGTGATCAAACCGTTCTGTAATGAGAGGCAGAAGAAAAAAAAATGGAAAACAATTAATAAAATGCTGTTTATTTGAAAAAAGCTCTCTGAATACTATATTAAAAGTCATGATTTAACTGGCATTTACAAATTAGCCACAGAGAAATTCTTACTTAGAAAGGAAAAAATAGAAAAGAAAAAAAAGTATTTTAATGAAACCTTACAGCTTTTAAAGAAATCAAAACATGGCTGAGGTGAGGTCCTGTTAAACTACCAGCATTATTGTGATAAATTGTGCAGTGAGACCAAAACGCATGTATTTATTCACTGTCACATGGAGCAGTACCAACTCAATTGTATTTTGTTTTTTTTAAAAATAAAGGGGTTTTTCTTCCAGTGACTTTTCTACTCAAAATTGGAGGTTTTGATATTTTATTTATCTCTGACATGATTACACCTCTGACTTATGTCTACTATCATCTTAACCATCCATTATGGTATATGAAATATTTACACCCTCCCACTTCCTTTTATTGCTTCACTCAAAATAATCTCCATTCCAGACCACCTATTTTCCATTTAGAGTTGACACTGTCATACAGAACCATTCAAAATAGCGAAGTCTTTCACATAAACCTTTTTTCAAGTGTTAAAATTCAGTCAGTCTTGTAAAATTTGCTTATACTTCTTTTGGGTTTGGGGTCATTGGGTTTTTTTAAATAATTTACTCAATCTTGCAGGAATTTTCTGTAAACCACACAGTAAAAAAAATTGTTAGATGTCATCTGAATGCTCTATTACCCTTTGCACTATAGGCTCCCTCTTCTTTTTACTAAACCAAACCCTTTCCCTTTATTTCCCGAGAGATGAACTCATTCATGAGACAGGAAAAGGCCAGGGTGGGTCTGAAATGAGTGTCCCCAACACGGAGAGACATGCCCAGCACTGGGAAGCAGCAGAGTTCACTCACTCTGCTTCTCCCCAGGCAGCCTGGACCATCCCCCATCCCAGTATGCCAGGTAATGGAAACAGAGAGATTGTCAGGAAACAAACTGGCATTTCCTATCTTTGCTTTGCAGATTACACAGACAGAATTTTAATTTTTTTTAATCGAATCCAAGATCATAACAGAAGACAGATGCTCTCATGCTGACTCTCTACGTCTCTCTGATCCTTGTCCAAATCCCGTTTTATTTTATGTGACTTCTATGCCTCCATTGATGTACAATATCAAACTATTTGTAATTTCACAGGAAAGGCAAACTATAAATTTGAAGGCACATCTGCCCAAGCTCAGCAGTTTATTTTAGCTTTATGTTAAAGACCTACACAACAGGTTTTCCATGAAGGATGTATATAGTAATATCTTAATTTTTTTTTAAAAAAAAAAGTCAGAACAACATGCACAACAGATTTCTGAGTTCACCAGACTTTCAGGGTTTTTTTAAAATGGTTTTGCGTGACAGCTATTTGGACCACATGTGTCTGCCATAAATCTGTTTCAAATTCCAAGGAGGCTATTCAAGGTGCATTTACTGAACCTTCTTAGGATAAGGCTTCAGAAATACTTTGATTTAATGAGTACTGCTAAGAATACCAAGATCTAAACAACCTGGTATCTAAAAGGGTAGGTGATACTACCTTTATTCAGTGCAACACAGTGGTATTCCCAAAATAAGTTGACATTGCATTTGTAAAGTGCTTATTTTTACATTTGTGCTTCTGAATGAGTCTTTATGTTCTGATAAACACTTTACTTCATTTAGTGGGTACCTCATATAACACATGAACAAATAATAACACAAAGAAAACTACAGTTACAGAGCCTTTTGTAGAGCATAATCTTAGGGTACTTTTGTATCCTACTGCTTCAGAAAAAAAAAAATTAAATCATGGCATGTCTTTGGAAGATGAATTCCGTATATACACATTCATTCTTTTCTACGCTGACGTGGTAGGAATCAACAAATTATATTGGCATAAAGCTCAGTTTCTAGCCATGAAACAATATTTAGATATATGTAGACATCTATTTGATAGATTCAGATAAATGCAAACACACACACATACACACACACCCCTATCTATAAACACACATACATATACACACATACACACATGTATATTCCTTACTAAAGGCTGACTTGATATCTTTAACCTACTTGTCACTCTTCTCCAATTTCTGTATTCAAACTTTCTCGGTAAACTGAAAGGCTCCACCTTCTCAATAAATACCTCAATAAATGCCAATTATTGGGAACCCAAGATGTTTGTAAAGCAGAAATGGAGAGAAAAGGCTGGATACGAAAAGCACTGCTACAGCATTAAATCTGAATCAACTCTAATGAAAAAGGAGAAGTATTAAAGGGTTTACATGAGTGTTATGAATGAATAAACTGGGCCTCATTTTTCTCAGTCATAAAATAGAAAGGGATGTGACATTTATGCTATATGCCACAAAACGGTATATTAAAAAGCAAGGGATTATTCCACTCAGCAGAGCACAAATATGCAAGCTAAAGATAATAGCCTTACAGCTTGTGAGCTGCTCTGCATAGTTGTTAATGCAAGAGAAAACAGTCAACACTGGCAAAAATGAAGACACATACTAAGCATAAACTTCTAATGCTATTAAGAAATATAAACTCTCTTAAATCTAGAGCTATTTCTTCTTCCTTACAAAAAGACATGGCTTAATAAGTAAGATTAAGCAAGAAAGAACACAGTATCTTCAGGTTCACCTCTGGCACTCCAGACGCCTGCAAACTAAACAACCAACGATATGGAAAAGGAAGGTCTGCCTGACATCTCTACTTGGCTTGGACAATGTTAGCAGCAAAATTAAGACTTACCTTCACTTAGAAATGAAAAACTACTGGTGCTGAGAAAAATTGGAAATTCTGGCCCTCATATACTTAAAATGCAGAGCAAATATAAATGCAGTGGATGGTTATGAAGAATAACAGCCTGTTTAGAGGTGATGACTGCAGTTCTGGTTTAACTTTACAGGGTATAGTTAAGGTGCTGCTGTATTTGATCAGACATTTGTGACAAGGTTAACGTAAAAATATTTGAGGCAAATGAAGAGAATCAAAACACTGGTAATACAAAATCTTGTTAATAAGAAGTACATTGGAACTCTTAAAGAGGGAGAAAGCAAGCTGCAAGGGCTGAAAAGTTTGTCTATGGAAACATCCCATGGATAGAAAAGTTGTGACAGATCATCCTCCTGCACTCAATTTTAAGCAAAAGGAGCAAGGTATTTGCCTTCAGGATGTGGCATGACATTACAGCCATATCTACCTAATCGAGAACTACTGCTAAAACAGATGGCCCAGCTTCTCCCCTTTTAGCAGTCCTGCGAACAATCTCTTGCCTGTGTGTTTATGGCTCTCTGTCCTTAGACCAAGCCTGCTGTTCATTCACCCTTTGGGGAGCTGGTTGACAGAGCCAGATGAACTTAAAACTATGGTTAATCTTATGTGGCCTAGCTCATCACAGTATCAGACAAACACCAAAGCTGGCCTAAGTGAAGTAGTGAAAACACACTGCTGGAGAAGGGATGAAATGACCCTTTCAGAAGCAGCTAAGTGTTAATTCAGCTTAGCTGTAACGCCAACCTTACTACAGGTTAACACTTATCAGGACAGCAGGAGAAATCTAGTTTTGATTCATTTTTCAGGGTGTGAGAACAAAAGCTGAAGGAAACAAAAAAGACTGAGGAAATGTGTGAATATTTTATAAGGTGAAGTATCAATGAAAAGACGAGATGGATAAATGGAGGCTAAAAATGCTGCTGTAAAGACCACAGAAAACCAAAGAGGTAAGAAACCTCAAGAACTGTCAGTAAACCTACAACAGTGATTTTATTTTATTAGTCTTTCCCAAGTGATCAGACTGTTTGAATTTGGATAGTAAGTTCTCAGGACTGCCAGCACCCCAATGACCAAATCCAAAGGGTGAGGCTTCACAATGTACCTGAGCCAATCTAAAACCTTAGTAGCAGTGAAAGAGATGGTCACTCAGAGATGCTGCCTTTCCTGCCACTTCCACCCGCTTGCTTCTTTCATTACTTAAGCTGCTGATGAGTCAGGTCAGTCCCTGAACTGGCAGGAAAGAAAAAATGGAATTATTTTGTTCATTGCTTAGTGAGAAAAAATGACTTAACAGCGGCTAAGGGCTGTGCGAACAGGCACAAAGGAGAGAATCATGCAAGTTGTGGAGGGTAAGAGGATGAAGTTCAGATACTGTCCCTTCGGAAGCAGCAAGCTGTCAGCATAACTCATCAGTCTCATTAACACTCACCTAATAATACATACTAATCAAATGACAGAACATACAAGTTACATCATACTTTAGACATGTCTCAGTTTTTACCTTCCTTGAAACATTTACATTTGAAAACTTGCTTAAGAGACATCAACTGCTGGATATCTCAGATAAAAACAAAAGTGAGAACATTTCCCATTTTAATAAGCAATGGTCTTATAGATGGAGAGTGTTTCCTTCAGAAGCCATGCCAAAGCATGTTCCTTGCTGCTCAGAACCAAAGAGTCAAATGTCTACTTTTCCACAGCACAGCATGTAGACTCTTAAACCCTTAAATGTTCAGCTTCCGCTTTTCAATCACCACACTCCAGGAAACCACATACAAAGTGACCCCAATGCTTTCCTTCCTCTTTCAAAACATTTAATAAAAGCTTTACAATTTACAAGGAACAAAAAAGCATTTTTACATGGAACATTTTGTAGGCCAGCTTGGCCTTTCAGTTTACAGCTTTTCTTGTCTGTTCACACTGTGCTCTCAGAAACTTTTATTATTATTTATGAACTGCTTCCTTTTTCCTTTGCTCAACTGGATCACTGCACGCCAACATACATTTTCTAAAGCTTAATGTGAAGACAGGTCTCAAATGTAAAAAGTTTGCAGGTGCAAAAATATCTAGGTCACATTGCTAGGAGATTCCAACAAGCACAAGTTAGAATTCACTTGCTAATTCTTCCATCCCATTCAAGTAAAGTATTGTAGAGCAAAGACACAAACTTAAGGCATTCACCCAATGTTACCATCTCTATTTAACCCATGCAAACATGTATCCCAGGACCAGGAAGAGTCAACAGCCTGCTACTCAAATCTTGTGTCAGTCAAAAAAATCACATCACAACTCAACCAACTGGGCCAGCATTACTCAAAATTACTTTTGATAGCAGCAGTACAACATAGGACTACAAAGTCCATTGTTGTGGATACACACTGAGCAATTATGTAGAGATACCAACACAGCTGGACATATTTATAATGATGACAATTACAGCTTTTTGTAGGACTGATGTCATGATATGACCACATCTATTCAGGCTTCTTGACTTGATATATTGTATGACAAATGGTACTTTCAGAATTTGGTTGCTCTTGAAATGTTTAGGAAAACAAATGAGGTTTTGAAAAGTCCATATAAGGAATACTTTTTATTACAAAATACAGCAGTCCAATCACAACAGCCTGCTGAGACTCATGTACACATACACAAAAGCAAATATAACCATGGCATTAAGTTCTCTACAGTCAGTTCAGAATATCTGATAATTTAACATAATTAATAAAACCCTCTTGTATCTGATATTCATAGCACATTCATAAAAACTACCCTTAGCTCAGATGTTCAGTTCCACTGACTGAAGTCATGACTCCTAAGAAGATTGTTTATTTAATCATATTTAAAAAAAACCCCACACTGATGGGACTTGTCATCAGTTGGCAACAGCAATCAATTACATGGATCAATTTAACTTACACAACATTCACCTGTGTGACAGTCATTCCCCTGACAATGCCTTTGCTGTTACTTTTGTGGAATGAAATCAGAGTAGAAATTTATATGAAAAAAATGGTTAATAACAAAAGACCAATTGCAAGTTACATTTATATGCACGATGATGTTATTTTAGAACATCTGTGATGGACAATCCACAATGGATCGTTTAAATCACCGAGCTTCAGTACTTTTGTACTCTGATCCCAAATCAAAACACCCCGAGAAACTCAAGTGGAACAGGAAGAGCCTTCTAGGCTCAAGCTTACATTTGGGAAATACTCAGCAAGGGTTTACTCCAGATTACATTCTGGACACTACACTAATCTCTACAACGTGATGCAAACTGAAGCAGTAATGTAACACTGGGAAAGATGGGACTTTATTAATGAAATAATAATGTCCATAGATATCTACAACAAAAAGTCAATCAGAAATGTAAACACAATGGCTACTCAACAAAGTATTTAAACAATTGTAACGGTGAAACATGTCTCAGACAGCTAAGCTATTTGGGCGGGGTTTTTTAAGAAAATCAGTTGCAATGTCAACTTTTACCATGCTAATAATCAACTTCAATAGTGGCAGACTAATGTTATTCACAAAAAGAAAATAAACATGCTTAATTTTTAAAATAAAAATAGCGATTGATTTATTAGGAAAACATCCAGCCATTGCCCCAGGATAGCTCATAGTAATTAAACTATATTGTCACATAGCTCACTTCATTGCTACCTCCAATAATAAATGTTGACTAATTAGCAACAACCCCTTTTGACTGCATGCACATTAATGGTGACATTTTCAAAGGCGGCAGCAGCAGCAATTTAGACTATTCTTTGACAGGTACCAAGAGTGCACAGTGAAGGACCTCACTGCTTAACAGCATCTCCTTACACACCTATTCTTGTCAATAGAATACCTTCACACTCTGGGAACCAAACAAGTGCCAGACGCACACCCAACCGTGGTGGAAGAGAGTTAAAAAACCCCACTTGTCCCTAGGTGATGTGTAGTATCCTGATCAGGTATCAGCATCCACAAAAGTTTGTGGATTTGTTCCTCTCTTTTCTACATGAAAGCACATTTTTTTTTTTACACACTTCTGTTGCTGCCTTGTATCTGCCTTTGAATTCCTTAACTGTCTTCCAAATTGTTATTGCACCAGATGTAAATATTTGTTTATTTTCTTACATACCTTCCCCCCCCCCCTTCTTCATTTTTCCTGGTAATTTCTCTCTTTAATTTTTACTCTGACATCTGAGGTTTACAACATCATTTTCACAGTTGGGTATTATTATGATCATCCCTGCTTTTTTTATATGCAGACTGATACATAAGCCACAACCTCTCTCTGAAGTAACCTATAATACTATTATCTTTTTAAATGAGACTTTCTGCCATATTTCCTAGTGCTTTGGTTTAGACTTAAAAACTCTTTGACATATGATCCCTGAATTTCTAAAGTACATCTAGTATATAGGTGGCACAATCATAAACAAATAATATATCACTTCTGTAAGTGTTGGTGCGTAGTCTGTTTGGCAGCTTCTTGGGTGCCCCAAAAAGGTAGCTGAAAGACAGCCAAAGCCATTTCTCACATGTGAAAATTGGGAAAAAATATACAAGAAAATAAAAGCAGAACAAAAAAAGACATAGCAGCCAACTTTGTAGTTTTAACTGTTCAGCTGAAGAGTCACTTCAAGAGACCCAGAGCTAAGGTTTACCAGGATCAAAAATCAGGCCCCAAAATGAAGTGAAAATTGTACTCTCTTCATTGCAGGAAATGTAAGGAAAGAAATAGGCAAAGGTCATGAAAAGGAACTGAAAGCAAGAAAGGAGATAATAAAGTAATGAAGGAAGAGTGCTACAGAACAGAATTAAACCCAAGCAAAACAAAGTCCTCACATCAAGTTAATGCACACTGATTATCAAGGACCACAGAGTCCTCGGAAAAATCATTCTCAGACACAGTGTCAGTGTTGTGAAAACCAAACAGTTACAATGCCATGTCTCAGCCTGTTTTTTAAGTAATTTGTGTTCTGCAGGCTGGAAGATGGTGGTATCTGAAGTGACTACAGGGAAGAGCTTCTCCCAGAACACAGTGGTAATTCTCAGTCTTTGTCTTACGTTGTGTGTGTTATATGTTAGATGTGTTTTAATAATTAATTCCCAATTAAAAAAAAAAATCACAATGCTGGTGCCTAATCTGGAAAACTACTTTTAAAAACAATGATTTTATCCAAATTCTGCTGTTTGGCATACTGCTGGGTACACAACACATTGTATTTTCAAAACAATAAATTAATGTGGTCCAGTCAAGACCAAAACCAAAAGACAATGCCTACAATTGCCTGGCAGAAGTGCTTTACAGAAGCAATGATTTAACCAGAAAGGCAGTGTCTATTGGCTTCTAATATAGCATATTTTCTGTCAAAATTTCTGGCAAAATCTTGACACTTGGTCTCATGTTTAGGATCTATAGAAAAGCAGACTTACAAGTGAGAGGAACCCTATCTCCTACAGGAAACAGAAACGTCAATAGAAAATGCCAGTATGGTATGTGCGCCTTCAGGACTACTGGCACCCTGGTTCCCCATCTCAAAAAGTTTATATTAGGTATAAAGAAGGCCAACCAGGATCCGTCAAGAGCTATTGGAAAAACACCAAGGGATAACCCTCTAGGGTTCAAGAAGGCCTATGCTGAAAATTTCTGAGTGCATGAGAATATTCAGCAGGAAGCATCCCCGTGTGCTTGCCCTCTTCTCCCATTCTTCCCCAGAGATCCACTCTGGCCATGGCAGGAAACGGACTACTGTATGAACCAAAAATTTGGTCTAACTTAGTATGGCATTCTTATGTTCATCGGTGATCTCTGAAAAATCAAACTAAATGTTTCAAAGTTAAGTTGTGACATCCTATTTCAAAAATTTGAGCTTTGAATCCTCTGTGGAAACAAAAATCACATGTTGAAAGAAACACAGTGGAACTGCAGAAGAGAAGCTATCTTTATCCATCAGTCACACACAAATTTACAATATACAGATTCTGAAACCAATAAAAAGGCCACATACTCTTAGATTAATATAAATGGTGGATCTCTTTTTCCACCATACTGGATTTTTGCCTTAGTCTAAATCAGTTACTTTGCTTGATGAGCAAACCTGTGGCATGTGAATGCAAGGAAGGCTTTAGACATTTAGATTATTGGACTAAGTTGATTTACTGCTTGCTAATTATTATTCACTGTTTCTTGTTAGTCATTCAGTACTATATTTAAATAAATTGTTTGGAAATAAGTTAGCTGCTTCTTGTTCAGCTTTTATTATAGAAATGAAATTCAACAAGACAAAAATTATTTATTAAAACCATACAGAAAAGGAAATTACACGGTTGATGTTGAAATGATCAAATATAAATTAAAAAAAGTCATTTGGTCAATTCAGAAGCAAGCCCAACCACTGGCTTCTTACTAGCATTGCACACAGTGCAATCAAAATCTCTTGTCAAAACCCAGCAATAACTAGCTTGAGCTCAGAATTTATGTCTACTGTGTGGGGTTTTTTTAAGTCTTTATCTCTTGTGTTTATGTATACATTATTTTAAATTAATTTATAATTTTTATGCAACATAATGGTACACAGAAAATCCTTGAGTGGCTAACTTCCAACTACCATTCACAAAGGCAGTTAAAGAAAGCAAGTCAAGAATACATTCAAGATATTTGCCTCAAGGAACACTTATTCAACCCAATTTTTTAAGGTATTACATAAATGCAACAAACTACATTTGTGTGAAAATCCAGATGTTTCTGGATAGAAATATTGTAAAGCTAAAGGAGTTTGAAGTATGACTATGCATAGAACTCAAATTAGTTTGGTTGGGTTTTTTTAAAGTTATTTCTTCAATATTTTATCTAAGCATACTACGTAGCTTTTTATAAAAAAATTAGCAATGAAATGAAAATCAGAAACAAGATCAAGTAACATATGCTGACTAGACAACTAGAAAGTTAGGATTAATTCAAAAGAGGGGAAAAAATCAACAATGAATAAATTTTTGTATGTACTTACAGATTTAAAATGCTGCTAAAGGTTCCTTACAGAATGAAAAGCATCAATAGAGAATATAGAATGAAAGAGCCTCTCTTTCACGCTGCATTCATTTGCCCAGTATCATAAAAAACCTTTAGGTAAAAGAAGCATACTGCTTTTTCTGAGCAGTGAGTGCTGGTTTGAAGACAGACTCCGTTCCTGTATCACACAGTCTCTGTAGTTAGTTTATAACTATGCAGGAAAAGCTTCAGGAGCTATGTAGTAAAAAGGAACCCACAGTCATATTGGTAGCGAGTTGCAATTGTAAGTTACTTAAATATCCATATGCGTGTGAAGTAGGAATATTTTTGTATTGGTTTAGTTACATCAGTAAGGAACCAGCAAATGATAGTGGCACAAGAACAGTCATTGCTATTATAAGATTTATTCACTAACTAAAATTAAATAAAAGCATCATCATATAAACAATCCTAATGTAAGAGTGGTGGTAAACTGCATAACACATTCTGATTAAGTGTACATGCTTATACTGTTAGTTTTCTACAAGAACATGAGCAATGTGATTTTCTTGACATCTTTTTTTCCACAGAAAATTAGTTGCAGGTACTTGCAGATTTCACTTTTTGCATTCAATACACCTGACTATTTAGACAACAAATACCTGTACCTAATCAGAAAACAAAACTACTACGCATTGTACCCTGAAAAAGTCATCATTAATTGTAATTCCCATTATAAATGCTGAGGAGAAAAAACACAGCAAATTCATTCCAATAAATGGATGGAATTATTTTTAAAAAAATAACTTCAAATTAAAAAATGTGCAAGAGGAAATTACAGTGATCATAGCTATTTCATGAGCAGAAAATACTAATCTTCTTGGATAAAACTATCACTTACGTAATTTGCTCAGACTCTTTTCCCATATACATTCATAATAATTCTCATCTGTTGCTTCATCACAGATATAATCAGAAGACAAAGATTGTTTAAGTTGTTTCCCCATCATCGCTAATTGTGTGTTTAAACAGACTAGGTTTTCCAAATTTAATATGAAAAGGACACAATCAGATTACAGAATAATGTGTAGAAAAATCCATCATATCAGTTTATTAAAAAAACTGAAATACTATTTCAAAATAAGCTTCAGGATGTGTGTGGGAGTTGCTATTATTTATGGACTCTCAGTAAAGACAACAGCCTTTAACTTTTATTTAATGCATTGGTCAACAACTGCATTTTCACTTTATCAGGTTTGCTGAGCAATAGCACAACACTAACATCAAAGTTACACATTTGATGTAATATTTTTCTGAAAGTGTGTCAACTGCAATTCATAAACATGCCTACTTGCCAACTCAATAGCTTTTATAACACTTGCAAAATTCTAACACATCAGAAAATCTTATTTACTGAAGGAACCATCTACATATACCAATCAATTGTATAGCCAAAAGGCTAAACTTTTCACTCTGATGTAAGTGTACTCCCTCAATGAATATCATCTAAACATGAAACTGTAATTCTTCCAATGACTGCTTTATGTCTAAAAATACCACTGCTGAATGCTGCAATTACATTTCTCAGCTGGAGACATCTTTCTACATTATTTTCTTGAATGCATAAGATCCAGGCTCAACAGTGTGCTAATCAGCTGCACTAAACTCTAAATGTGATCTAATTAACAAGAAACTACTCAGACTTGATTGGTGGGGTTTTTTTGTTTGCTTTTAAATCCAAGCATATCTTAATCACCTTGTCTGCCCTCCAAAGAAGAGAGTCACGAAAAAGGCATGTTCAGCCCCTATCATTACAAAATATCCTTAGGTCCTGACAACATCTACTTACTCTCAAAATAGCCTGCTTGCCCAGTAATTTCTCATGGATTCTGACTTTGAAATTTCTAGTCTTAAAACTGTTCAAAGGTAAGAAACACCTACAGCGTATATTCTCGTCACAGTGCAAGCCCTAACCATTTGAACCGTCCCTTACAGTTAGTCTGTAATGAAATGGAGAAGCAGCTCCTCACCCTCCAGTTTAGTTTGGTGAAGGAAACAATTCTGAGACTCCTGTAAAGCTTGGTTCTCTGCACTGGGAAGTTCATCATACATACAACACAGCTCTATTTGAATTGCGTGTGTTCTTTGTCTTGCAGAACAGGTTAGGAAAGATGTATGCATCAGAAGATATTTTTCCTTCTTAGATTAGCAACAACTATCTGTTAGACCAAATGTCATCTTCTGCCTCCTCTAAAATTTTTAACGTTTAACAGCACTTGTAGGAAAGAAGGATGAACACAGCAAGTGACTTCATGAGTAATCTTGTCACTAACTCTGATTCTTTTCTCTCTTGTATCAAAAGTATTCATAACAATATATAAGCTACTAAATTGAACATATGCCATATCTTTTTTTACTCACCTACGCAGTTATCACAAAGGCTGCAATGTGAGGCACGAGGTGGGCGGAAAATCTTGCAAGTAAAACAGTATTTTAGTTTCACTGTCTGTCCATTGATGATCACTTCTTTTGTTCTGGGAGGGGGGCGGTATCCTCCTGAACTGGAGCCATTTGCAATATCTAAACAGGGAAATACAATGCATTAAATTTTTCATGGGCTATGGTGTACGCACAGAACTGTCCTTGATGGCAATCTATAGCAAGTTTCAAATTCATATTAGCACACTTAAAATAACCAACATTTTCCCTTTCTCATTCTCCTAAAATAACATGTAGCAAAAAGACAGTTAATTACAAATAATATCCATACCCAATCAATTTGAATTAAAGAAACTGCTCAAACCCAATTCTCAAATGGCGACAGCTGCCTTGATCCCAAAACTCTTACACTCTCATACCCCCTAATAGTTCATAGAGAATACATTACAGACAACTATGACTACTGGTGCGGGATGGTAAAACTTGGACAAGTTATCTTTAGGATTTTCCTGATTTTTTTAGAATTCCTGTAGTAACAAAAAGTCTCTCTACGAGTGCTGCAGAAATTCTACAACCTAATATAGAATCTGCACATTTACTGAAGCTAGAGTGACTCTGTCATTAGAGCTTGGCATATGGTAGAAATAAGATCAATCATCACTTTGAGATCTCTTAAATGCTGTGACACAATGGAGCACATTCAAAATAGTATGTCATAGCTCTTGTTGTTTCAAAGTTTGAAAATCTAACTCCCAGTGTTACTTTTACACATCTTGAAGTTTGTCAGTTGCAAAAAAATAGTTTCCAACTACCTTATTTGGTACAAGCAGTGGGGTTTCGGGGTTTTGTTTGTTTGCTTGCTTGCTTTTGTTTTATTTTAGGACATCAGCATTCATTTTTCCAGCAACTAAAGGACTGATTAGGCTAAATCATTAAAGTTCAATTTTGTCCTTTAAATGTACCCAAGCTGAGCTATAGTCTGAAAGCTGAACATGTAAAAGTGGTACCTTTTTCTCAGTTTATCTGTTCATGTGTAATCATAATCAAACCAAACCACAGAAGTGAAAAAGAAACCACCCTGAATTATTACTCTTGGATAGGCAGAACAGCAAGAACAATAGGAAAGTAAAATAAATTATTTTCTAATATATGACTGAAACTACATTTCAGAGCCCCCTGCACAACTGTGTTTTAAGTTGTTCCTCCTCACTTTCATGTTGGACAAGCACGGGGCTGGATGACAGGTTACTAAAAAATCCATGACTTGTATTTGAGCTCAAAGTGTTAGAAATATCACTCACAATTAGAATTTCTGCCAGGTCTGCAAATGAATTTAGACAGCTATCGTGGTTTAGCCTACAAACTACAGCCTACAAACTACACACTTTCCGAGAGGGCAACTAGAAAGCCTGTTACTTAGCAAGGTATTCAAATTAGCAACAGCACAGATGTGTTAGCAAAGGTATAATTATACAATATGCTAGATTTGGCAGCAAATCTAGTTTAAGAAGGTCCTGTCTGCAACATGCTCACCCACTCCATAAATATGCATCAATAAAGGTACTTGTGGAACACCACTGTAAACTTGATCACTGAAACAACTGGACTTCAGAAAACCCTCTTGGAGAAGAGGGTGGAAGGAGGGGAGCAATAGCTGAGAATGATGGAATCAGGGTGTGAAGCTCCTAAGCATCCTTTACGAGAATGAGGTGGTGAATACTAAAGAAACAGCAGCTTAGAAGCAACCTACTGGACCCTGATGAGGTATAGACGTCTGCTTGTGTTCGATCTAAACCAACCCCTGCAATGTTCCTGCGATGCTGGGCCAGGTCCTGCATGGGGAAGCACGGATTACGGTGTGGCTCCCATAACAATCAATAATACTGATTTTGACCTCAAGGCCAATACTGCTTGCCACAGTATTTTTGATTAATAAGTATTGCATTACAAGCTACTAGTGTATTTACATGCTGAAGCATAACTAGACAATAACAGTTGTTTAATGTGCAATATGGACATTATCTTAAGTTTCCTTTGTTTTTGTTTTTTTACAGTTATGTTGCTTAAAAGAAATTCACTAATTAAATGACCATGATTTTAAAGCATTCTAGTATATACAAGAATTTAATGAGGTCAGTAGAAATAAATTAATTTCTTCAGGTTATAGTAAAAATCATTTTTTATTTGCTTGCATAATAGTGTATTTGTCCTCATGACACATCAGTTTTAGTCAAGTAATTTTTTATTTTTGCATTCTAATTCAGAACTGAGCTGAAAAGACGTTCTTTTGAGGGCACAGCACAACTGCGCTTATACTATTTAAAGATTTAAGGAGACATGGATGATTCCTAAATCCAGAAAACAGGGAAGAATTTCTTATAATTCAGAGATAACATTTAAAAGCTTCTATATTTACAATGAAAACTTCTTCTCTGTAGAACAAGTTATCATAGGCTGCATGAAATGCTGAAATAAATAACTTGTAGTACTAGTACAGATCTACATAAGACAATACTTTTTAGGGGAGAAAAACACCATAGTAAGTTTTTATTTTTAAAAATTCCTTATAGCTGCTTTTATAGTTAGTACCACTGAAAAGATAAATATATTTAATACCTGTACTTTCAGTGACATCATCACCAGCAGGCTTGTAATATTCTTAGTCCTTCAATAAATCCATGGGCCTTACAAAACACAGTGTTATGCCCATTTCTGACCATAGTCTGGTCAAGGCAGACTTAAATTGTGAACAAAAACATAGGTCATTAGCCCTAATCAGCTTTTTATCCAATAAAGCATTTAACATGTGCATGCATAACATGTTCATTAATAAAACAATTATTTCCATTTGATACTCATACTCAAATTTAGGTGCACAATTGTAAAAAATACTAATGAAGCCTGAATTTTGTATAGGTGTATCTTTCTGTAGTCTTAGAAACGCTGATGCATTGAATTTTGTAAAATAACACTAATATTTCAGATTTTCTTTTACAAAATCTTATTATTCCTGAATATGTACACAATCATTGAAAGAAAATTACTTAAACCAGTCAAGGTTTAGAAGAAAAATACTCTTTTTTCTAAAGAAATGTTTATGCATAAAAATGCACATTGACTAAAACCAGCATTTCCCCACCTTTCAGCAAGTTCAAAAAGTGCACCCTATTTATTTTGTTTTAAAGTGGGCTCTGGCAGAATCTCAAAGGCAACATCCCTCTTCTCTGGTGGAGAAGGGAGACTACTGGCCAGCCCATTATACTTACAACACTGATTTCCTAAGAGGATTTCCTTCCAAACCTTTGCAGGGAAGTTCAAGTTCACAGAGACAGCAAATCCTAGCTCTCTGAGGAAAATTAATCTCAAAATCCAAGGGTGAAAGCTAATGCAAATGAAATTAATGAAAACAGTCTTGCTGACTTTCCATGGACTCAGGATTTTACCCACAATCCTAAATTGCATAATCAAATTGAAAAGTCCCAGTCTTTTTGTTTATTAACAATTTTTTTCTGGAAACAAGCAACAGATCAAGGTCAAATGTGCTTGGATTTAATCAGATTTATCTAACCTAAATGTGCTAAACATGTTCTGGTGTCTCAGTGATTTTTCAGACTGTAATTATTCTTCAATTGGACTGCCGATACTTGGGTTCTAATAGAATTAAATCTTTTAATATAGGTGGTCCCTTTAAGGCACAATAAGATTAACCCTTAGGGATTCACGTTCCCCAAATAAACCTGTGTTTGACCACTATTTTTTAATGTTTCTCTCTTCCAATCCATTACTGATGTAGTGATGCAAGTTATTTTACAAAAAGGGTAAAATATTCCCACTAATGGGATTGTCTACCATTCTCTCTAACACATTTTATAACTTCTCTAGCAGCGTTAAATGTTCATGCACTAGATGGGGCTCCAGCATTTTTGTTACCCTAATGCAAAACCCCCAAACATACAATCCATATCCTTGCAGGACCAAGGTACCTGAACTGCTGCAAGAAAGTCACTTTAAGTATTTAGTTGAGATACAGCAGTCTAGCAACCTTCTAATGTGACAGCAAACTCCACTTAGATCTCTCACATTATTAAGCTGAAAACAAATGGAACGTGCTGTTTAGATGAGACACAGAGGCTGGAACTTGGTATACGTATCACCAGGATTCTGCCGCTCAATCAAGCATTTGTGGTTTTGGTCAATTTTCCTAAGATCCTAGGACAAACAGTCCCTAGAAGTTCTCTCTACATTGTCTCTTCACAAAATTAACAATCATATCATGCAAGGTTTGCTGTCAACTTTAAAGGGACACAATTTCAATCTTCAAACAATATCATTAGAAAAATCAGTAACTTGTAGTTGTAATGTTTCCTGCTAAGAAAAACAGATAATGCAATGAAAAAAATCTTTATGTGTGACTTATATAACATCTGAAAAAAAAAAAGTGAAAAGAAAAAAGCCCTGCAAAAATACAAACCTCTAAGAAATGTCTTCCTCTGTGTGTAACCACTTAAATCTAAGCTACATATTTAACAAAAGTGGGCTACAAGAGGAAAGAGTAATTTTTTTTTTTTCTTAGGGAAAAGACCTTAATCAAATAAAATTTTCTTGCTTCCAGACAGTAATCTCAGGGGCAAACAATACTGGGAACCTGGCTTAGACTGAAAACAGCAGCTGCTAACTGCATTCTTTACATAATTCTTCATCTAATAGCCAACAAGAGATACTGACCAAATATTGCTCCTAACTTTAGATAAAATATTTATTGCCTTGATTTCTGAAAAACCTATGTATTTTTTTTAAGAGTAGAATTGCATCATCATCTTGAAGTCTAAAACTTAATGTGAAAGGTATTCTCACTCCCAGAAAGAAATGTAATCTTTAGTGATTGGCTGAGGGAAATAAGCATAGAGAGTAAGAGCTTTCTGAAAGACTTACCTGATGCACAAAGTAACTTCACTAAATTTATTTTAAGAATGCTGTTTAAAGCATGCAATATCAGGTATGACTATAAGCCTATCAAGCTGGTATCTCACCGTTGGAGAGAAAGCAAATATACCCAATGTTGCACCCACAAGCGGTATCGTATTTGTCCAGGCTATTGTCAATTCTATGAAATGCTGTAGCTGTGGCACAGATTTAATTTTATACAGTTCTAAGGAAATCAAATTGTACATTTCAAAACAAATGAAAGACAGGCAAGGAACTGTGGAGAGGTCTCAAATGTAGTCTTGAGCATCAATGAAAATTAGAGAGCCAAGACAAAAACAACTTCCAGTGGTGGCGCGCTGGTGTAGCTAATATACTGAGTTCAGGGCTTTTCACAAGGCAAAAGAAAGCAAGCAGAAATGGTGAACTGCCCTGAGCTGATTGTACAGAATAAATGAAGAAGATACACATAAGTTAACACAGTTACCCTGAAGAACAATCCAAAGCATTTCCTTGCTACAAATGGGCCTTTTTAAGGCTGGAAGGATAAATTACCATGATCATCTTTTTAGTTATTTGTATCACCTCTCCAATGCAAAAAAGATCAATATCGTGAAAAAATTATTCATCTTGTATACATCAAATGGACCAAGGCTTTCCTATCTGTGAAATCTGTTCTCCTGGCTTTGGTTATCCTTTTAAAGATAAGCTTTTAGAAGTTTATTATCCTATAAACTTTTTTCCATTTGAGGTGACTTCACAGTAAACTAACCACAAGAGACATATATCATAACTGCAAAGAAGTTACAAAATAAGGCTGCTCCTAGTTTTCATGTTCCCATAGAAACAACAGCCACTCTCAATACAGTATTTTGTGTGATTGCAGAACCCATGCTTATATGCACCATGAAAAGGATGCAGCTACCATTGGAGTTGCCCTGGAAAAAAATTACCTTTCATTTTTCATGAAAGTTATAATCAAAGTGAAAATACTATATTGACAAGCTTAATTTCCCATTTAGGAAAAAAAAAGTCCCAATGCAATTAACTGAGATTATAGCACTTTTATAGCAAATAACCCTATGTTATCTTCAGCAATTTTGTATTACACACACCTCATGCACCTAGTTACTTTTGTTCTATTATGTTAAATGAAAAAATACTAGAGTATTTTAAGACTTATGCTCCCCCCCTGTTAGACCAAACATATATTTCTTAAATATTTTCTTACAGGTCATGTTTTCTAGACTTCTCTGTTTTGCTGCCTTCCTCTTGAGTTCCCACACATGGTGTCAAAAACTGGATAGTGAACTGAGCCCTCATCACCACTAGGTATTGCAGAATGTCACTACTTCTGGTTTATGTAATGACTCTTCTTCTAATGTATCCCCAAAAGAATTTCCCCTTTCTGTCATGAGATCATGATGCTGACTCAATCTGTTTGTGGATAATACTCAAATCCCCTTTTACTGTACCATTCACTACTTAGATCCCTTTTTGTAGTATTTGATTTCCATTTGTAATCATGCATTTCGTATTTGTTCCCAAAAATTATTAAAATAATTTAATTATTTTAAAAATAATTAAAAAAAAAAATCAAGCCAGGTGCTTGGAAATTTCCCCAATTCAACATCAACTTCAGAATTAAGAGTGAAGCATATTCCCTTTACCTTGAGCCCACAATCAGACTCTGCAAGATCCTACCTGATCATTTGCCATTTGCCACTAGAGTGTCTTTCCAGAAAGTTGCTCATTGACTTTGTGGTAATTTCATCTAGACCTTATTTCCAAAATTTATATAGAAAGAATCCTATGCAGGACATTATAAAGAGCTCTATTACAGTCAAAATTCAGCACATCTGCTTCTTCTTTTCCACCAAGACAGTTACTCTTTCAATGAAGGACATCTGTTTGGTTACACTTGATTTGCTCTTGTAATATTTTGCTGCTTGTTTTGAATCTTAAGTGGCCATAAACCCCACCCCTGTCAGCCCCAATTCTTAAAATTTTATTATTTAGCAGTTTGCTCTATGTCTTTCCAGACAGAGAATAGTTTCTAGCAACAAAGTAGACATTTCTATTAGAGTATAATATCAGATAGACAGATATAGATACAGTAGATTGACAGGTTTTACTTTTTACTACTACTTTTCCTCTTCCAACCTGCACTTCCTATGAGCTGACAAAAGGTGTGCAAGTTCTCTTCTGAGATCAGAGTGTTGAATTCTTCAGATTGTCCTCTGTTATTCCTCATTTCCCAACTACACAGCATGCCTCCAGCTTCTCTTTGTTCCTCTGACCTCTAACAGAACCTGTCCTGTTTTCTTCTGTTCCTTGCTGGTTGTAACAGACTTTATTTCCCTTTTGCCTTTCCCACACTTTCCTGGTATTCTTGTGTCACCTCTATACTCATCTTTGGAAACTGCCTCCACTTCTGATACAAGTATCTTTATGACTACAATCTTCATTAAACTAAAACACAGACAGAATGGCCTTTCAACTATGCTTCCCCACCTTCCTCTGTATGGGGACAGCTTGAGGATGTGCATTTAATATAATATTTTTCAATAACAGAAGTCCCTTTCACTTTGTGGACATTTTTTTTTTCCAATTCCTTTTTGTTTTGCTATGAACACAGATGGAGGCTGGGCTATTACCACCTCACCAAATCCTCAAGAAACAACCGCTTTCCATTCCTGTACCCTGGTGGTGGAAACAGCAGCATCACAGCTCTGTTAGTCCTCCATCTTCACCTGGAAAAAGGTGATAGCCTAGGTGGGAACATTTCCCACTGTCAGCGTGACCATCCTGTTTCCAAAAAGTCACCTGAATGAAGTACCAGCAGTTGCTTTAAAAGGTCTTATATTGAGATCTGTTCTCCTTAATCAGCTCATCCTATTCTATGCTTTCTGATGTACAAAAATAAAGTTTAATAAGCTTTAAAAACTTCAAAATAGCATTCTTAAATCAGAATTCTTCCTCTTGGGACATAACAGTTTCTCACTGCATCTGTAATAATTTCTGTGAGGCTGCTTCCCAAAGAGACAGGTAGGGCAGAGTAAGACTCAAGTATCTAAGAAAAACTTGAATAAAGTAAAAGCCACAGATTGGACATGGTATATGCATGATTTTTAGAAAAGAAACAATTTGGTAAAGGTATTATTTTTACATGATTTATCTGAAGAATCTCTTGCCTAGAAGTATATTACTGTTAATCTTGCACCCCATCTTTATAAGGCACCTCAAGTTCAAAGGTACAGCATCTTCCAAGGCAATTAAACCAGAATGATAGATTTGGAACACGTAGAAGTTTTCTTTTGAATTGCAGGAGCCATCCAGCTTTTCATGGCACACAGATGACACTCCACTAAGTTACATCTTTTTAGGGCACATTAAAAATATATATTTTAACAGTATGAGGATATTTCTCCTCATCTGCATTGTTGATCCCAGAATCACAATTTTAGGGCAAAAGGATTTGTTATAGCTACCTAGCCGGTTCTTCTCCATTAGACTTGCCATAAGCCTTCCTGCTTGGGAAGCTGAGCCCAAATTCCACATTTGCTGGCAATATAGTTCCTCGCTTCAAGACTCCCTTGGTCCTTTTTGGAAGATTTTCGCTACTGCTGAGGGAAAGACAGTGGTTTTGGATCAGCAGTCTGAACCTGTGAAGCAAGTCTTGTGCTACCACTTTTGTAAAAAACCTGTAAACGCAAGTTCTGAAACAGTCAAATATGGAAACATTTTGACTCTTCTAATCAACTTTTTAATACAATTTCCGTCTTTTTTTCAGTATCCAATTTATATTTTTCCTTTTGTATTTAAACAAAACTCTGTATCTGACAGACTCTTTCTTTAAGGAAAAATTATTATTGCCAACTGCTTATTTGAAATAATTTATTTCCTGGTTTAGATCACCATTTCTTTGAACACAGGGTAAATAAGCAATTCCTTGAACAGGAACCTGTGCCTGTATTTTGGACTAAAGCCAGTACCTTATTCTAGGTAAAGGATTCCTTGAAAGAGATCAATGAAACTAGACGATAACACAGATTAGGAAAAGGTCCTAAATGAATGCTTCATTATATTTTTATGCTAACAAAAAAAAATGTCCAAACAAAAAACAAACAATAAAAAAGAAAAGACTTGAGTTTTTGTAACCTAAGCTATATACCTTATTTCTGAGGTTTTCAGATGCTGAAGCAAGATGATTCAACTACTTCTGAAGCTTGGATGAATAGCAAACATTTTAATACCTCTATCATATTAGAGGATTTGAAGAAAGGAGCTGAAACCTAGCACATGCTGTAGCCTTTCAGCTTAGCATGCAACTTTTTCTGCACAAATTTTGGCAGAAGAAAGATAGGCAGGGTGGGGGGAGGTCACAGTTTAGATAATTCCCTAGCTCTTAACAAGCTGCTGCAGAGGTTAACTTTCAGATTTCTTTACTGCCAAGCATAGGTTAACTCCATTTACGAACAGATGATGAACACTCCATCACGGCAGAGAAACTAAGGATGTCACATTCTAGCAGAACTGAGTTTATTGGAGACTGTTGCAACCTAACACTAAGGGCAAGGAACCTGGCTCTCCCTCCTACCACCTCCACAAAAAAAGAGGATGCACCTGCCCAACACAGAGAAAGGAAAAGCTTTGAGGAAATCCCATCACAGAAACACAAGGTGAGTAAAAAGCAGAGTGGAAGGATGAGAAGAGGAAGGAGTGACAGACAATAAAAGATGCAACCAAGTAGGATCCAGATAAAAGCCAAGCAGGCAGGCCTGAACAGAAGTACAGGGAAAAACTCACAGTGTATGTACCTAACACGCAATACAAATAAGAGGCAGAAAAGAGCCCCAGAGTGGACTCTATACCCCAGAAAGCACAGGATTCTCCAGAAACAGGAACCAAAACCTGAAGAACTTTTTGGAACAAACTGCATTAACTTGGTTTTGTGTCAAGGCCCTAATAACAAGAAGTGCATTGTTGTAGTGCTGCCTTCTGCCTTACCTGTCTAGGTTTCCATTACTCAAAACAACAACTTAACTGCTCCTTGTGATTTTTTTGCATGTCTTTATAACCACTGGATTATGAAAATAATCTATCTGTAAAGCCACTTTCTATGCCAATTAACAAGCATTCAAAATACCTCATCCTTCAAATGGAGCCAAGAACACAACTCAGTTATTATTTATAGCCTGTTTATACATCTGCCATTCTATAAGAATAGAGAATTAAACTGCACATCAAAAAAGTTCTAAAGGGACTATTATACCACATCCGTTTTAAAACCACAGATACAATTAAATATTGCATATATAGGTACTGGATTTAAAAACTGAATCATTACTTTGCTGTGGTTAAACTGGGAAAAATCCTTTCATAAAAGCGTATTTAAAACATGATTTACAGAACACTACAGATTTCACCAAGTAGCTGAATATAGTGGTAAAAAACATGTCATAGCAAGATAACTAAATCCTGATATCTACTCTTCAACAACTCACTTGCAATCTCATTTAGCAGACCACCATCATTATCATCTTTATATGTAATTACTGAAAAGATAAATTTCCGTTAGAAATCCCATCTGCTTTACATAAAAAGAATAGGCTATACAAGTTTTTGTTCTGAAAATTTTTTCCTCTACTGCACCATCATTATTAATGGTAGATAAACAGCAAGTAACTTCCAGCAGCAGCTTCATTAATGGATTTTAATTTCATTTTCTGCCTAAGAGACTCAAGAAATTCAAAGAAACAGACACAGAAATGGAAAAGTAGCTACAGAGATGAAAGCGAACACAAGACAGTACTTAGATGGATACTATTATTCTTATCAGCCTCTTCCCCTCCCCTCTGTTCCTTTCTCAAATGCAGGTGTGAAAGCCTCCCACTGTTTAGGAAGATTTTATTTCATTAATTTTCAAACAGGTTAGGGAATTAGGGCTATGGTTTTTCTATAGCTGAACTATCAGCCGCCAATGGCACAGTTCAAAACCCCATACCTGTCCTTCTCTTCTAAACTGACGACCATTTGTTTTCGCTCAAACTGTTCTCAGTAAGGGAAGGAAAACCAAGTATATCCTTACTTTAACCAGAGTTAAGATAACTACCCTCAAATACATTTTTCTTCATATACAGTTATGCTCCAACTTTTCCTTACAATGATCTGACATTATAGTAGGGATAAGATATTCTCTCAATCATCAATGCCTGTCTCATCACAGAGAAAAACAAAACAAAACAGAACATCAGCAGTAAAAAGCCAAATGATTTGTCTGCAAGTCTTGCTTCTAACCAACTTTGAAATTCTATCCTTAGCCAAAAATGGGTTTAAAGAAATCTATTAACTTAGTAAGTGAAAGAAAAATGGTTGGCTTAGACACAAATGTCTTCCCTTCTCCTAGTTCTGGTTTAAATGTACTTCGTGAGAGCAGACTTCCATACAGTGTCGTCCTATGGTGGTCCAACCTTTTCCTAATGAGAACCTCTTCTGATTAGGTTCAGCAGTGTCTCACAGCGTGCTGCTTTTCTGAGAAGGTAAAAGGACAGCTAACACAAATAGGTTGGCTATATGCATATAAGTAAGATAGCATGTGTGGTGTTCAGTAGAAATAGGTGATAATTTAAAAACAAGCTTGGTATTCATCTAATAATTGTTGTTTTCCTTTGTAAACTACCTTTAAATGCTAAATTTGATAAAGGGGGAATTTAACTAAAAACATACAGCTTTTTTTTTCTTAATTTAAACTTTTAAAAGTATCATTCATGTTTTGTTTTATTTTATTTAGAAAGCAGCACTGCTTCCTTTATTAAATGTCTTAAGTAACTCATATCAGATATAATAAACATCTACTTTTATTGTTTGGAAATGGCTTAGATTCTGTTATTTATCATTAGGACAGCAGAGACCAGGATGATGACTGGCAAATTAAGACTATTTGTGCTTCACCACAAGAGGAGTAAAAAAAAAAAAAAAAAAAAAAAAAAAAAGGAGTGCTGGGATTGCTGGCATGAAACAGCTAGGAGAGGTCATGGTGGCACAGCCAAGAAGTGTAAAGGTTTAACAGAAATCTAAGTTTTTCAAGTAAGTCTTATGGAAAGTATTCAATTAGAAATTTTAAACAATTGTTTATGTACAAATTAGAACACAATTTTACGATATAAAGGGGCATTCCTTTTTGGCAACACTAAGGAATATACCTGCCTGAATTCCATCCTCCTCCCACACATTATTCCTACAGAGACAATAACTTTTTCTGAGAAGACGTAGAGGCAAAAAAAGATGAGGGAAGGGGAAATTATAACTTTTCCAATATTTCCGCAAATAGTTCTGAAATGCTTCCCCCCCTTCCATCCTTTCCTTCCCAGCTATAAAAATAATCCCATTACCCATTACCCACTTCTGTGCAGCACTTTACATACTCAGTATTTGATTCTGAAAAATATTTGCACTGACAGCACTGGCAAAAGCTAAAAAATAAGCTCTAAAATCATTCTTCCTAAGAAATCTGTTACTTTTCCCAACAACACAAATTTGAACTTTGGCATCTGTTTTCCACATATCTGGATTCTGTGAATATTAGGAATTCTTCTATTACACAAGCAAGGACTGAGATTATTGTGTTTGAAGAGAATTCCAGTTCCTCAGTATAAACACATTCCATATCCATTTTTAATGTTTGTGGTTTGTTTTTGGTTGGGTTGTTGGTTGGGTTTTTTTTGTTTGTTTGTTTTGGTGGGGGTTTTTTTAGAGTGTAGTGAGAATACAGCTTCACAATGCTCCTCCATTTCTGATTTAATTTCTTTATGGCATATAAGGGCAGGAGATTTTCTTTTTAAATAATCTAGAGTGCCATATCCAAAAGTAAGCAAACAAAACAAACTTATACAAATTTAAATTAATCCATCTGTGATGGAGCTATCCGGGTCATCTAGGATCTAACAGTTTTCTTCCCTGTATACATGTACGGTGTGGTCCTTGCCCAAAGCTAAGTCCTGCCTGGCTGAACGTACCCTTCTTCCTGTCATGGCAATGACACCTGGCTCCTGGCTCTGCACAATTAGTCCAAAAAACGTAAAAAAGCAATGTAGGTTTTCGTCCTGCAATGTGAATGTCAGCAGAATACACTAGTTTTGGAAAGCTATACATCTCAGACTTCACACACCCATGAGAAAAGATTTCCTCCCCACAAAGTTCAATGACCATGTTACATGATCATACATTTCCAAAAGCCTCAAACCTAAGCAAAGAGCATACAGAGTAAGTACAATGAGTTACTGCACATAGCATGCTGCAAATGTGTGGATTCCACTTCAGAACTCAAATCCAAACACTGTGAAAAACACAAAATTCTGTTTATTATGCAGACACCTTTTTATCTTAACACACAACATAGCATAACAGCTGTGGTCAGAACCTTCCAAATCCGGTGAAAACAAAATTCTCTCACTGTAGTGATGATCAGTGAACTCATCACTATATCTTGAAATCCTACTTCTTCTTAAAATAATCCATACCAAAGATAACATGCATCTTTCCAGAAAATAAAACCATTCCTCCTCCTCTGACAGCAGTTTTCTGAAACTGAGCCTTTTGGACAAGAGTTTTTTTAATTGCAGTGAAACCATTAGACTCAAACAATCACTGAAGTATGTATGTATTTAAAAACAAACTTGTTTTCTGCTGCTAAAGGGTCATAAGGCCCTAAAACAGTGAATCTAAGTCAGCACCTTTTTGTTCTACCTTAACAATATTTCTTTGTCCAATAGATCTCTTAAGTGGAAGATATAGCTGCGTGATGTGCTTACTGTCTCTTAACAGCTAAGTAGTAAGAGGAAACTAATGCTATATTGTTAACATTTTCCTGTTTTGACCTGAATTCTCTTATTGTTCCTACTTACATGGGCATGGTTCACAATGTGATTTTGCTGCACAGAAACTACATTTGCTTTCTGAGGAAACTAAACTAGAACTTCTGCTCCATGTGTACATCGAATGAACTCTTCCCCATATCATGGTGTTAGAGTCTAAACCAATGACTTTGCCCCTCAGACATTTTCACCAGTGCCTTGTGGAGGACATACAGTCTACAGAAACAGAAAAAAGCTAGTCTGAAGTAAAACCCTCAAATTCACACTCTATAGATGCAGAAGCATCTGCAACTGCTGTAGTGCACTCATTTGCTTCTACTGCCTTAAATTATTTGTCACAGTAAACAAAGCCTAAGACTGTACTATAGTATTAAACCCCACAGGTATTTCTCCTGTGCTTGCATAAACCTGTTACCTGTCTTTTCAATTACATGAGTGAGTGTTCCTCTGAAATTGCTTCAGAAAATGGGATTTCCATTGACTATCATATCGAAGCAGATAGAGCAGCCTTTAGTAAGCTTTAGTAGCTTACTAAAAAATAAACAAACCCACTGTTGATGAAGCAGCTCTGCAAACTCATCCTGTTTTTTCTTATCCAGGTAGCACATTTCAGCTATTTGGCATATTTGTAGATGTAGAAAATCCAAAATTAGAATTTAGTTAACAATTCTCTGGCTAAATGAGGCTGATTAAAATCTAGTTCACTCTCCTTTAATTGTTCTGGCTTTACACAGATAAAAAATAGTAACATTTTATTACTGTTACTGAAGAAAAATCTTCCCAAGACCGCATCAACTTACAAGACTGTATATTAACAGAGAGACTTATCTGACTCTTTCACAATATAAATAACAACATAATTAAATTCAGTTAAACTCTGAGGGTGCATTACTTTAAAAGATGCACAACTGTAGAACCTTTGCAATATCAGCTTTCTTGCCAAAAACACTTCAGAAAGTATTCTCTTGTGCACCACAGAGAAACTTCTACCAGACTTGCTGAAAAGTATTTACAGTAGTAACTATCACTCTCCAAGGCAAGGATTTTGTTTACTATCTTTCTTGGTGAAGAACCGATCAACCATCTTTCCACAGGAATCACTGCAATGTCATCAGACATGACAACTCCAGAACAATTACTGTGGCAAGATAGGAGTAACTCCTCCCATGAGCAGAGCAGCACACTGCCTTCACACAGTACATGCACCCTCGGGAGGAAAGCGAAGAGACAACAGACCTTCAGTGTTACCTATTTGTCTCTCTAGATCTGCTGCTTCGTCTGGTGTTGCACGTGGGAGGACACCAGGATCACTGAAACTAGTACGCAGCAGGGTCCCCATCACGAAAAAGAAAAGAATCCCACCAATTGCAGGTATAGCAGGTGTAATCTTCTCTGACAAATATGGACAACTGGAAAAAGAAAAAAAGATAAAACATAATCAATAACACATAGTGCAACTTGCTTTTAAAAACTGTTTACCATTATAAATGTGTATGAAGAATTCACTTTCTTCTATTGATACATTACTTGTCTTGGAATGTTTATTGAAGCTGAAGTTTCTGTTTATGTGTTCATGACACTTCTGAAATTTCTCATAATCTGTTTAATATAATAAAGGTCCAAACAGCATAATAATGAGCTCACTATTATGCAATACTCATTTACATAAGAAAATAAAATATTTTTACTACAGAATATTATAAGGGTATATATTTGTTCATCTACTGCCCAATTACATAAAGTAAATTGGGGGGGAAGGGGAAATAGCCTGAAGATATTCAGCAATAAAAAGCAAAACACGTACCATGATGAAATAAGCCACAATGAAAAATGTAATTAAGTCTATAAAATGAATTCATAGTCCATCACAAAGATGATGCTCAAGAACTTACACCTGTGACACATTCCTTGAATAGCCTTGGTGTATATCAATATTATAACAACACTACTGATTCGCTATTTCAATCTATTTCTTGTAACTTGGTAAGCTTGTTTACTCATTTACAAAGATGAGTGCAAACAGCAGTGCAACACACCTGGAAATGAAACAATTCAAGGGGGGTCCAGGGCAACATCCACAGCCCTTTACCAGCACAAAAGGCTCTATATGCTTACCAGATTTACAATATACATGCAGGGCTTAAGATTGGATCACGGTTTTAGCAAATTTTCCTCTATGCTTCACATGTAATAAAATCAAAATGGGCAGAAGCATTGGAATCTAAACAACACACAAATATAAGTATCTCTTTACAGTTGTGCAAAAAGAAGGGACATGAACAGTTAGACCTTTCACAGTATACCACTCCTGTTAGATAATGAGTCATACAATAAGCACTGCAGGATCATCTTAGAAAACACACAGGCTGAGGACTCTCTTTATAGCTCTTGTATTAAGTAGAGGGGGCTAACACAGAGATGGCTTCATACATTTCTGATGTCTGCAGGACAAGTCATAAAATAAGCCTAAAACCAACATAAGCCAAAACCCAACAAGTTCTGGGCCTTAGGGCTTCATCTAAAGCTTCCAGGTATCAATCACGTTTAATTAACATCGTCTTCTCTGTTTCTGCTGACTGCCTTAAATGATGACTCAGACGCATGAGCTTTTGCACTGCAAGTCAGTTAACCTCATTGGAACGTTAACTCTGAGCAAGTGATGACAACGTCAGCTTCACTGTCCATCACTTCTGCCGACGGGATGGGGAAAGAATGGAAACGTTTTTCATACCAGCTACCATGTACCAAGCATTTATCTCCCTGCATAATCCTGTTACATGTACTTGGCTGTTTCTTTGAACGCCATGGGTTTCATGGATACAAGGAGTCCAAACGCATTACATGGTGCATCATACCATCACTGAGTGGAATTCATCTTTCACCCTACATGAATGTAATACTACAAGTGTAACAAGTTATGAAGGATTAAAAAGACAACTGGGTATAAAAAAAGGCAAGGGGCAAGAGATACTGTAGTTTCATATAATAAATAGACTGTTTAAATACTAGGAAATGTACTTTAACTGCACACTTTTAGAAAATCTGTGTCAAAGACCCAGATTTATGAAATCAGTGCTAACTAAAGGAAGCAGCAGCAAGACAGCCGGTAGATATAAGCCTTGCTCCCTTCATGTCAGAGAAGTCAGTCAGAATGAACAACCAAAGAGCAGCTTTCATACCCCATAAGCATTCTATTGCTCAATTTATTTCTTGCCACAAAGGATTACTCAAATCAAAACTACTGTAATATGCTCAGACAAGAGTACAAACAGGCTGCAACAATGTATTTCTAAAAGGATTAGAGGGAACATGTACATTAATGAACACTAAATATAGCACAGTGCTATTATTCTTCCATTGCATTATTCATTACACATACCAAAGAAATTGCAACTGTGATGAAGTCTGTTGACCAAACAAGAGCTGTATGTGTGTGAAAGGTACCATGAGATAATGTCAGGGCAGCACAGCAGGCACAATACAATTTAGACAGGTGCCAATGCAAAACCAGCAATGGCGTCTACAAATCTCAAATTCTCAGTGATACTCACACAATGGAAACGGAGGGGTCATCATAACAATGACATGTTTGCTTTTAACAATAATTTCATAGGGAATTGGTAGAAAGAACAAATTCCTGTGCTGAAATACTGAGAAAGTTTTGCATTACCAAACAGTGATTATATCATTACAGTAGAAAAAGCATGAAAATGTATATCTCTTCCTTGCTGAGCCAAGTCCACCTGCAGTGAAAAAAACCCAAACCAAAATAACCCCAAACCACCAGCCCACTCTCAAAGCCCTGCACACTCTTCACCATAGACAAGAGTACGGTAATCTGCTTTACCTAAAAGTGTTTTCAGGGCATAACACCCTGTATTTTATCAACTTTGACTTGGAATTACTTCAGTAATGACGTAGAAAAGACTGAAGATGTCATCTTTGGCAATAATAACCAACTAATGCTCCACCAATTCAGAAATTATTTCAAACTGAGAAACCAATGCTTACAGAGGTTCAGATAATAAGCCTAGGCAGGACCATTCAATCCAGTCTGACTTACGTACCAACAGACCGTATAACATTACACAGGCCTGCAGAGAGCTCAGCAATATCTATCCTTTAGAAAGGCCCAATTAATGTTTCAAATTTCTGTCCATTAAATTAAAAAAACCCCAGATATTGTATAGACCATTTTTTTCTTCGTGTCTGTACAAAAAAAATAGGGAGAAATTTAGTATGTCCTGGGTTATTGAAAAATCCATTAAAAGTGGCTTCAAATTAAAAAATGTGGATTTTAGTTCAAAATTGTCAATACATCTGTACAAATACACTTGCATATTTATATAATTTATATTTGCATGCTTACATAACAAATATATTTGTACTGCTAAGTTAAGTCAGTATTATTTTAAACAATTCATTTTAGTGTTACTACTTTTGGAATTGTACAATACTGTACACAGAAAAAGATTATTCCTAATAGTTGCTCAAATTCCTTAATTAATTTGTTTCAATTGAGTTTGCATCCCTTCAGGTATCAGCTTTCATCAGATATTATAAGAAATATCTTTTCTGGATGGTATTTTCAGTGAGGTTTTAAAGTAAATATTAGTAGCTATTTCCTGACAGCAAATTTCAGAGCTTTCACACAGAGGGACTCCCGCACAGAGGATCATCCATCTGCAACACCACTTATGATAAAGCAGCACAGAGCTCCAGAACAAATCTCTGTCCTACTGCAGAGCAAGTAGTGACAAACCTTTTTAAATCAGCACTTGGTAACTACTAGACATGAACTGACATCTTCAGTTTACATCTTAGACACAGTAAAACAATTGTTCTTAATCAGTGTCTGTAATGATAGCAAGTACTGACTAGGCCCATCCCAGAAAACAAAATTTTAGGAAATATTACTTGACCACAGATCCCACTATAAATTGTTATTGTGGAAATAGCTTCTTCAGAGAGCAACATTTGGATTTGCACATAGCAACCCGTAACACAACCTGAAGTTGTGATTGAATTAATAGAGGGGCTTTATACAAATCAGCCCTGCTTTCTGCTTGGCTTCTCAGCTGCTTTTTTGAAGCACCATATGAAAGTTTGCATGGGTGTAGGAAGGAAATAAAATCTGCTGGAAGACTGGTCTGTCACAGCTAGATAAGAATAAAAACACACTGGCATGTAAGGGATAATTATCAAGTATCATTCCTGTAAACGAAGGATGCAGGAGAACAACAACAGTAATTCTTACCACCCAGCAGCCCTCTTAACTGTGTAACCATGCTCCCTGTGGCTACTGAGATGAGCAGAAAAATGCACATGGTAACTGCACTAAAGAGCGCACACAGCGAGAGTCCTACAACTTTCAAGCTCTTTCATTACGAAAAAGGGGAGGAAAATAAAAAGAAGCCTTCTTAAAGCCTTTCCTGGAAAGATGAAGCTTTCCTGAACAGTTCACTGACAGTTGTTATTCACTGATGGGGAGATACAGTAAATGACAAATCTATCCACTAGGGATAATGGAGATTTGGAGAGAGCCTAACTTGGAGAGAGGCTAACCCTGTAGTTACAAAAAACCAGGAACAACAAATACAGCCACCTACTAAAGAGCACAAAGACAGGGGTTTATACCTGTGAGAAACTGGAGATAATAGTTACTAAGCTGGCAAGCAAAAAACAGAAGTAGTACAGATTTTATGCAAAGATGTAGTAGCCATCACATTTAATTACACTAATTAAAAAAAAAAAAAAAAGGACCCCTACAAGCTTGGCTGACAAAACTGGTAATAGGGTACTATACGTCAAGCTTTTCACCAATATAAAACTCTTTGCAGCAGATATAAAAAAGTGTGCTCCAGGAAAAGCATAATAAAATAGAACCAAGTAACATAAAGAAAAAATTACTGTCCATCAATTTAATTTATGTTTCTGCAGGTATTGCCTATTTAATATACCAGTAGCTATTGATGTACAGGTGGCATCCGATGCTAAGAGAGAAGACTTGCACTGTGAACCCTGGGTTCCACAAATTAACATCTGAATGAGACTGTGCTGCTTTCCTTAAACTAACCCAAAGGGTTTGGGTTTTGTCCTTCCACTCTTATTTATGGCTCCTCTCACTTCCCCTTCCTTTCAACTCCACTGCATCACTGCTCCAAGCCACTCGGCCCCAAACTTCTGACCTTATGCCAACACAAATCTGCATCAGGTCCTTTGGTGAGCCAAGTTAGTTTACTAAAACGTACCAAAATGACCCCATTTTGTTGACTTCTCTTTCTGCCTCTTTAACAAATCAAATATGCACTTGGAAAGGAGCGCTGATACTAGTACAAGGCAAGACAGACAGAAGCACGCACAAGGACTAGATGGAGAGGGAAGCTGGGACAGAGAGAGGAGACCATTCCAGCAGCTGTCAGTAAGGTTCTCATTCAAACCACTGCCTCTTGTGAAACCACATTCTAACCTTGACCTCTTTCAATTTAGAAATGGCAACACAATACCCATATAGATAGATTAAAGGCAAATCAAGCCTCTGGGCTAGAGGAACAAAAATGGTTTATAATTTACTTTTCTAATGACAAGTTACCAGTTTAAAGAAAGCAGCCAAAGATGTGGACGTAGACCACAACACAGACAGTGGAAGATGCAAGGATGGGCACAACATGAAGGCACAGCAAGAACCTTGAAGATTGCTGCCTGACAAAGACTCTAGGAAGATAAATGGGACAAAGAAAATGATCAGAGTGAAAGAATTTCACTGTTGTAGGGTTTGGAGGGTTGCCTCTTTTTACTTGTTTTCCAGCAGAATCTCAACTAGACAACATTACATTTCATATTGCTATTAGGAAAAGTGTTGGCAAAGTATGAGAAAGTATAAAAAGAATCACAGAAACACTTTCAAAGACTGCACTGTGACTGTGGATTCTCACATATAACTTGGGCTTCAACCTGCTAAAGATGACATCAAAGGCACTGCACCTATGATATTAAAAACATAGTTTTAATACACTCAGTCTTGTAAGAAGCAGGAAACAATGCCACAGAGAACAATACATAACTAATTTAAAGACTAGAAGAAAAATAAGATCAAAGTATGTTTGAATGTATCAGTTCTTCAGTCAGTATTTTTTGGGATGCTCGTATGTTTCCACCTCTACTCCAACTCCCAAATCTCAGCATCCTCCAACTACCTCTTTGAGATGACATTATTTTAAAGTTAAGGTGAAGAAACTCTTATGAAAGGTCTGACACAAGAAAAAAGTTACAATAGGAAACAACTTGCAGGGTATCAACCAGTTAATGGTTAATTCTTCACAAGCATGCTGTTGGCACACAGAAAATGTGGTGTAATTTGAGTATAGATTAGTCCAAATAATGTTACATGAAATGCCTAACAAGATTAGCTAGGGAAGTTCTGTATTAAGTTTCCTGCATCTGCCTGATTCTTTTGTACAGTCTTTAAAATTCCTATTAGAATTTTCAAGATATATTAAGGAAACCACAGACTAATTGCAATGGGATTTGAAATTTGCTTTTTTTAAAAAAAAATGGATTTATTATAATTATTCTTTTGTGGTTTGAATTATTTTTTTAACATCATATACTCCCTTATCTCAAAGTGGTCGATCAGTTTCAAAAACTTATTGATAAAAGACAAAAATCACTTTTCTAATATTTGCTTCATTCAAATCCAGGAAATTTGGAATGCTGCAAACACCTCAAGTCTATAGAAAACACAACAGTTAAACAAAAGGCAGAATGACAGCAGGAAGGGAAGAAATAGACAGAATATTACTTCCTTCTCAGTTTAATAACCAAAAATATTATACCTTAATCATAAATGCAGATTTATTGAATGGTTTCAGACAAGAAGCATTTAACCTTACTTGAATGCTTTACTAGTTTATTCTGTGTTTTATGGTACTGGATGCATCTACTTTTATTTCTGTATTTGTTACATTGCTTGGGGGTAACTCCATGCAATTTTAATTCTAATTAAAATATTTTTTAAGTGGGAACACATACAGAATAATAGTAATTATATTGTGTAAATAAGTGTCCCAGCCTCTATCAGCACTTAGAAGTTATCACTTAAACCAAAGAAGATTAGTATGATGAAATCACACAGATTACAGAACAGCATGATCCTTAAACCTAGTAAGTACTTCAGAAATTCTCTCAAACCTACTACAATATAAAATTAGCTTAACGTTACCTTGAACAGCAAAAGCTCAACAATTGGTCTTCAAAGTATCATGTGAAAACCTGACAGAGTTTGGTCTTTAAAGCTGATGTCAAAACACATGAGTGATTACCAAGAATGAAAGACTGCAGGGACCTCTCTCCCCTGCTCAAACTAGCAAGTGTTCAATGGAACTCCTTGCAGCACTGACTCCATTAAATTGCAGTGCCTTACCATTAAAATCAGATTTACACTAGCTGGGTTTGGATGTAGGAGTTTAGATGAAGCTAAGCAAGCAATGTTAATTATGACATTGTATAAGACAACCACAAACTCCCTCGTACAAGTAAAGATCTTAAGGGTTTAATGCAGCAGATATGCAACAATCAAAGTAAAAGCTTTGTATGACCTCCCAATTGTTATTGCTACATGAATTAATTCTAATGATCCACTGTCAAACTTCAAAGCTGGGATAAATAAAATGCACAATGCAAAAAAGAACCTGTCTGCAAAACAGATGTGGTTACTGAAGCTCCTCCAAGGGCAACTAAATTTTGCTTTGTTATACAGAGAAGGAACTTCTTTGTTTTACAAAACACAATTTGTAAAATTTTGAATGCATCAAGTGTTGGCCAGAAATTTCCAAGCAAGGTGTAAGAAAATAGGGAATACCTAACGAACTATACATTGCGAGTCCAAGTCTTACCAAATAATCAGTTTCTTTGTGAAAGGTGAATGCAAGTATGACATATCCTCAAAAGACAAACTCAGAAAAGGCATGGCTTCCAACGATGCAACAAATCGAAGGCTTGCTTTATTGCAATTTCTGTTTGCTAATTACTTGAAAAGCTAAAGCTATATTTGTAGTTTAATTTTCCAGTTTTGCATACAGCGCAAGGTCTAGTTTCCATAGTAAAAGACTACCAATCAATTAATTGCACTAGATGCACAAACTCACGATTTCTTATAAACAGCTCATATAGAACACTATTTCCTGTTATGCTTCATATTACTTCCTTATTATTTCCTGTTATGTGATTTTATAACTAAACCATCAGGTTAATCCCAAGTATTTAGGAACAGAAATGAAAACTGGGACAAAACAAGCGGAAATGCCTTATGCCATAAAACAAGTCCCTAAAGGAGTACAAGCTTCTAGGTGATTTTCCACAGGATTATCTGGAAATTGAAACGTACACAAGTAAGCTGCTGCTAGATAGTGGACTTTGAGCTTTCAATGAGCAGTATTTTGTGTTCACCCTGCACAATTTATAAGGTCTAAAGGTTAGATATAAAGCCTAGTTCTTGCTAAAGGGCAAAGGCCTGTCAATGCAATCCCTACCCCTGGCCATGCTCTACTATCACTTCCCTTGTACAAGCACAAGTGAACTGGCTAACAATGAGTTAAAAGAGTTCTCAGTGGAACCAACTACAATACAAGCCTTTGCCCTTTCACTGAAAAACAGAGCTAAGCTTCACAGATACAGCACTTCCTGGCCCTCGTTTACTTATAAAAAGTGGAAAACTGATGATCCTTCCCACACTACATATCAAAAGTGTACATCACATGGTTATAAATAAAGCAACTAGAAACATAAAGCAAGGAGGAGCATAAAACCAAGAGAGTTTAACCTCCTCTTCCCTAAATGAAGCAGAGGTAAGTGGTAGCAATTCAGCAACTTGATCATCCTTCTCAAAGACCCGAGAAGCCTGTTTGCAGTAACTTCACAGGCATGGGTCTCCACAAGCCTTGGGAGAGTTTTACCTGAAATGGCATTCTTTGTTTTTTTCCTACTGACTTCTCACAGTATGACAGGAATTCTCTTATCCCAGACTAAGCACCCACTGGACACATAGACCGGCATACTGCAGGCTACTTCAGATTTAAAAAAATAACACAACTAATTGGCACACATCGTGCCAAAGCAATGCCAGCTCTCCATATCTAAAAATTAGTCAGTTTAAACATAAACAAATTGCAAGACCAGCTTGAGGCAAATATTTTATTTCATGGAAAAAAATAAAGCACATGGTGCTTTATCTACACTGAAAGCATTACCACTACAAATATTTTGGTTAGCAATATAATTTAAACAACTAGGAATAGCTTTTTACTGTTTTGCAGTAGAAATGAGATTTGGGTGCAAGTCACGAAAGTCTAGGCATTAAAACTTTCAGAAATACTCTACACTGAATGATTGCTTCTGAATCACCAGAGTTAGCAATGTCATAGCATTTAATTATCTTCAGGGATGTGTGCAAAAAACATTTGAATGTTTGAATATATTGTTGTCTGAATTTTATTTTTTTAGAAGGATATTGAAAATGCTCTGTATACACTTTTATGTTAAGTACTTATCAAATCTAGATAAGCATGTTCAAATTGAAAATCAGTGGCTTTATTGTATTATGCTTTTCACTGTAGTTCCACAAATACATCATGCACAGGCACTTTACTCTTGAGAAAGGCCACTGACTGAAATTATTCATTCCATATTCCCTTCCTGGACAGTTGTATAGTTCACTAGAAATTATTTCTACCATACATCAATTCTATGAGTTAAATCACCTGTTTAAATAAGGGAAACATATTCCAGCATATTTTCTCTTAAGCCAGCTACATCAAGAAATATGTATTACTGAAAAATACACTTAAAGGAAGCTCTAACACAAATGATATTTTTAAAATAAAAACCTGAGGATGAAAATCATCCATATTAATGGCTAAAAGTTGAGAGTATCACAGAAGGTTCTGTAGCAAGCTCAACAGCAAAAAAAATTTTCACATTTAAGAGAATGACGTTTTTCACAGTCGCTTAGGAACCACAGTTACTTTACAGTTAGCTGCTGTACAGTAACTAAATATTTGGACTGCTAATGCATAAACAAGACCTGAATGGCAGATGAACAAAGAAAAGATGCCCAGCTTTTACATTGTTTCTTAAAAATATTTTATTTAAAATTCCCACTCAGTTTTAAAATTTTTTTCATATGCAAAGTTTGCTTTCTACTATTTCATTAAAATGTTCAAGCCTTTTCCCAATTGCAACTCAGTAATTGTTCAGTAATTACCACAACCCCCAAATTTTAACGTAAATTGAACCAGGATTTCAGTTAGGGGAGAATAATGAACACAGGGTATTACTGCTACCCTTCTTCGAAAGTATAATTCAACATCTGTCTATTTTTGTCAGACTGCCAAAACTTTTTTTAAAAGCGTCACAAGAAGGTGAAGCAAAGCAAGGAAGGCTTTCATCACATGCATTGCAACTGTAAATTTAAAACTTTTATCTTCTAACATTTTAATTATGCAACCTGTTACAGCCTATATGATGCGATCCCAAGCCCCACTGAAAGCACATTTCTTTTGCCACTGTTTATACCGACGTCTAGTAGATGATATTGCAAGTTGAATAACGTGATCTCTCTCCCTAAGGCAAGCCAGCCTTGAAAACCAGAGCAAAGCGCAGTTACTTCATTGTTCCCGGAATATACTCTAAGGAATTGCAACACAAGATTTGTTCTCTGTCTTTCCATTGTCAAACACGTTCTGCTGTTCTCCTCCCAGTTTCAGATGCTGATATGTAAACAATTTTCCCAGACACACTCAACCATGCAAATACCACTCCAACTGTTGATCTGTGCTTCGGCACTTTTGCACAAACAGGAAACTAGCAGGGCACAAAGTTAAACAGAAATGGAAATCTTTTGAATACATAAAACAATTGCACAGAAGCTAAAAAGCTAAAATAAAACCAGGATTGCAGCAACAAACCAGACACCGCTGTAAAACCACTACCCTACCAAAAAAAAAAAAAAAAAAAAAGGCAGTAACTGGCTGAATAAGGCAGCATAACATGCTACATTCTCTATCTCTATAGCACACCATATCTAAATGCAAATTGGTGATGTGTAACCTACTTCACTGAGTCCTTCAAGCACTGATATCGCGAGCCCCACCTTTTGCCCTGATATTTTGTCTTTAACCAGGTTTGCTGCTGCCTTTAGCCAGCTTCTCCCAAGTTCCTCGGGCTCTCTCCTGGCCAGACTGATCACCAGGGAATAGAGGCTGCCCAGGCCCTTCTGCCAGCTCCAAGTACACGCAGTCCTTGTGCTACAGTATCAGAGGGGAGCTGGAGCCTTCACAACATGCCACCAGTGTCCAGATTTATCTAAGGATATTGGCAACTGAACTTGAAGAAAAGCTGCTACTGTGAATTAATCAGCAGCTTCACACACAGCAACAGGAACAGACTATAACCAGGAGCAAGATCCAGAGTTTGGTAATTTTACACAGCCTTTGCGCTTTTCTTCTAGCCTGTCCTTCTAGCCTCAAGTCCATTTTCCATGGAAAAGCTTGCCTTTTGGGTTTGCAGAACATATTATGTTCAAATAGTAGCTAGAGCTACAGGTAACTAAGCAGCATTGCTGGTTATGTTATTTCAAATAGTTGCACTAAACAAAAGGATAAATGCCGAGCATGTTCCTCCTCCTTCCTTTCTGTGCTCTTACAAACATGACAACAATGTTCAGATGTCAGGTGCATCCTTCATTCTTCAGTAGCTTTCCTGTGTAAAGGTGCAATGTAATGGGGATTTATAGCATTTTCTGTCTACATGTGTTCAAAAAGGAGAGACCTTGGTGCATCTCGCTCCTACTTATAAGCATTAAACTAATGCTCACAATGAATAAGTGATAAACTAAAGTGTGTGAAAGACACATGCAACACTGCAGCAGAAGAAGTAATTTCTAGTTACAAATAAAAGACAGACCAGGAGCACAGGATTCTGTTTCTTCACAGGTATAGAAAAATCCTTTTCCTCTCAAAGCATAAGAAACTATTCTGCTTTACAATTGAAGTATAGAATTCTTTATTACAATACTCTGCCTGAAGAAAAAAAAAGAAAAAAGCAAAGAAGAATGGACAGTCATGCAAGCAATCTTCACTCAAAATACAGCTGTAAATCTAATTTCAGGTCCATTGAACTTTACATTGCAAGCTTAAATTACATTATGTGTGCTTATTCCTCCCTGAGCAATTATTTTGCCCTCTTACGCACTAAAACAAAACTTCATTTTTCACATCTATTAAACAATAACATGTTACCTAGTGTTTCATTAGCCTGAAGAAGGTCAAACCCTCAAAGGTTCACTGGTATGAAGAACACACCAAATAATTTGCCATATCACTGTGAATAAATTCACAGAGGAAAGTCCAGAAGCACTGCTAGGCAACTGAACTTCTTGATGAATTAAGTACTTAACTCATGCTTGTTTATTTTTTTTAAAGCCCTTCTTAATGTAATAAACTAATTTATTCTCACTACTGGACCACTTCCATTTTTTTCTCATATTTGACACTTTGTCAGATACATTTCCATTCTGTCGATAAAGTCAAAGCTTCTTACTAGCAGACAAAAGATTCTAATAAGATTTTGCTGAAAGGATGAAAAAAGGACTGAAGACTACGCAGCTTATAACTAACAGACATGATCCTAACTCATATTCTGTAATCTAGAGAGAAATTCATGTTTCAAATGTATGTTAATTAAAATTCTAAACATTGCATTTTGACCTGAATTGCACAACAACCTTAATATCCTCTATGTCCCAAATACATACTAATCACCTATTAACTTATTTAAAATATGCAAAAAATACTCGGGTTGGAGAGGAATGGAAGTAAATACGCAAGAGTAGAGAGTGCAGTTTATCTATTCAGAAAAGCTACAAATCTCAAAATAGTAAGCAGCATGGCAAATACCAAGCTGCTAGTATAACTGCATCCATTCCCCAAAAAGATTTTTAATGCCACTATCTTTGAATTAAAATTCATAGCCATGAATGCATATGAGCCCCATTATTGGTGTCCAACTCCTCACAGACAATAAGAAATTCTAAGATATGAGCTCTCTGCAATTTTTCAATCTGTTAGAATGGTGAACAGCCATTAAAATGTAATAGCCCACATCTGCCAACCACAAGTTCCAGGCTTGTGTTTCAGGCTCGTGTGCTGCACAGAGGGTATGACCAACTCACTGTGAACATCCTCAGGACAGCACAGATCTCCCTCTTTGAATGTGAACACACTCTGCTGTTTCTCAACAGCAGTGATAATTATTTATAGATCTTAAGCTGCATTTTGATCTGCAGACTAACAAAATGTAAACACTTGTTCTGCAAGCCTGACCTACACCAGGATAAGGTTCCAGAAAAAACCCCAGCATTTAGGAACATGATTAGCACTGACTGTAATGGGACCTAGGTGTCAATATAAATCTAATCTTTGAGAGAGTTTTATTAATTCATAATCTGCTAGCCCCTTCTCTCCCTCTTCTGGAAAAATGCATACATACACATGACAAGAAATAATTAACACACCCAAAGGAATGAGTCCACAATTTGTTGTTCCAAAACTTGTAATATCTAGCTAGATATTAAGATAAACAAAAGGGAGTGTCTTATACAATGGAGGTCTATAAACTGAATGATTTGTGTTCTTACTGTTAGCTTTTAAGCAGGACTTTCCTTGAAGCCCAGTCCCCATTGTCACACTCAAGAGCATTGGTGCATAAAGAATAATATTCACAGAAAAGCATGTTAATGACAGCTATTTTAAAAACTATAATAGAGCAGTAAGTGAAACAATTTTAAAATAGAAGAGTCAAAAGTCACAAAAAATTGTTGAGGTTTTTAAGAAGGAAAAGTTGAACAGCAGCAAATCCTTTATGATTTTATTTGATTTTTACTATCTGTTCACTGACTACTCAATGTCCAAAGCAAAGGACTTAAGTTCTTTCCTTTGTTCTTCCTTACTGTTCTCTTTGAAAACTGGCACACTGTTCTCGTCAAAAGCCTCTCAAGGTGCTTCTCATATGGTACTGAAGAGCTAAATTAAACCTTAAATCTATAAACACAATTTGAAGGAGTATTTCTCCTTCACTAAAGACTAAGTAAAAAAAAAAAAAAAAAAAAAATCTGTATGTTAAGGAAGACAACAAGTGAAGTGTAAAGAAAGGCCCTGGCAGCATTACTGGCCAGAAGTGGCCTATTTCAGTCAAACTGGTACAAGAAACTGTCTAGATTACAAAAAAAAAGTATTAAAAATATTTTGAAAATATATGGCGTAAACCCCCCTGTTGTTAATGTGCTACATTGCAACCCTACATTGCAATCATCTCTATTTTGTATATGACATTATAATACTCATGCTAAAATTAGCTAAAACTGTATATTCTTTCAAAACAACAAAACAACATTCCGGGTTTTTTTGACCTACTCTGCACTCAGATGCTTGTAGCTTAGCCAACCCTCTGCAGCTGCTTCAACACCATGCCAATGCCTCCACTTCCTCAGCCTTTCTATGCTTAGGAAAGAATCTCTGGAGACCTAAGGAGTATTGCACAAACAATACCGTGTCCTCCAACTATTGCTAAATACAAAATCCACCTTTGCTTCTCTTGTCTCTCTTGAAGGACAGTGAACGTGTGCTTTGGACTTCATTTTTGGTTGATGAAATAATACTTTATATTCTCTCAGAAACGAGATGAATCAACCTAAGAGGAGCCATTACAACAGAGGTCAGAAACAGTTCAGCGGGTAGGACGAGACCAGGAATTGGTAAAGTTGTCTTCCTGGATCAGCCAGGAATCTGTTGCGTGACCCTGAGCAAAGGCAATTCACCTCTCTATTATCCCTCTGCTTTTTTGGAGCGTACACCTATCCAGGACACAACCAAGGCAGAATAATTATGTGCCAAGCTCTGCATGACTATAAAAAATCCCCCCTAGTTATTTATTTTTATTGGGGTTTTTGCTGCCAATGAACACCAATGATGGTCTTGGACTCTACTGTACAACAACACTGTCTAGGCAGCAAGCAAATCAGCTGGAATCTCTAGGCAATACTGAAATACAAATAATTACTAACAGGATACACAGCTTGGCTTACACAATACAATAAGAAAAAAAAGTAGGAGGACTTAAAATAGTAACTCCATATGTTACTATGCTGATTATTAGTTGTCTCATTAAAAAAATACTGCTGTTACAAAAAATTAAGAAAATATATGGAACCAGAAGTGTTTCAGCCTCTCCTAAAGAGACAGGGTGTTTGACATTCATAAATTTAAATCTTGCTTTATAAAATGATACCATCTGGGTTTAGACAAGAACTGGTTTTCAAAAACATTTAATAGGAACCTGATGTTGATGGATATGTTAGCAATAGTTTCTTTCCAAATATAGTCAGTACATGTCTGTCAAGTTTTAGACAATAACTCTGAAGAAATTACTTCAAAGTTCTGGGGAAAAACAAGTTTGAGATACTCGAACTCTCCTTTTTTCTGTAAAGTGAATGATATTGAGAAACATGCATGTTCCAAGAAAGTATCTTCATTAAAAAAAAAGCCCTAGACTTTCTGAATTACAGTAACAGAGCCCTGAAGCAATCAGATATTAACTATTTGCCACTCAGAGGAGTAAATGTAGTCCATACAGACCAAAGTCATTTCCTCCACCAACATGCTGAGAGCGAGTAACTTTTTGATGTTGTCAACTGAAGCTCCTCTTCCTCTCAGCCAGCCCAGTCATTTCCACCCCTGCCTTGTGCTGACACAGATGTTCCCGCAGCCCATCAGGGAACGAGGAAACAGACCAGGCTGACACCCTCCCCAGGAAAAAATGAAGAGCAGAAAATGTGCTAGAGCAAGAAGGGAGATGGTTGGTTGGTTATTTTTAAAATGGTTGGTTTTCATTGTTTAGATTTGTCTGAGTCTCAGTTTAGATTAAACAGTTGATCATCAGCCGTCAAAGATCTGAAATCATCTTACAGTTAAACTGTAAACACAGCTACAACAGAGAAAAACATTGAAATCTTTTTAGGGAAAATTAGACAACTCCATTTAATTTGAGGCACATCATAGGACTGACTCCAGCTTGACAATATAAGTACTGTGCACTAACATTATAAATTACATCTATAATCCCTGGAGTATTCGACATAAACATTGAACCTGCAAAGAAAAATCAAATAATGTAATGAAAAACTTTACAGGAAAGTAACAGACATTTATAGATAATACGAACAGGCGTTACAAAACAATACTTGCAGCACTTATAATTGAGAGCTGATAAAGAAAACAATCAAAATCACCTGAAAATACCTAGCCCTTTGAATGTTTTACTCATGAACTCCACAGAATTTTATAGACAAAACTTTTTCAAATAGAAAGCCCAATTCCATTCAGTCTCTTCAAAAACGTAATTATTTAAGTTAAAATAGGTCAGGTTATCTGCTGAGATGTGAACTACATTTACAAAGCAGATTTTATGATTACCATCATAACAACAACAACGGAAGTCTCCCTTTGCTCCTTACTTTTTGTTGTTGATTTTGTTGTATAGCAGTCCTCTGATTCCTAGATAATGAAAAAAAATGTTGGTGTTTTATGGAAGTTGTTGCTACTTAATATAAAATTTGTTTACTCTGCAATTTTCTCCAATGTCAAGCAAAAATATTTGCTGCAAGATGAGTTTACTTAGTAGAACTGAAATCTTCTTAGGACAGAATGACAGTTAAATTGTTGGAATTGATACATATTCTCCATATTACAGTATATTATCATCGTTAATACTTAAATAACTAGAAGACTTCTAGGCCTAAGTAAATTATAAAATAATCCCATGATTCCATGGGTAAAAAAATCCCTACATTGAGAAACTTCCTTTAGAACTAGACAATCTTTAAGGTCCCTTCCAACCCAAACCATTCTATGATTCTATGATTATTTTTTGCTTGCTTTCTTTACATCTTGAATATAGACCTCAGGCATTTTTCATCTTCTATTTGCAAGAAAATTACACCTCCACGTCAGTCTCTTTGGCATTTACTATTAGAAATCTTTACTTAAGAAGTTGGACAAAATCTGTATTTGTTCCCAATGCCTGTATCAGTTGATTAAATCAACTCCAGCAAACATAGAATGAATCATATGATCCTAATCCAAAAGCTGAATGCTCGGTGTCATCTTTAAGATGACACAAACACCTCTGAATTGGAAAAGGATTAACACTGCAGCACTGGAGGGGAACTACAAATCAAGCAAGTAGTGAAGCTTACTGACATCTGAGCTGAGAGACACCAAAATGCCTTCCCCCAAAACTAACTGCTGGACACTAGCTTTCCTTAGTTCACAGCCCTGGCCTGCGAACAGATTAATCCCCATCACAAGTGTTCAAGAGACCTGAGCGTTGCCCTTCTACCCCATGCGCATCAATCATGAGATCTGGATAGCAGCTGTAACAACAGTGCCTCCTGTTCACTGTGAAATGTGTCTTTTAGAAGACAGCAACAGACAGCTGTCCAGGGAAGCATCCTGATAATCAATTCTTACAAATAAAAATGTAAACTACTTCTTTCCTTCCTAGTTCATCAACAAGCCTACCTCAGCACTTGACAAATACTTTGGTGCTCCAACACTGCAGACTCCAGTCAGGGGACCATTCCCTCTGCTCAACAGAGAAACAACTACAGAGACTACTACACCTGAGGGGCCCTTTATACAGGAAGATGTCATAACTCAGCAGTTTTAATGATCTCAATCTGGCAGGAAAGAACTATATCCCACAGTGTTATAAACCTATAATGAAGGGAGAAAAATCATTTTTTTCGGGAAGGCATTTTCAATGCAGCACTGAATGCTTCATTTTTGTTCCTTTCAGCACTGCTTCTTTCTCCAACAAAAGCAAATTCTGAGTGACAGAAAAGTACATTTCCCTCTTTGCCCTGCAGCTCACTCTGTGACTGTGCAATCAATGACAAAGTCTGAAATAGGAAGGGGAAGAAGAAGAAGAAAAAAAAAAAAGACCGTGCAGTGAATGATGAATGCCATACAAAAATATGTCCTTGTATGGCCTCGAGCTTCAAAACAAGGAAAGTAAGATCCCTGAAGAAATGCAAACATTCAAGAGACAGGCAATCTTTTGTTACCAAGATTATTTTTTTCTTTTAAGTATCTTTGGCAACTATCTGCATACCACCACTACTGGTTTATTAAGTGACGTGATATTGAGTAAATTGGGTCAACACAATGAAAGTGACCAGCAAGTGCCATCTTGTTGATAAAGTGTACAAAAATGTGTTTCATAAAAACCCCCATATATTCAGATTATGTCTTTTATATGTTGTACAGGTGACAGTCGTGGTTTAACCCAGACAGCAGCTAAAACAACCACATAGCCGTTCACTCACTCTGTCCCCCCACAGTGGGATGGGGGAGAGAATTGAAAAGGAAAAAAAAAAAGTAAAACTTGTGGGTTGAGATAAAGACAGTTTAATAGAATAGAAAAGGAAGATAATAATAACAACAACAATAATAATGATAGAAGAATATACAAAACAAGTGATGCAATTGCTCATCACCCGAAGCCGATGCCTAGCTAGTTCCTGAGCCGCACCACCTCCCAACCAGCTCTTCAGTTATATATGGAGCATGACATTATATGGTATGGAATATCCCTGTGGCCAGTTTGGGTCAGCTGTCCTGGCTGTGTCCCCTCCCAGCTTCTTGGGCACCCCCTGCTTTCTCATCAGCAGACCAGTATGAGAAGCTGAAAAGTCACTGACTCCTCAGCAACAACTAAAAACATCAGTGTGTTATCAACATTATTCTCATCCTAAATCCAAAATACAGCACTATGCCAGCTGCTAGGGAGAAAATTAACTCTATCCCTGCTGCAACCAGGACAGTGACACTGAGAGTAGCTTTGTAAGTTATTTCAACTTTAGTAACAAGTCTTCTTTTTGCTTGGTCTAACAATGCAGAATGGAAAGACACTGTCATCTGCACTTTGGATTTTAGTTAGGTTCCGTCTGCACTCTGACTTGCGTCATCTTAATTAAAAGCAGAATTTTAAGCAAGTTGAAGCGGTTTTCTACCCTATAGGTAAGTCACCCAATCCACTTCAGGCTAATTTATGTGTAATTCTGCAGACCAAAGCAAAAATGTCTAAGAGACATTAGGTACAAAATATGGAAACTCCCTGTGCATACAAGCTTAAACGTGTTTTCACATGAAGTCAGTACCCAATAAGATTTTGGATCCTTGGACTCCAAGAGAATCATAATGGAGTTTTGGTTTCTACACGCAAGCAAAGTTGGGGATACACAGACACAGCAGGGAATTAAAGAATTCTCCAGCTACAAGGACAACAGAGAAGAGGGTCCAGTATGGATGGGAGCTGTAGTCACTGCAGTAGTTCATGAAAGAACTGAACCGGCACTTTCAGGAGAGGTTAGAGAGCAACAATAGACATTTGCATTTGAATAAATAAAGCCTGGAAGACACAATGTGAAAAATTAGAAGTACTGGGTCAGGACATTAAATTCAGCACATTAAAGAAACCAGAGAAAAAGCTAGTGGAATATCCAGTCAAAGCTGAAGGGTAGATGGTATTCAGGAAAGTAAAACAAAAGTAAAGCCAGTTAGATACTGAAGTGCATTAGTAACGTCTTACCAATTAGAACTACAGGTTCCTTGGAAAAAGCAGAATTAGCTTAGGTCAGAGTCGTTTAGGGAAATGATAGTTTAAAAAGGTTTTATTTACAATACTACCAAGGGTTTACAATAATTGGGCTGGGAGATGAATAGAAGTTAACGGAACAAAAATTTCATCCTCTTGGAAAGACTATCTTCACAAATAGACTAAAAAACCCCAACAGTAGCATTCCTGATAGACAAAGACTTCTTCAGTCAAAAAGCACTGCTCTAAGAAGGAAACAATGTTAATTAAAGTCTGGTTTTGGATAGTAGAAAGGACTTTACAGAGGAACATGAAAAGAGGAAGATAGTAAAACTGGTATTAAAGTGAATCAGCTTTTTAAATACTGAAGCTAGGTGAAATGATAAAATAGTCAGTAACTAGGTTTTCACATCCCCCCCAACTCAGGACAAAGACAGTAGAACTGGAGAACACAAGAACCTGGATCTGAAGGTGGTTTTGTCATTTCTTAAGTCAAAAGGCACAAAAATTATCTGGCTGGGGACGGGGGCACAGAGAGAAACAGGTGCCCAAAATTAACTATACAAATCAACACCTCAAGAAAGTTACCAGGACTGAACAGAAGGTCAACAGAAATGCTGAGGGAAGACATACTGATATAGGACATTTACATCCTGGAAGCCATGAATTGTTTGCTTAAAAAGAGAACTGCTGGAATAAACATTTGAATTGGGAAACTGGAACAAAAAAGTAAAGTGCAAATCTGTCACTTTTTTAATTGAAGGAAAAAAATCCCAAAAAAACACAAACAAGAAAAGAAGTGTGCATTCATGCCACATAGAAATCAAAGATAATGAAAGGTGAGCATCCAAACAGATGTTTTGCTTCTGTTTCCAAGAAACAGCAGATCAGCAAATATAGAGGCATGAAGAGAAGGCTAACAGCACTGAGTGAAGAGAAATGCAAATGCCCACATCTTGTGTGAAGAAACCCAGAGAGCATGCCATGCTCCACTGTGGGGATGATAATCCAGAAAACTGAAAAAAGCAGCATATTAAAGTGGAAATTAAGCAGAAAGATTTTTTTAATAAGGCTATGAAATTAGCTATATGTTACCGTATGACCAGCAAGCAGCAAGTAACTGCATTTATGAAAAAAATCAGACAAAAGCAAAACTCTGAATTTGCCTTAAGTACCATAAAAAAAGCTTTAGAATACATTTTGAAAGAAAGAACTGAAGAAATAGAAAGTAAACAAAGATGTTATTTCTTCAGTAAACTGAAGAAATAGAAAGTAAACAAAGACAAACTATGAAGTTTTACTCAATATCTGCCTTTGATGAACTGAAAAAAGAAGCAGCAAATGCAGTCCATCTAGTCTATCTGGATTTCAGTAAAAAAAATTTGAAAATGGAACTTCAGCTTATCTGAATCTTTTACTTTTCATATTAATTTTTTTCTTTTAACAGACTTTTTAAATAAAGATTTCACACAGTTGGAAGGGATCTGCGCTAGACAGAGTCTGAGCATTAATTAAACCTCAGAATGGTATTTGTATGACTCTGAAACCAGAAAAAAGTAATCTGTGTGACTGAGAAATCCTATCATATTATTTCAGTAGTGGGCTCACCAAATTTCAGTACATGGAATGTCTAATATATAGCTTCTAACAAGTGAGTATTAGCCTCAGGAGACATGAAATAGCTTTTAAAAAATGCAGCCCATTTCCCAAAATCCGGAGAAAGAAGATTCTGAAGCCATAACTTGGGTTACAACAAACATTGATTTTAACAGAACTAGAACTAAAAAGTAGATATAAAAGTTACAAAAGCACATGCTGCAGTTGCTTTTGGTATAGTTCAGTGCCTTGCATCTGTTTTTGTTTCCAGGTGTGTGCGTTTGCCAGTATGTGTAATTGTTTACATCTTTAAGCAAGCAAGCTAGCATACCACCATGGTCATATGCTACTCTGGAAAGAATGGTGTTATTGTCATTCTTTACTTAACAGAAAAGTGCTAATCACATTTTTTAAATTGCTGAGAGTTCATGAGGTTCAGATACAGAGATATCAAAATGCAAATGATGAATCTGAGGAAGTAGTCAAGTAACCCAATCAGTAAAAACAGTGTTTTCCTTCCTTCTTCGCTGAGAGATGGTCGGCCCATTCAGCTGATACCTAACAAAACATGAGCTACTTGTCTTTGAGAGAACCTTTCAATTAAGAACTTCATAAACGTTGAGGACAAACAGACAGCAACAATACCATTAAAGTAACTGTTGGTTTTAATATTCCTTCATGGAATACAAAGACAGGCCTCTAAACTGCAGAAATTCAAAATGCAAGGCTACAAGCCAAGAGGCTCTTGTTTTTATTTCTATCCACAAGATTGTAAATATTCAGATGCTCAGTAACCCAGTGGTGGATACAAAACAAGGGCTTAGAGGTGAAACAAAGACCACAAATTACTCTCAATGGCACCTGCTAGTGTATAATGCACCCACAATAGCAAGGCGACAATGAAAGTCTCATCTCCCACCATTATTCTTTCCACATTTACTCATCAACAGAGGTGAACTAATGACAAACACGTACAATCAATTACACTGAAGTGACAACCATATTAACTTGGATTCGTTCACCATACAAACCACCACAGAATTTCCTGCTCCTTGTCCTATCCAGATTTACAGCTCACCTAGTTCAAGATCCTACAGTCTTTGCAAAGACCTGCACAGTATCCCAAAGCCTTAGTCTGCTTAGGCTTGCCAAAACCCTCTACCTCACCTAAATCGTAACAGGAAGTCACGACAGCAGAATGACCCATTCAAATTAAAAGACAAAGTTTACATGTTAGAGGAGAATAGAATGAGCGTGAAATTTCTGAAGAGCATAATCCATTACTTTTGCCAACACAATCACATTTTGACCATAGTTGCTTTTGCAATTTAAATTTTCCATGCATAAGTCAAAAAGCCAATGTAAAGTGCTGACCCTCTACTTGACAGTCTGCTTCAATGATTTTGTATCAAATTAGTACACTTTTATAAAGCAGACTGCTGATCCTAGATTACTGCTACACTAAAGAACTCTAATTTATTAAAAGGACTGTTATCAAGCAAAGTTGATTTAAACAGACATATAAATTAGCATCACTGAAAACAGCTGTTTAAATCTAATTTTATACAGAACAAAAAATAGACAGAAAGATAAAAATATTTTTTCAGATTGATTCATGATACATATGCACAATATAAACCAAGACACACACAATAATAAACCAAGCTATAGACTACAGAAAGTGATGGATCCTGTAAATTACCCCAAACCCAACAACTATAAAAGTCAGTATCTCTGACATATAGTAAATAAAGTGAGGAAAGGAAAGTCTAGAGTTGATTACAGTTATTTAGATTTACACTTTTTTCCTAAGAGATAAAAATATACTCTTGACAAAATGCTGAAAACCTGGACTGTTATTAAATAGTAATCCTCTTAATAATGATTAACTTGTACAAAAATAGTGAAATTTTGTCAATAAGAAAATTTCTATAATAATGTTAAAGCTGCACATTTACATACTTTTAGCCAAAAGAACTATCCTCATCTAAATTGTTTAATTTATAGGAAACCAGTATTAATCCCTAGACTGAGGCACATGATTTTAAAAAAAAAAAATCAACCAGAAGCTGAGGCAGAAAATTATGTTAACATTTTGTACAATAAAGGATTTCTGCAGCTTGATAGAAACTCATTCACAGGATTTATAAGTTACAATAAGCATATTGATAAGGTATTATGCAAAATATGAAGGCTAAGAAGTCCAATTCCAGTAAAAAGAATTTTAAGTCACTGAAATGTGCAAGTGGGAAGATATATATTTAAAACGTAAGGTCTAAAATCTGCAAATCCTGGAAAAAAAAAAAAAAAGCCCATAAGGCCAGAGGCCAAGGAGAGATACATCTGATCTCTTGCAAAGCAGCTTTGGTAGGAGAGACTAGCAATATGATTTTCAAATGGGCAAAATCAGAACATGAATGTAGGGTGTATTTGGAAAATGACTGCACTGCAGTTGAAAAAGCACAGAGATTACAGATCAAGGTAGGACTCCACGCGATAGAGGGAGTCAGTCCTGCTCCGTCCACACACCCTGCAGCTGTACAGTCCTACTACTTACCCTGCGCCAGCACTCCCTAGGAGCCCATGCAGCTCCCTCACCCAGCAAAGGGCTGGGGAAGGGCACTTTCTGCTACATTAGCAAACCAGAGGAAGCAAGGGACTAGGCCACGTAGCATCAGAACTGGAGCATGGGAGAGAGAAGTACCATACCAATAGCTGTGGGAGTGGATTAGAAAGATCTCTCTCTTCTGGTAACAGCAATCTAACATCAGACTGTCTCAGCTGAAGAACCTGCTGCCTCACTCTTTCAAACCAAGATCTTGTATTTTCCCCAAACCTAGCTGGTTTACTATTCTTTTGATACCTATTTTCATATTCAATTTTTGCCAAGGGTTTGCAAGAGGTTTTACAGCCACTCATTTTGATATTCTCTCACTGAGCATGAAATTCATCCCCAGTAGACAACCAACACAAAACACAAACAGCATTTAAGTTTTTTTTCTAGTACTGCATTTGCTTGGTGCTGTCTCACTTCTATTTGAAGAAATCAGGCTATAATAACAGCGACTATTTTAAAGCAGTAAGCCATTAAGTAATCATTTCTCCTCAATATTTCATTTTGCTTCCTCAAAACCACTTCAAAAATGTTATTTTTACTCATAGTATTGCTAGATAGAACTACTAAGAGCTTAGAAAAAATGTTAATTATAAATAGCACTAATTTCACTCTCAACACTACATTACATCATGCTACAACCAAAACAATCAGAAAAGCTGGCAATCACATACCAGATACATTAAGAGTGTACACCAAATACAGCACAACACAGTATGTTAACCTAAATATCATCCAACCTTGAAGAACTTCTTAGCTAGAGTAGCATTAAGATTGGTCTTCTATTAAAGCCTCCAAGACTGATGGCCAAGATTACAGGACTTCCAACTGTGATTAGATACCTGAATAGTGTATAACAAATTGTAAGCATCTTGATTACTCTCCATAATAGGCCAGCTGCCTTGGCAAAATCGGGAATGAAAACGGATGTTTTGCACTAAAACCCATCCCCTCACGCAAAGCATGAATTAAAAACATCTCTAAACTCTTCTAAAGTAGTTGCATATGTAAATCTGACAAGCTCCAAGGAATTTGCTGAACTTCACTTCTTCACGTGTCTTATACAAAAATCTACTTTTCAGAATCAAATATCATACACACATATGTGTAGATGTATATGTATAATTGTGCCTGTATACATATGCATACATGTTTATATACCTACAAGTGTACACACACATATGCACTCATACACACATACGTATTCTGACCTTCATGGTCCCAAGAAACTTTGAAGTGTTTCCAAGGTAACTACATCTAACTATGGAGCAATCCAAAAGCTAATACAAAGTTTTATCTCTGAGGAACAAAGACAGATGACATCAGCATCAGCTGTTGCAGGAGAATTTGAGAAATCTGAGGAAGGGAAAAAAAAGGATCAAAGCAAAAATTTGGTGTGAGCAGTGCCATAGTCAGGTACTTTTTTTTTTTTAAGCCAACTATATAAAACTGACCTAATCCTCTACAAGAGAGGATCTGACAAAAATGCACTACACAAAATAATATATGAAAAGTCAATATAAACAAAAATTGCAACTTCTAACATTTGTTAGCTGTAAGACTGAACATCAGTGGGAATCCTTTCTGACGGAGAGTTGTGGAGTCCTAGCTTCATACTACGGTCCTACTAACGGGCACTCTGAAGAATAAAAAAATATATTTGGCCTGAGCATAGCAAAGCTGGAATTCTCTCTGAGGACATCTGATAAAGAAAGCTCATTAGAAACATTTCTGAAATTGTTTTCTCTCACCAGAAGTAAATATGACAAATCTTCAGTTGGTTTAAAAGCAGAAAGTTTGTTGCATAGTGGCATTGATACAAGAGGAAGTAAAAGTGACAATGCAACTCCACAAAAGTTATAGTATTCTTGTGTGTGAAAGACTCCATTACAAATAAAATGTTCCACCATAAAGTAAGTCAATCTTAAGAAAAGAGTAAAGTGAAATGTAGAGTTGAATTATTATAAAGGCCAAATGTATAAAAATAAATTCTGATTAGTGAATTTAAATGCATTTTTACTTTGGAATAGGAGTGATGCATTCCAGAACAAACCTTTTGATTTCTCTCTCAGTTTTTCAAAACACCACCAGGTTGAAGTTTTTTTTTTTCTTTGCTAAAAATAAATGTGCTGTGAATCATGAAGAAAATGATTACACAGCACTTCCTGGGCTCTGCTAATTCCTTTCAGCCAAAGAACTGCAGTTTTCATCCTTTCTGGAACCACTTTCAGTAAAGTCAAGGCACTTCAAAACACCATTAGAATTAAAGCTGCCCTCTATGTATACTTATGTAGCATTAACATATGACTAAATTCACAACTCCTCTATAAAGCAAATCTCCAGATAAGGCTTTGCTAAATTTGTGCCAGTCTTTTACTACAAAGTATCAGATATCAGAAACAAAGCACTATACAGGAAGAACAAAATTGCCAGGCTGCACTGTAGATTATGAAGGGAAAAATGGCACAGAGTATCACATAGAAGATGAAACTGGATGCAGACAGATTAAATGGTTGCCAAAACATACATCATTTAAAACATTAATGCAATACTTGGTATTATTAAAAAACAAACAAAGCCTACACTTTAACTCATATACAAAAATGAAATTTTTCTTCATTGTGCCCTTTATTCTCAAAATGCTTGAAATTATAATTTCAACAGTTAAAACCACTGCCTTTTCTGAAAGCTTCACATTTTTGCATGAATTATATTAATAGCCTCCAATCATGGATGAGAGAATATTTTAAAAACCTTGTTACATGCTGGTTCTTTTCCAACAGTGAAAACAGTAAGGAAAGACTCTAAGATTTTCCTGAATTGCCTCTGCTCTGCCTACCCTTGTTACATCAGCCATCAACGAGGTCTTATCCAAAAAGCTAATTAAAAAAAACTGGCAGGAAGAGACCTACACAGTGCTGATATGGAATTTTTAAGAGGATTTATTTATGGCAGTGTTGCCTACTGCAATCAAATACTTCCCTAAAAGATTTATATTGGTCTACCAATTATGTAGCAACTGTTCCTTTATCTGACACTACACACATATTACTCTATGGACCTGTACACAACACAGACATAAAAAAAAGGAAGGGGGAAAAATACTAGGAATTTTTGCATGCAGCTTTTTTCTATAAAGCAACTCTTGTCCACAAACACTTCAACTTGAAATCAGTTTGGTCCAATTATACCATATCTTTTTCTGTATTAAAGTGTCATACACTTTGCTTTTAAAGAAAAGAAACTAAAAAGTCATTCCTGTTACTATTCTTTTAGAAAGAACATTTATATTCTTTGCTATTACCTGCATTAATACTGATTACAGAGGTTAGTTAAACTCTTGGGGGAGTTGAGAAAAGACTGAGCAAAAAGGGAATAATATTGATTCCTCATACTAATCTCTTTGAAAGTAGAATTTTCCAAGTTCAGATATCTACAATGAGCAACTGAATATTTAGCATCTTGACACACTTAATCCGGGGTGGGGGGGGGTGGGGGGGATATATCTCTGAAATCTGCTTCCTTTTCTTACCTGTAATTATAGGATGTTAACAGTTTAAGAGTCAGAACTTGGAAAAAAGATACCAGGAAAAACGTTTTGACACAGAAAATGTGTTTAGAAATAAGGACAATTAGGGGCCATGAAAAAACTGAACAGAGGTAGAAAATATTTGGAACTGCAAAAGGGAATTATTTTATGATGATATGTCTGCCTACTAAATGGAAAAAATATTAACAAACAGGCTGATTAATACCTTGCTACTGTGACATTTTAGATATGTAGAGCCTTCACAGAGAGCACAGCATGTTACAGCAAGAGCCTCTGTATGAGAACGCCATTTTAAATCTTCCTGACTCAAAAAATCTCCTACTGGGAAAAATTTATCTGAAGAACTTAATTAACAGCAAGTTTAATATGTGGTCTCTAAAGTATACTGTTGGTTTTCATACAGAGTATCAAAATCAAAATAAGACAGACATAAGCAGCAAAGGGCATGAACTCTGCTTGTCACACACAAAATATATGCTTATTACCTTCCCCTTTCTTCCCACAGGGTGGAAGGGAGAGGTATGTGAAAACATACAGCTCTGCTGAACAGAACATCCATCACGCAGAGTCAACTCACCCCTCCGCAGGATGGTATCAGATATGCTACGAGTTCTCTCCTAAACACTCAAGTTTCTTTTTGGCTGTCAAAGTGGTTATTTCTGGAATTACAAAAATTCTACAAATCTCTTCCCATGACCTTTCTGACATTCAAACGTTGATGAATAGCTCCCACACTAGATTGCTCATTCTGAGACGGAAATTTCATGTTCCTTTTCCTTAGTGGCAGATAAATTATGGATTGTCCACAGCAATGATTATCACAGTTTACAAATATACTGGCACATCAGCCATTTGTTCTTCAAAAACACCTGACCTTTTCACTGGCATGACCCTTTTCTTTTCAACCCAACAACGGACCTTGTCAAAATAAACTTTTAAAAGCTGTTCTGTACCATATCTCACTCACATCATCGGTTCTGCAGGCTATTCCTAGAGTTATACAGTTATGAACAGAAACTAGGCCCAGAGAAAAAACAGGTTGCAAAATCAAGAGCTCCAAAGTCAGCAAATGTAAACGACATTGCCAGAAACAATGGGCAAGATGTCCAGGAACCTTCATTTGCCCTTGCCCTGTGTGCATGCACTATGGTCAAGGTTTTAGTTATAGGATCACATCCTACCTCCCCCCACAAGGCTGCTCCCTGGTTCAGTTAAAAAGAAGAATAAACACACATTTACTGAGCAACTAAATATTTTGGTTTCTTCTCAGCACTTGAAATATAGCTTGAGGCCTTCTATACTGAGCACTACTCAAGTATTTCCATGAAGGCAGACTCCTCAGTTTCTTGGTTTGGTATTCAATAAGTCTCATTATTATATCAACTGTCTTACAAAACACTGTCCTCACAATACATCCCTAAAATCTATAAAGCATTACCCCAAGATTTGAGATGGAAGAATTCAGGCACACAAAGGCAAAAAATGATCAAGATCTGTGGATGCCAAACTGAAACATCTAGCAGCATATTTTCCAGACTAGGTAGCCTTGCATACTATTTTTATTACATATAAAAGCTGTATTTTATATTTACTTAATATAAAATTACCATTAATTCAACTGCACTTGAGAGCTCACAGTGCTTTTGCAAGTCAAATTCCAAGTTCTTAAGTTAAACCAAAAAAAAAATACAAGTAGTGACTACCTACAGAAATTCTGATTTTAAGTGAATCACCATAAAAAACCTGGGAAAGGTAGGAGCACAGTCCAGCTCTCAACACAACATTGAGCTGTACTCTATAATTAAATTCTAAAATAAAGTCAATGATACGGCTAGTAGTCCCAAGCTTCTCAAATGCATACTTCAACAAAAAATGTAGGTCATTGTACTAAAAATAAGAGGATTACATACAAAGGACTGAAATTTTGTTATGGGGGAAAGGAGACACACAACACGACCAAAACCAAACCACACAACACAGAAAACTAGATATGGTATATATTAAAACGTAATGGCAGATGTCTGTGCAATCCAGTCCTGATACTGTTCAATGGAAGCTCTGTGCTGCAAATGGTTTCAGAGGCAAAGGTAATTAATAAAAAGATGAAAGAATTATGTTATTTCATTAATTTACAGAAGTTTATAAAATGTTGTACTAGATAAAACCACAATACAATATTTTATGTTAATTCAAATCAATTTGTGATTTTTTGTACTGTATCCACACATCATATGTACATGCCAAAGGGCATAGCAGAATTCCCCAAAACAAAAATATATTACATTGAATTAAGACTGAGAGTACAGACCTATGTATATACTATGTGTGTGTACACATTTTTATTATACAGATAAAACTGTAAAACATGTTACCAACCTGGGAAGTCAGGATCAATTTTAAATCAATGTCATAATGCAGAATTTTTTTTTTCCTTCAAAGAAGTGGAGTAATCATCAAAACAAAACTAGCACAAAAAGTAGCATCTTCTCTATCCCTTGATGTCTTTAAATGAAGGATGGATACCCTTCTGGCAAATGCACTTTAGCTAAGCACAAACTGCATTTTAGTCAGATAAGTCAAAAGGTTCATTATCAGGAGAATTGGATGAAATACAAAGACCTGTAGTAAGTAAGGGATGGCAGACTAGATGATTTAATGGTCCCTTCTAGCCACAAGCACTATCAAGAACTGTCCCAAAGGACACTATGCAATAAACACATCATTATAATCAATGAAATCATGCCCACACTCACTAACATAAAAGTCCCTCACTATACTCTTTGCTAGAGGCAAAGAACACTTTTGGAGGTGTTATCCACAAGGTAGAACAGCAAAATGAATCCTCTACACATCCTCCTTCCTTATTACTCCTATTCAAATACAATTTGCTATGTACTTGAACGTATTTACTCCTTCATCTTAGTCTCCCTCACACACACCGCTCTTCTTTAAAACAGAAAATTAAATAAATTAAGGATGAGCAGGTTTGGGGTTTTTTAAATTACTTTCTCAATTACAATATTTTCTGTTAGCAGGCAGCTTCATTTAATATGCAAACCATGCGTATTTACCAAAACAGTAACTGTCTCTCAAAGCTCCTATAGCAAAGTCACATTACCCACAAAGAACAGAACAGCACTGCACCTTTGCATCAAGCAAAGAAAACTGAATTCAAATCTATATCGTTATTTTGAAATACATTTATTCTTGATGGTATACTCTGTGATACATAGTATTGTATCAATATCTCTTGCAAAAGAAACTTACACATCTAAAGAATAAAGCAATCACTTTAAAGAAAAGTTATCATTAGGCCTAAAAAGCATTTAAAGTACTTGTGGCCAGGTTCAGAAATGTATTCAAGGTGTCTCTCAAATTCTGCTGATTCCAGCAGGAGGCTGGGTATCTAAATATCTCTGTGGACCAGAGTCTACTTATACACTAATCCCGTATAAATCAATTTTATTATGAGAAAGATATAAGTTTATTTTTGTTGCTATATAAAAGCAAAGTAAATAACAGTAGTATGATTTAAGAGATTATTTCTTTCAAATAAAAATCTTACTAATACATCACAACCAGGAGTTTACATATCTGAAGTTACCAGAAGGCTAGCCACACTAAAATATACATAAAAGCATCCTGTTCAGGCCAAGTGGATGACATGCATTTGCTGAAAATAAACTCGCCAATTCCTCTGTCCTCTACAAAACTCAATACCATTAAATCCAAGCAGTGGGGAAAAACAACAAAAATCTATATGATACTGCTTAGCTACTAGTTAAATCAAATTTTAACTACACATTATGCATGCAAATTCAGAGAGCTCTTGCAGTCTCCTGAAACCAAAAATATGGCAGTTGGGAGGTACGTGTCTCAGTCAAACACACACGAAAGCATACGCTGAGAGAAAACTGCCTCTGTCTCTTCTCCCATGCAAGGAAAAGAAAAACCAGGTAACAATATATATTCCAAGAAAACACTCTGTGCCAGTCAGCTGCGATAGTTACTGTCTCTGGTCACAGATCCAGTCTTTGCAACTGCCACAGAATTCCCTGGCCAAGCAGGACAGGGTTCTCTGATATGTTTTCTAATAACTTATAGTATATACAAGACAACATCCAAAAGCATACACGGATCTTTCCAAGAAAGAGTCAGATATTAACTATTACATGTGGCCTACTGCTGAGATTCTAACCAATGGCCTCAAAGTATCTCAGTAATTACTTTGCTAGTCAACCCCCCCCCAAAAAAACCAAACCACAACATGATTTTGGGAACAAAAACATGATGAAAAACCAAAGCTATTGCATTTGGTGTATCATTTTCATATGGCAAAAAAAGTCCATTCAAGACAGTATCACTCTTTCACTTGGATTACTTTTCGTTGTTTGTGGTCTATACTTCTAGGTTTTTGTGCATATTCTCTTTCCACTCAGGCTGGGGCGCAACAGGCCTAAATTGAGGGAGCATGGTATTTGGGCTCCCAGTTTTCAAAAACACTTTTTTTAAAGTTTCAACTCATTATCTGCCTCCATTTAAAAGAACTGAGAGAGAAATTAAGGAAAACATGCAAAAGCACATTAGTTACATTTCTAAATTTGTTTTATTTATTACATTTGTAAAATCTGTAAAATCACTCAAAATCCTCTGGTGGCCATTCCACCACAAACGGAAGGTGAAGAAGCACTGAAAGTTCAACCATTTCATTTTCATCTTGGACATTCTAAGGACCAGAGTGCATGTGGTCACACTGTCCGTCCGCTCTTTCTTTTCCAGCTTCTTTCCAAAACTTCCAAAAGACCAGGACAAACTTTCCACATCATTTTGACAAAGCGTAAAGGAATAAAGGATATCTAAAAGCTTGTTTGTTCTAAATAAAATCAAAAGGTAGAGGTGACAACTAATTTAGTACTCCACTAAAGCAGCAGCTGTTGCCAATAGTTATCTTTTATACTGGAGATACCATGGGAATGAGTATAAGAGAGTGTTGGGGGCAGGTATTATATCTGAGGGTTTCCCAAAGAACTCAAGGTATGGCATTTTCATGGAGAGAAGATGCAGTTATTTTAAGAGGATCTTACAGATGATGCAGGAAAAAAACCAACTGTGTCGGGTTTGCGTGGCAAGGTTTTGGTAGCGGGGGGGCTACAGGGGTGGCTTCTGTGAGAAGCTGCTAGAAGCTCCCCCTGTGCCTGATAGAGCCAATGCCAGCCGCCTCCAAGACGGGCCCGCCGCTGGCCAAGGCCAAGCCAGTCAGCGCCTCTGTGATAACATGTTTAAGAAGAAGAAAAACACTTAGAGAGAGAGCTTTTGCAGCCGGAGAGAGGAGTGAGAAGATGTAAGAAACTCGGCAGACACCAAGGTCAGTGCAGATGGAGGGGGAGGAGGAGCTCCAGGCGCTGCAGCAGAGATCCCCCTGCAGCCCGTGGTGAAGACCATGGTGAAGCAGGCTGTCCCCCTGCAGCCCATGGAGGAAGGATGAGGGGGTGTAGACATTCCACCTGCAGCCCGTGGAGGACCCCACGCCGGAGCAGGTGGAGGCACCTGAAGGAGGCTGCGGCCCGTGGGAAGCCCACGCTGGAGCAAGTTCCAGGCCGGACTGGTGGACCTGTGAAGAGGGGAGCCCACGCCAGAGAAGGTTTGCTGGCAGGACTTGTGACCCTGTGGGGGACCCCACACTGGAGCAGTTTGCTCCTGAAGGTCTGCACCCCGTGAGAGGGACTCCATGCTGGAGCAGGGGAACGATGAGAGGAGTCCTCCCCCTGAGGATGAAGAAGCGGCAGAAACACCGTGAGATGAACTGACCGTAACCCCCACTCCCCGTCCCCCTGTGCCGCTGAGGGGGGAAGGTTGAAGCCGGGAGTGAAGTCGAGCCCGGGAAGATGGGAGGGGTGGGGGGAAGTGTTTTAAGAGTTGATTTTATTTTCTCATTCCTCTACTCTGTTTTGCCTAGTAATAAATTCGATGAATTCCCTCTCTAAGTTCGGTCTGTTTTGCTCGTGACGATAATTAGTGAGTGATCTCTCCCTGTCCTTATCTCGACCTACAAGCATTTCGTTATGCCTTTTCTCCCCTGTTTAGTGAATGAGGGGAGTGAGAGAGCGGCTCTGGTGGGCACCTGGCCTCCAGCCAGGCTCAACCCACCACACCAACTCACTACTTCCCCCTTATAAAGATGCTCTTGTTAAACAAATATGCCTGAAAATACTCGGGTTCTAGACCTAAGAGAAAAACGTACCTTGGGATCTGTAGCAAAATTAAGTCTAGTTTGCTCCACTGCCTTCTTGACAGCATAACTGTTTCTCATATGCAAACCCTAGTTTTTCAAAGTTTCTTTCCCCTACAACAAAAGGGCATCAAAAAGTTACAAACGTAATATCTGTTTATATCTTCAGCAGTCAATGCAAATTTTACAGTGCTATATCTTCTATAAGCAATAAGGAAACTAGAACCAAAGTCAAAACTGTATTGTAACTCTCAATAGTCATCATATGATTTCATCTGTACATTTTAATACTAAAAAGCAGAAAGATCTTAAAAAGCTACCTTGAGAATTATACAATTCTGGTATCTATATTAATTCTTCAGTCAGCAGAGGAACCACGTGTCTGGTTAGGGCACTACCATCATGTTGAAAAGCAGCAAAGACTGTTTCCACACTTAAGCTAGAAGTCACAAGTACTATTTACACATTAACATTTTTGTTTTAGTTCAACAGTCAGCCAAAGGGTACAGTTTATGAAGAGAGAGGACAAAAATAGATCCTAATTTGTCTAGATGTTTTGTTTTAATCTCTAAAGGGAAAAATATAATAGGAAATTATGCCAATTCCTATAAGACAGCCTTCAATTTTTAAATCACTAGCAATATCACCACAACTACATTTTTTCCTCTGGCTACTGTAAATCTTTCAAACATTATGTTTGTTATAGCCTGCAACTAGCCCTTCTTGTTAACAAAACTGAAAGAACAAGCTTAACTTAAAGAACAGCTTACTGTCTGAACAATCAGCACAGCTCTCAAAAATGAGGTTAAACTGTATCTCCAGGCAGATGTCAATAAAGAAGGCAGGGCACATATTCATACCATTTTGGGATAGGATTATTTAAGTCTGAGTCTAAAAATCACAAAACACATTGTACTTCCTCTTTAAATTGCATACTTACAAATCATTAGAAGACCATTCTCAGTTAAACAGGATCTTAATGAAAAAGGAAACTGTTACATGTAGACTTATACAGAAAAATGTATTTCCAGTATTTGTATTAAACGAACTCTGTAAACTACTATAATCCAGGTAGACCATTCCTTAACTAATAAGACTTTGTCTAATCTCTTCTACAAATATTTTCATTAAAAATATACACTAATTAACATTATTCCTTTCAATGGGCCAAAGATAAAAGTTATCATCTTTGCTTAAAAAAACCAAAACACCCAAACCCAAAGCCCACCCCCCAAAAATTCCCAGCAACACAAACTACCAAAAGAAAACAGCTTCTTGGAAAAAATGCTTCTTCAGACTACATGTGGAATGAGATATGAAAACACATGTTGACAAGTTAAAAAGAAAAAAAGAAGAGTTGATTAAATATATAAAGGTAAAAATTTTGTTTATTATGAAATGTAGGAAATAAGATTATATGTTCTGCTGCATTTCTGTTAAGTCTGATTTAATGTAATTCCTTGCACTGCAAGGAGGGAGGAAATAAATTTTGATAAAAAGGCTAAATTTATGAAATCAAAAACTGTGCCAAAACAGGCCACTTGGCTTACTCTGTAGAAATGACCGACACACCCAAAAAATAATCCAGAGTAATTTTTACTTTGACAGGAGCTGTTCCCATCTCTGCTGACTATAACAAAGAAAAACATTTGCTTTCCCATGTAGGCAGCTATCCAAGAATAGATTTTAATAATTACAGTATTTAGAAGAACCCCTAGATCTGGACTCCTGGTCTCTGAAAAACAGCACTAAAACTTGCTGTGTTTACAAAAACTGAAAAAAATTACAACAGCTCCACAAAATTATTTTACCCACTGCTTTAACATCCTTCAGTCTCCTGACTATGCACTACTGATTAACTCAGGACAGAACTGCACAACCAGATGTCAGGTTCTACAGACAGCTGTCAAATAAAATAGCCCCAAAGTAGTTTTCTTTCATGTTCAAAGGTAGGCTTTACAGTAACCCTTACAGTCAAACTCTCAAAACCACAGTATCATCTATAAACATTTTTACAAATATATAGAATGTCTTCTATAAAGGTATTTCCTGAGTTTACAGAAGGCATTTTACAAACCCTTCCTCCTCTGTAAATGTCTAAATCCCAGCAGGCTTCTGGCAGGCCACCAAAAGTAAATCGCTGTGCAAACAGCAAGACAGCTAGGGGCTATATGTACAAAGCACTCAAGCAACTGAATATTTCTCCCTGCATATACACAAGATCAAAACCTCCTGCTGTTATTGCCATCACAGATGAGAAAAGGCAAGTTGGAGAAATGCATTTGTGACATCGGATGTCCAGTGGCCATCACTCAATGCCAACAAGCCAAAAATCTGTAGCAAGTAGATTTACTGCTACTACTCATCAAAGAGGAAGTCGGAAAAAGAGATAGTGCTTTGTTTTCGTGACATGAAGCCTGAGCTGACAGTTAAATATTCATAAGAAAATGTCAGAGAAAGAGGCTGAGACATCAGTTCAGGCACCACAGGTTAAGATTTGCACAGGCAGATGTATCTGAATTGCCAACACAAAGATGACATGGGCTTTATGTTACTCTGTCTTCCATGACTATATTTACTTTTAGTTGTCTCTGACTCATTAAATGTACCTTGGTTGTTCTGTCCAGGTGTTTGGATAATCTCTTCCATAACCAAAAATTGAAAACAGTGTGGATAGCAACATGAAAAGCTGCCAATAAGGTAGACAAAATAGTTCTGAATTCTTTTTTTTTTTTTTAGGTCTCTTCCTAGAAACTTTTTTAAAAAGGCATGGTGGAAATGGAAGAATAATTCCATGTATGCTGCTTATATCATAAACAGTTTGCATCAAAAAATAAATCAGAGAAGCCAACCTATTTTTCCACTGGCAAGGAAGTTAAGACACTAGACACTTGCAAAGGAGATCTTACAGCTGATTTAATACGATCCTCATTATCTGCTAGAAAGGAAGACCCAGATCTATTTAAACAATATCCATACAACATAATCTTGCTCAGCTAGCCAAGATCCAAAGCACAAGATCTCCTGAAACCCAAACTACAACACATACAAGACATGATAACAATCCATATTGCAAAAGATATCCAAAGCAGAGTTTGATTCAGGTTTCCAGAATACTCTACAGGTACTCATTCTGTTTCATTTCAAAGTCTTCCAGATCCGTCTTACGTGCATACAAGAAAACACAGTTATACAACAGAAATCCTTGAATTGAACTGTCTGGTATTTTGCTGCATGAAATAGGTAACAAATTAGTAGACAGCAAACCCCAACAAAAAACCTGGAAGAAAGTTTTACTTTGTACTTGCATTCATTAACTTGGGAAAAACAGGGAAAGAAAATCCATGGATTCTACAGCAGCTTTTTTACTAAGTTAGAAAAATGATCAGAAGTATTTTAATTTGCACTTTTCAGATACTGAGGACCATATTACAAATGAATATCAGAAAAAAAACTTTTGCATCCAAAAAACCACAAATCTTTGGTAACATACAGAAGTGTAGGATAATGCAGAACATTTAAAGTTAGAAGAGATCTATATAGGACTTCAAAATACAGCAAGAATAGGCAGCATGGGACAAATTAATGAACTACTTCATCAAAAAGTCCATGTTTCTGCCTTGAATATGCCAGCAATTACTCAGTGTAAACTTAATCAACAGCTTAAAAGTTGCAACAATAAATTATTAAAAAAAACCCCAGCCACCACATATTGTCAGTTTCATAACCTTCTGTCTTATATCAAAGGAGTTAATCGTTCTCTTTTGGCAAAAGTCTACAGTTGATAATACTCATGGAAATATTTTATATCTTTCAGCGGGAATGAAACTGGCTATTATTCAAGTGATGCTACACTTTCTCTTTCACAAGAACATAGGAAATATAATTATAAGGACATAAAACAGTCTAATGCTACTCCTTCTCCTGAATCAAACTATGTCTGTTGGTAAATCTCACACACAAAATCCAAGTATGTTAAGGGCTGTCATATCAGGAAGATAAAATAAGTACTCTGGTGACTACATTTTTGATCTAAAATAACAAAGGCATCGTTTTGTCATTATGAAATGACACAGAAGAAGCAGATTTTCCAATGAATTTTGCCAATCACACTACATACACCTAAAACAGGGACTCAATTTAACATAAATCAGTGCAGAAACATATTTAACAAATGAGAATAAATAAAGCAGACTTGAAGTGCACCCTAAAGGATGTGCTCTAAGTCACATGCCAGTCAGAGCTATGATGGTTATTTAAATCTCACATTACAAAAAAAGCAGAATATATGAAGAAATAGGGTCTTTTTTACAAACAACTGCCTACTGGTTTAAAGGCACTGAGATACCTAGATCTCTTTAACATAGGGAATTTTAATCTAGTCTGAAGTTATACACCTTAAAACACCTACTTAGAACAAATACTACTACATAATTTTCTGTCAACTACAATGAAATATTATAAATAAGGCTTTTTAAAATCTACTTTACAGGTAATTTTTTCAAGTATACTTAATATTTACAAGTATTTTTGTTTTTTGAATTGATGACTAAATATCCCTGGATTCACAGAAAATCCAAGTGCTTTCTGTCAAAATTTTGAACACATTAAGATATTTTCACACAGTTAATAGAAAAAAAATAGATTATGTTCTTGATAAGCACACACAAACTTAATGCAAGCATAACTATGAATTTAGAAACAAACTACCATGAGTAATTTATAAAAAAAATTTATATTTTTCTTCTGCTTGTTACATTATTTTCTGATCTTTGCAATACAGATCATTTTTGTTAGTTAATATTAAAGGTTCAGAAAATGTATCTTTATCAGCAAACTGAAGCAGAAGAAAGATGGCTAGAGAACTATGGCACTATCTCTTCCATTTGTTATTTCTCAAATACATCCAAATGGTAATTACAGTATCAATTTGAATTACATTTGTCAGAAAAAATTATAAACTTTTGGAAGAATCCAGATGAAGAAGGTCATGGTAACACCAAGCACTAATCAATTTGTCCAGTATCACACCGCAGTATGTTCCTGTTTCTACATATTACCTCAGTAAAGCCTATAATCAATTACACTACCAAATCTGGAAACAGAAAACAGGTAGCATTAGTTGTTACCTTAAATTTTTTGTCTTTACCACAGTATGCCAGACTTGAAAAGAGAGAGGGGGAAGAAAAGAGAGAGAGAATAGAGAAAACCCACACAGGAGAAAGATTAAATTAGTTGATTAGCTGCAAAGTCCCAGCGTTAGAAGCCAAGTTAGGCCTAAAGAATAACTCATTTTGAGCCCTCATACAGTTAAGAGAATGCCTCAGAAGCAGTATGTTTAATAGGCACATAATGAAGTTGAGAGGGGAATATATATATTTGAACATACAATCTACAGCTAGCCTTTTTCCCTACTCAGGCAGAAGCACAATTAGTGTGTTAGCACAGAGTGGGAATATGATACCAGGCAGTTATGATCCATTCCTAACCCACACACTTTTAACATTCAACTATGAAAGCTTTACAGTTTGAAACTTCTGCTCCCCACAATTCCCAAATAGTTCACTTAACATTAAATATTATTCTTTTTTTTTGCATAATATAAAACTCTACATTATAGTCACAAAGTTATAGAAGCACACACAGACTAAAGAGTTTGGTATCCACTCATCCAAAGACACCTTTTCTCCCCACTTTGTAGTGAATCACCCCAGCTGGGGTCACAGATAGACATGTAGGACCTAAAACTACATTACCACTCCAGCTGAGAGGGTAACTAACATGATCCTCTTCAAAAAGGATTAAAACTCACGGTCAAGTCTGGCCTGTACGAGCTAGCTTATTTGCAATATATTCCAAAGCTAAGCACAGCTTTCTCCTTTGCTAACAAAGGAAGAGATAAAAAGTATGGCTGAGTAGCAGAAGGGCAGGATTCCACATGTTGATGAACGACTTACTTACAAGTTAACTCTAATCAAATAGAGCAGGTTAGCTGTTTGCTTATTAGGCACTGAAGAGACTATCAACAGCAGTGAGGACACCCAGCTACAGCAGACAATGATATCTCAAAGATCTGCAAAACAACAAGTTCAGAGGTGGTTGTTAACTATTCAAATTACTTATTAGAACTCTCAGATTAAACCTAGTAATTACAGCCATACCACAAGATCCAAAAGTGTTCTCTCGCTGTCAAGTTGCTCGCACACCAATTTAAGAGGTTATTTCCCATAAAAACTCTGACAACTTGTCCCAGATATACTTCAACAGTTTGAGAGAAGCAAACTCCCCTCCACTTGCCATTGTGGACCAGTTTATTATCCTTCCAGTCAATTCAGGACCATTCTAGCAATTCATTTGCCAGTGCTTTAATCACTTGTCTTTGTCTATCTCAAAGTTACCTTGTTAAATTGAGGTTTTCATTACTCATTCAGATTCAAAGGCTAATACTGGACATGTAAACCTGCTTAGACATGTTAAAAAAAATATTAAGTACTAGTTCATTAAAATTGAGACGTTTATTAATGCAAACAGTAAGAAGGGATTCCATGAGTATTTATTTTATGTAGGCCAAAAATAACATTCATATTTTCACACACTATTAATTTTTAATATCTCTCTCACCAATGCTACTAAAATACTCACTGGAAAATCATAATACGTACTGTAATTTAGAAATTCACATATTTAGAGCTCAATGTATCACATGAAACATGTAAGTGCTTTAAAAGTTTTGCAAGTTTCATGTTCTACCCTTGATTTTAGTTTAATATATTTAAGATGCCAGACCACACCATTTCTAATAAGGTGCCCACATAAGCTTCTTCAGTCACAGAAGATGACTGCGGGCAATAGCCCTTTCCATGGTATATGTCAAGACAGTTGGTAAGTGTACATACTACAACCCCTGGTATTCCAAGAAATCAGGTAGGCAGGAGCTAAACACCATTCCTGATTACTTGGTCCAATCGACCTCTAGCCAACAAAGAAGATATTAAGACAGCGTCTTCTAATACATCACCCCAGCATAATCAGGACTATAAGGAAGGAGACAGAGCTCTCCAGTAAAAGCAACAGAAAAAACCCCCACATGTTCAAGTAATTAAACACATGCCAGTTCTGATCTACAGTAACAGTTTACACTGACACTAACAGCATTTAACAATTTTATTTTGTACACATCATAAACATTACTGTGATCTCTTCCAAACACATTAAGATTTCACTTCATAGAAATCAAGTTTGAAAAGAATAATCTAATCTGGTCTCTGCATGGATTCTTAATGCCATATTTGTCATAGTTCAGTACCACTGAAAAAGAAGTCCACTCATTCCCAACAGATTTCTCTTTACAGATTTTTTTGTTGTTGTTTTATTGTTGTTTTGCACAACACAGATAATTTGTTGAATTGCTATCCAGCATCTAACCAAGCAATGCTCCAAGGAGAAGTGTACTGTTCTGAGGAGATTCATTTGACTAGGTTAGTCCTACTATTGGAGTACAAACTGAAAACAGAGTTTCTGAAGAATAATTTAAAGCATGAGCATGTGGGGGAAAAAAAAAAGTCTGAAGAAAAAAAAGGAAGATACCGTCTTAAAATACAGTGCATTCCAAAAGATATTTTTGGCTGTAATAAACAGGACCTTAGAGTTGGTCTTCAATTCATAGTATGAATTGTGCTACAAACCACATTTCTAGAACACAACTACATTTCAGGTGCTTCTTAGGAAAGGCCATAGTAAGTTTGTCCCCAGCCAAAGAGGAGAACAAACAAACAAAAACCCCAAACCCCATCGAAACAAACAAAACAAATGAGTAAATATATTACCAGGGTTGCATCTGTCAGTGGTCATTTTCTCCTGTGGAAAGATTCCACCATATGTCAAATTCCGCTCTACAGGTATACCTTTATTAAACCGGTAACATAGTTGTGTTCACAAATGTAACACGAAATCAAAAGAAACAGATGCAGATGACTGGGTTCAAGTTCTCCCAGAATTCAGCCTCCCATCTCAAAGTAATTCACAAATAGTACTAAAATTTAATTGATCTCTTACCATAAGAATAAGACAGTCCCTTTAAAACTGTTTTCATCAAATAAAAAGTTTTGTTTGTGCATAAGTTTTGTTTAAAGAAAACTCCAGTGGAACCTGCCAGAACAAGAGTAGACTATATTCAGCTACCTTAGGGGGACATCCTCCTCATTCATTTCCACAACTGCTGAAATTCCCTCAGTGTCCTGAGGGTCCTTGCTTTAAATGAGGGCGGCCAGTGGCACAATATTATATATGAAGGGTCAGTAGTTCTGAAATGCATTCAATCCCATTGCTCAGAAAGACGGCTGGACACAGTGACCTTCAGAACAAGGTTCATCTTTTTTCCCAGGCTTTGTGCAACAAAAATAAACTCGAGATGGCAGGGAGCCTTGATAACTAGCTGAGGAAGCAGCCAGTGCCAATCTTATTGCAAAAAACCTACCCCAAGCCATAGTGTAATAATGTAATAATAAATAATAACAAACAGCAAAGCAAAAGTAGTTTTGCTTCTCCATCCTGCCAGCTGTTTAGTGTTAACTAGTTTTTGTGCCTGCTGATCAACACAGCTGAGGAAAATCTGCACTGAAGCAAAAATTATCACCCACCATATCTGTCACACACATGCACAGATCTCTGAGTTGCCTGTAGTCTGATCAACACTTGGCCCTTTTATAACTACCACATACAGTTAAATGCTACTTTGAGTTATTTCTACATTTTTCACGCATACTAGACCAATGCCATCACTGGAGAACAAACCTGATCGCCTCAGTTTCTTCCACTGGCAAATGAACTTTACTCCACTTCAGTCAACACAGCTATCAGAAGGTAGAGTCATCTTACAAACTGAAAATAAATTTAGAACTATAATGTATGACCAAAGCTGAAGCAACAATAAGTTTCTTGCACCTTCAAAACAAAAAAAATAATTAATATTTAATGCTAGCATATAAAAAGCAAAAGTGAAAGCTGATTGTCAGTCAGAATTAGAATACAAAAATTACATTGGAAGTAATTACAAAAAATAATAATAAAGTAGGTTCTAAAGCCCTACAAATACAAAAAAATAAAGCCAGTCAATATAGAGCTGGTATGCCTAATTACCAAACTATCTGCTGCTGTATGTTACCTTGTAAAGAGCAGTGCCTTAAGCATTGAAAGATTGTTCTTTTGCAAATGTAAAGAAAGTCCACGTATAAAACTATCACAAAATGAAAGTTGTCTGCATTAAATACTATTAAACCATGGACTCTGCCAACCTAAATCTGCTGTGAATTCCCATTTTGCCAATACCCAGACAGTTTCACCAGTCACTTTGTTATTCCACAGGGTTGACTATTGACATGGACTTAAATCAAATAGCTTCTCTTACACAACTTGCTTAGAACATTAACTGAAAAGCAAAATGAGTATTTAGGGTTACAAAGCGTTTTTTTCTCGTAGGAATTTCTATACAAGCAGCATTTAGACCCACTTAATCAAGTATTATGTACAATGTGTTATGTACCATGTTAAAAGAAAAATCACGTATCAAGCCACCTTACTTTATATAGCAGAGCAGTAGCACACCCCCACCCCCACACCCCACCTCATGCAGAAATATTTCTTTCAAGACCTGGGCTGTCTAATTGTCCTCATTCCTGGTTGTACTTTGCTGCCTGCAAAGAGAATCTCCGAACCTTCCCCAATTTCTTCCAGTCACCCACACTGTGAGCACTGCGAAAGATAACAATGGCAAACAAGTGCCACCTGAAGAGCCGAATGCCTCCCTCTGTAAAAGCACACAGTACATCTCATCTTTTCTAGTACTTTCACTATCTATAGTATTTCCCTCCTCAATCAGAGGAGCATATAAAAACAAAATCAACTCTAAGAGACTTAATCTGAAAGACTTGCGGAAATGAGAAGAAAATAGGGCAAGACTACAACACCACTAGGAAATGAATGAAACGCCTTCCCTTTATCTCTCCCATCCCTGCAACAAGTTCAAAAGCTGTCTTGAGCAGAAGAGGCAGTGCTGCCCCTTATGGCTCTCTGAAAAGTGCTGAAGGAAGAAGCATCAGTCCACAGAATATAATGGTAAAGAGCAAGCACATACAACATATTTGGAAAGAGGAGAGAAGGGGAGACAGTGATTTGGGAAGAAGTGTGTGGAAAAGAACAGAAATAGTGCCTGTTTGGGAACTTATTTGTCTAATACTTACACATAGAAAAACTATGCCAAAACAAACTCCAAGATCACTACATTCAAGACCGCCAAAATGAAACAGAAATTAAATTTGACACCTTTCTGTCAGGCTCTCCTTCCCCATCACACGCCTTCTAGCAGAGTTTTAGCTTTGAGTCCCCTACCCCCTGAGGAGCCCTGCTTCACTTAAAAGTTGTGGGTGGGACTGTTCTGGAGATGAACTGGGGTTTAAGTGAAGTTGACTTTTGTGTAATAATAATACACAAACCTGGAGATTTCAGAAACTGGAAGATACATGGTGAATGAAGCAGTTTCACTGTTTCTTCATTTCTGTTGCCTGCAGCCACTGGTGAAAGCAGCCCCACAGAGCAGAGCTTAGCCCCTAAAAACAGTTGTGCTACCAAACTCCTGAGCCGGCTGGCATTGTTCAAAACTGTAATTTCAGTGCAAGAGTCCTGCCATGCCCTCAGAGAGGCATGCCCAGCATAGGCACAGGTTTCAGAGATGTTACTTGATAAAAATCAAGTTCTTAGCATGCACAGAAGACTGAAGCTTGGGCAGATGTCAATACCAGACTTTTATGAAGACAACACAACATACATCTCAGAGACCGTCACACTTGCAGACTCCTGCCTATGTATAACAGATTAAGAATAACCCACTACCTCTTCTGTATGTAACCTGCAAGCCTGTCTCCTCGGTCTTTCCCTCATCATCGTGGCAATGGAAGTAAAAAAAGAACAACTTTGGTCAGAGTCACAGAGCTTCCCTGTCACGAAATATTAGCACAAGAGAAATCAGGAACAGTAAGAAAAGGGAAATGTATTTCTGGACTGAAAAAAAAAAAAATCCACAAAAAGATTTTGAAACCTTAAAGCACTACTGGTATTACTGTCCTTAACAGATCTCTTTTCTGACTTGCTCTTAAAAATATATACATAAATAACCAAACTCCAAAAGGAGTTGAATAACATTTATGCATCATGCTGAGTTCTTAATTCTGCACTGATGAACTAGGACTGCCAGTGTATCTCTGTGAGCCACTTCAACATCTCATATCTATTCACAACTATTTTTCGTATGTTTATTTTTCACTTTCAGCCTCTGAAGTGAGATGTTGGCAGGACACAATATGCATAAGCAACTTAGTGCAGTATAACTTAAGTATCTTGCTGTACAGTCCAACTCTGTCTACAGTACTGGATACAATAACAACTGAAAAATCCAGTATGTATATTGAAAGTTATTACTAGGTTACTTATACGTACTAACTAAATATGGACACAAAAACCCTGTCCCTTGAGTAACTGAAATTAATTTCCAGAAGCAAATACTACAGCAAACAGTTCCTCCCCACTCGTTATTCCCCTCCTCCTTCTGCACGCATTGAACAATCTTCCAAAATTGTCAGTCTTTTCATCATTCAGCATATGAATGCAAACATAGCTGGCCAAGGGATGCACTCATTCTGGATGAATAACGTACCATGCAACTCTTATCTGTAGGGATCAACTTCAGTGACAAGTTGCATGCTCCCTAAATCTCTGACCTTTATTTTGCAGTCAGAAAGAACACTCTAACAAAGCTCAAATTGAAAGCTTATTTCAGTGACAGTGTTACTTCAATAACAGTGAATTACCTTTGCAACAAATGTAACTTCTTTTGCATAGAACTAAGAAGCAATGAACCTATGTTCTCTTTTCACAAATGCCGTTTCTTTGTTGCAACAGCAAGGGCTAGTGCCAGTAACTGTTTAAAACAAGTTTCAGAACAGAAAATACACTGACTTTTGGCAAGAACAGTCAACCATTGGGTAATACTGCACCTCCAGACTATCATTTAGCAATTTTAACTGTTGGTTAAAGTTTTCTAGGATGCAATAATAGAAAGGTATGTGCATTGGGAAGGGCGCGTTTACCTTTCAATGAAGCTGGATGTCAGCCCACAACAGTTTCGCTTACTGGGATCCAAGCATATAATTTGTTTTTCTCATATCAGATTGTTTTGATTTTCACATTCATAGCCAATTCCCTGTTTCCCAAACTCTTGAGTATGAGCTGAGTAAAAAAGCAAAATTATTTTATCCCACCCAATCTTTATACACTTTTCTCTGAAATGCCCTTCTGCCCCCAGCACACTTCTTTTGACATACTCAAGGGCCAGAAATGAGATTCCAGCTTCCAGGGACTAGAATTAAAAACAACACACAGGTCTGGGGTTCATTACATTAGAAAAAACAAAACAAAACACATATTTCACTCTGAAGATGAACAGTCACATCAGTAATGAGAAGTCTCAGAACCTCCGCAGATCAAGGTAAAGAGAGCCTTCCAAGCTTAGTGTTTTGTAAAAGAAGGATTATCCTTTCAAGTTTTTATATTGAATTAGATTCCTCTCTGTCAGATTTCAGTCCACAACGTCTTCCGCATCTTCTACTCTATAGACAATTCCTTCTGCTCTGATTAGCTTTAGGTGTCTTATTTAACAAAATAATTTTAAAGGCCAATTGTCTTTTATTGCACTGTGAATAGAGACATCCACTCCAACTGCCTCTTGCATGCAGACTGTTCAATTTTCCATTAACTGTCTTATTATTCTTCCTTCATTCTTCTAAGTTGAAACTTTCAACATTTACAATACCAAAAAAAAAAAATCCCAACAAAACAAAAAAACACCCAAGTAGGCAGCTGAATGGGACTGTGAAGAAATAGGTCATTTCCTTGGGTTGTTTCCTATCTCAGCTGAAGCATAGAAGAAATGGCAAGGATTGAGAATACTCCTTTCCTGGTTCAGTTTAGCATATTTTGAGCTAACTCAGCTGTTTTTATACAAACTAAGGTGAAGAAGCATTCATGCAGCTTTTCCATAGGCTCTGCTATCAAACGCAATACAATACATTGGCTCTGCAGTCTGGATGTGGGGAACAGACTACAATCCAGTTACTTCAGAAACAAAATAGAGTTAAGAAGTCAGAAATCTGTAGTTTCTCATTAAGCAACTAAATAGTAATTCAGGAAAGCCTAAAAATGTTCTGTTTGTGCTCTCACAGATGCCAAACAACAAACCAAGACTACGTAACAAGTTTCCTCAAGCTGGGATACAATTTTGAATCATAGCTAAGATGATCTGACAATCTCCTCCCTCTCACTTCCCCACTTCCTTCCTTGCACTAGTAATAACATTTTTCTGAATTTTCAGGGATTCAGCTCAGGGATCTAAAGCAGCAGAAAGTTTTTCTTTGTGTGGGCAGAAGGGAAGGATAAGCTTTCTGCAGGAAGGGAACTCCCTGAAATGGTTCACCATTGGGTGGGGAAAACAGTAGAGCCACACAAAAGTAGTAACAACTGAGGCCCAGGAGAAGGGAATCATAGAATAGTTTGGGTTGGAATGGACCTTTAAAGGTCATCTAGTCCAACACCCAAGAGGGGGGGGTCCATCTTTTTCAGCAGCCTATCACCATCAGATTCGTCTCACTGCAACTGAGCCTCCTAACAGAAAGGAAACTGGGATGCTCCTATGAAATAGTCTGAAGTTTTGTTTGAACTCATGAACAGTAAGAATCCAATCCCTGTCCCCTCATAAAAAGCAGGCAGGTCTACAGGCATGAAGTACACTCTGAAAAATAGTGCTTTGAATATGTGGTATGGGGAAATGCTCCTTTGGCTTCCATCAGCCTCAGAGAAACTTAGCAGTGATAGCTACTATAGGACAAAGATTCAGATATATTTTGCTCAAATAAAATATTCTCTGTTTCATTTAAGCTTTCTCCTCCTATAATTTTATTTTCAATTTGTATCCAGAACTGGACACCTGCCCTACTGGAATTATTTACACTTTTTTTTTTTCCAAAGCAAATCAATGTTTAAAGGGAGTTTGAATTAATCTGACATATCTAGGGTGTTTTCCCTTCCCCAAAGATGAAAATCCAGCTTTAGTAGCTTTTCAGACAAACCATTTCATCCTTTATGTGTAGGAGTCCAGAGCTGGACTGTGCCATCTATTGAAGTACAAGAGTTGGTCTGAAACTAGTATTGTCAAGTAGCAGGCTCAAGGAGGAAGCTGAACCTGCAGGATCTGAATAAATTTTTGACCTGGCTCAAGCACTGGGAGACGACGCCATGATTTTACATATCTGCACAATGATATAGGCAAATATAGCGTAGATCATGGGAAAAAATTGTACTCTCATCCCTTTTGACTATGGAAAGGAGAAAATTAAGTCTTTCAACTTCATCTTTACTGCTTCCCCATCCCTTCTACTGCAACAGTGCTCTTAGGCTATTAAAAGTGAACAAGTGGCTAGAAAGATTAGATGGAAGGAAAGGAAAAGTTCACAAAATCTAAGTGAGACACGGACAAACTGATGAACACACTACACTGCTGGAACAATTCTATACAGAGACATTCTTCTGGATTAAATTGATTTTATTTAAACTTCATGTTGTTGTTTACATGATAAAAAAATAAAATACTAACTATACTGTCCATCTGTCTTCTGCTGAATTAGAGGGCAAAGCTTAGTGAGGAATAGGAGATAAGTGAAAGAAAGCAGGAAAAGAACTGCCAAGAAGTCTTGGAAAATGCACTTTGAACTGAGAAAGCCATATTCAAAGGTGAGAAGAGGAGACAGAATGAACAGCTATGGCTATTTCACTTGCAAATTTTTAAGTTTTGTTGGTCTGAGACTTTAGCTTCAGATCCTAAGACTAGATAAAACTGAAGTTCTCGTGAAATATGCATGTAATAAATGGGTCATTAAAACAAGATTAAAATTATCTCACTAGATATACCTTTTGCTGTCTTATGGGAAGAAGTTCTACATGTTTTCACAGATAACATAGAATGGCTGAGGTGGGATGGGACCTCTGGAGATCGAGTCCAACCCCCCAGCTCAAAGCAGGATCAGCTAGAGGAGACTGTTCAGGTCTACATCTGGTTGGTTTTCAGTATGTCCATAGCCTCTCTGGGCAACCTGTGCCAATGTTCGATCATCCTCACAGCAAAAAACCCCAAACCAAACAGGCAAACAAACAAAAAAACCCAAAACAAAACATCTTTTTGCTTGTTTAAATGGTATTTCATTTTGTGTCCATTGCATCTTGTCCTGTCATTGGGTACCACTGAGAAGAGTCCAGGGCTTTTTTTTTTTTTTTTTTTTAACTCCTCCTTCTCAGTCAGGTACTTACTGTAATGAGATCCCTCCTGAGCCTTCTCTTCTCCAGACTAATTCACTGAGGCAAATCAGAAGTAACTATGCTCTTTACACAGTGCACTCCCATATTTATATCATATCACACAACACATTTCATGTACCAGTCTACTCAGACTAATGACAAAATTTAGTTAGCCATTTCCACCCCTGATGCCTGTCCAGCCCTGGAAAGAGTTCAAATCATGTTGAATGATAAAAGTATCTTTAAAGTTGTATTTTTTCACTATATAGAAGCATCATGAGTTTCAGCTCTAAAGAAACCACATTCACAAGAAGCAAGTTCATTACAAAGCTGCAATATTGATGAGAGAGACATCACTGCTATTCTAGCTTTTACTTTTATTCTTAGTACTTTTAACTGCTTTGCATAGCTCCAAATTAGGAAAAAATGATAACTCTTATTTTAACTCAACACTAGAAAGCCCTTTTTGCCAATAAAACAGTATTTACTAAGACACATGCACAGATAGTTGTGTCATGAAAACCCTTACCATGATCACAAATAAGCATGCTAGCAAAATTAAAGTACAGGTTTGGTCTGACACTTGCTTCTACCCTGAAACATGGCATTTGTAACCAGTGGGATATCTAACAAGTGTACTGAACACAAGACCAGGATTGCAATTTCCTTATGTCCAGACAGCTCAAAAACGAGGGTACACAAAATTTATCACAATCAGAAACAAAAGGTTTGTATTAATACTCCTTTCCTAGTGGAGGAAAAAGCTTCCGATCCCTGCCAATGTTTTTTAATCTACATTCATGACTTCTAGTAATTTACTGAGTGTTTATGCTAAAATAATACCAAATTCTAGTATATCTGTTCCCTGCTCTTAAGAACTAATATATATTGATCATATGTATAAGAAACATATACTAAAACCCACAAATTTATTTCATATATTCACTCAATGCAGACAATGTAACAGCTTTATCTTGCACATGAAATTCACAAACTGCAGATTTTATGTACATCTTAACTTCTGAGTCCAGGTTCTCCGTTTTCAATTTAATTCTCAGTATTGTATTTAATCTCTGTTTTGTAAAATATTTTTTTAAAAAAAATAAGAATAAATTTTAAAGAAGAAGCTGAACTGACTGCATATTCACCACAACACATGCTGCCAGTATTTATTGCAGTAAGCAACTTAAGGGGACGGCAAGAGTGGAAAAACATAAAACAAAACCAGCTGTGATCTCATTAGCCAAGCTCATTATGTAAGACCTCATTACCCACCATCCCACAATAACATGAATAAACTCTACAGACACCGGTGAAAAGGAAGCAATCAGGGATACAGAAGCTGAATAATCATATAGCACTACAGTACACAGTCAACTTAGTAGTTAAAGTTCTGGAATGCAACTGGGTAAGATCTCCACTAATGCACACTGCAGAAAGCCCACGGCCACGCTTCACAAATACAAAGCCATCTTCGCCTCATAACTGCAGTACAAACAGGAGTTCAAATATGAACGTGTACAACAGGGTAAAGGACACGGTGTGTGTTACACAAAACTGAAACTCCAAAATGCTTCAGCCTAAGTACATTTTATGTTAGTAACATTTAATAATTCTGCAATGTAAGAAATATGAACAGAATTTTATTTCTGGCTATTACACAGAGACTTCATCTTGATTTCTTGATTTTAGTCTGCTGCTTTAGTTTGTAAAAAGTTTAACCACTTCACAGTTTTTATATGAAGTTGGGGCGGGGGGAGGGCTGTAATTATATGAAGTTTAAGAAACTTTGGTAGTTCCAGCTGACTTCAGGGGATTTGTCCCCTTTTCCATCAGCTTTACAAAATGAAAGACGAGCAGCATTGACATGTACAAACCTTTACTGGCAGTCTGGAACTTTAGTGATCATCAGCTACTACAACCTCACCTAGAAGGATCATCAATCAGGACAACAAAAATTTCCTAGGTAAAGTTGTTATAGCATTTTAAGCAATTTTTCAAAATGTCACAGTATTTTAAGCCAGTAGGATTTTTGACTGGGCTATTTTGAAACAATCATGCAGCTTAGAAATTTAAAAATATTCTCAGCTTTCTTCTCTTCTGCAATCATCTTCAATTTCTCATAAATTAGTTCAACATTTGAATGTTACAACTAACAGTTTAATGCTGCACTAGAAGGGAGAGATCCTTTCCATTAGAAAGGTAATATAAAAGGCTTTGCTTTGTTTTTTTAACTACTTAGGAGGTATGACTTAGTTGTTAAGAGAATTTAAATTTTTAATGTCCAGTTCAAATTTCAGCATTTCAGTTTCTACTGGATCTACAAATAAGCCCAGATGTTTTTAACAAATTTTTTTTTCTATCCTCCCCCCTGCCCCCCCCCCCCAAAAAGACAATGATCAGAACAGTTTAGTTCAATTTCTGCTCAGACTAGTATTTTCTCTTTCCTTTCTAAAGGAAGGTAATTTCTCAGTCAGGCAGAGGGTAACTAATCACTGATATACTTTTTGTATGAAACGCCATTTACAAAACAATAATGCAACACAGCTATGACAAAAAATAAATCATGTAGCAACAAAGGTATTCTTTGCATCATTAGTCCAAATATAAACATGACTAAAAAGAATACTTTACATGAACCTAAATATGTGACATGATTCCTGAGAAACTGACATGAGAAAACATCGGGGGGGGGGGAATCTTTCCTTTAAACAAGGTATGAACATTTCTGCAGGGTTGATGTGAGAAGGGTCCCAGAGAAGGTCATATGGCAATGCCAGTCTTCCAAGAAGAACTAATAGAAATTAATTTTTCAATAGTGTAAATCTATTTAACATGACTCTCTCCACACTAGTCTCCAGAAGATACATTTTATACCTTTGGCACACATCCATTCAGATGAAGGGGCAACAGTACCTACTCAGGGAAAGGCAAAACAAAACAGGCATACTATACAGATCATATCAACAATAGAAACATCAAACTTTTGAGTGATAAAAATTAAGATAGATTTTATCAACCATCTGTCACAAAATTGCAAGTCTAACCTCACATTCTGGAGGCTGAAGATGTACAGCAGTACTATCCATCAGCATTTGTAAATATTTGAAGATATTTATATACATAAGAATAAATGGATTCTGCACCTAGGAAGGAGTAATGTCAGGCACAAATATATATATATAGTGAGAGGAGTGGCTGGAGAGCAGCCCTGCAGAAAGGTATCTGGGGATGCTGCTCAACAGCAGGTTCAACGGGAGTCAGCAGCGTGCCCTGGCCTCCAAGAGGGCAAACCACATCCTGGGGTGCGTCAAACACAGCATCACCAGCTGGTCAAAAGAGGGGATTATCCCACTGTACTCAGTGTTGGTGCAGCCTCACCTTGAGTACTGCGTGCAGTTCTGGGCCCCACAATTTAAGAAGGATGCGAAGGTCCTTGAGTGCGTCCAGATGAGGGCAACAAAGCTGGTGAAAGGGCTGGAAGGAATGTCCTGTGAGGAGCAGCTGAGGACTTTGGGCTTGTCTAGTTTGGGGAAAAGGAGGCTCAGGGGTGACCTTATTGCTCTCTACAGCTTCCTGAGGAGGGGAAGTGGAGAGGGATGTGCTGGTCTCTTCTCCTTGGAATCCAGTGATAGGACACGTGGGAATGGTTCAAAGCTGTGCCATGGGAGGTTTAGACTGGGCATCAGGAAGCACTTCTTTACCGAGAGGGTGGTGAAATCCTGGAACAGGCTTCCTGGAGAGGTGGTGGATGCCCCAAGCCTGTCAGTGTTTAAGAGGCATTTGGACAATGCTCTTAATAACATGCTTTAACTTTTGGTCAGCCCTGAATTGGTCAGGCAGTTGGACTAGACTGTCATTGTAGGGCCCTTCCAACTGAACCAAACTTTTGAAATTACCTTTTTGTCCCACTCTGGAAGGGATATCAAATATGCCAGATGAGAATTTACACCTATCTACAACAATCATGCTGAGCTATGATGAGAGCAGAAAATCACCCACCAGCAGGCTGTAATGGAATTTCCCCTCTTTCTCCAAGGGGTTGGGGTGACATCAGGCAAAGGAGACCACAAACGTTCACATTTCACTCTGAAGATGCACGTGCATGGATAGTCCAAAGCTACACAGTGATTTCCTCAAGGTCCTGAGAGGACATGGTGTCTGAGAAGCCAACATCACTTCTTACACCATTATACTCCCTGTTTTCATTTCCCTTCACCTCCGCAAAGAAAAGAAAAGCTGGAAATATTAGTAGAACTATAGGTGAGAAAGGAGTAAATTGAAAGACTAAAAATTACGTTCAAAAATTGTCTTCTCCATGAAACAGTAGGTAAAGGCCATCAACTAAGGTGAACAGAAAAAAATAAAACCACCACCAAAAAAACCCCACCTCAAACAAAAAACCCACCCACTCTCAGAAAAAAAAGCTATTTAACATTTCTTTTGACAAAGGAGTTAGTGTTACAAAACCATAAGCCTCTGCAATTTCAGGGGAAGTAAAGAAGGTATGACTTCCAAAAATAAGAGAGGTTAGCCTTCTGTTATCCTCACAGAATTTTACTCTGAAAAATGAAGCATTTAATAATTATCCATTTCCACATAAATAGACCTAGCCTTGAAAAGCAGAGGTGCATGACTTAATATCAAATGTTATTAGTCTGTTTCTGGGTAAAAGGATTTCAATTTATATCACAGAATTCATTTGAAGCAGGTTTCAAAGCTTAAACTGATGTACCTGCTCAATGAAGTGCTACTTTAAGATAGGGTAGTACAAAAATAATCACTTTTGGCCAGGGAGAAACTTCAGCGGACATACTTGCACAGATCACTGGGAAACTTAGAAGAGATTAATTAAGTAAACTTTTTTGCGTCCAAGGAAAGGAAAGTCCCTTGTCAAGGAAAAAAGTATTAGATATACTTTGTACCTGAAAGATATTTGATTCTGACAGTTAACATTTTCATGGTAATTGAAATGTAAAGAATAAATAACATCTGGTTGGAATGCATACCACCCCTTAGGAATTTGCCATATTGTTTGGTATATTTATATAAACTTAGCACAAAAAGTAAACCAAAAAATTAGACTTACTGTATTCCATGTCTTTTTCACTAAGTTACCAGAGATGTGTAATATGGCAAAATGAGAAACAGAAATATTACTCTGGTTTAATTTTAATGACAGATTTTTTTTTTTTTTAAACAAAGAAAATGGGGGGGGGGAAGCCCCACCTACTCATCACTGCATTCGCCTACACCACTATGCACGATTAGGCGGCTACTGCCTTCCATGGAGAAAAGGATACAGTTCTCTGTTCAACAATCATTTTAGTTTATATGCCATGATTTTTGCTTTAAAATCCATTTTGACATCTTCAGCAGGAAATACCCTACAAGTTTATAACAGCTTTTAACAGCTGAAGTCAGATTGGTAGCACTTCTTTCTAAGGAACTCGTAGCTTAAGGACACGGTCATGAAAAGACGCAAGTAACCTACTCATCTTAAGAGCAGAGGAAGAAAGATAGAGGACATTATTAGACCAAGAACATTCCATCTGCTTGGAATATGACCTCACACTAAGAATCCACCTCTTGCAAGAGCAGAAAACATTTGCCATAAGATGAAGACGATTGTTGATATCACAGTGAAAATGCTCAGCTTACTGACATCAGTGTTTACACACAGAAGTTTGTCACAGCAAGCAACAAGTCACACTGCTTTGCCATGGCATGCGCTATAGAAGTTCAATATTGAACAATCTACACCACATCAGAAAGTGTGACTCATGAACGTCCTCTAGTCACACTGGTTTTCAAAGTGGGAGGCATGGAGCACGTTGCCAGCGACTGCAAGAGCAGATAGAAAGCAATGATTTGTACACATGTATGCACATAAACAGTCTCAGTTTAAATAACTTTCCAACATCCATCTTTTGAAAGACAGTGCAATTACACAAATGCTCACAAAGAATCAAGTTTTAACTCACTAAAAAAAAAAAATCTCCAGTTTGTTGAATCAGTGCAAGTGTCAAATTTTATCAGAAGTGATAAGGCTCTGATTCACGTTCACAGAGAAAAGAGCTGCAATGCTTCAGCCCTTCTGGCATCCTACCATCTGCTCCAACCTCCTTCCAGAGCTACTCAACCTGCAACTGAGTTGACAGAAGAAAACATGACTGTGCCTGAGTCAATTCAGTTCAGTCGGCATCTTCACTTAAACCCATCTTTTACAGGAAGTTTAATTTGCCTGCCTGAACTGAAGCACCTCAGGTGCAGACATGTTCCCTCCTGCTACCTGCACAGTGAGGTCCAAGAAGGAAGGGAGCTGGCAGACAGGGGTAGCGTTAACTCACAGTAGCAAAGCAGCCAAGCCCGTCTACCACCACGCTGGAACTCATGAAGCTTGTGCATCCGTACAAGACTTGCCATTTAACAACAAGATGTCTGTTTTACATATCCTACTGTGTTAAATATGTCGTTCAATCTCCGTTTTGCTTTCCTGTAACCTACAAAACCAGTACCCCCAGAATGACTGTAGGCATAAAGGGTACTCTTCTCTTTTAAGTATGTATACCCAGTTGAATAAAAGTAGAAAGTATGAAGTACCTTAGTTTTGCCTCTCTTTATTGCACCAATAAAGAACTTTACATATATGTAAATACAGCAGTTGAACTAGCTAGGTACAGCAGTGAGATCTATCCTTCAGTTACAGACGCTATCTTTGCTCCGGGAAAAGAAATTTGTTTCCCAAGCTTATCATGCAGATATTTTTACATGAGCACTGAATAGTTTAAAAAAAATACAGTATGTCTGTGTAATGGGGCAAGGCAAAGGAAAAAAAGGAAGTTCAACTCAAAGCCAAATTTGCAAGAAACAAAGAAAAACAGCTAAATATCACAAGGTTAGAGTTAAGAAATATATTTCCAAGATAAAACAACATAGCCAAATTTTAAAGACAAATTAAATAATTTGTGGTGCCTCATCTTGAGGATTTTAAATAGGCATCATTTTTAAGAATACCTCAAGCACAGCATCCCTCTTAGGACCCAAAAGTGCTTGCAATAATTCATGTTATATTTACTAGACAAGTTACAAAAATAAAACTGCCTGTTATTTCCATTCTCTTACTTCGGAAGGGAAGCAGGAATTATAAATACTTCACCTGCTTGAAAGCTTATGGTTTGTTGTTTTTCTTTTAAGCAAATTCTGGATTACCTCTTTGAAAATGAAAAAGAACAGCGAAATGATAAAAGGAAGAAGTAGTTATGTACTTGGAGTATATAAGAGATAAAAGTCAACAGAGAGAAAGGAGTAAAACCAGCTGAAAGTAGGAGCTGGAAGAAGTAGGAAGGAAAAAGCACAGAAGCATAAATATGAAGAAACAAAGACTACAGAGGCATGGTTCAATGTCAAAAGCTAGACAGGTCAAGACGTATGACATTTGTTTGGTTTTGGACAGCTAGAATTTGTTGGTTCAGAGAAATGTATTTATCTCCTGGAGAGGATTCCAAAGCACGCAAGATACAGCTCTGGATGAACAGGTGTCAAGAGTAAAATAAAAGGAAGGAGGAAAAAAAATCTTGTTACAGGAACAAATGAAGCTGAAAGGATAAAGGACAAGTGTTTATGTTAGCACAATGCTTTCCCAGGAGTTAGCTCTCAAAGTCATCTCTTTCCTACTCTCCCTCTTCACTGACTGCTACCGGGGAATGACTTGGAACATGAGTACCTATTTTCCGATTTTCAAAACCAAATGGAATAAAATAATTTATTTCAATTGTAGCAAAAAGACCAAACAGTTCCAAGAACACACAGGGTATCTTCCTCTTCAATGACAGTTCGACCTTACAGTTCAGACACACAAGGCACATGCCCATTTAAAAATCACTTTGCCCCATGTGTACACAAAGGGCTGAAACACATTTCTGTCATATTCTGTAAATAGCTGGTTAATGAGGAGTATCATAACCAAATCAGCCAAATAATGGAAGTGATGCTCTAACAACTGGAGATGTTATCAACTGATCAATAAATAGTAACTCCAGACTACTAGAAAACATGCAATTAGAAACTGCTTCAAAGTAACACTGTTTAATAAGGGACTCCCCTCTTTACTTCATAAGATTAACAACCTTCTGCAGTTCAAATATCACAAACATGCTGAAAACCATTCTCATAGTCTTAAGGTTTGTTTTTTCATTAGCCTTCAGAGGATGAGTAATAATTTTCCAGTGTAAGTGCTTTTTAAAGACCGAAAACTACCTTATTATTATAAAAATGAAATATAATTGCCAACCTCTACTTTGATTTTCCTTAAAAGGAGAGTGCAAGTGATACAAGAATGACTCAAGACCAGTACACACACACAGAATTTATATAGTTATATAAAGCCAAAGATTTTTCCCTGCTTCAAGACTTCTGGTTAGAATAAGCACCAATTATATATCAAAATGATGTAGCTTGACTAAAAATGTTGTCTACCACATACAGTTACAGTGCAAATAAGCTCAAAGACATGATAGAAGGTGTAGTGTTTCACTCTGGTAGAGCACATAACTCACAGTAGTAATGAAATCAGAAGGTGATGAACAGCTAGCAGCTCATCCTGCTTTAGCAGTTCTAAATCATGCAGCTGTAGAGAATATATCTCTCTGAAGGATCAAAGTGTTAAAATGTATAAATAAATTGTAAATGGTGGCTTAATAAATAAGTTTTACAATCATCATTATCAAGCATTGCAGTTTTGATAATAAATACATTTGCATCCTGGTATTGGCAGGAAGTCCAGTGCTTGCCTTCAGAGGCTCTGCTGAAGGTGATGAGACTGCAGACAGATGCAAGTGTCAGCCCACACAGAAAAGCTCTCCAAAACTAGGCCTAATCGTGCCAATCAGAATATAGTAGCACCCAGTCCTGATGCAATACTATCGGGTTACACCTTTAATACCTCTTTAAAACCAGGAAAGTAAACACACTTGCAGTACATGGATACCATCATTGACTGTGTTATTTCAACTACTCAAAGGATGTTCAAGCAGCTTCACAATGTCTGCAGAAGATTTACAATTAATAAATCCCTCTAAAGTAATCTGGAGCCCACTAAAGACAATTCATCTACTGAGCGCACATGTATATTTAGCCACCGGTTAACTGCTGAGCATTTTTACCTTCTTGACTGCTACCAGTATGTTAAGATGGTCTATGTTTAACTGGTACAATTTAGGGTTTGTTAATGTTACTATCTTCTTCCTTGAAGACACCAAGTAATGAATGACCTTTGTTGTTCAATTCTATCACTTAGCAAAGAGAACAGAATTTCTGGAGGCAGCATTGAAGCTTACTTAGAAATCATAGTTCCTATTCAAGAAAATAGTAAGAGCTGTATATATATTTGGAATATTTTTTACCTGTCACAAACTACAAATCAAGCTACAATAGTTTAAAACAGGTAAAGCAGCATTAACTCCTTAAAAAAATTAAATTATAACTACAGCAAGCATTTTGGCAGTGTGAGCACTTTTGTATTTGATGCTTTAAAAAAGTAAACAAAAGTTGAAGTGTATTGTTCATATCAAGTGCCTAATTCTTTATTGTTATGTACAGTTAATTTAACTACTCTGACATAAGTGCAAAAATCAGTATATTTGATTTGCTGTCACTGTATGTTCACTTTATATAGATGAAAAAGATTCCTGAAGATTCAGGGCAACAGAGGAAAAAAGCCCTTGGAGGACACCAGAAGCCTGCTTTAAAAAAATCCTAAACAAACATAGCTTAAACTAAGACCAAACTCTCATGCAAGTTATCACCACAAACAGAAAGTAATGCTGTTACCTAGTGGTGGAAAGCTAGGTACATGCAAAATTGTACAGCTTTTTTTTTTTTTTTAAACTAACTTGGAATTCTCATCTACAAGCTATCAAACAACCTCGAGAGAAAAAAAAAAAAGGCCCAATTCATAAACTAATGAAAGATATTCTTTTCTTGCATTCAGTTCTGCAACAAAGGGTCAGTATTTTTGCACCTGCCAGTTTTGATTCTCAGCAGAGTAATTGACAGACAAGAAGCTACATCATTTCCTGACCATCCCAAACCTGCTGTTTTATACTCCTCTTGCAACATCAGCAAGAGCTGGAATCCTGCGGTATAAAAGCACTACAACCTTAATCCTCAAACATCAGTTTTCCACAGAGTACGATAACCAGAACAGGATTGTGCATCCCTCAGCATCATAGTTTCAATTATATAAACCAACATTAGCTGAATTTAGTCAGCATTCTCTATGACATCTGCAAAAACATATTTAGTTTAAATAACTAGAGGAAGAGAAGATAGATATGAAGACTTTAATATCACTTACTCAAACGCAAAGAAGAGTCCACTGGTGACCAAGATGAGAACAAGAGTCAGGTAGAAGACCCCAGTCTGTCGAGCCATCATGATCCTCCCATTGCAGAAGAATTTGTTTCTTCCAGGAAAAACCTCCCATTTTCTCTTGGGAGCTGATTTCTTTTTCTTATGGGGAGACTCCATGGGAGACGAAGAGCTGTGTGTGCTGATCTGACTGTATTCGCAGTCTTTCATGGGCCCACTACCACCTCCAGGAGTCATCAAGAGAGAGTAAAATGTGGGGAGAACCCCACCAAAAATATATACAATATATATATGTGTGCAAATATTCTTCTGACCAAGATAACCCTCTCCACCAGCCCCAGTCAATAAAAATGCAAATAAAAGATGAAAAGTCTGCTACCAGACTAGCAATAGGTGTATCATGCAAACACCAGTTAACTCTTCAGAAACCAAAGCTGTCATATCAGAAACACTTGAGAGGGATCCTTCCTCCACCAGTTACAAAACCACCATGTAGGACAACCCTTTTTAAAACAACTTATCACAAAACAAGACCCCCAAAAAAGTCATTATAAAGCAGTTAGGCTGTCCAAAAAATTTTAGTCTTTTTTTTTTTCAAGTTTATTTTCAAATGGGAGGGTTGTGGGTTGTTTTTTTTTTTCCCCTTCCCACACACACCCTGAGAGATTTCTCCGAGGGTCAGAAGGTTGGTCAAGGCAAGGTTTAGCAATCGAGTCTATCATTCATAGAGATTTGTTATAATCCTTTGCGCAGATTTCACTGCTAAAAATGACCATTCCTAAAACGTTCCCTCAAGAGACACGCGTAATCATTAGGGAAAAAAAAAAAAGGCAAGAAAGAAACCAGCAACTCCAGCTTCCGAGAAACACTTCAAGCTCTCTTCTTCCTGAAGCCGCAATTCAGCGGGAAGCGGCCGCCGCTCCGCGCAGACCTGGGGGCGCAGGGCTCCCCGCGGGCCCTTCTCCCCTGTCACGACTCCACCGAAGGGGATTCTCCCGAGCCCGAGGCAGGTCGAGGCAGGGCCGGTCCCCGACAGACACCAGCGCCTCGGGAGCAGGTCCTCATCCTCCCTCCCCACCGAACCGCTTCCCCGCCTCACGCCCCGTGCGGCGCCGCCGCCGCGCTTAACCCCCGCCTCCCCCTACACAACAGGTCCCCGCCGCCGCCTCATGTTCCCCAGCGCCTCTGCCCCGCGGGGCGGGCGGCCGTGCGGAAGGCAGGTTGGGGGGAGAGGAGAGGGAGGCTTCGCCGCCGGTGGGAGATCTCTGCCGGGACTTCTCCCTCCCTTCAGCATCCTCGCTGCCCGCCTCAGGGCCGCCGCGGGCGGTCGCACGCCGCCGCGGCGCAGGCTCTCGCCCACGGCCCGCGGCGGTGCCGGGGCCCCCCACGCATGCTGCCCCCACCCCTCGGCGCAGAGGAGCGGCTTCCCTAGTTTCGCTGTGCTTTTGTCCAAAGCAAGGTGAGAAAAACGCCCAACTCCCCCTCCGCGACCCAGAGAGTGGCGACTTTCTCCCGCCTCCCCCCGCCTTTTTTTTTTAGAGCCTCTATCCAGGTTTCTCCCCAGCAGCCAGACCCAGAAGCAGCAGCTGCCACCTCTTCATCTTCAGGGGGAGGCGGTAACCACCGCAGCGGCAGCCGCCCGCGGGAGGAGCGGGGGGAGGCGGCGAGGGACGGGACCACACAGGCACGCACCCCCCGCCGCGGTCAGTCAGTCAGTCGCTTCCTGGCGAGAGGGCAGGCAGGTCTCTCTGCACCAGCTCCGGCGGGGACGCCGCGCCGCCGGCCTGGCCCAGCCCAGCAATCTCTCCGGCCGCTGGAGCACGGCGACAACGCTAACTCTTCCCCATCACCGCCTCCGCAGGGCGGGCTGGAGGCGCAGGGGAGCGAGCCGGGCGGCGGGTGCCTGCGCTGGAGCCCCACTCCCGCCGCCTCCCCACCCGCGCGGGGCAACCACTCAGCCCTCGCCTCCCCCGGCCCACGCAACCAACCGCGCGCCGCCCCCGGCGCGCGCGCGCACACACACAGGCACGCGCCGCCGAGCCGCAAGCGATGTCTGCCGTTAGCCCCGGGCGGCGGCCCCGTCTTCCCGTGCTCCAGCTCTCGGGCCGACGGCGAACGAGTTATGCGGGTGAGCGACAGGGAAAGAGAAGCCACGCCCCCGCGGCCCGACCTAACGGGACCCAGCCTCCCCCCCCCCGCCGTGCGGACTCATACACGGACTCTCAGCAGCCCGCCCCTCCTCCCGGTGGGAGTTGTAGTTTCGCTCCCCCGCTTCAGCAAAGCGGTCCCGGAGGCGGGACGGCTGGGGGGACTACAAGCCCCAGCATGCCTTGCGAGCCGTCCCGGCGGGAGGGGGCGGAGCGGGGCCGCCGGACAGCGCGGGAGCGCTGGCAGGGCCCGGCGCGAGGCTAGGGCAGAGCGGGGAGGGGCGTGGCTGCCCCGGCGGCTGTTGGGAGGGCGCCTCGTGCGGGGCTTGAGGTGACTTCGGCTTGCCCGGCTGTGTCCTGCGCCTCTCGCCCTCCGTAGGGCCCTGCTCCCCTGAGGCAGCCCTGCCTTCCCCTCCTGCCTTACCCTGCGGGCAGGGCACGGCCGCCGTGTGCATGTCTGGGCTTGTATTTCAGTCAGGCCTGAGGGCTGGGGCTGCAACCCCTGATCCATCCAGGTGGGCGTTGCGCTGCCCCTCTGCGGCTCCCTGGTCACCCGGCATAATCAGAGGTTGCTCCTGTCCTGCCTGTCCGAAGTTCTGTGCTGCACAGGTTAGATGGGCCAACAGGCGTTATTGCTCATACATGCAAACGTTTCGCTGCTTTAGCAGTGGTGTCCACACGCTGCATTAAGTTGCTGGAAGAAGCGGGCTTGTCCACCAATGCTGAGGTGTTCGCACAGACCCTTACTCTGTTCTGACCTCATGAGACTGATACCAGAAAGGTACAAGCCACGAAGGAAAAGCATTTCCAGAAACACAATCCTGCACCTAGCCCTTCTCATGCAGTACCACCCGGGTGTGAAATGGCACCAGTGGCAGGGTCCCTTGCAGAGAGCACAGGGATGGGGGCTTCCCACAGCTAAGACAGAACCATTCTCAAAGTTGCTTGCTGTTGTTTCTGCCTGGTGTGTTCTCCACAAACTGCTTGAGATAAGCTGGCATGCACAGTGCTAAGAAGCGCTTCACTTTGACACATCTTTTACAAAGGTTTGCAACTTGCTAGCAGAGCTGTGTAACCTACAGAGGATAGACTAGTTTGGGAGCCATGGTACGAATCAACCCTCCATTCAAAAAACCGAAAAGCGTACTGAAAAAATTTCTGGAAGAAGTTAAGATATATTACAATCAGCCTGCTTCTGCCTTCGATGTAGTCCTAGGAGAGACACCCAAAAAACAGTGTGAGGATGCAGCTGAATTCTCATACATAGACAATGTGTTTTCTGTTTTCATAATTCCATTTCTAATTTTGGAATGGAATATTTATCCCTGTAATTTAATGTGATAAGCTAATTCTTTATCCATGAACAGTGCCTGATAACAAAGGAACCATAGAACAGATTGAACAGCACTGGGAACTCCCCCTTCCTTGGAGGAAATTAATTACTTTGGTAACCAAAATATACAGAGTAGCCTGGTAGACACTCTCTTGGTGGGTCTATGATCCATTTTATTGATACACAAGAATAATTTTGGAAATGTTAATGCCACATGGGAAAAATATGGAGGGGTGTCTCCTTCTGCAAGGTGTAAAGGAGTAGTCCTTTGACAAGTGGGCAGCAGGATGTAAAACCAGTTTCTGATATCATCTCGTGCAAATGCATTGGCATCCTTTTTCCCACATGTAATAAATGCTGTTGCATTATTCCTTCCCATCTTCTTCTCCTCTTGTAGTGCCTGTTGTCAGGTTTGCCTGCTATCTCATAACTTACATATCACAGCATTTTTTTATTCTTTGAAACGTTCTTTATAAACAGCTAATAACTTTTCTTTCTGTCTTCATGAATACAGCATCAATATATGCCAGCAGAAGGCTGCTGACAGAAATTTTGTGGTTCAGACAAGCATTTTTAGTCTTCATCAGGTTTTTATTAGCATATTGTTGGAGATCTGTCTTCAGTGCTTTGACAATATTAATGGCTGTATGATGTTAAGTGGCACTATTCTCTCCTGAGATTATGAAATATTTTAGACATTTGCAAATAGAGCAAACAGTTTATGTAAAAGTGTTGTTGTTGGCTTATCTTCACAGGTAGCACTCAGGCTAATTTCAGAAACACTCTTCAGAAGCAAAATATTTGTAAGCAATACCAGCACCTTGTTCAAGCTGCTGTCTCACTCCACAGTCTTTCCCTTAGGTTTTAAGATGTTATGGTTGGGACGTGAACTTCACCATATTAATTGAGAGAAATACATAAAGGAATTTGAAGAGCGTCTGGAAAAAATCAAATTCAGAGAACAAACACACTTTTACTTTCAATAGTGAATCTACTTTGATTCTAACAGGATCATCCAGTGCAACACATTGTACTTTTCACATGATAGCCTGTTCTAGTCCGTAATCAGTACCAGCATTGCATTGGAATTTAGAGTATTATTGATGTCCTTTTGCAAACATTCTGAACACACTATCAACAACTCTCTGATATTGTTTTTAGAACAATTTGAAAATTCCCCTGCAAAAAAGACTTTACACAGCTAATATTTCACACATTATTCTTGAAAGCATTTGCTATCATTTATTCACAACATTAATGAACGTTGTTTTGAGGCACTGAATAGATTAAATCTTAAACACAGTAGGTAGGACAAATATTCTCTCTTCATAAAACTTTGTAGGATCATGTGTTACAGTAAGTACTCTTCTGATATCTTATTTGTGACTCAAGTTGATCTCGTGCAATAGATGAGTATGTTGCAGCATACTTAGTTTTTAAAAAAAAAAAAAAGAGAAACTATCTTTTTGTTAGGAAAATGCTAATGAAAGAGCTGTTGCCACTGAAAGTTGCTATCTCTTATCCTGTCTGCAGTGTGGAGGTGTCATAAGGGTGAATCTTAAAACAAGGGAAGCTAATTTGCTGAATGACACGTCACCTTACATATATAGCACATCTGTTACCATGCTTCATGGCAGAATCTGCTTGACTATTCTGGAAGCATTATCAGACAAAGTATTTAAGTGATTAAATAAACAAAAATTATCAAACTGTAGCTTTTTGGACGTAAGATATCTGTACTCCACACATCCTATACCGCCAAACCGATTGCTTTTTACTTCCAACCAAAAAAGGGGAATGAAGTGACAAGTATTGAGCTGAAACATCTTCTCATACTCTTACAGGTGGAAAGCAAGCTAGGCACTTCCATGGACACATTTTCTAGGCACATTTTCCACATCTTTCACAATGAATTTTGAAAAATAAATTTTAAAAACATTTCAGACAAAGTAGTGATAATACCATTGTCATGCGAGACACTGAAAGTAGCTTCAGTAAGTCCAGACTTGCTGAATGCTACAGTACACCATACATACCACTTTACAATGTCGAGAGCAGATAATGCTACAAGTTTTCTGCAATATACTTGAAAGGAAATATTTTTCTCTGCTATTTTTCAGAAGTAACCTCTCCCTGTAACCATGCTTGGACAGTAAGCCATCATTTTAGAGTCTTACCAACTATTCATTTGGTGAAAGTCCTCAATTTCCTTGAAAAAGGTTTTGGGTAAACTAGAAATATTCATAAAAGTTGGCAGGAAGAGAGAGTGAGAATGCACATCAGAAACACTCTCTAAAGAATCAGAAAAATAGAGAGCAGTTTTCATTACAACAACTGTAACTGATCAACTAAAGCAGGTCCAAAAAGCTTTTAAGTGTCTCTTAAGTCTTGCTTTTGAAAGACTGAGATGACTAGTCATTTATTGTACAGCCTTCCAACAAAGTGTAACATATACTACTCCTCTGCACCAGGTGAGTCAAGCAGGCAAGAGAAGGTAAGACAGCTTTTTCATGGCAAGCTCTAGAGACCAGAACCAATTTGGTATTTACATTTATCCACTGCATGTTAAAACCATATCTCTTGATCAGGGTGGCTTTTTTTCTGTTTTGAAGCATTAGAAACACAGTTGTTTAATTTAAAAATCTGAAATGGCTTAATCATATAGAGTCTGGAATATTTTTATAGTTTTTCAACTTACTACTTTGGCTTCTCACCATATAGCTTCATTGCTTTGGATAGAAATCAGAATCTATGGATATTTTCATTTATTCCAGCTGAATAAAATGAGAATTCTCCTTAAAAATGTAATCAAAATACAGAAGTTTTCAGAATTGGCCATGTTACCCTGATCAATGACTGCTTCCAAAGCTCGGGAGAGACTGCCTCAAAATCTTACAATTTAAACTGAAAAAATAAACACGAGCATTTTGCGAAGTCATCAGTGTGGTATTTTAACCCTATTTAACATTTCTTCTTGCTCTAATTTGAGTGAAGGAAAGAAAAAAGTCTTTCATTCGGGGAAGCTGACACAGAACATGAGCCAACCAAAAGAAAGGGCCAGGAAAGTACAGTTACACGAAGAAAAAACCCCAAATTTTCCAGTGTTATCAGTCTTGGAGCACATCAAACATTCCCTCACTGGAGCCAGGAAATAATCTTCCTCAAGTCTTACATCATGCATTAGTAGAGCACATTGTTCAAACAGTGGACTGAATAACAGTTTGTTTGATGTTTTGTTTCCCTGTGAAGAACCTTGTATTCATCATTGCTTGTATTTTTCTTTAGTAAACTTCCTCTTTAATTTTTTTTTTTTTCTTTTTCCCCTCCATAATACATACAGGAAATGAACTTAGCACTTCAGAGAAATAAACATATGATCATTGGTCATACCCATCTATACTCTTCACAGCACATCTGCTTTCCGATTTCTAGGTGTCTCCATTGCTAAACTCCTTACTATTGAGCCAGGCCTCATTTTTTGTGTCCAGCACAATTAATATTAAAAGAAGTGTCTGTGTGAGCAGTGGATGAAACAGAGCTGGATTTCCTTTCCTCACCACAACCACCTCGCTTTCCCCATGGTCCGCATGACACTCCCCACATGACACGAGAGTCGCATACTGTGGCTAACCAGGAGCTGCTCACACCCTGACCGGGGACCAGCTGGCTGCCACCAAATGACCAACAGTGAAGTGACGTAAGATGGGCAAGTGGCTGAGCAGAAGCAGAAGCTCAGTAGCCCCAAGGGAGGAAGGCTGCCCTCTCTCCCCCTTCTCTGCTTCTAAACTAGTGGTGAAAGGTGGCAGTTTTCCCGTCCTCTCCTCTACTCAGCCCTCACACTCTCTCATGTGCTTCCACCCTCTCCCTTGTAGTCTCTCCACTGCTCATGGGAGCTTTTGCTGAGCTGTCTTGCTACAAATGTATCAGCAGAAATAGAAAACTATTAGCTCTTTTTTTTTACCAGGTTAATTTTCTGCCACTTTATCATGCTGAAATGACTCAGCAAAGGACATGACAAAGCATCCAGTACTGGTACAAGGGAGGGACAGGAACACATTGCGCAGGGAAAGGGAAGTGAAAGAGGAAAGGCTTTTCCTCTTTATATATAATATAAATTTAAATAGATAGAAAATAAGGGCAGAGTGTAGCAGCAGTTAGATTGGTCTAGGCTGCCACTGAACTTCAGGCTCAACCAGATGTGCTCATGGAGGCATTGCATAGGTGCAAGAGCTGGCAGAAAGAGGAGACAACACACAGGTTAAAGACAGAAGAGGAAGGGAGACCAGGACCTTCCCCTTTGGTAGTGGTGGACTGTTCGATAAGCTCAAGCCATCTCATTATGACTTGCTCAGGATGGTAAGACATAATGACCAAGTCCTTCCCACAGTTTTGACATTTCTTCCATCAATTTTCAGGAAACTTTTAAGAATTTAATTATAGTTGAAACTTCTACTCACTTTCCTATTCAACCACGCAAGTTCCAAAGTCTTCCTTTGCGGAGAGAAGGAAAGTCTGACTGACACTTTAAACAGTTGTGTAAGTCAATTCCCATAGGAATAAAAAATAATAAAATACACACCTACAATTGGTCATGTAATTAAAGAGATGCTGTCAACTGCAATTACTTTAACTAACCAATTAAAATAGCAAAAATGTTTTGAGGTAGAGTTCTTTAACTACTATCTCCTGTGTAAAAGAATACCCCTTTTACAGGTGTTTCTTTTTTCCCTCCTATTTCCTGCTTGGGGCTATAGAAGGGACTGGACTCCTGGTCAACAAAAGAATAACCACAAATATGCTCCAGTTTATCTCATATACCACCTTTTTTGCCCCCCCTCTCTGCATGTTTTCTGGCTGCCTCTTCCTTTCTCTTCTCCGCTGCCTCAGCAAACAGCTGCTTACAGCACTGTGGGAAAGTAGGAACTTGTGCTCTGCAGTGGAGTGCAGGAAAGTGATGCCATCCAGCTCAGGCAGGAGCATGACACTCATTTTGAGAAAAGGCTTCTTTATAATTACAGTCGTGGGCTGTTTTGGACTCCACGCTTTGAGCGTTTACAGCAGAACCATCCATTGCTGTCAGTGGAACACATCCATGATGTGTGTTTGTATGGATTAACACAAAATGCATAATAGTTTTCCTGGAGGAATTAGGCAATTAGAGACTTCTGAAAATCCCAGAGGGGGCTATCTGCATCATTAAACACTTAACTAGGCTGTCTCAAAATGGAGCTAACTGCTTTGAAAATCTTCTTAATGCTTCATTGTCACAATTCAGCATCATTAATGGGGAAGATTTAGTATTATATCATTGCTTTTCTCTTGTTCCTTTCTTTTCTCTCCCATACTCCTTTCCCTGCCTTCAACTTGTTTTTGTGTCTCTTCTACACCCACCCTCCCCCACTGCATATACTTTCTTTCAGCAAACAGCAATGTTGGTCTTGGGTTTCATACCCACCTCTCTTTCCCACCTTCCTACCATAAAACAATGAGCTAAAAGAATAAGAGAGTACAGGTCATTTTATACCTCTCAGAGCTATTGTTTTCAGGACAATAAGCCATGGCAGACTCAGGGGTGCAGCACCGTAAGGACTGAATTAATTTCAAATTTGGAAAGCCTAGGTTCCTTCCATTCCTCCCCCCCCTCAAAAAACCAAACAAAACCAAAAAACAGAATAAAAAAATATTTCATTTACTTGATAATTTATACTCTGTAGAATCTGAATATTCAATGAGCTCTGTATACAAAGGACTAGATATGACTCATGAATCATATGGCTGACAACACTGTGGTAGAGAAAGGAAGTCTGACAATCAACAGAAATGTGATACTGATCATACACAAGTGTGGTCAGAGGCATAGAACAAAAACATTTTTCTGATATTTTTGTTCATTTATTTGCTATAGTGATCATTCCTATATGTCTGTGAACACTTAAATGGATGGGCTTTGCTCTGCTTAGAAGCTTGTGCCTGACTAGGTATGTGTTTATGGCACCAGAGTTTTAATAATTACTTCCGCTACTAGTCGATGCAACATCTTCTGATGGAAATGTGATTTTATCTTAATAAATGTATATTTCATATCACAATCAATGTAAAGGCTCGCTTTTAAGCATTCTCAGAAGTTTGGCTTCTTCAAATATGCCCAAGTGGGCCTCAAAAGGCATGTTTCTATTTTTTCCTGTAAGATTATTAGCCATTAATTATTTCAACCAATAATTTTTCTTCAAAAAATTCAAGAACTTCTTATAAGAAAAGGTATGGGATTATTTGTATGGTTAAGAGAAGGTTTTGGCCATGATTCTGAGAGTGACTTGTAAAGGCTTTAAAACATATGCTTTTTACACCAGGATAGAAGAATGAGTTTGTAAATCTGAATTTTTGTAGAATTAGTATATACTAATCTACTAGCATTCTTATAAATGAATTCTGATGAGCAAATGTCAGTCTGCAGTACAATCACATCTTAAACCAATAAGACTGTAACCAGCAAATCCAGAGAATCCATTCAGAATTCTAAAGAAAATTATTCATGCAATAAATAATATGCAAAGATTAGTCTTGGAGGCATTACAAATTGGTATGTTTTATTTGATTAAAAGGAGTGTAGGTACAGAATACTAGCAGGAATGTATCAGAAAAAAATCTTAACCAGATAGAAATGGGGTTGGGAGAACAATTTAAACTCAGACTTGATGTAAAGACAACAAAAATGTTTACCAGTAACCAGAGTTCCTCCCAGTGTGAAATCCATGTGTTCATTTGTACCATAGGTGTATATTGGAGAAATCTTTTCACTTTGACTATAGAATTTTTTGTGATTCTCATCCAGGCCAACTGGTGCAGACTGCTTTTGGCATGCAGGTCAAAGCTAGGGCTTTCCCTAGCAGACTAGCTTCATCCTTTCTTCACACTCAGAGAAGCATATTTTAGTGCAAAGTCCATCCCACGTTTTTTTATCTGCATACCACAGCCCTGCCTATTATGTATTATGCACAACGCTCAGCAATTGTCTGCTCTAGCCACAATACCTAACCACAATGTGCTGCTCAGAATAAGCCTAGCACACATCAGTAACCTTTGCATAGCCTACACTGCAAACACACCCCAGCCTGTGTGTTTCCTGCCTGGGCGAGGAAAGCCATCTCTGGATGTCACATGTCAACACCTTGTAGAAACCCCTCGACTTACATGAAATAGATTTTTGTTCTTTTTTTCTTTTTTTTTTTTCCCCAAGGACCAATTTTTTTTGCAATAACCAATACATCATAACTTAGGAGGTTTTGCATCTGAGACTAACATTCCCTGTGGCACCATGTTATGGTCTGTATCTAGGATAAGCAGTAGATAATCAAGAATTCTTGGCCACAGGAAGCAACATGAAGGATGCCTGCCTCAGAGTTAGCACCTGCCATTCAGGACTAGCATTCTGGGTACCATACATATTCAGGAGGCATCTGGTACAGTTTAACTTCAGCAAATCCAAGGTGGGTCTGTTTACAGTCAAGATCTTCAAAGTCATTCTCCACAGCCTATATCACCATACAATCTTCTTCAGCAACATTGAAAATATTGTCATTTCTTTTCCCTGTGTGGACTCCCCCCTTGCAGGGAACAAAAGACAGGATTTGCATTCCCACAGGCTGTGTCTACAGGTTTCTTACAACTACACTAAGAGAAAAACTATCAGTCATTGTCAACTTTCCATTCTTCTAGAGTGAGTAGCTGGCACTATCTACCCCTCTGCAGAACCTTGGCTTCTGCAAAGCTGAGAACCCATGTTCATTTCAGGCAATGCAGCTCTTTTTCTTGGATGAAGTGCCCATACCCAGCCAAGCTGCACACATGCAGTGTTGGGAGGGACTGGGCACTTGGCTTGCTGACCACGTGGCCTTCCAGGATACAGGGGATGCCAATTTCCCACATTCTGTGAGAATCCCTACAACCGGATGCATCTCATACCATCTCTGTACGAGGGGGCTGGTGAACCTTTCAATGTGGATCAGCCCAGTAAGATTATGTCTTTCAGTCTATATCCATCTCACCGCTGCTGCTGCCCCCATGCAATCCTGAGCCCTGGGATGGCAGGCAAACGTGCGTTAGCAACAGCACAGCCTCTCAAGCACCACTGGTGCCAGAATGGCACTACTTTAATTCATGTTCATTCAAACCAGTGCGCACAGGGCAGAATGTTTCTCTCCATACATAACTCAATAAAAGCACTAATTTCCTTCCTTCCTCTGCACCTCCTCAAGAAAACAAAAGCAAGAGTTTCCTGTCCCTCTTTATACAAAAAGACCAAAACAACTCAACCCCTCCCCCCCACTTCCTTTTTTCCACTTCCTTCCAAAGTCATGAAAAGCACCAACCTACCCAAAGCATATAACCATCTTCTTAACACCTCGTAAGTTTAATGCCTCTCCTGCCTCTGAGAAGCTGGCAGGCTGAGGAATGCTCTTTGCAAAGGTCAGCGGTCAGGCTTGTGCCGTGAAAGGCTTATACAAGAACAAAACCCAAGCGCTCTCAGGCAGCTTGACAGTATCTCGCTGCTTTGCTGCCTGCCCCGTATCCCTTCCAGAGAGAGACGGCCCACATTCCTTGCCATCCCTCTCTAGGAAGCCAGCTGTGGAGCTGAGATGAGGGAAGAAAATACTTGCCTTCCATGCCCTTACTCAAAATAGAAGGCAAGCACAAAACTTCAAATAAAAACATGTTATAAAATACATGTAGATCTGTATGTTAAAATATTTCTCATAAGTAGAAGAGTTGGCCTGCAAGCACAAAACTTCAAATAAAAACATGTTATAAAATACATGTAGATCTGTATGTTAAAATATTTCTCATAAGTAGAAGAGTTGGCCATAATTAACCCCTCAAATTAAAGAAAGCCAAGTGCTCACATGTCAAGGCTTCATCTTGTGTCGCTGTCACTGTGCAGACCACTTCAGTGGAGAAGGACTGAATTCAGCCACCATGAATATGGGATGCTCAGGCTGGAAGTTGCTTGGGCTCGTTCTGTTGCTTGATGGGCTGACAGGGTATGTGGCTCCTTGGATGAGGTTTTAACATGGGTGAAAGTCAGAAGGTACCTGAACAGCTTTTGAAGAACCAGTCATTCCAGTAATAAAGCACTCTGACCCTGTTAGTGGGTGAGATGCTGGTGCATCTCCCATCCCCATCAAGACCCATCTCCTGCTTCATAGCACTTGTCTGTCACAGCCTGGCAGCCTGCTCTGGGCAGCAAGCAGATCAAGAACCTTGTACTGCTGCATGCAGACATCTTGCCCACATCTTCCTCAGTTTCAGTAGAGAAAGTGAAAGAGAACAGGGTGATTCAGGGATTTCCCATGGCTTTATCACCAAGTGCAGGAAATGGGTTTTTGCAGTGATGCAAGGCTGTGATAACCAATGGTCTTTTGACTCCTCAGTGTGGTGGAGAGCTTTTCATATCACAGCATGGTCAGGGAGGAGAGAAGAAGTGAGATCTTCAGTTCTATATTTCTTTGAAAAATAGCACCTGCGTAGAACATGCTGCTTGCCGTATTGGGAGATGATACTGTGAAAGTAGAGACTTCTCTTCCAGGTGGGAACAGACCACATAGATCCTGGAGTCCAGCAAGTGCCTGACAGATATCGTCAGCAGCTGTCAGGTTGAACATTTACCTGAAATGCACCTAAGATGCATCCATGTGTGTATGGAGTACAATTCACACAGCACATGGGTTAAAATAAACTTTGAGAGCGGACATCAACTTGAGACAGCTGGAAACATAGGAGTGCTGTAGCAAGAATCCTAGCTGGCCCCAAACTGTGTTGTTTGAATAAAACCTTTGATCATGAAATACCTTGTCTCTGTTGAGTGGTTGAGAACTGAAAGAGAGTTGAACATGCTCCATCTTCTATGAATAGCAGCCAAATGTATGGGGAGTGCAGAAGCATGCTCTCTACAGATACTCAAATTTCTCCCATCTGGAGTAAGAGCTCATAGGTACTACATAGCTTGAAGACAGATATACAGCTGGTAAGGAAGTAACTCTCTGGTGCTAGGTGAGGATTTGAACCAAGTTCTTATTACAACAGCATGTTTTAAAGAAAAGGAAATTTTCAGAAGATTGAGTTTTCAAGAGAGAAAGGCATGCTCTGGAATGACAAAGGATCTCATCCAGATCTTGTAACATTCAATTTAAAAAAATCAAAGAGAAATTTTATGATTTCTAAAAATCATTAAAATAAGAATAATTTTTTTTTTAAAATACTTTCTTTGAAAGGAGAAAATACTCTCTCCAACATTGAATTAGAATGGGAATAATAATTTTTAATAGGCAAGTGTCGTGGTTTTACCCCAGCCGGCAGCTGAGCACCATGCAGCCGCTCACTCACTTCCCCCCCATCGGGATGGGGGAGAGAATTGGAAAAGTTAAAGTGAGAAAACTCGTGGGTTGAGATAAAGACATTTTAATAGGTAAAGCAAAAGCCGCGCGCACAAGCAAAGCAAAGCAAGGAATTCATTCCCCACTTCCCATGGGCAGGCAGGTGTTCAGCCGTCTCCAGGAAAGCAGGGCTCTGTCATGCGTAACGGTGACTTGGGAAGACCAACGCCATTGCTGCGAACACCGCCGCCCCCCCCTTCTCTTCCCCGAAGCTCCTTATAAACTGAGCATGACATCATATGGTATGGAATATCCCTTTGGTCAGTTTGGGTCACCTGTCCTGTCTGTGTCTCCTCCCAACTCCTTGTGCACCCCCAGCCATCCTGCTGGCAGGGCAGTGCAAGAAGCAGAAAAGGCCTTGGCCCCGTGTAAACACTGCTCAACAATAAGTCCATAGAACAAAAACATCTCTATATTATCAACACTGTCTCCAGCACAAATCCAAAACATATCCCTACACTAGCTACTATGAAGAAAATCAACCCTCTCAGCTAAAACCAGGACAGCAAGGCTTTTAAATTTTGAATTTTAACACAATCTTTTGAACTTTCATTAAAAAATTATTAAAATGTGTAATTTTGTAAGTAAAAAGTGAAGTTCCTCCCATACCTAGGAATGTTATTTGATTGCACTGTAGAATTCTTTATACAACGTGTGAAATTCATTGTATCAGGAGAATATACTACATTGTTGTATTAACATTTAGGAAATCAGAATGAACTGTATTGATGAACAAAGGTCTCGTAAAATCTTAGCAAGCTTAGCTAATTAGAAGAATGCTGAGAAATTGTGTCTGTGGCTGCAGTTCTCCTCTGTTTGGAAAGGCTTGCTGGATCCAGTGGTGGAGGTGACATACTGCTTGGAACAAAGGCAAATTACATCACAATATATACCACAAGTGTCAATCATCTGCATGGCCAAGTGCCACTTTTATACCCCAGAAGCATGTGTGGTCAGACCATGCTGTCATGTGTCTGTCCACCCAGGGCAATACATGCCTCAACCTTGGCATTTATAAAGTTCAGAATTTATTTCTTATTTAGTGTCAAAGACAAAACTTGGAAGACTCTCTTCAGTTCATAGAATCATAGAATATCCTGAGTTGGAAGGGACCCATAAGGATCATCGAGTCCAACTCCTGGATCCACACAGGACCAGCCGAATCAGAGCATATGACTGAGAGCATTGTCCAGATGCTTCTTGAACTTGGTCAAGCTCGGTGCTGTGACCACTTCCCTGGGGAGCCTGTTCCAGTGCCCGACCACCCTCTCAGTGAAGAACCTTTTCCTGATATCCAACCTAAACCTCCCCCGTTGCAGCTTCACACCATTCCCTCGGGTTCTATCACTGGTCACCAGAGTGAGGAGATCAACACCTGCCCCTTCGCTCCCCCTCGTGAGGAAGCTGTAGGCCATGATGAGGTCTCCCCTCAGTCTCCTCTAGGCTGAACAAGCCAGGGGACTTCAGCCTCTCCTCATACGTCTTTCCCTCTAGACCCTTCACCATCTTTGTTGCCCTCCTTTGGACACTCTCCAATAGTTTTATGTCCTTTTTGTACTGTGGCGCCCAAAACTGCACACAGTACTTGAGGTGAGGCTGCACCAGCGCAGTGTAGAGTGGGACAATCACTTCCCTAGACTGGCTAGCAATGCCGTGCTTGATGCACCCCAGGATACGGTTGGCCTTCCTGGCAGCCTGGGCACACTGTTGACTCATGTTCAACTTGCAGTTGTTACTTCTTTCTTGCCCCTCTGCTTCACATCAGACAGGAATACTCTTTTCTATCAGTTCAAGGGATCACCTTTCTTCACATGAAGAGGAAGGGAGGGAGAGAGGGAAGGAAGGAGGGAGGTTGGTTGCTTGCTTGCTTTTCACCACACCTGCAAGTCCCTCTAGCCTCTTGCTGAGCTGAAAGCACATCAAATGTGAGCTGTGAATCAGAAACCTGTGGCTGGTTGGTAGCATATCTCCCTCCTTGTTTTACCAAGTAGGTTCAGCTGACCTTTCAGGTGTTCCAGGGGTTCATATACCCTGTAACAGGGCAAACCATCCATGTTTGCCCACTAGGACATCAGATTTAATAAAATCTGCCTGATACACGTGTCCAGCGTGTGCACGGGTGCAAACTTCCCCCCCTCACACAGACAGAGCAGTGCCCCCATCTGACCTTCCAACCAGCCAGCCTTCCATGGGGCTGATAAAACGCCTTTGTGAGCTACCTCTTGACCCACGAGCTTATTATAAGATCAGGGCCATAGTTTGAACCAGATATCAAAGAGCTGTAAATGCTGACATAAAAAAGAATAATCATACTTTTAGCTCAGTGAATGCGGCAAAGCATTCTGAAACACAATATTCCTGTGTCTTTCTCTGGTCCCTCCTTTTATCCACTTTGTAGCTGTTATTAGTGTTAACTTTGTGAGCAAAGCAAAGAGGCTTGGAAAGGAAAATCTGCAGAGGGTAAAGAAAATACACAGTATTTTTCTAGAGAACAAAAAGCACCATCCAATGAACGCAGGAGGAGATGAGATGTCAGCGGTTAGCTTTAAGCTTTATGTCTGCTCTAAAACCAAAGACCTCTTTATAGCATAATAGAATTATAGACTCGTGTCTACCATTAATAGCATGCATGGCGCCAGTGTAATAAAAAATGGAAATTCATTGTCAAAGACTGATTTATGAAGTTCAGTAATTTATGTCAGAGTTTCCACAACATTATACTTCTCTAAAAATCTCAGATCCAACTAAATAAAAGTGCTCAGTTAGACATTGATCCTTTAATGAATGTGTGCACTTCACTGATTTTATTTTGGCACTGTTACAAGCATGGAAGCGAGCGAGAGAGAGAATATGTGCAGTAAAATATTCAGCAACATTTCTAATCTGCTTTGTACTCGGTATCTGTGAGACAGTTGTTTCATCTTTCCACCTTCCAGGACAAACAGATACCATGGAACATATAAACTTCTGAAAAAAATTACACATTTTTTTAATATTGAGTTCAGCAGAACATGTAACAAATAGATATGAAGAAGCAAAGATCAGATTTGAGGCTCATTTTAGCAATAGGCTTTATTTCAGATCTATAACCATGAATAAAAATAATGCATAGAAAATATTAATTAGCCCATTTTTGACCATTTGTGTCTCTGTAGCACTGCACAAAGTGAGCTTACTCACTTTTTTTTAACCATGTACATTTAATTTTAATGGTTCAGTTCTTCAGTCATCAATAGGGAGCCTTGTTACCATGGTGACAGACAGATGGATTAATGCAATGTTTAGAGAGATACAGTAGTGCCAAATTTTGATATATACAGGAAGCAGTAATGCACTGCATACAGAAGAGGGCATGCATGCAGAAAATCTCAGGGACAGTCTCCCATATGCACAGAGAGTGCCTTGACACAAAATTCCCAGTATCTTTTGACAGAAAGTGGCCATCTATCTCCCACTTATGCCCTTCAAAAATACCCTGTTGGAGTCAGGGACAGTTGCTCTAGAAACTTAAAATGAATGACTACCGAGGCCTGCCGGAAAGGCTGCTGTCAACACCTAACGTGTCAGCTACATGTATTAGGCCATGAAGCTACTGGTCATCTTAGAATGATTATCTATAATCCACTTCTTGAAATGCAGCCTGACACCTTCAGCTGAGACCTTCGCATTTGCCTATTTACTTTATTCATTGCAGGTCTCACTAATGAGAAAGAAATGCGACGTATACAATAATCATTTGAATTTTACAGAGCACAGACAGATTGCATGTCAGGTAACTCTTCTTCAAACTTTCGCACTTCTGTTTCAACTCTTAATGACCTGCACCTTCCTTGCCCATCTCACCCCCTTCCCTAGAGCTGCTAATGAGCTTTCCTGTTTTCAAAGTATTAGCTTAATGGTTTATGTCTTGCAAAAATCCTCAGACGGAGATGAAATTCATACAGGAAGAAAATAGGTGACAATTACGCTATGGATCCCTGTCATCTAGACTGTGAATCCCCCATGCTCATAGAACTAAGAGATTATGCTAGCTGCATAGTTTTATTTTACTGTTTTATTTTACGTTACTTTACTTTATTCTCCGTGCAACATTTGAATCATTCTATCATTGCAGAACATCTTTGCTGCAGAAACCTATGATAAGCTGCTAAATTGACTGAAAAGTCAGGTATTTTAAAAAGACAATTTGACCTGCCGACTGAAATTCTGGCACAAACTTGGTGCTCTTAGAAATATTCTAGAGGTGAAATCAAAAGTACTTTATCCAGATCACGCTATTAATTTATGTTACAAGAATAATTTAATTAGAAATGTTTTCCATCCATCTACACAAAGTGATAATTATAATTCATCAGGAGCCTAATATTCAGCTCTCCTTCCAGGCCTTTTTTAATTGTAATATTAAACTATAGCAATTAAGCTCTGTGAATGACCGCAAAAAGGGCCTTTGGATATAATTGCACTGAAGCCGATTAGGAAAAGTATATGTCTCGTATTCATGCCAATTAATTTTACGGTTGGATTTCTCAGCAGGTGATGTACTACTATACATGAGTCAAGTTTATACTGGCCTCCTCCCCACGATAAAATGAAATGCTAGCCCAATTTCTTCCCTCTGCCAGGTGCTCTGCAGCACACGCCACCGCAGAGGGCCCCTGAATTGGTGTCATTGGCGACACGAGGACAGACCGTGGCATGGGGCGGGCACAGCAGCCCTCCCACAGGCCCACGCAATGCAGCAGCCTCCAAACATGGTATCTGAGGGGCTTCTGCTGCTCAGTGGTGGCCCATGCCACCAGCATGTCCCTCCCACCCCGCAGCCGCCATGCCATGGCGTGGGGTGCTATGTCAGAGCCAAGTGCAAGCAAGCCAAGCTTGAAGCTACCCTTGCCCATGAACTAATTTGTGGGGGAGTCTACCCAGACATCCAGGTCTCAGTCCAACCTCCCCAAGGCAGGCTCAGCTGTGAGCTCAGAGCAGCTCACTCAGGGCTTTATCCTTGTGAAATCTTCCTTGAAAGGAAACTGCACAACCTCTCCATGCAGTCTGATCTCAGCTTAGCCGTCCTCATGGGGAACCACTTGGAGCTACCAACAAAGTCATCTCCTGGAGTCCACAGCAGGAAACACATGGGATGGACAAATCTACATATTGGACTGTCAGCAAGAGGCCTCCTCTGTCCTGCCAACCATCATTTTGGAAGTTTCCAATTCTGGCTGTGTGAGCCAGGAGTAGATTTTCTCTCTAGAAAATCCTGCTTCCAGGCTGTCACTGTGCAGACCTGGTCAGACAGTTGATCTAACCAGCAGTGCAGGGACCACCGCTGCTACCTCAGGTTGCAGCATCCAGGCAGAGTGGCTGAGCTTCAAGTACCAGGCCATGCTCTAATGACACCGTGGAAATAATAAATTTTTGTTGTTTCTTTTTTTTAATTCATTCAGAAATAATTTTTTTTCTGGAACGTGTTCAAGGTTTTTCTACTATGGTACAGCAAAGTAACTATTAAAAATTGATATTCTGTAATGAAATATATACTGAGACCATTAAAGATATGGTACCCAGTAAAATTAAAAAAGACACACTGTAAACATATTTGCTAGGTCTCTAAAGACAGTGGTAATACCACAGGAATTGGGAAGGGATCTATGACTTGCCGCTCTAGTTAATGTGGGCAGAGCCAAAGAGATATGGGCATATTTTAGTTGCCAAGAGAGAATATTGTAAACATAGAGCAGGTAATAAAACATATAATTCAGTAAAGGATAAGAATAGAAAACAGGTAGATACATGCACATGCAAGAAGATCCTCTGTAAGTATTCTCATCTCTGCAGCCCACGTAAATGCCATCCAAGGCATGTGACAGCCTTGATATGTATTATCAGCAGCTCTGAAATTTGTAGTGCACTTCTGACCAGCCATAATGTCATCATCCATGAGTGCTAATTTGGGATTTATAATTGAAACTCTGGCCATACTGCCAATGGGACTTTTGCCATTTACTGAAATGCGGCCAGGCTCTGGCCATAAAAAGCAATGCCACTGTGGTGTCAGTGCAGCGTGCCGGCACACTCAGTCTTGTCCAAAGTTACGCCTGACATGCCCTGCTGAATAACCAAATGTAAAAGCAAAATTGAAAAAGGAGCATTTCACATTCTGCACAAGTAAGTTGCAGCTCAGGAAGGCAGCTCTGGGACTGGGGGAGGTGACCAGGAATCTGGAGATCTGGCCTCTCAGCTCCTGCTTTTGCTGGAGAACTACAGCAGAACTTTATGCAAACTGATTAATTCCCTCATCTTCTCCAGATGCAAAAATACCCCTCCCATAAATGTGTGGAGCTAGCTCAATCAATATTTTTAAAGTATCTTTTGATTCTCCAATGCAAGGCTCTTCTTATAATTGCTCTTATATTTGACAAGTAAGCACTGACTTGTCAGTATTTATGTGGTTAAAGTCTATAAATCATTATTCAGTGACCAGATTTTTGCTGCAATATGAGATAAGAGACCTGAGGGCTTACTCACTCACTTACACAGTGCTTTCAGGAATACCAAAGCTTCCATAAACACAGGAAATGACCCGGGTGAGTCAGGTGGAGAGCAAAGCTCAGCTCTCCTAAGAGCCAGAGAGTAGCTCAACTGCTGCATTTTCTCTCTTTCCAAAACCAGTGCTTGGCATTCTCCCAAATTCTTTTACATAATCCAGTTCTGTTACCGAATGTGTCAGTTTAACCAGTATTCAAATCAACCTCCTCTATGTTTTGAATTGGATTTTCATACTCCAAGCAGGTTTCTGTGCCTCAGCTGCCAACTTTTTTTGCAGTGGCACTCAAGACTGTTTTGGATATATAAAATCAGACAGTTAGATAATTTAGTGAATATATCAAATTACTGCATTTATTATGTCCCAGTCAGCTTATACACTAGCTGCTTCTCCTCTGAACACCTAAATTGCAAGCTTGGTCCTCAAGTGAAACTCGCCTTCAGTGGAGATGGCCAGGTATCACTGTGCAGTGCTGTGCAGAAGAGGGAGGGGAGCAGGAGAAACACAGGCCAGGACTGAAATATTTTGCAGCATTACGTGCAGAAGTTTGCACACCGTGCTGTTATTTTTTGATAGAGCTGCTTATTGGCAGGAATACCGTGCAAAGATTATCAAAACCTCTTAGGGAATATATTTCTGCAAACCTGTTTTTTTTTTTTTAATTTTTCTTAAATTTATTTTCTTCCTTGTGCTCTTGCTTATTCTCTTTCCACACTTCTCCCTCACCAATTCTGTACAATTTTATGAACTTCCACAACAGAGGCACCACGTCACCAATTTTTCATTAAAACTCAGGGGTTGACGTAGAAATCCCAACTATAACTTTAGAATCACAGGTGGAGATTTACACATACTTTGGTTGCCTCTCACTGTCTGCTTTTGGCTCACCAATTTTTTTGGTAATAAACCAGGAAGACCACAGCAGGAAGCCCACCATCCACAATTGCTTCTCTGTCAAACTCAGGGCATTCCAGCTATTGCAAACCTCAACAGAAAGTAAACATGCACACAGTGCCTGAACCTGGTCTTGTAATTACTGCTGCTTTGTCCAAATTCAAAACTATGAGAGCACAGACCTGTGGTCAAATTAAATAAGTAATGTATTTTTCAACTCTGCTATCACCTATATAACCTCCTTATTGGCATATACATTTTCACACCCTCATTTTATGAAGATTTAGATCTTTGATATTAGAATCATTAAAATCTTTCAAACAAAAATGTATCTGCTTTTAGAAAAACATAACTGAATTTTAGAAAAAGGTAACTAACTGGTTAATTCTGAGTAGCCATATGTAGATGAATATGCTTGCATGTGGATCGTAACAGTGACAGAGAAAGAATAATGACAGAAAATGCAAGGTTCTTAGGTGAGGAATACATAAAAGGACAGAAAGCATTGTATTATATTCAATTATATCTCAAAAAGGGATTAATATTGCAACCTAAATGGACGCAATTCTGCTGAACATCTTTTGTTTTTTTTTTAAAGCAGGACAATTTATTTTACAACACTAAGAATTTTAAGTTACTTAGTAAGACTTCACGGACTTCACAGATTTTATGCCCTACTTTAAGTGTCTGTGAATGATTAATAGAGTCAGATCTTATCTGACTCTCTTAAAGATAAGATTCCTGGCATTGTTCAAACCAGGATTAAATAACATCATTATACCTTTTCTCTTTCTTCCTAGTTCTGGAGAAGATTTGAAAGAAAGTGATGTCTTGATTGATGTGAACTCAAAAAACTATCCTGAGAGGAAAATCTAGGATTTTACCATCAAAGTCATAAAAAATAGGTTATTACCTCTCACAGTTCAAGGATTCTTCTAGCAGATGCAATGGCGATCTTAACACAATTTACAATCAAAATGGTATGCATGTTGTTGTTTTAGTTTTATGCATACTAGTAACATTTAAATACTTCATATAATTGTATACACTTCCGCATGAAGATAAAATAAAAAGTAATTTCCTCTTTTAATATTGTCATTGTGCAGTTTTTCTAAGACCACCTTTTCTAAGCTTTTATTACTAAGGTTTTATTACTATTTGTGGCAAAGTCTAATGCTATTCCAAAACAGACACAGGGTTTTGAGGTGCTTTTTCCAAAGGAGGGAAGAAGACTTGAAGTCAGTTAGGTGCTGTCCAGATTAGAAAAACAGAGTTAGTGATGATGGGTCAGCTATACAGCAGAGATAATGCCTACTTCTTTTGCAGTAACTGCTTCTTAACTGCGTAAAATTTTGTTTAACTGACACAGTACATGGACTATTATGAAACGGCTTTGGATTGGTTTTCAGAAGTACTGTGGACAGGAAGTTTCCCAAAATACTAAATTTTTGCCTAGCAACCCAAGCCCCTATAATTAGACCCTTAGATACAGACTATAAATGATGATGAAAAGATACAAAGAAGGAAGCTAGGGAAGAAACACTTGTTTTGTATTTATTTACATTCTTTGCTTGCTGTTAAAGTACTGACTCTTGTAAATAAAAATACACTTTACCTGCCCGTACTGAATCCTGCTAAGTTAGTATACCATTTGATAAAGGAACACATTAAACTGACTGACTGGTAACTGCACAGCAATTTATATCCATCAGCAGTGGCAACTGAGAATTCCTGTGGCACAGACATGAAAGAAAACAGAAACGTATGGTTCTCGTAGTGTTATTTTATGATTCCATTCTGACAAAATTTAGATGTTTATTAAGAACTATTTACATAACTTGGGAGAATGAAAATTTTGAACACAAAGACGTACTTTAGAAAACACCATTTATCAAGATAAAGCTTAGTAAAATTCATGGGAAGTAAGAATTTTTCCTTTTTTAGAAGTCCGTGACGTTACCTGTCCCACAGACTTAAACAAAAAAAACTCCTTATGAGCCTGCTACAAAAGACTTGATTTAAAAGAGGCTTTGACAACTTTTGCCAATTTTCCCTCTACGCGATTTGGGCTCTGGGGAAACTGAGCGCTCCTCCAACGACGGCCGGGTACCGGGGACGGGGGCTGGCAGCAGCACACGAAGATAACGGCAGCTGAGGAAAAACCTCCGGTGCTCGAGGGGGTGCTTCACCGGGTACCGGCCGCCGGATCCGACCGCCCCAGGTTACCGCCCGGGCTCCCAGGTGAGCCGCAGTTCCCTCAGCTACCAGTACGCCACTCCTCGGGTAGGTGCGCCCCAGCTTCCCCGCCCTCTTCGCCGGCGCCTCCTCCGGCCTCGCTGGGGGGCGACAGCAGCCAGCCGGGCCTCTGGGGGTGGCGGGTTCCCACCACTCCGAGGAGGAGGAAGGGCGGCTGCGTGTCCCTACCCAGCTCCGTTTCCTTCCGGGTTGCGGCCCGCAGCCGCCGCCGCCGCCTCCTCCTCCCCCCAAGCCCTGGGCCATGAGGGCGGCTGTCGGCGAGGACGCCCAGGAGGGGGCAGCGGCGGCGGCTCCGCTGGACCCCGGCCGCGGGCTGCCCCTGCCCCGAGGGGCCGGGAGCCCTGCGCCGTCCCAGGACAAGCTCGTCTTACTCAAAGGTGCAGAAAGCCCTCCTCTCCTCCCCTCCTTTGCCTGCACGGGTCAGGGACGAGCAGCAGCTGGTGCGGGAGCCCCGTGGCCGCCCCCGGCCGTGTCGCTTGCCCTGGCCAGTCGTGCCGCAGGGTCGGCTGAGCCGGCGGCCGGGAGGAAGGCGTTCCCGTGCCCTCCTTGCTGTAGCCCGAAGTCTTGCCCCACTCTCCCGTCCCCGGGGAGGAGTCGAGGCGTATGGGGACAGCCTTGGCCAAAGCTGCTGGATGCAGTGAGGAAGCCCTTAGAACGCCGCCCGCCTCCCCTTCAGCTGTGGCGGCGCCCGTCGCCCCTCAGCCACCCGGCCCGGCACAGGGACAGGGCACAAGGAGGACCCGAGGCGGGTGGGCCCGCTCCAGGGCGGGGGCCGCAGCCACTGAGGGAAACCGCCTCCGTCCTTTGGCCCGCAGCGGGGCGGCGCAGAGAGATGGCGGCGGAGGGCTAAGGGAGTTCAGCCCTGCGGGGCTGCCAGCGGCGGCGCGCGGGGTTCCGCGCCCAGCCCTGCCGGGGTGCCCTGAGGGAGTAGGAGCCGTTGGGAAAGAGGCGGCTCGTAGGGGTTACCGACGGCGCCGAGGAGTCCTTAAAGCAAAGTTTCCGTAACAAAACAAGCGGCTCTCCCGGGCAGGATCCCAGCCGCGGCAGCTGAAGCGAGGGAAGAGCCCGGCCTCGTAGCAGAGCCAAAGTCTCTACAACCGCACGCACCTGCGGTCGGCGCTCCCCCTGACCGCCCGGGCTGCCCGCGCCCCCTGGCGGAGCGGAGGCCGGAGCTCCTCCCGCTCTCCCGCCCAGGCCGCCCCGTCCCAGCGCCGCACCGGGCGGCGAGTCCTGGGGGAAGGAGGGAAGGGAGGCAGAGCACGATCAGAGGGATGTACCCCCCTGCAGACAGAAGGGAATAACGTCTCTGTGAGCATGCTAATGTGGGGGCACCATTCCCTGTTGCCACACACTTTGGCTACCTCTTGCAATGCTTTCCTGCCCCTCCAGGGAGGCCGTGCATCGAGCTCCTCCTCTTTGAGGAGAAATTAAGACCAATTATTATTTCTGAAATCAGGGAAATGTTGGTTAGTTGACCTTGAAATGTAAAACGCAGTGGGCATGTAAAGCTCAGATTGTGTGTGAGGTCTTCCTGCACCCAGGCAGAAGAGGTACTTTATAGATTTCATTGACACAAGTACAGCAAACTTCTCCATCACAATAGCAGGATAATTAATTTTTAAAAAGCGAGACCTAACATAAACATGTTTTGCTTCTTCCTATTCAGACCAGTTTTTTAATTACCTATTAGGAAAGGGAAAACAGGCTGGGTATCAATAGCTGCAAAGGAAGAACTTGTAACTCCCTGAAATTTTTTAATTTTAATATGAATCAGATGGTTTTGTACAGTGCACCTAGTCTTTGTAAGAAGCCTTTTCCTTGAAAGTGGGCAGGTATGGCTACATGTGCCTTTGATGCAAGAACTAGAAGGGATCAAGGCACCTCAAGTGACTTTGGAAACACTCTGAAAGAACTGAAAAGTGAGGAATGCTTTCTATTTTGGGAAAGCTTCCTGCCAGTGTAATTTTCTTTTTTTTTTTTTTTTTTTTTAAATAGAGCATTAGAACATAAAACGAAGAAAGCTGAAGAACAAATGTAACTTATGGAATGGTCTTCAGAGGTACTGGTGGATTTCCAGGTGGCCCTTTGAAATAACAAGTGATGCAACAAATAATTACATCTTCCTTTTGGGGAAGGGTGAGGTGTAGCTATAGAACAAGATTTTAGCAGCCTGGCTCTGGAGTGAGAGAGAAATTTCAAAGCACTGTGAAAAGGTATCCTGGGATTTGAATGATTTGTTTGTGTGTGTGGCTTGGAAATATATACACTTGCCATTAATTTTCAAAATGCTCTATTTCAAAATATTCTTTCTTGCTTTCTTCCCAGTTAATGTAAATAATGTAGACAACTGCCTTTCCCTTCAGCATGTGCTGACGGATCTTAATTTTTCAGGTTTTATTTTCAAAACAGCTTTGGTTTTGTGATGTTTGTGGGGGTTTTCTCCCCTTAAGAAACAAAAGCTTAATTTTTATTTCTTAAACTTTTCTTGGCAGGTGGAATTTTTCTAGGTACCGTTGCTACAGCAGGAATGATAGCAGGTTTTGGCACCACACTTGCCATGACAAAAAAGAAGAATCCAGACTGGTTCAGTAAGGTTTGTTCCTTTTAAACTGTTTTCCAGTTGTCATATGCAAGACATAAGAATGTATTAAATGCTTTATAGAAGTGTTGATATATGTGCAGTTTGGCTGTACAAAGTTGATGGTAAGAGCACTAGACTTAATTGAAGTCAGTAGGGGTAGGATTCATTTAAAAATCAATTCAGAGTTGGCACTGCTAACTACTTTAGTACTTGAGATTAGTTGAAATACGTAACGTTTACACTGCTTGCTGGAATCATACTGCTGCTGTATAATGGAATATAATTGGCCTGATTTGATTCTGTGATGTGAACACACTTCAGTGATGAGCCTGTATCACCTCAGTGATCCAGTTCACCACGCGGTCTCGCAGTGCTACAGTGAATTGGGAAGTGAGGTCACTGCAGTGAGGATGGGAATGAGGAGATAGAAGGCCTGTAAGCTGTGGAATATGTAAGTGGAATCATTTAGTCAAAATTTAAGCTCTCCATTCCTTTCCCACTGTGTAAGGGGACTGATGAGAGTGAGAAATGGCTATGAGATCTGATGACCAAAAATAATCTGATCTCATGCAGTTACTAACAGGATCCACCTGAGCATTCTGAAGAAAAATATTGCAAAGCAAAGCTATCAATTATACCGTGTTGGTATATTAATCTGAAATACAGCATATTTAATTGAAGAATGCTTTTTTCCTCACTAATGCTTTGTTACTGCCAAAAATGTCAAAAATAGGCCCTTAAATTGATCAGTCTTGTCTGAGCCCTTAAAATACAATGTGTATTAAAAATGTTTTTAGGGAGCTGAGACCTCATCAGTTGTGGTTATTTTTAAAATGTTAATTCAATAACAACGCATATCAAGAGAAAAAAAATCTTCCATTGCAGTTTGTATCAGAGCCTTTGTATCTGATCACTCACAATCTCCTTTTGTGGTCAAAGAGCGTGAGATCCTTCCTTTGCCGTCCTATTTTCCTCTGTAGGCTGCCATGGCATAACTCATCCACTGCCTTTTCAGCAACAAGAAACACGTGTTTCTTTATTGAAATAGACAAAATAGAAAGCTCCATGAAAAGTTATTTCACAAGCTGTAGAAATAGATTACAATAAGGAAGTTTTCTCTCTTTTTTTAACATATTTTTTTTTAACTTCCTTTTTCCTGAGCATTGCATTTTTTCCAGCTTGCACGTATTCTTGGCTGTCTGAGCTGTCCTGTTACCAGTGTGAAATTTATCAAGAGTGACATTACATTGACATCTGAGAATATATAATACTGGAAATGGCACCAAGTGATACATACCATTTTGATTTTTTTTCTGAAAACCTATATCTGCTACTGTCTGCGCAAATGAATTACAACGGTTTGCTAGCAAAAACACGTGATTGCTGGGCCCCTCAAATACTGCGAAGCGTAGAAAGATGCTTTTTTGTCAAGGTACTTGTAGGTGAGCAATTTCAAAAGGAAAGGCTAGACTTTGAGAATGACTTAACTGTCTGTGGAGGCTTTCTGAGGTACCAGCGAGGTAAACAGTTTTGCAGTAGCATTCTTACTTAAATTTATAATTACTTACTGCAAGTAATTTTCAATAACACATCATGTATAATAGCAAAAGCGTAACTATGAATAACCACAGATGATTGCATCCTTCTTAGATGTTCAATGCCTAAATATTCTTTTTATCCATGTTAAGGTGAGGCCATAGTTTGACAGATACTGTGAGCAAACATCAGCCAGCATTGCTATTGAAAGCAGGAATCCTACCAGCCAGGTAGCACCTAGTCTTTGTTTCTGACAATTCATTCCTGCCCCTGTAAAGGAACCGATATTTGTGCTACTGGGTTGGTGAGATGGTAGTGATTAATTCTACATTTTTTTTACCTGCATTAGTTTTAGTGGAAACAGTCTTCTGATCCCCTTCACTGCATAGCTACCGTGACTCTGCTGGCACAAGCTTGGGGTAAGGTCTGAAGGAATGAGAATTGATGCTCAATGTTGGGAAGAAATGCGAGACCTACTCTTTCAGCATCTTTGCTGGCTTGTGCATTAGCATTACTGGCGAGAGATAAAGCTAAAATTGCACCTACTGTACCTCCTCCATGGTAGTGAAGTAAAGTAAATGTAAGCATTTGTAGGACTGGCACCCAAATTGACTCAAAACTGCGATTACATAATCCTGTTTAGTGATGAACCACTGCAGAGATCTTCAGTTAAGAAATGGCTGGGAGGGGTGTTAAAATTAAATGCTCGGATGCAACACCTGTGTGATAAGTGTCCAGTTTTACCACCATTTATCCAGGTGTTTAGTTTTACAGTGGGTTAGGTCATACAAAACAGTGAACATGCTGAATACAATCAACCAAAACAGTTGAACACACCATTTATTTTAGGCACTGCTTCCTTTCAGGCACACTGTTATCCACAAGGGGGTAGTTAAAGGATTGAGAGCTGCTTCTGAAAAAAACAATGTAATTTCTCCTTATCCTACTTCCTGCTTATATCCTCCAGAAAAAAAAAAAACAAACTATGAAACATATTTTGGTAACCAAATCAGCTAATTCTGCCCTATATTTTCTTGGCCTGGTTTTTAGAAAGACTCAAGTATTGTTTAATAACTTATTTTTGAAATTAAAGAGTTGCTTTAAAAAAAAAAATAGGAGCAGTAATGAAGAGGAAACAATCTGTGCATCGAATAACGGGCTCATGAATAAAACTCAGTTCTCTTAAAAATGTTGTTTTGTTGGTGACATCTTTTTCTCCCATGCTACTGTTGTCTTTTGAAATTTCTTAGTGTTTCATTAATCAGCTTTCTTGATGCTCTGAAGAGCATATCTGATAATCATATAACAAACTGTCTTGTTTACAGAAATCCTTATCTGTGTACTTAATAGCCTGAGGAATCAGCTTGTGACTGAATGCTGTTTGACTGCTGTCCGTAAAACCAGATCAATTGTTTCCATTTACCACTATTTTCCTGGGACAATCAAGCATTTAAATAGTATTTGTGTGGTTGTTTATTTGCCAGCAATTTTAACAGATAATGACTCCTATTTAAAGATTCTGTGCAGAGGATATTTTTGTCCATTCATTTCCCATCTTCCAAATGGGAGAAATTTTTCTACGTGTTGTATACGATTAGACTATGGAAGCAGGGAAAATGTCAGAAATAATCATCAGCATTTTAAATCTATTCAAAGCAGTCTCTGCTGAAAGAGTTAGGAAAGTTCATTAGCTGTGGTAAGGAAATAATAGGGCATGGTATAACAGTGTGACTAGAGATCTCTGCTGTTTGTGTCTGCGTGCATGTATGTGTATGCTTACAGAGTGTTGTTTTGTTAGCAGCTTCCACTTTGGGATGTTCAAATCAGAATCAATAAGGATCAAGATACATTTTGCTTGTGCCCTTTGCAAGTGTGTGTTTGGGTAACTGCCTACACCTAAATCCTAAAGAAAATGTTAATGCTGAGCAGTGTCTGAGGATCATTTTAACATTTCAATAAATACAAAGTCAAAAGGAAAAAACCTACTGGTGCTATTTCACTGACCAGATATCATAGTGATAGACACTACATATGTTTAATTATATCAAAGGAGAAAGAAAACCATTTTAAAAAAAGTATTTTAAAAGCAAGAATGCAAAAGATTTTTTTTCCCCACTTTTTGTGATAAATAGAAAAGTGCTGCTCTTTGGCATGTTTTAGAGAAAAATTTTTTTGATCCTTCTGCAAGTTAATTTCATTTTTCAGTATTTTAGACTATAAATGAAATAATTCTTTATTGAATATATTTGTATGCTTGCAGTCTCATTTATGTTTACCTCTGAGCAATAATTATTATTTTTTTCCCAAGATACCCAGTAAGTAGGACTGTTCAGTTCTGTAAGGATCATAGATGCCAGTCTCTAACAGTTACCATCTAAAATCTGTGTTTCCATGTGAAGAATTGAACAGTGATCCTTTGGGGAAAAAAACCGAACCCTCTTGCTGACATTTACCACTATGAGCAAGAGGATTGTGTCTGTCCTACTGCTGTGGGCTACACAGATTGAAGCAGTCCTATACCAAATAGGTACAGTAAGGTGGGCGTTGTGAGACGAGAACGGCTGGCTAACGGTGAACGTGCGGTGCAAATTGATTGATGTCAGCCAGCACGTGGCTTATGCCGTTGGTAGCTGATGCCCTTGGTAGCTGCAATGTGCATTTATGTGCTGTGACAGAGGAGGTTTCATTGTGGTTGGGACCCCAGCATGGCTGAGCTCCGTTCTTCTTGGCCTGAGGTGGCTTTTCCAAGTGACAGTGTTTTGTGTTTTCAGGACACACCTTGTGGCATACACTTATGCAGCAGTATCTTAACTAGAACCACCTACTCTTCTTTCTGACAGAAATGAGAAGTATGGAGACTGCAGAGCATTTTCTATGTTGCCACTTGGTGAACTGTGCAGGGGAATGGGTTCAGCATGGTTGTTGCTCTTTACAAAATTTTCCTAAATAATTTACAGAGCTCCTTCAGAGTTGCAGCCCCTCGAAAGCAGTCTCTCAGTCATTGTTATACTCTCTCTGTGTCAAGATGAAAGTTACTCAGGTTCCTCCAGTTTCCCAATCTGCTGTTTCAGGAGCGCAGCTAAAGACCTGTAGGCCAATGGTAGCCTACCACCCTTGCTGCCCCAAGAAAAATACCAAAATCAATGACGTACAATGATTATGTTCTGATATCACTGGCATAAGGGCTTGTGACTGGTTTCGATTCAGTTTTGTGTTTTGACTGGTATTTTGATAACTGAGTGTCAGATTCTTGTGCCCAGGAAAAAGTTGACTTCAGCATTTCTGGGTAATAAAAATCATCCCTGGGCAGTACTGGCAACCATGAAAGCTGCTCCTGGTGGGAAGGCAGCTCGTCCACCCGCTTGCTTGGCTCTTTGGGTCTGCTGGCAGCTGTAACAGTTTCTGTGGCTGCACTAGTACAGCTGGCAAGTCAGGAAAAATTCTAGATCACTAAGTTAACTTTTTTAGTTCATTTTTTTTCCCAATTATTGTTCACTTTTTCTTGATCACTTTATTTTTTGTTATAGGGGATTACTGCCACAGCTACATTACCAGAGAGTGGTTCATCACTGGCCTTACGAGCCCTAGGATGGGGCTCACTCTACGCGTGGTGTGGAGTTGGATTGCTCAGTTTTGCCATCTGGAAGGCCCTGGGTGTGCACAGTGTGAGTAGCAAGTATGATCCCCTCAAATACCGTATTTTTCCTTAGGTCATGCAACTTGGGGTGGCATCTCTATGCTACTACAGCCTAGGGGTTACACCTTCTCTCACCACATGTAGAGGGACTAACCAGAGTGTGTGCACACGGGGAAGGCATTCTTGCATCTGCAAAAAATGGGATGTTGTGGGAGGAGACAATTTTGGGGGAGGAACAGTTTTGTCCTGCTTATGTTTATTTGCACAGATGTTTCAGATTCTTCACAAAAGAGCCAGTGTTCTAATTTAGAGACTAAAATAGTAGCTGCAAGCTTTCTGTATCCTTTGCTTATTGAATTGAAGGCTACCCCCGAATCCTATCTTTAGAGCAATCTGTTTATTTGTCCAAGTTCTATTTTTTGCATCAGGACACTGGGGACATAAGAAAAACTGAGAGGAAACCAGCTTGCTTTCTAGTGCGTTTCTGGAAGGGGCAAAGGGGCAAAAGATTTGAGTTTCATGTCCAATAGAGTGGTGGTCCATCACATGCCACATCAAGGCAAAGAAACTCTGGAAGAATCTGTATGTCCGAAGGGGCTAAGGCTATCTTTAGTAAATTGCTTATGTTCCAGTGTTTCATAGTGTTGAGAGTGAACACTAAAGTTCATCTGAGCATTTTTGTTTGCCCCTGTTAATGAGCCATGACTTAAAGAGTCCCCTGCAGCTATAAGTTTGGCAGAACTGTCTGCATCCTCTTTAAGACTAGGAATGAATAGACTTCCTTTATCTTCCATGCAAATTATATATATGTTGAGCAAAGTGTCTCCCAAAACTAAAAGGAGGAAGATACTACTCCATCCTAGTACTGCTCTCAGTAATATCTTTATACAAGTTCTCATTTCTTGTCTCTTCTGCTGATATCCTGTAGGTCATGATTTGAGTCCGAACATACAGCACTATACAATCCCTTATTCTTTAGTTTCCAATGGTGATTCTCAATAGGAGACAGTAAAGGAAGGTAGAACACTAAAAAAGCATAGCAGGGCATAGGAGGTTCGTACAACATTTTGTTTAAACTCAAGTCCTTCTTGTGAGGCTGTAGTGGAATGGCAGAGAAGGAAGAGAAAGACTGGGAGTACTAGTTTGTACTCTCTGCATGCTGAGCTGGAACAGTCCACTCAGTTTACTGTCAGTTATATCGTCAGCCAAAAGGATTCATTTCACACTATGCTGCTGATTCTTATTTTAGTTCTGTCAGAGTACTTCTAGTCCTGCCAAAGGACAGTGGAATCTGACCCCTAGTCTGCAATTTATGTTAACTGTTCTCAGTAAGCTTAATTTTTACTTCCTTGAGAAGTACTGGCCTAGACCCATGGTTGCCTGGTTTCCCTATGAGGCTGCTTTCCTTGAGACTGCCTGACAGGGAACAGCCACATAAGCTTGAGATGGCCAAGCCCCGGGACATGTCAGAGTCTGATGGGGGGCTTCTGGCTACCTGACAGCAGTGGCTCTTGTGTCAGAAGCATGCAGCACACTGCTGTATGAGACTCGTTGAGCATTTGTAGTCAGAAAGCTGTGCCTTATTATATTTCTTTGTTGTGTTAGTGTTGAACAGAGGTGGGGGAAACTATCTTAAGAGGCTCTTGCAAATGCCCGTTGGTATTGGTTTCTGTTGTGGAGTGCTTACATTTCACTGTATTGCACAGCGAGAACTGCAGACACTGAAAGAAGCAGATTTCTGTCAAGAGACCATGTCTGCACATGATTTTGAACAGCTCTCTCCCTGCTCTCCACTGATATATTTATTGCATATATAGCCCCCCCGCTACCAAAACCTTGCCACACAAACCCAACACACCTATATACTTTTAAATTCCCACTGCGGAAAGGAAACATGTACAATAGTGCTACTCATTATGGCAGAATCAAAAATCAGCATTTGTAAATTTCCTGTCACACATTTCTTTTTCCTGTTATATTATATATCTGTTAAAATCAAATATATGTATGTTTAAAACTGCTGGAGGTACAAAAACGAAGTATTCTGACCAAAGCGAAGAGGTTCATTAGCATTAAAAATTTCTAGAATAATTCATCTTTGATTTTTGATTGTTGTTGACTCTTTTTGCATACTACTTTAACATAACACTCAGGAGCAAACACTGACTGTTAAAAAACAGTATTTTTGTGCTTAAATATTTTCCTGAACAGCTGAGATTAAGTAAGGGCTATAAGCTGGCTGGTACATTATTAGTTTTGGACTCTTAAACATATGCTCATAAGAAGGGCTTGTTTATTTTATTTATTTTCTTATTTCAGGGGAACTTTGGGATACTTTTGAAAATTCTTAATTGCTATCGTGTAAGCAAAGATAATAGATTAACAATAAGTTAAAATACTAATTTTTAAAAACACATATGTTGTGTCTAGTAATTTATTAGATGGCCACAAAAAATAAAGTTTTATTCGTGGGAAACTGTTTACTCAAGTTATCACTGAGAGAAATAAAGTTCTTTTCCACATTAGCTGTTCAGACCACAGAAGACACCAACATTTTCAAATGAACATTTTAATTTCAGTTAAACATGTTAAAAAGAGGCTCTCACAGATGTACCTAAATAAAAATGCCTTGAGTCTTCAGTATGGTTGAGTGCTGCGAGTTCGTTTGCTCTGTAGTACGTGCAGGTTCCCAGTATCTGTAGAAGTTGAAGTTAGAATTTCAAACCTAGCATCAGGTATCAAGATTTGAAAGCTATGAACTTAAGGCAAACTTTCTCCTCTGACAGCACTATACTATACATGGCCTGAGGGGAGACTTGACTCATTTTGATGCCAGGAATCTGTGTGAACTTAATAACTAAAGCTTTGGCAGCTGGACAGAGAAGAGGTTCTGTGCTGCCACTTCACCTTACTGCCTGTATGCAGTAACCGGCTGCCTTTGGGACCTGCTAATTAGTGGTCTGGCCTTGCTGGGCAGCAGCTTCATTTCTTTCAGAGCTACTGGTAATATTGATAACATTACTGACAGCTAATATAGTCTCTTGATATTAAATTGTTTCTCTTGACATTAAATTGTTAAGCATAATAAAATTCTGATTGTAAGCACTGCAGATGTTTCAAACAAGAAAGCTGCTTCTGTCACACGTAGGACTACAGTAACTCCTGTGCTCTCTCAAATTCATGGCCTACTCTGTCCCAGTGACTATCTTGGGTGGGATCTTAGCAAATAAAGGGCTGACCTTCCCTTGCAGAGTTTGGAGGGTAGTTCTGAGTCAAGGAAGACTGAGCTGGTACATGTTGTTTAATGCCTCATGGCGTCTCCAAGAGAAAAATACAGGAAGCCACAGTGGAAAAATTAGGTGTGATGGGTTGGTAGGAATCACAAGAATAGGAGTGAGAGATCTTGAAGCATAGCTGGCTTGGCCGGGAAAGCTATTGAGCAGTTCCACTCCTGACTGGCCAGCCTGTGGAGACGGCTGAAGTTGGTGCATGGCAGAGCTTGGGTGGCTCTGCAGCAGGAGGACAGCAAAGCTGAATTTGGAGAAGTGCAGTGGAAGATGTGCTCAGTGTTCTTTGTGCTTTGAACTCTGCTTGCGTTAGCCATGCACTGTTTTGAAACGATGGACTATTCAGTTGGTGTCACTGAATTGTCCGAATCATTATGTCAGCGTACCTGCTGTAAATCCATTGTGACATTGTGTACAAGAAGAGGTGGTGAGCATCACCCACGCACCTGAGAGGGTAAAACTAAACTAGCAAGGTGCTGCTACGATTTCTGGTGGGTTGGTTTTTTTTTTTGGGGGGGGGGGAAGCCTGTATGACTCTCCTGAGCTGCCGAGCGCCGATGAGCAGGCCAGGTTGTGCCCCGGGGCGGGGGCGCAGGGGCGTGGGGGGAGCTCTGCTGCACCGCGGCGCCACCTGCTGGCGCTGGCGGGAACAGCAGCACTGGCGGCCCGTGCGCGGGAATCGGCCCGGCTGCTTCTTCACGCTGACGGAATGAACGGGTTTAATCGTTTTATAGCCGCACGGAGTTTTAAACAAGCATTGCAGTAGTGGAAAACTGCTCTAACCGTTAGTTAGAGCCCAGAAGAGTGGTTTCACGTGGTATCGTTGCCAAAATGCAATGATTTTTAATGTGCGGGGATGTGTTTCCTATGAGCATAAATTATTGACGGGATAGTGGGTGATTGATAAAAATATGTATTACTCTAAGCTTTGTGACTGTTTAAATTATCTTGTCATCACTTACAAAGTCAGAGGTGAAATGACAAGAGCAAACTGGCACAATATTTCCTTGATGAGTTATAATTGCTGTAATTAATCTATGTCCATCATTCTGAAGCAGCATCACGATTGTTCAGCAGTTTGTCTTGTGGAAGGAAACTGAAGCCACAGTTCAGGGTGCCTCATCCGTACACCTTCTGAGACAGCCTGTATTTGCCGCAGAAGCAAGTCGTTGCTAAGATCTGTTCCAGACGCTGAGGTGATGCACCAGCTTTGGTGATACTATATTTTTATTTAATCTTTGTGGGTTTTTTTGTTCTTAAAACAGTGCTGTGGCAATGCCTGCTTTCAGCTTTTAAGTGGCTTTATTGTTAAAGGTGGTTCCCCGTAGCTTTACAGTCTGCTGCTTTTTATGCCAGTGTGAAAACCCAGGGGTGGTAGTAGGTAACTGATCTTTATATCTTGGTAAGGGATATAAAAGATTTTACGCTGTCTCAGGTTGGGTTGTTAATATCCCCTGACTGCAGTTACCACTGCTGTAATCTGAGGGCAGGCTGGTAAGTAATAAACCCTACTAAATTCTAGTCAACTCTTATCCCTAAATGGAGAAGTGATGGATCAGTGAGGACTTGGTTTGATGATGTTTTAAGTTCTCTTTTTCAATAATGTAAAAGAGAAATCTTCATTTTCAGAACCTAGGAGGTGGTGGTTATCTAGTTTTATATTGTACCTTTTGCAGAAAATAACCAGCTGTCAGTAATGATCAGACTTTTTTAACTTGTTTCCTGCAGTCTCTTAGGAAAATATTTTAAAATCAGTCCACCTTTGATTATCTCTGGGCATTGAAGCTCTGTCTATATTAGCAAGTAACATTGACCAACAACACTGGGCCAGTGAAGCAACTTGAGGCGGAGGACCTGACATCTACAACCATTCCAAGGCATTTTTAAAATTTGAACTGACTCTGGCCTTGCCCCAAGGCTTGAATGCCTATTTGCAGTGCGAGTATGTTATGTGTGCTCCTAGAATGCATCTTCAGTTTTGTGTCGCCCTAAAGAAACCCAGTTCATGCATTTTGAGACTGTTCAGCAGTACACAAACTCATGACCAGTAAGCATGGACAACTGGGAGATTTGATTCCAAAGGGCACTCCTCATCTGAACCCTGGGCTTGTCCAGGCACACCCACAGCCTTCCTCCCTGAGGCACTTCACAAAATAGAAGGACATGTGCAACATTGAACACAAATTTAATAACTGACATATGACTTGAAACAAAATGGCACATTTTTAAACACGTGCATTTGCTATTTAATAACTTCCCCATCATGGCATCTTTCATGGCATTATATTATGGGGTTTTGAGCTTGCAACCTCAGAACTCTGTAGCCGTCCACCCCTGGTGCAGTGGGCTGTTTTCTGATGCGAAACACAGAGGTATTGAAATAAATTTTATAGAAGAGAATGGATTTGGCCAATTCATGATTATTTTTTTTTTTAAGTTAAATAGTAGCAGTGTCATGTAAAAGGTAAAGTCTGATGTGTGGCTGAGGGAGGCCCTCCCATTGAGTCATGAGGTTCAGAAAGGACCCCCTTGCTTTCTAAACTCTTTCTCAGAGAGGAGCCTAGGTGCGGCTAGGTGCAGTCTTAGTCTCAGACTTGGTCAGTGGTTCATGTCTAAAGGATTATATATATAGCCTCTTACCAGAGTCAACGTTTGCCTGTCAGAGCCCCCAAATAACTTATACCGACTCAGTTTCGTGAAGTTGAAACTAGTAGAAAGTTTATCAAAGCGACAGATTTAAAGAGTTTGGAATTGCCGTTGATAAATGCACTCACTGCAATAGCGCTAATATATGTCTATGATTATAATTATAATTCTAGCAAAATACTATCCCGGGTATTCTCACCAAAAGGGTGAAATCACAATTGCTTACCGAGAAGGCATCCCTGTCTTGGGTGGAGGAGAAGGAGCACAGCCCGTCGATGGCCTCTTTGAGGTCTTCAATTTCTTCTCTCCCCCTCCGGGGGTAACTTCCTCAATATCCTTTATACCCCAGCTTAGTTGTTCCCTCCCAGGGGTGACGTTTAACATGATTTGGGTGGAGAGTCGAGTACTCTAGTCATATATGTTTAGCATGTAGTCCTTTTAGCTCATTAGCATATTTAGGGGTGTCAACTTTAATATTCATTTTGTGGATAATGAAGCAAAAGGTCTGGCTCCGGGCACCGTGGCCTTCAAAATTCTATGTAGAAACCGTCTATCTGTTTATTCCGCTTTCTCTAGCCAAAACAGGGCCGTCTTGCTGCTGTAAGACTCCCTCCTTCGGCTGCTTCTCATACCAACCTTGCGGATCTCCATCCACAATGTTTGTACAAGAGCGGACACCTGTGTTTTTAACCTCTTAGGTACAATTCCTACATCATTCACCCCGTGACTATAGTCACTCGATTCGAGATCCAGATCATGTTTGTATAAAGTCAATCTGGGGAGTATCCCTTACGTTTGAAGTTATTTCCTCTTTACTCTGGTGCAGCTCCAATTCCGTCCACCCAGATGCCACATGTACTTGACGAATGAATACCCAGGTTAGCATAGATTTGATGCAAGCTGATAATACACAAAACAAAACAATCATAATGATTATTATCAATATGAATTGCAATAAAGAAGCAAGCCATCGTGATAGTGAGAATCCTAAACCATGTAAAAGTTTGTTCAACCATCCTACTTCCATGCTTCCTCTAAGGTCTCTGCTTTTGCTACATGCTTCATATGCTCTAATTGTTTGTTAAGGTTTTGTGTTACATTTGGTATGTGGATACAGCAAGTGTTGTTGGCTAAGTTCAAGTATCCACACACTCCATTTTCATGCAATAACAGCAAATCTAATGTCAGTCTGTTCTGTAATGCCATTGTCGATGTACCCTGTAGCTGTGTATTCAATTCTTCCAACCCGACACAAGTTGCAGTAGCCAATGCTTCAAAATGTCTAGTGAGGTTATATAACATCATTCAATTCTGGAATGCTGTTATTTGAGGTGTGAAAATTGATTCCCGAACCCATCCAGCCACAGTTCCTGTTGTCGGATGTGGCCAGGGGTCTTTTGATTGTCTTTTGATTCGTCCCCACAGAGCTGGTACGAGAGGTTGCTTCCTCCAGAGGCGGCAAAGTGTTAACAGTCCCAGTGTGTGTTGACGTTGTTGGCCCTCCACGGATAAGTCTGTGGTCCAAGTTCCATCACTACTAACCCACACAGTGTGTCCCATAGAGGATATACTGAGTTTTGAACAAATTATATCAGAACAGGTATCATTGTTTGTCAAATGAGACCGAGTGTCATTGAAGTGGTGCAATTATGACAAATACAACCTAATCAGAGGGCTTGAGCTATCGGGCCTGGTCTCTGGATTTTGATTTCTCGACTACTGCAATTATAAACTTTAGTACAATTCCAATTATGACCTTTTGGACTATCTAAGCAAGAAATATTAAAGTTTGCATATTAGACACTGACATGTATGCAATTGTCTGGTAATCCAATGGTCTTATTCCAATCAATGCACCAGTCAGTAATCTGCATATAAGCCCAATCACCATGTTGGTGTGCTCCCCACACCCTGGGTATACTCATTCCCCGTGGTGTGTTGGTGCACTGGTCTCCAGAAGGATGATAGATTGTCCCAGTTGTTTCATCACCAGTCTCAAACTTCGGTGGTTTAGTAATATTGCAGTTACCTATGCTTCCATTTCCCTTAGGGGTCCATTATAAAACATGTTTCCCTTCCTCACTGTGCCATGTTAGATTGATATAGGGGAGTCCATGATCCCTGGTGCAATTTCCTGGTATTCGGAGTACCTGTGAACACAAAAGAAGAAGTGCTCGGTCTTCATTTGACCGGCAGATAGTAGATTAGAAAATGGGTACTATCCATCCAGTACTGATTTGATGGAGTTTTCCAGAGCTATCTTTCACTTCCCAAGTTTGGGTTACTAATTCTGCAATGTTTGGTACGGCTGCCATTAAAGGTGCAATATTGGCACTCAGTCGCCTATAATCAATTGTAAGACACCACTGTCCATTCGGGTTTTTTACTGGCCAGACAGGAGAATTATAGAGGAAGTGTGTGTGAGTAATAACACCTCTCTTTTCCAAATCTGTTACTACCCCATCAATGCCCGAATGTGCAGCTGCTGGCAGGGGGTACTGCTTTACATTAGTAATTTTCAATGGGGGTAAAGGTACAGACATTTCTAATAACTTTATAGCTTTAGGCTCATCCTCTTAAAGCCATACTATTTCTCCATCACCTTGTCTGGCAAAACTCCAGACTGACCCATCAGGGAGTTTCCACACTCTGCCATACAACACATCAAACCCCAATATGTTAGTACTAGCAGCACTGACTAATACTTCAGTGCGGGTCAATTTCTTTTCACCCGGGAGCCAAAGGGCAATTTTTGCTCTAGGGCGTTCCTTTATGATCCCATCAATCCCTGTTAATTTTGCCTTACAGTGACCGGGTTTTATATTTAGGCATTCCACGATCTCCTTGGTGATTACTGACGTTTGCGCACCCGTATCAATGAGGAAATTTGTAAAAATTCTCTGTGGTCCTACTGGAATAGCAATGATAGGTTTGTGATGCTTATTAGAGAGCCATTGCATAGCTAGTACTCGCTGGGCAGGGTGGCTCACTGCCCTCCCCGGGGATGCAAGTTTTTTGTTGGGGCAGCAGGGGTATCTGTTAAATCAATTAAGTTGTGCTGCAGGGCTGAGGGCACAGATCTAGCAGGAATCGGTTTCTTTCCTGTTGTCTGGCTACTCCCTGCTGAATTAATTCTTTGGCTTAGTGAATGTACCAGAGCTCGGAGGTCAGTGGTGGGTGTGCCATATAGTATCTGTCGTGGCACTCCCATCGCCAGGGCTCTGCGCCACAGGTCGTTACGTTCCTTATCAAACTTAGGTGTGCACTCTGGTTTAAGCTTAGTGCTACGAACCTGACGAACTCGCCGAGGGGGTGGTTGTGGTGTTTTCCCGGTGGTCGGTTCGATCCAGCCCATGCGGCGCCCATAACTCACTAACTCTTGTACAAACTCATTCCAGGTGGGAATCTGCTGATTCCTATAATTAGGTCTCCCTGCTCGGCGTGCATGGTAAGGTCCAGCACTGGCCTCCTGAGTGGCTCTAATCCTGTCCTGGACACTGGCTACATATGTCTTTAGACTATCCGGGAGTCCACGGATAAGAGGAGTTAATTGTGCTGGATCAACAGGGGCTAGCATTGGGGATCTCCTCAACATATCCCTCTCATACATCGCTTGTATGCAGGCTGCCTTTTGTACAGACACAACCAAGTCGGAGAATCCTGAGGTTTTGATAACAAGGGGTTCTCCTCTGTCTTGCGGATCTATGCTGCCAGCCCAGTTAGCAGCCCGCATTGTTAATGAATAATTATGATCGCCCGGTGTAGTGGTTAAAAACACTCCAGGACCCCAGTAGCCTTCAGCTTCTACCTCGCTCAGTAAGATTCGATCCCCCCCCGTAAGGGAGACTCGCCACACATATTCTGTCTCAGACTCCTCCAGATGCCTGGAATACTTTTCCTGCAACTTGGCCAATTCAGCAGGAGACCAAGGAATGGTGTGTACCGTAGTACAAACATCGTCATCCCCCTCATCTGTAGTTTTGGTTTTAATTAACGGTCGCATAGGCACGGATTTGGGGGTAAGAACAGAATCTGCCACCAATTCATCATCGTCATTATCATTCCAAATGTCTCCATCCCACGTCTCGGGGTCTGCACAGTGTATTAATTTGTGGACTTGTTTAGCTGAGACTGAGGACGGCATTTGATCTAGTAAGAAATTTAGTAAGTTTTCCTGCAGCTGTTTTTCTCGCCTTTCAAATGTGGCTACTAGCAATTTAAGTTCCCTAATTTCCGTATTTAAGTTTTGGTTGTCTGACATGAGAGAATCTACTCGTGTTCCCAATTTCTCATTGTTTTCTTTTTCCAAAGTTAATGATGTTTTCAATTTCTCATTTTCCTCCCTTTCTAAAGTCAGTGATGTTTTCAATACTTCATTTTCCGACTTTAGAGAGGCATATTCTACATCTGCAATTCGTTCAGGGGAAGGGGAGGTTTTGATCTCTTTTTGCGCGCAAGATAAACAAGCCCCCAACACCGCACAAACAATTCCTTTGCCTTTACCTTCGTTGATCTTTTGCTCGATTCTGCACAGTTCTGTCCGCTCTACCACTTTGTCCTCATCTCTCCAATATTTTTGGGCCCATTCTATTCCCACTTGGGGTGGTGTACTGTTATATTTTCGCAGCAGTTTATCCATGGCAATCCTGCCGACTATGCCAATTTTCTGTCATGTAAAAGGTAAAGTTTGATGCGTGGCTGAGGGGTGCCCTCCCGTTGAGTCACGAGGCTCAGAAGGGACCCCCTTGCTTTCTAAACTCCCTTCTCACCGAAAGGATGAAATCGCAATTGCTTACCGAGAAGGCATCCCTGTCTTAGGTGGAGGAGAAGGAGCACAGCCCGTCGACGGCCTCTTCGAGGTCCTCAATTTCTTCTCTCCCCCTCCGGGGGTAACTTCCTCAATATCCTTTATACCCCAGCTTAGTTGTTCCCTCCCAGGGGTGACGTTTAACATGATTTGGGTGGAGAGTCGAGTACTCTAGTCATATATGTTTAGCATGTAGTCCTTTTAGCTCATTAGCATATTTAGGGGTGTCAACTTTAGTATTCATTTTGTGGATAATGAAGCAAAAGGTCTGGCTCCGGGCACTGTGGCCTTCAAAATTCTATGTAGAAACCGTCTATCTGTTTATTCCGCTTTCTCTAGCCAAAACAGGGCCGTCTTGCTGCTGTAAGACTCCCTCCTTCGGCTGCTTCTCATACCAACCTTGCGGATCTCTATCCACAGTTTGTATGAGATAAGCGGACACCTGTGTTTTTAACCTCTTGGGTGCAATTCCCACAAGTTGAAACATCTTATTTCAACATCCTCTATATGAAATGCTCAATGAAGTTTTAAAATTTTTAGTTGTAGAATAAGTGGTTTCACTCAGTAAAAAAAATTAAAACTAAAAAATTCAAAATGATCTTAAAACCCCTGTTGTTACAGTTGACCTAAACAAGTATTTTCATGAAAGTTTCCAAAAATTAAAACTTATTTTATTTACTTATTCTACAGGTGTTATGATCCACTACACCTTTTTGTTGCTTGGAAAAATGTTAGTTTCACAATTTTATAGGAGTTACAGTTGAGTTGTAAACCCATGTTTTAAATAAGAAGGTTTTTGTTTTTAATTAAACTTGCAGCTATAGAATACTTGACGGGTATTAAAACATACCTATGAATGCCTGATGTTTTGGTTTTTTTTAAACTATGAGCAATTATGAGCCTTCTTTTAAAAGCAGAACAATAACCTCAGCCCTTGGAGACTGAAGCATACAACAATTAGCAAACAAGATAAATTATGCTTTAAGAGCCCTTTTGCTCTTCATGCCCTCGATAAACTAGGTTTTATTTTCTCAGAAAGAAAAGCATTTTTTCTCCCATAGGAAAAGGGCCAGGACGATTCATATGTAGGTTTGTGAGATTCTGATTGTTGCTTCCGCATCTGTTCCATGGAAAGCTGGGGAAATAGTGAGAAAAATTGCCTAGTAATTTGTGACTAATATAGTTATAAAATATTAGTTTATCATTTTTATGGTGACTCCTAATGAAATATCCTGGGTTTCATTGATCTTAAACTTTAAAATATTAACAGTCTAAAACAATTGCACAGCTGTGTAGAGACATCTAAAACAATTAAAAGCGATACAGAGAGTATATGCTTGCCGTGGTTTTGTTAGTAAGGACGTTTCCTAGGCAGGCTACTTTTCTCTAGAGGAAATCTAACCTCTAAATCACCATTTTAAGCATAGAAATAACAACATGCCCCCACTTATTTTGAGAGGTCTTTGATATAATTTTGTGAGACTATAGTCATAGGTACAGTATAAATACAAAGGAGTATTGGCTTTAAGGATGGATTAAAAAATTTAAAAAATAAAATGAGAACATGGACACATAGTCTTCAAAAATTATTGCTTTTGGCATCTGTAAATAGTACTAAGATCTATAGATCTCAGCCAAGTATAGGCGTATTGCAGTGGCTGAAATTTTTGTGCTATTTCATAAATGAACAAATGTTGCTATAAAAGCAACATTTTTTGTTGTTGCTATTTTTTAATATTAGTTGTATTTAATCCTCACCTAAGTATTATTCATGAAGTTTGCATAGCAAAAGCGTATCTTTTCCTTGCTACTTCATGATCATACATTCCAATATAAATCCGATCTGTCCAATTTTTTTAACGGTCTTTTATTTCCTCAATACTTATTTAAATTCAAGCTTGTAGAAAGAAGATGGAGTACTAGTACAAGTTAGCACTTCCTCCTCCTCTTTATACAAGGTTTTTCTGTACTGCTTATATTGCCTAATTAGTTTGGTGCAGAGAAGACTTGCCTCCACACATATGTACTGCTAGTATTTTATCCAAGAAGTAAAGAAAAAAAAAGTAACCTGTGAACTTCACGGTAAACTTGATAAGGCAGAATGCTTATTCAAGGAATAAGATCATAATTTTCCTCCTGGAAAGCTGCTACATCTGCATTATGAATAGGGACAGCTGTAAGTAAGTATTTCAAGAATATGGGAAGACTAACTGTAGCTGTCTTGAGGAATTACTCTGCTGTGTCTTGGGAGAGACTCGTAGCTGTTAGCTGCCACCAACCTGTTAAGAAGCTAGAAAGAATAAAACCATGTTCAGCCTGTGGTTTGAAATTGCCTCTGTGGAACAGTTCCACATCGCTGTAAGTGGACAAGTGGGTTGATCCACTTCTCAGCTGCATGTAACTGCAAACTATACGTGTACAACTACAATCTGAATAAAAACTTACTTGATAGGTGCGAATTATTTGTGCTACATCTTAGTCCCGTGGGATCTTCCTGTGCTTTGTTAAGTGTGGTGGGATGGCCACACTTGTCTTACGCGTCTCTGGTCCAAGACCCCAGCTGCTCTGCTTGCCTGGGGGCACCCAGCCGTCCCTGCCTGGCCCTGGCTGTCACACTGGCTCTCACAGGTTTCCTGTGTGGAATTCAGCCCCAGTCGTGGCATCGAGGCTTACGCATCACTGAAGAGTTTTGGTTTTGTGCTGGCTCTTTTCCCAGCCATCAGCCTCACTTGTGGATGATACATACCATGAATTCCTGGACATACAGAGGAAAAAAAATTACTCAGGTTGCCCTTTTCAGGAACTGCCTGCTTGCAGACAATTCATATTTTTAATTTAATTCAGAAACCCAAATTACAGCACAGAAGAGCTTACAGAGTTGGGATGCTCATCCTGAGATTTTGAGGCCATTAACTAACTTTGCTTTATACATTTAGATATTTAACTAGTTTATATTTTAAATTACTTTAATCTTAATTTTTCAAATTGCGCAGGGTGACTAAGGAGCAATGACTAATATACTGTAATAGATTAATCACATGGATGTCCTTTCGGGGCACCCAGATTTCAAAGTAACAGAAATAAATGGTGTGTTCCTCAGTAATATCAATAGTATTTCACTCCATTTTTCTGCATGGCATGAAAGGCTTTTGCAACAAGATAGTATAATCCAGACTTTCTACCATTACTTTTATTTTGAAGCCTGATGCAGCATCACTGAAGTCAATGAGAATAGGCTTGAGAATGAGACACTGACTTCATCTACTTTGAGATAGCATATACTACAAAAACTTAAGTTCTTGGCATTTTATTTCAGAAAGATCAACATGGAATGTATAAAATTTCAAAGGATACTCCTGTATCTCTGAACCTAAGGAAATTACTTTTTTTTTTCCAGATTGTGGTTTACAAAATTACTGTCTTGGTGTATATAAGTTAATAGCTGTCTTTCCCGTTGATCATAATTAGCTAATTATTTCCCTTTTTTTTTAATTCAAAATAATCTAGCCTTAAACCAGAACAGTTGTGGGTTTTTTTAGGCTTTTCTACTGGAATGGCATCTTCCTTTTATGATAGATGTATAGAAAGATACTTTGAGGCTACCAGTTCACAATCCCACTTTTGGGAGCTAAGTAGCATTCACACCGAAATTAAATCAAACAGAGTGAGGTTAGTAAAACACGTTTGTGATGTAGACCAGCTATCTTCCCATTTGTGAAATGCATTCATTTACGAATGAGTGACATGGAAAAGTGACACTTGGAAAAGTAATGTGAGGGAAGTATTTCATGTGTTTTATCTCTTCATGTGACCCAATCACTGGAAAAGAGACTGCCTGACCCTTGTGACTTGACAGCTCTTAGTAGCTCACCAGTAATTTAAGACAGAATATGTAGTAGCCGTGGGAGGCTACATATGTATAATGGTTTGGGAACTGTGACAGCTTTGCTCTAAACAGTGACGGTCCTCTCCACCTCTCCCTGTAAAGTTCACTTGGGTTATTTTCATGTTGTTTTTCTTTTAAAAAGCACAGGACATGTTTTACCCAATTACACAGGATTTATAGCGATATGTTTCTGGAAAAATATGTGTATACGTTCGTTTAATTTTAGGCATTGTAAACGGCTCTCTGATTTCAAAGAGAGCAGTCAACACTGCATTAGGTTAAGCATGCGTGTAAGTCTCCATGGGACAGGGGGTTAATATGAGCTCTTGGTTTCTCTAGATGGTTTAACAAAATTCTACTGCTGCTTTTCTCTATGCAAGCCTGAAACACTGGCATCAGCAAACAGTTTGTGAACAGTGCACTATGCCAGTATGGTGTAAGAGAGTTAAATATTAGGATGTATACTGCTAGGATTGACCCTCTGAGGACAGTTTTCATAGACCTGTAGTTCTGAATAATCCGAACATTCATAATACCTTTGCCAATGAAGTGCAAGATCTATGAATATGAACCAGGGCTCTATTTTCTACGCTTATTTTAGAGGTCAGCGTGCAAACCGGCACAGGGTGACCTGCAGTGAGTGCCCCATTTTACACTGAGAATCAGAGAATCACCTTCAGTCAGCAGGCTGTCTGCTCTGCTCTTCAAGTACTCCAAGGGCTCAGTGCTTGCCGTTTTCTACAAATAACTCGCTATTTCTGTATGCAGACCTTGGTAATCATTTGCTAACAAGGGCGACAGCAATCATTTTAAGATTTGGGAAGAGGTGGCAAGAATAATCCTCTTTAATGCTCTTTAATCCAGGGCAGCCCATCTTGTCTTCATGCCTTGTGAAATGGAAGGTGGCTGAAGAGAACGCAGGGCACGTACATACTGTATCCTGCTGCCAGTCGATATTCCAGTTCAGGGCATCTAACCTCATTTCACTTGGAAGCTAATGTAAGCAGTTCTTACTGGTACGAGCACTGAAATAGGAAACTAATAATTCCTAGAATCTGGGTTAGCCTATTATGAATGTCAGACATTAAAGAGAACATTTCTTCATAAAACTTTCATTCTAGGATTCAAATAGACTCTTTTAGCCCCTCTTCCATTCATTTTAATACGAACGGCCACATAAGTGCTCTCAGTAATAGCGCAATCCCAATTTTTGCGTGACATTCTGTCAACGATGTACATTAAAAAGAGATTATTAAATGGAAGATGCTTTTAGGTCCCTGTATTTTTGCCACCTGAGGCAGGATCATTAGGTTAAGATAAGAAAATAACAGTGATCTGTAGCTATTACAGATTATTTAATGCAGTAAGGTAGATGATACCCTTTTAGAAAGAAGCCTGACAGTCAGAGGTGGAACAGTTACTGTAATTTATTTGGCAGGGAAAAACAGTGTCAAGCTTTGCAATATCTGTGATAAAAAAAAATAAAATTCACTTGAGTGAAATTCACTTCAGAGAGTTGCCTCCAGGAACAGAGAATGCTGGAATGTTAAATCAAGAAATGTATTACAAATCGTTCATGTACCACTAGGTTCAGAAGCAGCAGCTGAGAGAGCGGCCCGTGATACTGAAGGCAGCAGAAAGAGGTAAAATACATTCAGCTTTTAGTGCTCGGTTTACTACACTATTAATTGAAGACATTATCACAGTTGAACCGAGAACCCCAGTGTCAGTGTGGCTGACAGTAATAAAGAGGCCGCCATTTCAGTGAATTATTTCAAAACATTCCAGTACTTAGTACATAGCACATTAGCTTTCATAATTAAATTAATGCCTTTTGATGTGAGACTGCTGGCATGTGTATTGTGGAATCTGGAGGAAATACAGGAGAAGATTTCCAGAGAGGGAGACCTCCTGAGCGGCATGCCTACTAAAAAGAAAAAGCAAGGCAAGACACAGATTCCTAATTGCAGCATTTCCTTCATCAAGAAGTGTTCTTGTCCCCAAGAGGTAAAGCAGGTAAAGCCAAGGTCCCAGTTCTTGCACCTCAAGTGTGCAGTATTCATAGAACACAAAGCTAGATTCATCATCTTCACAAGAAGCTCACCACACTGCAGGAGGTGACTGGACACTAGTAAGCCCAGTTCATTGAAGGACAGCTAGTTTTCATGTTTAACGAACAAATTTTACCTTCACTACAGGGATTCTCTGAAGTTACAGTGGGCCTGGTATGATACTGTCAACCAAATGCAAGCAAGAACAACCCCAAGGCCAATGAGTTACTTTGGAGGACAAATTTAGTCCTAAATATATAAATATATTAAATAGAATTTGGCCAGTCAAGGCCCACGATATTGAGCTGAAAGAAGTCACAGCCTAAAATTTAATACTAGAAGGGTTCATAAGCAGGCAGACATAGGCACTGGGAGAGAAGGGATAGGAACTTTGGGATGCTGTTTCCATGGTTATTTTTGTATGTATACATTGGTTCCATTACATCAGAGAGTAGTTATTTTTAAAAGTCTTCTCCATGCTTTTAGGCAGTGTGGCAAGTGAGCTTTAGCGGAGCTCTGAGTGCAGGGAGGACAGTGGCTGGGATTTGGAAGTCCATTCAGGATAGCAACAAGCACAAATGTGCAAATGGAGGAAGAAACTCAGAAGCTGGCAGTGTTAGTGGAACAGAAGAGAAAGGGCAGATACCTTAGAAGTCCAGATCAAAGCCCTAATGAAATCCTGTACTGCACTTTCTTACTGGGAGGAGAGGGAGACTGGGAAAGTAGAAATCTGTGACTAGTACTAATTACGTTGCCTAATGTATTATTAGTGAGAACTCAAAAACTGTTGTGGAGAGAAATAATAGGGTGCGGTATCTTTTAACTTGTATAGAAATGAGAGCTTCTAGTAAGCGTTAGTAGCTGTGACATTTGTATCGTGAAGAAATTGGCCCCATTTAGACCCGCTGTGAAGACATTATGTATTGGTGAGGCCCATGCCTGTCACTGTAGGTAATGTCCTTCTTAACTAGCTGACAACCTAAAGTATAACGCTGAGAAGGCAATGCACAGTGGTGATCAGCTTGGCATTGTGATTTATTAAAATAGCTTGCTGTCCAGGAATCACAAAGGAAGAAAGTTTGTGAAAAAATATAAAACACGGTCGAAGTTGTGAATTGCAATGAAAAACTGTTTTTTGTGTGGGAAGGGGCTTGTGGAAAAGGGCATAGATGCTGGCAAGAGAGGAAGTGGTAAATGAGACATTGAGTCTAGCATCGCTTGCAAAGTGGTTTTACAAATAAGCATCAAAATCTGAGAAGATGAGGCTGAGGAAATTTCTCAGGGAGTCTTAAAAGCAAAAGGAAGATGTTGAATATTTCAGATTTAGTCCACGTGTTAAGGAAAAATTGCTTTTCCAGGAAATGAGTTGCTTTTACCTGCAGAACATAAATTAGTGTTCTGAGGGGAGAAGAATCTCAATATTCTTAAACCTGCAGCTGCTAGCAGTATTTTAGTGCTTTCTAAATAAATACCTTTATTCTTTCAGAACAGAGCTGTAGTGTTTTATTTCCCAGACAAGATTGCTTTTTGCATTCAAGGGTTAGGGTTTGCCATGTTAGTAATTGTAAGGTAGCTGTTAAGGTGAGGAAGCACTGTAGTTTTCTGAATGGCTCTCCCCCCAGTCATTCTCTTTTTGGAGGCTTTATATAATTTCTTTCAGTTTTCCTTGGGTTTTGTGTGTCTTCAGTGGAGTAACAGAGGTGTCCTGTAGGGCATGCAAGTGCATCGTTTAAATTTGACACTAAAAGAAATTTAAAAGTCAGAGTTGAGAAACAAAAAAAATCCACGTTGCGCCAGATCATTAGCTGGTATAAAATGTTTTATTTCCAGTTATACCAACGGAGCTACAGCAGTTTACATCAGGATAGGATCTGACCATTCCTGTGTTATCAAACACCCGGATAGTACTTCTATGAAAGAGTAGGAGAGTTGGTTAACTCTTTAGGAAGTAAAAAATATTAAGTAAATTGAATACTTTCCGCACATTAGAGAACTGGGGCAACTTAATTACAGAGGACTGGAAAAAACAGCTAAGCCAAAGCTCCTAAAGCATTTCCTATTGTAAATACTCACGTTTAATTGTCAGCAATTGTTTAATATAATTTGGGCTGTTCCCCTACGTCAGCTCTGATACTGGTGTTTATTATTCTTGGAAATATTAGCTGTCTATGAGAGCTTTTCAGTTTTAAATAAGAAACAAAAATATTAGTTTAGGAACAATTGTGGGTGATTGCCAAGATTTTTAAAAACCAAGAGCTAATAATTAATCAAAACAGCTATCTGATCAGAATAAAATTTAAAGCAGACAGTGAATTAGTTTTTACATAAGAACACAATCAGGATAAAACAAAAGGGTTAATTTGGCTTGAATTTTCCTCCTACTTTATATAACATGTATTTTTATTTGATTACCAGTACCCAGGCATTTGTACACAAAAACTTGAGTTCTAAAATGCTTTAATCCATCAGAGTTAGTTTTTGTCTTAGTAAAGGATTGGTAATTTCTTTGTGAATTGTTTCATTCTTTGTATCAGCTGTAACTTGAAAAATTGCATTCCAGCAACATTTCTCTAAAAAACGACCAGTTCTTTGTCAGAATTATTCATACGCAGGAGGACTTGAGCAGAAAATGGCCCAAAGGTATTTGTAAAAAACCTGATGGCCCATAACGCGCAAAATATAGGCATATTAGAGAAGATGCCTATGTGGCTGTTTAGAATATCTAGATTTCCTGGAACCTCTCTGTGGGACATTCTGCCTGAGACAGCATTTGGTCTTCAAGAGATTATTGCATCCAGTGCTTGAATACCACATCCTGTCTTCTCTGCATGAATGTCATAGATTCTGTAGAGCTTCCTAAAAATAGCAGTCCAAAACTTCCCCTGTACATCCTGCTGTTTGTATAACAGGATTTTCAATGATTTGAATTTTCCATGCCTATCCTTTAAAAATGTATTATGTGTAAAAATATATGTAAAAATCTTGGAAGAAAGAAACCTGCTAAATCTAAATATGAGCTTCAAACAGAAGTGATTTTTAAAGAAATTAAATTTCAGTTCTGGCCTGCCAGAACTATTGAATCAGACATTGGTGATAAAATCGTTATCATAAATACAGATTTGGCAATTGGTATTAATGTAGTGATATGCAGAATATAAAACTAGCAAACTTCCTCTTTCACAGCATTTTAATTTAACAACAATGAAAGAAAAGTTTGGTCGTATGTATTGTTACGAATCTTGTTTTCCTTCCTACTAATGTATAAATTTGAATGAGACTTTGTTTTGCCACCTGTATCCATATGGTGGGATAAACTGATAGACCAGTATTTTTTCTTTAATCCTTGTCTTAAAATCCTTGAACAGACCTACTGGGTCTTTAATCCATTACAAGTGTAGAAAAAGGCACTGCAGTCAAAATATGGGCACATTCTATGGACATAATTTTCCTCCAAACAAAAATATTTTAAATGTGTGTGTATGTGTGTATAGTAGTTCATATAGCAGTAGTGAATCATTCAGGCAAGTGGTCCAAATTAGGCACCCCAGTCCGGTGCTTTAGAAGGGGCCATTGTTGTGGGTCCCTTCACACTGTTTTTCACTTTGTTAATTGAACCAACATAATCAGAGGGAAAGTCTTAATTTTCTGTTAAAGTCTTTTTACCTCTTTGTTACCACACACAGCTTATGTTGTGGAATAAGCCCGGGTTCGTGATGCTCCTTATTAACAGTTAACAGATTTTATTTTTTAATCTCTTTTATAGATGAAAGAATTCCGAACTAAAATGCAGTCAATGTTTCCAGCAATTCCTAAAAACAGTGAGTGCACCGTTGAATGGGAAGACTTACTTAAATCCAAGTGAAAGACTCAGAGGTGTTTGGAGGCGTCTCTTGCAGCAAGAACAGGAGCGGAAGTAGCAGAAGTTTCCCATCTGAAAAACAGAGAAGAAAACACAGACTGAGCAAGCTACTGACTGAGGTCACTGAACCTGGGGATGCCAATTAACATCTAGCAGCAAGGGAATTCAAAATGAAACAAAACAAAAAACCCCAAAACCAATTTATATTGTACTGTTCAGCATGCTTGGTGTAGTTGATTTGTGAAGAAATGAACCCTGCAACATAATTTGGATCCAACTTGAAAAGAGACTATCTTCTGAAGACTTAAAGAAGAAACTGATCTTCAGTTGTAAATATAAGGACAAAACCCCAATAACCTCTTATCCCAGCCCACTTATTAAGAGAAATTTTAGGAAATTTCTCTAGGAAACAACAGTACTTTCATCAAGTCGATTCTAACAGATCTTTTACTGAGCCTAAAGGCTCAGTAGCCTTTAGGGCACTCTTCTAAAAATAAAGGAGTTATTTCAATTTGTAACAGAGAAAACACCTAAACCAAACTATTTTTGTATGTCTGAAGGGAAAGTTTAAAACATCCAATATGCAAGTAGTGACCTACTGAGCTCCTCTGTAGAGCATCAGAAGAGATCTCTACAAAGTGTACTGTTTTCTCAGTATTCACTTTTTTTATTGGATCCCACAATAGAGAATCCAATAGTTTGCATAAAAGTCACTACTATATTTCTCTAGCGATTTAAGTTGTAAGTGAAAAAGGCATAAAATAGCGAGACACCCAGTCTGTCCTACACAAATATTTTCAGCAAAGAAAATGTATGGGCAGGGCTGGGTTTTTTGTATTTCAGTGTTCCTGTGGCTCTTCTACCAAGAGAAGCAATGTGACATTTTCCACACTGCAGTAATCTCATGAAGTGTGGGCGTAAACTGGGAAGAGTAATGTCTTACTCAAACATTGTATTTGCAGAACTGTAGATCTGTAAAAATGCAGAGATAAAAAAATGCTATCAGTGATCAATCCTTTGTTGAATCCTCAATTATCAGGTCTTTTTATTAATTGCACACAGTCCAATCAGTCAATTGTCAGATTTAATAAAGTCCTCTTAAAACCTGTCTTTTGTGATTAAGTCTTTATATTCCTAGGAAAGAACATTAAAAAACCCCTTTAAATGTCAGATGAATAATAGAGAAGTATGGTTTTCCTATGAAACATGACAGCATTAAAATAATATATTTAAAGCAATTGAAGTGTAATAGTTGACATCTTTTCCATAGCTTGATGCTTGTAATCCAATATTAAATAAATTGTGGTGAATACTGCCATCATATGCACATGAAAAACAGTACTATTTTCATATTACTGTTAGTTTGTGTGCATGGTGATACGTGTATATTGCCTACGCTTACGCACGTTAGAGCTGAGTTACCAGGTTTAACCACGTCATTAACACTGGTCAAATGCTAAACTGAAATAAATAAACGCAAATTGCATGATGTCCTTAAGGTTGCTTACCTTCACTTTCTAAGGTGGGATTCAGGTCGTCTGTCTTTATCTGGATGAAATTACTCACCTAAAACAGTCATCCAAGTTCCCTGCACAGTAAAGGGAGAAAGGACTGGTCAGAGGGTGGCTGGCACCGTACTAAAACGAATGGCTGCTCCTGGAATTGTGTAAAGCATCTGAATGACCTGCCTGCTGGCTGCCTCTGAAAAGAGCCGCTCTACCCTTGCTTACCTCCCACAGCCCAGTGACTGCATGAGAACGTAGTTCAGGAGAAGCTCAGGAGAAAAATGAGTGGCTTTCTTGTGCTTTACACCTCTGAGGGTTAGACGAGTGCTAGTCCTGGCACAAGAGAGCCGTCCCTTCTGGGCATGGTTAGCCATCGGATCAGTGTAACTCTATTATAAAAAAAAATCCCTTATGACAGATAGGATGAATTAAATCTGGAGGTGCCCAGTTATATGGACATACCTGATGATGCTCTTCAAAAAATCCTAACATAGTGAAATATACAGACAGAAAGCTTTAAAATAAAATCACACAGGGCAAGCACAAAGTGATCAAGTAAATCCATGTTGAGGTATAACGCTGAACGTAAAACATCTTCCAAAGAGGGAGGAATTCATAGATGATCTTATTCCAAGCTTTATTGTGTGCTTTTGGCTGGAAATGGGTTTTCTCTAGATAAGGGTTTGTGTAGAAGAGTGCAAGCATAATGTAAAAGTAAATCAAGTCTCAATCCACATGAAAAACACAGGAGACCTTGGATTTTCTTTATTGCACTGTGCAGCTCTCTTCACTTGGTGAACGTTCTGCTGGTTTTGTGATTGTTCATTTTTTTCTCTTTATGAAAATATTTGACAGAGTTAACTGGAAACCACAAAACCTCGAACAAGTAGAGGGGAAAAGTACCTAGTACACCAATAGCAGCTAGATACCATAGTGTATGTAGTTACCGAAACTTGGCAAATAAAATTAGGCAAAAACCAACAATAGATAATACACATCGAAAAAATAAATCAAGTTTCAAGACAAATACTAGAAGTAGACAATGGCACAAAAAAAGTTGGTGGGTCCAGTGGCTCCCTAATTGCTTTCTCTGTTATTTAAAAAATTGCTTATTCTCTGCATCAAGGGGGTGTAAGAATAAAACATGGAAGAGAAAGTTTATTTTCATTTTCAACTTTTCCTGTCAAAAAGTTGCACTGAAATAAGGGGATGTTTGCAACACTGCTATTCGAAGTGGGTGCCGTAGCATCGCTGCAGTGAGTCACTTTTCAAGTCACTTTTCCGCTGACCTCTGTGTTTCGTTTACATTGATTTTTCACCAACTTTCTGGTCACATTTAGTTATAGGAATAATGGCAGCTATGTGCGTTCCTAAAATTAGCCTGTAGGCTAATACTTGATAATACATGAGCTCCCTCCATACTACTATGTTGCTTAGAAGCAAAAACTGGAATAGGAAAAGGGTGATGACAAGAGGCCAGTTGTGGCAAACGGCTGTGTGAGAAACAGCGATGGGCCGGCTACGCCACCGTTCTCGTGCTCACCCAGGGAGCCTCCGCACCACCGCCGCCCCGAGGTCAGCGACAGTGGCTTTGCTGCGGAACGTGGCAAATGAAAACAAGCTGGAAATGCTTGTTTAATTTGGTCCACTATCCACTCTGGCAAAAAAGTCTCAGGGGCTTTTGCTGTGATTTTTGTCACCTGCGGCATCTGCTGACGTAAACCGGGCTCCTAAGAGCTCATCGTTTTAGAAAATTCAGGTCACCTAACTTACACGCAGAGCAGAGTAGCCCTCGATATTTAGGCTGTCATTCAAAAGTCTCCAGCGAGTTACATGCGTGAAACTCAATTAAGGATGAAGAGCTGAATCAACACTGCGAGAGTCTGGGCCGGTGGTTGCTGGATTTCTAGACGTTTCGAACCTGATAGGCCAGAAAACAACCCCATCTGGGCAAACGGCCTATTTGAGCAATCAGGATTAAGCTGACAGAAGTTTTCTGTAATTTGTCTATTTCTTTAATAGCAGGGACATATTGTTAAATTAGTTAATGGGAAGAAAAAATGTTTAACAGTTAATGCGATCCTTTATGTGGCGCACCATCTGCGTATTGTTTGCTGAATGTCCCTGGATGTGGAAGAGAGGAAATAGTACAGAATTTCAACCTTGTCTTCTTTACTGTCATTATCTTGGGCAAGTATGATAAATAATCATATTTATCTTTTGGAGCATATACAGTTTTAATCAAGCTATTAACCAGGAAGACATTCTTCACAGACTTTGGAAGGCACAAAAAAGACATTATCTCCCCATAAGCAATCCATTTCATGGGCGCTGAGCACTAGAAACTTAGAATGGAGTGAACAAGACAAGTTATTTTTCCTTTCACATCTAAATAAAGCTATTTGCGGAGACTTTAGTCAAGCATATTTGGGACTAATCCTGAAAGTCTGGAAGGGGACAAATCAGCTTTTGTAGACTGTTACGCATAAAGTGTAAGAGACATTTTTAATCGTCCATGTCCAAAAATCATCAGTTTTAATTGGTTGAACGCTTGTTTCTGTGAAAGAGGTTTTGCTGCTAATTGGAGCTTCAAGAGAACCAGTTCAGTTATTCATCAACCTGACAACCGGGGGTGCTGCTCACCTTCCAGTTTGATGTGTTACTCTGATCATCAGCAGAGCAGGGAGGAGATAGTTAACAATGCACAATTTGGGTACGGGCACAATTCACCCCCTGTGAGTGCTGGCCCTCGCCTGCCGGCGCAAGGATTTCCTCTCGCGGGGGAGGAGGTGCAGCAGTCGCTCTCTCCCCAAAGAGTTTAAGCAGTGGTTGCCATCGGCTCTGCAGCACAACCTGACGCTGGTGGGATCCCCTTCATGGAGATGAACGAGTTGTTTGTTGAAAGCAGGGCCCGTACCTGAAAATCTGCGTGTGTGCGTGCGTGCAGACGTGCACACGCATGCATGTGGATGCATATATGCATAGAGAGAGCGAGACAGGTTTGTACAGCCATTAGACATAATGTAACAGATAAATATGTTTTATTCCATTTAACTTCATTGCCAATGGCTAAGAGTCTAAATCGGGGTGACAGGTTAAAAAGCTATGTGACCTGACAGGCAGTAGCAATTTGAAACCCAGTCTTGTCAAACACAGGAAAGTTCCCCAAACCAAAACTCTATTACATATGTAGGGTTGAGGAAGGCGTGGGAACACCATCTGCCTCAGTAGCTCCTGCTGAAGCTGTTTCATTTAATGTAAATAATACAATAGTTATTACACTGGAGAGAAAGAGAAAAAAAACCTGAGAAGCTGATATGACAGTTTTGTGGTCAAGCTATTCACTTGGGTTAGAAAAGGGTAAAGTTCAAGAATAATTAACGTAAAGGGGGACAGCTTTGACAGTGGAGAGGGATGCCTCCTGCGTGGGGTATGCCCTAGGACAGCCTCCTGGGACATGAAGACCTATTTCAAATTATATGCTTTCTGCGTTGCTCTTCGTATATATTTTTCCTTACAAAAAATAGAGTCAATAACTCAGAATGGGAATGTTTATTTTCATGGTTGGTTGGATTCTTCCAGTACAGAAACATTTCCTGTATTCTCCCCAAAAAGAAACATTTTCACATCAAGACTGAACTTATTTTTATCCTGTGCCATTGGACTTAATTTGCATTCGTCTCTTCTGTAAGGCCTCTGGAATTTTTGCAAGCAATAGCAACTGATTAAACTCAATTCCTGATTCCTGTCCTTCCCCTTGGCTGTTGAACTTCACATTGATAAAATGTACTGGACAGGTTACTGTGCTCTGCTCTGCTTATTTATTATTTGGTACAACTTATCTCAAGAGTAGCGTGTAGATGATATGCAGAAAGTCTGGGATTCACTCCTATATCTAGGTCTAGCTCATCGCTTTCATACTCTGGTTGTTCTATAGCGACACACGTAGATCCATACCAGTTCTTTATTACTTCTCCTTCCCCTTTCATTTAGATCATCTTTTTCTTCAAAAAGAATGAAAAAAAAAAAAGACAAGTTGTTTTAGATGTGTGGATTTTGGATGCTCACAGTGAGAGCTTCACTGATGATGGACAGACAGACAATACTGACCAACACTTCTTTGCAGCCCTTTAAAGGAGAGGGATTTTCAGATTGGGCACACAGGGTCACCTGCCTTTTTTTAATTTATTTTGGCTTGTTACATTATGTAATGCACCTGTATGTTCTGTGTGACCATAGCGTGGCTCTAATATAGAAAGCTGTTTTTATGGGTTACGGGTTTATTTTGATGTCATTTGTGCGAACACACTAGGAAGTAAAGAAAATTTACTGCAGTGATCCTGTTGAAAAATAAAAGCTCACATATCAGGGATGACTTATGTGATGCTAAACACTAATCTGATATTCAAGTACAATGCAGTCAAAGCCAATATTACCTGCAGCCAATGCTTTTCAAGGAATGTACTGGATTTCTATTCCCAATTCCTCTAGACATCTGCAGAAGCATACATTGAAATTCTCAATATTTAAACACTTAAGTAAAAAATAGAGTGCACCTTAAAAAATATACCACAAACTGTATAAGAAATTAATTGGATTTTTTTAGGCCAGTTGCTACTGTATACTCACAAATGATAATAATTTTGCTAGCAGACTGACAAGTCACACCAGAAACACTTGTGTGTTGAGTTAAGCTGCTTTTCCCTCTTTGTTGTTAAGCAGCATTCTTCCTCTCCAAAACTTACTGCTCTGGGCCCTCACCGTCATTAAGAAAACCCAAACATTTTCTCTGCACCAGCTTTTGCTGGCAGATAGCAGAATGTTGGAGAAGAGTTTTTGAGTTTGTGTCAGAATCCTGTGGCCCTTGGCTGGCCTGACCTCAGACCAGCTGTAACACGGTGGGTTTCGCTAGGGTTTTCTTCTGCTTTTTGAGTTTCTTTAAAGCTGAAACTTTGAAGCTCAAAATCCTCAGAAGCAACAGAAAGAGAAGCCTCATGCAAACAAATACCACTGATCTTTACGCAGCTTTGATCTCTTATATATCTATAGTGCCTTTCATCATGAAGAAGCCCAATAAGATTTATAAAGTGTCTTCAAAGGGAAGTATCTTATCCTCTATGCCACAATGTGCACACCACTGAAAACCAGTCTTCAGAGTAGATGATGACCCGTAGCATGATGTATATTAACGGGCAGTAGGGCAATAATTAGCAAATACAGAAGAATGCATTATTTGGCAGGATCTATAGTACCAGAGAAAACAGTTTATAATGGCACGCTTATCTGAACTGGAAAGAGAGGCATCTTTAAGGGACTCCTGGAACTGCAAGGGCAGCCTGTCAGCGTGTTACCTCAGTCCCGGTCACTACCTCACTCCGTTTGCCACTACACGTGGTCAGTTTGAGACTGTCTGCATCCCCGGAAGCTGTTGCCCCATAAAGGATTCTGAGAGGAAAACACAGAGGATCGCGGCAGCGCCTGCACGCAGGAGCATGCACGCACACACGCGCCGCGTGACGACTGCATCCTCAGCTCGCAGAGACTCGTGTGTGGGAGAGGACTGACTGGGCGGGCTGCTCCAGCCTTGCGCCCGTCGCAGACCTCGGGTCTCCTCAGCTTTCCACGTAGCAAACACCCGGGGCCCCTCTACCCTTCAAGACCCTGCAAGGCAGACGGTACGCGTTAAGACAAATACGGTGGCGAGCGGAGGAAAGAACCTGATCGCGGGGGGCAGAACAGCCTTTTGTGAACCGTTTCCAACTCCTGGGTGCAACAGCCCCAACGCTGGGGGTGGCTCAGCAGGCGTTTTGTGCTCTCAGCCACGCCAACCCGTCTGCAGGACAGAGGCTTCTGCGGCTCCTCTAAACGTGCACTGGTACCCCACAAGACTCCTGCACTGAAAATTTTATAGGCACATTCCTGTTCTCTCTCCAGATCTCTCATGAAAATCCCGGCCTTAGGGAACCCAGCCGAAAGAGCTCTTCTCCCTCCTTTCCATTAGCCAGAATCTTTGATTAACTGAGTCTCCGACTGTCTGAAAATTGCAGGCACCCTTGAAGACTTTCAGGTAATTGCAGTCTCTACTGCGTTTCAAAGCAAAGGCTTAGGTTACTAAGCCATCTCCATAATGTCTGATCAATGAAGTGATCAATTAGGAATGGGAAAATGAGCTGGGGTGCAGCGAGTGCAATGGCTAATGACCTAACACGGAGAAGTCTTTTAATCTCTGGCTCCCACGACTGCATGCCAACCTGCCCCCCCACCCCCCCACCCCCCCCAAAGCTAGCAGTGTCCTGGAAAGTTGAAAGTTACCATAAAAAAAAAAAAGAGAACAAATGGATACCAGATAAAAATCAATTAAAACTAGAGGCATTGTGAGGACCTAGAGTGGCTCAGGAAAAATTCCAAGTGTTTGTTTAATGGATATGTGAGATTGTTTGCCCTAGTAACTGTGTCTCTGTTTGATATGTATGAGGCTTTGAATATTTTATAACAGTGATGGCTGTGTTCACTTAAAGGCAGCTGCTTAAAAAAAATTAAAATTCCAGAAAACACTTTGTCTTTCAACTCAGCATTATGTAATGTTTCAGGCTTGACACCCATTTTCTTTGAAGGCTTTTCCTACTGATAACATCAGAAGTGTCACCCAGGAAAGATGTTTCATCTAAAAAAAAAGTGTTGTTGGGTCTTTTTGGTTTTGTTTTGTTTTCTTTTTTTATTCCACTGACAGATAATGAGTGTTAATGCTTCATTTGAAACAAAAAATGATAGCTGAATTGGAAGAGTGCTAGAGAGGAGGGCACTGGGGAACACATTTGTGAGCCATCACACAAATTCTCAGAGAAGCCCAGGCAGAAATTCAGAACATCACGTCTTAATAGAACATAATGTACTCCAGAAAGAGTAGAGATAATGTATCCTAATGTATTCAGTATTTGCCTTTGATGTAAGCTTAAGCATTATTCCATATGTTTTACTCCATCACTAAATTAATTTTGGTTGGAAACCATCACACATTAATTATCAAATATGACTAAGCTCCAGCTCACTTGTTTTCCTAGGTTATTTGATGTCTGCTCTGAGACAGTTACATTGCAGAATTTTGTTTATAATAGCTGTGGCTAACATGTTAACAGTGACTCTGCCAGATTTGCTAGCTATCAGGCACAAGTACAGCTCAGCTGTCCAGGGAGGAGACTGCATAGGAAGGGAAAGACATGAGCTTCATCAGACACTTTGCACATGCATGCCCAGGGTCTTCTTGAAAACAAAATAGAATACATTAGAATCTATTTTTACAGGGACAGAATGAACCCGCTTGGACCAAGCATTTTATGTATTGCATGGCAATTACTGCAAGCAAACACTTGCTTGAGTAAAGAAGGCAGAAGTTTATTTTAAAAAATATTCCCAGTATTACAGACCACTTCCTGACCTAATGCTTTACTTTGTTTTGAACAGCTTTTATGTGAATTTTCAAGAACATTTTAAATAATAGATGTGTCATAATTACAGCCTGTTTTTCTTATGAGAGGGGGTTTTACTATTCAGATCTTGTCATTTTAAGATCAAAAAATTTCTATTTCAGAACTGTCTTCCTCGCTGAGCTCTAGACAGACGGAATACTTTGTGAGTTGCCAGATCCTTAGCTATTGTAAGCTCTATTACCATTAAACTAAAGGCATGTTCCTGAAAAATCCTTTATTACACAGGCAGCTTATTGCAATATTGCCCGCGCCTTTTTAATAGAGAAGCCCACATTCCCTCTGAAAAAAATCTAGGGACCATCTTGTGTGAGTGAAACCAGAGTGTTTTTCATCTAAAGCCCACTATCAAAAAATTTGACCAAACAGTGGAATTTCAGTTTTTATCTATTTGCTTACTTAATCATGGATGTATGCAGTTTTTAGCGATGTTTCATCATGTCTTCTTGTTCACCGGAGATCCCCGAATCGCATGGTAAGAACACGTCTTTACAGTCAAAGAAACTAAGAGAAAAAATTATGCTTCAGATTTTCTAAAGCTTTTCTTTGTTAATTTGTCATGATAAAGTAACAGTTCTATCAAAACCTACAGGTTCATAAATCTAAACCCTGTTGTACGAAAAACTCGTCCAGTCTGCCTCATTGGTCAGATGCGGAGGACCTGCCCCTACTCACAGGTCAGGGAGGCAGTGCTCAGGTAGTGAGGAGGTAGTAGTCAGAGCCAGTATTTGGCTGTTCAAATTCAAGGCTAAATGACAAAAGCAGTCTGAGCACAATAATGGCAAAAATCACACAAACTGCAAAAGCTTCTGCCCAAATATTTTCAAGGGCAAAAATCTCTCAAGAATGATGATTTTTTTTTCCATTATATGTCACTTTAAATGTTGTTAAGAAAACAAAATGCTTCCAAGTTTAAGCTCTGACAAAAGATACGGTTTGGGTTAGAATAGAGATGTATTAGTTCTACTTATGGCCTGTCTCTAGTGATGTGCCAACCTTGAACCATTTGCTTATTCCTGTCAAAACTCCTGCTAGCTTCGCTCGAGGCTTTAATGGGACATTTCTTTAAGGGCATACTGCTGCAGGAAAGAGTAGCCCGTAAGCCTCCTCTTCCTGCAGCCACATCCTTTGCCACCCCCTCAGCTGAGCTAGCAGCATCAGCTGTGCGGATGAGTGACAGTGCAAATCCGGAGCAGATTCAAGCCGAAAGACAATTTCTCCCCAAAGGATTATTTCCCAGCTGCTCTGGTTCCCTGACCTAGTGCCTCGCAGTTCCTCAGCTTGTGCTGGCACAGCGCACAAGGTAGGGAAGGGATGGGGGCTATATTTGGGCAAGCAAGCCATCATCTCAGTGAAGAAAGATCTGGAGCTTTTGATTGTAAAAGTCATGACCTTAATGAACAGGAAAACTCATTATGGTCCTGCGTGGTTCCTTTCACATTAAGCTAAATTCTGCAGGCTTTAGTCAATTTTTACCAGAACTTCTGCAGTCAATGAAGTCTCACCAAAAGACAGGCAAAGCTTGATCCAGTGAAACATAAAGCTTTAGTAGAAGGGTGAATAGCAAGGAAGGGGGAAAGACATGACAATGGCACAGGCATGATAATTGATTTTTAGAAAACCTTGAAAAATAAATCTGACCAAAATATTATGTAACGAACACCAGAATCTCATCTCATAAGACAATGTTTGGAATTAACTTTTTTTTTTTTTTAATTGTCCTGCTGGCCATCTGTTAGCATTATTCCACTTTCCATTTAAAAAATCTTCTCATCCTTAGCAGATGTTCAGTTTTTCTACATGTATGTTTTGTAATTCCTCTCAACTCTACTAATGGGCTTTGTACTCTCAGAACTACAAGTTTTCTTATATTGCCTCCACAGTGTCTGTAGCATCTTAAAATTTGAATAGAAAGCTTCTTTTGAGGTCTCCCTACTTTGAGGAAACAGTGTTCAGGCATCCTCACAAAACAGCCTTTGCAGTTATCCCGAACAGGCAGTGGCTGTAATCCCTGGAGTCGCTATTCATTCTGAAATATAAAATGGAAAGCCTTAGCTATCTTTGTAACTCCAAGCTGTCACAAAAGAAATGGGTTGTCTGTTCACATGGTAAGGAAAAAATTGAGTGTATCTGATAGTACCTGCACTTGGACCGAAATAGAGTTTTTCCACTATTTTGCATCACATGATAGAAGCCAATGTGTGTGATTAATAGTAAAACAAGTAAGGGAAGTATCACACAACACCATTTTCATCTTGCCAGCCAAATGAACATCAAGGCTGCATGCCTCCCATATGGTAGGTACACGTATGAAAGGTCAAACATTTATATGGAATATATTGCAGCACAACTGCTTCCTGACATTTATAAGTTTTAAGTTTTTTAAAATAGGCATGTACCTATTTCCTTTAATATATCTGTTAGCATTTTCTCTTCCCCACCTCCAAATTTTCTCCTATTTTATAAAATAGTTATACAGTTAGGCTTTGTACCTGTGACTGGTAGAAGAAATAGGGGTAGAAACAGCAGAGGAAAGAAGGAGTGGATGTTTGCAGTGGGTGAAGAACATGGATTAAATGATGACCCCAGTAAGATGCAAATCTTTAAAAAGGCAGCAGGTAAACGTGAAGGGTGATTAGACTAAGGATGCTGTCTCTGCCTGAAGAGGTACTAAAAGGAAAGCTGTGCAGAGGTTCTCTTTCACGCAACGCTGCCTGGTCAGAGACACTGGTACGTGCGATAGCGCAGCTACACGAGTGGGAGTCAGTCAGTTATTAGGCGGTGCTGCAGATTTCTGAAGAATACTGCCTCCTTGGAAGGGATATTCCAGGGCTAAATTTGAACCCAGCCCCAGAGGCATTGCATTCTTCCATCATTGCTGTCTAACAATTAAGGTTTCTTCAAAACGACTTGTTCCCAGCCATCTGCATATCTTAGCTTCCTTATCTTTGCAGCTTTGTCCTTCTGCTTTCTCGAATAGACTTTGTTTTGATTTTCTCAATAGCCAAAATAGCACAGCCTGAAACACAGTTGGCGTGATACAAGCTCCCTCTGCCCCACTACTTGCTGGAGGATTCCAGCCTCCCCACTTAATTCTGAATCTGTTTTTATCCCCGCTGTCGCTCCCCGCAGGGGCATGAGGGAGGTCTGCAACCTGTGCAGAGCTTGGCTGCACACTGCAGGAGAAGTGATGAGGAGAGCAATTTTAGCCATGAATATCCTAATGAAGCTCCCGTGCTGACCTTACACACTTCTGATTAAGCAAATATGCAAATGTAAAGCAGTTCAGAGCTGGATTAGCATTCAAAGATTTTTAAAAAGCTACTGTGGCTACATGCAGAGTGACCTTTAGGCCTGCTCAAATCTGCTAAATGCAGATGGGGAAAAAGAAAGACATTATGAAGATAGACTCCATCTTTTTTATATCTTGCAGCCACCATAAAATGGACCACAGGAGGAAATGAATATCCAGATCAAGGTTTTACAGCTGATCTGCTTATGGGGCAAGAGATTATTCTGCATCATACCTGGGGATGTCTCTTCCAGTACCTTCCAAATACAAAAAGTTAGCTCAACAGTTGATTCGATCATAATCCTTCCAATTTTGTACTTTAAAAGATGAAAAAGGAAAGCTGGTAGATAAGAATCCAAATCTGGGTCCCAGTGATGTTCCCAAGACTCAGGGAGGATCTGGAAATCCAGGGGATGTAGGAGACATCTCTCAGGGTCACAGGAGGGCCATTCTAGGCAACTCAGGAATCTGCTCTTTCTACTGGTTGGTGTTCAGAAAGTGAATCTTCAATTCCCTTTAATTAGAGAAAACTTCTGTCATGAGGAGATAATCCACTGCTGTGGTGTATATAATACAATCCAATGGCCTGATCTGCAGTTTTAAGACTGGATATCACGACACATGGATGCCTGAATGTTGTTCTAATCTTGTCCTACTAAGAGGAGGGGTTTGGTATGGAAAACCATGGGAAGGGAGAGGTTAAGAAATACTGTGCCAGGATTAAATGTTAGAACCGTCTTTCTCTCAGCAAGTTTTCATGGCCATTTACAGTCAACTGCTCTCACTATAAATGCACCCCTTATTTCTAGGAACACAGTAGTGGAAGAGACCTCCCGGGTTCTCAAGATCCTGTGATTGCAAGGACCACATTGTATTCAATGCACAAGGTAAACGAGAACTTTGATAAAGATAAGAGCAAGAACATTTAAAACCAGTAACATGAAGCTATAAGGGGAAGTAGAAGTAATTCAATTTCTAATGATGATGGAGCACATTTTTCCTGTGGTTTAATTCCCATCAAGTTTTATTTAAAATTTCAAAGAATAAAAATCCTCCATATTTTATGGCATTTTAAAATTACAGACTTCACGCAGGCTCTGAGGCAAACTCTAAAATAGCACAGGCTGATTCAAAACCAGATCTGAGTCCTGCAAGAAAGCTGGTTGCTCTGTGCTTATCACAAAATATGAAACCAAATTTTGTACCTTTACATGTAATGAGTCTTCATACAGGAAATACCCTGCTTTATTTCTGCCCGATATGAGGAATACGTATTGCAGCAGTGGGATAAATATGGCTGATTGTGATATGAGCCCTTCTGCTTATGAAGTCTGCAAACCAGAATCAAATGCTCCTTTACGAAAACAACCTACACTTTAAGAAAGAAAAAAACCCAACAACAGGGCTTTATGAGACATAATTGGGATCAATAGAAATCACTGTAATTCTGATATACATTTGATAGGGTTTTAAACCATTCTTTAGTATTCTGTACTAAAGGCATAATTATACATTAAATTATAGCAGATGGCACCAGAAACCTGTAGAAGTATCATTTGTTAATATACTCTGCTGGGCTTATCCATCAAGGTAGTGCAAATTGGCATAAATTACACTTTCTTTTGGCTCTTTGGCATGTTGATAGCATTGCGTTACATTCTCTCAGGGCTCTACTCTATTCTTACCCTCTAAACCATGACTAAAAAATAATCTTGCTTAAACTGAATTCAGGGACAGTGAAATCTTTGACTGTCAGAGCTAGAAATCCCAATGGCTGGTACTAATCCTATACACAGGTCCACTCAGCTCATTTTCCTCCCGAAAATGAGACAGTCCCCTCTTCAGGGACAGTCACCCTGAAGAGGGTAGGTTGCCAAGAAGATAGACTGGGAATAGACTTCAGGGAAAGCATGACAACCAGAAGTGGAATTAGATCCAAGTAGATCCTTTCCATGCAAGTATAGAAAGATGCAGGAAAGTCAGTATTTGGATCAGCCTCTTCTGATGGTGCAGGGCTGAGACAAAGGCAAGAAGGGCTACGTGCAGTGTCACCACCACGTAGTGGTTCTTCTCACGGGCACAGGGTAGCCTTCCTTGCCAGGACAAAACTCAGGCGGCCGTGTTATCCAGCTACAGGACCAAATTTAGGAAACAGTCTGGTACGCTTTATTAATTCAACAGCTAGGTGCCAGTAGCCTTCAGCGTTCACAGACAAGTAACTAAACTTCCCGTTACAAAGCCCCTCAGCAGCAGAGGAACAGCGCAATGCGCGTGAACCGCAGAAACCCGCGTGAGGTAACCCTGCCTGGCTCGGTTCTGGGAGCCTCGCAGAGAAGTCGGAGATCCCTCTCAGCTGGCCTGTCTTCCGGGGGAGGGCACCCAGGGAAACACTGCAGCGGCTCTTCGGAGCACGCAAAACCGTGAACCGGGACAGCAGATCCATACCACTGTCACCTCCAGTTAGCCTGGGCAAAGTTACTCGGAGGAGTAACGCCGGCGATAAGGGCGCTGTAACGTACCGGCTGTCCAGCAGAGGGCAGCATTCGTATATGGAAAACTGATGTCACCGCTCACCGGGGCCTGCTGACGCATCTTTCGCAAGACCTGGGAATCTCCGCATTTTCCCTTCTTACTAGTTCATTCCCTTCTTACGCTTAATAAAATATGGAAAAAGTATTATATTAAAAACGTTAAATCAAGATTTGAGATTACGTATTTGAATGAAAATTATCAGCAATGAAATAATTGAGATTCCAGAAGCAAAGTTGACTTGAACTCTCTCCGTATCTTGCATTCTGCATATTTTACAACACGGACAGTATTAGAACATTGATTACTGTGATGATTAAATACAGACAGTTTAGGAATGGGTAAATCAATCAATCCCAATCAGGGAGTGGGACCTCAATTCAGAAGGTGTTGAACACACGCGTGTGTATCTGTGTGTATATAAAATCAATGAGACAATAAGTGTTTCAGCAGACACACACCTGAGAAGCTTTATTAAGTACTTCTAGGCCCTTGGCTTTTAAAAAGGGGAGTGGGGAAACAATCTGTCCATGCAAAAGCAGCTGAATTCGTATGATTCTTGGAGCCTAATTTTTTCCATTTATTATCTTTGCAGTTTCATTCTTTCAGTAATGTAATCTAGCTGCATTAATAGAGGGTACCTGCAAGAAATTTGCCCGTATGGAGAGACTGAGCCACACTGGAGCTACTCTGCTGATCTGTGGTATTCCTTCCTTCTAGCTTCTAGCTGTCCCTGTGTCTGAATTTATGTCTTTACAATGTGATACTGCTTAACTTTACAGATGGGGTGGTGCCATTCACTATAAAGATGCTGGAGGACAGGCAAGTGGCTTGGATGTTCCAGTCACGATACAGAGACGATTAATCTACAAGGCTGCTACCCTCTCCAAGAAGACAACAATTGTGATCAGGAGATCAAGAAAGAGTTTAGGAAGGGATGCTACGTAAACAGAAGTTAAAGGGACTGCTGGAATCGACAGCCATGTTTCAAGATGCTGAACTAATCTCTGGACTTACACAGTGCACCTATAGCTGTGTGAGACACACCTGCTTTTCATAGGTGTAATTCATGGTAATGGGTAGAAGCTGACTGAGCAGAGAACAAATTTGTGAATTTTATGTATGATTTTGTAACACTGACTATCAGATTTACTGATTTTGTGGTTTTTGCCATCCTGCTAAAACATGCGACCTGTGGAAATGAGTATATGAGAATGAGAATATAACATAAAATATATTTCTGCTCTGTCTTGTTGATAAAAAAATATCTTGACATGAAAAACCCTCAAAAATTCAATTGCCTGTGTAGGCAACCCTTCGGTGTTCAGAAAAATAAAGGTCTACACACTCCTAGTTTATTTGCAAATCTTTCTCTGAGAAAAAATGATAATTCTTTTAATTCTGTTGAAAAACTAGGCTTCAATAGCAAGTCAGTGGTATTTTATTCCTAAGCCTGCCACACTAATTTATTTATGTGATAAAAATACTGTTAATTTCAATGTGAACAGTCTTGTACAAGGGTTTGCAAAGCCAGGGCCTGAGGATGTATAGAAAGGGGAAATTAGAAGTTAATTGAAAAGAAAACAGATGTTAAAGAAAGATGGGCAACAAAAACATGCGGAAAGAAAAAGAGAGCATAAAACAAAATACTAAAAAGGGGAGGAAAAAAAGGATGGCATGAAAAAAAGAAGAAAAAGTTCGACTCTGTAAACTGTAAAATTTAGACATTCTTCATAAATACATAGATCCATCTATGTAACTCAAAAACCCACATCCATTTCATTGCTTTTTTTCTGTTGAAAATGATTATGATTTAAGTGTATAGTATTTGTAATCTAATAATCTAAGTCATTTTAAATCCCCCAGGAATGATAAAGTAAAACACTGCCTATTTGCTTCTTTCATACTCCAATGCTTCCTCCTTTTACATCTTATTTTTCCTTTGAAAACCAGAAAAGTTGACATGCTGAAATCTCAGCTTTTTCAAACCTGCAGGTGCACCCGTGCCCCCAAAATGCTCTGATTTGGTCCAATAAAAATAAGAATTGAAATCTTGCCCTGCCTACACCAAAACACCCGTGTGAATCAATGATGTGACCTTCCTTTTTCCTCCTGCTGCGATTCAAAGCTTCTTACACTTTCCCCAGGCCTTCCAGCTGCCCTGGTGACTCCATCCCACACCAACCCCTGGCTTCCCTCAAACCTACTTTCAGTCCGTTCTTTATCCTTCTTTTCAGACGCTCTGGGGCTCCCCACCCGAGAGCCCTCTCAACCACGTTCCAGTGCACAGGGTACAAATGCCCTCTCTTGCCTCGTGCTCCTCTTGTTCCCAAACCACTTCGCCTGTTCTGGCACCTCCTTTGTCTTCTCCCACGTGGAGCATAAACTCTCAGAGGCTTCGTGTGTTTTCTTTCTTACTAACCCGTACAGCATTGAGTAAAGTGATATCTGGATCCTTTGTTAAGGTTCCTAGATATTATTATGATAGTACAAATTGGGAAAATGTAGAAACTTTTTCTTTCAGAGTCTACAATTAGCTAAGGATGAATATGTTAATCCTTATAAGTGATATGCTTGTTTAGATAAGTGCCAGAGTCATATAAGTTAGACTAATTCACTTCAGTAAAGTTATACTTAAGTATTTGTAGGACTGCAGCTACACTTCCACTGAGAACTCTACTTTCATCAGCTATCACAAACACCTACATGTTGCTACAGAGGAAAATTTAATATATAATCTGTTACAGATAATAGAGATGAGAATGCTGCCAGTCCACAATTATGAGACATTCAGGTAAAAACATCTAAAAGAATCCCCACCCCTGCAAAGGAATACAAAGCTCAAGAATCCCGACAATTCAAAGGAAAAAGATAACATTGGAATTGGTATTCTGGGTCAGACTGGCCACACATCCCAACTGCAAAAAACTCCACAGATGCTTGATAAGCTTGCCACGTAGAAGGTTTATCCAAATTTTTGCAAGGTAGAGGACGATTTAAACCTTGAAGTGCAAACACCTTTAAGAGGCAGCAATAGCAAAGTGAAAAACAAAATTAAGTAACTGTGGTATACATGCAGGAAAATCCACTCCAGCAGAAAAGGATAGAAAAAAAAATGAACTCTTCTCGTAAACTCGTTTGTTGTTCTTTGCAGAATACCTTGCAAGAAATACAGGATCTTGTGCTGTCCATGGAGGCTCCATACCCAGTGAAGGACATAGCTTTATTGGTATCTTGTTTTTACTTTCACCTCAGTAATGGCAGAGATTGTATCAGAAAGTTTTAAAAGCAAAATAGAGGTTAGATCCATTTTCGATACTCTAAATTAAAAGAATAAATGAATCACCCAACTGTAGTTAATGGGCAATTAACATAATTCTGGTCCGGTGTAGCTGAAAGATAATGAAAAAGCTGATTGCAAATGAACCAGCAGTAATGTGGGAGGTCATAATAGTCCCATAACTCTGAATGAGAAACCAATTTCTCCTCTAACACTAGATGCTTTGATTGGTGAAGGGCTTTATCATACTATGAAATTTGCCCGTGATAGTATGAGACATTAAAAAAAAAAAAAAAAAAGGCTCTGCTGTGTAAAGGGTGGGCGGCTTACAGAACAGGTACCCTGAGCAACTGCACGAGCCCGTGCTGGCTATCATAAACTAGAGGGTATTTAGGAGCGCAGTGGTGAATAGAGAGGAGACAAGCATGTACCTGAGCAATGAATTCACAACTGCACCACAACAGGGCAACAACCCACCAGGGGAAATGCAGCAGGGCGTCAGACTCTGTTCCAGCCTGGAGACTGGATGCGCTGATGCCCTCTAACTTGGCCCACCTCCTGGAGACGGCGTAATCTCATCTTTGTGCTCAATTTGTTCTTAGTTAAGGAAGGGGTAATGGGGTGGGATGAATTCCACCCGCAATGCTTTTCTCTTCTCTCCACTTACCATCTATGTCCTGATCCTATTAAAACTTAAGATCTTGTTCAGCAAACTGTCATCAGATAAAGTAAATTACACTTAATGCTAGTGGTAATGCTCTCAAAATCAAGAGAACAATTGTGTCTAGGGCAAGGACCGCCTCTTTCCCTAGAATTTTAAGTAAATCTATATTTAGCCCTTTTGTGGCTTTTGAGGGGAAAAAAAGGTAATCATGTTAGAACACTGTAATGGTAAATGAATCTATGTCCTAGCAGCAGATGGCACATTAATAGGGTGCAGACATACAGAAAAAAAAGAACTAACTCTCCAAACTGTATTTTTTCTTGGTATTTTTCATCACTGTTCCTATGTCTTTTCTACCAGGCTGAATAAAATGATGGTAGATTTAACAGAGAGGCCTTAATCCTAGTGCTAAACTTATATCATGACAAATCAATAGGTTGTTGCTGCATTATGCAAAATGGAAAAAGTAAATAGATGTAGTGAAAGTGTTTAATACTCAGAAATGTTTAGCATAACACGTGGGGTGCGTGGATTACAAACGATCTTTTAAGGTAGATTTTTACATCACTTTTTGCACCACAGTCCTATTGCTAAACTGAGTGATAAGAGAAGTCACAAAGTCATTTGAGATGACCTGATCTTCTTGGTGTCTAGGGATGCATGCAACTCTGACATGGGGTCACCACGGCACATGCCCCCAAGCAGTGAGTGCTATAGTAGATAACCTGTAGTATCTTCACCTTGACTAGAATATCCATCTTTGTGGCATCCACAACATAGTAGAGTACTGGGTTCAACATGGAAAAAGAATATATACCAAGTAACATATTACTAGCCCTCCTGCCCAACCATCTCAGATAAAGTTTAAAGAAATATTTGTTGGAATAACTCCGAATACACCATATTTGTCTACTGAGAAAATTAGTAATAACCTAAGAAAAAGCAGGTAGTAACTTTAATCCACTTGGGAAAATCAACATGGCTTTTACAATGGAGAGACTTGTCCAGATTTTGCTAGAGTTCTCTAAAGAGATCAACATGTATGTGGATGGTGTTAATTCAGTTGACATAATCTACTTGGATTTCCAAAGGCCTTCTAAAAAATCTTTCACAAGAGGTTTTAAGAAAGTTGAGCAGTGATGGGATAGAGGGAACGGTCCCTGCATGGACGAGTAACTGGTTAAAGGACAGGAGGCAGAGAGGAAAAGTGAGTAGATAGTTTTTGCAACAGAGTGTGTTCCACCCTAGGAGTTCCAGTGGGATCTGACCTGGCACCTGGGATAGGCAATGTATTCATAAATGATTTGGGAAAGTAGGTGAGTAGGGAATCGGGAAGTTTGATGATGAAACAGAGTTATTCAAGATAGCAAGGACACAAGCAGTGACCAAAAAATTCCTACAGAGGAACCTTATGAGGCTGAATGGCTGGGCAATTAAATGACAAATTAAATTCACTGCAGATAAATGGAAAGCAATGCACATGGGAAAAACAATTCTAACTCCACATATTAATATGATGGAGTTGATCATTACTACTTAGGAGATAGATCTGGGGTTATGATAGATAGTCCTATGAAAATGTCAACCTGATGCTTAATAGCAGTCAAGAAGGTAAGTCAAATGTTAGAAAATATTAGGAAATAAATGGAGAACAAAACAGAGAACATCACTGTGCTGCTACAAAAAAACATCACTCAACTCCACATTGAATACCGTGTGCTGAATACCTTCTGGTCCCCTTCTTTCAAAAAGGATGCAAGTAAAACAGAAAGTTTCAGAGGAAGGCAACAAAGATGATCAAAGCTGCAGAGCAGCCTTCCTATTAAGAAAAGCTACTCAGCAGCTACAAGAGGAGATGCTAGCACACTTCGTCCTGGAAACAGGATGACCTGTAAGAATAAGACAAAAATCTGAGAAATCATGAACGCAACAAAGAGGATGGATCTTGACCCTTCCCACATAAGAACTAGGGAACATCAAATGAAGATAACAAGGACCACATTCAAAGCAAACACAAGTGCTTCTTTGTACAATAAGTGGTAGACCTGTGAAAATCATTGCCTGATAGTGCTGTGGATGCACGGACTAAAAGACAAGTAGATCAATCATCTATTGAGAGTTACCAAAAATACAGAGACTACATTTATTCAGGATGAACATAGCTGGAGTCCGGGAGAGCAGCAAGAGCAAGTGTCACGCAGAGACAGGTGCTGGACTAGATGGGCCTTTGGTCTTACTAGCAATGGCTCTTATTATGATCTTACATTCTTCTAACAGATTGCCGCATCTGGGATATTCGAAATGTGGTTGACTGACTAAGATGAGAGGAGAAAGATAAGGGAATGAATAACACATGTGTTATACAATTCAGACAAATGGTAGGTATCTCAAACTTTATGTCAATACAGATTAAAGATAACTAGTAGCTGGCAGAAGGCAACGCACACTTTGCAGAAGTAGGCCCTTTAAGAAAATTATATAGCTTCACGTATTTCTTCTTAACTCACATGAATGAATCTCTTTATTTTCTTTGATTACTTTAACAGGACATTTCTTATACCAGAGAGAGACACTTTTCCTCCTTCTACTCTCAAATGAATTATGACAGAGATCACCTTATCTAGTGATCTGGGACAATTTGCCAGGCTCTCCCATAATCTTCCAGTGTAGTTGCTACCTTAAAGAAATATTTATACTTTGTTCACTATAATGAAATCTGAATGATTTCAGATAATGAAGCCAACTGGGAAAGAAGAAAAGGATCTAAATTTGAAAGAAGACTGGGGGGGAGGGAGAGGCTATATAAAAGAGACTTAAATACAGTGCTATAAAGATGGCATCACCAGATGGAGCTGTTACTTACAGTCTTCTAAATTCTCCTTCTTTGCATGCAAGGACCCTCTCAGTTTTAAGACCTTATATATTGCATAATTTTGTGAAATAATTTCTGTGCTCTGGACTATGGCAAGCAGCAGGGGAGTTTGCTGTCTGTCCTAGTGTCTCTATCAGAGCTGTTACTCTGGGAACTCTTTGGTGCTTTCTCGGGGCTTCTGAATGAAGATGTTGCCTGAACCCTTACTGCTCTTTATTCAAAGAGACTACTACGTGTATAGTGGAAATAAAGTACCCTACACAAGGACTACACCCAGAGTCTGCCACGCTGATTTTGCCCTGCAACGGCAAGCTCACCTGCAAGGCTCTAACATCCAATGTTGCTTTGGCAGCAAGACAAGCTGTTACAGCTGATCCACACATAACCTTATTGATTCTCTCTCTCCTCCCAGTCTTTCCAGAACAGTGCTTGAGATGGGAGCCTCTTTCCAATTTTTCTTGCTATAGATCTGCTTATTCTTTCTGTTATCAGCTCTCCCAATATGCATTATCTCTGTGCATTATCAGTTACAACAAAGCCAAAAGAAAAAAAGCTCTCACTGTAAAATATTAAACTTAAACCCCCAGTTATCTGATCACAAGCTTTGGCTCTTTCCCAGGGAAGAGAGCAGCCTTCAGCTTATTGCCCGTAGAGGAGCCTGTTCTTATTAATCAAGGCACCTCAGCACATTATTCAATGAATAGCCACGCTCGGTGAAACTGCCCCAGTTGCCGCCTCTGTGGATCGACGCTTGCAAGACTGTATTTAGAGCAGGTATCACAACCGTGGCAAAAAAAAAATGTCTCTTCTTTGTTAAATTCTTGTTTGTACCAGACACTATCACAGGGCTTTAAATTCTGCTTTGGAATTCTATTTTTAGAGCTCAAGTGGGATTTATATGGTGCTCTGACCTGACACAAGCTCTCTGCGCAAGGCGCTCTGCACTCACTGCTGAAACTGCTGACTGTAATAAATTGAGGGGGGCTTGTTCTACATATGTCTAATAGGCTACTACGTACCTTAAATGTAGGATTTCCATGATGGCTAAAATGTCACCAAATTTTTGTAGCACAATAAAAATGGCGAATTTTGTTTCTAATTGTCAGCAGCATCTGTGCTTCTTTAGTAACTGTTGTAGAAAAATACCAAAACCTTATTTTAAGAATAAATGAAATAAGATTGCCAGGCTATTTACAGCTAAGAAAAATATCCACTTTTCAGCCTGGTATATGATCATGCTGTTGTCAGCCCTGGCTCCGCTGGCCAACTTAAACAAACAGATAGAAGGGCACAGGGGAAGAGGTCTCATGGATATTAAGCTCCTCTGAGGTTCATTAGGTAGGGGAGAGAGATTACTGATATCCCACGGACAGAAACATGCTTAACCTGTATTAGACAGTAGAGAAGGCAAACAGGAGCATAGGAAGACATAAATATCATAGAAAATTAGATGCTGTTGATTTGTTGCTCGTGGATAACATGATAATGTGGGGAAACGGATACGTAGGAAATCAAGACCTATGCGCTCACAATGGTGTTAGTTTTGTGTGCTTCGATGTTTGTGGTTCCAGCTGCAGGTGCAAACTGGGCAGCCATAAATGGAGGCCCTTAATATAAAAATATAGATGAAAGAATAAGTCCTGAGTGTCTTGCCCAAGTTCAACCAATGATGGGAACAATTACATACATTGCTTCAAACTGTCTGGTCTAGATAAATTTCTGTTTGAAGCCTGAGCTGGGGTAATGAAAAATATTCCCAGGATGGTCTCAATTTCATAACTACACATTAGATATAAGCACAAAAAAAAAAAACCCCACCAAAAACCCAAAACAACCCAAAAACCAAAACACAAAATGAAGCCAAACAACTCACAGTAGTAGAATAAAGCAATGAAGAATGACAAAACCAATGAAGAAATCCACAATGTGTTCGCCTGTGCCTCACAGTAATTAATGCTTTTTGAGATATTAGATAAACTTTTCTTTGTTGTAATAGAAACAGATTTCCCAGATCTCCTATTTCAGCTCTCAAGCTCCACCTTTTCTCAGCTTTGTCTGAAATTAGCCACATTTTCTACCACTTTAATAAACACGGAATACAATTTGGAAATTATCTGTTTGCATCAGCACTGGCAATGAACAATAGCTCAAATTTTGAGAGTCAAGGCTTCAATAATAAGGCCTGATTTTCTTAGCAATCAGATGCATACAGATGCATGCACACACACACACACGCACGCACACCACATGTCTTTGTGAATAGGGCCCAAAACAGCTGCAACCTTCCAGAAATTAATTGGATTCTGGATCATTTGCATTTTTATATAGTTTACCAACAAAAGATGGAGTTAGCAAGTTTATTAATGTGAAAAAAGAGAGAGAGACAGAGAGAAAGAGGGAGAGGGAGGGGAAGTGAACGTTTTGGGCGAGCCACTAATCCAAATTTTAATACACACAGTGACTATTCACCTTATAATACTGCAGCAGATCCTCCAAGGTGGAAATTGATATGCAGGTCTAAACTGCAGGCAGCTGTTAAGGACTCCTGGTGATGCCTGGGGCCTTTACAGTTCCTCATCTGGGTAGGCATTATGATTTGATAATGGCCATTTTCAGACAACACCCAAGGCAATTCTAGGATTTGCTGTCACAATAGACACACTGCAAATAAAGTCAGTGTAAATAGATTAAGAAATTGACAGAATAACAAGGCAGAAAGAATTAGAATGAATACACAAATGGCAGATGACAACTCAATGCATTGTGCTGCAGAGATGGGATAAGGAAAGTGGAGCTGGAGGATTTATCTGCTGCCTCTATGCCTTCAACCTGCTTCCTGCCTGCGTGGATGCCTGTTTCACTGAGAAGTGAAATCTTTATTAGAAGATCTCTTATCTCTCATGCTGCCCATTGAAAAACTTCCTTTCTGCTCAATTGAAAGCGAAAGCTCCTGATCTTTAGATGCCCAAGACAGCTACAGTTTTTCAAGGTAGTGACCAGTGGGTAAAATTGTCACCCTCATTTCACTTGGGAATAGGAAGAAAATACTGACTTGATATTCAGAGGACAGAGTGACCCTCAACTCCTATGGGTGTTGATGTGAACACCGTGATTCATTTACAGATTTCTCAGCAATGCTTGTGCTGAGATGTATGTGAGGTTTAGTGCATGAACTGTCCTGGGGAATCCCTTAGCTGATGTCTTTTTTTGGTTATAAATAGAAGGAATTTCATTTATTCGCTTTTATTGGGATTGCGACTTCATCTCTGCCAAAACCAGCTCCCAGCTCTGCTCAACCCAGCCTGGAAAAAGAAATCATACCTGAGTGAACCAGGTACCAGATGAATTCCTGAAATGCTGAATCTGACTTCATGTGCAGAATAACTGCCGATAGCAATTAGTTTATTGGGTGGTCTCTGTATGATAGACCCAGAGCCCATGCAGAGACGGAGTATTGGGCAGTGACAGCCCCAGTAGGTTTTGGGTAAAGAAGGGACTAGAACTGCTATAAGGATAAAAATGCAACTCAGTGCTGTGTTAGTGCCCAGCTGGATGAGGATCCAGTGAACTTCAATTCTGTGTTAGCGCAGTAAGTGTTCCCCGGGACTGTCAGACCTGGTGCACAGCTTTCCTGTCGGTGCATGGAACAAAAGCCGGATGGGAGCACACACGAAAGCATGGCAGTAACACCGCACAGGGGTGGCCTGCAGCAGCAGATCACAGAATTGTAGAATACCAGGTTGGAAGGGACCTGAAGGATCATCTGGTCCAACCTTTCCTGGCAAAAGCTCTGTCTAGGCAAAAGCACCATCTAGACAAGATGGCCCAGTACCCCATCCAGCTGAATCTTAAAAGTGACCAGTGCTGGGGAATCCACCACTTCCCTGGGGAAATCATTCCAATGGCTGATTGTTCTCATTGTGAAAAATTTTCCTCTAGAGTACAGGTGGCTGGGAACACCATGTAGCAGTAAAATTCCATCTACTTTGACTATGTCAGAGCTTTGGATGGCAAGACTGGCCACCAAGGAGACACTGGAGTAACAGGTGCTGCTGGGAGGAAGAAGAAAAGAGCAAATTCACATCCCCGGGGCTACATGAGCAGCAAGTTGTACCCTCCACTATCCAGTCCAGCTCCACCTTTTCCTTCAAGCCCTTTCCTATTTACTTATTTTGCTAAAATCACTGAGAAGCCTTGAGATGGCTCTTGTGTTTGAACAAGGCAAATCCTGAACCCTCAGTGCAGGGTATTCAACCAACACATCTTGAGTAATCGGGGGGGAGCTTAGGCTCATTTTGAGTAAGATACTTAGTTTTGCTTGACTTCATGGGAATTAAGCCAGTGCTTGAGTGCTGTGTTGAATCAGGGACAAAATTACATGTGTGGTTTGCATAAATAATAATTAAATCTTTTACGATTTTATACATGCCTATTATCTTGTACGGATCTTGTGTATGTAAGTTTTCCATCAAATTCTGAAACACAATGCAATGATTTGAACTTTGATTTCCTTACCTCTTTCGTTCTTTCCTCCGTCCCATTTCTTTTGACCAGAAAGGGGGCCTCATGATTTTCCTACATTTTTTCGGGTTTATTTTCCTTCTGTGTAAAGTTTGACCACTTCTTCTATATAAACTTTGATCACAGTCCCCACTTCTAACACATCTTCCTTTTTTTTTTTTTGTTTCTTTTCCTCTTTGCTTTCTTTCTTTAGGTGTTAATTTTCTTCCTCTTTCTTTAGGTGTTCTCAACCACTTTTGTTTTATGCTCTCTCATTCTCTTCTTTCTCTGATTAAGTCACAACCACTCTTTTTCAATTTTTATACTGAGCATCTATTGTCTCTATTCTTCCCCCTTAATCTGCCCTTCAAGGTTAGAGAACGAGATAAGATGATGGTAGCTAGGGCCAGAGAAAGGAGAAATCAGGCATCAAGAATGAAGAGAAAAGGGGTGAATTCACAGAGCCTTCAAACATGAGGAAGAACGAAGTAGAGTAACAAGTATGAAAAGGAGGGAAGGTTTCCATAAATAACACAGGAAAAGGATGGAAAATAAGGGTAGTGGGGGAAAAAACTACACTGCTGTTACTTTTAATCCCAAGTTCAATGTTCCCTCATTTTTTAAGGACCTGAAGCTGCAAGGAGTAGAGAGCTCCATTTAGCTTTAAATCAATCCTGTTAAAAGGAATACCTTGATTACAGTTAGCTTGCCAGCATTTAGAAATGAGACAGGAACATGGCCAACATTCTTCTGGCTGAATACACAGATATACCGAGACACAATACGGAATGATAAAGTATCTAAGTGCACCAAGCCCTTATTTATCTAACTTTTGTTAACCTTAGCAGAAAGCCTGCCAAAGTATTCTGGTAGTTCTGAAAAGCCAAGCAAGTAGTAGTCTTATAATCAGGCAACATTTTGCATGGCACAAATCACTGTATTTGTACTGCCTAGGGACTTCATCGTTTCCTGCTTTTGAGACAGTCAAGAAATGTGAGAAGCGTAAGCTTGAAATCCTGGCCTCACTGAAGTCAAAGGCAACATATCCATTTAATTTTTGTGGGGCTAAGTGCAGCTAGTTTCCAATTAAAAGGGAGCTGGCTGAACGCTGTCTGTGTGAATGTATCTAATTTAGACGGTTTAAAAAAGCACCAGAGGAGAAAAACGCAGAAAGCTGATGAATATTAGGGCAGGAGTGACAGAGAAACTACAGGTAGAGCAAGATCATGAAAGGACCGTGGCTGAAAGAGAGGAGGAGAAAGCATATCCGGATAGGACTGTAGAAGGAACAGATGAGGATCAAAATTGTCAGGGAGTGCAGAGGAGGTGAAAAGGAGGATGCGGGTAATGAGGACTCAGCTGGCGCCATTGTAGGCAGAGCAGAGGTTGCTGCTGCCAAGTGGGCTGAACAGGGAAGAGTGAGGCTCAGGATGCGTCTGTGGGAAGAGAGAGCTATTCTGTGTTTGTGCTTGGGAACCCGACACAATATTGTTGTAGCTTTGCATCTGTTCACTTTGTAGCTATAAAATATATTTTGTTTTCAAAAAGTATGAAACGTATCTACTTCTTAAATATTCGGCATTCATAGCACCCATCTTCTGTGTTTCAAGGGCGCGACGGCCGCAGTCTGCCTGGAGACTGCCTTCTCCAGGATGAGAAGGCAACACCAGGGGCAGCTCTTCTCACGTGAAAAGCTGTATTTCACCTGTTAAAAACCTTGCCATGCTTCTCCAAGCAGAAATACAAATATTAGACTGCTGCTTCACTAGGCAATAGAAATTTATTATTTTCCTCTCTGTAGTGAGAAAGCACTAATAAAGCACTAATTTAATTCCCTGAGAGGGAGCAAGAGAGAGAAGCTGTTACATCACCAAAACCAAATCCTGATAACAGAGAACAGTATTTGATATTAATTTTCGATTGTCTTGTCAGAAGTAGTTTATATTCCCAGTGGATAGGTCTTCTGCTACTTCTTCTGGGCGCACACTCCATTATTCCTAATGTCTTTTTCTTGATTTTTTCTTTGCTTTACAATAAGGTAATTTTCCTTTCTCCTTAGCATTTACATCCTATAAACATTTGCAACTTGTTACATTTCATCTCAGTTACTCTTTCACTAAGTTGCCTGTACTTTTCTCTGTGATTTTTTCCAGGCCAGTTCATCTTCCTGTTGTCCTTCTCTGGATTATTTTAGTTTATCAGCTTCACTCTAGCAACACGCTAAATCAAACACATTCCTACTATTCTAGCCAGGCTACAACAGAACTACACAGAGAGGGCTATTAAGACAGGGCTCAGTGATGCACGGCTTTTGCACATGCAGCCTGAAATTGTGCTACGCTTCATTGCAGCTGTGTTATGTTACATATGCACGCTTAATTTTCTGTTCGCTATTACCTCTTAACAATATGGGAGATGGTGGTATAAGGCTATTCAGCTGGTTTATGCTGTTTCCGAGCACCGCTTGAATGTTTGTAATGATGGCATTAAAAAAAAAATCTGAAAACTGAATTGGGCTACTGTGGACTTTACCCAGAAATTACAACTTTATTTTATTTTTAAGCTGTTATATTATGAGAGGTCTGACGTTTAGCAAATATTTACCTTTGCAGCTAACAGTTTCATTTAATGAAAACGAGTTTTTGCTTCGCATAGTTTGAAGAAAGCCCACTCAGATCTTAAGCTACCTGAACAAAAGAAACAGCTTTGCTAATTAGAAAACAATTCTAATGCTCCAATGGACAGGGCTAATTCAAAGAGGACTTGAAGTTAAAGATTAAAATCTGTATTGTACCTAGGCTTGGTGAAGAGTTTATACAGCTCTCTCCTGGGACATCATCAGCAGTACATTTTTGCTTGCAGAAGTGGAAGTTCTGCCACTAAATACGTCCATAGGATCTTCAGAAATGCAACTTACTGGGAGAAAATACCCCAGAAATAAATATGTATAAATGATTTCAAATAGAGTACTGTTGTCCCTTTAGATACACGAGGTGGGTCTGCCCAGAAAAATCTGCAGATGGGAAACATCCACTTAGTGTTGTATGAGTACGTCATGAATATTTGTAAATCATTCTGGGGTGAAAGATGAGAAGGGGCTGAGAAGGAATATTTTTTCCTTCGCTACCTTTGTGCTGTTCCTCTGCAAAAGAGGGGACGGTCTAGCACCATGGGTGATTGCCTTGAGAAGATGTGACAGCAGCAAGTGTAAATGTCCCTATACTGTGGCTAAATTAGTTTCCTTCAACAGCATGGACAACAACATAGGCTACTCGCATTTGCCTGGGACCCATGGTATGTAGTCAGACGGCTAGCTTACATGGGAGTCTAATTCACGTTCCACTGCATTTCACTGCTGTTATTAAAGTCACAGTTGCTCAGGAAGCAATTAGTCCTTCTTGTTGCAACATAGACACCGCGAGTACGCAGAGAGTGAAGCACAGCCCTCGCTCAGCCAGTCCTTCCTCGGTCCTTGTCACAGCTTCTCCCAGCCTGACTTCCCACCCGGAACGGGAGCGGCTGCAGACCAGGAGCAATGCCTTCCAGCTGCCTAGTATCTTCCTTTCAGATAAAGAAGATAGAATCAGCTTGAGACACTGCAGATGAGAAACTTACGGTGCGATGTCAGCTAATTTTGTAGTGTTTATAAATCATTTTCAGATAATGGATGCCATGGAATTCAGATTATTATTGGCTCTTTAGTCTGGTTTGAAATTGATAAAGCTAACACAGTTTCATAAGCCAAGCCACCTCCCCGCCTCGGGTTAGAAACTGGATTCGTGCATAAACTAGGCTTAAACCAAGTTTGACCCTATCGATAGTGGCAGCCCAACCCACATTTAAATCAAAACTGCATGGAGTAGTAAGGTTTTATGCCAAAGTAATAAAAACTATAATGACACACACGCATATGCACATCCTTATCACAACATATATACATTGTGTCCTAGGCATACTTTAATCTATCTCTAACTTTTTTAGTAGTGACGAAGCACCTTTCAGTCATTACTAGAACCATTAATTTAAGCATCAGCATTGTCTGGATGTACTGTTCTCCTACAGTGCCTAGGATGTCCACGCAGCCATTGATTTAAGAGACAATATCACTTGCTTCCAAGTTTATGAGGCAATAAACAGCTCCCGCATATTGATGAATGCAGAGGTGTTTGCTCAGCACATTTGCAGGGGACGTTTATTACCCAAGTGCTGTGCTTTAAAAGCAAATGAAATTGCAACTATTCTCACTTTCTTCTGTTGGGGGGAAGGGAGAAAAATACTGTTGTTTTTAATTTGTTCCTCCACTTTCCCTCCTCCTGTGACTTATTAAAATGACTGACACCGCCATGGACGTTTGTCTCATCTGTGCAGTTGATGACGGGAGTCATTTTTTCTTTGGTGGCTTTGCAGGAAACTGCTTTAGAACAGGGTGCAATTGTCAGAATACCAGAGAGACATGACCAAGATTATTCCTTCGTGCTTTATTACCCTATTATCCCCTTTCAAAGGATTAAGTTAGCTCATCAGCATAGCTTCTTAGAGTTACTAACCCTACAATAATATTCTTTGCTCTGTCCATACAATAAAAGAATGAAATAATTTTCGATGTGCAGAATTGGGATCATGCAAATGTCAGGGATTAAAAGATGAGTCTTTGGATTGTACACCTGGCAAACACTTCTTGGAATCTAAACTCCTTTTAAGTATATGACACTGGGAAGGAAGAGAGGGTGGAGGAAAGAGACGAGATTGATTGCAAAGCTGCATGCCAACTGAGTTGTTATGAGGTTGCCAAAGAGAGAGCAACCTGTGAAAAATGTATTAAATTATCAAAAAGAGAAAACTGATTTATAGCTGCTGTAATTCCTCCTTTGCTCTTTGTTCCCATAAGAAAGATGTCAGGGACAATATTTTCCTACGAGAAAAAGAAATATTTCTAGCTGTTATCAAAATACATACAAACATTTAAAAAATTATTTTATTTAACTAGGTTGAGAATTAAAATGGAAAGACAATTGAATGAAAAGTTGGAATACAAAATCTAAGAAGCAAACAAATATTTTCCAAAAGCCTCAAGATGAATGGATCATTGAATCTTCAGGCTTGTGTCTTTAATCTAAATAGCAGCATATCAGTTGTTTTAGGAGAAGGATGTTTGAAATTTCTAGCTGGGCAGATGATTCCTTTCTTACCCTTACAATATGAGATTAGGGGAAAAATATTAACTTAAAATATTTTATTATGCTCATTAACTTGCTTCATTGTTTGTCTCATTATGTTCTTTTCTAATTTAAGACTCAGATATGCAAACCTGCATTCATTTATATAAACCTTTTTCATCTGAGTAGTGCCATTAAAATCAATGGGACACGTTCCTAGGAGAAGCCAGCCGTTAGCAATATTCTGCCAATAGGCTGTAAAAGGTCATTCTTTTCCTTCACGTTTGAAAAATGCCGTCAGTTCATTTGGAGGTGTAAAAATTATAACGGTAAGAACTAATACGTATATTTAAAAGTAGAAAAGCTTTCATTGGTTGTACTTAACTAGCTCTTATTACTTTCCACTGTTAGAAAAAAAAATCTACCATGCCTTCTTTAGTCCATATCCTCCGTCTTTTCCATTATGGTCCTTTTCTCTCTAATACTCTTTCTCCACCTTTCAGTTGTCCTGATTTTTCATTTTGCCCTGATTTTTCTCCTTCATTCTCATTTGACGGAGTGAAGTTGTTCCAGAGAAGTGAGGGGAGCTTTTGTGGCGAACAGGTTATGCTGGTCCCTGTTCAGTCTGTGCGGCCCGAGCCGGGGACGATTTGTTGCAAACAGCCAGACTACAGCTTCCTCCGCTCTTACCCTCTGCCCGCCTGTTGCTGTGGGTTAGAGCGTAGTCCCTACAAGCGAGATGGAGAATAGTAGCGTCTGCTTCATTTACAACTGTGTTGGCACGATCTAGTTTACTTTTTTGGGAAAAGATATAAGAAGAAGGTTCAGTCGCTCAATAAACTTTACTACATCATTTGCTCTACTGTTATTAATTTTACCTGAATGACTCTACAGAAGTTCATAGGAGCCTTGAGTAAGGTCCATGCGTGACCCCATTCTTTGCAGGTCTGGATATGACAACAATCTGCTAAAGTGCTAGGAAGGAATGGTGGCATGAGTGGAAATGAGGCATCTCTTTGATTTAGTGTCCCTAGGGAACAAAAGTAAATGGCAATATCTAATAGCACAGGGCTACATTATCTAATATAGAACTTTTAAACTAAAAATATAAAATAATTCCCAATCAATGTAGTAAGAAAGAATCAAGCCAGAGAGTACATACTGGTGATAAAGTATAATATATATCAAAGACATAAGATTAAATCAGAGTGTGTGATTTTTTTTTTAAGAAAGATTTTTGAAGAGTTGTTTCTTTTTTCCTTATTTAGGTTGTCATTGTGGAAGAATACTGAGTATAATTTTGGTATCCTAGTTTGGGGTTTTCATCTTTGTACGTTTTTCTATACAGGAAAGCTCAAGAAGAATTGCTTTCTTTCCAAAACATGCTTTCAAAATGACTACTGCCTCCTATTTTTCTTTCTGGTCACTCTATTTGATTTTCTTTTTTTCCCCTTAAAGCAATGGGAGCAAAGCAAAGTTGCATCCAGGGGGGATAACACTGGCTTTTGACACCACGTGCTGGAGGAGAAACATCAAGAAGGAGCAAATGGGAACAGTCACCAGTCTTTGTTAGGAAGGACTATTATCCGTGTCGCATGGAGAAAAATGGGTGATGGCAATAATTTTAGAAAAGTCATTCTGAGTGTGTGGGCAGGTGTCTCTGTCCCATTGAAAAAATGAGGAGATGGCAATGATTTTGAGAGAGGATCAGGTTTTTTGAGGATATGATGTGCCAGCCTCTGCAGGAGGAAACTTCAGAAGTGTATACCAACAAATAAGACACTTTTCCTTCCATATTTTCTCTCCTGAGGGTCTCAAATACGAACAATGTACTGGACTCAGTAAGCTTTAATTGCAGGACAGCCTATAATACTCTGTGTGAAGATTATTAGGGGGTCCCCAAAAATCACATATTGAGTGACCAATTGCTAGCAGCAGACACATTTCTAATTAATTTTAACACAAACTATTCAGATACACTCTTTCATTGTCTGAAAATGTGTAAGTAAGCTCTGCCATTTGCATGTGCTGTTTGGGCCAAGGGACATGTTAGCGCTGGCAGCGAAAGAAAACCAAGAAACACTTTTGTTAAAAGGAGAAAGGAGTGATGCAATCAGGTCAGTTCTCTGATGCAGTTTTACTGAGTTATTGAAAACACATGCAGCCCTGTACCTCCAAACACAGAACAAACCTCGGTGATATTCACGCTCACAATTGCCAAGTTTGTCTCCCCAGTCTGTTCCGTGCCCCAGAAAGTTTTCTCCTTTCTTCTGTTCCCTATTAAGCCGAACAAGTCCCCGTATCTCTACCTGTAGTTGGGAGAACTCCTTGTGGCACACAGCCTAGGCTTGAATCGGGCCCTAACATGAAGCCTTTTGCTACTGAAGGGAACTCCCACTTTTTCCAGCTATTTCATTTGTACAAAGGGGCTTAATCGAGCCTTCCCTTTAGCCCGAATTCGAGGTGTTTAGCACAGCTTTAGCTAGAGCTGCCACGGCCTAGAGATCACAGGCTTACGTGACAGCAGCCACTGACGCTTTCCAGCACAGCAATATTGTATCCAGCTACGATACCATATAGGATTTAATTTCAAATCCCTTTTGTTCCCGCAGGGGTCCCATCAAGAAAGCATATACCAAAAGTATAAATTCATAGAAAACACTGGCTCCCTACATGGATAAGAGATATGTGTTAAAGGGGAAAAATAAAAAGGAATTATATCTGGCCTGCTGCTTATGTGTGATTTTCATATTTATTAGCATAATCAGATTTATCATTATTCTTATGTATCTCTTGAGAAGCACAGCTGACAATTATTTAATTTAGAGGTAGCAAAGAGAAGCACATCTCTTAAGCACCGGGTGAGAAGGGCGAGAGCCGAGCTTTGAGACAGGGCAGTACTTCAAAACCATACCCTCTGCGCGAGAAGGACGCTTTGGATGAGCCAGTATGCGTGAAAAGTATGTCTACACTGGAGTACATTGGAGGCCCTGAAAGAAGAGCAGTCCCTTCCTTAATGAATCAGTACAGGCAAGCTTCACGTGCTGGATTTATTCACTCCCTCCTCCCCCCGCAAAACCAACACCACACACTTACCTCCTGAAAACAGCTGCACTTTTGATGTGTTCTTAATACCATTTGTTATTTCCTGGGCAAAACTGAACTGTGGCTCACCCTCCAAAAAAAGCAGACGTAGACCTATAAAAACTGTCTTGCTATAAAGGACTCTATAAAACAGTATGTTTTAATTGCTTCCTGGTTTCAGCAAACTGTTTTATACTCAAAGTTAACATTAGGTTGACAACTTCTTTGAGCTTTTTATTATTTTAAAACATAAATTATCAGAAGCTATTTATTTTAGCATTTGCTTTCATGAATGGAGGTAGCATTTGTGTGACTGATTAAGCATTTAAGAAAAGCAGTACAACCCACCCCAGTTTTTAATTAGTTGCACAACTTATCACCAAGCACCGTAAATTTAATTTCATCTCTTTTACAATAACAAAATAAATACTGAGCAGGTAATAACACATTTGTATGGATCAACTGAGTATCCTGCGGGTAGGTTACTATTATACTTATTTGGGATACAGGAAGATGGGATTGAAGGAGTTGCCCAAGGTGATGTGCTCAACTGATGCCTTGGGTTCTGAAACAGGGAGACTGACAATTCAGAACATGAGGATGTTTGGCTTTGTGCAGAGATGACCAGAGCTTCCCCCCACCACCACCCCAAATAGTTTAAGAATCACAAATATGACCAGCTGAGCAATTACGGTCTTTCCTGGAAAAAAAAAAATAACATGAAACAATCTCTGTTTGCACTGTACATGCCTAACATTGTTTTGGTGCTCAGCCAGGTAAGTCTTTCCCTTAATAACCTGTCTTCTCACAGATGTTGAGCTTGTAATATGGCTACTAAAATGTATTCAAAAGGTTTATTAACTTTGAAACTCTTCTGAAATCTGTGTCACAACAAACTGGTATCATTCTGGAGAGAAAGATATACAGCAGCTTCTGTAGTGAGACTCTGGCACTGTTTATCTCTCAAATGAAATATCAGCTCATGAAGTTAAAATCAACCAAGTGAATTTTTACATTACAGATTCTCACAAGAATCAGATGAAAACCGATGACGTGCAAGAGAACTGAAAACACGCACGCTGCTAACGGTACAATCTCCAGTCGTTAATAGCCTGCTCCAGGTACCATGTGGTAAAGAAAACCATGGCACAAGAGGGTCAGTGAGTAGTTTAAATACACCCAGTTTTTTGAAAAAGCCATTCCACATTCTTCCCCGTGGAGGATAGGAATATGCAAAGAAAGGCAGTATATTACTTAAAGGTAAGTCAGACTCCTATGAACAACAAAAATAAATCTGCACAATCTGAAGGCTTAGCCCTTTTCCTGGAGCAGTCAAAACGTTATAAAGCCACAGCAGAAGCAACACTGAGACTCTGCATCAGTAATGATCTCTTCCTACAACAAGTGCTCTTCCAAGGTCACGCATTTAAGGGAGCTGACAGATGAAGTCTGATAAATCTAGCTGCACCAATTGAGGACGTTATTCCCGGTGTTTGTCTGGATTCACCTCTCTGCCCTGGATTACCGCAGAACACAATGCACGCTCGCACTTCAGCCCATCTCAGCGTTGTAACTGGAGGTTTGTGCCACAGTGGGAAGCCGTGAATTGAGCCTCTGAGGTGCAGACAGGTTGTTCTGCTGCCCCTGCTACAGCGGCTGCAGCCTCCGGCAGCGGCGTAGGCCAGCTATACTCCATAGCTATCCTCTCCTCGGCTAGATCTGCCTGAACTTGCCTGTTGAATTCACTAGGGCGCACTACAATTCAGAGGCTTAACTGCAACCCCTGCAGATAAGAGCTTTCAGCTGCCAAACATTATGCAGGATCCCTGATGGGCTCGGCAGCCTATGTCAAACCCTGTGAGGTTGTAGTTACCATCGTGCTGCAATCATGTATCTGAACTGCAGGCTACAATTGCACCTTAAGAGGAGCAGCACTGAGAGAACATAACAGAAATCTGTCTAGCATGCAATGCCGTCTCTCAACAGCAGATGCCTAGAGCACAACATAACACAGGTACTTTTAAAGCCAGAGGTACCATCACAAACTCCTCTTGTAGGAATCTAGCTAATTGCTTTTGGAACTCATATAAACTTCTGACTGCTACACGAGGAGGCACTCCAAATTATAACATTTTGTTAAGAAGTATTTCTTCTTGTGCCTTGCAACCAGGCCATTTGCTAGTTCCAGTAGCAGCATCTATTTCTTAGATTGGAAAAAGCAACAATTCCTTGTCCGCTTCCCTGTGTCTCTCACAGGGTCACAGATCTGGAATGTCACCGCCTTCAGTCATTGCTTCCCCGGACAGAACCATCCTGCTGTGGTTATTTCTCATCTGGAAGTCATTCCCTACCTTTGCTCACTCTTGTCATTTTTCTCCATCTTTCCTACTCCGCTAGTGAGGTAGGGGTAGCACACCGTCACCTTTGTATCCCAGGAGTCAGAGTGGCCCGTGATATTGGCACACAGACGTGAGGAACAGCCTAAATCACGGTTAACTGCCCAGCACTGGGGATGGCCACCAGCCTAGCAGCTCCATAGGATAATGTGTGATGCACACCCCCATGCTCCCCACGCACTCACAATCATATACCCTAGACCGTGGGTTCGCAAATGATTTTGTGCTCAAGCCTCTCCACCTCTTGCCTTTTGTAACAGGATGAAGGCTCCTTGCAGAGATGGAGACTCTCAGTAAATACAATGCTTGAGTTAAATTGTAAATTTGTGCTGATATCAGATTTATTAATAATTAGAAAAATTCTAAGATACAGCTACAAGTACTCATTCTGCTGTCCTGCTGCTTGGCCCATTTGGTTAAATTCACTAAATTAACAAGATTATTTCCACCCAATTGAACTATCAAACAGCAAACAAACAAAAAAACCCAACCCCACAAACAAAGCAAAATAGCAAACAACAACAAAAAATATCCAGTTGAGTTCCAAGAAAATATGAGGCTGCATTACAGATTATTAGGTTAAAAAAATAATAATAAATTGGGATAAGATTTCTGGTAAAATAGGGATTCTGTTTTCATATTATTTCAACAATTACAAGATGAAAAATTTGACTTTTAAAAAGAAAGCTGACTATCTGACACCAAAGCTACAGCTTGAAAAAAAAAAAATGTCATTGTACTTTCTTGTACTGGGGCCCCCAAAGCTGGACGCAGTACTCCAGGTGGGGTCTCATGAGAGCAGAGTAGAGGGGCAGAATCACCTCCCTCGACCTGCTGGTCACATCTCTTTTGATGCAGCCCAGGACACGGTTGGCTTTCTGGGCTGTGAGGGCACATTGCTGGGTCATGTCAAGCTTCTCATTCACCAACACCTCCAAGTCCTTCTCCTCAGGGCTGCTCTCAATGCATTCTGCGCCCAGCCTGTAGTTGTGCTTGGGATTGCCCCCATCCATGTGCAGCACCTTGCACTTGGCCTTGTTGAACCCCATGCGGTTTGCACAGGCCCACCTCTCCAGCCTGTCAAGGTCCCTCTGGATGGCATCCCTTCCCTCCAGCGTGTCAACTGCACCACACAGCTTGGTGTCATCTGCAAACTTGCTGAGGGTGCACTCGATCCCACTGTCCATGTCACCAACAAAGATGTTAAACAGCGCCAGTCCCAACACCAGCCCTTGAGGAATGCCACTCATCACTGGTCTCCACTTGGACATCAAGCCATTGACCGCAACTCTTTGAGTGCAACCATCCAGCCAATTCCTTATCCACTGAGTGGTCCATCTGTCAAATTCATGTCTCTCCAATTTAGAGACAAGAATGTCGTGTGGGACAGAGTCAAATGCTTTGCACAAGTCCAGGTAGATGACATCACTTGCTCTTCCCTTATCCACGAACACTGTAACCCCGTTGTATAAGGCCACCAAATTTGTCAGGCACGATTTGTCCTTAGTGAAGCCATGTTGGCTGTCACCAATCATCTCCTTATTTTCCATGTGCCTGAGCATAGTTTCCAGGAGGATCTGCTCCATGATCTTGCCTGGCACAGAGGTGAGACTGACCAGCCTGCAGTTCCCCAGGTTTTTCTTTTTTCCCTTTTTGAAAATGGGGGTTATGTTTCCCCTTTTCCAGTCAGTGGGAACTTCACCAGCCTGCCAGGACTTCTCAAATATGATGGAGAGTGGCTTAGCAACTTCATCTGCCAGTTCCTTCAGGACCTGCAGATGCATCTCATCAGGTCCCATGGACTTGTGCACCTTCAGGTTCCTTAGATGGTCTTGAACCTGATCTTCTCCTACAGTGGACGTATCTTCATTCTCCCAGTCCCTGCCTTTGCCTTCTGCGACTAGGTGATGTGGCTCAAGCATTTGCTAGTGAAGACTAAGGCAAAGAAGTTGTTGAGTACCTCGGCCTTCTCCATACCCTGGGTAACAAGGTCTGTTTCCTTCCAGAGAGGGCCCACATTTTCCCTAGTCTTCCTTTTATCACTGATGTACCTATAGAAGCTTTTCTTGTTGCCCTTGATGTCTCTGGCCAGGTTTAATTCTATTAGAGCTTTAGCTTTCCTAACCTGATCCCTGGCTACTCGGACAATTTCTCTGTATTCCTCCCAGGTGACCTGCCCTTGCTTCCACCCTCTGTAGACCCTCACTGTAAAACCAGTGAAGGAGTTCTAGGTGACGACACCATGATACCAGCCAAGGTCCAAGTCACATGGGATTTTACTTGGCTTAGCATTATCAGTTTGTACAGTTAAAACTATAGGATTCAGCTGTTTACAGTAAACTAGTGAAGCAAGGACAGTTGTTCAGTGCCATATATTAGTTCAGGTAGCAGATACTCTGGATTTTATATTCATCTTCAGTATATATCATGTTTCTTCTTTTCTACCTCTCCTTCCAAATTAGCAGAAAAGACTTTTTGGGACTGGCACCACGTATTCTGGGAATGACTGCGCCTTTGTGTTTACAGTCTCAAGAGGAAAACTATAGCTGTGGGGAATTTGTATCTAGTGAATTCTCTTTTCAGAAAAAGAAGTGGAAATCTGTGCAAACTGTGAATGGATTGCTGGAAAAAAATGCAAAACCCCAAACAATCCCATTACTGAGCGTTATAAAAACCCAAACGAACACCACAAAGGAAAGACACTGTAAGGACATTTTAGCCCTTAAAGAATTTTAGCCAGCTGCAATTACAGTTAATACAGTCAAGGTAAACACTTCTACAAAGCATTATTTTAATAGTGTCCATAGTAACTATTGATCATAAATTAGCCATGTCTTATTACTAAACTATTCTAGTGGGGGTTGCTTGGCCATCACAGGTCAAATCAAGCCCTCACTACTTTTGTAACATCACGAAATTAATAGAGATGCATAATCTAGAAGACAGGGTATGACTGGCTATGAATATTCAAAATGCGTCGCATCTTTTCTGTATTGGACAGAGTATATTTACTTTAAAATAAGAACTCATCGTCACCCACAAATTTGTATACGTCTCTCCACCGTTGTGTCAGAAACTGGAAAAAGCAGTGAACGTGCACTCTGTATGCTTTATGTATGGAAGAGAAATGATGTTTGCTTAATTCTGCCCCTTTCCTTGCCCCAATGTTATGGAGAAATGTGAAGTAGGCAGTATTAACCTCCAGTTTTCTACAAACTTCCCCAAACATAAAAAAAAGTCTATCAAATAATTATACAATAAATAATATTAAGGGTGGTATCAGACTATACTAGTGCCTTTAAATATGATTTTTATTCTTGTCCCCAGAAAACATATTATATTTTTTTATTGGAAATAAGGGCAAACACCTAACATACAAAATATTTCAAAGTTTAGTAATTACAAAAGGAGGAATGTAATTAGTCCTAATAATTCTTGGGATTGGTTTATAGTCAGTCTTTCTCAATTAAACTTGCAATCTATAATTGTCCTGGAGGAGATACTGAAATGTCTCAGATGTCAGCAGACTAAATTCTGTATGTAAAACAGCTCCATAAAATGTTGTCACAGAGCAAAGCATGGACTCTGTTTAAACTGTTCTTGAAACTAGTAATGTTCAGATGTTGCAGTTTGCAGTAGAATAACCTTCCGGTGGATTATGTGCAAGGGGTGGCCCTGTTCTACTGCAGCCTCTGCCAGTGGTAAACCAGACTTGAAGAGGAGTGCAAAGGGAATGTATTTTGACCCGTGACCATCTTTATCTCTTGATCTCCATGCTGGCAGGCACTTGCCTCTCTCTATGTGTAGTTAGCTTCCTGGACTGCTGATAGTCTATGTTGGCAGAATTCACTATTTAAATATTGCCTTCCATTCTAAGAGTAAGAACTCTTTTTTACTGCAGGAAAAGCAACTTTATAGTGAATGAAAGAATAAAGTGAAACATGATGGACTATGGGTCATGCTATTCTATGTAGGCATAGAATAGTTAAATCCTTTGTACCTCTGATAAATATGGAGGAGGTGTCTTTTATCCCCTCACCTGTAAGGTTTGTCCATATAGCAGAACCACAGCTACACTCCGGAATATTTTCTAGAAATGTATTTTACCCAGAGTCATATCTAATAATTTTGCTTATAGATGGGGGCATTTTTCAATGCCTTACAGATTACATTACATTTCTGGTACTCCTCTTAGATCAGCATCGTAAAGCATTAACTTGTGACACATGTGGAGCAGGAAGGCAACATTGTCCCCCAGACTACATATGAGATATTTCATAATGTGTAGTTATTAAAACATACATGTTTGATTGTACAGTATGATCAAAGGCAACTATAGATGGAATTGGAGTACTATGCTATACATCATTTATGGATGCCTCTGCAAGTATTTTAAGGTAAATCTGCCTTGATTTGCTTTCAAAAAGTTTTACAGTAACTTTTTTTTGGTATGATTGCATTATCATTATGCCAAACTCCAATTAAGTGTCCAAAGCACATAACCAAAATGAGTTCTGTTTGCAGAAAACTCTTGGGTTTGTGAGATGCAGCTAGAAAGAGAAGTTATAGCAAGAAAAAGGACAGAAATATCTAGATGGAAATTAGTTATCATGCTGTTACACATATAACTCCTGGGTTATCTGTAAAATCCCTGAACCCTAGTCACTATCTCTGTAAGTACTACATCAGTGTGTAAACAGTACAAGGGGAAGTTTATCCCAGAGTGCCTCTTCTTTCATAGCCTCTCCATTTTTGATACCCCATAACCTCTTCCTCCTTTGGCAATAATTCTTTGCTTTTGCCTCTGATTTTGGGCATATTACTTGGAAGTACAGAGTATCCAAGAATATGGACTATTTGAAGGTTTGGTTTTTTTTCAAGGAACAGAATTTTTAAAGTACCAGTTATCAGAAGCACAGTATGTAGAAGAAAATATGGATAATTCGCTCAATCCCTGTATCAGTGTGCTTGAAGCCTAGGAATCCAATACTCAGCTCTCTTGGTCAGGTTGTAATTTCAGATACTGCTGGACAGCTATCTGAATCTCTTTGCATGTTTACGTGGCCTATCCCCACATGCTGACAGGTTCACACCTGTAAATCTGATTAGCAGACAATGTTTGACTTGATTAGTCAAGTGCAAAGCTCAATGCAGTCAGACATTTGAAATTCAAGATTTCCTGGAGCTGTGTTAATAGATTTGAGACCTGAGCAGTGTGCAAATGAAGCAACAGGAGCCACACATTCTTACAGACAGTGTTTCATTTCTTCATGCTCAGGGGTACTGGATCAGGAACTGTTTGGAAGCGACATGTCTGTCCCTTGCTAAATGCACAGACAGTGGTTGCCATCAGAGCTTTTCTGGAGCTTCTTCAAATGAAAAGAAGCAAATGTATGTAATACTAACCTGCAAATTCCAGTTTCCTATTGACTACTGTCTGCGCGTTTGATGATGTCTAGAGGTCTAAAGGCTACTTTCACATCATTCCTTCACATGAGAAAGAAGGACTATATTTCCCTCCAGCCTTTCACAAGGCTTACCCATTTGCAGTCTCTAAGATCATCCTCTTGTTTTCTTATTGCTCCTCCATTCCTGTGACTCCTATTTCTCCTCAAATTAATGTCAATGAAAAGCTTCTTTCTCTTCTAACACTGTGTCTCAGCAGAGCACTTGTGATACTACACATTATGGATGTTCTGTGAAATCAGTTTCAGAGTAATGATAGGCTATGTATGCTTAGAAATGCACTTATGTTTCCAAATGTCTCCTTGCATATTATTAAGGTTAGTGAACCAAAAAGATGAGTAGTTCTGTCACCATAAGGAGACAAAAGAAGACACACATGACTATAGATGCAGACCAGTCCTAGTTAGTGTAAGAAAGAGTTGTCATCTGTTATTTATACCTACTGAAGATGTGCATGGTATTTTGCTATCCAGTAACAAGACATAGATCCTCTAGGACCTAGATCCTCTAGGACCTGTAATATGAGGGAAATTCATGCTGCACTGAAGTAATTGCAGTATTGCAAACCCCTAATACCGACACAAGTTGTAACAAGCACACCAAGATTTAGTTTCATGCAGTGCACTCTATAGCACATTGTAATAAGTAGTCTCAGGAATAAACTCTACTCTCTCGTACCACGCATCAGATGTGGTACCTGCATGTATAGACCCAGTTATCTGTATTCAGACTCTCAGAATATTATCTTAAATTAGGTCAAAACACAGTACAAGAATAACAGGACATTATGACAGGGCAAAGTAACGGTGGAAGGAAAAAAATCAATAAATACAAAGAAAGGCTGAAAATTGCTTTGGGGTGAGGACTTATTCCCACAGAAAGACTATATGCATTGATTTAATTTCTGACATGCTTTGTTTTCAAGACTTGTAATGATCTGTACTATTACTGTTTGTTCTGAAGCATTGTCAGAAGGCCTGAACAAAGTCATGAATAAGCAAGAATGGGAAAGAAAAATTTTACTGTCTCCATGCCATCTGTGAGGGGCAGGAATCACCTACAAGCATTAAAATATGGGCTGGATAAACAGGATAGGCAGGAGGCTGGAGCAGAACAGAGTTCAGAGAGCAGCAACTGAGATGAGAATGGAGGACTTAGCAGGAAAATCATAGACACAGCGCTTTAATAATCATTGACCATGCACTAAACAGCATGGGAAAAAGCCAGCGCTCCAGAGATTTAACACAGGGCAAAACTAACAGGACCAACATTAAACAGATTTCTCTTTCATGCACATGTTATTCTCCTCTCCATTTCTCTCTAGATATATTAGCTGTGTCCCTTCTCCAGTATCATAAGTCTGCTCTCCCCTCCCCCTAGAAAGCAGTTGTCTCTTTCTCTTCCCCCTTTCTCCTGAAACTCAGAGGTCTCTTTGAAACCTGCAGGGTAACATTTATATCCAAATCAACATTTTCTTTAATATGAGAGAACTACTTACCAATGAAAATTCATAATTTTTGAGAAGACATAAAAAAAAAAAAATCCAAACCCTAAAATTACAACTCTATATTTAAACTGAGAAAATCCATGGAATAGCTGACTTTCATTTGACGCTTATGTGAATGCACAAATGAATATCAAAAGACTTTTCCCTGTACCATTTGCTTTATCGCAAAGCAGCCATTGGGAAACTTAACAAAGATTTCAGTGAATTTGCATGAAGACCAATGTTAGTTACACTATCATTTTGCATAGCACGAGGCAATTTCAGAATTTGTTTATTTTTGGAGCAAAGTACTCCTTGCTCATGGACACTTTCAAAATGAAGCCCATATTTTTAGAAAAAGAGAGTCTCAGGGATTGACCTCCCTCTGTCATTCTCTTTTCACGTGTTCACACATGTGTGAAGGCACTGCGGTGATGTATGCGGTGCCTCCAGCCACGGAACAGGAAGGGAAGTGGTGTGCTGCTGCTGGAGAGCACAAGCTTGCACAGTACCACAATCTCTCTCCTCTTCTGTTACCTCATGGCATTGGGTAAGTCTGCTTGGTGGATCGAAAGACCAATATTCAGAGGAAGCGCAAGTGCTGTAGGGTGCTCCATAGATGCATGTGATGCGGTGGTATACTGAAGTTGCAAGTTTTAGGAACTGGAACGACCTCTCTTCTCAGATCAAAATACCGGTGCACACTCACTGCTGCTTCCATTTCCCACCTCAGCTGACTCAGTGCCCCTTTCATGATTCATCATCCTCCTTCCACAGGTGATGCGGAAACTTCTCTCACCCAGGCCTCCTTCCTCTCTAACCTACCTGGACCCGTGTCCCCTTCAGAAAAATCCTGCCTACTCTCCTGACAAAATATGGCTGCGGGTTATACAGCGTACACACACAATCTGTGGGGAGGCATGAGGTAACCTACTGTTACACTGCACTCCCAGTAGGTATACCTTTGGTAGGTCTCTATCCCTGTGGCAACCACTAGCAAAGGCTTAAAGAATCGTTAGGACAGTATTTAACACAGTGTTGCCTTTACACGGAATGCATTCACTGGAAATAAAGAGGAGTGAGCAAATCACTACTGCTTTGCAAAAGGAGTTTTGAGAATTTCTGGCTCAGGGAAGCAGGTAGTGTGAATGGTATTTAAATATTACGGGGGAAGGGAGGGGAAGGTCACTAGAACAAACAGGTGGGAGTGAATTTCTCTCTCATGACACACCATGGTCACCAAGGCTGGCAGCGTATGTCAACTGCCTTATCTGGAAGGATCACTGCCATTCTGCTTGCTGCTGCAGCAGTTTGTATGAGAGCTCGGGTCATCTGATTTCGGCAAAATCAGCCAAGCTAGTGCAACCATTTGAAATATGGAGTGTGACTTTTCCTGGCTCATTTTATTTGAAGCAGCTGAGGCAGAGCTCACACAAACGGCTCCCCAGCAGACCCGCAGGAAAGGGGCAGCAACAGGCAATTGGTAGGTAGTGATGGCTTAAATCAGAGCTGTATGCAACATGAACATCTGTGGTTTGGTCATTTGTCAGTACAGTCGGTGTTTGTCAACGTGGTCAATGAGGTCATTTGTCAAAGCAAAACTCTGCTGAGTTCCCAGATGCCTCATTCTTTCATGTGAAATTCCCTAACATAAGAGCCAGAATAAAAATAATGTTCTTGTCATTACAAGAATAAATTCATTAAAGGCTAGAGCAAAATCCAAAACAATTACAAGGAAGCATTTACCCCTCCACAGCCAGTATCTCTCTGCTATTTTTGCAGCAATTTGGAAAACTAATTAAAATAATGGATTATTCTACTCAATGTTTTAAACTAATCAGTAATGCTAACATGCTATGCATTTGCTCTTTCCTATAAACAGTATTTTTAAAAGCGTTCCTAAATTGACACTTTTAAATAAAAATAATTTTCTTGCTTTTTTTAATTATTTCTTATCCAGTCAATAATAAAGCTCAGCCTGCTGATATTTACACGAGTGTGAGAAAGCACAGGTCATTGGGCCTGGGGAGCTGAGGAGGTTTAATAGCCCAAAGTATCTTTTTCCACTAGTTTGATCAAGTGAGGCTTAGATAGCAGTGACTAGAAAGCGCTAGCGTTACAGAGTGACGCGACTCCTTTTCTCCAGGAGAAATGTCAGACTCTGATCCTATGATATTGATGTACAAATGCAGGTTCATCGACCGATACAGAATCCCATTAACTTAAATGGGGCTTTACGCAGGCATCTGTCCTACTCGCAAGAATCAAGAACTTCATGACTGGAACCTAGTTCTTGAACAACAGGAGTTCGCATCTCATAACCTCCATGCCCCAGTCCCATGTTGTCACACTGCCGGCAGTTTCAGGAAATTTAGGAAAATAAAGATACAAGAATTCACTTTTAATCAATAGACTGACTCTTCACTACTGTGAGCGAAGTACGCGTATTGGTAAATGCAGTAACATTTACAATGAGACTCTGTTCTGTGGATACATGCTGGGACTGGATCCCCAGGAAGGCAAAATTTTCATAAAGCTTTTTAGATATCAAATGTGTATTGTATTAAAGCGGTTGACCTTCCAAAAGGGTCGAGCACCTTTCAGATGTCTCCAGGTGAGCTTTCCAAATCAGAAACCCACTAACCTAATAGTCAGGCTTGAATACCTTGCCTCGGGGTGTTTTTCCCAAACAATACAAAACCACGTACACTCTGTTCATAACATCTGTCTCTTCCACTTGCTTGAGAACTAAAACCCAAGTAAGGGAAAGAGCTCCTCAGTTGAGCTATAAATTATGAATAGTTCTTCAGTGAATTGAACTTTGAAGCTTAAATAACAGAGCAGTGAAAGTCTGGGAAACTGAAAGATGTACAGTTTTAATTTAGTGCTACCCCAAAAACTCAGTTAAAACAGTTAAACATCTTTCTTTAGTTTAACTAGAATCTTCAATGGACCGAAAGTGCCTCTGGGGAATCAGCAAAGCGTTCTGCAAGATCTGAAGAAGATTTGGGGGGGGAGGAGGCCATGGGGGGGAATTATCCGCACTTCAAAGAGTTTCCTTCAACATCACCATTTCAGAGGAAGATTTACAAAATGTTTATTATTTATACATTTAGTTATTTAAACAAATGTAATGTATTACTCAGCTAAGAACAAAAAGAGTTTGAAAACTTAATTTTTATGCTGTAAAAGAAATAAAGCCTGTTGGACTGAAGTTTCCTTTGACGTATCTTTCTCTTTTTAAAGAGATTTTTTTCAAACCAAAGACAAAAATAATGTCAAGTTCTCACCTCTCTGTTGAGGTTCAAAGGATTTTTCCCCCTTCATTTTAGTATTATTTTGTATAGTAAGTATCTTATCAAATGAAGACTGTGTTTGTTTGAATTTCAATGAAAAATAAGATAGAAGTAAGAAGCCAGATGCAAGCAATCCACTGAGTGCTACTTTCTACACTTTTGAAACAGCTACTCTAAAAAGTCTGCAAAAAGAACAGAAACAGCAATGGAAAAAAATGAAAAAAAAATCATATTGACATTACTTTGCTTTTTCATTATGTGATATTATTCAAAACTAGCTTCAGAAAATAGGAAAATACTTTCTAAACCCAGGGTATCCAGAGGTGTTCAGTGGCCACGGCTGTTTCCTGTGGGCAGAAGGATGGCACAAAAGTGCTAGGAAAAATTTTCTTTTTTTTAAGTTTCTTTGTGATACAAAAAATTCAGGAATTCCTTTAAGCATATGATGAACTTTAAAAAGATGCTTAAATTCTGCTTACAGTTATATGACTTTAGTACGTGCTTGATGCTGTCCTGACCTGGCTCTTAAGTCTGCAACAACCTATCACAATATTACATCTTTGCTCTTCATCATTTCCAGGCCCCATTCTGCACTTCCAAATAATTTCTGTTTCCTTGAAAACATAGATATACTATGGGGGAAGTTTCATTCAAATTAAACAGGCTAACCTCTCAAATAAAACTGAGCTGCCAGGTGAGAAATGTAATAAAGTGTTAGTAAGCATCTCTCCTGTGTCCCCTGGGTCTTTGCAGAGCACGTCTTTTCAGGAGAGGAGCAGTGCAGGAAAAGCATGGACACCTTTGCTCTCAGTCCAGCCATTTTCTGCAGTCTCTTGTGCAGCCAGGGGTTCTTTGGGAGCATTTCTTTCCGTTAACAGGCGCCTGGCTGCACCCAGTCTCGCTGCTGTGCTGGGCCCTCCCTGCTGGCCATGAGAGCACTGCCCCAGCTGCTCCTCTTCCACCCAGGGACCGTGCTGGTTTGCCCCAAAGTGGTTCACCTGCTGCAGGTGCCCAGGCCATGGGGGCCTGCCCCACGTTACAGCCTCAGAGCAGCCTGTGAGCAAACCAGCAGGCAGCTTGCTTCTTCCAGCAGCTTCCAGGCCAGCGCGGGAGGTGGGTGTACAGACGTTTCTATGTAACCTTTGACTGTGAAGGTGAGTTCCTACAGCCTACCTAAAAGGCGGTGGCAAATCAGAGGCTTTGTAATGGCATGTTGCGTATTTTAGCATAACTTCAGTAAAATCAGAGGCTATTGATTGATTTTTATGGCCATATGAATGTTGTCAGCTAGACTAAAATATATGGCAGGCCAGAACTGAGTTAATGTGCCAATAAGACAAAGAGCCTTTGTCAGCAGGGAACTGTGAAGCTCTGAATTCCCTAAGGCTGTAACTAGGTGAAGCAAAGGTATGGCTGGTTACCTGCTGCTGGGCTAACATGACTTGTACAATTCCTACAGCTTATGAGAAACTCCTAGAAAAATGGAGGTGCCTTGGCAACGGTATGCTTAGTTCTACTGTAGCGTTATCATTCATTTGTTCATTTCATTGTATTGTAATGTTCATCTGCCTTTTCTTTGCTTGAAGGAGCGTTTATTGTTGTTTAGGGAGTACCAATGGCAGGGTTTTAGCAAGCGTCTCTAGCACACTGTCCCTTATCGCCTTCTGTTATTCCTGTCCCTGCTGAGAGCAAGTCAACGCACTTTTGTCTGGATGAAAGTTTGTGTTTTCTCAATTGGAGACTGAACTTCCACTGCAATCGAGACATTTTGCAAAAAGCTACTGTTTTCAAATATATTTTTATTAGGGGAAAAATTCAGAACAAACCAGTTGAATTTACTGTTTTGTTTTGATTGTGTGTAATAGCTTTGAAATCTTTAGTTTTGATAAAATGATGTAGATTATTATTTTGATTAATTTCCTATCTTTTTGTATTAGATTAAGTATCAGTTAGCATTGTGTTATAGACAAGTTACCTATTACTATTCAGCACTGATGCAATGTGCTTTTACTTACCAGTGTTTCAAAATTACAAATTACCTTGCAACCTGTGTCTTAACAAAATAACCTCCTACCTTTATACAAGGCTCTCTTCAAAATTTGAAAATACTCTCTGGAATATGGGAAATAAAGTTAGAATCCTAGAAATCTCACTTCAAGCTATGGAAACCTCTGAAACTTCTGTCCTGAAAAATCAGTGTAGTTATTTCTGTTTACTGTTGCTTTGCATTAGTGTGATTCAGCCTTCTCTTACTTCATGATGAATTGATGAAATCCAGAAGTTCTCTTAATGTGAAGGATGCCTTATCCGATTCAAAGTCCAAAGAAGCCACAAACATAATGGTGATGCTATTTGCAAGGATGGCTTAAGTTAACATATTTAATTTAACAATGGAAGTAGCATTGTAAGAGCAAAACACAGCCATAGCAATCAGCAACTGCCAAGCCACAGACCAGCTTGTGCCCCGTAGTCCTTTAAACTCTTGTCAACCCTCCTCCAGGTTGGAGAAAGGAAGAGTTAGGGAGAGGCCTGGAGTACTGCAAACCTTTTAACGCTTCGCAAAGAGCATTGTAAGGCAGGCCAGTCCATGCAGAGCCTTGTGGCTGAAAGGGAACAGCTAAGCAGAGCTTTGACGTGAGGTGTGAAGACCACCTCATGGTCCCTCAAATTAAGTTGTTGTGGAAGCAGTTCAAATAGAAAGCAGTCAGTCTCCTTTTCATCTAATCTTAGATCTAAAAGTGTTAGAGACCTTAGTTATTTTATCCCATTTTTATCTATTTAGAAAATGTCTATAATTTTATCTGTTGTATTTTGCTGTGACTATGTTGTTTTATTTCTAGATTAAAAAAAAAAAATCAATGTGCTTGATATCTTAGTCTGTGGCCACCAGATGCCTTGAACCATAGAAATATCAAAATACTGCAGCACTTTGTTACTATACAGTTAAAGGAGGAATGGGTCATTATTGATCTGATTATTTTCAAAACAGCACTGAAATTGCAAAAAGATTCTTCAAAAAATGTGAAGATACAGTAATATCATGCATTTGTAACTTTGACTTATCTACAGCTGATAATGCTGATACTAACTGTGTAAATACCACTGCCTACAAACTAATTAGAAAATAAAAATTTATGCTTAGGTGATTGTTCTGCTTGCAGTCTTCATAATTTATTATAGCAAAATCATTGTTTGATCTTGAGTGTTAAAGAATAAATGTTATTGGTTACTTTATCAGCAAAAGAATTTTGGAACAGGAGATATTTTTGTTGAACTCCTGATTCCATGAAAATGAAGAGGTGTGTCTATAATATATCATCATGCTACTGAAAGGGTCTTAAAATATTACATATTACCAGATACTTGTAAACATGAGGTGAGCATTGCAATTTTTAATAGTTTAAGGATGATAAAGTGGTTCTTTCAGTGAATGAGTACTACTCATATTTCTTTCATTACAAGCTAAAAGAATTTTTTTTTTAAATTAGAGCAAGCTGATATTGTATGTGCTTAAGTTTGATATAGTGTGTTAATTGCTAGGTTATCAAAGACTGATGACAAAAGCTGTGGTCATAAATAGAGCTCTCGTATAAACACATCCTAGTGAAAAGGAAAAAAATTAATTCAAAGATGTACATAGGCTTTTATACCAGCCTCTCCATTTCGAGTGCACCAAACAAGTGTCACCTTGATTCTGTTCGCAGTGTGGGGAGGGATGGAATAGAAAGGTGACTTTTAAGGAAATCACCAATATTATTCAACTGATGACATTTGATTAGAAAGGTGGTTGCATGATACTTGGGGATTCAGAAGCTCGGCGGCGTGTCGCAGGTGCCGGCGGACCTGGCCGGCGCAGAGGAGCCCCGCAGCTCGCAATGGCCGCTGCGGCCTCACCCACGGCAGCGCAGGCACTACTCTCCCTATGTAAATAGACTTGGGGCGGGTTGTAGAAACCTGTTAAATATTGATTCTGCTAAGGCTTCGAATTAATTTAAATAGTACACGTACAGAGTTTTATGAATTGATTTCAAATGACAAAGAAGTATTGAAAAAGCATTAAACCTAAGTACCATTTTAAACAATAAATTTAAGCTTATGATAATTGAATTATGTGTTTGCGTGTTGGGGCGGGGGAGAACAGAGGCTCCCTAAAAAGCGTCCTTAAAGTAAAACGCTGTCCTGTGCGGGGAGGGGCAGCGTGTTGGGTGCCGGCCCAGCTACTCGGCCTTCCCCCGCACCGAGGGGCCCAGAACGTTCTCGAAGGCAGGCTCCAACGGCCGCCGCGCGCGGGGCCAGCCCCTCGGAAGGGGCGGGAAGAGGCCGCTCAGTCAGAGCGGCGGGGCGGGAGCGGCCGGGGCGGCTTGTTTGCGGAGCCGCGGCCCTCGCAGCGGGTCGGGTTGCGTGGGGAGGGAGTGAGGGAGGGAAACGGGTGGGACATGACGAGGCAGGCATGGCGCGGAAGGATGGGTGGAGAACTTTGGCAAAAGGAGCTCTCGGGACTGCCCCCTGATGGAGTGGAAATATCAAATTCATACAAATGAGGGGATTACCCTCAGTTGCTCAGTGATGGCACTGCTGCCCAAAACCACGTGTGTGGCTTCTGGTGCTACAACAGCTTTGTGATGGCTTGATCGCCTGCTGGCTGCCTCCCTGCCCAAGATGGAAGGGAAATGAAAAGCCTCTCTTCTGTTCTTGTAATAGAAGGTATAGTTTCGCAAATAGCAGGTCCAGACATTAAAATCGAAGTAAACAGAATGCAGATTAGACTGCCTATTAGAGGAATTTAATAGGAGTTGTGCAATTTTCTTAGACAATGATTTATCAGTATATTTTGTAGTGCCCTTTCAGCATGAGTTTACCACTCTAGCACCACATCCTCTGCCTGTACCTGGGGCAAGAAGCTGAGCTGCACTTTGTGCAGTCAGGCTGAAGGTCCAACGCATGTCCACTCTCTCTTACACTAGGTGTTGGGATGCTCTGGGAGGTAAATCAAATCAACTGGCTCCTGGACAGTTTGCAGCCAGCAACAAATCATTGTTTGTAGTGTAATGGGTGAATAATTGTGAGTGTGTGGTCATAGCAGCTGTCAAAAATGTTCTGTGTGGAAAAACAAGCAAACCAAACGCCTGAATGCATTAAGCGCTTAACGTGCTTTGCTGGACTAGGTTAGAAAGAGCACCACTAGCACTAGTGCTGCTGTGTTTGCAGGGAGGTAATAACTTCTAGGAGGAACAGGCCAGGAATGGTAACCTCCTCAGGTAAGGCTGCAGCCAGAAGAACGTACCTAGCTGCAGCTGAAGATAAAATAAGCTAATGGAATTAGCTTAAAAGTCCCCTGTTTAACAGAAGGCGTTTAATGGATATGGTCTGTACATACACATTATATATTTTGTCCCTTATGTATGGCATAAGGAAGAAAATATACCAATATATCACAGCTGGTGGTCTGCTAGTCAATGTTTTGGTTCTGTGAGTTGCCTTTCCGAGACAAGATATGCATGTTGTGGAAGGTTGGCATATGCTAGACTGATAAATACGCGTGAGCTGCTTGTGATACAGAATGAGCTGTGGCTGAGCTGATGTTACGGGGGTCATAATGTTGTTTTCACAAGGTACACTGGTCATGCATCTAAGTGCTTTTAAATGGGCAGTTTCACTGATGTTTAAAGAAAACTCTTTACTCACGTAAAGACCCTATGTAATAGAAAAGCTGAGGAGGTTATAGTTGCTGACGGGAAAGGTTGGTTATTTGTGCATCTTTTGAAGAGGTGTAGAAATGTCAAATGTATAACTTGAAGACTTTTTCTCTTCTTGCTTCTCCTTGACAGATCTCAACCACCTCCACACTGTTAAGGCCAGGAGCCCATTGTACTCAATTTTCCCTGCAGGATAGGAACCTTCAGGAGATGCTGCTTTTTCAAGAACTGATGATACAATCCAGCACAATGAAGAAATCCCTCTGTATACTAAAAGGTATCAATAATAGACAAAACCCAGGCCATTCAGTTATTGAAAAAAATCAGGACTCTGTTACTAATGCATAGGGGAAAGGAAGGAAGCAACACGAGAGGGTTAAGGAGTAAGTATTAGGAAAGAAAAAGAGAACAAAAGTGAAGAACAACTTCTGCACTACTCTGTTATGAGATATGCCAATGAAACATGCATGACTATATAAAATGGATGGAAATACAGGGGAATACACTTTTTTAGGTGGGTACAGGATATTGATAACAAATAACTTGTTACAAGTCTATCTTCCCTAACTGCATATAAAATATATAGTGCTAGTTTTGCTGACGAAGCCTTGTACTTAAATCTCAGTATTTCTCAGTCACTGTGTTTCATTCTGTACAGAAAAAAAAAAAAATCTTCCATAAGAAGTCCATTGTAAGCTTTAGGGGTGCTGATATAACCAGTGGAACAATGTTTCTTTTCAAATTCTCTTAGAGAAAAAGAGATTTAATAGTTGACTTTGCTTTTTTTTTTTTTTAATAATTCAACAGTGAAACATGTACTAGATTTAGTCATTTTTCTTTGTTCTTCTCAGTTGCAGATGTATATGTAGAACTGATAAATTGCTACATGTAAAGTAGAATTGCATCATGGAGTACTGTAAGCTTTTTCTAGCATGTGTCTAACAGTTTTTCCTGTTAGATAATCATATACCTTTCGCCTGGCATGATAATATATAAACTTGCCTTTTTAAAATACTCTATGGTGGAGCAAAAGTCAGAATGTTTGTCCTTCAGGAGTCTCTTTGCAGACCTGGATAAACATTGCAGAGATGCCTGAGTCATTAGGGATTTGCTCTGCTAACTAGGCAATTCCACCCCATCACCCTTTCAATGTAAATAACTGTCCTTAATTAATGGAAATGCAATATCTAGTAAGTAATGACAGACCAAGTAAATTAACAAATACAGGGTAAGATGTTGTAGCTCTGTTAAAGGCATTGGATGAGGATCTTGCTCCTTCATCTCATTATTATAGGCCAGCTAAAAACAATGTCTAGTATAAACCTACAGTTTTTTTACACTGTACAACAGCATTGAAATGAAATACATTGTAGACTTTTGTTAGAGTAAGTAATTGGAAGCACAAATCATTTAGGCATGTGAATGGCTGGATTTGGTATGTAGTCCAGAACAGCTGTCTCCTGTACCCACAGCTACTGACAATCACAGGAAGGCCAGACTCTGAAAACTCTTTTCTGACAGTGCACAAATAAACAACTAGGGGTGAAATTAACAAGGAAGACAATATTAATCCTTCCCCATTCCTGCTGTCTTGGGGATCTGAAAGGTAAATGTAATTAAGTAAAAATTGTATTTACCAATCTGTATGTGCAGGCTCATCTTTGCCTTCCCTTCCCTTGCTCCCCTTACCTCTTAAAATCTTTACTTTTTTTTTTTTTTAATCCCAGCCACCAATGAAATGCCAAATTCCCCTAGCTTGGTTTAATTAGTCATTTCTTTGAAATGACCCAAATGTAAAAACAGAGCAATGCAGGAGGGACGTGAGACGCTTTTCTTTCAGCTCTTTGTGTTCTGCCTCCCTTTCTCCAAATGGCTGTGTCTTTTCTCCCTTTCCTCCCTCAGTACTTTTCTCTCTCCTTTCTTCAGACTTAAAAAAAAATCTTTGTGAGGGATGGAGGGAAAGGAATTGGGCACGGGGAGTGTAAGATTTCGTAATGAGAAAACAGAAGGCAGGAACCCCCAGAAATTTCACAAATTAGCTTGAGGAAAATGAAATTTGCAGGTGGTATGGGGCCATATTCTAGATCTGTGCGACTGCACTCTCCTACAAGAGTTGCTTTTGTGTCTATTTTCTCCTGTCTCCACCTGCAGTTACTTGTTCATGACTTGGGAAATAAGCTTTTTGCAGCAGGGACTGGACTGCTTTGTGGTTTTGTATGTGAGTGTAGTTTCCACATACTTGGTATTACCAGGTGATGGTGGTAAAAAGAGAAGTTATCATCCCTCTTTGGAGAACTCATCTCAAAATTTGAGCCTGTGCTGCTATTTAAAAGACAGAAAGGACCGAGTTCTGTGAGAAGTGATATGTTGTTACAATGTTGGGGCAATAGGTGCATATTATTTCTTAGGTACACCAGTAGGACTACTTGCAGAGTAAGGAACCTACACGCAGCTTCTTGAAAGAGTGAATTACCTATGTGCAATCTCAGTTCAGTTCCTATGTTCCAGTTCAGTTTCAAGTTAGCTTGGGCATCTGCACTATGAACATTTGCAACTCTTCCTCTCGTACAGGGGGGAGGAGGAGGAGATGATAGGGATGTTTTTTTCTTTGCTACTAAATAACACCGAAGAGCAGCTTCAGAATTGGAGTGAAGCATGATGCCATGGGTTAAAACGCTGGTTAAAATGAACCTGCCCCGGCTGGATCTTTTTTTGATGGAAGTGTTTTTTTCATAAATGACAGCTACACTTGATTCTTCATTACTAAGAGGTGTTTTCATATTAGTTGTAAAATAAGAGTTGTACCCTGCGTTGCACTGTAAGTGTTGTATAGGAATTGTTAATGTGGAAGACAAGCATATGCTTTTGCTACAATATTTCTCTAAGTAAGTAAATCTTTCACTTGGATGTATCCAGGTGAAAAAGGTAATGGTCTCATAGTACTGATGTATGGCACAGAATTTACTGATTGTGGTGTAAAACAGCAAAAGAAGATGGAAGAGAAATTGCACAGGCTTTAAGCATGTGGATGAATTTTTCTTCTGCATCCTTCCTTTTGAGTAGTTGAAAATGTGGCATTTCTGAGTAGGATGTTGTGGGGTCTTCTTTTTTTTTTTTTAAAGGATAGTGTAGGAAATTATGCTAACAAGAAACAAAACCTTTTTTTCCTGCCAAAGGGGATAGGCATCTTTTAATTCCTGAAGTGATTCTAAAGGTAAGATTCAGGGACTCCATATATCTCATTGCTGCTCTTTCAATCTATAAGCAGTTAGTTGCTTGGGCCTGCCAAAGAAACAGCTTATTGAGATAGAGATATATATATATGTCAAATATTTGGTTTGATTATTGCCTAAAATACTAATTGGCTTCTGTCCCCTAAATAACTCGTTGCAGTTTTAGAATTTCAAATATTGCACCTTCTTGATAGTACTAGTCTGAACTTCACTACAGAGTATCTGTGATCACATCAGCACAAAAATACAGGGTGGGTGTGGGTTTTTTTTTCAAAATTGAAACCCAAAATATCTCTTGCAGGAACAATACCAACAGCAGCTCAAACTTGTTCAGGATTCAGTCAGAACGTGCTAAGTTCACAAGTCTCATGAGCAGGTCTTCTCCAAAGGCTTAAGAGAACATTGTGGGAAAGGTGAAATCATACATACACAACAGAAGGAAGTGGAGTTCTTATGCTTTGCCTTTCTTCTGATAAATGTACTGTAACACTAACCAGGGATTTAGATCATTTACTCCTTCCCACTTTATCAGCATAAAAATCACGTTCAGGCAGAATCTGTATTATTAACCTTTTCCTTCCACTCTTCCAGTTCCCCAGCTAGTTCTTGGCCCAACTGGAAAAGTGGCAGCAATGTTACATATGGACATCGTGTGGCTGGCTGGTATTTTTTTTTTTCCTCACCATGTTGTTTGACCATGCTCAGAGCAGTCCTGAATAACATTAAGGTGCTGCCTCTGACAGCTCACAGTGTTTTGCTACAGGTGTAGTTCCCCCCCAGAGGACTCAGGGTCTGAATGCTGAAGAGAAAGAGAGAATAGATGTCCTTTCTTGTCCTTGACGTGAAAGGGGCAAATATCGCTCAGTAGAGGGTTTATTTAACAGCTTGTTTGTATCTGTGGGGTAATATCAAGTGGTAAAATGTTAGTAAGACTTAAGTTTGGTAGTGGATACTACTTCCACACTGCTCAGTATTAAGCTGTAAAAATCATCCCTGAAATATGCCTCCCGTGACGAAGAGTAAGGAGTGGGTTATAATTCACCACATATTTCTGAATGCAGTGATATGCAAGAGAAAGAAAGACCACTGCAGCAGGTGATGTAGGAGTGGAGAGATTACTGAATAAGAAAAGCTAGAAGGAGAAATTACTTTTCATGACACTAGGGAGTCACGTTTCAAACTTGGCTTATAATTGTATATACTTTACCTGTCTCTGAAATTCTTTTACATATATTAATGTTATAGCAATCTATATGAACAAGATGGGCAGTATGCCAAAGGGGGTTGTAATTTTCAAGTACCTTCGTATTGTTATTGGAGAGGGGAGGAGGATATCCACTAACAGTGTAATTATGTGGCAATTCCAGGGAAATTGATTATTATTAGCTTTTTATGATCACACTAACAAAGTCAATGATCCAAGAGGAAATAGCAAAAATTAGTGCTTGAACAATATTCAGCAACAAGATATCACCAGGTGAGAGTGGATGTATCTGAAACCAGATAATTCCTGAAACTGAAATGGCCATCTCCCACCAATTACAACGATGGATGTGCTCTATTAAAGCCTGATCCACTTTAATGGGGGACTCCCAGGATGAGAGGCCATGTAAGTATGCAATGACACATACAGTATCGAGAAGTGGGTGGGTGTTTATTCTAAATACCCACATCACTGGGGTATTTGCACCTTTAACCAACAGAGAGAATTACAGGTAGTGAATACAGATCAATTTCTTCAAGTTGGTTATTGCTATAACAAAATCTTTTGTCACTTTTTCTAACATCCATCTTCAGTCCCCCAAACACAGCACAGAGACTGGATACCTGAACAGTCAGAACTATCATTTGCCAGCCATGTCTTCCCCTTTGAGGATCCGTGGTTTTAGAAATAATAATTAAAAACACTTCTCTGTGATGCAGGAAGGCTTTTCTAAAAGGAGAGCAAGTTGCTGCAATACAATAGCGTAATATTTTTGAAGGTCATAATAATAAAGTAGGGGAAAGAGAATAATCATTATTGCTCTTTCTTGTAATTAGTTTGCTTTCCGATATCCCACACTGCAACTAGAACATTATTCAAGAACACCCATCACAGTGCTTAACAAGATTTAATGTACATTTATTCTTAACATGTGGAACATATAAAGATTTTATACTGAATAAATGAAATTCATTAAGCCAGAGGAAAAGGAGGAATTTACATCAAGTTTTTTTCTTTTTTAACTACATTATCTTGAAATACAAATGCAGATTCTTGTCACTGAAAAATCTTTGAAGTTGTGTTTCTTCCTTTTTTTTTTCCTGTATATATTTTTTTTTGTCTGTAGACTGGTAACCATTTTCTTAAATCAATCCATACGTAACCATTTCCACACCTTGATTTATAAAGCAAATTGTGATCGGCTGCTCTCCCGAAATAGAGCATGACTTTATACATACAGAAACTTGTACATTACCCTCAGTTGTTGGTTTTCTGTGTTGGGTTTTTTCTTTTTTCTTTTTTTTTTTATTATTTTTTGGAGATATGGCCCAAATGAAAGAAAAAATAATTCTACTATCACTTTGTAGATACCACATCATGAAAAAGAAACTAAAAACTTTGTACTAAAAAAAAAAATGAGGGTATGTTTAATGTACAACTTCTATATACATCACGGCCCTTAGGCAATAAAAAAATATTTTAAAAAATGATTAAAGGAATTGTGAAGAACTGTCATTGTGGAAGGTCAAAAAAAAAAAAACAAACCAACATGTAGATAAGACAGTTCTGGTGAGGAAGCAATTGATGTTTATCATCAGGTTTTGTTTAAAAATCTTTTAACTTGACTTTTTTGTTTTGTTTTGCTCCTAGCCTAATGTAACCATTTCTCCTGAGGAGAAACCAGTATTGTTTTGTATTTTGACTACTGACTGACACCCTCCTTGATCCCCTACACCTACATCACTAGAATCTTCTATTGCACAGAGCTTTGGGTGATGGTATACAAGTTTTTTTTTTTATTTTTTCCTTATTTGAAAAAATAAAACACACAGGAACTTGGTATGTTGGTTATTTTTCACCTTTTTGTTTCAAAGTGGTGAGATTTTTTTTTTTCTGTCATACAATGGTTTGCCATAACATTTTTTTTAAAAAGTCACTAGTTCGCTTCCCAAAAAATATGCAATACAAACATGGAAAAGAACATTGAAAAGGATAATCTATGGAAAAAAAAGTGTGACCTTTGAATGTACTAGACAGCAACTTTGGTTAAAAAAAATAAAATAAAAAGATGTACTTATACACATAGACAGCAAATATTAATTTCATAACTGTTCAAATTAATAATTTCTTTAATTCCCAATTGGTAAATAGTGAATGGGGCAGAGGAGCAAAGATTCTTTTTTTTTTTTTTCCTTCTTCCTACGTTGGATAAACAAGAACAGAAAACAGCCAGTTATATGTGACCCTCTAATCTCCACTCACACATGCTTGGCTTCTCACTTATGTCATAACTGCCCAATCTGAAAAAGTACATCACAGATGACAGATGCAACCAGAGAGTTCAGGACAGCAGATATTGAGATATCCAGCAAACGACCCTCGTGCAAAAGGAACTCTGAGCGGTTCTCGTCCACTCTAGCCATGGCCAGCAAGGCCTTGGCTGCCCTGCACATCATGTCTACGCTAGGTGGCTCCAGAGGTGGAGGCTGCATGTGCATGAGGTTATGCTGGCTCTGCTGGTACTGGGCCATAGTGACCCCATCCTCCAGGAAGCTTATCAAGTTTCCGATGCTTCCCTTCTGCACAGCTATTGCCCTTGCTGCTAATGTGTCCCCCTGGGCAAGGTTCGATAAGAGCGCCATGGACATTTCTCGGCAGACCGGGTTTTTGCGGTCCCCAACGTACCTAACTAAAGTAGCGTAGAGTTTCTCCTGACGACTGAATGGGGGGGTGGCCAAGATAAGGTCCACATTATTGTCCTGGATACTGAGCTTACACAGGGTCTCCAGCACAAGTCTCTGAGGCGAAAGAACTGAGTTGGGCCCCACGGTTGGAAAAGGATCCTGTGCCTCCGCAGACGGGCACACCATCCAGTGCAGCAAGCCATCCAAAATTGGCAAACAGATGCTTTCCGTGTAAGCAGACAAGTCTAGCTGCCCAGAAATGTTGGCTAATGTGACCAATGTATTATCCCTCAAGACCTCAAGGCAGTCCCACCACCACTCATCCTTGCTGCAGGCCACCCCTTTGTCCTCCTCTTCCTCCTTCTCGTAAGTCTGCGGCGCTCGCTTTCTTTCTGGATGCTCATGGTGAAGAAGGATCAACTTTCCCAGGATCAGCACCAAGCCTGGATGTTTGGACATTTCGGTGTCATTGCCAGGCACAAAAGACAAGCTACGGACGATATTTGACACACAGATGCAGCGTTTGGCCAAGGAGTCTTGCCAGTGAGTTATGGTGCATAGAGGAGTCTCATCCCGGCTCCTTGGCTCATCCTCTAGCAGTTTAATATTCCGGTGGCTTTTGGCTTGATGGATCCCAAAGGGAAATTTACTGCTCTCTGTTTGGGAACCAGAGTTTGAGTCTTCAGGCAATGCTCCTGGCCGAGCTGAGAGGACATCATCAATGGTTGCTGTTATACTTTTTTCTTGTTGTTCCTCAGATTCACCTTTCCCCTCCAGTTCCTTCTTTTTGCTTGGAGAGTTCAAGGGAGGAGGGGCTTTCCTGCGCGGAGGAATCTCCATCTTGCTTTCAAAGTGAGTCTGGATATGCTCAGTAGTGTCACCACCACCAAGCTGCCAGTGGAGAAGTCCACTATCAAATTCCTGAACGCGTCCAAGTTTGTCAGATCGGTCAACAACAAACAGATTATTTTTCTTTACAATCTTTATTGGCAGCTTGTCAAATTTACTGGCTTGTTTTGGCCTCTCACTTGGATCAGCAATGGCACCAGGAGTGGAAAAAACAATGCTCTTTTCTTCTCCTTCTACCTTTTCATCCTCCCCCTCCTCCTCATCTTCATCAAAATAATCAATACATTCGTCGTTCTCCTCTTTTCCAGTATCCTCTGCCAAGGACTGGCTATCATCTTTCTTGGCTGCTTTGTGATCAAGTGCTTTGTGGCCTGGATCTCCCACTTCATATTCCATAAGGATTCCAAAAATGTCAATCAGGCATTTTCTAAAATATTCTACTAAAAGCTCAAGAAATCCAGACAACTGAGGGGAGAAGAAAGAACACAAAAAAACAGATAAGTATTTTTTTCTGCATGGAATTTTATTAGGAACACTGATGCACACATCTGTGAATATTTCCCTCCTTCTGCTGTGGACTTGTGGCTAGGTCCTGCATGGCAGAAGTTAATCAAAGGAAATTCTTCTAGCATCTGTCCAAACAGTATGTAATGTCAAACTATCACAGCCCCATTTGCTTAAACTGTAGCAGCTATGAGAAGTACAGAACTTTATTCATATGTCTCCTTTAAGCTACAGTGGACATCTAGCCTAGCTGTTCTGTCCCCTTGCAAGTGTCTAGTAGTTTTCTTCATTTTCTGTACAGAGTACTTAAGTTTCTAACTCACTTAGTTTTTCTGATTTGTACTTTTATTAGATGGCTAAAGTTTACAATTCTTCCTCTCCTCCTTTGTCAGTCTCTAAGACCAACTACCAACTGTCCTGCAGGAATCTGCAGTTCAGGGTCTAGGTACTGACATCTTAGGCTAATATCCCATCTCTATTGGAATAGTTCCATTTTTGCCTGGCAATATTTAAAAATTGTTTTTGGAGCCTGGTGCTGTAAGTCACCCTACAGAAACAGTTTTCATTTAGGTTTAATCCTCTTAATTAACTTGTAATCACTTTTTTATGGAAAGGCAGTAGTTGGACTTGGTATTAATTTATCCTCAGTGGCTTTATTATTAAAATTCTTTGCTGTTATGATGTATTCAGCTTGATTGTCTGGCTTTTCATATTTTTTTTAATCGTGGGCTAATAGGTTTTCAGCAAAACGTATCTTTTGTCCATTCTATATTCTCTTATGATTGAACAAGCCCTCAAAGAATTAAGAACAAACTGATGCTTATGAACTGCAGGAATTACCAGTCATCATACGGAGTCTTGACTGCCATTGGGAATACAGTCCAAGGCAAAAGTCACCAAAAAATGTATATTTAAAATATACCTGGTATTCTGTGGAACTTGCACCGGGTGTATTAATGCAATTTCTAATAGAATTCAGAGGAGATTCACCTTACTTAACTTCAAACACCCACAACAGTTACACACCTAACCTAATTGTCTAGATTCCTTTTATAATCAATGGTCTTTTACAGGCCATTTCTAGGGTATGATTCATCTGACCTATTTTAGATCTCTGCTTCAGGATGAGATGAATCATGCTATAGATATCCCTAGTTCTAAAGTTAGGTGGGATGAAATGTACCATTTGTGTCTGTATTTTAAAAAAAAGTCATTATATTTAAAAAATGATGAGTTGCACTATTAGTAACCAAGGAATGAATGGAGCAGAAAAACTGAATATTTAATTTGTACAAATTTTAGATGATGTGCATTATCAGCATGCAATCTATTACTACCACCTAACAGCCTAATGGTTAGAGAAGGGCTCAAAAATGCTGGGAGGTAGTGAGGCAAAAGCACACAGTGTTAAATCCTGCGTTACTTGCATCCTGTGGACAGACAGTGGATTTTAGCCTTTCAATTGCCAATCTGATATTTCTGTGCAAACTTAATTTACTGGAAGAAGAAACCAAACAGAAAATAAGCAATTAAAAAAATCCCACAGCCTAGTATGGAACTACTGAATAAGACGAGTAGTCACCAAAAGACAGCCTCAAATCAATTTAATATAGTTTTGCAAAGCCTTTTATGGAAACACAACTTAAGCAAGACTACTAACATATTGCTGTTTTCTGGGATTGTCCTTGTACTATCATGAGCGTGAATTTACACATTCATCTTCTGTCAATGCTAAAATTCTTAGATTTCTACATGCTCCTTTCTACAAGAGATATCCTCCTTTCAGGTTTATTATTTCCCCTATTCGAGCTAAAGCTATGTCTTGTTGCTCACTGTTACCAATCATATAAAAGGGAAGTTTTGCAATATTCAAATTTATGCTAATTACATTAATTTTAAAGGACTTAAGCATTTTTGAAGGTATCTTATTTCATTTTTTTTCCTTGGAAAGTTGAGAAGTATACTGCTTTCCCACCTACCTGAGAGAGGTTGAAAGTAGCAACAGTGCTGTCATCATACAGAAGAATATTAATAGTGTCTAGCGCCCAGGTACTTTCAGCCAAAAGACCAGATTTAAGAGACATCATCACTCTCCAGGCCTCAGGAGTTACTGGAAGAAGAAAGGAAGAGAAGTAAAACAGTATTAGTGCATCCTCGGAGACCGTTAATGAGTTCTGAAAGATTAAACTGTGACATTCTGATGCAGAATTTAAATGAAATAGTTACTGAAATACTGGTTAAGACTCTGATTTCACCACTTAGTCCTGTTCAGTTTTTCTGTAACTGCTGCTCAGCCTTAATTCTGGAGAGTATCTTAACAGGGCCATTCTTCCCATCTTTGCTGAAGCCGAAATAATCATACAAACTTAGGGAAGTTGAATAAACCAAATAATCAGTAAATAAAGGTAGAATACTTTGTCAGGAGTGTGGGAACTTCAAGTATGAGAACTTGAATGTATGAAACGTAACAAATTTCAGATAAGAAGATACTTGGGAAAGAACAGGGGGAAAAAGAAACATGACAAATAACATGGAATGAATAAATGGGCCATTTGAAGGAAGCAGAGACTAACTACACAGCAGAACAGCATGAGTTTCAATGGAACAAGAACACAGAAAGCTTTGCGCAGCTAAATGTTGTATTGGTGATTTAACAGACATTCTGAAGCACCTTTCAACACATATCATTTGGAAATCTGAGGGAAGCTTTGTTTTTAATGCATTTCTGGAGACCTCAGGTCTCCATATAAAATATTCCTTTCATTTCATGTCAGATTGTCTGGGATGAGTTTTACCTATCATGCTCACTGATGCATATGTTATTACATTTTTATCAAAGACACTCACATTATAGTTATCAAAGTTAACTATTTGTCAAAATAGTCTTAAACTGTAAAAGAAAATCAAAATCAATGTCCCTTTCTACCAACCTATTTTGGTATTTGGCTTTTGTTTTGATGCTTACCAATATCTTTTGAGGTAATCTTTCGTCTTGGTTTTAAGACTGGTTGGGATGCTTCTACAGAGCCTGGGGGGAAGGTAATTTCTCGCCTAATCGGTGGTGGTTGGGGTGGAGGTCCTGTGACCTGTGACACTGGAACTGTGGGTATAACCTTTTGCATCTTCATCGAGGGTAGGAAAGGAGACTTGCTTGGAGACATACGGTTTTCCAAAGAGCGCTGGAAGGATGCTGGACTTGGAGCTCTAGAGATGTGGTTTGGCATAGAGGGTGGCGTCTGGTAGGATGACTGAGGAGGTCTAGTGATAGGCTGCATGGAGGCTGAGGATGACATGTAAGAAGGCTGACGTTGGTTGACATGAGAAGGCCACTGACTCTCGTGGTTTATCCTCTGGTCAGGTACCATCATATCATCAGTGCGATTCATCCCTGGATACGGTGGGGCCTGTGCAGGGCCTCCTGGACCTTGCCTATTCTGGTAAGGGTAAGGCATATCATTTCGTGTTGGCCACATGTTCTGTTGAGGACCTTCACTGGAGGATGATGACTGCATGGGGCCACCAATCATCTGGGGAGGAATTCCATGCTGCTGCATTTGTCCTGGGCCCTGCATCCTCTCCCTGTTATATGGATACGGATACTGTCCCTGCATGGGCCTTCTGTCAGGCCCCGTGTAAGCGTTGCTGTACTGGTTATACATTTCCTGTTGCTGGTTGCCATACTGCATGTTATACATATCCCCTTCATGGCGTTTGGCTGGAGGCCCATACATGCCATCCATGTGTCGCTTATAGTTCTGAAAAAGAATTTTTGGAAAGAAGATGTGTCACTTTTACTCCATACACAATATAAATATATTGGCTGAAAGCTCATTTAAAAAGCTGAAGGCGCTTAGCTCTGGAGGGATCGTGCTGATTCCAGAGTCAGGCACTTAGTGCTATGGTTAGCCTTGATCCAGTGCTTTCTTTTTAAGCCTCTGTTTTGCTGCGCTTATAACTTATACTAAAAGGAAAGTTATCCTTGGGCTAAATTTTCTTATGCTTGCTCTCATTTGCTCCCTTTCCCTTTCCTTTCCTATCTGTCAGATTAAATTCCACTGGTCATTTCAGACATGCATGAAAAGGCAATGGTCCTTACCAACTAAAATATTTTCACTGCTTTTTTATGCTTTAGTCTACTAAGAAGAAAAATCTTTAAAAAAATTAAAACCACTCAGTGAATCTTTTCAGGGACAAGCACTGAATGAACTCTTAAAATAACAAGATATGCTGTAAGCATGCATATCTGAAACACTGGATCTTATGACAGGGCATAAACTACACACAGTAAATTTATTAGTAGGAGAAAACGTTCTGCTGCATTTGCTACTCTGGGTAATTCCCAGGAACATGGTCCTGTTTGGGCAACCATCCCTCTTCACAAATAATTCTAATCACATTTAATTTACTGTGAGATTATTACAGCAAATAGTCACATCAAACGTTCTGTTCTAGTTTATACAGGTTCTTACCCTGCTGATCAGTAATGAATTAAGCAATGTAACTAACAGCTGCCACCTATGGTTTATTCCCTCTTTGTTTCTCACCCTCTGACATGGGGAATGTTGTGTGAGGTAAGCTGTTTTACCTTGGGGGGAGCAGAGTTGTTTTAAAATCATACAAGCTTGTATGTATTTATGTTTAAGACAGCAGAACAAAAAAAAAACATGTTGCAGTTTGAGGGGAAGGTGATAAGGTTTGCAGCGGTCTGTAGTTCCTGTGGGAGTTTGTTCCACAGTTCAAACCACACTGAGTGCTCTGAAGCAAAAAATGTGAATTAAATGGGTGATTTTTGAATATATGATCTATGGTAAATTCAAAGTTATGGCTCCCCCGGAAACTGTAGCTCAGTCACATTGCCCAATGTATACTAATGTACTAGAGAGTTAAGATCAGATAAAATTCTGTATGTATTCAATATGGGTCAGTTAAAACAGCTCTGGGATTCATAAACTCATCTTCTAACTTTGGTGCACATAAAACCACAACTACTGTATTGCATGAAAGTATTTTTTTTAAAACTAGCTATAGAGCTGTCTGACTATCTGAGAAATACCTATTTTCAGCCTTACATAAACTACTTGCTGTAGTAGATCCCACCCTCGGGGCCAATTTATACATTAAGAACTGACTTGACAGTTGCCACACCTAAAAAGGTGGCGTTTGTTTTGCCAGAGTGACTAAGAGCGCTTAAAGTAGACACTTGGGAATGAAGCATGTGCCTTTTTAAAAGTACTTCAGTGTTCTTCTATATGTAGTGGCACCATGCCTAATGGTACCCAATGCTCAGGACAGTGATGCACCTGAACTCCCTCTCCTGTGTAAAGGTTCAGCAGGAGACTGCGCAATGTGTGTCTCTTTCCACCAGGGATATGGAATTCTGAGACTTTGCAGAAGACAAAAAGACACCAACACAGGTCACCTGCTGCTGCATAACAGCTCTCGGGGTATGAGCACTTGTACAGGAATTGAAAAATCTGGCTCAACGTGCTTCATTAGCCCCAGGAGTTCATGCTCCAAGCACTTCCTTCCCAGGTCGCTCCCTAGCCTTCAGGTTGTAGATAAAGTTTGAAAGGGTCATTTTTCACATTCTTCCTGTACCACTACAGAGTAACATTTAGGAAACTGAAAATAAGCTAGTGGCAACTTAATCTCTAGCTAAATGAAGAAGTGGAATCCTTTGGGAGTGGGAGCGAGAGGCTGAGGCCAAGGCCAGGATCCTTGCCCTTCATTCTTCACTGCTTTTTTGCATTAATGCATTTTGCATTCAAGAGTCATTGGACAAAGCATATAAACAGCACTAAGGACAGGGCCAAATTTATTTTCACAAATTCTAGCTATGTCCTTGCTTAAATGAACGTGTAGTTAATATTTTCCCTGCATACATTAGCATGGAATATCACAAACTGTTCTGTTATGTATCTCTGCAATTTCAGTGCAACCTAAGATCTCCTCTTTGAGGTTCACCCCTTGCCCCGAATTTCCTAGTAAAACTCTATGCTAAACTGAAAAGGACTATCTGAACCTGGTTGTAAACTAGCTTGCATTTTAATTTTTATATTATAAGGAAATGCTTTCTATTTTGGAAGCTAACTTCAATTATTGTATGACTAGAAATGAATTAATAACATGCAGGATGAAACTCTGATCCTGTTGAAGTAAGTGGAGTTTTGCTATTGACTTAGAAGATGGGATTTTGCCCACAAGGTATTAATAATACACCTAACAAAAAAAAAATCCTATTAATTCTATAATTTGTATTTTCAAAGTTATTACACAGGGAGACTGGAATGTACAAATGTTTAAACTATTTCTAACACTAATAATCTCTCTTGCGTATTTGTACCATATTATTACTAGAGATAACATGTGGGGAATGTGCCATCTGATCTATATTAAAGATAGGTATCTCATATGCCTCACCACAGCATTCTGAGTAATTGAGAGAACTGCATGTTTTACTTTGTTCCAGTTTTCTGTTGGGTTCACTTGGCTGCATGACATTAAGTTAAGGCCCTTCAACCTGCCAGCCAAGCAGCTTTCCTATTTGTTTCTGGAATTGAGGCAGCATCACTTTACTAGCCTATGAATTATACTTTCCCAGTCTGCTGGTTATTAACTTGGGACATTCACTTGATACACATCCAAAGCCACAGAACATCTGTTAAAATCTACGCTCTTCCAGTGTAGTGAACACATTTTTCTATAGCTGCCTATACACTGCTTATCCATATGGGCTGTGATTTTGACCAGAGCTGCAGTGCTCCTCTGTGCCAAAAGACATATATTGTATAAACAGATTTTTTAATGTATACAGAATTTTGGGGTGACATTTATTTAACAAATGTTATGAATATAGCTGTTTTCCCCTCTCCTACCTGCTGCTGTGGATACATTCCAGGTTGATGTCCTCCATATGGTGGCTGTCCTGAGGGAGGTCCTTGTCCTGGATACTGCTGCCCATATGGTTCATGCCTAAAATGAAGCATTCAAATCAATACTTAGAGCTGCTGGAATTTCCAAGCCACCAGGAAAAGCAACGTGCTCTGATGATCTTGCACCTTGAAGATATTTGCCATTTGGAAACAAGATGAAGGTACAGTGTGGTATGGTCCTGAGCCTGATGTAGAAAGCTCTGCTGGAGCTGGTAGTGGAAGGAAGGAGATAAAGCAGATAGGAAGAAAGGAGAAGCAGTGTAGATGCAACAGAGAGCTTTAGAGGTAGCAGTTAGGAATGGGAACAGGGTATGGTCAGAAAAGAGGTCAGAAAGGCAGCTGCAGCCACTGGGAACCTGTCTTAGGTAGAAAAGCATCTGATGGTTGAAAGGTTGCAAGTCAAAATTCTTGTGTTTTAACAAGTCAGTCTCCAAGCATGCTACTTTCTGGACTATTTAAGAATATAATCAATAGTTAACTGCCGATTTAAAGTGAAATTGTTATTTTAGTCTGATGATAGTGACAGAAAGCAAGTACGCATTTCATTACAGTATGTAACATTTATACACATCATTACTGAGTAAAAACAGTACCCATAATTTTGCTAACGTTCATGTAATTTTTAATTAAAGCTACATAATGAAGCTTACACCTAAGAGGCAGAGTTGCGTTGCACTTGGAAACTTACCTGTGACCTTTATGACCTCTGTGGAGCACTACAGTGCAACTGCAATATTTTTAGCACATCTGAATGAAATTTAGGTTGCTGAAATGAAGTACTTGGAAGGTATTAAGACTGATAAATAACACTGTATTGCAGACCAATATGTCAGTAATTCCCCTCTGTACACTACCAGTGAGGACGTATCTACAATTCAAGTATAATTATGGAAGTACTGTATCGGGGAGAGTCAGAGAAACAGAGGACTGGGGAACCTGACATGTTAAAAGAACTAGCGGGACCTAATTTTTCCAAAAGCATAGAAAACTCACATTTTTTGAGAGTTGACCAGAGTGAAAGGAATAGCTGTTCAGTATCTTCTAAAATTATGACATGGATGAAGAGAAATTACCTAATGCCAGTTAAAAGAACAACATAACTGAAGGGAATTGTCTGCAGTTGTCCATGATGGTACTGACAGTAAGATAAAACTGAGCAAAGGTACATGTATGTTACGCATAAGGGAACACTTTCTAAATGTTCAACTTGTTAGCCACAGGATAACCACAAGCTAGGTGAGGTTGTGGAAGCTTCAGAACTGGTGTCACTTAATGCTGCTCTGGAGAACTTGGGCCTATAAAGTATGTTCAGTTCAGTGTTGGCAGGAAGATACACAAGGTAGGATGTATACTCCTTTTCTAACATCTCTGATTCTATGGCTACACAAAGTCAACTGATTCACCCAAGCCTCCGCCACCCCAGAAACTGAACCAACGATAAAAGCCTAAATAAGAACAAACAAAACAGAAGTAACACTCCAAGAGGCCACATATTCTGTCTATGTGCTCTCACAGAGGCTGCCAGAACTCATTAGCTGGTTATTGCAGATATTACAAACAGAGAAATCAGTGTTCACCTTTGCTGGCCAGGGTAACGATTAGGAGAGTACATGCTTGGGTCACTGTTTGAAGGCACCATGTTGCTTTGACCAGGTGGTCCCATACTGCCTTCAGGACCCAGCCCATGATCCGACCTAAAAAATGACAAAGGAAACCTCATTCTGTAAAAAGCACTTATTCTCTAAAATTGCCAACAAAATAAAACAAAACACACCCCTTAAAGAAAACATTCACTTGACTTATCACCTTCCACTGGAACCCTTACTCTCACTGACTCCCCAGCAACGTGACCTGATGAACAACATGAATAAACTTGTGTTACTCTACACATCTACTACTTCAAACTATTGACTGAAAACTATTCTGCCGTTACACTTAAAAGACCCACACTGCACCACTTTGGCTACCATCAGGAAACAAAAAGTGAAGCTAAAGTACACAGCCTAATGAAAGTCAAAGTAGGAATACAGTGAGAGCTGCAAAACCTACCAGAATACTTAATATTCTCCAAACATTCCCAAACCATTCTGCTTGCTATACCAATGCTTAGACATCAGTGATTTTACTCATATTTTTTTTTCCCCAAAGCCTTTCCTGGGATAAACAAAGGAGGACCAAATTTATTTTGTACTTCACTGAAAGACACACTTAGGGTAGTGATGGCCACACTGCAAGACTGGTGCCCCTACAGCTCAGACAACAGACGCCAAACTCTCCAAAGGTAAGTCACTAACAAACCACAAACCAGACATATTTAGGCTGTGCATTTTGTTTTTCATAAAAAGCCACCAACAACTGTTTAGGTGAAAACATGGCCAGAAGACTAACTCAAGTGCTACTTTATGCCATCACAGCCCAGCCGCCAGCTGAAGGCAGCTGTCAAACACACCCTCGTGCTGATGTGCTGCAGCTTGAGTGACTTCTAAGGTGTGACAATTCCTCCTTATTCATTTCTGTGAACAGCTAGACTCAGTCATTACCAATAGTTTGAATCCCAGTGATTTAGTAAGATGCTGTAGGAAATGTAGGCTGCTATGTTCTCTGCAAGATGCAATGGGAAAATGAGAAGGGGAGAGAGAGGATCATTTTCACTAATGGGCTTTGCTTTTTCCTGAAGATTGACTCACCTCCTGTCATAGCCACTTCCATAAGAGAACTGTTGTCGCTGGCTCATGCTCATGTTGGACATTGCTCCAGATGGACTCTGGTTATACATATCTTGTATTCCACTGTTAGGCATTTGTCCAGGGGTCATGAAAGGCTCATTGCTTCCAGGCACTGCAACAGTAAGGGAAATTAAATATATTATTCTGGGTGTTTGAAGATATTGTTCTATTAAATGATGTATTTTAAAATAATGTTCAGATCCCTAATACTGCTGAGGAGAATTAGCTGGTGTCTGACAAGCTCTCCAGGGTCTGATGAAAACACATGAAGCAGCACCACTACCAAGATGATGGATATAATATTAAGGAGCTGCAAGAAAGGAAAGTAATATCCTAAGGAACTGAGCTCATCAGGCACCAGGCGGCTTCTTCCCTGTGGTCTTCATAGCTGAAGATGAACTCACTCTTGTTCTTTTCACCCCAAACAATGCTAAATATGAATGCAAACATAAAGCTTACAGAACAGATGAAAGCAAATCTCATAGTCTGCATTACAAAGCTGTCAGAATCAAGCTCTTCTTTTTCCCCAAAAGCCATCATACACACATGTATACCATAATTTGGTTATGGAAAGGATACTGTATCCAAATGTAGCTTCTCGAGCAGGATGGGCATATTCTGTGGGTCCAAGAGAAGACATGTTGACCACTATTATCAGATATAAATCCCCAAGCAAACAGAGGAAGAGACTCTATCCTTTAGTCCCTCATAGTAAATACTAAACACAGACATTTATGTTTCAACAGGATAAATGGGAAATGTATGACAAAGTGCAATAAACCCACTTAATGTCACATGGATATAAAACCTAAAGTGAATCTAAGGCAGAGAGGGTTTTCCCTTCCTCCAACTGTGTTATGCTAGTGTACACAGTCCAGGCAAAAGGATTTAAAGGGAAGGTTTAAAAAAAATCACATCGGATTAACTATCTCTTTTAAAGCATCTCTGCACTTCATCACGTATCTTTCTTCCCCTGATTTCTGGACCTTTTCTTCCCATTCTCCCTTTTGCTCCCTTTCAGTTTCCACTTTCTTAATTTCATCTCCTCCATCTGTTCTTCTCTTTGCAGCCATTGTGAGCCCTGCTTGTGTTCTTTCCTCCCACTTTCTATATACAAGGCATGCAAGATTGATTCATCTTAAGCACATTTTACAATCTCCACAAAACCATCTGTAGGTTAAGTGCCCAAAAGGGCAAGAGTCAGGTTTGACATTAATTTTAATTTTTGCTTTCTAGAAATAAACAAACTTTGAGTGTGTTTATCACCTTTTGTCAGGGGCTGTCCAAGTGAGAAAAAAATTAGCTTTCCTATTCTGAAAAGTATGTAAACTGAGACAGAGAGCATTAGGAGACTTTCTCAGTTCCGTACAGTAAATTCCTAGTTCAGCCCTACTACAACCAGGCATGTTGCTTCACCACTTCACATTCTAACACTGAAGTCCAGCATCTGATTTGCAGAGTAGCTAACCACTTTCAAGAAACATACGGCATTGCATAAAATCTAACCTTATGAATTTATGCTATTTCCTGAAATGTATTCCTACAAGCATTTTTAGGATTCTTTGAAGTCTAAAATAAACAGTGTGACTCTGAGAGGGGAAAATATGACCAGACCAGAATGAAACACAATTGCACTGCACCTCTCCTTTTGTTACAAGGATACCATTTTACCAATGGCAAAATCAGCAAAGTAAAAAATCTCATTCTGAAAGCTAGAACATCTTGATTACATAGAAGCAGGGAAGAACACTTAAGCTCCCACAAAGAAAATACCTTTTCTCATTCCACCGAAAGGATCTTTATTCGGCTCATATGGCATCCTTCCCATCATATCTGGCATGTTTATTCCCTGCTGGTACGGTGCATTTGGCGTCATGGAGTTTCGCTTCGGGAATGCTGAATCACTTACATCAGAAAAGGGATCATGCACACTAACTGCGCTGTTTCTAGCAGATGAGGAAAAGGAGGCATTAACATCATCATGTATTCATAAGAACCGCGAAAACAGTCTGGACTCTAATACACCTAGCCCACAACGCTGTGGCAGTGATCAGTGCAGGATACATCTGAGGAAGATGTAAAAAACTTTCACAATGGACAATCATTTAAAAAATCTACCTATTTTTTCCCCTCAAGCTTATCTGGCTACTTACCTTAAAGATCAGGGTTTTTAATCTAATTCAACTGTGTGTGTTCCTATTACTCATATAAAAGTCTAAACCTTTCTGAAATTTCACTAAGCTGTTTGCCTCACTACCCCAAGGCAGTAAGCTCCACAGGTTAATTATATGCTATGTCAAAATAGTATTACTTTTTATCAGTTTCATATTTATTACCTTTCAAATTTACCAAGCACCCCATTGCTCTCCTACTAGAGGAAAGACTAAACAGCAACACTTGATTTACCTCCCAAATACCATTTACTGTTATGGAGAGGCACTAACCTTTATGGTTGCAGCCAGCTTTATTCTAAAGGTCTTAAAAATTTGGCTTGGAATATGGAGTTTCCCCGATAACTATCAGATTTATTCTTAATGCAAAATAAAAGTTTTTTCATAGTGGAAGAAAACTCAATCTGAATTACAGACGATTAAAAAAGGTTCCTGTTATCCTTTCTGCAGTATTACAGATGAAGAAAAAAAGAACCTAAGTATGTTAAGTTTGGAGTGACTCTGTACGGACTTCAGAACTCAGCTATGTTCCTGCTGAAGTCAACAAGAACTTTTTTTGTTGGACTTCAGTGGGCTAAGGATCCTTAACAAATAGTGAGAAGGCTTCACTTGAGATTAAGCTGGTCTATGTGACTTACAGGACATAGAACTGAAAGGGATCTCTTGGTTCATCTAATTGAATCCTCTGCTATCACACTTAACTACTGTTATTATGTACGCTTTTTGCAATTTGAATTTAAGTAACACCTTAAACCCACACAGATTTTTACCCCACTGTATTTATTAGAAGAGCACTCTAGATCCATACTTTTCTAATACTCAGAAACAACCTAAGCAACAACCTAAGCAAAGCTGAACAAGCCCCTTTATCTCCCTGTTCCCTGATCATCCCACCAATATTTCTTTAGAATCTATTCCAGTTTGAATTCCTCCTTCCTGTGCATGAATGTCTGGACCCATATACCAGAGGAGGACAGGGTAAGCAAGGAAAGGAAGTTCGTGGTTCTAAGTTGGTGCTTCTGGGTTCCACCTTCCTCCTCACTCTTCACATATTCCCATGCCCCCTTTTGCTCTGGTGCTTGTCTGATCCTCCTCTGGTGTTTAGAAAGCTAATGCAGTTTCTACTCCTTCCTCCCTTTTCCTCTCTCCTCTCTTAAGGCTCTGAACCAGTTCACCAGAGAATCAGACGAGTGCCCAAGCAGTTGGGAAAGACTGGCTTAGACTGTTGTAGAACTACAACCCAACAAAAAATGAAGCAAAGCCCTTTTCATACCTGCCACCCTGCATAGGTGTCATCTGTCCATGAGGTGTTGATGCTGGTGTTGGGGGCTTCAAATCGCCTGGCACTTCTGTCATGGAATTACTACCGGTAGACTGTGGAGTCTGTGGGCCTTGCAAGGAACCAGAATTAGCTGGAAAATTAAAGAAAAAGGAACTGTTAAAAGGCAGCAGAAAATTCCAGTTGAAATAATAATCATCAAGGAGAGAAACCAGTTCTTCCCCCCATAAGCCTGCTAATACCATACATCTCAGTACTTTATAACTTCCCCAAAATCCTCTGAGATCAGGATATGCTGTGCAGTAATAGCCATCATCTTTCCTAGAACCATGAATTTAATCTGCTGCCTGAAGCAACATGAATAGAAATCATCGAGATGAAGGATCATTTAAATCAGAGGTCAGAGATACAAAGTTAATTGTCTATAGTTTACAACAGAGTAAATGAAGGTTGTTCTTTGGCACAGCTTCTTTATATAATCACTATCACAACACATACATTTATAAGGCAAATTTCAGCCAGAAGCTTTTCCTCACAAATTTAAACTGCTATATTAATATAAATTCATCATCTCATTTATCACTAAAAGGCAGACATTTCCGTGGTGAAACATGGCAAATGATTAGTGGCACACTGCAACCCCATGGCATCTTTGAGACAATGTGGTAGAAGATTGTATTTAAGAAATGCAAAAGGCAAGCTGGGATAAGAAGGAAGTGATCACTGAAGGCAGAATTTTAACAGAAGTCTATAGCTAACACCCCTAATAAAACTGCAAAAATAGCAATGGACATCTTAAAATGAAGTTAGGCTCATTGTAGAGCATATGTAACAAGACCAGGTCAATTCTGCAAAGCACCTATTTCATCTGCAAAAACTTCTATGTTGAGATCTCAGAAAGCGACAGAGTACATGCAGTACTGTCCTCCTTTAACCACAGTAAATAGCTATAGTCTTGATACAACAATGAGTGTAGAAAAGCATGTAATGTTCTATTCTGATGAGACTGAGCAGTAATAAGGGCATTAAATACCCTTTATCATATAAGCTAATGATAAAATACAACCAGACCAGTCTTTTAAAGTAGGCACTGAACTATTTTCATATGACTACTGAGGAGAAGCACCCCCCCAACCACAAAGATCTGATGTAATAGTTTTCTTATTTAGAAGGTGGTAAGTGGGAATTAGCGACAACATCTAAGCCTTGGATCTGATTTGCCTTGCAGCAGAAATTCTACCCAAGGAGAACCTGTAGGATTCAAATCTTCAGATACAATTGGGAAAGAAATTACCAACAGAAAAAATTCACAAATCTAATAGACTCAGAAAGACATGGCTTTGGCTTGAGAGGTCCTTCTTTTTTATGAACTGTCATGTAAGCATTTTATAGTGCCTGACTATCTACATTCAACAACCAATTAACAAAACTTTATAAATTACTGTTAGAGGGAAAATTGGAACAAGCAGTATGGGCTTTTCTTCTCTATGTGAAAGAGAGAGTAGTTTATAATTGACTCAGAATCTTAGAACACTCATCATCTTGACAGGCAGAGCTTGTTTTTAACTGAAGAACACCTCTTTTATATGTGTTTCATTTATATCTGTAACACATGTTCCACTATCTGGAAATCAGTCTCAGTAGCAAGTGCATATGTAAAATCCACATTGTGTAGACCACATTGTTCTTGTCCTCAGCATTCTGAGGCATGTTTGGATTATGCTCACATAGTAATGAGGTTCAAAAAAACTTTAAGAAAAGCTCTCTGATTGCATTAATACAGTAACAACAACATTTGCAACAACTAATGCTACAGTTGACTGAAGGCTTTAGTGCCATAATAAAGCCATATGATAATAAAAAAAATCATCATGTTCACATAAAATGAGCCCTTCATATATATGACCTGAGTGAACCAAAATCATTCTCCTGCCCTTGAGCTTTAAACACAATTCTAGATTACTTCTAAAAACCTTGAAAGCATTTCTGACTTAAACCACACATTGTCACATACCATCTTGCTATATTAGAACCACGTAAGTAAACATCTTCGTGTATCCATATACTTAATGTAAAATACGATATTGCCTAACCCTGCATATTTCTCTTATGGTGGGCTATTAAGCAGAAATAAAGTTCTTCCCTATGCTACCTGCGCAAGAACTTAATTCATATCTAAAGCAAACCTAAGAAAACAAGTATTTTTTCAGTATTTATAGGCTGCATGAATACAGAATCTTTATTATGAATAACAATGTGTTTTATATAATCTTCTTATATAAGGAAAAAGCAAAAAGAAGATATCCAACTGAGAAACTACACATCAAATTTCTAACTGCTGGATGGTGGTTATAGGGTTGGTTATTATTCCCCCACCTCTTTCTAAATGATTATAAATAGCTGAAAAATGGAAGGCAAATGCTAGCATGAGAAGTGCAAAGTTTCTGGTACTGCTTTGTTAATACACTTTGCTCTTGACCTCCATTGGGTCAGGGACACTTCTACAGAATAGGGACTGCAAGTGTTTCAATCTCTGGATTAGGTCATCAGCTACCAAGACCCCAAGTGCGGATATGACCTACAAGCAACTGCAAAGACAGTTATTTCTATGTCATACACTCACAGGCTGCTGAATAGTTCACCTATACTTTAATAATAGCATCAATGTAAATAGCACATTCTTTGAGAAGAATAAGCATGTACTCTTACTAGTGACTGTCGGTACAGCAGGTACAATTTTTTAAGCAACTTAACTTTCTCTTGTAGGATGCTATTTTCAGTACCTTTGCCAAGCTTCAGCAAAATCCCCTCAAGCTAGTTTTGTTTTTGAAATTTTCAGCTGGAATTGGCCAGCTTTTTCTAAGAATATGCCTTCAAAAATATATGGTGCTCTTCCATTGTCCCCAAAAGAGGAATATTTTTTTGCGAGTCTTCCAAGCCCAGCATGTATCGGTCACCTTTTTCACACACAGCACCATACACAGTTTGATGAAGAGACTTGGCAGTAATACTGTGTGACTTGCCTGTGACAGGGAAAGTACTCTTGCTGTTCCAGTGTTTATTCTGATTTGGTCAAATAAATTTGTGAAAAATAGCTGTTTATATGTAGAGATTATTATCTTGCTACATTCACTGCTTGGTTTTCTGCAGATCCTTTTTGTACTTATTTCAGGCTGTGAGTGAGCAGGACTCTTACTGTAATTCAGCTCCTGGGTTGATCTGGGCAGTGCTGAATGTGGAGCTGAGCACAAGAACCTATAGCCAGGAAGCCACCCTGCACAAGCTCTCATAGTTACAACTGGAGGTTGGCAAGCAAAGGCAGGGTTTCTGGCCATCAACAGAAAAGGAGAATAGGAGAATGACAATGGGACTGGGAACCTCAAAAGGACCTGGATGCTGCTGAGGTCAGATTAGAATTTGAGATGTCTGGAAGTTGCATGGATATGGTACTATCCACAAGGACCACCAAGAAAGCCCAGAAAATGTACCTAATGAGAGATCAAGTATGGGGAAAGTACCATAAGTGGCTGGATAAAGAGACAAAGAGTTCAATACTGGGAAGAGTCCAATACTGGACATATGAGTGGAATTAAATTTTGCATAAGAGGTTCTTAGATGTGTGTTCCTTTTCACAGAGATTCTGTTTAGAGATGCTGATTTCCAGCTGAGCAGAACATGTAGGGCAACAGATGAGATCTTATAAAGGGCTATACATGGCAGAACTTAGAAAACTGGCACCTAGAATGAGCAGATATTCATGCTGTAAAATTTTTGGTAGCCCTGTTCCTCTTCTGTAGAATGGGAATCATACCACTTTTCCTCTCAGATGGGTATTACAAAGGCTGGTTAATGCTCCTTAAAGCCCTCCAATACAGTTGTAGTGAAGATGAGAAAAATCAAGGAGTAAATTTATAACCCTTTGCTTGAGTCTGGCAGAAAACTGTGGCACAAGTAAGGGCTGTATATGGAAAAGTGAGGATAACACAAAATACTGAATAGCTCCTCAGTCACTGAGCTCTGTTTATTCCATGCACTGAATGACACAGACAGTGTCAATGTGACTGTATCACTCAGTGTATTGAACTGCATATGCACAAGGAAACATCATTAAGGTTGCAAAGATTGTATCTCACTGTTGGCATTTCCTAATTTTTGAGCACTTGACTTTGCATCACAGCAATATATTTCTAACAGTTTTTGGATACAGCATGTGCACGCATGTTAAATGCAAACTAGTTCTGTTCTCTCACACATGCATTGTACACACATCGCTATTAGCGATGTTTTCTAGTTAAAGAATATGAAAACAATCCTCCTCTCAGTAAGAAAGTACCATATTCCTTTTTTCATGTTTCACCTTAAATTTTACATTTGCTAAGATGCTCTCTGAAATTATTACATCTATCCTTGCAAGCTTTTTATTATCGTAGATGTTTAATTTTGATTGTGGACATCCTGAAGTGCTTCATAAGCTTCAGTATTAAACAAAGAACTAAGAAGGAAGACAAGCAACAATGTTCTTTTAGAACAGGTGATCTCTGCTTACATAATTCTTTTGTTGACTTGGGGATGTCCAGGAAAAAAACCTGTGTGTCCACAGTTACTGAATTTTTCATCTCACATCCACACCTAAGCAACACTTTTCTTTCAAGTGTCATAACAGATTTGTAAGAATATGCTTTTAACAATATAAAACCCATCCAAAAGGAAATACAATGAACATCTTTGTCAGTGAGAAGGTGAGGTCCTACAAACTCTTCAACAGTTCACTCAATGGCATGCGTTATTCTCAGCGGCATGGAATTTCAGCACTGGTGTGGCTTTTTCCTTGCAAAGCCTGCGTGGCAGTAAGTACTGCTTTCAGGAAAGATCCTTTATTTACCAGAACAGAAATATGCAGTTAAAAAAAAAATTAAAATCTTTCTCTTGCCAGCAATTTTTTTCCCTTCAGAGAAAGAAAGAAAGAAAGAAAGAAAGAAAGAAAGAAAGAAAGAAAGAAAGAAAGAAAGAAAGAAAGAAAGAAAGAAAGAAAGAAGGAAAGAAGGAAAGAAGGAAGGAAAGAAGGAAAGAAGGAAAGAAGGAAAGGAAAGAAGGAAAGAAGGAAAGAAGGAAAGAAGGAAAGAAGGAAAGAAGGAAAGAAAGAAAGAAATGCAACCTCTTGAAACTCCATTAATATGAGGCCTGACATGCTCTCTAGGATATCCCTACCTTTTGCCAGAAGCTACAAATGTATACTCTAAAGTAAACAATAGGAAGGTTACTGAAGGTTAAGTACATTCACATACTTCAGAGTGAACAGCCAGCCGCCACGCTGGGAAGATAATTTACACAGCACGAACCCAGTGCCCCAGTTAGGCCAGGCTGGGGGCCGCTGGCTGCGGCAGGCCCCCCCCCGAGCAGGCGCGGGTGCAAGCATGGGGGCGCCTGTGTCTGTCTCCTTGTCCACCCCTCCCGACCCCTCGCCCATCCATCTTCCAGGGGGATTCCCTCGCTGGCCTCATGACACACTCCATGACATCACCTGCCTGCTAATAATAGCACTTCAGTCAGCCACCCGCCAGCAGAGACGGATGGGTTTGGTTACAGACGCACTCACTGAATGGCTGTGTCGTGTGGTGGTGTGTCGCGTCCCCCCCGCCATCCCCCTCCCCAAGTCTTGTTTCTCTGCTGCCAAGGAAACGCAGGGAACACACTCTTGGTGCGCTCTTGCTCCAACACAGGCGCACAATTTTCCAGGTTTGCTGTAATGAAATCTCCGTTGACATCAGGGCCAGCTGCTGAGTGTTACTGAGGAGCATCCTCAGCTGTACCATCCTGCTCATTCAGTATAGGGTAAATGCTCCGTATGTAATTTTGAAAGTCAGGCATACATAACCGCAGACTGCAGCTAAGAATTTACAGTGCTAGAGTAGAGCAACGGAAAATAACTCCTTCATGCTAATGCTCCTTTGAAATTTGTTCTCTGGCACCCATTAGTGCTTAGCATAACGGACCCCAGAATTATTTTCAGTTTAGAACTTGCCACATAATTTGTGCATACTTTGGTCAAAACTATCAAACACGCATGATGGGAAGAGCATTTTGTCTTTGCACCCACGTCTGGAAAGCACTGGAGTCCTAGAAGGATGCTTACGAAGACCTACAGTGCCTCTCTCCCTAGAAGGGATTTTCTGCGCAGCGAAAGAGCAGTTAACAGTTGACATGGACCTTGGCACGGACCCAACAATCAGGACATAAGGCCAACAGGGGTCCCCTAATAGCCAGCCTGTCATTAGGCATCTGCTGCTGGTCCTTGCTGCTGACGGCATTACCTGACCCCGACAGATGTAAGCTGGGATACAAAGGCCTCAGCCCACCACAAGCACGTCTGCAACTTGCACAGTCTCAGAGCAGTGCACGCCACACTAAAACACGTTCAAGGCCCCCACCTCTCCCTGGGAGTTTTATGAGAGAGCAGAAGAGGCACTGACAGTAGTATGAAGACAGAACATTTATTAAAATAGGCAGGTAATCCTATCCCTAACACCTTGGCGACGATGCAAACCTCTGCTGAACAAAGCCAACCAGCCTGTCACTTTGCTGCTCTACTCTCGCTCCTTTTTTCAGCTTTTGATAACTGCTGACACTATCCTGAAGTGCACTGTACATAACACTAAATTATTCACTCCTTTACATACCATTTACCTCATTAATGATGTTGTAAAAAACAGGAGTGATGGGAGAATCTCAAATACAGTGCTACAAGCAAAAGGATTAACACACAGATCCAGACCACTGCCTCGCAGTCCCATAGATTTGACCTACACATCGCATCCTTTCCCTGACCGGGTTCTTCTACAGGAATCTCCTCACTATAGTTGTTGCACTGTGTTGCCTAGCGTTCTGTCTATGATCGCATCCTAAAGGTCATCTGTGAGGCAGTCACATAACCACCCCTTGGATACGGGACATCTGCAACAACTGGTTTGTTCTGAACTGTGTGTTACCGTGCTTCCACCTTGCATAACATACACCTGGGCACTGCACCCACATAGGAACTGAATTCTTCTCTGTACCAAGAAGGCTGCCAGTCCCTATATATTCTTATATATATTCCCTATATATTCTTAGGAGCAATCAAATTACTTAGTTTCAAAAGTTTTATGAGGATGAGCTGATTTTTAAACTCTCATGACTCTGATTTCACAGCATCAGCTAGTTAGAATTGGACAAAATCCAACACCCTCCTCTCCCAGACAAGCCCCCCTGCTTTTTTATCAGAATTAACTTCAGGTCTAATACTGGTAACTAGTTCTCTGCGAATGGATTTGGCTTCAAAGTGGCTCTGCCTACACTGAGCTAACTGCGCAACAGAGGCTAATGGTTAAAGCAAGGACCTTTGGAGGCTACTGTTTCTTGTTGTATTGGGCTCCTGTTCCCTCTGAATGCCAAAGAGTAACAGATTATCTAAAGTAAGTCTACAACTCTACTTCTTTTGTGCAGTTAAAATGTTAATGTTGGTATATACTAAAGGAAAAGAAAAAAGAAAAAAGCTGACTATTAAAGAGAACAGGCTTGTTCTCTCTGCAGCATCTATACCTCAGCGGGATTTCATGTACTAAAGCTGATACACACTGGGAAAGCCTTTCTCTGTACAGAAGTGCAGTCCATTCAGTGACACGAGCTCTTTTCTCACCAACAAAACAAACCTTGAGATCTTTGCTTGCTTCCCCCTCTTCTAGTCTCTATGTCCTGCTGTGTTTTTATTTTAGAAAAATAGTTTCAGTTCTCCTCATAGACAGCTTGCTTGAATGTTATGATAAATTTAAACTTGGACTTTGCCATTTTCATCTGTAGTGTCATGCTGCAAAAGGACCCTCTAAAAATGGTGCGTCTGAGGTTTCTATTCCGTTGTTTCAGGTTTATGTATTTAAATAACAATTCTTCATCTCAAAATTCAGTCAGTTTATGGCAATCATCCCCGAACCAACTACTGAGAGCAGTGTTGGAGAGAGAGGGGTAAGGGAGGAGGGAGCAAAGCAAAATATTCTTTCATTTTTAGTACTGCTGTTTAGTTTTAGAAAAAGATGAATATCTTCTTTGCCCTCCTTAACAAGTCTAACAGTTTCAGGTCCCCTCACCAGCCTTCTCAGGAGGTGACAGGCATGTCCCACATCTTTTGTTTTTTGCAGTGGTGCTCATTCAGGACACTCTACGCTCATTTCAGACAGATTAACATTTGGGCTATAGGCCTCACTCATAGTACCAAGTATCTTCCCCCATCTTCTAAACTTGCCTTGCAAAGTAACCTCTTCTCTATTAAATAATCAGTGTTGGGGTACCTGATAACCTTAGGTGTTAACAAGGTGGAGGAAATATTCAAGCTACTACAGAAAGAGATGTACCTAGATTTTAACTAAACACTCCCTTAAATCCTTACACTGAATACATCAGGCTGAAGAAGATTTAAGCTTTATCGCCTTTATCTTTTTCCGTACTGACAAAGCGCTATCAAAACAAATGATCTTGTAAAAGCTAGAACTGTATTATATGGCTATAAAGGTCTTTGCAATCTTCTGGTATCCTCGACATGAATTCTCAAACTGGAGCCATGCAGCCTGCAAACTGCCTGGAGAGCTTGCTGGGTCCCTGACTTGCCACTTCCCATTTCAACCAGTGAACTGCACTAACATAAATTAGAGTATTTAATACTTTCCTAATACTGCCTTCTAATGCAGGAAACTGCTGTTAACATTCCAGGAATTATATTCTTTTGCCAATGAAAGAAGGTGGTCTGTGTAACAGGAATTGTGAAGGTAGGTATTAACAAATTTATTTTGTTGGTCAGAAAAGCCTAATAACCAGCAAATCAAAGGAAGTCTTTCCTCTTCCATGGGTAGTCCAGAAGTCAACATCATAGACAAACACTTATTACACCTTTTCCCATGTACTTAAAATGTTACGACTGAAGAATGTTCCTGCCTTGAATATCACTCGCGACTATCCAATCTTGAGAGTCTTAAGCTGAATTAATGTAGAACGAAAACAGTGTGGTTTCAAACACCACACTGCACATGCAAAAAGAACAGCCAAAATCAAGTGTTTCCAGTTCCAATTTTTCAGACAAGAAGATAAAGACAGTGATGCTAATGACTTATCTGGCATACAGGATTAGCAACAAAAGAACAGAGAGCGTGCCTCCAAACTACGAGGTCTGGCAGTGGGGATACACCATACTCTCAACTCTCTCCATCTGCCACACATCGAACATGAGCTGTATCAGAGCAACCATCTGAGACCCACGGATCAGTCCTGCATCTGCCGTCTTGACTCCAACTGAAGCTTTACTGACCAACAGTTGTGTTCAAAATGTACCAGACTGATCTTTAGATAAACGGATGCTCCTTTTAGTACTGGTTGCCTCGTGTCTTACAGCAGAAGCACATCTGTACAGAATGCTGTTCTTTTTACTATGCCAGTGCAATTCTGAGTATTAAGGGTATGCTGGCGCGTACCTCTGTGTGCGTTGGAGTGAGCAATGACAAAGTAGACACATGACTGCAGATGACCCTTCAGAGTTAAATCTGACTTGATTCAGGAGCTAGCTCCAAGTTTGAAAACAAGATGGCAACAACGTATTTATCTTTGTCGATTGTCCAGCATTAGCAAGACACCCTTGTAAATATATAAACTGCAACCCAGTGAATCTCTTTCGCACTCAAAAAATGGTTGTGTAAGGGCTGCAGTTTTTTTGACTTACCAGGAGATGGCGGCTGAATCTTAGGTTGTTTCTTAGTATCTCCAGTGCTGAAGACTTCTGGAGGGGGCTCCTCCCCTCGTTCAATCTTGCACTCGAAGGCAAACAGGTACTGAATGTATTGTTTTTTCAGGGAGCTGGCAGCGCTGCTCGAAGTGCCAACGTTCAAGGTGGTTGCCAGCTCACGCCACTTCTTGTTTTTATTAACCTAGCAAAATAAATGGCAGAACCATTGGTTTGCAGCAAAGTGGTTTGTTTAAGTCAGGAGACAAAAAGGGGGGAAAAAAAGAGGAAAAAAAAGCACTTAATGTCTTGGTTTACTTTTTTTATTTTTCTCTTTTAACTAATGCTCATTACTCCCACATGCAGTAATGCATAGACAGCATTTACAGTTATAAAACCATTAAGGAACCTGCTGAGAGCTACATAAAAAGCTTTGCTTGTGGAGAGTCTTCTGCATGGTGCATCTTGTAAATGCCTTGCACTCTTCCAGGGCCTATGATCTTCAGATAGCAATCCATCCCCAAGCAAATTCATGCTCATTCTCCCCCTCTCCAACACCCATTCACGCCCACCCCATTCTAATTAAAAAGCAGCTTCTAAAAACTAATTTAGAGAGCAATAAAGTGTTATTCTGCAGTTTAAGTGTTTGAGCATTGATACAAAAAAATAAATTTTTCTCCAAAATAGCCACCAGCTGTCAAACAGTTCAGCCTATAATTCCTGGTTCAAGTCCTTTCACTTTAGGGTGTCTTGCAGGGACAGATCAATGATCCTTCGGCTGGATGAGAGGCAGAGTGAAGCAAGGCCCCTTAATTAATTAAGGCAGACTTCAGACACACAGGGCTAGTCTAGCAATACTCTGTATTACAGTGCCGAGTGCACAACTCCACCGCGAGTCTTGTTTGCAGTGTAAGGCTGAGAATATTGAAAGACTCTGTTCATGAGTTCCTCAAACACAGCTGATCTGTAGCAACAGCAAAGTTCATCTGTCATCCTGGATGATGCTGCCGGACCACTCATAGCAGCCAGTATTTTTGCTGTACTACCTGATGCCCCAAAGTCCTTTCAACCGCTGGTGCAATTGCTCGGTATGACGCAAGGAGTGGAGGCAGCACTGAAATAAACCGGCTTTAAACGTCTGAGCATCTCAGCTTTTGTTGGGGAAGAATCCTGATTCCTTCCTGCCATGATGACTGCTACTTGCCCTGAGGCCTGAAATTGTAATGACTCCAACTTAACTTGTATAGCTACAGAAGTTATCATTAGCCATACTGCTCCTAAGCCTGCGTGCCAGCAAAGGAAACATTTCTTACATTTCTCTCCGTGTTTAATAACAGCGTAGCTGCTGCCAGTCAGCAGAGATCTTTTGGGGAGACCACTAATAGCAAGCAGGTTGGCATGGCTATGCGAAGCTATTTCTCTGGTACATCGTGCAAGAACCCAGGAGTTAAAGGAGAGGAGATTTTCATAAACTGCCCCTGTTGAGGCTTGAAATCCAGTTACACAGCCCTTTGTGCCTACTGACTTACAGCTAAGTGGTGCATAATAACCACATCACATAATGCAAACAGCAACATTCATGCCTAAATGCCCAGTATATTGGCATTTAAAAGACGACTGCCAACAGCTGGTCTGTTCATGTTGGGACCCCATCAACTGCAACTACTGACAGAAAAGATGCACCCCTGCCCCACAGCTCCACTCCCTGCCTCCCTCCAGGCAAAATCATAAGATGTGGAGTGCAGCAGTTGGAGCAACAGCTTTTTAGGAGAGCATCACGCAGATGCATTTAAATAAACCACAGTAAGCAAAGGTCTGCACCTCTCAGTAGCCCCAAACAGATAAATGTGATGATCATTCGTGTGGGCACACCAGCAAACCCAGGAGCTTTTATTTTCAGTGTCAATTTTTACCAATAGTGAAGCACGCACATTTGTAACTCAAGCACTTTCAAAAAATCAGTCGAAGTGAACAGCATCTATTCTTTGGCAACGTATAATGTCTGTCACTGCAAATCAACACTGAGTGTCCCAAAATAAAATAAATTTCCATAATAAGCAAACATGAATGACTCTCTAAAATATCCCATCTGCCCCCCATCTTGCTTAATTTTTGATGCTAAGAGTCACGCTATGGACACAATCATGCTGTATGAGGCAGAGCAGCTGCATGATACGATTTACCTGTAATAGTTTCTGAGCTAAAAGTAATCAAATCTTTATGATGCTGGGGGGCATGAGCTGATCACTAAAAATGTCAGGATAACATCTCTTACCCATATACAGCATTTAACAACTGGCAAGGTGAACTGTATTAGGTTTCTCTGCCTTCCTTTAATAGCAGCAATAGGTAGAATCTCTGGACTTGAAGGGCCAATGATGTAATTCAGTAGTCAAATGTACGTTATGAAGTGTACTATTAAAAATACCATTTTCAATGCTACTAATTGATGTTGGACATTTCTTTCTTGAACACAGATTATTACAAATATGCTCTCTTTCTGAGGATCTAATTTGTTTGCCATATTTTTTAGTTCAGATATTGTAATCAGCATAAAGTTATATATATTTAAATATTAAATATTATCTATTTTGTATTAAATATAGTGTATACATATTTATCTTGCAAAGCACCGAACATCCACAAACGTTCTTAAATCCACAGAAATTATGGGTCTCAGCACTTTACAGTAGCTTCTAGTACCTAGCCAGAGTGATCCCCTAGATACAAGGGATGCTTTGTAAAAGCACCAGGCAAGGACAGTTGACTTGGAATACTGAATCTGAGGCTGCAAATACTGAGCATTTTCTTCTGCTTTCCCTTTTGATGGTGTTAGACAATGTCAGTCTTACAGAACTCACAAGTAATTTCCAAACATCCCTTTGCAAGACTTCCAGTTAACTGGTGAGAACGCAAACCAAAGCTTCTCAGCTTATTCTCAGCATTTCTTGCTTTCATTTTCCATCATCTCAATTACGTAGTTCACCTTCTCCTTGCAATCATTGTGTTTGTAAGGCAACCCAAAATATCCTGTAAGCATTTTCCAAACACAGGGAAAGCACAGTCCGTGTCTAAGAAGCAAATGTACCATACAGCGACAGTCAGATGAAAGGTTTGGAATGAAGGACTGTGTTTCAAGAATGTATCTGCCACTTCTCTGGAGAGATGAATCGATTTGTCCTAGAGGCAGTAGCCCTATCTGGGAAGCATGGATTTCAGAATATGCTTTTTCTTTCAGCTCTATCATCTGTTTCTTACTCGTAACTTTGATCCAAAGTTTCCTCTTTTCTTCTCTTAGTGGCATTACCGGATTCCCCTGAACAGGTAATGATTCCATCTGTCTACAGCAACGGTCAATTCTAATTTAAACTGTAGAGTTTTAGGGCCATTACACAGCCCAAAATGAACTCCAGACAAATATTAAAGCATGAAACTATTTTCTTCAGCAAAGTTATCAGGACTGAAAATGTCATGGTGTAACCAGCAGCAAATACACTAGGAAAAAACGCATATCGCCTGTTGAAAAGGTTCACTTTCAAGCACCACTTCTCACCTGTGCTAAACCTCCGATCTCTTTGACGCAGACATAGAGCCTGAACAGGTCCAGGGGCTTCTTGCCCACAGCTGGCAGGCTGGCCACAGGCGTACCCCTCTCCTCCATGAACGTGAGGTACCGATCTACCCACATCTTGCGCTCCGGCTCATTTCCTAGCTCATAGACTTTAGTGATCTTCTCTCCAGTTGTGGTAGAGGAACTTGATTTCTAAATTGCAAGAAGAAAAGAAAAGAGTTGGGGGAAGGGTGGGAAGGGGAGGGAAAAGAAAGTAAGAAACTCACAACATTGAAAAAGAGAAGATGTCAAACAAACTAAAGCTATTACACAACAGTCAGGAATGAAGGCTACTAGTTCAGGCACAAACAGTACATTCTGTCCATATACGGAAAATTCAGCTTTCTAAATAAAGGGCCCAAACTCCCCATTTTCATATTTCTTTCACTGATCTGAACTTTGGATCCCAGAAGGCAAGTTTCTGATGTTGCCTCATGTCATTTTAAGAAGAGGTAGCTCTCACATAGCACTTCTCATCCACTTATCTCAAAGTGCTTTGCAAGCAATAATTTGGGTAAAATTATTATATAAAACCAAGTTTGTCCCACACAAGTTTACATAATCCTAAAACCAAACCAAATCAACCCTCTCCTCTTTGCCCCCCAAAAAGGGGCTAGAAAACCTGAAAGTGTTCCTCCAGAACAGGAATTGCACAAAAGTAGCCTAAAGCGTGAATCATGGCAAACTAGTACACTGAGGAGTAGTACTCTTTTTAGAGAGTCACAAACGGTTACGCTTTCCTACCTCCTCACACCACCGTTGGCCAAAAAGCAAGATGAGCAAGAGTGCCTACAGTACAAGGAGACTGGTGGCAATGCACTTCCAATTTGCTGCCTGAGCCAATGCTGCTTGTGAGTAGCTACTACTCTCCTCCCTTGAAAGAGGCCAGAAGACAGCCATCTCACATGTCCTACCTTGCAAAGAGAACGTGTATTGTGACCTGGGGGAAACCAGGGATGCACAGCCATCAGAGATGAACCACCACCAGGAAAAGCGAAAAAGGTAGAAAGAGCAGAAGTCTTTCTCATGTGGCAGAAGTGCAGGAGTGAACCTATTTTCCTGCTGCTATTTGGACTTTAGGGCTAATGGAAGCTCATGTTATCTTGATGCCCTTCTCTTCTCTACGTGGAGATGGCAGAAAGCACTGAGGCTGCTACGCAAGCTGTAACTGCTCACCTTAGCTTTTCTGTGCACTGTAACCCCGTGAGCCACGCGGGGACGGACTGCACCCTATGCGAGCTGCCCCTGATCTGACAGCAGAGAGGGGCTGCTGCTAACCGCAGGAAGACCCTCCTGCTTGCAGAAGGTGAAGCGATTTGCTCAGCAATGTAAGAGGGGAGTGGTTCAGAATTAAACACAAGAGAAAAAGACTGATAGAAAGCTTTGGGAAAGGAGCCAAATATATGAAGGGAAACATATCCTTTATGTCTGTATAGTAAAATCCTAAACTTGGTTGTTGATTGCAGTAAACGCTTCTTTAAACTCATCTTGTCAGTCACCCTTTCCCTCCTTTGCCTTTTCCTTACTTGGAACAGGACAGAGCACTAATTCTGAAGTGAATGGGAACTTATTTCTAGTTGAACCTCTCTAAAGATGACCCTAGCTGCACCTCACGGATGCTACAGAACCACCCACTCCGTCCATGTCCCCACACCGTGCTGGTGAGGACTGGCACTCAACACCACGAAAGATGCAGTGGGGTAGCATCCAACTGCCAATGATTTTAAAAGCATTGCCACCATTCATCTTGCATGTTAGCCTGGAAAATGACAGACTCTGTATCTCCCTCCAGCTGAAACTTGGCAGCGCTGGAAGACAGCCAGGAGAAAAGAGACGTGAAGCCAAAGGGGGTGACCCAGCAGTTCCATGAGCCATTGCTGTTCTTTCCAGTGAATGGATATTCATTTTAATTAAATAAATAGCCTCCTGTAAAGTTTTCTGCCTTGCTTCCTGATACTGTAACTTCTTCACAGTGGTTCTTCCTACAGTCAGATATTATCACCTTTCTTACTTAGAAATGAGGAGCACTCCTGAATTTACTTGAGCCAGATTCAGTTATGTTACAACTCCTACTGAAGCCAGAGTCAAGGCTGAATTTGTTTTACTGATACTAAGTGGCTGGCAGGAAAGTACTTTGACATGAGCCCTGCAGATCATGCAATGAAAGCACAAACTGACTTTGTAATGGCAACCAGGTTACTCTAAGCATTACTTGCTATGTATTTGGATATTTAAGAAAATCAGTTTAACTCTTTTCAACAAATACACTTTGTCAAAGATTTTTTTTTGGGGGTGGATGGAAAGAGGGAAGTAGGCCAGTCATGTTGCTCCTAATTTGATTTTGTAGTGAGAACAGATACACGATTACATAGGCTTGAACAGCTGAATAAACTGGAGCTACCCCACTACCAACTGCGGTAAGAACAAAGTTACTCTACTGCTCCTCAGCATTCATTTTAATCTGACAGTTATGATGTCACAGAACTCCAATAAAGATGAAGGTGTGAAATTTCAGCTTTTACCCAGCAAATTTTGTATGTGCTTACAGTCTAATGTATGAGGCAACAAAATAGTTTCTATTTCACTTTTATGGTAGTTCATGATTAAGAATGTTCAGCTTTACCAGCTTTATGTTTTCTTTTTTGTATGGTAAGATTGTCTTTTTCAAATCAGATTCAGAGCAGAATGGAAACCAGTTAAGAATTTTTCATTCTGGGTTTTTCTCCTACACGTCTCAAATGATGCTGCTTTTCAGCAGTGTGGCAGCAGGCTCTAAAATGACAGTATAATCTGAAAACTTTTCACAGCTTACAGAAGCTAAGAAGTGTTTCTTACTGTGTGAGCTTTCAGGTTGTCATGCTTTGTAAAATGGGTGCAATTTTCTTCTAAAATGAAACGTTAACTTTAGAAGAATGCACTGGAGGGAAGAATGCTATTCCTCAAGAGTAAAGATCTTTTTCTCTTCTCTATTTTTATAAATGTAAACATATAAAAATGACAGATGTGTGCAAGCTAGTCTACACACAAACAAACTCCAGTTCCACATGGGCAGGTTCAGCTGGAAGCCTAAATTTGCCTATAGGTAAATGTTAACCCTAAGAAAATAAGGATTTATTACAAGATGATCCCATTAGCAGATTGTTAACTAAAATGAGCGCACGCTAGGCGATGCTGGAAGAATACAGATTGTGACTTCTTCTTCTGTTAAGTTTGTTGATAATTTTGGTGATAAAAGAATGCTGGTGCAAGCCTGTGGCACATACGTTTACTGATTTAGTTGTATCCTACTCTGCCCTCAGTCCCCAGCACTCTTCTACATGGCATGACTGGCCATGTTTAAATGGGTGATTTTTTTAAAAAACCCCACATGTAAACGTGTGGATACCAAAGCCAATTCTCAAATTTGTCAAACTCCATGCTTTATTTTCACTACACCTACCACCCATTAAAACCGTACTAGACACAGAGTCTTGTATGGTGAGTCTGCAGAATTCTTCAGAGCAACACAAATTTCTGTAGGAGTTCTTTTCACATTAAGGTAGTGGGTAGTTGTTTCTGTACATATCTCTAAGCATCTATATTTATAGAACTATCTACCATTCACTTCCCCCACTTCAATAAAGAATTTGCCAATATTACACTTATTACATAGACCTATTTTACTACAGAACAGAGTGTGCATACACAGGCAGCAAAAACTGCCAAAGTCCAATCCCTGGCAGAGGCTTTTGCAGGACACAATCCTCTCTCAAGATTTCCTCCTGAAGGACTCTGCAGACCCCTCACAGGTAGCACCATGGAGATATACTACTATTCAGGTGTATTCACTGTCATGTTCCTGGGTACCTATGGACAGTGAACAGCATTTCATGAGGTTTTCATGACCTACTGCTTTATTCATGTTGCAGTGACTCTGCATAGTTCACAGCCACACTCGCAAATTCTCTTTTAAAGACTTTTAAAGCCACCTTGCCACTGTCAGGGGTGCACACTACATGCAAAATTAGCATAGCAGAAGTGTTCCTTTACCTACGTACCCAAAAAGCCCTCAAAATATAATGTTCAACAATTCCTTCTCCACATTTTCTGATGCCTCACTTCCATATAAAACTGCTGAGAGGATCCACTTAGTAGGATCACAGGGATACTGTGAAGTCAATCACAGCCCATTCATCCTTGCTTTTATCCTCTGCTGGAATGGAGAAGTTGTAGCACATGAAGCAGCTTTGGGATTTAATGAACAAATTCAGGCTGTTTTCAAGTGTAACGAAACGCCTGCAATCAATCGTTCCAGTCTATGTCAGGCTGCTGTTGAAGTCAATGGGGTTATCCAATACACTGGCCTTCATAGGTAAAAAGCGATCAGCTAATTTACAGCACTTACTTTCCTACCGTTCCAAAGCACTGTATTTATCCATAGCTGTGTACCAAGAAGCTAAGTGAAGCTAAAGATGCAGCAGCATTTGGACAGAAGGGCATTCAGAAGAAACTGAAAGCATGAACTTGCTCCATTTTTTTTTTTCCCAATGCTATACTATGGCAAATTTACCTGGGAAAAAATCCACCTATGTTCACGATGACTCTAGGATTTGTTATGCAGTTTATGCAATGAGCTCAGGAATGCATTACCATTTGGTAGCCTTGCAGAGGAAGAACTCGATGTGTTAGACAGCCTGTGCAATAACTCTCTTGCTTTCCCCCAGGAAACCACCCAAACAAGCAATACCCAAAACATTACTACAAAGAAAAGTAACAGAGTTTTTGGTACCACCCTTTCAGAAATGCTGTTAAGAAAAAGATGAGACTTTGTGGGAACAAGTAACACCAGCTGCCTTCTGAGACTCAAAGTCGCTGCCAAACGAACATCAAAACATTACGGTAGTGCATTTCATGCCATGCTGCCCCTTTGCTCAGGGGATTCACTACAAGTCTGGTTTTTGGATGGGTACACCTTTTTCCCTCCAATTGGCCTTCCTCTGTTTGCCCTGAGACATACTCTTCAATGTATCATTTTGTGAAAATTAAGTTGTTATCAAAGAATTGTTGATAATTTAAGTGCACATTAATACTGGAAAAAACCTCTTTATATTCCTCACAAGAATATATTTCAGTATTTTTCTACAGAGAAATTATGATCATTATTACTTTTGGAAAAAAGAAAGAAAAGAGGAACAACATATATTTTTCTAATTCAAAAAAACAAAGCAAAAATGACCAAGCGGACATTTGCTCCCCATAGGCCATATCGGCTTATGTCTGCATTCTCTTTTCTATAGAGGTATATATATTTTCTATGTGTGTATACATATATAGAGAGAGATATATGATGAAATTCATTTTTATCTCCACACATCTCACTCAGGTTTTTCTTTACAACCTGTATGAGAATGACTAAACATTATTCATCTAAAAAATAGTTTTCTAAAAACATACATGCATCAGGTTTTTTTCTACCCACAATCTGGGTTATTTCAAAATAACTGAATGAAGCAAATCAGAAACAATTTTGATTTAGACTGTGCCCTGATAACCTAATGATTGTATTTCCAAATACACAATTCAAAATTCAAAATGTTTCAAAAAGATGCATGGCAGCTTTGTCATGGTGCTGAGTCTACAATTTACACTTTGATGGATCTTAGTTTCAATAGGGGAGAAGATTTCTCATTTTGGTTTTTTGTTTTGGTTTGGTTTGGTTTTTTTTTTCCCCTAAATAATCCTAGCAAAGACAAGTGCAGCAACCAGAGTGAAGTCAGTTGTGTGAAGGAGTTTGGGCCCAGGAACAGAAATGGAATTGTCCTTAACAACACAGTCGGCATGCTTGGAAGCTGATGCATTACAGGAAAGATGTTTTCTTCACAACAACTGCTGTATTACCAGACAGCACACTTGCATGATGCACGCAATTTTACTCTTTCTTATTTCAAAGTACCGTTGGGACAAATTTTGCCCTTGGATAAGCATGCTCAGGCCCACTGAAGCCAGGCAGTGGAACTTACAGTCATGTGTCCGAGAGCAGAATTTGTACCCAGTGTTATAAAGAAAGAAAACTGTTTAGTGGATAAATAATGAAGAAAAGGAATTTACAAAACAAACAAGCAAGCATTAAAATATAATTAATTACAAAAAAATAAACAAAAACCAAAAAAACCAGAGCCACTTACAGGGCTTGATGGAGTCTTTGGCCAGCCTGGGCTGCTAATGCTATCACTTTCATCTCCATGAAATGAGGAGATGCTAGCAGAGCTTGGGGACATTGGGGAAGGGACTGGCAGGTTGCCTGGGGTTGGGGGCTGAGAAATACCCTGAGAGCTGTAGCTATCCTGTGGTAGAGGAATAAAAAAAAAAAAATATGACAAAGGCAGGGCAAACTTTATTAAAAACAAAAAAAATACATCCAGTTTAACAGACTGACCAATTTTTATATATAAAATATATATAAACAGAGAGACACATACAGAAAACACACACATATATAAATATATTTATATATATATAAAAGGTATTAAAACAACATTGTTAATTAGTATAATTTGGAAAGTTTGCTGGATGCTTGGCTAAAGTCACTAAGCCACCATGCTTATTTCAAGCTCACATGGAATGCTAAGCATGGGTTTCCCCTTATGAAAGAAAGAAAAAAAACAAGCTGTTCACCTTATTTTATCAAATAAGGCAGGAAAGCAAAATATTAAAGTATGTTGCTGCTGCTGAGGCGGCCAAAACAGGAAGCTATAACTGAAGGCAGAGAAAAATGGCTGCAAGTATTGAAACCAGGCAAGACCCTTCTTTCCCACCCACCTGGCACAGCCGAATCCCCACGCAACTTTTGGCTAGGGTTGCTTTGCCCCCGCAAGTTAAAATGCCGTAAGAACTAGTAACTTTCAGATCCACACAATGAAGGAAAAAAAAGAAGAAAAATTAAAAAGAAACAAACAAAGAGATTGCACGTGAATGGAAAGGCATGCAGGAAAGAACAGAAGTGGGTAGGCCAAAACCAGAAGATGGAGGAGGACACAGCAGACTTCTGCGGGCTGAACCAACACCACGTGCGGAGGTGGTAAATACCTTTGACTTGCTCTCGGGTTGGGGGGGTCCTTCTTCTTTGCCATCTGCTTTGAGAGGAAGGGGTAGTTTGGACTCACCGGGTGTCATCATATCTGCAAGACCCATAGGTGCTAATCGAAAACAGGAGAAACAGTTAAGCATGACTATGTTTGGGTTTGTAGGCAAAAAACGCTTCCTGCTGCAAGATTGTGGCGACACGTGAAGCAGAGGTGATGCCACCTCTGTCCCGTTATTCCAGCGTCCGGAAACCTGGAAACCTCTTCAGTCAAAGTGAGGAAATAAAAGAGAATGAGCAAGGGGAGAATACAAGCACTGTGCAACAGCAGTGACAAACACTTTACAAAGTAAAATTCTTTTTTTGTGCTGCTGGTGGTCTTCAAGTGTCTCCACATTTGACCACTACATTTTAACAAATCATCAGTCTATTTTAATAACTATTGCACCTTCCCTTTAGCAACAGACAAATGTAAATGAAAATGATGCGCATTTTGCTTGCAATGGTGAACCTGAGAAAAAGGCTGAATTTCCCAATTACGTCTGCATTGAGGTTGGTGTCCAGCAGATAATTCCTGCCCCTACTGACTTCAGTATAAATGGTGCAGCCTTTGTGAGCCTTAACTACAGAATTACAAGCTGTAAACTCCGCTCTGTTGGAGAACCGGCACTCAATGTCTTCCCCTCCTGCCAAAATGAGGGGAGACTATAACAAACGCACAAATGTCTTTCTCTGATCATGGCACGCAGTTGCTTCCCAGGGGTGTGAGGACTTTAAGGGGGTTTTTTTATTCGAAGATGCAAGTGCTAAGTATAGTATTATTGCTGCAGAGCTGCTGGGTTCCTGGATTTCTAGAAAGATGCAAGGAGAAACATTCAGATAAATAGACAGAAAATACTGGGCAGAGCAGATGCCAGGAGGTGCCATGAAACTGAATCAATGCAAATAACCAGAGAACAACAGCAAGACACCAGGTGATTCTTTTCCTGCGGAAAGCCATGTGCACAGCATTTATGGAAGACTGGGTTATCTTTCCTTCCTTTCCCTTTTTTCTCCCCCTCATGCCCTTTGGTTTCAAAGAAGGATCTGAGATAAGGAAAACATAGGATAGAATAACCTACAAGGCAAGGAAAAAGGAAAAAAATGCATATCTCAAACTTCCAAATTTTAAGAACTGGCTAAGCATCATCGTTAAAAAAATAATCTGATCATTACCAGACTAGCGTGACTCTCTGCAAAATGACAATGCTGGCTCGCACTAGGCAGCAGGCACACTGCATAGCAAGCCAAAGAGAGGAGGGGGAAAAGAAGCTTTAAAAATACTTCACAGATTGCCCACTACAAAATGATTATTGCACATATTCATGTATTACTATGTTTTAGAAAATAATTAGTTTTAATTACAGCAGTGAGAGCATGAGCAGGACTCTGGCGAATATGCTGGCAAGCTTTGCAGTGCTAATTTGCTAATATCTTTAGCATCACTGCAGGTTGAGACTATGGGTCTGCCAACAAAACCTACCCAGCCATGTGCCATGTGAGTTTACAACTCTATGCTCAATATTCAGCTTTGAACTGCCGGTGTTTTTCATGGGCACATTTTCTTGTTTTTTCAAAGCACATTTGTAGCCCAATCAAGCCCTTAAAGTCATCACAACATATAAATCATAATTGAGATTTTTTTTTTTTTAAAAATTACTTGCCATACTTAAGACTTCAAGAATTGGAACAAAAAGCCTTTCTCAAGTGATGCAGCTGCAGAGAAAAATCTATTGGGATCAGCTAAAAATGCTGTTATTTTTATGTATGTGTGTGAAACCTCAACAAAACAGCCAAGCAATATGACGCTGGGAAGCCAGCATCCACTAAGCATTTGATTCGTATGCATTTTGCCCCTATACTGTGTTTGAGGAGTTGGGGAAGCTTGTGACCATTATAAAGTGAAGGATGGCAGCCTAACACGTTTTAGTTTTGAATTCCACAGGTTTTGTGGTTTTTTTTTTTTTAAAAAAGTTATTTTTAGAGATTTTTAAAAAATACATGTACAAAATGATCAAATGTATGCCACAGTCTGGTTTCAAACTGGGATGCAGAACCGTTATACAAAATCCATTTTAACAGTTAACACATTTCATGCTGTGAAAGCGCTAAAAAAGTCTTAGTTTTAGTTTCAAAGCAACCAAAGATGACCCTTCCCCTCTAAAGCAGTTTTAGAGAGGTCAAACAAAGCAAAGTTAACAATCACACTTCTTCACCAGAATTCTGCATGGCTAAATCCTCTACTGGTGTCTCACTGCCATCTAGGTTGGCATATTGTATTTCTATTACAAAGAATATAATAATTGTGCCCACTCCTGGTAGTCCTGTTTCCATCAGAATTCCTTTACAAAATCTTTTTTTCCAGAGAGTTAACACCTCATGTAAAGCGCAAGTAACTCTAGTCTGTGAATTACCACACATATCCTGACTGTATTAATCATGTTTAGAAATGTAAAAATACTGACCCATTTTGGCTTTTGAGTATTTCTTGTTGGCACATGCAAATATAACTATCAGGAGTTGGAGACAATTATGAAAAAAATCAGTGAATTTTCCCAAATTCTGTTTCACTTTGTTTTCTAAATTATTTACTTCACCTACAGCCTTTCTTTCTATCTGTAAGAGGAGAACTGCAAGGATTTTACTAGCAAATTGCAAGGTTGTCTGGTTTCCCTCTGGCTTTTACCTAAGACGTTTCCACAGCTACTTTTCTATCTACTGTTGAAATGCTGTTTCATAACTTCTTGCAAACGTACTCTCCAGTGATTTGCAAACAGACATTCCTTCACTTTTTTGAGCAAAGCGGTACAGAGAGAACATTGTTTTGACCCTTTCTGAGCAGCGAAATACTGTTATTGTCAGGAAACTGCTAAAATCAGACACTGTCTCTTTCTACACAGGTACTAATAATTCTGCATGTGAAGTGCAGACCAAAGGATAAAACATTTTAGAGAGGAGGATAACAGGGAAATCTTGACTCAAAAAGTGTAGTGTACTGTGAACAGGTTTCAAGTACTAGCCTCTGGCTTATTATAAGAATTTAAGAGCTGGAATGATTTCAAAAAGCAAGTACGGGTCATGGTCTTGAATTAACTATTCCACACTGAATTTAATGTACTCAAAAGGCAGATATTGACATGAGTAAAACTGCAGCAAAGTATTCTTTTTTTGCTAAAGGCTGCTCTATCAGTCCCAGAAGATGATGAAATACTGTAGGAGCAGCAATACACAAACATTGTTTTTCTCTTTATTGCTAGTACAGTAACAAATCACACTCTACAAAACAAAATATCACATCCTTTGTAAGACATTCCTCCCTCCCTTCCACCCCTAGCAGACTCCCTCTGAAAAAAAAAGAGAAGAAAAAGAAAAAGCAGTGAATTTGTGACTCCTGGGGAGTTAGTGAGAGGATCCCTGCTGCCTGTATGCCCACAGGAAAATCGGAAGAGGGATGACAGCACTGCCTAATGTCCCACCAGGAATGACCACCCTCCCTCTGGGGAAAAGCACAGCCCAGGGTGCTCGGGCACCTTATCTGAAAAGCCAGGTGGGCCACCAAGGACCTCAGCGCCGCACCTCCTTTCTGCCCACCCAGCCTCCTCCGAGGGATGACACGTGCCTGCGGTTTGGGACGTGGGCATCTCCGCGCCAGGAGCTGGCCTGATTTACAGTCACCCAATGACCACTGGATCACGGTCATCGCTTGTTTGGAGTATACGTGATGGGATACCTCAGCTGTTACCTACTGCTGACATCCTCCAGAAAGTTTATTTAAATGTGCATTATATAACAGCTCATACAAAGATATGCGTTAGAGCAAAAATATTCGTGAAATAAATGGAAGTTGCCGTTTTTCAGAAAAATGTAACCAAGCTGCAAAACAGAGAAAGCCAATTAAGATTTCTAAAAAAGCTTCATGTTCATAAATATGATTGCTCTATCAGATGTTCAGCCAAATAAATACAAAGTCGAATATATATAATATAAATGCAAAGGTGTTGTATCTATTTTTAATGTTATTTTTAAGAGCATCCCTTTAATTCCTTTAGTGTAAATGACTTTTCCTACAACTTCATGTTATATGTAAAGTATTATGATGTTAAAAATTAGTTGGGAATAATAATACCCAGAACATGGAAGGTTTCAGTAGGGCAGAGGTAGTGAAATTAGAAAAGGATCCTTGTGGCAGTAAGGAGATTAATGCCTTTTTATTGTTTTGTTCACCTCCAGAGGTAGCAGAGATTATGAGTGTCAGCTTCTGTGCAAGCACAATATAGAAATCTGTGGGATCCAAATGCCATATTACTTCTTTTTAAAAATAATTTTTCACTAGAATTAACAATGCTCACAGCATGACATCATTATTTTACTTATGTTGGGTTTTGCAAGTTTCCCCTTATTAGATATATTTTTAAAGCCTGAATTTAAAAAATAGGGGGAAAAAAATCTAAAATATGTATGGGAAATGTGAACTCATATAACAAATGGACAGTGGGGGTTATACAATTTTTCTGAATGGTTTGTTCCATAATTGTGCAGGGATTCTGGCACTTTTTCTTGACGCTTTTGGTATTGTTATGGATGGGATACTCTATCAGAAGAGATACTCCTTCACAAAGATCTATCTGCTTTGATCTCTTAATTTCTGTGTTTCTAAACTGCTTTCCATGAGGACAAGCTGGCGATCCATTGTTTGAGACACAGTCACTGTTGCGGTACCAGGATGCAGAACTGCAACATGATTTTCCTTTCACTTGTGACGTTAATTAAAAAAACCTAAAGAATAAAAAAGGATCAACTGGTAATAAGGAGTTATAAATACCAATAAAACCACGTGGCAAAACCAGTGTTATGCTTAGCTGCACTGAAGCTCCAAAACCACACGAAAACAATTCCAAACAGCATCAGTAATCTTCCTCTACTTTAGAGAATAAAACCTAAAAGTGCCTCCGATTAAAAGGAATACAACCACAATCTACCTTCCTCCCTCAAAACAGGCAACACAACCGCTCTGCTCCAAAACCCAGGCAACCAAGAAACCAACTTCTCCCTATTGCTTACCCTTGTTTTCCACTGGCCTCTAACTGAAACCACAGTTGTTCGTGCTGTGTGCGGGTCAGAGAGTTAACTACCGCCTCCACCAGCAGTCGCCCGGTCGCGTTGGGTTTTGGCCCTACACACGGACTGAACCCCGTTTTATCCGACAGGGCCAGAGCTGACCCTGCAGCGCTCCCCCAGCTCAAGACATTATCATTTCCAGTTAAGCTCAGCCCTTCATTTCTTTGACCTGAGCAGGATGAGGCAGGACAGGGGGAAACGCAGCGTTCCCGCTGCATGTGCCCCCAGCACTATATTCGCACCTCATTTTCTCTTGTTGTTCCCCCTGCACCAACGCTGTCTGTGTGCTCTTGGAGGCCGGCTGCGTAAAGCAATACAGTGCAATCTGGGTGCACGTCTGCTCGCACACAGAGGAGAAGAGGTGCGCTGAACTCCTCTAGTTCATCTCGTACTGACTTTCCATTGGGTAATCTTTGAATTAATAAAACTGGAACGAAAGAAAACCTCACAAATGCACTGGCAGAAAAAACCCTGATAAATGTTTAAATTATTAAAAATCCAATATTTCAGAATGCATAACACAATAAAAAGAGTATGACTACCCCATACAAAAGACTGCTAGGATAAATGGCCTTGCATTGAACAGATTTCCACTGTATGAAATAACGAATGGCTGAATTATCTGAACAAAAAAACCTCTGTGAATCTTCCTTTAAACTGGTTATTCCTTAGGAATACATAAATCTTCTTAGGCAGGGCACTCTGCCATCTGTTTGCTGTTGGTTATTTTTGCAGCTCTGGGGGCCAAAGGAAAAGGGGGAAAAATTACTTCTGCTAATAGCAAAACAGAATTTATAGCACAGTTTCAATGCTCAGAAGTAATTTTATTTCAGCAAGCCAGACAAAACACATAACTACACAAACAAAACATAATATTACCTGGGACAGCTCTGGTGGGGGAAAAGCAAGCTATTATCTAATGGTCTTTTCAATAGCTTTTCCCTCTTCATCCAGACAGGGAAGTGTGCTGTCTGGACTAACCAATGGCTTCCAAGCCAGCACTGGAAGAAACCTTTCTTTTTGGTTTTTCTTTGCTTTCCTTTCCCTTCCTTTTATTTTCTTTTTAAAAGATCTTACTGATTAACAGCTTCTTTTCTGTTTCTTCTGCTAACCAAAACTGTAACATAATATTCTTGAAAAATAAGACACTGTTAAGTGTCTCAGGAGCTCCCATGTAGGTAGAGGAAAGAAACCCTCTGCACATACCAGACACTAGAATCTCACAGTGGCCATTTTCTCCCAGGAAGCAGGGACATAAAAAATTGCCAGTGAGGAAAGGCAGGGAAGGAGGCAGGGGATGAAGGAACGACACAAGCTAAGCAGGGCAGAGAGGAAGATACTGAAACACAGGCTCTTGGTAAGATACAACTTAAGTAGTAGGGCACCTCTGAAGAAATAAACAAAAGTAGAAACAAAACCAACTAAAATCCAAAATCAAATCACCTTAGCACAACCTATCCAGCTTTCAGAAAAACTTCAAAAAAGCCCCAAAGCTGACGCAATCAGTAAAGCATGCACAGAGCATTTGGGAGGATCCACTTCAGGGTCACTGAAGCTCCATCCAAACCCACCCCAATCAAAGAATTGATCTTTACTGAAGCATTATCTTGATGGAGGATAATTGTCAGGAGTTCAAGCTGAATACAGACTATAAAGCACACTTGCACAGATTTACTTCATAGTGTCATTGTCTTCACAGTCACACACAAAGCTGCAAAAAATTCCAAATTCACAAGTCACGATATGAAGGATAAATCCAGCAGCTACATTGAATATGCTTTTTCTGCAAAAGGAAATTATGATTAAATTTCATATACCGATATTTAAATAAGTAAATGAAGAAACCTTATATATGGTTATATGGATTTTGGAAACAGTAAATATGGCCTATGTTTTCAGAATAGAGTAATTATTTTAAGTGCTACACTTGCAGCATCTTCAAGTCAGAGCAGGTGCACATCTCTTTTTTTAAACCAGTATCACATTAAATAGCTGAAATTGCAGTCTTAGGAAGGAAGACACTGAAAAGCAACAGCAGCCTCTTAAAAGATGAGGTTTTTCTCTTTCCCTCTATTGAAGGAACACACACACACACAAATATACATATACTTGCTAGTCAACGCCTACGTCAAACTGGGTCCGAGTGTTGCTGGAACTGTTCAAAACATTGTACTCATCTACATGCTGTGCAAAAGGACTTAATGAAAAATGCATGAGTTACTGTACAAAAAACCCGTGAATACCTTAGCCTAGTTTCAAATCACTCCAAACTACCCAACAGGGGTGAATCGACTGAAGGTGGCTATCCCTCTGCCACCAGCCCAGGACTGGGACCGTTAAGCAGATTTATGGAAGAAGGTCACTGCTGGAAGGTTACCCACCATTACCTGTTGAACTGTTCACCATGTTAGGTGCCATGCTGTAAGGAGGAGCCTGCGGGTTCATCAAGCCAGAGCTGTTGTTCATCGGCTGAGTGTAGGGGGAGCTGGATCCCATAATACCGCTCTGATTCATGGCAGGAAAATTGCCTTGCCTACGAGAAGAAAAAGCACACACACGATGCCTCATTACGTACCTCATTGCTGAAGATGCTGTGGTTTGTCACAGAGTACATCTCCTATTGTTTGCAAATAGCTAAGGAGAAGACACGCAATTAGTTCATTTTACCTACACGGGGAGCTATTAGTCTTGAATCAGTTATTGTATATCTGAGACGGAATTGGACTGAACACGAATTTCAAGAATGTATACAGTGTCTTTATATGTCACAACCAATCAACAGAAAAATACAACTCATATAATTTATCCCATGAGTAGACACCAATGTGATCAGGAGTCAAAATGAGAACCTAGAGTTGGCATAAAAAATTTCAGTGAATTGCAATTTTGACCACATAATAGAAAACCTTGCCTGCCGTAGCTTAAAAAACAATGAAATGACCAGAAGAAAAATGGGTACCATAGAAATCTGTTTCAGATTTCTGTATCTGATGTTATTGCACACACCTTGTTTCCTGTAAAGCACTTCCAGTCCCAGGGTGCAAAGGAGAAATCTAATTGCATGTGAACATTTATCTTGAGCGTAACTCATGACCAAAAGTGGCATTCACACAACTCCATGTGAAATCATATACATGTAACTTCCTGCTTCTCTTCTTCCTCAAAGCAACTTTTTTTTTTTTTTAAATAACACAACATGTTCCCATTTCCAGTATTGATCTAGGGCCCAAAGTCATTTAGCAAACACCACTAAAGCAACTGTAAATGTGACTGCAGCATTGAATAAAACGTTCATCTTGTTGCACATGCCATCTATGTCCGATCTTTCAAAAAAACCATGTACATAGTACGGGTTGTTGAAACAAGAAATGTCTGCAGAACTATTTTGGTTTTGAAAATTAATCACATATCTGTATAATGCTTTCATAACTAAGACTTAAGCTTGTCTGAAAAACTGCCCTGAATGAAGCCCTTACTTAATTCTCCACATCTTCAGATGCAAAGATCTTCAGACCAAATATTTTTGAAGGCTAAACCTGATCTGCTCTTTAAGTTCTAAAAAGTATCTAAGTACACTTTGTACTTGACTTAGCAAATTCTATAGATAAACTGAGGCACAAGGAAGAAAATAATCCAATCCAAGTAAGAAGAATCACCCAATGTAATGCTTGATCTGACTTAAACCCCCCCCTTTTATTATTTTAATCCATAACACAATTATCTACCTTTTCTTAGTACAGTTGATATTATTAAATATTAAGATTTTTATATGGATATAGACTTATACATATAAAACCATATATAGAGATAAAAACACATGCAAAAATACACTTACTTGTATATTCATAGCCTATGTAGGAAAACAGAAAACTCAGACCTGTTTCTTCAATGTACCCACTGTCAATTTACGCTGTTTTTCCAAATAAAGGTGACTAGAAAAGAAGCAACCGCTCCTTTACATTGCTTTGGTACCTGTCTAGCTTTTTTTTCTCATGAAAAACACAGCATTTGATTTTATCCTACAGGCAGGGAAAGCTGCATGTCCTGGTAGCAAGACAGAGTTTTGGTATAAATTGTACTTTTCATTATTATACAGTATTCAAACAAACCAGACAACCCCCAAACCAACAACCCTGAATAACTTCAATGGCTTCTTGTCTTCTCCAAACTCATGGCAGATTCTTAACGCAATTGGTAAAAACGCATTTCTTTTTTAGCAGGTACAGGAGGAAGACCATTAAAGCACTATTTGGCCTAATTTTTCTTGACACATTGTGAATTTCTTCAAAGGAAAGAGAGCGTGTTATCTAAATAAAGCATCTTTCTCCAAGTCAGTTTTGTCCTTTGCTCTCTGAAGACAAACTTTTCTTCACTCTTGCGAAGAGGCAAAGGCTTTCTTTTGATATGAAGGAGACAACTGCCATACAATGTCATTTCCCTGATGAAGCTTGCAACGAGTAGTGGAGGGAAAAGATTTAAAATGCACAGCGGTGCAATGCTCCAAGGGAAAATTACAAAGGGAAAAGAGAAGAGCAGGACCATTTGGCAACAACTTTAAAAGATTTCAGTCACACAATCAAGCTTTTCTTATGTAAATACTGTATCTTAAACACCCCCAGCCCCCTTTTTTAGCTGAAAATTGCTGTATTTCAACAAATGCAGTTAACTGAAAAGTTCTTTCTAAGCTGGATAAGCAAGATCCTTTCTCTTACTGGCTAAAGGTACTAGTAAGGATGAAGAAAGTGTGCAAATGTATTTTTTACACTTTAAAAAAGAAGTAATAGATTTTGAAAGGTTCCTTTACGGAGTAATGCTAGGATTCTGGAGAAGACCGAAGTCTCTACAGGTACCTATCTCTCCAATGTCCTTCTTTTGCTTTAAAAATACACGAGACACACACCTTGCAGGTAAGCTGAAATTGGTCCTGACCTACTAATATTTCAATACCATTACTTCCTATAGCATGTATACCTTCTAAGCTGTGGGGCTGTTCATTGTCTCAAATTGAGGTACAACCGATTTCACATTACCCACTATGGACATCAGTCTCAATTGTAGCTCATGAAAGCGCACTGCCGTACAACAGCTTTACATCAACAAGTATGAAACTATTTCCAGTTTAGACGGAGAGTGGAAATTAAACAACAGGAATATACTAGCTCTGTCCAGGACAGCAAGAAAACAACCGACGTCTAAAAAAATTGCTTCTGTACCCAGAAAGACCTGCATGGCAGAACCTAATTCCGAAATTTCATCTGGCAAGACAATACCTTTCCCTTTCGTCCTCCCATGTGATGCCGCACTTGGAACGGACACAGGTCTCCATCTCTGGAAAGAGCCCAGCCAAGTGAAAAGACTCAGCACCATCCCTGGCAGAACTTCGTCCTTCCCTGGTCCCCTCTCAAAGCACTGACCGCAGCACACGTGAGCTAATTCAGTAACACTGAAAGGCGACATCCTGTAAGAGCAAATGTTCTTTTACCCTGAGACTGGGTACAGAACGCAGTATGGAGCTCCTCCACATATTATTCTGCTCTATGATGACTTGGAGTGGAAAGTTTCTTTAGGGAGAAATAATCAGGTATTACTTCAGCCTTTAATTCTCACTCCACAGTGGGCCTCCTTTGAGTAAAGACTGCCGACTGTGACAAATTGTGCTGCATCAGTGCTACAATATGAAGTGGAGTCCATTAAGAACTGAGCTGAGATCACCAAACTCATTTTGATTAACCTCCAGGTCACTAAACACTTATAAATATGTTACACAGCAGCTGCTAAACATATTTATATATGCTTAAGGTCACAGCATCATCTGTTGGTTGTTGGAGTTAAGTCAAAAATCTTATGCTTCCTTCTGTGCTGCTTTTAGTAAAGGCATATCCAACATACTATTTAAGAGGTAGTTATCTCAAAGCATACTACCAGACTCCCTCCTACATCTCCCAATTCCCTCCTCCATTTTTCTGGGAGGCTAAATAAAAATCAAGTCTTTTAAAAACAGTCTGCTGTACACGTAGTGACATCTAATGGCAAAAATTCAACTGACCGGCTATGAATTCTATAGCAGAACCAAGCCAGTTACGTAAGCTATTTTACAATATTTACCACGTAAACACCAATAGTTGGGTTGCTTAGGGATGACACAAGTCATAATTAGGAATAATAGGAAGAAACTAAGAATATAATGAAAAAAAGTCTTCATGGTGAGACGCAGTTATCCTCAAAGGGAGTGAAGGTAACCCCAGTAACTTGACACTTATGCACACAGACAACACATTAGAAAATGAACGGGTCAGAGAAATCCTGCATTACAAATGAACCAGATGACCTGTCAGGTATTTTCCAGCTCTAACTCCTCCAATACCGTGTTCCCAGATCACATATTTTTCCCCATTAAGAAGAAAAAGCAGCTGGGCTAATACAAATTTAGGATTATGCTATCAATTTAAGCACCATACATAAGCCTAAGCGTTTCTTTTCTCCGCTCTATTGCTACAAGTAGATCTCCAAGTATTCAGCAAATGGAAGAGATTAAAAATGGGAGAGGGGGGGAATCTGCTTGCTTTTTGTGGTTTATTTACTCTGTTGACAACTTAGTAATTCACAGCACTTGCATAATGCCAGAGCCAGTTCTTATGCTTGCGGAAAGGGCTGCCACCCAGGGGGACCTAGACAGGCTGGAGGAATGTGCTGACAGGAACCTTACGAAAGTCAACAAGGACAAGCGCAAGGTCCTGCACCTGGGCAGGATGAGCCCCCTGCAGCGGTGCCGGCTGGGGCTTGACTGGCGTGAGCGGCTTTGCTGAAAAGCCTCTGGGCATCTTGGCAGACAGGGAGCTGAGCCTGAGCCAGCAGAGTGCCCTGACAGCAAAGAGGGCCAACAACATCCCGGGCTGTGTGACCAGGAACAGAGCCAGAAGATGGAGGGAACTGATCATCCCCTTCTTACTCGGCACTCATTAGACTCCATCTAGAGTATCATGTCCAGTGTTGGATTCCCCGGTGAAGGAAATATGATGATAAACTGGAGTGAGTTTAGCAGAGGTCCCCATAGATGGTCAGGGTGTGAACACTCACCCTGGAGGGGCTGAAGGATGAGGGCTAGTTCAGCCTGGGGCTGATACAGCTTTTGAGAGGAACCTAACAGCAGCCCCCAGCACCTAAAAGGAGGTCAGCAAGAAGGTGAAGACAGGCTCTTCGCAGTGGGGGATGGTGGGAGGATGAGACTCCACAGGCAAAAGTTAAAATATGAGAAGTTCATATCAGATGTAAGGAAAGGATGTAAGGAAACCATTTTCCTAGTGAAAACAGTCAGGCACTAGATCTGGTGACCCAGAGAGGTTGTGCCATCTCTGTCCTTGGAGGTTTTCAAGACCCAACTGGATAAAGCCCTGAGCTCTCACCTGAGCCTGCTGAGGAGGAGGTTGGACCAGAGACCTCTCGAGGTTCCTTCCAGCCTGAATGACCCTACGATCCTAGATTGTCAGCTTCATTGTGCTGTTGTTAGTCTGGTGTACTATAGGGTCCAAAATACAACTGGTGAAATTCAAAACATACCCTTTTAAGAAGGTCCTGTTCTGTTCTTTTGTTTTCCTTCATTTGCAATCTACCCAAAGCTTAATTTGCACTTAATCTCTTTTCTCTGCAGAACAAGGAGCATCAGATTTAATTGTGTCTTCTGAGATAACGCAGAAGTCCATGTATTTAAAAGAGAGGAGATGACATGCGAGATCTGGTCATTGTTAAAAAGCAGAACAAAGAAATTGTAAGAAAGAAGAGCACTGACAATATAAAGGAGTACACGAGTGATCACAGCTGCTGAGGAGCAGTGTCTCTTATACTGAGATGTCTTCCTTTAATTGGACCTGAAATCACCGGTAGGTTAGTGTGTTGACTCTGACACTGTTGCCATCTGATGAAGGTTTTTACTGCCAACTTCCTCAGATTTGAACAGACAACTAATTACAAAATTGAGTTCAGAGGTAGGTGTGGTTTAGCTGTGGACAACGATAAAAGTGGATTATGCTTCTCAGCGGGACAAGAAACCAAGACACGACTTTTAATATGGAAACATGTCAAAGCTCAGGTTTTTTGCTCTGTGCACAGGGATCAAGTTCTACAACTTTCTGTGGATTTTCTGGCATGCATCTGATGCTCTGTGCTCTCCTCTAGATCTAAACCTGTAACACTGGAGCAAAGCCCTTCACGCAGTCAGAAAAACTGATCCAGCTTCTGTAATAAGCCCTGTGGCAGCCTGAGCACAGGGGGAAGTCAAGCACAGAAACGCGTAGGGAACAGAAGAAGGTGGAAAATCTAGAAGGGCTGGAGGTGAGGTGACTTTGGGGCAGAAAAGATGGAAATGGAGGGGAGAGCAGATGGAAATGAAGAATGAACAACAAGGGTTGGGAGCATCCTCACTAGGTGCCAAAGTTTTTTAGGGCCAGGAGGATGATGGGCACTCCAGAGAAGGGAGATGAAACAGAGATGCAGGAGGAGGAGCAGGGAGGAACATACAGAGGGCAGCTGCTCCCAGGGTAAACACAGGGAAGGTCTCCCTCCAGCACAAACGTGGAGCCTCTCAGCCAGGTCTGCCTAAAGGAAGGGAGAGATTCATGGGGACCCTCAAAAGCAGGGTGCCACCAGAGAGGTGCCTTCCTGCAGCTCCTCTGCTTGTGCACAGTGCCGTGAGGCAGGGCCAGGCTCCGAGGTGGCTGCCCTGGCCAGGAGCTGGGCGAGCCCCCGTCCAGCAGCGTGGCACAGCAGGGCGATGCGGAAAGAGCAGTGCTGCAAGGACGGGAGCGGGACGGGGCACCCAGCCCAGGCAGAGAAGAGCTGCCACTGAGTCACACCTCACACATCCTGGTGGCCACAAACTTGCACCAATTATTATTTAGGCACCTCTGCACTGTGTTTCCTGACACTTCCCACAGCACTCGTGTAACATAGGTATTTCTCCCAGTTACCCTGCCCTAGGAACTGGACCTGAAAAATCATCCTGTTACTGTGCCTTGGCCACCTGAGCAATTGGCTGGTGGGGAAAAAAAAAAAAAAAAAGGCCCACAAGCTCATGGAAGTTCACCATTTCTGCTCCAGATCTTTAACCTACATCAGTTTTGCAGTGAATGCTTGTAGCACCTCAGGGGAGTAATTTGTGTAAACATTTTAAAAGGAACATTTTTTTTTTTAATGCTGACACACTGCTACGGTGGCTACTTGATTACAAACTGTGAAAATGACTGCGTTAGGCTGCACTCACAAATCACAGTGTACTGACCAAATTGCCCTGTGCTTATCTGTGCCAGGTCTGCAGCATGACAATATTTCCTCTCTCTTTTAAATGTCAAAGTATGATTTGGGGGGTTGTTATTTAAACACACTGACCTGCACAATAACCAGAAGTACTTTATTTAAATCTGTCTTGAGCTGGGACTAGCCTTAAGCGCCTATAATCTGTCATACTTTGACACCAAATGGGTTATTGTAATGAGAGTAATTCAGGAGTGAGACCCGTGAATGCTGTCTCCCTGGAGAATTTACACATAAACGTGCACACAGATACATATGCTCTTTTGTTATGGATTTTCCTTCTTGCTACATTATGGGCTTCTTTGGTGAAGTGAAACCGTTTCTGTCGTCAGGGGATATGGAAGAACCGGAGGAGGGAGAATAGAGCAAGGGAAAATAAACCCTAATATTGCTTGCTTTGCTCTGAGTGGAAGTCCATCGGTGCATCAGCACTGTTAGCAAAGGCCAAGACACACGAAATCTGAATATTGGCTTGAGCAGTTACAAAAAGGCATTAAAGGCAAGTTCCATTGTAAATAAACCAAACAAATTTAACATCACTATATCTGAAAACTCAGTATCCCCCTCTCGTTAGCTGCTACTGTAAGTGTACTAACCTGGATTTACATTTCCTCTTCTGTTCAGTGGGGAAGCTCGCCACTCGCAGTAACAAAGTTTGAAAAAAGCAACCACGAAAACTGGTGATGTGACATGGCCTGCCATGAGATTTCTTCCATTTTTCAGGTTGGAAGGAAAAAGCAAAATTTTATACTTGTATGTGTGTACATGCGTGAAAAGGGGAGGCCAAAGCTCTGAAATGCACTGACACTGACAAAACACAGGGAACATAAATGAAAAAGCATCCAGATTTGTACCGGGGTGCGCGCGCGTGTGAGTGTCTGCTGACATCAGGCACACAGAACCAACACCAAACCGTTCTTCCCAACGACTGGGCCTAAATGGCAATGCTAAAATGGGGAATAATTTTCTAGCATCATAACAACGTGATAGTGCACATCACCTTGTAATCCGCTGCAGTCTGACCGAGCACACTGCCTGTTTTCTTCGATCTAAAGATTATTGTGTAAGATACTTTTTGGAAGAATAACAGAAATAGCCTTTCTAAATATATTCTTTTTCTTCTGATTACGCAAATGTGCTGTTAGCATCATCACCATTACTTAGATTTCACTAAGAAACAATCAAGGATGGAGAAGAAACTTAAAGATTAGTTGTTCCTACCAGGCTGATTCAATGCTCAGCCCCTCAGAAAAGCAGCCACAAAAACTTGTTTATTTACATGCTATGGTCATCACATTAACCATTTTTCCAGTGAAAGCGTCTGCCATTTAAAGCCAAATTAAATGCAGGAATGTCACACCACATCAAACATTAGAAGAGCAACATAAAAGGCACGTGTAATTTGTGAGTATTAATGCTAATAACACCACAACTACACAACATTTGCACTGCTGAATGCATGCTGAGGTCAGAATAAATCTCCCTATCCCATTTTACAGATAACAAAAAATGAGGAAGAGATCCAAGATTAATAATGGTCTAAAATATGGCCAGAAGAATAATAAAGTACTTGAATACAGTGAGGAAAACATAGCACAAGCCTGCAAAAAAAGAAATCCTTCACTTCATTTGATCCTAATGATGTAAGGGTGTGTGACTGAAAAACATGAAGGATATTTAGTGAAATACTGTAGGGGATTTTTGATTGTTTGTTTTTTGAGGTTTGTTTGGTTTTTAGGTTGCAGCTATTTAATTTTACTTTTATAAAGCTCCTCTTGTGTTAATTAAAGTTTCTTTTGGTCTGAATTTCATTGTGACCGCAGCATTTGGTCACCAGTCTTCAAACCTACAGGGATTCCCTGACATTCAACCTTTATTGTGTAGCGTTCTGACAAGTGCAGCAAGACCATTTGCATTTGTTTGTATAAGAACAAACTAAGCCCTTTGTACTCAGTGCAACCTGTACTGGATAAATACAATATAATGCTGTGTGACAGAAAGCACAGGACCACCGAAAAGCAGGCCACGTCAAATGGCTGTAATCCCATGGAAGTTCCGCTCGTAGTGACCCCTGCCTACCTTCCCGACAACGTGGATTTAAACAGCAGCTCTAAAGGCAGCTGCTTGCACCACGTCCCCATCAGACAGACTACTGGAGCACTGGAAGGAGATACATTTCTTAGTCCAAGTGGAGTGTGTGATGGGTAAGAGATGGCTGCTGTAATCTGTCCAGCAAGCAGGAGCATGCATGGACTGGGTTTGCAGCGAAAAAAGAAATTTGCCCTGTACGGCATGACGCAGTCAATCTGAACCAGAATGCCAAGAAGGGTGATTTAGGCTGGTGTGACTCGATATCAGAACGGGAATGACTCATATGACTCTCTCACTATGCACCTTCTATTTTTGTGCATGTTTATTAATAGCTGTCTTAAAAAGTCGGAAGGCCCTATGAACTCTCTCCCAGAATGATTACTTGAAAGTGGGTAAGAGTCTGTCCCCAGCACACAAACAGCCAGGAGGTCACCAAAGCGTGGTGCTAAAAAGCTACAGAAAGCTAGGGACACACATCGTGCGTTGCACTGATTTGATTTCCCCCAGTGCGGCACTGCCTTGGGAGAGGCTCGACCTCTGAGCTCCCTCCTCCTCCACCTGGGGATGTGAACCTCCTGCTGCCTCTCACCACCTTCTCACGATGTTCAGTCACATCCTCGCACTGTTTGTGAGCACCACTGCAGCTCCACGGAGCTCACTGTGCTGGCAACCAACCGAAAACCTAATAAAATCCTGATCGTTTCATGCCAGCTCTTCAGTGTATCTTTTCCTAGTAAAATGTCATCTGGCTGACAGCACGCCGAACGCTGCTGTGCATGTGCAGCAGCACGGCGAGGAAGTTCTCCAAAGGGATTTCCCAACAGACACGTTTTCACTTACCTATCTTTGCCCAACAGCCTGGAGCTGTTATATGTTTATCAATATTATTACTGCCACTACTACCATCGGTCTCGGCACTTTGGCACTCCAGACAGTTTCACAAGAGCAATGTGGTGTGTATGTCAGCATGGTTTCAGCTGGCTCTTTTCTTCATCTTTGGCTCAGAAGATGCCTGAAACCTACTGTGACAACTGCAACAGGTATTTAATGTGTTAGTGAAACTGTTGGCCGTTGTTAAAAAAATCTTATTGCTGTTATGTTACCATTTAATATGATGCTTACAAGTTACTTATATGTCCACTTAGAACCGATGTTCCCATCTGAACCCCATCAATAAAATAAAGGGCTCTTCCCACTCATATTTCCCCAGGTAACATTGCTAAAAAAAAAAATTGTTTAATTTTCTCTCAACTACCACCACTGTAAAACAACCTAAAACCTTAAAATCGCTCTAAAACCTGAAACCCTCCTACCATTTTTTATGTCTCTCCCTTTCTGTCACAAAAATCTTAGGCTGTTCAATCACAGTCTTGTACTTGCACAATGTATGTGCCAAATCACACAGAGCAGTCACAGAATTAGCTTTCTTCATGAGTCCCATTAAACAGATGGCTATTCTCCTGGTTTTTGTTTTGTTTTTTGCTTTTTTTCTGACTAGTGCTGTGATTTAAACTAGTGCATCTTCTGGGTAACAGGCAAAAAGACAAACAGTGTGAAAATCCAGTTTCCTCATCTGAAACATTTCTTGCCACCCAAGAAAGAGTACTCAATCTAAAGTCCTCCCTTATTCTTTACTTTTACACAATTAATGAAGTATCGCATTCTTAATGTCCTAAAGATCTGCTTTTGAAGTACCGAATTTCTACAAAACATCCGAGACTGAGGCAGAATGTTAATAAACTACACAGAGCCCTACACTGCAATTTTGTTTCAAAATAATTAGTACTTCTATAGAGGGCAATGGCTCTCCCAAATAACCAAGTCAAGCCAAAAATAATCCGACATAATAATAACAGAATTAGAAGCGCCTCTGAGACGACTGAAAATTCTCATTCATGACTCTGAAAATCACCCTTCCTTCTCAGCATACTCCTGCTTTCACAATTTAAGAATGGCTACTCTCCGAAGGAGGGAAGGGGTAGGACTCTTGAGGTCTGTGGTTAATCTCTAATGGCATGAACAGCATACAGCAGTCTACTTGATTGATGAGTAACCAAAAAAGAAAAAAAAGTCTTCCCAAATCACTGGTTGCCTGCACGAGCTCTGCAGCAGAGTGACATCCAGGGCTCCAAAATGATGGATTTACCTTTTAGTAAAACAAAATTTCAGATAAAAATATATTTCTCTTCATCTCCCACAAGAAATGGCTTTGGTTAGCTCAGCATGTAAAGTTTCTTCCAATCCTTACACGATTTTATCAGCAATTTTGAGTTGATCTACAAAATGCATCTCCATTAAAAACAATAATCACAGAAACGTGATTTCCAGCTCTCCCTTTACTATAATAAATACATATAAGCGAATTTGCACTTCACCTCTCCTAATACACTGTAGAAAAAAGCCATATATGGTTCTGCTTTGAAAGGCAAAACATGAGGAAAGTAAGTGCCCTTTCAAAAAAAGAAAATAAAAAAATCAGCTTGATATAAATGACTATTTCGCATGAAAAGGGAAGAAGCATGGGTCCTTTTGAAGAAAAATATGTCAATACTGGTTAATAGCTCCCTTAGAAATTACAGTTACAGTAAGCATTAATATTTGGACTTGAACCCCTCAAATCACACAGAAACTTGGCGTAGAGAGAAAATATTCCCCCCTGTTACTGAAACGCCGCCAGCCTCAGGTGGAGCAAGCGCAGCAGCTACTTGGAGTTCAGAGCAACGTTACCAAAATGTAGTTTCACGGACTGGAACATACTGCTGGGATATTCGAAACAGCATCAACAGAAAGCAAAGCGGGGCTCATTTCAGGGTGATCCGTCAGGATCCCTCTAACGGAAATCCAAAGTCTGGGAGTCTTGGGAGGAGCGGGGTAGAGGGGAAATGACCAGACGCCTTGAGACTGGAGAATTGTGAATGGCCTGAATTTGAGCAGGAGTAATTCCTTCCCAGTGACTGAATGTTAAATAAAAGACCCGGCAGAAAGAGCCTTTCTGCTAGGGGCTTATTTCAAAGGCAACAGATAAGGTACCCCGGCACTGGCTCCAATTATGGCTACCATTCCTATCTCAGCCTAGTTTACTTTGGGGATTTCACAGTTGGCAGCCTTTCATCTAGGAGCAGCCTGGTTTGAATAAGCAAAGAAACTTGAATGAGTACTTAACCTTCCTGCACTCCACTGCACTTCCCAGCAGAGAAGAACAGCACCTCCAAGCTTAAGGGGAAAAGGGAAAACAATGGAAAATATATACTTTCTCCAGGGATTAAAGATGATAAGTTTTACTGTAGCACTTCAAGTCTTCCTGCTACGTAACCACAGCTTTTAAAATCACAATTAGAATTTTAAACCCAAGTTTCAAGATCAAAAGGGCCAGACTGGAAAATACTGCATAGAAATTGACAGGCTCTAGGATGTAAAATGCCTAAAAGAGTTCTGGTTTTTATTTATATTATTATTCTTTTTAAAAAATTTATTCCCCATTTCCGCCTCGTTCTTTTTCCTTTTGACATTTTAATGCACCATGTCCATTACTATATTTCCTCACCAGTACCTTCTAGTCCATCAGCAGTGCTGCATTACCCTGCTGTTGGAGAAAATAATACAGAAAAAGTGCTTTGCTGGCACCAGCGACATGGAATATGAATTATACATACATAGCAGGAGAGAAATGCTGACGGAAGGCTAGTCTGCCTGTATGTGCGCAAGCGTGTGCGTGCATGTATGCGCACACAGACTGAAGAGAAGACATACGGAATGCACATTTTAAACTCATTTACACTAATTCTTAACGGTTTCTCTGTACAACACAAATTCTCTAATATCAGTGCACTTTTTATAGACCAGGTTTAGGAAAGGTTTAAGAAAACTTACCTAAATTCTTTTGATCTCACCACGACAAGGCTGTAGCAGTTTAGAACCAGAACCACATTCTAGAGTGCCTAAAAGTAGTCAAGGCAATGGAACACCACACATTACTATAGAGACTGAACACCATTTCTCAGGTGGCACGGGGAGCAGCGGACGATAATGTAAGTATCCACCTCAATTTAGCAACCCAGTGACCAGGATTTAAAATGGCCAGAGGTTGCAAATAGCTAAGCTGGATCCCAATTCCTCAGTTTAATAAACTACTATGTCTAAATCGTCTCCTCTAAAATCAATGACACTGAACTCTAAATTCATTCAATCTATAAACAAAATTGCTTTAATTTACAAAATTGCAACATGCAGTCCTGAGAACCATATTAGGATACAGTACGCTGAGGTCAAAGATGCTGCCTTCAAAGACAGGATTGCTCCTCATGTAGGCACATCAAAACTCATTTTATAGTAGTTGGTTCAGGTATTGATAACTGCAGGTGCACCAGCAAGAGGCTCATTTTAGCATCCAGTTGGATGTGTATCTTACAGCCAGCTAGTACTGAATTAGGTCTTCCTAAGGCCGCACTGCTAACAGGATGTAAGCCAGCTATTTTGCAACTATGTTTTTACCTTCTCATATACTACAGTCACACCTTCAACTGCTAAGAAGACGTGCTGGGAATGGCACTCACTCACTGCTGGCACGAGAGATGCTGAAAATGATGATGACAAGCATTTAGCTACAAAAATGTCTGTTGACTTCAGGTGTCAACCTAATAATCAATTTTCAAAAGCATGTAGGGGGCACTTACGGTAGGAAACAAAAGCTCATAGACAGTGAACACACAGTCCTGAAAAGACAGACTAGCACACTGTAAGATTTTAGGTTACAGGGAAGGTATTATGTAGCTGTAGAAATAAATCTAAGCTTAACATAAGCAGTCCTCAAAGCGAGGTCAAAGGCTAATTCAAATGGTGTAAACCTAGTGTCTTCCACAACCACCATGTTTATTTATATGATTTTATCTTCTCTAATTGAAAGGGTGGTGGTCTGCACTGAGGATGATACCTAGGTATAACTGGCTGACACTCAGATCTTGATCATCCAGCCCTGATTAACAAACATTGATTTTCTGCCCCAGTGGAAGTGATTTTATTCTGATGCATGCCATTTAAATTCATTTTACACAGTTGCTTAGTGCGGCTTGGCAAGGCAGAGGCAAAACAGCTTTCTATATCTAAATGAGACTCCTGAGCTGGTGAAGGATAGATCCTGTGGATTAACAGCTGAAGATAAATTTCTCTCCCGTATTGACACTTGGCTACTGATTCAACAAGTTGACCTTGAAGGGGATCACAACCAACTTGTACAGAAATACTGCTGTGTAACCATGACTCTGACACAACCATTTCATTTTCTTCCTAATTCTGCGTAGAGGGGTGTGTTTTATAGTAATAACAATCCAACGGTTTTTCAACCCCACAGCTGAATCTTATGAACTCAAGACATTCAAAGAAAAAGGTCGGATACTATTCATGCACTTTGGCATATTAACAGTGGATGTCTTTCCAGTTAGATGAAATAGTCTGGTGAGAGTGCTCTCCCATTTCACCAATTTTTGCTTTTTGAACAGGAGAACCAGTGGACTTGTGTTCTAATTTTTTGTTTTGCTTTGTACTTTTTCATATCAACATATATGAATGACGTTATTAAGGAAAAAAACCAACAAACAAAAGCAGCTACAGAAAACTGGTAATTAAAACTTTTTAATAACTATGAAGGCAGCAGTAATTTGGAGTATAATAGATTTCCTATGGAGGTAACAACGGAAATAACATGATGGCAGGGAAGTCCACAAAACTTGAATCTCAGGTGAAGCTGGACTTGGTTGTGAGGGAGCAACAGGCTGGGAGCCAGTGCAGATACTTTCTCCCAGAGCTGTAGTTTATGATACGGTTACAGAAATCAGAGTGTGAAGGACTCTGGTAAGAAAACAGTAGTTGCATTTCAGGCGAATGTTTTGCACTGGATACTTACTGCTCCTAGAAATTGTTCTAGCAACTAACTGAAATATTTCAAACGCATGCGCTCTCAATTACAGTGTAATAAAACTTTCTTGAAAATCCCATTGAGAAACCCTGTCATCACTCCCGCAGTACACCACTTCAGAAAGGGATCATACTTTGCGGGTTGCAGCTCACTACCCAGGCAGCAATGACAATACCAACAAGAAGTCAAGAAAACGGGGTTGCACAGCACCGCTGCGAAACAAGAACACCAACAGTGAGGGGAGAAAGACAATGGCTGGGTCAGAGGAAGAAATCTCATTCCTTCTCAGTGATGAGGTTCTTCATTTCCCTCTCAGGCACAAGGAAATGGAGCCATGCCAAAAGCCATGCAGGTGTGTGAGGGAGCGACATGCAAATTTTCATCGTACTGTCACAGTGGCATTAGTAAAAAGAAAACAAAAGACTAGAATCCCCTCTATGATGCAAGTAGTCGTGTATCTTTCACACGATTTTTATATTCCTTCAGCTGCCAGACGGCATGTTCATAAACAGTAAAAAAAATTGCCAAGGTCCCACAGCAAGTCTGGTTTACATTGCTACCTACCCGTACTGGTCAGGCTGGTGCACCAAGGGAGCCTGAGTGTTGCCATAGTTGGGGTGCTGTGAAGAAAACATGGGGCGTCCGCCAGCCCCAGACTGGCTGGGATAAGCAGGCGACCTAATGTATGGTGGCCTAAAGCAGAACAAAAGAACAGCCTCTTTGGATTTGCTCTGTATTACAAATACGAATTACTGTCAAGTACCTTCCTTCCATATGCAAGTATGGAGGACTCGCAGGAATAGCCAAAAGCCATTACGCTTTCTCCCCTACGGCTGACTTGAGATCAAAGAGGAAAACAGTGTGCTTGCAACCCCCTGGCATCAGAGGTTTCACTCAATTTGCAGTTTATAAATAGCCCTTCTGCCAATATTTGCGATAGAGATTTGATGACTGCACAGCCCTTCCACAGGTGCTGGATCACTAGAATGGCCAATCTATGACGGAAAGGCTCTGAAATGCAGTTTTGCCCGGGCAAAGCTAAAAACCAGTTTTAAAAACTGACTTGGGAGGAAGGTGTGAGATAGGAGTGGTAATCACTTAACCCCATTTTTGATCAAACACCACACACTATGCCCAAAGTGTAAGCTGAATCACAACCAAATACTTTCTGCTTAACACAAAGTCTTTTCTTGCTGTAAAGACCAACAAACGTGAGCTTTTCCTTTCATTACATGACGATAAAGAAAGTGTTCCTGCAGCTGTAGTGACGGCCCATTTATTCCTTCGTGCCTGACCTATCAGCTTATAGCCTAAACCAGACAGACAGAAGCAGACTTCTGTAAATCCTAGTAGACAGGTCTGTTAAAACAACCAACACAAGCAACAGACTGCTGGTTCACAGATATCTGCTGGACTATGGTCTGTTTTAAGGGAGCGTGGTTCTATTTTACTGAACAAGAACATGAAGTACACTGAATTTACTGGTATTGTTTTAAGAGTTTGCTGTTGCTTATCACTAGAAGCCACCTGCCTTCTAAACTCGCAAAACAAGAAAGCAACAGATACACGGACTACATTAGCTTCCTGTTTCTAGTTTTACATTGTGTCTTGAAATTAGAGCAACTCCAGCGTCCAGAAACACTGGTCTTGAATGATAAATACCTGTATGCATATATGTGCATCTGTGTACGCATATGCATGAATAAATGCAAGATGCTTAATACACAAACACACAGACACATACAAACATGCTCGCCAGAACAGTGCAACAAGCTTTGTGTAATTCCCAAATGCAATGGAACTTCTCGTAACAGAAAAAGATAATAAATACACCAGGAGTTATCTGAGTCCAGGGAAATGTGGAAATTACTTCATCTGAAAAATTTCCCAGAAAATATTATTTCAGTGCAAGTATTCAGGTATCTTAAGAATAACCACAGACAGAAAAGTGTCTTTGCCAAAATCCACGCACAAATGGCAACATGCGGTTATGCTGCCCGAAGGGGAGACAAGAAGACAGATGATGGCTCCAACCTCTACAATCCTGTTTGCAGGTTCTCTCTTACGGATGCATAAGTGGCAGTTATCAATTCCAGTTAACTACAGATTGCTTTTATGCCTCCTTCTGCCTTTCCCCTCCAGCAGCTTCCCTCAGCCTGCCCCCCTCTCCCCCTCTGCATGCCTGCCTAGGAACAAGAACATCCCATAGAAGAGAACTGCCATCAGCAGTGCTGCTCACAACGTGGGCAGTAAATGCAAGAGTTGACGGGCAGCTTCATAAGGTTGCTCACTCCCTGGCAGGGGCAAGTTGCCAAGGACATGTTGGCCCTCCCTCTACCGGAGATAAAAAATATATATCCAGCTAATCAATTTTAAGTTGCAGAGGGCTTCTTTTCGACTCCTAATGTCACTGCAACCCTGTGGGTTTTCCTAAAGCCTACAGTGCCAAGAACCAAACTGGAAATGGCTGTCATCTCCATTGTCACAGCTGCTTTTCAAGAGGATAACTCAAAACACACGATAGCATGCTTTCCCCTTTCGTTTAAGGAAAAGTCTTCTTCCCACGCGCCATGTCCTCCCAGAGATAAGGGCACAGATAGAACATATATAAATGCATATGCATACACCTATACAGTGCCGTTACTTTGGAAACGACAAGACAAACATTCCTACTCATTTAAACTCCTTTCACCTGGATGCATACCTGCTCTGAGCGGAGTTTGCAGCAGCCTGCATCACTGCAGCAGCCGCCTCCTGTGCCTTACGGTTCACAGTTGGCATGGGTGGGCCCATCCCGGGGCCTCCCTGCTGAGACATGCCAGGAGAATTGGGGGTCATACTGCTCATGTTTCCAGGAAACGGTCTGCTCTGCATCCCAGCTGATGGCATCCGTCCCAGGGGCATGGTACCGCAAGGCTGGCTTGGCCCCTGTCCATGCATCTGACTGTTGGCATTTATACCCATGCCGGGTCCTGGGCCACTGTAACTTGTGTTGGGCACGCCACTGTACGTTGGTGGTCTGGAGTAGTTTCCTGAACAAAATGATAAAAAGCACAGAGAAAAACATTAAATATTTCTATTTAGGAAGTGCAGAACTTACACATGTGAACTAAAGTGAACCACGCTGGCCTCAAAGTCAGAATAACTTTTTCACCATGAGGACAGATAAGCAGTGGAACAAGCTGCCCAAGGAGGTTGTGCTGCTCCCTCCTTGGAGGTATTCAAGACCCAGCTGGATAAAGCCACGAGTAACCTGCTCTGATCTTATATCTGACCCCGATTTGAATACAAGGTCAGCCAAGAACAACTCCTGAGCACCCTTCCAACCTGAATGATCCTATGAACCTGACTTTTATGTACCCTCAAACATTTTTTGCCAAATATATGTCATGGGATAACAGCAAATACAGAAAAGCACAGCCTCCAGAGGGTTAACAACATAGCACACAGTACAAAACTGCCTTATGCAGAAAAGAGATACGTGGCATGTAAAAAACCCATTACATAAGCTCAAGGGAGAATCTTATTTTTGTAATTTCATGTTCTCATTCTTCATCTTTCTGCAATTTCAGCAACAGGCTATTCTCACCGGCTTCTCGCTCCTAACTGTTCTGCCCATTTGTGTCAGAGATGCTTTGGCAAGGACCAGTGAGGATGGCTGCTGGGCCCCAAGGAACATTCCCACTCCCTTCTGCCCTAGCCTGCCTTCCTGGTAAATTCAAAGTTTGGCTATGACAGCAGAAGGGGTGGTAGCTTACAACGCACCTCCCCTGGGAAAATTAGTACTACAAGAGTAATCAGCAATAGCACAAAGATGCTAATATAAACAGGTGCCTTTTGAAGGATGGCATGAAAACCTGGCTGACCCCAATCTACGTTGTCACTGGAGCAAACTGCTCCGCTTACAGCAGTTTAACTCATTCAAGTGCCAATCTTCCTATCATGTTGAAAGCTCAAGCTCAAGAAAAAGCCAGTGTACAGCATTCAGTGTTATGGAAACAAACCGAAGCACATGAGAAAGAGGAGAAAAATAAAGAAAAAGGTAAAGATATGATAGGAAAGTATTTTAGGAAACGGATCACATTACGCTACTTCAGTCATCAGTTTTGACTTGTCTTTATTTCCATCTCATCCAGATTAGTGGAAACGTGACCCGTTCCCTCCCTGTGGGATGCTGCAGAGCAGAGTTTCCTGACTACTCTCAGATATTCCCACGCTCGTTCAAAGGCAGCAGCCCTTGGACTCTTCCTCTGAACGTGGAGATCAGCCACATCTTTCCTCAGGCCTCAGCTACCAGGCAGAGGAGTCGGTGGCATGCAACTCCTGTTTATATTTAAAATAAATGTATTCATCCATCATTTGAATACACACATAATTAATTCATATGCTCCTGCTGCTCTGCTTTGGCTAATCCTCCCCTCCTCCCCACCTGATAACTGACTCACTCTGCTACAAGTTCTCCTCAGCAAGAACGTGCGAGACCTACGCTTCCCAAGGAAACAAGAGCCACAATTCTCTTCTGTTTTATAAACCAAGTTTCTGCCTGGGGGTCTTCACAGAAGGATCCCCAATACGTGGTTCAACAGAGACGAAAGGCTCCAGATTCAGCTTTATGCTGACTTCAGACTGGCCTGTCACTTCTCCTCCTCCTCTCGGCTCGGCTGGTGGGAGCCGACTATTTTCTGTTCAGGGAGCCGACGCCCCTAGCCACAGTTTTGGTGGCTCAGACCTGCTCAAGCCACGCTTCTGATCCAATGTAAGTGACCACAAACTGAAGGGTTCACTAATTTCACACTGCTCTGCTTAGCGTTACTAGGTGTAACACACAACTCGGATGTTGTTCTGGTTTCCCAGCTGCTTTGTGCAAGAAAAACTTAACGCAGCAAGACGGTGGATATGCGCGCTCAAAGATTATGCGCAGCCAGTTAACACATTTCATGCACATGTTATTAGTAACACTGCTTCCCAAAGTGAAGCAAATTCCCTCCCTAGACTAGCAGACCTGATATCCATAATCACTGGGAGCTACTGTCAGTCCAATTTACATAAAGCCAATTTGTTTTGTCAGTTAGGGTCTAGGAAGTACGGTTCAGCAGCGTGCTTGGAGGAGCAAACACCAATGCTAAATACTATTGCTGTTTTGATGCTGTTTTGAATTGGGACAAAAAATCCCTTCTTTCATGTTTTGGCTTCTCCAGCGTAAGCACAACACAGAAAAAACAGCGGAATCTTCTCCATAAAAATATGTGGCTCGGTTAAAATAGCTCCTAATCATTCATCTCCAGGGATACACGTCCAAGAGCACAGGGAAGTGGTATCTTTTCAGTAAGGAAAACAAGTTTCAATGTTTTTTCCATGGTTTTTTTTTTCCCCTAAGCATTTCCTCAGTACCTCAAGCATCAGCTATTCTTATACCTTTCCCAGACCACAAAAAAAAAAGGCAAAATAAAAGCCAAACAAAATACAAGAGGAATTGCCAGGAATGAGGAGTGCAATCTTATTTCCATGTTTCTCTAATAGATTAGTAATTTGTTGGCAGTGGCTTTGACAGAAAACAGATGGATGCAGCATTAAACACAATGAATGCAGCAGATGCTAGGCCAGCCCACATCAGCTGGACGTGTCAGGCAGCCAAGTCCAAGAGCCCACACTTTTCAAGTGGGTACAAGCCTGGCAACAGCGGCTGTACAATACTACTGAACAACTCCTCCCCTCCATATCCGAGGGATTTTTGATTCCAACTCCCCCTTGGCAGAGTAGAATTGCACCCAGAGGGACAACATCTCAAATGCACAAGAAAAAAACAAAGCGGTAACTGGAATCGGGAAGAAAAAAAAAGAAGTGTAATGAAGATAAAATATAAAAAAGCATACTAATAACCTGCCAAAGACAGATGTTCATACTTACTGCTGAAACTCTGGTCTACTTTGTCCAGGTTTGCTGAACAAAGTGCTCTGATACCTTGCCATTTCTAGGCAAGCTGAAAAGAGGGAAATTTGAGAACTACCTGTTGGTTTTGCTCTCTGCTTTAGAGACGCAGGTAAGATTCACAGTATTAAAAATAGTATCTTAAAATCATTTTAGAATTGTTTACACGTGCACTTAACCATCTTTTTTCTTGCACAGATGATTTAAATGTACTCTGAATTCCTCTGAAACTGTTTTACCCAGGGGACTTCAGTAGATAGAGCTGATATTTAAGTCTTAACTCCACAGGCTGCTGCATATGTGGGTCTGGATTCTGAGGTTCAGACTCTCGAGATACTTAGGGCACCTCGTGCTTAAGATGCTACCATTTTAATTAAAATCTAGGATTAAAATCAGTGCGAGCTAGATAGCAGAGTGCTTTTATGAAACGAGTCCAACGTTAAAGGTTACAAAGCACAAATACTCAAATCATATTACTTTACCATGAACAAGAAAGGGTTTAATGTACTGTGAAGTTCTGGGATTGTGGTTCAAACATATTCAGGAGTATTCTCTTTGTTATACCCAAACAGAACAGTTTTACTGCTGAATTGAGTAGGAAAAGTCAAGGGAGATGGGATGCATTTCTGACCCGTTTTACTGATCCACAGGAAGTTTTTCTCTGCGCCAGTCTTAAAAGACCCAACCGACTACAGCATCCCACTGCTCTCCAGAGTGCTTTTAAGGGACATTTTGCTGTGGCAGCAGTTTGATGCTCGGGTCATAGACCAGAGCTTCATTAGCCCCTGAGCTAGATGTTGTCCAAATACAAACCAAAGAGACTGTTTCTTTCAGTAACAACTTCCATTCTCACTCTGCTTTTCTTTAATTCTTGGGGACAGGAAATGCTGTGATTTAATATAAAATTAAAATTAATGTTCTGTATCGCATGCTCCTGTGCTGTATCACAGACACACAGAACTGTGGAGCCAAAGCCGTTTTTTATTTTTGTAGGAAATGGTTTCACAGGATTGGACTAGGTCCCCAGTACAGAATTGCTTCCTGGGAAAATATATTCTACTCTTATTATAGATCTAAGTGTCATGTAAACACATGAAAACCAAATAAATCAACCATATGCACGGAATGGATCACTCTGCTCTCATGAACTGGGGGCTAATTCCTCCAACCCAAACTTACTGGTGTAGTCTTTACCACGGCGAGCAATTCCACTGCAGAGAAAGGACACTAGCCTTGAGCAATGGTTTTCAGGACAACACATAGTGAAATCTAGTGTTCAGACTAAAAGCTTGATGTCACAGAATGCTTTGACACATATATAAAAGCACAAGTTGTCCTGTCGAACTCAGCCTATGCTTAACAATATTCTGGAGGAAGGCCTATCTGAACAAAACATGGAAAGCAAATAAAATCCTTGAGAATTATTTCAGTTTAATAAGTTCAGAACTCGGCTGCAACCCAGGTAATTTTTAACATATTTGTTATTTTGGCAATAAAAGGCAAATGGGGTAACATTATTATATATTCATCATTGCTGGCATATAATTGTGCTTTGTAAGAGGGTATGTTAAGACATGCAATTACAGATTACTTTCATTAAAAATGAAAAATGGTATAAAAACCTTAAATCCGGGTAAATATATGTCTTTGAAATATCACCATCTTCATCCTCGGATTTTATTAATGGTCACATTAGCCTGGTGAAAAAGTACTATGTATTCTTCTGCTCTATGTTACCTGTAGAGCTGCAAGTCTGCAGGGCCCTAATTTTATGATGACCAGTGCATGGGATCACTGGTACTCTCCAAGAGCTGGCAGAAGAACACGCTTTTCATCCATCACACTATTCACCAGACCCTTCTGAAACGGCCTGTTAATGACAATGATGCTCATTTTCTTCCTGCCCCTCAAGTTCACTTTTTAATAGCCGTTTCTTCCTGACCGCGACCCATAAAATCATTACATAGACACTTTCATCTAGAGAAGGAGGAAAAGAACTGCTGAACTCAAGCAAAAAAGAAAGTAGTATTCGGCGTGTTACTTAAATGCATTGATTTAGTAGAAAAACCTTTCCATTCAATCAGTGTGGATGGCTAATGTTTTACTGCACTTGACACCCACTATTCCCATGGTTCGGAATCTCAGCAGCAGCAGTACAGCTGGAAGTCAGGATAGCACATCATAAATCCACTGGATTTTTACCAGTTAAGCTAGTTGCTCACTGTGCAGATAAAAATAAGCACTTGGACAGCATTTTATGGCCACAAAATGCTTTCCAAATAAAAGGAAAGCACCAGTCAACTGGAGTTAGGTAATTAATCTTCACACATGGCTATAAGGCATTACTAGCCCCATTTTACGGTTATGGAAAGCAAAGCAGAGAAATGAATCTACTTGCCTAAGTTGAAAGATGGTGTAAAAGGCAGAGCCAAAATTAGAAACTGGGAAATCTTGGCTTGTAGCCCTGTGCTCAGAACACTACAACGAACGCGACCCAGAGCTGAAACAGAAAGGAACGCTGCGCAGGGCAGCAAGGCTCCCTGCAAACAAACAGCAGAACTAGTTCCCAGAAACTCTGGAGACCAAAATAACCATCCTTGCTAGCATGGGCAAGCCACCGAGCCCTTACAGAATTTCCTATCGCTGGCTCCAGTCCTTTTTGAGGATTTTAAGTAAGAAAGCAGTATTAGGAAGTGCTGAAATAGAAAATCTTCTTTATGTACCTCTAAAGAAAATAATGCCCCTTATATATTCTGTGGTTTGACTTCAAGTTCATTAAACCCCTAAACAGATGCATACTTTAAAGGTTATCCATTAAAGGCAAAACAGTAGTCAAGTTCAAGGTTGTACGCATTGAATGTCCAGGGGCAGAAATTGTGTATTCTATTTTTGTTTTAGTCCTCCAACAATTCTGTCAAACAAGCAAAATAAAAGGAACTGCCTCTCTCAGTCTGAAGGGTTAGTTAAGATTCACAAACCGTATGCATTAGAGCTCAATATTATATTCCCACAGTAGCCACTGTATTATTATGCTCATTAGAAGACTTTAACCCTCACAGTCACCACGCAATTTCAGAGTGGCCTTGGGATTCCATCTAAGAAAAGAAGTCCTATTTTGGGATCGGTGTTGTGACCCTTATTCCATGCTTGGTCAAATGTGGCCTCATTGCAGAGATGAAATGCTTGGGCTTCTAAACAATGGCCCTGGCAATGCAACAGATTCATCATTTCCTTGCCCAATTTAAGGTCACTATTTTTATACAGAGAAAGGTGCTAATACCAGAAGCAGCTTCTTCCACAAGGTGCAGCTCCACCTCTGAATGACAGTTTTGTTTGTTTAGGTTTTTTGGGGAGGGTGTTGTGTGTGTGGTGTTGTTTTTTTAAGAAATCACATACCTACCTACATACACGATCTGTATATATTGTACAAATACGTATTTTAAAAAAATATCATATGTATTACCAGCAAGCATTTTTACCTTGTGGTCCATACTGGCTCATCTGAGGCCCATAAGTACCACTTGAATTACTCTGCTGAAAGCTACCGATTCCAGGATGCACCTGGCCTCCAGGTGAGGGGTGTGGTGACATGGAAGGTCCAGTTTGCTGAGGTCCATACTGTGACATTTGGGGGTTCCTCTGAATGCCTGCCATAAAACCTAAAGGAAAAAAAGCACCAAAGCAAAAATTAATATTCAGGCAACTGTTCTTTATTTAAGAAATCTTTGACATAACAAAAACCCAACCCAACCCTCTTTAGTTATTTTTGGACTAAAGATACCCAGAAAACTGTTGCTGTTCACAAGAACAGAAACAAACGCATCTTCAAGTCAGCAACACTGTCTCAACAACCAAAACCTGTACACAAAGACTCAAAACCTTTTACTTCTAAAAGAAAGATGGGACCGTCCTGTTTAGTTACAAATGGCTGCTGATTTTAAAATTAAAACAATCCTTAGGAAAAAAAAAAAAGGCAATTATCTACCTAATAAGTAGTAGGGAATTTGCCTGATGACTTATGGTGGAAGTATTCTAACTTCCAAAATTGTATGTTGCTACCAAAATGCAGAACTTCAGCATACAGAAAGCCACTGTAAGTACTCCTATTGCCCACAAACTCTCAGGATATAAAATGTCCCTTTATGTGAAGACTAGTCATACCAGCCAGAAAAAAAAAGTCGTTTTGGTGTGTATTTGTGCTCTAGGTCCTTCTTCTGGTCCTTTCCCAGCATGCCTGTATTGCATTCTCTCCTTTCGCCTTTTAGTAAATGTATCAATGAATCCCAATTTAATTTAAGGCTCAAAAGCTGCAGCAAGAGACCTAATGAAATTCTATAAAATCTAGCTGCTTCATATAAAGGAACAGAACTAAGCTTATTAAAAGGGAGAAGAGGAGGGTTATGTGGCGGGGGTTTTAAGTTTTCATGAACTGGGAAAAAGCCTGCAGTCCCACCAATGAAATGTCTATGCAGGCATGCTGGATTTCTAAAATTTTACCCTGAGAGGTTTTAGTGCTGCTTTCAGTGTTGAAGAGGATGTGCTGAGGAGTCAGCAAGGTCTGATTTCTGGAAGAAACTGGGGTTTTTTTGTGTCTGTGTCTTCTGCTTGCATATTAAATTTCATCTTCCCATTTCTTCAAGGCAAAACACGAGTGTAGTGAAGGACAGTGTTTGTCCCAGAGACATGTCACACTGCTGCCCGGCTGGGCGAACATGCACGAGCAAGTCTGCATTTTGACCCATCCTGCAACTAGTTGAGGCGTCTGCACTTCGAGGTTGCAGAGAGCTGAAGCATTATTTATGGAAGGTGCCCGTTTCCTCTCCCCTCCATTAATTTTAGTGGCGTGCGTGTGGGGAGGTGCGAGGTTGAAGGCCAGGAGACACCTCACCTGGCAGCATTAATGATGCCTCTCCTTACTTTAGGGAGGGAATAGAAGAAAGGTAAGAGCAAAACCCTCAGACAGTAAGCGGACAACTGGAAGCTGCTGAAGCGAAGATCAGAAAAAGGAAAAAAAAAAAGGGAAAAGGAGAGAGAGGGGCAAAGACAAATTGTGAAGACAGACAGAAGTGGGTGACAGGAGGAGGGAGAGGTGGCAGAATATGACTGTCCCAAAGGGCAGGGGGGTCCTCCCACTGGTTAGCATCAAACGTCACACAGACCCAGCACTCAGTGCCTGATTAACGAAGAGAGGTCATTTTTCCTCAGCCACGTGCAGACACGTGATCAAACTCGTAACTGAAAACATCGAGGTGCCACGGCTCCCACGACCGGGCGGCTCAGTGGTCTCTCCGTGGGGACCACAGCCCCAACAAGCATGTCCTGAACTTGAAAGAGTAAGGTTCTCGTTCTAGCGCTGCTGTTACTGACGTGGCAGGTGACGCTGGGTGAACAACCTTCCCGCCGTCCTGCGGGTCAGCCTCCCTGTTTGCACACTGGTGACAAAGCGCTGTACAAAAGGGGACGGTATCCGCATTGCAGAGATGAAAGGCGGTGTGTACTTTACCACAGATCAGGCTTTGAGTCCAAACACATGTAAACGTTTTTTGAGCCGTCCGCAAACCTTTGCTAGATAGCATACTTATCCATCCACTACAACCCTGTCAGAGAGACAAGAAGCTCAATGCCGCAGGTCGCAAGGAGAAAAACCAGGAGCTGAGATGATCGTGCACCCCCTTGTGCCCAGTTCTTTTGTGCTATGAAGAACTCAACCCGTAACGTGCTAAAAATCTAACAACTGCAAGGTTTGGCAGAATATGCACAGAGTTTTCCTGACCTTTGTGCAAGCCCCAAGACAGGGGATTCGATTGCACCTGAACTGCAAATTCAGAGCCTGACACCCGCTCTGGAGGAAGCCGGACCACAGGCATGGGCATGCGGCACGGCAAGTAACCGATGGCGAAATTGTGGCTTGGAAACTGGTCTGTACTGGTTGGAAAACTCCACGCTCCTGCGAAGGAAAGCTCTTATGACCTTCTCCACTTAGCTCTATTTTGCAACAGATCCCTTGATTTTTAGAATAGTTCTGCTCTGTGCACAAATCTTATTACAAAGCCTATGCCTTCTGCCGACAGTGCTGTAACTAATTTAGAAACCTAATACAATCGTATGCCTGTATGAAATAAATGCTCGCATTCCCGACACACATACACCATATACATCACACTCGTGGGATCCATTTAAATGAAAAATTTTGTACTGGTCACACTAAGTTTTTTATTATAAAGACAGTAAAGTTACTCCTGTATCTAGTACGGAAGTGAGGGTTTTCTGTTCACTGTGGGCTTTTTAATCTATACAAGATAACTTTCCAAACGCTGTCCTAGTGATAAAGGTTTTTCACCCTGGTTATTATCGCAGGCAGTACTTTTCTTAACACCACAAGGATGGATGACGCATTGAAAAGCTATCGTTTGTATGGGTTGTAGTGATTTCCAGTAGTGATGCAGATGGACTGCTGGTTGTTGAATCTAATGGAGAACATGGACTGATGTCTAATGGAGAACATCAGTTTTAGCCAGCTCTGCTGTTGTCAGAAGGGCTCCTGAAGGGACTAGAGTAATAAGTGAAATAACTGTTTCCACTCAAATGACCTCTTCTTCAGGAAACTTCTAATCTGTTTCTGATGCTGTGGAGTGGACTGTGTGGCTATGTGCGCAGTCATACACAAAACACGCCAGGACCATTCCCTGGCCTGCAGAGCGGTGTGGCACGCTTGTGTCCGTCCAGCTAAACCTTCCCACTCGATCCTGGTAGCCTCGCCCGTACGACTCCTGCGCGCAGTCCCTTCTACTGTCTCCCTCCGCGCCCTGGGCTGTGCTCAGGCAGGGCTCACAGGCGTCAGCCAAAACCATGCCGTGTGCCACGCCAGTAATTCAACAGCAGAGATAACTGGGTGATACTACTCAAACTCATGCTCTGGCCTTAGTTTACAGAGATGTTGATTAATGCAATGAGAATGGAATAGGGTCTTTAACAGCTTTTGACGTGAGGCATGAGTTTCATCATCCCAGAGGGTGTGAGATCCCTCTCAAATGAGGTTGGCTTTGCTATCTTCTCTTGAGCGTGGACAGGTAAAGAATTAAGGAAAAGGAAGCTTGAAATTCAGGAAGAATATCTGTGCCATATTATCTTCTATCACTGTCTGTAGGGTACGTTGAAGCATGGCCTTAAAATAGGACATGCTCCAACTTCCTTCCAGAGAGCAGAGGAGTCATTACAACAACAGATGCGATGTGGATAAGGCGGCAAGATCAGGTCCTTACTGTGATCTGGATTCCATTACAAGAAATAGGAGTCTATTAAACTATTAAAAAGCGATTAAACAGCCAGACTGCACCTGACACGTCTACCTCTGTGAGAGCCCAGTGAACGTTCAGAGATCAAACTCAGTGCATGAGTTTGAAGTGTTTCAAATATTTGCAGAAAGCTTAGAAGTCTTAGAGAGAAAAGGGGTTCCTGATCAAGACGTTAACATTCTTGCATCATAAAGAGAAAACAACATCAATTCTAGAAATCTTATCAGAAATGAAAGGGAGCAGCTGGCATACATTCATTTTTCCTTATTTACACACATTTTCCCTAGTGTTCAGCTTCATTTTATAACCGATACAAAAAGAAATAAATTTTTCTTCCAGAAAATTACATCTAAGATAAAGTTTGCTTTTGTAAAGAAGGGAAGTAGGATTACATTAGAGCTGCGCTGGAGTAAAGGCAGTGGAGCGATTAAACAGCCAGACTGCACCTGACACGTCAAACCTCTGTGACAACAAGGTGGGTTTTTTGTCTTTTAAATAAACTGCTAGGAAACAGCTATGAGTTAAGACTTTAAAAATTGCAAGGGCAACATGCTCATCAGAGAACAAATCTACTCCCTTCCCTTAATATTAGTGATAAAAGAGGTACAGATGATGCTTTACTTGCCATCACAACAAGAGATTACTTACTGAAAAAACACTTGAGTGGATTTTAGCAAACTAAGCTATTTCAGGAGTAGCTGAATAAAGTGAACCTGCCAGAAGTATTGTCTTCCTATTTAGTTATTTTTGTACTACGTTTACATACCTAAAGAATAGGTTGTCTTTATTAAAAGCCCAATTTAAAGTTTTAGAGTCATCTTCGCATTTTTTCAGTTCTAAATGAAACAGTAGCATACTATTAACACTTAGCACACCATTTCTATAATAAAATATGTTTGCATGTTCAAATAGCTCATATATACAAGGTTTAAAAATGGTCAGGTAGCAGGATATTTTTCTTCTTTCTTTTTAGCAAACTATAGACAAAAAACATAAAATGGGTAATGCTTACGATAGCAGTGTTTCTGCTCCTTTGATAAATGAAAAGACAAAAATGAAGCTTCTGTTGTCCTATACAGTACTAACATCTGGTAATATATATCATATAGCTAATACCATATATGATGCCTTTGTAAAAAACATATAAAATCTTGTATAAAATCTTATGCATATGTATACACAAAACAGATAAACAGTAAATTACTAAAGCTTCATGAAACTAGGCACTAAGGTTGTCTTACTTACATTTGTACACTGACCAGTACAAAATCAGCTGTCTGTTGAATACTATCTCCTTAGCAGTAACCATGAAAAACACCCACCGAATGCGCTGGGTGTTGCTATAAAATCTGAAATGGATTCTTTCGATATTTTAAAGTCTTGGCTTGAATATAAAAAAACCTTTCCAGGAAAGCAGGAGCTCAAACACAAATTAAGTGACTGCAAAGTAACAAGTTATTGCACATCAACTGATGGACAGCAACTGTCTACTGGCACACACTTAACCCATGGTCAATGAGAGGTCTTTTGATTTAGCCAGGAGTAGTGCATCGATTTTCATGAATGAATTAAACCTGAAAACACGTGGAACACTTACTCATTTTAAGCTCAGGAAAGCTTTGGAGTTTACAGCGATAGCAGATCATCATTAAATTACAGATTTGATAAATAAAAAATGAGGAAAGATACAACTTGCAATGGTACTTTGTAAAAAAGAACTTACGTAAGAAAAAATACATCAGGCTATCGCTCTTTCTAGAGAGGCATGCTTAGTGACAGAGCATGGGACCAAAACAATTGAGGAACCCTTCCCAGCAAGGAATAAGGAAGCTCCCTTTGTTCAAGGGCAGGGGCTAAGGAAGGGGCTAGACAGGCTTATTACTCTGAAAATCATAGAATAAGAAAAGCAGAAACAGATTGGATGCATTCACTAATCATCAAATAACTAGAGAAAAATAACAGAAAATTATCTACTTACAAATCAGCTCAAAAAAATTAAATAAGTGAAAAGAGATATTTTCCACTACCTATAAAGGAAAATCTTGTGTGTGTGTAATCACACAAATTTCCAGTGCTTGGTATGTTACCAAGGCACTGGCCAGCACCCTTGAGGAAAAAGAGCAAATGTTTGCACACCCATGACACAGTTTTTGGCAGACTTCCCTTCCTCAGACAGCCGTTTGGGTTGCATTCACTATCTCAGGATTTTCACCAGAGAATACAACAGAATTGAGACGGATCTAAAGCGGCGACTCCCAAATGTAGCTCGTCCATGAGTAAACAACACAGAGACAGAAGTGGCAGGGCAAAGCTAAACAAACGAAAACCAATACTCTGTGCAGTGGCAACCTGTTAGCACGGCAGGATGCTCAGGCAGATCACAGTTAAGACTGAAATTCTCCCTAGCCCACCCGTCTCAGATGGCAAGGACAGCTCAGAAAGTGTTTGGACTGGTGAACCATGTCTGGGTGTCTGCCCAGCTAAACATGCCCAGTCAGGACCTCAGAGCACGGCAAGGAAACATCCAATAGAACAAGACTCACACATTAATGAAGTGTTTTAGCAATTGAAAGAGTTCATTACTCTCACATAAGCCTGACATATCAGGACTCTAAATAAGCAACCAGATTGTCTGCACAGTCTGCCGATGGTACTGCAACAAACATCTTCAAAAGGTGTGGTCAATCCTGGAGACGAGCGGCTTACAGATTGTAGGAGCTAAGAAAATACTGTTGTGCCATTGCTTACGGGGGGGCGGCGCTACCTGGCCACAAACTACTTACTGTCACTGGCAAAGGATGGCATGGTACCTCCTAAAGTGCTACTTAAAATATACATTAAAAAGGACACAGTGAGAGAGATGTAGATACTGGGAAAAAATCCAAGCAGCCAAATATTTTATACAAGTCAAACCAAATAACAGCAATGAAGAAACCGGAGAAGGTTTGACCCATGTACCAGAATACAAATCAAATAAATCAAGTGAAACCATGTCGGTGGCATAAGAAAACTGGCCTCTAGAGCAAACAGGCACAAGATTTCTTTACATTCAAGACAATGTACTTTCCTCAGCTCTTATTCTCACTTTCCAGAAGCTAGCGTTACAAAAGCACGCCCTGCTGGACTGGTGACAGCACATATGAAACCTACGTTTGTCATACATGGAACATCCAACTTAGTAATATACACTACAAGGTGATGGGCTGGTGAGCGGTGAGTAGATCATCTTGCAGTGTAAACCTCATTAAGATGATGTAAATACTAATTCTCAATATTCCTGTCCAGTTAACAGGCAGGTAAAAAAATAACAACTCAAATAAACACCTTTACAAACAGATGGCAAGAAAGATTCTGATCCATATTCAGCCCGGCTAAGTTACAGCACTGCACCAATGCAATATCTTTGGATGGCTCTGGTATGAACCTGTTAGATGTGTCCCGAGCAGCAGCACCAACATGGGTAATACTTAGGTATTGAATACACCAGATCTTTGCAAATATCCCTGGTACTGAGTAAACACTTCTGCTGACAAGCAAGTTGGGCAACTGAAGGACAGCAGCATAAAAAAGTGTACTGAGACCACTGACATAGGAGAAATTAAGAGACTTATTCTTTAGCCTCTAACAAGATGGCTAATAGTCTTGATAATGTTTTTTACTCATATAAAAGCTAAAAAAAGATTTTAAAATCCTCATTTCTTTCTCCAATAACAATCTATTTTTCAAAAAAGTCCCACAGAGTTTTTAGGAGAAAGTTCTTTATTGTTTTCTCATTAACCATGGAAAAAAAAAATCTAATTTCTACACTGAGCTCTTTCTTCAGCCCACATTAAACCTTGTCATCTTCTCCAAGTCCATCAGGGTGCCACTAAAAACATCCAAAGTTCTCTGGGCCAGAGTAACAGTGACATAGTTTCCCTTTGGTGCCTGGACATTTTCACGTTGGTATCTTTTAATGTTTGCAGAATGACCACCACATTTCTTCACACCCATTCAACAAAGGATGTTTCTTTGCTTATATGAAATAGCAGTTATGGAAAACATCACCTTAGAAAAATTGGGCCTTCCTGCAAAGATTGCTGTGGTATTTCTCCTTTTCACAAAAGGATCAATGTTCTGTTTTAGAAAAAGCACTGGATTGGATTTATTTTTTAAAAAAAGTATTTTCTTATTATGCTTTAATACCTGTCTTACAGTCTCTTCACTGTTTATTTGTCTGACTGCTTCTCTTCACAATGTGAATAGCTTTGGGGAAGATGGAAACTAATGACCTAGCTAAGGTTTTAACCCAGACCCCCTAGTGTTTTACCAGCTGTGCCATTAGGTTAACTGGCTGAATCTCCTCTGCTTCTCTCTCTGATATTACAAAACCCGGTCTATGTATAGCATGCAATGATGTTAAATTTTTTCCCACCCCTAAACCTCCCTCTGCTACTGCCTAGCCTTGAAATTCATATAATCTATCACTGATAAATTAGAATCTGGGGAAGGATCAGACAGATTACCCAGATGGTAGCTGGGGAAGAAATATCCAACCTTTCCTAATGCAAACCTTGCGTAATGCTCTCTGATGTAAATTTTAAGTGCTATACTGAGGGCAGAGAAGGAAAGACATTTCTGGAGATGTTGATGCACAGACAGAACAAACGCACATTGCTCATCCACGATCTTACACACAATTCGTTACTGTAACATGCCTTATGCAAGATGCTTTTACTATGGTGCTCAGAAAATCCGTGTACCAGTGAATTGCAGCACAAAAGCACCCCACCCCGCCCTCCCAATTGCCCCCAAAGCAAATCCTCAATTTCAGTAGGTAGCTTGGGCTGCTGGAATTAATCTGAGCAGTAACATGAAAAACCTGAGAAGTCCGTCTGCTTTGTACAATTAACATTTGTCTAAGTTTCCCTAATAACATGCATGTTTATGAAAATCACAGAGGAGAGCAAAGAAGGAATGACATTTTTCAACATGTAATGTGCAAGGCCTGCAGGCTTAATGGTCTAAATTTCAGGTTTGAAAAATTTACCTTCCCTGGAGACTCCTGTTCAAAGCTTCCATGGATCAACTCACATCTTCTTTTTCATGAAGTAAATATATTGAATACCACGAGATATATATGGATTTTGTGGACAAGACTAAAATACACATGATGTGTTCTGCACACACGTAAAATAAATCATACTATTTTTTCAAAAATACAAAATCAGCATGTTGTCCTCTGTCCCAAAATGCCTTTGTCTTGGTCTTATTTTACCATGAGTTATGATTTGACTGATTCTTCCCTTCCTTGATTTGTAGCTGTTCCCGGATGAGTGTTTATTCTGCAGCCTTTTGGGATCTTTTGGGATGGAAAGAACTACCCAGTGTCAGCTATTAATACATACATTATATACATTTCAGCTCACTGCCCTATATATTAACTTAAAAAGACATAAAGGGTCTTAGATCAGAAGTTCTTTATTTTTAGAGTACCTTCATAAAAAGGTTAACTTAGGTACTGAGGGAGCAGAGCGTCCTGGAAACGATGGTGCTGTATAACAGGGGACCACAGGCAGCTCCCCGTTTATAGCCCACGGTGGGAAGCTGTCCCAGGGAAAGGGATCATACCCCGTAACTTTACATCGAGCCTGGTGACAGGAACATCGACTGTCACTTTGTCAAGTTCTTCATCACTGACGTCTTGTGGCTTATCTCTCTCCCTGAGCCCAGAGGCAGGGAATCTGACGGCTGCCTAATGAAGTCAGTGGAAACTTTTCTATTGAGAAGTCTCTCTGCTGGCAACTATATAAACTCTCTCAGAATAATTCAATTCTGCTCCCTAATCTCAAAAAGAGAATCCCCAATTTAGTTTAAAAAATGAAATAAAGATTCATCCCCAAGTATAACAAGATTTAACGTCAGCAAGAAGAAAGCAATGACCAGCTGCTACTATACAAAAATTACTTGGGAGACCTGACTCTGGGTTTTGATTGTACAGATATTATTATCTACTTCAAATCCTACTTCTGCAGTTTTGCTCTCTCCCACTGTGGTTTATCACATGTAAATCATACCCTTTCCTCCTTTGGTTCTTCTTGCAGATGGCCAATACCGCTGTATATTTAGTGTGGGCCACAACTAATCAGATCCACCTAACGCTGAGACCGGCTGGTCTATGTTTGAAATCCAAGTACAGTCAGAAACCAGCATCCTGAAATGGCAACTGATTTCTTTAAGAATTAACCTGGTTTGGCAGAGTAACATCATTTCTAATACTTTTGGGCAAGAAAAGCAGGTCTTCCTGCTTTTCCTTGAGAGACAAACGGGCACAGAACTATTCACTCCCACAGTGAATAGTTTCAGAGTGAAAACCAGTAACCTTCTATCCCAAAGATCTCAATTACTAATCAAAGTAGACATATTGCAAGCTTTTTTGTTGTGTATTGCCACATGATGTAGTACAATGCAAACAGGTACAAAAATGAGGGTCTTGGCTGCTATTGCAATTAAAATAGCAAAGAAAAATAATGTCGATACCTTTAAAAAACCTGCTCATCAGACCAACGCTACATTTCAGTGCACTTCACTTCCACTTTTACAATCAAATTAAAAATACAGCATTAAAAAACAATGATGGCCTGATCCTTTTTAAAGACTGTTGATAAATTTTGAGCTCATGAAACTGAGAAACTAATGCAACTTTCTGAGTCACCAAAGAAGTTTAGCGCACGGCTGTACTGCAGGGCTCTGCCTTCACGTACAGATCAGCTCTCTATGTTCCTATTCCATCACGTGACTCAAGATGAGAAAGAGGTGTTTCACAGAGCTAGCCTTGCCATGAAAAAACTTGTAAAGATGTGTGACAGTTTCATCTAAAACCTGCTTTTCCTCCTTACATGACTCACTTTTCTGGCTGTTGAGAGCACAATCCCCCCCCAACCCCAGTTTTCTAGGCATGAAGGCTTCCTCCCAGCCTGGCACGGTGTTCCTGCGCACCAGGTGGAGCTCAGCTCCTCCGCGCTGACCCACTTGGAGAACGCTATGTGCAGAAGAGACTCTCAAACATACCTGTGGCTTTGCACTCAGTGCATGTCTCAAGCATCTTTCTTTAAGAGCCTGAAACACTTCAGTCTACATCAAGTAAACTTATTACCAAGTCTGATTTAACCTTAAGTGGTGTCATCGTTAACATGGCAAGCAGAAGAATTTTAATGACAAGAATCATTTTATTCTCTAGCTCCTTGGTGCTCTGAATAGATCCCAAATCCCCAAATGAGAGCAAAAAACGTATTCTCAGGGAAAAAGTCTTTTTAAGATCTAAAAGCAAACTACAGTGTCTTTTTTGTTGCAATAAGAATTCTTTGATCTATTTTCTTCCTTCTGGTTTCTTTTTTAAGAAGAAAATAGATTTCAGGGAAAAGAATCTCTATCATCAAATGTCAGTATTAAGCCATAAATCTGATCAGGAATTGTAGGTGCAAAACACCAGATTGGTATTCTGTGTCTTCCACAGAAGCAAAAACATTCACATTTTGTTAGAGGAAAATGCATGACAGTGGAATTTATGTGATGACTGCGTACAAATAAGCATGCCTAGAAAACAGTTAAATGGAAGAAAAATACCTATATGAAATCTAATGGGCAAATTAGAAAATTGTAGTTACAGGAATTCAGTTGCTACTTAGTTTTTATAGGGAAGCACAAAGAGAACATCAAAATGCCTGATCACATCCCATCTGTTACTACCTCTTGCTGGATAACATCTTGGCTGCCAAAAAAGCTATTTAAATTTACTACATTGCAGCTACTGATAAATATCACTTCTGTGAAGATCTAATACTAAATAAGGACTAGATCTGAGGATAAAGCTCACAAGCAGTTGTGTCAAAAAGATCCAAATTTTGCTTAGTATAACTAACACCTGTACTCCTACAAGCCTGCAGTTTCTTATTCCCTGTCTCTGATATGTTTTTAATAGAGCATACAACTGTACAACAATCCTCAAAAGCTAGATCATGTCAACAACAGAGAGAAATAAAGCTAGAACGGAAAGAATGACATAAAAAAAAGAAAAGGTACTGGGAGGAGGTGACGGAGAAGAGGAAGGCTACTATTCAACAATTTTGGAGGTGCTTACTCCGGGCACTTTCCACATAGATCTGACAGGCGCAGAATGGTGCCATGAAACTGCCTCCAGCAATGGAATACATTTTCCAGCACATCACAGCAGCTGCAACGGCATCAATTCTGCTTGCAATCCATGTCCAAACAGAAAAGTTCTCAGTGGTCCTATTTCAGCATATCTCAAGGACTAATTAAATCCTCATTACTATCTTCTAATTATTCCAGTGCTCTGGGATTTCACTGAGCAAGTCCCCAATGGTGCATTAGATGAAAAGGGTTAAATAACCTGTGTTGATTTTGAGACTCCAGATCTATTTCAGACCTTTAGCATATCATCAGCATTATCATGAATATTTAACTACATACCGCTGTGAAAATTATAAGGGGAAAACAATTAAAGATTTTTTAAAAATTAATTCTGACCCATATACATTTGCACTAATAAATAAGGCTTCTTTAAGTATCCCCATTATGAGAGTGCTTGCTAGAGTAATAACATGAAGTCATTAACTGTTTCCATTAAATTCAATGGTTTTCAGGAGCTCCCAATTCACTATTTTAATGTAAGGCTGAAACCTGACACATACATATCCAACTGGATAAGCATGAAAAATATTACTTTAAAGTAGGTAAGTTTTCTAAGCTTTTTCAAAATTAGGTAAGGAACCATTCATTTCCGCAGGGGCAAAAGCACCTATTTCAACCTTATTGCGACACATATTCGCCTACTGGTATTTGCATAGGTAAGTATTCACGTACACAGCCAGACACCTCCGTTAGGTTAGAAAAGTAAGAGTGGGAGTACAAGCTAATGGCCAGGACGGAAGGGTTCTTTTTCACGCTGCAGCTTCAGGAAACTGATTTAGGGGGTCAATTTGGATATGCTGGGTTTCTACTTCATCCATACAAATAACTTCTAACTCACCAAGCAGTTTTGGCTACTAAGCACATCCTTAAAGTGCGGCTTCCGAAATCCAAACAGATGAGATAAGTAGGTACAACTGAATACAGGGAACTCAAGCGACTGCGTACCTCGATTATTTGCCAAATGGTTGTGACAGCTGTGGCATCACCGCTGCCCTACCTCTGGGGGCTGATGTAACTGAAGTTTATAAAAAGCTTTGACTTCAATAAACATGAAAAATCCAAACCCTAGTTTTGATCATGGTGAAGAAAAATCTGGAGCAGCTGTATCAGAAACTAAGAGCAAAACATGCATCCCCTTTCCCCCGCCAAAAGCATAGCAAGTTTCAATGACTAGCTCAGTTAGTTAGACTACATTTTCATGAGGTATTCCCAAGTAATGGTAACTGCTGGGGTTCTGCAGCAGTTAAATGCTGAAAAGAGTAGATGAGTGGGCATGGCTACTCCTGCTTCTCCAACAGACTTCTGACCCCAGTCCTGCACAGCCTGCTCTGTCTCCAGAGCTCGCCGGCTCCGACAGTCCGTTAAGGTCTATGGGACTTAGTTCCAAGTCCCAGTACTTTCCAAGACATGTGAGCTGAGACGTAGGTTATGTACATAAAAGTACATGCAGTTTCTTATTGCCTAGGTAGACAACACGTGTGGGTAGAACTGAAAAAGTTTCACTGACTGGGCATCAAACAACGGTGGCCGGTTACTGATTCTGGGACAAGAACAGAAGTGGACTGCGTAGAACAGCACGCTCCCTTTACGCTGAGCCAGGTCCAAATGTCCTACAGCTTGAGTGGGGCATGAAAAAATTTCAAATGATTTTAAAAAACTAAGCATTTTTATGCTTATTACAAAAAGTATGAAATAAGCTATATAAGAAGCAAGCTGAGAACACAGAAAATCCAATCCCCCAAGAAATTCCTATTACTGTAGATAATGTACCTACATTACCACTCCCCTCCTTCCACACACAGAACGTACATGTAAAAATATGCTCATTGCTTCATGCTGCACTGTATGACACGGGATGTATAGCCTTAGGCAGGCAAACATAAAAATCCCAGCTGGGTGCTGAGTAACCATGGAAAGTAGGGTAAAATATAATCAAACACTTTCATAATAAAATAAATAAGTGTAAACTTAATGGTTTAGCATCCAGAAGTGCTACAGCTCAGACTCCACCTGTCAATCAAGCTTCACAATATCTGGTAAATAACATTTTTTTTCAAGTATTGAGAGCAGAGGATTCTGCTCAAGAAATGATTAGTAGTCTTTTGTTCATTCAATTATCTCTCTAAACAAGGAAAGAAATGTCATACAAAGTGCTAAAATGGAGGGTCTCTGGGTTTTTTGGTTTCATTTTCTTTTTTTGGGAGAAAGTGTATCAGTAAGCCGAGAGTTTAAATTACTGTAACAGATGCCTATGGATCAGGTGTCCTTAGCAGCAACGATTTTCTGCTCAGGTTTTTATCAGTAAATGACAAGCACCGTCTCTTTGAGTCCCCATCACTCCCCCTCCTTCCTTTCTTCAAGTTCAGTGGAAACAAGTTCAAGCAAGCAAAGGAATCAACTAATGTAACAGCCTTTTTAAAAGGTGAAGTTTTCCATTTCAAAGGAGCCTCTAATCAATGACAGGGCGCAAAAGGGAATGCACGCATGTTTATGCATGTATAGCGCAGACTTTAGAGAAGCTTTGGGGAACATGTTTTGCAAAATCAATATGACCTAGCTAGTTACAAATTTCATATCTGCTGCATGAAACAAATGAACTTCTTGTACAAGCTGGGTCACAAGGATCATGCACATTACACCAGATTTTGCATACGAAGAGTGCAAAAATCGCAACATTCCCAAATGCATTCTCTAAGAACACACCCACAATTCTCACCCCCCCACACACACAGAGGAAGAACCAGACTAAATCAATCTGTAAATTTTATTTCTCTCACTGTTATTTACTTGTTTGACTTTCCAGTTACGGCAGCTGTCTTCTCCGTTTTACTTTTGAATACTCCTCTGCCTCCCCCGACCATACAGCGACCCCCAGTTTTGTTCTACAGCAGCAATGGAGAGGTTCGATCCTTCCAGCTCTGTCAGATCTGCCTTACTCACCCCCCAAAGCCAGGTGAGGAACACACACTGCAGAAATAATTATTGCTGGGCAGTCTAACACTTTGTGCAAAGACCCAGTCGTGCCAGGAAACGTGCACATCTTCCCGAGGTGCTTGGGTCTTCAAAGCCTCAATCTGATCCATTCCCACTGCCTTGTGACATTTTATCCCACAAAACTTCATATGTTTGTATTGGATACTGAGGTCATTCTTTTTTCACCAAACATGTACACTATTCTAAACAATTTTTAAGGAGAAAATAAGTCACCACACTAACAGCTGTGTATAAAGAGCAACGTAAAAAGGAAACAAAACAAACGAGTTGAGTGTGGAATTGTGTGTTTCATGTTCTCATTAATCAGCATTCCTGGAGGAGGGGACATCCAACACAGAAAAATAGCAAAAATTAAGACTCTCTCCTCTTCTTTGTGAGTCCTCTTAGTTCCTCCTGGATGCTATCCCAGAAATTTGTCATTCTGTGAGTTGAACTTGTTTCACTGTGAGAAAACTTCTAGTATTTATGGTATCCCCATATGGTGCTACTTGGAATATTTCTGGTAGCAAGACATTTTAGGAGGGGCATTTCATAAATAACTCTGTGTTTATCACAGTTATCATGTGTCTGTTTTGCAAGCTTGTCGCTGGCACATGTTAACCACTGCATGGACAGGATGCCCAGCTTACAGCAGTTGATCGTGTGGCCACACAACAAAGCTGTGACAACTACCTTTCACAAGCTAGGGAGGAAGGAGGTGCAAGGAAAAGGGCTTAAAGTTTATAAATGGTAACATTAAGAAAAAAAAAAAAGCTCTGTTTATTTTGTTAGCACTTGCTAGGAAGTACCCTTTTAGAACAGTGCTGTTGCCTGCAAGGTTTTCCCTTGCAAGATTTCCAAATCTTTGAACCATTTGATCTAAATAGTTCATTTCCCTTTATATTTAAAGATATTTTTATTTCTAGAACTGGCAGGAGGACTAGCTATCATGTCCATGCAAAGACATCAGAGATGAGAATTTTAAGAACAGTAGCAAAACTGCAGTGCTCAAAGCTAGCACTACTTCTATACATCTTAATTCCAAGATAGACAACGAAAAGTTGAATTCTCTAGGATATCAATCAAGTATTTACAGCAAACTGCCTTTATACTCTGGGCATTCACCGTATTTTGAGAAAGCCTTGTTTGCAATTATATTTTGGTAAAACCTGCTATTCAATTGCTCTTTCCCCAGAGAAGGAAACCCCCTGAGCCTTTTACAATGAGGACTGTCATTATTTTCCCTGGGAAAAGAAAAGAAATACCAGGAAATCTCACATTGCTAATGTGCAACTTAAGATGAAGGCTGCATTTGGCATCACTAAAAAAGCCCCACCACCTAACAAACCTCGGTCCTGTGGCATTGGTGACTGGCTCAAGGCAGGGTGGGAGCTGGATTCTGACTGGCTGCCAGGAGGCTGCGGTGGCATCTGACTGCCTGTAACACACAGAGAAAAAAGGGAAAATAGACTTGCTTTTAACATTGCAATGCACAAAACCAAGCCTTGCTGCATTTTTCAACCTTTCAATGTCAAAGAAAGTACCAACTGTATAAGGTGAAGACAGAGCTCAACAGGTCTAGTTTTTTTCTTTTTTTTTCCTTCTTTTTCTTCTTTTTTTTTTTTCTTTCTGAAGCCCACGGAGGAAACATGCATAAACATATTTAGCAACAGGCATGGCAAAATGTTCAATTTCATATTGAGCGAGTTCCCAACCTCACCGACATGATCCAATTTATAGCTGCAAATCTCCTGACACATATTTCTGTTAGAGAGTTTAACAAAATCCAAGTCTGCTGAACAATAGGGCTCATCCTGCCGAGCTTAAACTGGCCTCCAGCCAGGCAGACATGGACTGCTGCCAACAATATTACCAATGAAAAATTCAGTCAATACAAAAATGACTAACAACAGTTTAAAAAGTATTTCAATGAATCAGTGGTTTTAATATTATTTGAATGTCCATGTAGAATACAGGAATAAAGAATACTATGTGGTGAAAGTGAAGCATGTTTGAAAGAGATCAGACAGAAAAGGGGTATCTCATTATTCAAATAAAAGTAAAGGGAAGATATTTGCTTAGTAAAATACCCATCCAGTACAGACAGACCCATTTTTATGGCCTCGTTCAGAACACACCCACACAGTTTATCCACTGCTGCCTACCCACCTGAAGAAGAACAGCACTCACAGTGCTGTCTGGGAGGCTCAGGACACAAAACGTTCCCTTTCAATATTACTGGATAGTAATATTGAAATAATAGCTTATCGCACTGATGCAAGTCACTCCTCCGGGTCACCATTCAAGACCGTGTCAAGCAGGGGGGGGTCTATGCTACCACCCCTGCACTGCTACAACACCCCAACGGCTTCGTGCCCAAGAGCCAACCTGCCTCAGCCCGAGCAGGAGTAAGAACAAGGCTTGGATGTGCCCTGGGACTCCTCTCTGCTGCTGCTCTGACACACGCCTGCTCTTGACAGCCCAACCGGCTTGAAGACCACCTCAGGTTAAGCAGTGTATACATACTTTAAGCATTTAGACACTGTAGTGACGAGTGTGGTACAAATAGCAGCAGACAGATATATACTCCTCATTGTCAGAAACTGCTCAGATTGTTTTCCATTTGAAAGAAATGGAAAGAATAAAAACACAGGCAATAGATTTGTGCCTGCTGAGACTCATTTCCTCCTGCTCAGCAGCCGCCCCTCCGCAGTGGCGGGAGCGAGAATCCGGCGGCTGGTCCTGGCGCTGGGAGCGGGGCTGGCGGGGGTGCAGCAGGGGCTGCTCTTTCTTTAGAGGGACGGAGGGCCCCAAGCTGGATGTAAAACGCGGGAAAGCAAAGGTGTCTGCTCTGCCCCATCCACCTCCCAGCCTCAAAGCAACTGGTTCTCGGCACCGACTCTAAAGAAAGGCCAGATTGATAAAGAACAAAAAGAAAATCCGTAAAATGCGGAGTGTAAGCACTGCCTAGCTATTCAGATGAGGTGCGTTTGCACTAAAAAACATGACAGTCAACATTACGGGAGCAGCTGTGACAACTGTCTCAGAGATGCAAATGCTGGACTAGAGGCAGAATTGCTCCTCCAAAAGACCAAACGTGCCACTCAGCGCCCGAGGCTTTGGGATCCACGGCCCATTCACGAACTCTAAGGCATATGACAATAATATTCCGGCTTATGTTTTGATGTCACTCCAGAGCGGGCTGTGGAGACGGTAAGTGCCTGCATTATAACAAACGCCTTCTGCTTGACAGGAAGGATTCAGTGACTCAAGACTGTAAACAAACAGCGATTCCGTGTTAACACCGGGCACTGCCACTTCCCCTCTGTATGCCCCAGGCACTGTTATCAGACACAATACTTCAAGCAGATCCAAACCATCTATGATTTTTACAAATGCTTACAAAATAATAATAAAGGCAGGGGTAGCCCTGACTGCACCACACAGCTCCCAGCGGGATGCCCCATTAGGTGGAGGCTTGGCAAACTCTGAGAGACATTAACAGTGCACGGAAGATCTACGCTAGGCAACGTATTTTGAATACATTTATACATGGTCTTTAATTTTTTACATTGATAATAACTTCAGCTATCTGGCAGCAGCCTTATCCAGCACAGGCAGATGTGCAAGCATGGACTGGGGAAGTCAAAGGCTAGAACAGTGCCTGTAAAACATGCTACGCAGAATCATTTTCATCTGCATCCTTAGGGAATGTAGACTCAGGAGTTTTGCAAATTTGTTGAAATTATCAGCCCCTGTAAACCTTAATGCTATTTTATTAGTTCACTTTTGTAAGTTTACTTCTGATTTTTTTTCTGTATTAAAAAAACTTTAAAGCAAAATTTTTGTTTCACAAAGGAAAACAATTTCGTAAACGAGACCAACTCCACACATATTCTAACAAGTAAGGAACTTGCAAAAGAAGTGGCCATTATGGTAATTATCAGTGGATGCTACAAATTATCCAGGTGCTGGACATGAAAGTATCGCACCAAAATGTTTTCAGTCGAACTGCCGTTTTATCCTTAGAAGTGATCTGAAAGGTAAAAGGAGGTTAAGCACCCAAATACCTTTGAAGACTTGAACTGAACTCTTAATTTGGGTATCTAACTCCTATTGATTGGGAGCTGATGACAGGACTTTAAAAACCTTTGAAGATCCTGTCTGCCATGCTTTTTAAGTTTCTTTGTCATGAAAAGAAATGACCTTAAAGATTTTCCATTTCTTTCCTTTAAATGATATTAATCCTTCTCTCTTTCAACCAGTATTGTAGTTGGGATTCTTGGAAGATACTTTAAATAATACATGAACAGACTTTTGCATTTTATTAGGGAAGGAAAACTTCTACAAAAGAAAAACAACCACTTTTCTTTTTAAACATAAATTTTACAGCTATTTAAGAGAGGAAAAAAGCCCAACAATTTTTTTCACTGACGGACTATTGCCTCCTTTGAGCCGATGATACACAGAGGGAAGTTTAAACAGGGATGACCTTTTCCCCACGTTTTGTATCCTAAGTATTGTTGCCACATTGGCGAGACACTCCACCTGCCAAAACTTACGCAAAGTGAATATGTTTCACTATATTTTTATTATGCAAAATCACAGCAAATACAATAATGCGTGTTAAAAGAGTAGATGCTGCCACACTAGTTCTTTCACCCAGATTTAACAGAGGAGCAAAATGGTATTCCAATTTATATAGCTATCTTGTAAAATTAGTTGTTAAAACTACTAAAATCAGCAGCCTACCCAATATCATATGTCTGCTATTTTTTCAAAAAAAAGTAAAGTCAGTTGAAGAGGTGACAGAATTTAAAAATGCTTAATAGCACATGCTTTTAAACATTTTGCATGAGATTTTGAAAATCTATGCTTGTAATAGAATCAGGAGACTCTGCACCACACCTTGGGAAAAGATGGATTGAGAAAAGTACTAAATGGCGATTGCGTTACGACTACAACCATGAAATCTGTGGTTAAAGTGTAAAAAGCAAATTCCTTAGAGACAACATAGCAAGAAAGAGCAGACCTTTGATATCCTGCTGAGGAGGGGTCCTTACGATGAATTACAGCCAAAATCAGTAACGTTTTGAAACTTGCTGAGGGCTCTCTGCTCCCATCACTGTAATGACACTGGAGGATGCTCAGCAGTGGTACCCTGTACCAGGTTGGACAACACCTCACTCAATTGTGCCTGAACAACTGAATCAAGAAAGCACTTCAGTGATAACAGGTTCCCCCTGGGAAATTACTAGTTAAGGAGGGATATCAGCACAGGAATTTTAAGATGCATGAGGAACTGCGAAACCGGAGGGCGGGGGACTGATCACAGCCTGTGTGGAAAGGGGAACAATTAGGCTGGAGGAAAGGTGAAAGTTAAAGATCTTGTGAGTTGTCCTTGGGACAATTCTCAGTCTAATTTGGGAATTAAAAGCTAGGACTGGATTAATGACATTGGCTCATTACAAAGTAGGGAATCTCCGTCAATACAGAAGATTATCAAAATACTGAGAAACCAGATCACCTTTTGGGCTGGAGTAACAAAGATGCTAAATTTTATGCTTACAGACCAGAAATAGGCCTTCTCCAAGTGAAGAGCTGTAGGGTTACCAGTTAGAAATGACAGAAAAAAAGGAAGGAAAATTGGACCATATTTGTTGACCTATAAGTAGTTGTAACCTACAAACGGTTATAACAAACCATTTACTGTCACCCTGAATCAAACAAATGTATTATTAGGATGAATTAGGAGAATTGTTTCCAGTAGAGGTAAGGAAACATAACGCCATTGCTGATGTGTCACAGACAAAACCAGAAAGCCTAATGCTAACTGGAACGGGAACCGAGAACGGCTACCAGCATGATGTGACAGGAGGCTGAAAGAGCCAGTACTATTTAACATGGCAAAAACTAAAGCTGTGATTTTGTGACTTCTGGTTAAAAGTGTACTTGCAGCTAACTATCAGGGAGGAAAAAGAGCATGATGTTTAGGATGATAATCAAACTATTACTGGAATTTGAAACAACTTCCTTTTAGGAATAATGAGGTCCAGGAAACCTAGTGATTAAGATGAAATCTGATAAAATAATGGGATTATATCACACAGTCGATGTGACAGTAAAGGCTCACAGACCGGAAGGGACATTCTGGGTCTTGGATCCCTCCATTAGAAATAAAATATCATAAATAGGCTTCTATAAGGGATTGTTTTAAATGAGCTTTTCAGGAAATTGGAAGTGAGGTGCAAATGACCTCAAAGGAAAGAAATTTTTCTATGGGTAGCATGAAGGGAAACTGGTCATGTGGTTTGTGTTATCTCTCTCATCTTACAAAGCCTATGACCTCTTAGAAGAAAGATTATTTTCTTCCTTAATTTATGCATTGTAACTAAGCTTCCTGTTGTATCAACAGTATTTTTTCAATGACTTAGTCAAGTAAAAAGCATATCCCCCCCCAAATTAAGATGCACAAACTATTAAAACCTCCCTCATATCCAGACAGTAACCTGAGCACAGATGCTTTAAAAGGCCAGCAACATGAGGACCCTTTCAAATACAACAGCCGTGGTCCCACTGAGCCACTCTGGAGGGGGAAACGTGGAGTCAAGTGTGCTCAAACCAAGCCTCCTGGCTCTACTTAGCGCTGCAGCTAATAACCCCTTGCCAGTGACAGCAGCGCTGGTAGTCCACTGCTGCCTGCTCACCGAGATGATTTCCACCTCTCCGACATGGGAGCTTGGGACCAAGCCCGGAGCCCTCCCGCCTTGGGATGCTTTTGGTGGCTGGCTGCGTGGCTTGCTGAAGGTGAGATTGCAAGAGGCTGATTTGTTCCGCTGCAGCAATGCAAAGCGTCTGTAAACATGAAGATTATCAACTTAAGCCAGATTTATGGATGCTCCACATTACAAAAAGTTATCAGGATTGTTGCTGGGCCTGGCCCTGGCCCTGATTTTCCATATTACCTCTTAAAACAAATGCATCATGCTCCGAAGACACGAGATTCCCTAACACACACGAAAAACCCCACTTCTCTTCTCATGGAAGTATATAATTCTCAGACTATTAATCCTTAAAAGTTACGCTCCACCTTCTTTTTCATATTTGTGTTACATTTACCACATCAGGGACTGGGTTGTGAGCAAGTTCCAGAGATGTCACTGTAACCTAAGTGCTAAATTTCTCCCAAACCTGCATTAAAAAATCCAACACTGAGCTAAGGTGTCCTGCAGAACCCTAGCTCTGACTTTTCTCTACACACATGCAATGGCAATAGCATAAACATCTTAATTTCATGACCAGGAGCTACTTGTTTGACATGATACAACACTTAATTCAAAGCAAAGTTGACACTGAGAGGATGAGGTAGCTATTCAATATTTTGTTTCATCCTCATCATTCAGTGTGTAGTCCCAAGGTATTACGGAACATCCAAATGTCACCCTCACTACAGAATAATTCATTGTATTATGGACTTTTTTTAAAAAAGAGAATTAAGTAGCTGAAACTGAGGTCTGCCAAATTAGACATCCAAGTTTTATTCCCAGCTTGTGTAACCTCTGAGTAAGGTATGAAGACTTTCAACAAATACTCAGGAGTATAAAGTGAAATAATTGTTTGTCCTGCCTAAACTGACATCGGGCTGAGTGGCAAGGAGCAGGAAAGCAAATATATTGCCCCCCCAAGGCCAAAGCTCACTTTGCTTGGGAAGGGAAGGGAGAGCAGCAGCCACCGCAAGAGGATCCGTTTCATCCACGCCCCATCCAGAAGTCACCTCTGTGTTCGGACTGAAGTGAAGCACGGCACACCACAGCATTTTTTCCTGAGATTTTGGCAACAAGCCCACAGCGAGCTGTCAGTGGAAATCTTCAAAAGGCTGCGACTCACCCGAATAATGAATGGATTTCCAGTAGGCCACAGCAAGCGCCTGTCTGCCTGAGGACTATTCCTCTCCAACAAATTTCAAAATCCTGCTGCAAACCAGGAAGGCACTGGAGCTCCTCAAAAGTAAGGATGCATCACTTAGTTATTTACATAAGCGAAGGCACAAGTCGGTCTAAATCTAGGGATCGCTGCTTCTCTGTCCTCAATAACACCCACCCCAGACCTGTAATTTCACTTTAGAGGTATGAGAAGTTTCCTTTGGGGGGATCAAATTCTTCCTGCTTTTACCTCTGCCTAGCTCTGCGTTCATTTAATGCGTGATTGCCATTAAGCTGGGGACAGCTCCCAGCCCAGGATATTTCTGCTGGAGGTCGATCCAGAATGGTGCAGCCCAGGATAGCAACCAGTTAAATCTGTTCTAATCCCCGCATTCAGAAATGGTGGCTCACAGCGGCTGGCAGGCAGGAACTGAATACAGCAGGCAAGCTCGTATTTCTCTCACCAGGCCAAATTAATAAAAACAAAACCTGATTTCTCCTTCTCGTTCTCTTGTTCTTCCTGCTCCCCAATATTTTTCCTCTTTCAAACAAATTTTTTTTTTTTTTGAGAAGCTTAATGTTTGGCTGCCTTCTGAAGAAACGGGCACAGTGACAGATGAAAGGCCGTATTCATCGCCTAATTCAGAATAGGGAAAAACCGACTGCTGTGCATTTAAGATTCTAACAACCTTGCAATTTTGTATAGCCGTTTTCCCCAACCCGTTCTTTTGAAGAAATCTGCTTTTATTCTGTTAATAACTAACCACAGTTGCAGCAGCATGGATCCGATTAGCAGTTCTTACGCTACAAAGGAGAGGGGGGGGAGGGCTGTGAACAGGGTTGCCAATTTGTCCACCTGGGTCCCCAGGAGAAAGATTAGATGAGGCGCTTGCTCCTTTCTTCCCCACTCGCTCGCTGCTCTGCACTAGACAGACCTCTTCAAAGCTCAGCCACAGACTTCATTTCCCCCCCCCCCAAAGTCTCATTTAACCGCCCCTCCGCGTGTTTTGCACTCTGTGTCACCACAGCCCTCCAAAGCGACGGCGTGAATTGGGATGAGAGGGGCTGGGAGAGGCTGCGGCTGCAGCTTGCCCAGCGCTTTCTCTCACACCTCTACGGGGCCTCTGAATTGCTTTTAGATTTCGTAAATTACATTTTCTTAAATTCGTGCAAACCGTTGGAAAAAAGTGTCTGCGTTCTTCAGGGAACGATCTAAACCCTGTAATCACGCCGTATTTTTTTCCTCTGTCCTTTTAAGCCTTTCATAAAAATCATAGTTTTGCTTGCATTTAGACTGAAGTACAAGATTGCAAAGTGTTGCATGGATTCAGTCATTCGTAATTACTTGGGACACGACATTACATGTTTGTTAATGCAAAAAGCATATGCTTCAGCTAGAGAAAAACAATCTCAATTTCTTTATAAAATGTCAATTAACCAGAATATAAAACTGTAATTGATGCAAGTGCTAAATATCTAAAAGCTCTTAACAAAGAATAGGGTAGCATTTCTTCCCTATATTTGGCTCATTTCTTCCGTCCAGAAATGAAACCTACCCTGCCACACACCTGAAACTTAAAACTTCAGAATTCCATTTAGGGAGTTAATCCAAGTTCCAAAAGGAAGAATTTTTCATTATCAATGCTCATTCTCTAGACTGCGTTTATAACTACGAGAAGAGTTTTTCTCTAAGCTGCTCCTTATTGTCTCTACTATTTTTCAGAGCCTGAGAAGCACAACAAATGTAGAAGACATATACTTCTAGTATTTGCCACCTAATAAAAACCTTAACTCCTAATTTTAACATTGCCAAATTCTAACAAAACCATGTATCAACTTTCATTTACAATATTTGCAGTGTGAAAACATGCAAGATACCAAAGAAAGGGTGAATGTGAACTGAAATTGCTGTGTCTTATCCATATTTCTTTTCCCTGGATCCAGACACAAGTAAGAATTGCTCAGAATAAATATTTACCATCAGGCAGCATTAACTCGAAAGACCAGCAGTGATGGAGTTTCACTCCTCCCTCCTATTCCTGACTCTCTCAAGTTCAGGCAAGCAGGTGGAAATTGGAGCAGCGCTGATATGTGGCATACAGCTATTTTGCTAGTCCTGCCTGCTGCTTCTCATAGCAGCCCATTGCCTGTGATTAACAGGTGTTTTAGTAGCAAAATGTATGTGTGCTCATTAATATTATCCTGAAAAGGAACAAACTCTTAGATAATCCAGTTTTTCTTACTGCGTTATATTGCATATTACACAGGCCCAGTCTCAACGGTTCTTGGGGACGGGGAGAAAAGACCAAGTTGAATGCATAAAGGATAAAAGCACCTTGAGGCAAACCCACTTCCAAAAACCATTTGGTGGGTCTGATCTTCCTGAGGACAAGACCTATCATGCCATATTTCATCTCACCCAACAATGATAAGCTCCAAAGATCGGTGCAGATGCGGAGCAATTCTTCATGTATTTTTAATCAACTAAGAACTTTCATCCGGCGAGCTTCCTCTGCAAGGTCACACACACCACGCACGGCCACGTGCCTCTCATGCAGTTCGCAAACGCCAACTTGCATGTCAGCTTCTGTTTGGAAGGGGGAGTATCAACGTTAGCAACCCCTGGTTATATCATTTATAAACATGCAGATGTGGATTATTAAAGATTAATGCATTTTGGGATTGGTGTCGGCATTCCGTTTGTCTCACGCCGAAACCAATTCTGTTCTTCATTAGTCAACGACAACCCACATCACCCTGTTGTGGAAGAGAAATCAAAGGTGCAAGCGTGAATTGAGAATAAATGATGAAACTGATTACTAAGAAACTTAACGGCTGTAATCAATCAACACATCACAATAATTTGAGTCCACTGCTATCTGGAGATGGAGAACAAACAGAAAAGCTCGCTGTCGGAGTGAGTTGTTCTTTTGCGTTTGCTTTCTAAAAGCCCACTTTGCAATTTGACTTCCATATCTACCCACGGAGCGATGCTGTCAAAGGGCCGTTCAAATCTTTCAAACCACAGCTCAATCTGCATGAATTCTGTCCCTAAGGAGGAGGGAGAATGTCATGCTTTTCATTAATTTTTAAAAAAAATGGTTATCTGGAGGTAGTGGAAATGTTCTTTTTTTTGAGGCTAAATGGCTATTTTCTAGCTGGCCCAGAATTAATTCAAGCCATCTTTGCAATTGTTCAGGTTCCTTCTAAGGAGGGACACACCACGTATCTGTCTAGTCAAGTCTGACACTAACTATGAAGCATGAAGGCTGCTTTAAATATCTCTAATGGCAGTGATACACGGTCCATGGAAAAAACTGAAAACTGCAACAGCTTATCCCATCACAGAAACCAAACCACTTACGACATTTATGCTCTATTTTATCTAGGTATAACAACCATCTGTCAACAACAACAAAAACATACTGACGGAAACGTGAGAGACACTTCCCATTCGCTCATCAATCACTGCTTAGTATTGCAAAGGATGAGGGAGTGAAAGACAACCTTTTAATTTATGATAATACACAAATTAATGCCCTATTTGGCAACACAAAGAAGGAAAGAGAATCTATGTTTGTGTAGCCAAATAATGACAGAATAAAAACCCCCAAACGTTCAAAACCAAATACACACTGTACTAAATTTCTTGACAAAAATCTAAGTGGGTTGAGCAAAAAAGTTAGAAAGAAATGTAGAGGTTAATGATTCAGTGTAAACAATAATTGTCCAAGGATAGCCTTATAGTATACATCTAAACCTAACAACAAACATACCTGTCAAATGTTGGCTGCTGTGGTTAAGTATATTTGGATTTTGTTATGTGAACCAGAGCACATGCATAATTATGCAAAAAATTTTAATTGGATTTCAACAGCCGTCATACTCTAGGTGGATTTGTACCACCACGGGGTTACCGGTGACTCACAGAGCTGAAGAAGTGGCCTGCCGTAGGCGTGCTGCCACGGCGCGCTGGCCGCATGGCAATTGCCGGGATGGTAAAAACAGGCCTGGCAGGAGCCAACGAAGGAGACAAATCAGGTGCGGGGCAGAGGACGGCTGTGGGGATGCGGGTGCTACCAATCTGGCCGTCTGGGTGAGGTTTACAGGAAGCGTTTGCAGGGTGCCGGACGTCCCTCAGGGCCATGCTCCTCAGACCCTGCAGGATGTTCAGGCCATGGGACAAAAATGTTCATCACTGGCTTACACCGCAATTAAACACCGAAACGGAAATGCGTGACCGTGAAATATAAACATTGATAAACCAGATTTTAAGCAAGTGAAAACACTTAAAACTAAACCCCCAAAACTACCCCTAGAAATAACCACCCAAGACACGGTGGTTTTAGTGATTTATTGTTTTTTTATCTGATGCTTAACTTAGAGCCGATGAAAACCAGCAGGTTGATGTCGCTGGAATATGAAACCCTCTGTCATCAGGAAAACCTAACAGGAGGAACTCAAACAGCGTGTCTGTCTCGTTTCATCTCCTGCACCTGTTCCAGGAAGACCACCTCTGCAGAGAAGGACACCTCCCTGATCCCTCTGGCCAGACAGTGACTACAACAGCAGTTTTGATAGTGCCTTTTGTCGCACGGGCTCTCCTCAAGAAACTAGACTGAGACTATTTAGTTATTTCATGAAGCCCTGAGACAACAGATTATTCATCAGTTGTGACCTGGGCTGAATTCTAATAGGTATCACAGGTTAGATGCTCCGTATGCTAGAAGCAATGCCTCCAGCTATATGCCTTACAATTTGCTTATTTTTCGTCAAAAGACAGAAAAACTCTAACTGTTGTTCAAACCCTTCAAAAGAAAGGGTTTTAAACTACTGATATGTGAAACATTTCATTTGTAAGCATTCTAGATTTGCAAAACTGCTGAATAGATGTTTTGTGCGCTAGCAGTGATTAAGAGCATAGCTACGTCAATGGCATTTCGTGTTTTGTTTTTTTTTTCTGGTCCGGATGCCAACGAACAGCATGCATCTTCCTTGCAACAAGCTGTTGCAAGATTTTTGCCTCCGGAGAAGCCAAGGGGGAAATATTGATAGATGTGTTAAAATAATCTTTCTAGACAGGGGGACCATATTCATTTTACAAGGATATAATCCCTGTTCCTGTTTCACAATTATTTTAGGGTATCTGTAAAACTTCAACAAAAAATACAATGTTACAAATTCATTTTCATATGGTAGTCTTCTCTCCCTCAAATAATGTTTGAAAAGACTCCATGCGGTATAACACACCAATAGTGGTGGTCAATGGAGCAAGCATGTGGAATAGCTCAATCCCAAGCAAAAGATTTTTCCAAATTCTTGTTTAAAACAAGATCTGTCCGATCAGCTTGTCTTACTGCAGCCACTTCTGGAAACAGTTCAACTCTTAGGCTTCACCTTTCATAAGGCATTAAAGAAACCATTGCTCCTATTCAGATTTTTGCATTAAAATGTCCTTTTCGACTAGGATAGACTATTGCTCAGTTTTTTTCTTCTCTCAGCATTTTGGTCAGTCTAGTCTATCCATACATTGACTACTAAAATGCACACCAAGGCAAAATTTCCTGTTACAGCTCTCTCCGGGCATCCCATTCCTCTCTTGCTTCTTTTTAGGTGGAGTGCTAGCCGTAATTCTGATGGGTCCTGGACCAGCCAGCTAGCTGATCAATACAGAAGGGGAAGACCTCCAGGTTTGCAGAGAGTAGAGTTGATCATTGAATGGAACAAATCCATTGCTTCATATAATTTCCAGAATTAAAAATGTGGGACTTTTAATCAGAGGAGGGTGCTGACCACCGGTCAGCATTAGTTAAGGTGACTGGCAATAACATTCCTACGTGAGAGTATCCACACATGGATTTCTTCCTGGAAATTATAACTCCAGCTGTATCCAAGCTCCTTGGTGAAAGAAGACATCAACACAATTCTAATAAAAACTACAATGATGCTTAACAGAGTGAAAATAAGCTTGTTTGTTCAGAAAGTAAATGTAATGTCTTAAAAGTGCAAGTCAAAATACTGATCTATGTGAAAAAATACTTTTACATATTTCTAAAGATGGCATTTGCTATTCGTTATTAGTATAGTGTACCTTTCTCTTCTATACAGATAAAAATTGATGCAGAGGTTTAAAAAGAATATAATCTATTAACTTGTACAAAATCTGCTTGCCCATCATGGGTTAAAGGATTCTTGGCCTATCAGCAATCTTCCACAGAACTCTTAATATTAAAAATTTTTGCTGCTTACACCGCAAGGGAGAAAGAGCTGACAAAAGCCTTTGGCCAGTGAGATCAAAATTGGGGATGTGGGGGGGAGGGAGAAAGGGGAGCTTATTTACATTTTTGCTTTGTTAGTAAACTGTAATGGTTAGAGCAGGAGGGGAAAAAAAAAAAAACGGCAGAAAAGTGAAATTAACAGCCACTAAATCTTCTGGCAACAGCAGTGCATTTTGATGATGTGCTGCGTCAGCTTCCACTAATGGTTTAGGGTTGAATCAGGCACAGTTCAAGACCCAAAAGCAGTGCAGGGCATCACATCTCATTCTTTGGAAGAACACGTACCCTAATTATGAAGATAGCTACAAAAAGAAGAGATCAGGATTTCTGGCAAAGCAGAATAATGATGTACTTAACAGGAAATCAGAATGCCATTTTGAATCCCTAAAAATCATAAAAGAGTAGGATTCAGTCCTGTAATGAATGTGCGTCTGAACGAGAAGTGTTACCATTTTGAGAGAAACCTCTTTTTCCAAACAAAACCCACCAAAGTTGCTTTTTCTGCTCTTAGGGGTTAATCTCCCTGCTCTATTCCAGCAATGCGAATGGAAACAAAGGCTGTATATGTGTGTGCCACTTACCACACGAAATATCCGTCCAGTATTTCAGAGAGCACAGGAAGGAAATGCCCACTGAGCTAGGGACGTGCCAATGTCAGTGCTGCCTGTGCCAGTCCGTTCCCGTCAAATTCGCGGCGTGCGGCAGAAAGCAAGGCGGGGCGGCGGGCTTGCGGTGGGGTGGGGAGACAGCTTAAACAGGCAGTGGAAGAGAATCAGCCATTTGGGAGGTTTAACAGGGGGCTGTTTGTTTGTCTGCCCTTTTGATGTTAAATTAGTCGTCAATTTTGTCGCAAGGAAGGAGGCATCGGGAAAAGGATGCTTCTCTTCCAGTAAACCCTGGGAAAGCAACACCTTTATTTTAACGGCCTTCCCACCAAGAACCCCCTGCCACATTTTGGCTTTCCCTAGCCATAGCTATCAGCAACACAACAGCTGCTCATTTTACAATGACTTGCTGGAGAGAGAATGATTGAAAGAGCCAATCTATGTCACATGGAGAAGCTGTGGCACAACATTGCAGGAGGTAATAGGAGAGGAATGAGGTCAGAACAAACAAGGGTAGGGTGAGAACGGAGAGGAAAATAGCAGCAAACAAAATTATTAAAAGCAAGATGCTGTACTACACAATCTATGCTTAAAAACGGCCACAACCTGAACGCTGCAAACAGCCACAGAAATGCAAACGAGCTCTGTGTTACTTTTTCATCGGGTCTCGTGAATATGGCTGATCAAAAAAGCTACCAAAGTCCTCGTAGCGAAGCACAATGGTGGGAATACACTTAGGTGAAGGCACAGTCTAATTCATACAGCCTGAAAGCCCCAGCACCTGGCGGCGTCCCACTAGTCGCAGGGTTTTCAATAGCAGCCTTGCTCGTGTCACTTTGTAGCTTGAGAAACGCAGCAGCAGCAACGCTACCGCAGCTGCCCAGCTCCCCTCTGGAGCGCGCTGTGTCAGCTCACGCCTGGGAGTTCACTTTTAGCAAAAAGAGTTGCAGAGACTGGGAGCTCGCCCACACCGGGGAACCAGTGGCCAGCGATTTTGATTTAGTGCCATTCATAAAAATCCTTCCTGAGGAAGAATTGTTTTTGTGTTACCGCAGCAGACCAGAAAACCACCACGCAAAATGGTGGCACGGTTTGTATGAAGAGGTAATACTTTTCACTAGGCCAGTCACAAAAATGAGCTTTTGGGCTCAGCTGAAGTGATGAAGTGATTCTGACCCTGACCTTTGGGCACACACCCCTTCTATTTTTACCCCACTGAGATCAATTGGTTTCATAAAAGTTATTACTTTCCCCCACACACTGTCCTGTTCCCATCCTTATCTACCAAGGCTACAATAAAGATATTTTCAACATCACAACGTTCCTTCCCTATTCAGCAATCAGGCTGCTAAAATGCCAATCCATTTACTTGCCTGAGTCTGACTGTGGGAAAATGTTACCTTCCAGCAAGGTGGACTATCTGGCTTCACCCAACAACAGGGATGGGCTTCTGTGCCGCATACTGGGAAATAACGCTTCAAGTACAAAGCTACCATACTGCACATAATGCAACTACTCCAGTCCTGCCGCTGTCCCTGCTATTCCTGCCCCACCTGAGCATGTGCTGCCGGTCAGAGCGGCTGGAGAGGGAAGAAGTAACTGCAGGGCACACATGCAGCATCAGGGCTTGACACGCTCAGGCCACATTTAGTATGCAACCTTCCTGCGTGCACTGAGCTTACTCCCCTTTGCTTATCTAGTTTAACCTCTGTATACAAACAGGCAAGTACATTTTACACAGATACCTTTGTATTAAATACCGAAACACACGCTACTCACTGAATTTTAACCTGCATTTGGTTTACAGCATATCTAATGAATAGGCATCACTGGTTTTGTTTCTTTTAACTGAGCTCCATGTTGATTTTTTGTGGTTTTGTCAGCAACTGATGTTATCACTGGGGTAATGTCAGCACTCTCCTACTCTTAGGAATTACCCTAGTATTCAAAATGTCGGAAAATAATAAAAAAACTTCAGCGTCAGAAAGAGAATAAACTCATCTGAAATACCAAATACACATTGCTGCCCGACCCCCTGCAAGTAACGTGCCAGATGGGTGGGGGCAAGGTAAGAACTGGAATTAATGCATGCCTTTTTTTCTTCCGGGTATCTTAACAGATTTCCACAAACTTATGAATGTACATGAATGACCATGTGTCATACTCTGTGTGGCACAAGAGAGCAAGTGGCAAGCATGCCACTGGCATTTCAATTATTACTGGTGGGGCTGGATTCCTACTAACTCATTGACCTTTGTAAATATTAAGAAATATCTCATACAATATTCTGTACTCATGTCCAAAATTACATTATCACAATACAAGGTTGGAAAATCTTTGCCTCATCCTACGGGTCTGAAGCCACCATATAAGTCCAAGAGCCAAACCCAACAAAAATACACAGTCAGAACAAAAAAGGGACCCTGCAAGTAGTAAAGAGTAATATGTGACAGATAGAAGACACACAAACCAAATATAAAAATTAAGATCAAGCAGTTCCATTGATCAATAATAAAGACCTTTATCAAACACACGTGCGGAGTCAAGTTCTGAATTTTGAGCGATCCGAAGGCTTGGCAGCTGAAATTTAGGTGGAATTTTTCCTCTAAGTATGCATTTTTACAGAAAATGCAAGATTCTCAGAAAATAAAAAGAATTTGGAATACAGGAGTATTTATTTGTCTAATAAACCTGTCTATCGGTTTAATTTTGTTTGTTGGCACAAACTTACCTGGAATACTTGCTGGAGAAATGGGACCAGATCTCGACTGGTTGCTTCCAACGGGAGAGCCTACAGGGGAAGGTGACGGGCCCCCAGGGATGCCAGAGAGATGTGGAGAAGCATGAGGGGAGAACGGAGACTGTGCAGGGTTGCTCTGCTCCCCTTGGCTGCTCGTAGAGCCTGACGCGCTAACGGCTGAGCTCAGGGTTGCTTCGGTTCCAGTAGGCAAGTCGTCAATGGATCCAGATAAATCCTGAGGAAAAAGGAAAAAAAAACGTAAGTAGTCGTACGAACTAATACTCAGGCCACAGGACTCGAGAGCTGGCATGGCGATGAGGTCCGTTTGTTTACTTATTGCAGCAGATAACCAGGAGGTTGTCTTTAACGTTGGTTCGTGTAGTTAAATGATGGCAGAAAGCGAGGATGGTATGTACAATTCTCCGCTTAATCTCTAATTCTTTCGAGAAAAAGAACAAGCAAGGGCAACAAATGAATTGGAACCAAATTCACTCAACATTGAATTTAACCTTTTCCATCTGGATTAAGCTTTCAAAATTAATCCCACAAATTCTGCCTGAGCATACTAAAACTAATGAAAATGATACATCAGTTTCACTTTCACACAGTATTTCATTTTGGGGTTTGCTACCATTACAATCACAGCTTACACACTTCACTCTCTAAACCATCATCACCAAAACGAGAGAAGACGGGTATGAAATACGCAGCCCTTGTAACACACGTGGAGCTCCTTCACCTTGCCAAAGAGACACAACAGGCATTGCCCTCAGCAGCAGCAGAGGACCTGCCAGCCACCCAGAAGCAAGGCAGCTGGCTGCTTCTCTATTTCCATCAAATACCAGTTTGACCAGTGTACAATTCATACTTTCTCTTCAGTTTCATTTGAATACACTGCAAAACAGTCGCTCCCTTTTAGTTTGTAACTGCTGCATTTTCAATGAGAAATTTCCTCCGTAGGTCAAAGCACGTCCGAATTCTAACTACGAATTGCTGGGCATATTCCCTAAAATTGTAACATGGGCGTTATACTAGTCTTTGGATCCGTGGGAGTAATTTGGGGTTTTTTTTAAATCATTGTAAAGTAAGATATGAAAAACCAAAAAGGCTGTGACAAACCAAGTGTGTGCCCCTTAACAGTCAGGAAAAACGCTAATTCCTAAGCACCACAGAAAAATCTCACACAAACTGAAACGCAGTTTCAGGCAGCTGTGCTTCCGCGCCTATTGGCAAGGCACAAGCAAAGGAGCACGTTACTGTTTCTATTAGTGAATTAAGGCACAAACAAGAGGCAGAGAGCTAACTCACATATAAACCAGGTCATTAAATCACCTTTGGGGCTTCCAATAACAGGGACGACAGAGCGCGTTACTTTGGCTGATACTGACGTCACCTGTCTGGCTCACGCAAGCGGTTGCACCGTAGACAACGGGACCCGTCACCCGAGCAGCACAAAAAGAACCGGGCTCTGCCTGAGCAGAGAGCCCAAGAAGCAAAGCCTCACTGCTCCCTGATTTTCATAACAAAAAATGCAGTTCTTTTCAGAACTTGAATGAAAGTATTTAGAGTAAGAGTGCTGCCTGATGCTGACTACCTCAGCTACGAGGGGGGCTCACAGCCAGTCTCCCCTAACAGACAGACACAGCCAATCTTCCAAGGCACAGAAAGAGTAGGATTAACACTTTAAAAACCAATCACATTCATCAGAAGCCACGTAGAATGCTACGTGTTATTCCTCCTTGTGCATAAAGGTAGTAAATACAACTCACCCGACCTCTCTGCAAGACACCTTGCAGACCTTATTTCCAGTGAATTTCCACAAATACTTCAGGCAGAACTCTCACCACAGGTTAATTTTGCTTTTTCTGACAAGCACAAAATTGTACGTGTATTTCATTTGGCATATGAAAAGCAAAAATTAGTTTGAAACTTCAATCTATGTGTGGACTCTGCATTCACTCAAGAGTAGACTTCCAAATCCCTACAAATGGAAATTTAATTGTGAAATGGGCAATAAACGATTTTCATTGTTTCTTTTTTGAAACTATTAACTGTAGAAAATGTAAACAAGAAATAACACCTTTTGATACTGTATAGAGCGATGCTAGAGATTTTTCACAGTAGAATGTATTTGGCAAACAGGTAAGCAATTACTGCTTTTCCATACATAATATGGTATTCTTCTAAATGGAATCAAATCGCTGCTGTCGTGATGTGTAACAAATGCTGCAGGAAGTGCTGATAAAACAAATGCTGCTGAAAAGCATATAATAAACCCCTGAAAACCGAATGTAGCAGAATAGAGCCTACTCTAAAGGAATACAAGTTCTGCATAAAAAAAAGATAGGCACCCAACTGACAGAAGATATAGAAAACACAGGGTTTTCCATTTAGAATAACAAAAATGTTAAAAGGGCATTTGGATTAAAGCTTTCATTTGCTTCGGCAAGCCACGAAGTACTTGAAAAACAAACACGCCAAAATAACGAAAAGCCATGAAGCAGTTAGCCCTATCCGTGATGAAATATATCTGTTGTTCAGAGACCAAGGCAAAACCTGACCCCGCTCCCCACAGCATCTCCCCAGCTTGCTGAGCGTGCGCGTGGGGAAGAACTCGGGGACGGGAACGAAGTTCACTTTTCCCATCAAGTCGCATCTGACTTCTCCAGCCTCCCGTGGGGGTGGAGTGATTGAGAGTCCCAGGCGTCTCCTCAAGTGCCTGCCTTCCAAGGATTTCCTCGTCGACCTGATGCAATTCATTCACAAAAGCGGAAAAGAAAGGAAGAGGAAAGCTTGCATGATGCCAGCCTATTTAAAGAGTGACGCTATGCCACCCCCTGCCAGCGCCGGTGGGCTCAGCAAACCTGTGGTGCCTTGCGCTCCCCGCATAAGCCCTGGGATTTCCTCCCCGGGCAGGAGAACTTTGCAATCAACTAATCCGCCGAGGATGCTACGGTAGCAGTCATTCATTGGACCCATCAAGAAAGCCGGTAACGACGCTGCTCTCAGGATGGCACGAACGGCTGTTGCTCAGATGCCTGGGCTCTGCCACGCAACCTTTACCCTGTCTTACAGCGGGCTAAAATGAGAAATATCAGCCGTTCCGTGCAGGGTGGTTTGCACATCATTACTTTGTATTTTTTGTTAACGTACACTTCGTGGCCTTACCTAGTCTTCTAAGGTAGAAAGCCTGAGTAGGCGAGCAACTGGGAAACTTCCAGCATACAAAGGCTTTAGAAACACCTCTGTTATCCACAAAAGCTAATTGGGAAATTAAAGAGAAGGTGAAGAAAGACTTTATGTGAAACACCTGGACAGAAAGAGCAGAAGTCTACTTACTCTTCTCCTATTATCAGTATTTTAATGCTTGCTTTTACCTCGGTCTAACAGAACAGTAATGAAGTCATGTGCAATTTCCACATCACAAACATTTATTTATATATATAAAATACTGTACACGTACACATTATATACGTAAATTACATGGATATACTTGCATTTACTTTGCATATCCATATGTAAAGCTATTAAAAAGCCTACTAATAAGAGAAATTCACAGTGGTTTAAGCATACAGCCTAGTTAACAAAGAAGCTCTGTAACTAATACTCCTCTAGAGGACAATTTAGTCAGCAGGGCACCAACTCTATTCTTCTTTTATAAGTACTATCAGATCTATGATGCCTGTAAAGAACAGAGAGACCTTACTTACTGCATCTCATTCAAACCAAGGCACCTTCAAGCTACAGTGCTTCCATTTATCTTGTTGGAAAGTTGGCAGGTTAGGTAATTGCTGGGATTCTTTTAAGGGGCTGAAGTCCCTGTACCCTAAGGCATGCCTTAAATTTTGCCTTTTTCAGAGGCTTTTTCTGGAACGCACTCATTTCTTCCAGTAAAATGTACTAAGTCTAGAATTACCAGAAATCTCTGGTTATACAGATCTGTTTCTTGTAATCTGATTATTCTTGTCCATGGTATCGGTATGACTATATTGTCAAATGTGGCACCAAATCTAAGAAAAAATGAAGGATAAAATAATGTTTTTCCCCTGTCACAAATCCATATCACAATTCTGTATTCTCTATGCCAGCTTTACATTCTATATTATTCAGGACATCCCAACCTGCTTTGAAAGTTCATTTCTAGATAATACCTTGATTACAAACTGAAATGCCCCTGCACAGCATTTATCTCTTTTAGCAAAGGGTTTTATCTCTGACTATCTTAACTTCTAGCTTCACCTTCCACCTTTATTCTCGTCCCTCTGACAAGTACAAGAGCAAAAATGAACAGGATCGCATTGTACTTGGGATTATAATGTTATGCCTTCCTGGTGGTACGATCTTATCAGACTGACAGGAGAGCCAGTCTTGAAACAGCACACCAATTTACTATTGCAACACGGCCAGCAAGGGGTAGAAGGAAGCAAACTGCTTATACAGAGCTAGGAAACCCAAAGTTACTCACAAAGACAGCACGAGAAAAAAAAATACACACACCCATATATAATATAATAATTTGAACTTATCCAAGGAATACACTTAGATCCAATAAATGGCAAAAAGGAGACTACAGCAGCTCGATAATACCACCACAATTTTACACACAGAGTGTGACAGGATTAGAGCATTCTCCACGGAGCCAAAAATTTACACCGCAAACACTTTACGCAGTTGCCCATTTTGCTCGAGTGTCTCAGCAGACATAAACCAAGATTCTACTAAAGGGATCCCTTGCTAAATACCTACAGTTGGAAAATGATGAGCACGTTCTCTGAAATCAGTAAAAAGGGAAAGTGTGGAGCAGGTCTAGTATGTACACGGCACGTTGCTTACTAAGCTTCTATGCTGCTAAGTTACACCCTAAGTTCACCAACAGGTTCCTGTAGTCTGGGGCTCTCCCGCAGGGACTGAATGGAGCACATACACCCTGGGATTTATTTAAACTTCCCAACTATTGCCTATTGGCTCCTTTCTGCTCAGGGAGCAGAAGAAAAGCAGAGGTATTCTGTAGATATTAAAATTAAAGACACACAAAACCTCCCAGTCTCCAAGAAGCTGAAAACCCCAGACTCTACCCTACCATCCGTTTTGCTAGCAGGAATTCCCGCGCGACGCGTAGGGAACGGCAACAACCGACTGGCTGCAGCATCAAAGCCCTGCTCGCTCCGTTCAGGCCTTCCTGTGGTATTTTTATTAGGATGGAGGATGGTGCTGCTCTAAAGACAGGATCCTGCATGAAACATCCATCTCCTTAACAGGAATCACTGCTTTAGAAGTAAAATTATATATACACGCAAACATATTTTACATGTAAGTATGTAAATATATATTCAAGCAGACATACACTCTGCTATTGTTTTGGAGCCATGGGGGATTATGAACAATATGCTCTGTAATTGAGATTAACTTTGAACAAATGATTTGGCTGACAAACACACATACGCACACAAAGGGAAAACCCACAATAGCTCTGTTTAAATTTCAAGATATTTGTAAGACCTCTTTTCATCACAAAGCAGCCTGTAATAGCATGTTTCAAGAAGTCTTCCAAAGGCCCTGCTGGTCACATTGTCGAGGCAGTGAGCGAGCTAACAGCCTCCCATTGCCTGTGCAACCGGAAAAACACACGAGCACAGCAACGATAGGGACCACGAGGAAAATCCTTTTGTGTTCAAAGGCTGCTATACCCCGAACAGGCGTCTGCCTTCCACACCAGGTACATTGCGACCCTCGGCCAAGCAAGCCAAACATATCTAATGCACATCCTTGAAAAGTTTTTCTTTGACACGACACAGCAAGGCTGCCATGACATTTTTGCCAAAGTGCCTTTTACACCCCTTTCTGAAATTAATTTGGGGATGGAAAATAAGGCTCGTTCTCTGAATGTTGTTAATTAAAGGTTTGGAGAAGGCAAAGTAGACAAGATCACTTCCATTTCAAACATCTCCTTGAGGAAAAAGCTAGATTTTTATTGACAGACACAACTCTACCTCAGAAAATGCTATTATAAGGAGAGGATTTGTTTCACACTAAAAAATTTCCTTGCAAGACAAACTCAAACTTTGATAATATTTGGGTAGAGGGACTTTTTAGTCATGGTACTTGTCAGTCTTACCTCATTCCACTTCTAGATGTTTTAGTGGTTTTAACCGGATTTTTAACTTTAACCTCTATGTGGTAAACTATTCATGCAATACTCTAGATGAAGGAAATTCTAAGTATATGGTAAAAACGCTAGCTGCTTGCACTAAACTTAGTGACAAAGCACCACTTGCTGGGGAAACACATTCCCTTCATTTTGCAGATCTCACATGCTTCCCAAAATAACTCAGTGACTGAACTGCGTTGCAAGGGCTCTGATCTGTATCAAACCCTTTCTCTGAAAAGTTTTACAGGGAAGTCCTCAAGGATGCAAAATCTTTTCCCCAAAAGCCCTATACTCACTCAAGCAACCGAGAAAAAGCGTAAGCAAACAACGTGGTACCAATGCTCTGCCTGCTCTCTTTTCAACCTATGGAATCCTGGAATTACATCAGTCTTCAAGAAATTATCTACAAAAAGCCAACTTGGAAAATCAGATTCAAGTCACAGCTTACTGCCTAATCGCTAAGCAAATGACTGTTTTGGAGAGTTCTTACTTGTAATTTGGATATGAAATTCATTCCTAGTCTTAAAAAATCCTCCTGATTAAAAGTACACAGAAAACATTGTTTCCAAGAAAAGTGTTAGTCCTAATAAATAAATACTTGCCAAGAGTGGGGAAAGAGCAAAGGAACATTTGCTTTTTTGATTTTTAAACAGGTTCATTAAAGCTGGTATGAATTTTGCTGCTGACTTTAACTGACTTGTTTTTTTCTCCAAACACCCAGTTAATGGGAATGTTTCATCTGCCAAATGTAAGTGATCTTAGGTGGACTTGCTGCAAAGTCAGAACCAAGCAGTCAGATCTTCTCCCTGCTTCTTTTCCTTTTTTAGGTAACTCCTGGTCCTACAATACGAACACCAAAGTGTACATGATGAGCTGGTGCAGAGCGCCACTGGCTCAGATCTCCGATTAAGGACCTGAGCTGTTGGGACCAGGCAGACTGTGTAGGAGAGGCTGTGGCCAAAGGCACACCTCCTCGCGCACCCCTGCAACGGCACAGCCCGCCAGGGTCAAGTGATGCCACCAGCCTTCCCGGCTGCCTAGGTGGGACTGCCACCCCAACGAGGGATATCATTTTGTTCTGCTGAATGTGGCAACTCACAGCAGCGCCCAATTCCCGGTTCATTTAAAGAAGGAATAATTCGCTACATGAGAAAAGGATCTGTGTTTGTAAGACAACCTTAACTAAAAATAAAAGTTCTTGACCTGTGGATACAGGTGTCCAAGACCAGAACGTGACATGCCCGTATCTGTCAGACACAGGATGAGAAGTTGTTGCTAAGATGGATATAGTCATACTTCTATGCATACACTGATCCACAATGGGATCTTATTTACTTGTCCAAACAAGAGCTTTACAGCAAAAAACAACTTAGGGCAATTAGAAATTCAAAACTGACACAGTAGCTTCGAGGAACCAGACGGAAGCCCAGACAACCACACACGTCCCTGCCTGTACTGAGTGCCGCTTGTTACGGGGTCTGCAGCTCCCTGGCAGTTAACGGGAAGGGGGCTCCTGAGGTGTCCAGCTGCATCAGGAAATCTCCTAATGGCATAAAAAAAAGTCGCAAGTTTACAAACATCGACTCCCATGTATGAAACGATAAATACTAATGACCCATGTGCTATCAAAGCAAATTGACAAAGCCTAACAAGGACTGTAAACAGGTAAGACAAGCAGCTTGTCTGATAATGATAGTTTTTTATATCAAAAATAAACAGTAAATCTCCAGAACAGAAACACAGTAGCACAGTGTCTCTCAAGATATGAACTACACTGTTTATTTCTGAAGCAGAATGCTTAGCACGTAGAATTTCTGGAAATAAAATTTAAAAACAAAAAGCCATGAACCCTTAGGAGCCATTTGTTTCTTCAGTACTGTAGCAAAGAAAAATTCTCAGCCAACAACTCTTGTAACTACAGCATCAGCTATTTATCATCAATAAATCATCAACATTTAAAATAACCAAATCAATGAAAACCACAACAAATTGCCCCTATGAAGAAGAAAGAAAAGTTGCATTTGCATAACAGCAACCTAATAAAATTTAGTTGTACTCATACTGCATCCTATCCGTAGTTTCCTCAGGGCCAATCTTAACCATCTCCAAACACAAAATCCCTTCTGTTAAAACTTAAGGTTTTTTCATATAAAGAACAACGAGGTGACACATAACAACTTCCTTCTTTTGCGTCTCTTTGGATTATAACCATTTTCCAGATCACGTAGGGAGAAGATAGACTAAAGTGGCAGGATGAAACAGAGAGGAAGCCGACTGAAGGAAAACACGCACTGATCCAGAACCTTTCAAGCTCTCTGGGGCTCGTTATTTTGGGGATCACCATCCTCCTCCCTCTCTGCAGCAAGCTTTCAAGGGCCACTGGGCGACTCCCCTGCTTGCGAACCCAACCTGCTTTCCTAGCTGTGCTTCTGGCCACGTTGAATCCAGTATCACAAAGCCACAAAGAAAACACCACACACCTGCTATTCCCCCTCCTGTTACCTACTTGCTCTGGTTTCAAGGCTGATGTAGAAAGAAATCAGACTAAGTAAGCAAGGAGGGGAGTACTGAGCCACAAGACAAGCATGGATTTGGGCAAAAGCACATGAGAAAGAAGAAGACATTACCAAAAGAACATATGGGTCAGTAGGTCTGAGAGAGACCTAAAATTTTATCTGGAGCAACAGCGATACAAATTGGAAGTTGTTGGTTACTCCCTTTATTCCAATTAGGCCGACCACCATTCTTTTGGAATCTTGCAGCACATGCAGTCATAGACCATCTATCTTGAGATATGTATTCAAAAACCTGAGATTTTGCAGGTGTGGCTCAAGCAAAAAGGAGCAAACACTACTTCAGAATACTGTAACGTGAGATTTGAGAAAATTCACACCACATCTATCCTGTGGGCAGTATGCCCACACGTGACTGCAGTACAGAGATTCTCAATAGGTCTATGCAGGGCAGCTCATGTAGAAGCAGCTCTTCAAACATGACCACACAACCTCACACGGCTTAATGTACCTTACTGTTTACCACTACAGACATACCCTGAGTCACAACACACCTATTTTGCAATTATAAGTTAACATCTTTCCACATGTGCTTCTCAGACTATCCCACATTGCATTCAGAAGGCATCAGCCATGCTGTTAAAAAGTTTGCACCTACAATACTATCTGATTTGAAAACTGCAGTTGAGAGAACAGAAAAAGTGTTGGTCCAACAATCAATCGCCCACTGATCACTGAAAGCAGATCTTTTCATCCCACAGGAAATTAGGCAAATTGAGAACAAGTGAGCTGTTCTGACAGCCCAAAGCTACCTATGTGTGGGCCACGATAAAGGCCTTAAAAAAGTGATGAACCTATACACCCATACGCCCAAGGTTTAAAAGTTCTTGATCTACAGCACGTGCCTTTTTTTTTTTTGCATATTAATATCCGTTGTACAGTTATGGTTTGATAAAGAGGATGTCCCAGCAGGTTACCATGGGAATAAGGATCTACAAAACATAGTTTTTCATTAGCTTAAGACTTGTGCATGCATTGTACTGTCTCTCTTTCTTCTCTCTCCCACAAAACCCTGTAACCAAATACCACAATCCAATGAGATGGTAAATAAGCCACAGACACATCTTAAACTTCAAAAACACAGGTGCTCCAATAACTTTTCATCTCTTCCTCTTGAATCAGAAGCTGAAAGGAGCAGAAAAATGTATACACCAAACAGAGTGATAGATGTTAGAAAGGCTTCCTTTTTACAGAACTAAACAAGGTGACTTGCCTCAGAGAACAATGTTAATTAATTAATTAAGTCTTATTTAACAAAACTGGTACAAACCAGATATGCAGTGTTACACTGGGGCATGAGGCGGAAATGAGTGTCGTAACATTTACTGTAGTAAATTCAGCTTCACTTGCCACTCCAGACTCATTCCCTCAGCATCACGCAAGAATCTCTCATCCTCCTCCCTCTTTGTTTCTTTCCTTCTTCCCAGCGGCGTGTAGTTCAACAACCAGTAAAGCACAAGCAAACGGGGCTGTGGTCGCTGTGGTCGCTCTGACTCGACTTTGCTCCACACTTCGCGCCACACATACAAACTGCTTGCTCCTCTCTGAGTTTTATGGGCCACAGCAGTAAAACCAAACAATTACGCTTCAAGAGCAGTTCACTCAACCCCTCCCACCTCTTCATTTTTCAGTAACCTGGGAAAAAGGTTGGGAAATGAAATCCAAGACGGCAATAAAGCAGAAAATAAACTTTCAGATCGTTTCTTGCACATGCCAGCTAGAACCAGGCTCCCTCATCAACCCAAATTCTGGAGTTCACATCTCCTCGCAGTAATTCAGCGCTGGTTGGGTACGCTATTGTAAGAAATAATTAAGCGGCAAGGGAACGCAATATTTTGAGATGATACGGCTTTAACAGACTTGTGTAGAACTCAAGTTTCAGAAACCTCTATATAAATTTCAAAAGGCTTTTGAAATCCTAGAAAAGTGTCTCGGTCACAGATTTCTTTTGAAATAATGTCTTGATTACCCTAGTAGGAAGGATAACTTGTAGTGCTTCAATTAAGCTTTAAGAAAAAAATTCTGAAAGGCCAATAACCTCCCCGTCTACTGTTCAGTATGCTGTCCCAGCCACGGATTACAAACTTTGCTTTTGGGGTGGGAAGAAGTATCTCGAGGCAAAGATAATGACATGGCTGTCCTGATCGTTGAGTGCATTAAGCTAATCTTTATCCAAAAGGTTCATAATTTTAGGTGTAGTCTTGAAATCCAACGAATGAGGAGAAACGTGGAAGAGTCACTACAGAAGTGTTAAACCATGTAGACTATGCAATCGACAGAAAAAGCAATATGCCAATTACTACTGTTCTTTAATTAATAAATTACAGAAAGGAAAGACTTCCATGGCGAATTGCAAAAGCCAGCTTTTTGTGAGTTTTTGAGCATGCTTCAAAGTTGTAGCTTTTTTATCGTAGAGAAGACAGGGAGTCCTGAGATCTTTTAGATAAAGCTTTCAGTAGGTTGTTCCTCCAAAATTTTCCTTGGCTTGAAGGGAGGAGGTTGGTACACAGAACTACCGATTCAATGTAATGCTAATAAAAATGCTCTGAAAAAATTCCAAGAAAGCATGGGTAGGATGCTCAGCATACAGCAATTATGATTGGCAAAAATGTAACTGCTGCTCCATGGACCACAACAGGTGGATGCTTGGTGGAGCCTTACTGAGCAGGGTGCTCCCATCCGCCCTGTTGCACAACGGTGCTTCACCCAGCCCTTCACCCGAGGTGGGGTGCCAACTGTCCTTCCCCAACGCCTGCAAGGCCACATCCCTGCTGTGGCTCCCTCCAGCAAGCACCACTGCAGTGCCATGGCCTGCAGAGACAGCGCATTTGGAACCGACTGGTAGGAAATATTTGCAAACAAGAGTATCAGAGAACTTTTATTTCCCTACCGATCTCTATTCTAGTTGAATTGAATTTTGAGTGTGTTCATACATGGTGGGAAAAAACATGTCAGGTTATGCGACAGAGAAAAGGTGGGAAAAAAGGGCCGGTGCTGGAAGCTTCTTTGAAAGAGGGTCTGCAAGGATTTTGTAAGGCAGTGATCCCTTCCCCTCCTCTCCTGCTGCTGCTGTTCCTCCATGGAAACCCCATGTCACACGTAGCAGCCTGAGGAATTGCAGCACTTGTCAATGGCTGCAGCCTGGTCCTTGCAAGATGAAGCAAAGAGAGACTTCAGCCCTGCCAGACCTTCAGGTGCAGCCCTACCTATTGCTGATTCTCCATCCTCCAAATCTGTGTCTCAGCAATGAAGCACAGCTTAGGGAGCAGGGCTGAGAGGTCTGCTGGGGAATGCGTGTGATAGAAAAATAGGAAAATGGCAATCTGCGTCAAGGCACGGTTTGTAAGAGCTACAGCTCAAGAAGAATATGGTTCTTAACGTGATGAAAGTTTTGCTCTGTGGCTTGTAAGGTTGCTGCTGCTTTGCTGCAGTGCTGCCTGAGCACTTGTCCCAGTCCCCCATTCGCAGTTGTCTATGCTGAAGACTACAAATAGGGCCAGCATTTCTACACTGCTATCTTTCTTTAAAAAACCCCTACCTATCTCACAACTTCTAAGAAGATCTACCTGATGGAACTATCAAACCAAAGCTCATTTCATCCTCTCAGTTATTCTTCAGACAGACCACCAAAAAAGAGGAAAAAAGCAAATCAGTAAGTTGGGATCTTCACAAAGTCCCAAAATACTTCTGAAGAGTGCTTGTCAGAAGAAACAAATGTACCAAAGGAACAAACAGCCTTATGAATTAAGTCAAGAAATAAATAAAGGGAAAACATGTGAAAATTTCAACAACCGTGCCAATCTGTTGCGAGCTGTACCCGTGCCAGTGAGCGGCCTCGGGGCACCGTAGGATTCCTCAGCGCAGTGCCAAGCTCCAGCAATATTGTTATGGTTAGAGAGGAATTTCTCACAAGAGCTAACAAAGGCAGAAGGTCATAAATAAACACAGCAGGATAGCCTTGTCAGTTCTCATTATTAGCGCTGCAGGCACTTGCTTTTCTATGGGCTGCTTGCAGGTTCATTTAAGTGTAAGAGCTCCTCCTCAGAATTTCACATGCTCATAAATAAAGACAACATTTCTTAAGAAAGAAAGGCAGACCTAAGTTGTTTATTATTATTATTTTTCATGCATACGGGAGCACATGTGCGTGAGCTGCTCGTGCTGTCTGCAGCCGCCCTGTCCATACGCACCCAAGCGTGCTTCCCGCACGGGCCAAAAGTTTACGTGCAGCTAACTCCGAGCTGCAACGTCCTTCTACACCGGCCTCCGTAACATCGCGCAGGCCTCCGTCAGACTGCGGCCATAATGAACAAGGAGAGCCTTCCTACTGTAATAATGGTCACCAGAATTACATCTGGGCAGGAAATGAGGCTGAGCTCCTAAACTGATCCTGAAGTGCATTATACAACTAGGAAAGCACAGCTGTGTGATCATTACTGCAATTAGAAAATGACATTCAGTGTTAACTTTCCTTTGTTACTGAATTTTGAAACAGAGAGGGCAGTACCAGTAACTCTAGGGGTACAATTCTGCAAAGAAGGGAGGGGAAAGTTCTTAAGATCTCAAGTGCTGCTCCTTCATCTCCTGTCAGAAGTTAACAAATGGCCAAGTGAAAACATCTCATCTCTCCCATACACATACCTACCTACCTATCTCTATATATTCAGGTATAAATGAGTGAGCTCTGTGTAAAACTAGATGCAGTTTAAATAAATTAACACTATCATGTAGTGCATACTGATTTCAAGTTGTGTATGTAATGCTTTTCAGAATATTAGGGGAAATTTAGAGATCAGCAATGCTCTCTCTAGAATATTTTTTCCCATTTATTATGCTGGAATAAAAAAAATGTAAAGACGTGAAGAAAGCTCAAAGGTTCATAACCTTGGAAGCACTGCCATTAAATTAAAAGTAGGTAAATGAACAGGCCTTATGTTACAGTATACAGGGGATACCAGGGGATGCCTGGCAGCTGCTCGGTCACCATCCCTTCCAATACGAGAGAGGTGGTAGAGAATGTAATTACTCACCTGCCAAGAAACCCCAAAACACTGCTCCCTCCTGTGAACTGTACTGAACACTAATGCACCAGTTTGTTAAATGGTCACGTCTATCTTTCTAGTGGGCTAAAATTTGACCAACGTTATCGTTACTATAATCCGTGCTATCTTGAATTCTCACCTTTTAAAGCAAATTGCATGACTGACAGGCAAAAGCCCTGGTGCCTTGTATGCTTTCTGTGTGAAGCTTGGGAAAATCATTTTCCTTCCAGTTTGCTTCCTACCCCATCACCTGCTATCAAAGGAAGTCAGGCTGTTAGTCCTGACACGCTACAGCGGAAAAGCCATGTTCAAAGAACTGTTTCTCTCAGCTGCGGAGTCCTTCATTACACACCATTCATCATTATCAACATCAGCAGTTGTTGGAACAGCCCTTATGAATGAAAAATCTCCCTATTTAACTTTTAGAGCCTGCCAGTCCGCTCTCATTTGCCTCCGTGCTCAGGCAGGGTTTGCACTTGGGGCAGCGGGCTGCCGGCCATGCCGCGGGTGCCATTCCACGGCTGCCCACCCTGACAGGAGGAGAGCAGCCTCTCTCTTCCGCCAGCTGGTACGCACGGAGCCGCTTGCCAAACTGCTGACCCTTTCAAGCTGGCTTCTACCGGGCACAACAGCAAAGGTGCTAGGGAAGCCGCCTTCTTTCTGCTCACCAGCAACGGTGTACTTCTCGGCTCCAGCCCGTGTGAGAGGAAAGAGCTGCGGGAAGTGGAAGGAGCTGGAGTAAAGGATAATAGTTTCCAGCTGGTCGGTTCCTCGGTCTCCCTCAATCAGTAGGCAAGGTGCCATCGTCAGGGCACGGGGCAGGCTGTAATCCCCTCTGCAAGCACAGAGATGGAGGAGCTTCTCTATTTCTAGCCTCTTCCCTGTGCCGAGTTTCCCCGACTCGCCACCATCCTCCTTTGGGCCTCCAGGTCCTGCACGGGCACCGTGTCAGCAGGCAGCTCCTCTGCCAAGCCTGCCAACCCGCTGCCGCACACCTGCATTCCCAACCAGCGTAGCGGGGCCCCAGAGCCTCATCAGCTAACGAGCAGGTTATCTGCTGTCTGCTGCCAGCACGCTCGGGGCTGCGCAGCCTCCAAAGATGTTGTCCCCACCGCAGGCAGCGTGCAAACCCGCTGGACACCCTGCACAAAGGGAATTTTTGTCTGATAAAACACAATCTCTGCTAAATTTTCCCTTTTCCTTCTTATTCATAAATCATCATAATTACAAGAAAACAAATGTGTAAGCTATGGTGGGGGAAACAAAGGGCCCATAATAAACTATTTTCAAAGGATAGATGCACAAACCTTAACATTTTTGTTCCTCCTTACCTACAGAGTAAGATATAGGAGAACCGGGGTGGGAAGACAGCCCGTTTCGTGAGCCGCAAGCCATGAAGTAGGCCATCTGCGACCTAGCACGGTTCTCCTTGTACGATCTGTCCCTCCGCAGGCAGAGAGAGTGGCGTTTCACGTTGACTTCTGAGCTGTCCAAGTCTTCTTGACCTGTGGATCTCAAGTCTGTGTATTTCTGAGAGCAGGATACCCCAATCGAATTAGTACTCACATGTTTTTTCCTTGATTTTTTTTCTCATTAATATTTTAAAAACATTTACCTATCAGACACATTGCAATTAGTTTATCTTCTCTGATCAAAACACGTTTAATTCTGCAGAAACACTCCTCTGCCACCAATTTCAAAAGGAGAGCTGGGTTTCAGCCCACTCACTCAAACGTGCATTTGTGTTAATTCTTGCGTCTCACTAATTATTTCAGAAGGGGAGAATTCCTTACACAAGTCAGAGAGTGACTTAAACCTACAAAAAGCTGCATGCTATGAACAGTGGTGGACAGTCAGAGCTGAGGAGAAGGACGTTTCTAAAGGGTCTCTGCAGTGCTCTGGAGTCGCAGTGAAAAGAACTTCAGATTTCAAAGGTTCATCTTTTTTTTCTTCTTTTCTTAGTACAATCTGGTTTATTCTTCAGTGTTTGTCGTTACATTTTGGTAGCACGACACCCATGGCTTTTTGGCATTTTTGGTATCTTAAAATTATTTTACATAGTTACACACTTGGAATTATGTAAAACTTTACAACAGCCTTTCAAGGGCTTCAGATTTCTAAATTAAATCATTAAATGCTTTCTCATGTTCAGTGGTGTATTTCATTGCCATAGATGCACTACTGTGGAGTTTTTCCTCTAGGAGCAGGAAATACTTATTTTGTACAGTCTGAAAAAGGTCATTTTACATTTTTTAAGTGTGTGAAAAAATTATGCAAAGAACAGTTGAGGAAGAGGAAAAAAGAGCAGGAGGTATATTTCTCATAAGAATTATGGAGGTGTTTTCTTGTTATAAAATATCATTTGTTATTTTTCAATCAAAGAAAACTGCAAGGAAAGACTAAAAAGGTTGAAGCAACTACTCTGAGAAATTATGAAGGTGCCAAAAGATCACAAATAGCATGTTAATGTCAGAGTGTTGGCTCCCGTTGACTTCTCACAATTTTAATTTTGCTTTTTAAAGGGAGAAAAGAGGAGAGAAACAGAGAAGGCGGCATTAGGCTAAATCCATCCTGCCTAGCTTAATTTTTTAAGCTAAAAAGCCCAAACTGTGTCCATGATCTGTATCGGTTTGTGCCTGACCACTTCGGCCGTCCCTGACACTTGACCTGCTTCTGAAAAGCAAGAAGTCCAATTTAAGTCGACGGTCCTATGGGGAGGTAATGGTTTGACCCTTGGTCCTTCCACCGCAACCATTCCAATTCTCTAATGATTTCCCTGCAGGGTTCATTTACCAGTTATGGGTCAAAGACCAGCGCATCCATGAAGGCAAGGGGCAGCACAAGCACCGCATGATGGATTTGAAAATAAGTGCATCGTAAAGGAAACCTCCATCAATTAGGGATGGCCTTTGAATTCAAAACAAAAGGAAGCAAAGTGCAAATCATAATGTCTGCTCTGTTCACTTTAGTGGCACACAGATACATATGTTAAAAGGTGTATTCTAGCCTAGGTGCAGAACCAGCAATCATCCTAGGACAAACAGTCCCCATTCATCCCCAGAAGAGATGGCCTTTCGCTCACTCTGAGCAACTGGGAAGTCGAAGGGATTCACTATTTGATTCCAAGCAAGATTTTGGTACATCTTAGCACTTCAATATTATATGCACCGTGACTCTAAACAGACCTGCTGTAACTAAGAAGTAAAAGATTATCTGGATCCACTTTCACTTTTGGGGATCTGTGCCTTAATTTACCTTTACGGGGAACAGCAAAATTACAAGCATTGCTTTTCCATCCACCCATTGCCACGCATATATTAAAGCAGCTGCAAATTTCTTTTTTTTTTTCCAGTGGTCCTCAACATTGAAATGTACTACGTGCTTCTCTGGCAAGAAAGACACAAGGAAGTATATGTAGTAGTACAGAAGGAGATGCAGTAAGGGCATAAAAATATGAACACTGGAGAAAAAAGATACACCGTGCTTGTTCCTAATGAAAGATGGAGGGGAAAAAAGAATTATGCCCCTTATTACCAGTGACCATGCAAATTAAAAAAATATGAGAATGCTAAAAATAACTCTTAAGAAGGTCTCCGCTTTCCTGTGTGAAGCGACCAGGTGAGGCCATGTTAACAACTCGGCTGATGCTAGTCTTCAGAAGCCATGGCTACTGGTCACCGAGCTCTCATCTGGTGAATTCATATTGGTTTTAACAACCAGGGAGGGTAGCTATATCCACACATGTAACTCTTTCGGTTCTACAGTTATAAAACCACCAAAATTAAAACATGGAAGAAATCCTGCAGTGACAAATTGCCTTCTTTTTATTTTACGCTTTTAACACATCTAGGTTTCCCTTCCCTATCCATTTCCAACAGACAGGGAAATATTGCTTATTCAATGTTCAAAATATGTTTATCACGCCTCTTGCCAAGGCATTTCAAAATTAATAGTGATTGAGATCCCGTAAAAATACCCTAATTTTCCAAGAGTTCCAAGAAGCCTGAACAGAAGGGACTTCTTCACAGTGTTTCAACATCAGCAACTGAAAATCACAATGTGTCTTTGAAACTTTTGTCTGCCTGTGTGCATGAGTATCAGTCTTCCTCTCTTCAAAATTCTGCCCAATACCAATATGTGTGTATTATTTTCCAGCACAAGAGACATATAAATCTTTGAGTCTGGCTAAAACAAGAGAGAAAGAAAAAAACTCAAAACCTTTCTAACGTGACTTTCTTCAACAATACATGTCTGAAAAAAAATAAAGAATATGATTGGTAAAAACTAAGAACAGGCAAATTTAGACAGGGAGCAGAGAGAAAAAAAGGTAATGAAAACAATGCAATAGCCAAACTTTTTAAAGCAGCTTTTCTTCACAAATTCAAAATTGAAAAGCTATGTAAAACCCCCAGTATTGAGCCCATCAAGCCTGCTGACCTGGAATCTCTTGAATTACCTCCCGAAGCCTTCGGTATTCTCACTTGTATTTTGGCAAAAGTGAGCAATGGGCAACAACCCCTGGGATCTGACTGAACAGGGTTTGTCTGTACGATCAGGCTGGCTGAGAGTAAGTTCTTGCTGCCAACCACACTATACATGACAGGAAAACTTTTGCTAATAAAAACCATATTGATGTACTTGTTAACGACTTGAACACCCCAGTTATTGAACTGAAACCAGTTAACTATTCACCAGGGCTTCATCAGCCCACCTCCATCGTCTCCTCTACCTCTGCGTTGTTTCAAAGCAACTGGAAGAGTTTTACACCACCGCCACCCTTCCCACCACAACCCTTTCACCGTTATGTGAGCTTGGGAAGCCTAGCATTTGAGCAGCTCATCTGAAGAGCTCTTAACTGTGTTTTTAAAAGAACAAAGCTGTTTTATAACTCTCCCTATACAAACAGAAGGCGCTTATACGAGAGCTTCTCTTATTTTCAGTCCACCAATAAGTGACACCGGTATGCTACAACTGAGTACCACCATGGAGACAAAGTCTGTCTGTCCCTGACCTCACAGGGACCAATCACATCAAGGTTTCTTTGTGGTTGTTTTTGGGGTTTTTTTTTATTATTATTTTTATTAAAAGGGATGAAGGAAAGAAACAAAGCCCCCCAAAGCACTCAAGCCCCAGTACAAAAAAATGTTTTAACACAGAAGTTTTTCAATTTCCTCATCAGCAGCATTATTTGAAAGCCGAATTACTAAAAGGTTGCAATTACAGAAAGACAGTTTTCAGTAATGTTTTTTTTTGAAGCAGTAATTCTTTAATTTCTTTTCCTTTAGTTTTCATCAATTACATTTAATTTTCCTGTGAGTCAACACAAGGGAGCTGACAATAAAAGCCTGATGCAGCAAACCCTTCCAGAGGCCTTTAAGCCAAGTGATTTCAGCTTATAATCAGGATATGCTACAACCTGTATTCACAACTACCCTTACTACAGCTCCACCTCTACTCAGAAGTATGGTTTTGCATGATTTCTTCTGGGCTGGAAACATTTTGCTTTTGTAGTTGTATGCAAAGAATGGCTCATTACAAACATTATTGGAAAGAAATGATCAAATTTGCTTATTTTTACTTGAACTAAATTACTCTGTGTGCACCTCATTTATCTCACACAGACCACAATTCACCATTGCCATTTATTTAAACAAATTCTGCATCTGATGAACTCCTTATTGGTAAGCACCTACAAAAAGCGAAGGCATTTCTCTCACAGCAGTCCCTTTTCCTCCCTAGACTCAGGTGGGAAGGGAAAAGCCAACAGTTGTCTTTAACTTCACACTGGGTCTAAGACCACACAACAACCATACACATTGCAACAGACTTGTACAACGTTTGGGCAGCATCTCAATGGATTGATAGCTTGTCTGTAGAGATGTGAACTTATCAAGGTTCTGCTTAGTGTAGATATTCAGACAAGCAGTTGGCAGCAAGGTTTCTTCTGCACTAATTACATTCTTTTCCAAAAGTTCACCCTGCCTGGGTGTCCAGGTAATTGCAATTAAGGCAGGAATCTGGTAATTAGAAATTCAAGTGCCCTGCCAAGAATAATACACTTCCTCTTAACGTGCTGCCCAAAGAACTAATTCACTTGGAAAGGACAGAAGCTGATGTGAAGTGGCAGAGTAGATGTTGATTAAGCAACAACTACAGAAATAAATTCCCTTCCCCCCTAAAATCAAATTCATTATGTCTCATTTAGACTCTTAGAAAGTGTTTTATTACCTTTGAAACATTTAAAATAAATGAGAACTCAAAATTTCAGACCTCCAAACAGCAGCATTTTCTGCTCCCTAGCCTCAGAGCCTGTCTGCTTAGAATTCGTGGAACATCTTTTTTGAAGATGAAAATACAACGCTGGTCATACTCCCCTTCAATCTCCCGCCAAAATGCTAACTTTGTGTCATGACTCAGCAATTACGGCTCAGGGGCATTATTCAGTAAATATCAAATCACTTAGTAATCTTTGAAATATGTTTAACACAGAACAACAAGTACATTTAAAAAAATACAAAGCAGAGCCACTCACAATTTAGTGCTCTCACTGGATAGAAATATACTACACTGTCTACTAAATTCCAGATTTTTAAATGGTACTGTTAGCTGGAAACAAATGGTTATTTTTTTACTCTCCCTATACATTTCTTCCTAATTCACAGTTGTTCTCGTCACTTCAGAATAACATCTCTATCCCAAATCTTGGGCTTAGCCTCTTATACTTTATACTAGTTTTTTCTTTCAGGAAACACAAAAAGCCTTTTTCCACTGGGGAAAAGAAAACTCTTATTCTGTGTAGGTTGTGTACGTGTGTGTGTGTGGGTGTGCACATATTTACATAAAGGTACATTGACACAGAGGTTTCTGTCCAAATCAAAGCCCTGGAATCATGTGCCTGGCTTTAGACATTACAGTGTCTATTAATTTTAATACAGCTGAATAATTTGAAATTCAAAGTTGGAGGGCTCTGGGCCAACGCTGTTTAAAATTATTTGAAAAAAAACGGGGTAGGAGAGGAATTCCCTCTCTCTTTCTGAATAAACATCTATACCGGGCCCATGTTCGTGCCAGATGAGCCAAGGAAAGCGCTCTCCCCAGTACTGCACTCTGCGGTTCCCCAATCGCTTCTTTCGGATGACACCGCCACCTCTTCTAACGAGCTACCCAGGCACTATTCAAAGGAGCTTCTGCTGCCTCGTCCCGTGTTTTCACCCACTGGAGCCTTCAATAAACTCCCATCACTGGGATTGATCTAGGGATCAAAAACCACCACAAGCATCACTCACGTAATCCGGAATGCACTTCACAAACAGAGCCTAGAGCAGCGCTGCAAAATGTATATAGAGCCCTGATGGAAAACTATGAAAAGGAAAGGATGCTTTGAAATTCTCAAGATTTGTTGTTGGTTTGCTTTCATAAAGCATCATAAGAGCAATTCTGCCCCCCTCCCACCCCCAATGTTTTTAAGTCTAAAAAATTACTCCATTCTCTCCTGACCTCTGTTTCCTATTGCCTTAGTGGGTTTCCAAGATTCCTTAGATCATACCCAGACATAACTACTAAAGGAACAAGCTGAGATCATCAAAACCTTATGACTGAAACACTGAAAACAAAATAAAATGTACAGTTTTCACCGCCCACCCCAGAAGTACATCAAGTGCACGGTAAGAAAAGCCTACGGTAAGAAATTACCTCTCACGCACTACAGCAAAGCCTCAGGAGCTAATAATACAAGAAATAAAACTGCTGTTTTGATTGATAGATCTGTTAAAGTTTCTTATCGCTTATTTCCAACAATGTCAGTCAAATATGTTTCATCTTTTATCCGTAACAAAATAAAGTTATTTTTGCCTCAGAATCTAAATTATAGATACTTACATGGAGAGAAACAGCACTAAGCCAAGTGACAGTTGAGGACTAATATTTTCCAATTGACCTAACAACGTATTAAACAAAAGATAACAAAGATTAACTATTGTGAACTAACACTGTTCCTTCCTATAATTCATTTCAGCTGGTCATAAGCAAGGTGTTTAGTTCAGGTATATTGGGTTTTGTTTTAAGTTAATCTTCCCATCTGTACCTATTGCAGGTACCTCTTAGGGCACAGCAGAGCAAGCTGGAATCCTCTGATAGATAGGCATTTGTATAACGACACAATACAGAAATTAACTGTATGGACTCTGTGTTCATGTAACACTTGAATTTTACATGCGTTACACGTGTTTACACAAATTTACAGGTTTATGTAAACATACATACACACACATATATACCCACTACATATAATGATGACAAATCTTTTCATTGGTAAAGCTGGGTACTGAAAAATGGCTCACTCTCAGTGATACTTTGCTGTTGTATCGTGATTTATATTTTCCTGGGTAAATTAAAATTTATTGTTCAAGGAGTATGAAAATCCCCTAAACTGCATGCTGATTTCATAGTTACAACATGCTAAAAGCCATTGGATGCTTTGTATATGGCATAATAGTGAAAATAGTTCTTAGCAGGGAATTTGGACTAGAAAAAACTGAAAAAAGTTAGTAGCCTTATCCTCACTGTATTTACACGTACTTACACGGAAGCATATGAAAAGCTGACTGCACACACGCAGTTGGATAAGATCATTTCCCAGGGTGCTAACGCTATCTGCAAACGAGCAGGGCTGGGCCCCATTCCCTCCTAATTGCAGGGGTCCATCACAAGCTGGAGACCGAGAGAAAACCTTAAAAGGCTGCAAACCACAAAACCGGCAGAAGGATTTAGACCCAAAAACCCAAAGGTATTTGTCGTGTCAGAAGTTACCAGATCCAAGCACACGCCACGTGCGGATCCATCCTGCTGCTTCCGCCTGCCTGCCAGAGGGACCCGTGGGGAGCAGCAGCTCCTCCACCCCTTTCCATAACCTCTCTCTCCCCGTCTGTGTGCTGCTAGACTAGGACCAGAGCTTGTACTACGTTAGACCTCGCTTTTCCAACGTTATCTCCCATCGGCTCTGCTCGGATGTCAAAGACCCCAGCAGCATGCCCAGCGTCGGTCACGCTCCCCAGTGCTGGCTGCTGTCAGGGATATCCCACCTCAAGAAGCAGAACTGCTTGGGGCTTTCTCTGGATGGGAAAAGGCACTTTTTTTACATTAAATATGTTATTACAAACCAAGTCATGTAGAATAAACTTTCTCTTACAACATCTTTAAAAATGGTTAATAAGGGATTTTTAAAAGTTAGATTTTTCTATATAACACTCCATAAAACAATAATGTTAGAGCATTTTACTGCTTCTTTCTTCAAAGATGCACAGCTTTTCTGAGAGCTGCATCCATTCAACTAATGGAAAGGAGCCAAGGTGCAACCAGAAGCACTTGCATTTTGAAATCCAAGTGGTCATTTTACAAAAATTATATTAACCAGCACATAGCAATATAAATCGCTCCATAAAAGCAGCAAACTGCCTTATAAACTGCTCTTTTAAAACTAACAAGAAAAAAAAAAAGAAGTTAAAAATGGGCTGCACAGCTGTAAAATAAGTTGCCAGTCCCCAACTAAGACTATGAAAAGCAGCCAGAAAGAAATTTTGGTGAACGGCAGAAAGAACAAGGTGACGATTCTATCTGGGGGAGTGATCAGCCCTGCAGACTCTACTTCAGCAGCAGAGTACCGCATTCGTCTCAAGCTGGCATCCAGCTCACGAGGCATGGTCATCTAGACAAATCCATTACCATTCAATAATAATGGCTTAAGAGCCAGTATTTTTTGCGGGGGCGGGGGGGGGGAAGAAAGGAAGTACTACAATGGACAAGTAGCAGCCTCCCAGCAGTAAGATGGGTTTGGGGACAAGTCAACCACACCAGTGATCATTTCCTCCATTTTATAAAGGTTTGGTCGCAATACAGACAGACACCTTATTTTCCTAACTGCAGCTTGGAAGACCTTCCCAAAAACTTACCATCCCACACATGCCTTCACGGAACAGACTCCAAATATATTTCTAAACCACAGGCAAAGGCTCGTGTAAATGCAAAGAATGCCACAACGGGAAAATTACTAGTCGCCTTCACTGTTTTTCACTAGGTAATTTTTTTTTAAAAAGCAGATACAGTTTCTAATGACCTTCCCACCCAAAGGGTAAGAGCTTTGTCACTTGTGAGTTATTTGTATACTCTTGCTAATTGTATCGCTGCACTCCTCCGATTGTTATGAATATTCATTTTATCTCACTTCTTTCTCTGTGCACTTATTAACTGTGTAACACATATACTCGAGAGATTTTGTGTGTGTGTGTATATATGTATATGTGTGCATGATATTATTTATGTAAATCTATATCTGACCTATGCACACAAAACACACTACTCAGCAGTGGTACCATAGCCCTTAGAAATGAGGTTTTGAAGGTCTGAACAGAAATTGAAAAGGTTCCAAATCACTAAATATCACCTCAAATAAAATCAGTTCCTTTTACAATGATTTTTTTGGCTAGGCTATGAACTTACCAAGCATTTCTTATCATTATTGTTATTATTATTTACTGAATGCTAAACTGTGCTTTGTCTTAAATTAAGAGAGTAAGCTGCCTAAAAGACCTCGTCTTGTTGTGTTTGCTTCTATCTGCTGCTACAGTTTTAAAGCACATTTCCCTTTATTTCACTTTTCCACAAGCCATAAAAAAACTCATTTCTAATTCATCCGTTCGTTCAGCTTAACCTCTCTTCTCAGCAATTAAAGCACTCTGTGCATCCCTCATCTATCACACAGCCAGCTAAATAATGCATTGCGTCCTCCGCTCATCTTTTATCATCCCAAATGACAGGTATTAGCATATCTCCCCAGTCAATTACAGTGCAGCGGAATAATCACAGCATAATTGGGCGAAAGCCACTCTAATCACCAACCCTGCAAACTCGCAGAATAAAAACTGAGTGGCAGTTCAGACAGGCCTTGCTCTTGTCCATGACTCCAGCCAACAAGCTTGGCAGGTCTCCATTTCCTCCTGCCTTTCCAAACTTGTTCTTCGGGGCTAAACTTCTCAGCACAGACATGCGCAACTCGTTTCTTAAAGGAAGACCACGTGCATTGATAAAAATTACCCAAAGACTCTTTGCTAACAAACGCAAGCCTTGAATATCGCACGGCTGTTGCCTGCCCTTCAGATCATCCAGCGGGGCTCTGCTTTACAGATGAGCTTTGACAGATGGGTTTGTTGCTCGAGGTAGAAAGTTTTGCGTTTCATGTTAGAGCAAGCAGAATTTCTTTTCCTTTAAGTATAAAGGATTTACGAGATCTAACACTGTTAGGTACTGCTTTAGATGCTGCTGCTTACTGTAGACATTAGCCTTCTGTTTTTCAACACTAGCGAGATGCCCACAAAGCATAATTTTTATTTGTTGTCTGTTTAATACATCTAGATTAAAATCCTACATATATATTTGAACATAAAACAAATGTTTCATTTGTTAAACAAAGAAACACAAGTAAATTAGCATCCAGTTGCTGTCTCCTGTGCTCGATCTGAGCAAATGAGAAATCGTCCACAGCCATTACACCAACATAAGAGTAGCAGGCTCCTGGATGGGTGCTCTTACAGCAGCTCTCAAACCAGTGGTGTGGGATTAATCTCAGGCCAGTTACCTGCTCCGATACCTCCCCGCTCTGGGATTCAGAGCCATGCTCCAATTGAGGAGCTACCCATGGATGGTGGTGGGGCCATCCCAGGACTACGTGAGCTCCTGAGATCTACTCACCCTACAAGGTAGGTGTGCATCAGCTCCATGCCATCTGAGATCTTCTAAGCAGCAGGAAGTTCAGGGCATAAAAAGTGCCGTGGGAAATCAGGATAAGCATTTAAAAGAAAATTTTCGACAATACTACTTCAGCACAGTTGAAATTTTCAAATGTATTACAAACGTGGGGAAAGTCTTATGAAATCCAACAGCCAAATTTTCCTCTTTGAAATTCTAACTGAGATGTGCTAAATTTGTGCTGTCATCATCATTGGTAGCAGACTCAGGTTGTGCAGGTTTACTTGTTCAGTCCCAACGAGAGAATGAAACGCTGCTAAAGAAAAGGGCAGTCAGACATATAGCCAGACCACAGAGTAGTGCACTCCTCCTGTTTCGACAGGATTATGTGCAACCACAAGTTCTACCCACTGTAAGGTTAAATAACACAAAATGAGGAAAAATAAGACTTTCTGGAAGCAAAGTTTAGGCAAGCTACGTACCTGTTTCAGTCTAAAGGGAGGGGGTTGCTTTCACCTCCTTGTACTAAATGGTTTAGACCTTACTCATTATTTTAGCTAGAACACATCATCATTTTAAAATAGCCTTTAATGTTTCATCTTCTTTCTAACTTCTTCGCCCCAGTAACTGTTTTCTCTAAACCACTTTCAAATTTCTACCCCAGTGTAATTTCTTTGTTGTCAACAGAGTTACACCAGAGACATTCAATCAGTGGTGACCTTCCCATCCTTGCTTCCCAAAACGGATCTGAACAAGACATGGAATTTGTTTTTTTTAAAATTATTTTTAAATTTATCTTGTATAATGTGTCATCGTATAGCTTTGTGTGCCAGCACTGTTCCACACAGAGCAACTACATGAACAATTTGGTATTCAACCACTGTTGCAAAACCGGGGAGGGAAGCACAAAAGCTTGTGCATTCGCAGGACAAAGACAAACGCCTTCCTTACGCTACATCTTCCATGAGACCTACGCTACTGATCTACACCTTCCTTCCACACACAAGCTGCTGCAGCCACAGCAGACAGTGAGAAGGGGAAATGCCGGTGGAGGATGTCATGGTTTTACCCCAGCTGAGCCCCACACAGCCGCTTGGTCACTCCCCCCCCCCATCGGGATGGGGGAGAGAATTGGAAAAGTTAAAGCGAGAAAACTCGTGGGTTGAGATAAAGACATTTTAATAGGTAAAGCAAAAGCCACGCGCACAAGCAAAGCAAAGCAAGGAATTCATTCCCCACTTCCCATGGGCAGGCAGGTGTTCAGCCATCTCCAGGAAAGCAGGGCTCTGTCACGCGTAACGGTGACTTGGGAAGTCAAACGCCATCGCTCCGAACGCCGCCGCCCCTCCCCCTCTTCCCCCAAGCTCCCTATAAACTGAGCATGACGTCATATGGTATGGAATATCCCTTTGGTCAGTTTGGGTCACCTGTCCTGTCTGTGTCCCCTCCCAACTCCTTGTGCACCCCCAGCCATCCCGCTGGCAGGGCAGTGCAAGAAGCAGAAAAGGCCTTGGCTCTGTATGAGCACTGCTCAACAACAGGTCCACAGAACAAAAACATCTCTATATTATCAACACTGTCTCCAGCACAAATCCAAAACATATCCCTACACTAGCTACTATGAAGAAAATCAACCCTCTCAGCTGAAACCAGGACAAGAATCTTTGTTTCCTTCCCCTCAACGGAGCCGAGTGTCCACAAAGACGCGGCAATTATTCAGCTCTCCGCGCTGCTGCTTTCTTCTGTGCCACTGAGGAGCTTCCCAGGGCCAAAGCCTGTCTCTCCTGCTAAGTGCTGCAGAGCAAAAGTACCCTTCCCACTCCTTTCATCTGAAGTTGTTTCTCATTCTCACTTTTGCTTAAAAAAAAAAAAAAGTATAGAGTAGCTATACAAATAAAATTTTCATGTTTTTAAAAATCCCGGTGTTACTCTGTTGCATCGCCTTCCAAGTGTGCTTACTTCATACAGATAGATGGAGGACTCTTTCCACATTCCAACTTATTACCCTCTTAATGTCAGACACTTGTGCTACTCTCAACAGATTCACTGAAAATGATGTGACTTGGGGAGAAGCCAATCAACAGGAGAAAAAAAAAAAGAAAAAACCATTAAAAATTGGCTTTAAATCTTGGCTTTGAACCGACAGAAAGACTTAAAAAAATAAAAAAAAAAGCCTTTTTTTTTTTTTTTAAATTTATCTTCAGCAATTGCTGATATCACTCCTCTTGATCTGTATAAATCCCAGCAAACTGAATGAAGGCCAGTCAGCTAGGTCGTAACAGGTTAGGCTGAAAAAAAGAGTGAGTTAGATGCTGTTACAGGAACCTTTCTAAAGCCCTACAGACATTGCTTTTCTTTCTGCAGTGTATTTACTGCTCATAAAAAGTGTTCAATAGCTATTGAGAAGAGTTTCTTCATTTCTGCAATATAAGGGAAGCATAGCGTCACTGCACAAGCCTCGCTAACACTGCCCTTCACATCGCCCTGTGCTAAGAAATGCATCTGCTCTGCTTTTGTTCTTCCTTTTTATCTTTCTGTTCTCCACCACAACATCCAGCTTTATGAACTTAACAACTTCTCTGTGAAGAAGCAGGCTAAGACCCAATCCAATTTTGCAGAAGTATGCAAGTCCCCCTAACTGCTCAATGGATGAATCTGGAAAAGCCAAAAAAGGAACGGATTTGGCAGCTGGTGATAGAAAGCCTTCCCAGGAACCGGTGAGGTATGTCAGGTGCAAGCAGCCTTGTTAATTTGCTTCACATACATGGACCAAGGGCTTTTACAGCCCAGTTCCAACAGACCTGGCTGGGGCAGGTTAGGGCTGTTCCACCTGTCTACAGCACCACTTTGGTGCTTTTACAGAAAAGTCATGATAAGAGAATTTAAACTTGCACCCAGCTGCTGAAACTCAAACAATCTATGTTTCAAAATTACGATCTGTAATTGTCTGTACTACTGCAGTATAATTCCATCTGCTATAAGGTTGGTAGCTTCTGGTAAGTAGCTGGGCGTAGTAACACTTTCTGCAATTACATTTGTCAAAGGACTTCTTGGTAGGGACCTAATCTAAAGAATGCAGAGATGATCCTTAAGATCACACAACTCCAATTCTACAACATGATGTTATACCATGACTGATCTCAGCTGACCCAAGGAAGCAAATAAAAAGCAGGCTCATCACACAGTGTCATCAAAATCTTGTCCTAAGTTCTGTGTATCATCTATTTAATGGCACATCCGGACACATATCATAGTTCATATTTTTGAGAAAAGGATAATTCATCTAATATCAACGTCCAAAATCATGTGCAAATAAGCAATATCCATAGCGAATATGAAAGGCTCTGCAAACAGTAGCTGTTAAGGCAAGGTCCCAGAACTTCAGATGGAAGGAGAACATGCTCTGCAAATGTCTCCACCAACATCCGGAATGAAAAACAGCTTAAAAAGACATTTCCAAATCTACATTATTTGGAACAACTGAATTTCAGAAACAGCATTTCCTTTCATCCAAGGCCACGATTCTGTAAGCAACAAATGGATCAAGTTCCATCAAGATTTCCTAGAGATGCAGTATTTTAATGTCTTCAAGCTGCATGCAAATTTCTATCCAGCAAGGGAATTTCTGTGTTGATGTTTAGAAAGTGCAAATGTGACATGCTGCAGCTGCCTTTCACATTATGAGACAGATTCTCATACTCTTGGACAATGCCTGTCTGCCAAACTATAAAAATAGAGAGATGTAAACTATACAACATCGTAGTCAGAGAAAAAAGCGTTGAGAGGTGGGGTGGAGCTGAGTGTATCACCAACCTCAGTTCTACAGTGATGATGGAGAATTCTGTAAAGTTAGTCCTTGCTTCTCTGAACATTACTGGGTGGGTAGTGGACATTACCACAGTGTCTGAATGCAAAAGAACAGTCTGCAGAAGAGGCACGCAAGACAAATCCAAGAACTGATGGGAAGATGTATTCTCTGGAGTAAGTGATAAGTAGGGAACCATAACCCACGACTCAGACCAGAGCTTAAAAGACGATTGAAAGTGTGCAGATTTGCAAAGTTTAGTCGCACAGCAATTCTCTCCTGGATGCAAACTCTTCATGTCCTGACTAAGGACAGTCCTAGAGAAACAGACAGAAATAGAGTCCCTTCCTTCACAACTCCACTGGTTTCTGTTTAACAAGTTAGGCAGCAGTATCCCTTTATCACTGAACTTTTATCATCATTGTAGTACTATAATTTATTTGAAAGTCAGGTTCGCATTTGTTTTGTAGAACTTGAGGAATGTTAAAATACTGACATTTTTATTAAAATACTTTTCTTTTATTCCAACAGATCTTACAGCCCTAACACTTATTTATCTTTTTCAAGAACGCTCTAATAGTGTAATAATTATGACCTATGTTCAATTGACTTGACGACTAATGAGCCTTCTGTAACCCAAGTAAAAATCCCATAAGCTTTGATAAATTGCATAGATGTAACGTCGTAGCAACACTCAGTCACTACTTTTCCAGACTGAAAGAGAAGCATGGAGACAAAAGCTAGGAGGATGTCTTCCCTAGAATGTTGTGTTCCATTTCCCTCTTTCTTCTTTCTTGGGGGGTTGGGGTAGAACTGGGAAAATACGCATTATGTTCCAGACCCAAAATCCTCAAATCTGAGAGGAAGGTTGGAAACAACGGGAACCTCTTTTAATTTAAAAGACTTCCTACGCTAGCTGGATTCTACCATTAACGGGAACAATGCCTCATTTTTTCCAGCACAACCTCATTTTCTTTCAGCACAACCACACCTACGACATGGGGATACAAGTGTCTCCAAAGTAACAGCATTTTCCATCCAAGAGAAAATAGAGTTGTTTTGAGTTCTTATTAGAGAGTGTAATACTCTGCATTTTAGTTATCGCCTGGAAGAGTATTAGAAAAACATACATGTTCTCAGAAATGGGATTAGAGCTCCCTTTATCACAAGAATTACTCTAAATATATAGGAAGCAATCAGTTCTACACATAGCTACTCTCATTCCCTTGCTATACATGCATGAACGAAAGCAGGCACATGTGCTTATTTCATTTCTTAGTACAGGTACGATATCAAGGAAATGATGCAATCTTTAGTTATCTAGGACTGTCAAAATTCATGTTATTAAATAACCTATATCATCTTAAAGACAGGTTAGCAAAATTTCCATGGTTTTCTTCTATAAACCATGTTAAAGAAATGAGACAAATTAATAAAGTAACCAAATTCAGAGAATGGTCACAAAGAGTGTTCGCTCTAAATGGAATTATTAAAAACAGCTTATGACTCTCCCTGAAAAATATTCCAAAACCTGGATAATGTCCGACTAGTATTTTGGAATAAGACACCTGCTCATCACATCAGCTAGCTTACAGTTTCCTTGCAGACTGGTTCCAGGTATTTAACAAGTATTTTTTAGTCAGGGATGATGATATACAACTACAGAGCAAAAATGCTAACATAGATCCCCTTTAAAACAGCTTTTGTTTTAAAATATTGTTTTTTCCTGATTTGCAAGATCCTATGTAAGAATAGAAACCATTTGTAATCCCTTTAATAATAATTCCTTGATGGCAATTTACTAGAGAAACATAAATAAGAATTGTTATAAAGCATTTTGAAACCCAGAAACACTATATTCTCATTTTGAATATACTTCAAATATCAAACTAACTTTCAAAATTCACTTTAAAAAATTGTCTTTCCATTGTTGCACAATGACTTGAAAACGGGAGGGCATCTCCTTCGCTCAGCTACGGCAGGTGCCACCTTTGGGACGGAGACACGCACCAGAAGTTTGCGCAGCCCTTTTGAAACTCTGGAGACTTGGCACCTACAATAAATCCAAAATTCATTATGCTCTTTCTTATAGCTTAGCAGTGACACATAAGCAACAAGCAGAGCTGTGGGCAATCTACAGTGACAATCTCGGGCTTATTTTGTTTCCAGGGAAGAGTTTACTATTACTGCTATCCATACTGCTGGTACGCACAAAATGCACCCAAGGTACAGAAAATCTTTGATCTTGTTACTTCCAATTGAGCACATACAGCTCGACAGATACACAGTCAGAACTTCATACACGTAAACCTCTTGCAAGATCTTCTCAATGAAAAGATGAAAATTCAGAGTGTATGCATAAAGAAATCTGAAAACTCAACTTAGTTTTTCCACTTACACTTCCCAGCACAAACATTACTGTACAGTGGGGAGCCATAACTTTGAAATACTAACAGATAACAACATTGCATTCCAACCTTATTTCCTGCTATTTGGGGGTGCCTCTTGCCTTTTTTTTTTTTTGTTTAATAATAAAATGACAAGGGGGCAAAACCAATTATAGAAACAAGGCAACCTGCTCTTAAACTGATTAGCCTAGATGTCAAAATGGTCATATTCACTTTTACTGAACATCTTTCCAGCAAAGCAAATCCACTCTCTTTTAGACCAAGTGTCATATACAAGTGTACATATGCAAATATGTACACTTCAATCTACCGACTGGTGTTTGATCAATTTACATAGTCGAGTGGCTCACTCAAATTCTCTGTGCTTTGAGGTTACATGTCCCAGAATGTACTGAGCTTGTTGGCATTTGGAAAATTAAATTTAGAAAAACGTATTACTTCACAGTTCTTTCCTCTAAGTTACTAAAATATTTAGGTGCAAGATATTCTACATCTAGATAAGGGGATAAATCAAAGATCAAGACAATGAACTTCCATTCAACACCAGCCCTTCTCTGCACCTTTCATCTCCTTATCAAAACAGAGAGATGAGCCTTGAGGGAAGCAAGCCCTGGAGTGAGACAGTTCGAGTCTGCTGAAGTATGCAAGGAGACCGTGCTACAATGATCGCATATACTTGAGTGTAGCAAAAGCCATCTTTCACTTCTAAATTAGAACACGCTGAACTCAAATAACTCTGCAGAGCAAAATTGGAAGTGCAAGTCTAAAATAAGAGGAGACAATTTTAACCAGCAGAAAGATCTGGAAATCTATCCAGACCTCATCGGCTTTTTTTTTCTTTTTAACCTTAAAGATGTGCCAGTGGAAAAACCAGAAGGCTAATCCTTCTCCTCCACTGAAGCACAGCAATCACCTGGGCCTCACCAAAAGCCCATTTCAGATTTTGCACACTGTGGCCCCCACTTCTGGGGAGACTTAAGGCTCCACAGAACTCCGCATTTGAAAAATCCCTCTAATTGAGGGCTGTTGACATATTTAAGGTCAAGCAGGAACACACTGCCCAGTGTGGCACCCAGCCCTCGACAGAGCTGTGGCACCCAGCCCGCAGCGTGCAGGGTGTGCTCCGAGAAGCCAGTGCTCCCCCCCGCTGCGGGGTAAGGTTAATGCTGCAGTTTATCACATAATAATTTGCATTCCGATGGTGTGAAGGTAAAGCACCCGATATCCCGGCCAACGGCCAATACCACGAAGCGACAGGCATCCTCAGTATGGTTGTTTTTTATGCGTGTGCACATTCGGGATTTGAAATTTATATTTTATCAGATTTAGCAGAAGGATTGCCTTTGCCAGAACACGATGGAAGGGTATGTATGGAATGCAATCTCCAAATTACACTGTCTGTCATAGTTTAGAGTATAATTACTTTACATCACAGTAAAATATCATAAACTAATCTCTAAATCTTAGTGAGCAATGCTCTTTGTAAAATGTACATTCAGAGTAAAGATCAACAAAAAGAAACTGTGGTAATAGCTGCAGCAGGGGAAAAAAAAGAACCAGGTGATACCGTATAAACTGTTGTTCTAATTATTTATAATTATTTCACAAGATAATCTAATATTTTAGGAATTCCTGCAAAAAGAATGTATTACATACTTTTGAAACATTTCTCTTCTGAAGATTTCATTCTGCCTGGTAGTCTGAAGGAGGTAAGTGGCAGCGAGCAAAAGGAAACCCTTGGCCTCACTTACTGGGGGTTAGCGATGAGGGATTAAAAAAATGTAACCACTCTTCACCCAACTCACTACATTTTAAGGTAAAATAAACTGCGTTTAAATCTCAAACACAGAAAGGACATAGTTCTCTTTTCCCCTTTTAACACAGCTTTTCTTTTTTTAACTACGACCATTTACTTCAAATCTGACGGGGATACGATCATAGCACATTAGCCACGTAGCACATTAGCCACGCACAGCTGCTCTCCAGTAACCCCAAAACACTATGAACATCATCCAAACAAACGAGGGCATGCACTCCTTCCTAGGAAGGATGTATTTTAGTGTATATTCCAGTCCTAGCTGGATCCCACAGAAATCAAAGCGGGAGCTGCCCCGCACTGCCCCGCTCGCTTGCTATGGAGCACCAACTTGCTTCTCTGCACAGTCCCATCAAAGATGATTTTCAGCCCAAGTTTCACTTGCTGTGAGAAAAAGGTGTCTGAAATGAACCCTAAGAGTCCACTAGTTACCTCAAATAATGCTGACTCCCTGGTAAAACTAATGGAAAAGTCGTGGGATAAGTCATTTCCAAATCAAATGGTTCTGCACATCTCAAACAGTGACTGGACCTATGACATAACACGTGTGTGCGTACACGCACGCCTGATGATAACATGATCCATACTACGTTGTATTCCTATGTTTCAACTTTAAAATTGTGACAGCCATTTTGGCACAAAAAGGAAGGACACAAAATGAAGGCCCAGGAGGTGCTGGAGCATGGAGGGTCGGTACTGGTTTTCTGCAGAGAGGAGCGCTGCAGTCACACCAAGCTCTTCTCCTGCCCTTCCCAAATGCTTCTGCCCTGAACACAATTAACCTAAGAGAAGGGACACTAATTGCACCTGCCATTACAGGTGCCCAATGGCCCGAAAGGCCCAATCGTGGAAGGTGGAAGAGCCTTTTCTGGCTGCAGTTTCCGGGAATCATGAATTCTGCCTGCCTGCCATCCAGCCACCAGCACCTCCCAGACAAGTCTTTAAATACTCTTTGTGATCGAGGCGGGACAGGAGACTGGAATTCAGGATTAGAAAAGGGTGTATTACAAGTTACACTGTAAAAGATGGAGAAGGTATGATAATAGCCTAAGGTCTACAGCTACTGTTGGAAGCCACTGCCTATGCAACTGCAGTTGCTTTGCTGTAAAACATCTGAAGAAAAGAAACAACCCTTAGAATTTTTTTTTTTTCAAAATACAAATTTGGGATGAGATGGAATTAGAATAGAGTGTATCTTAATAATTAAGAAAAAATATGCTCTCTGTAAGAGAAAATTTGTGCACCAGAACACACCAGTGGGTGATCATGTGCATCTCTGAGCTTCTCCTGCCTGTGGGGGGTCCCCACCGGCACCTGGCCGGCAGGAGGGAAGGAGGGAGGGTGGGTGGAGGTGAGCAGAAAACCCTGAGAACCTCTTTGCTGACATTACAGGGAGATTTAGCGCACAGGTATGGTATGAACCAACTTAGGAAAAAAATCACATGGTCTGCAATTATCCCCGCTTCAAGCCAAGCAAAAATCCTGCCAAAAAAGAGAAAAACCTAAATAACTAAAAATAGATATATAAGAAATAAAATTAAACATACATATTAAAATATACAGCTCTGTATATACACATTTTAGATTTCTGTGTGCGTATAAAAATACAGTTTTGAGTATTTTAACAGAAACAAGCACAAATTGATTTAAATTAATCTCTGAACATACTGGAGATCCAGCACAGTAATTAACTGTGTTATTTATTAATTATTATAGCCATACCAACTGTCCTTTCTGTTCATCTCTCCAATAAAAACAATTCATCTCTAATCCACTACAGCTGCAGAAACTTTTATGAAACGTTACATAAGGTAATAAAATAGCTCCAGTTTTAGGTCTGCGGGATCCATTTCTGGCCTTCAATCACTGGTGTCAGATTATAATCTCCAGTGAAGAGTCTGATGTTATTTCAACAATCCAATTGGCATGTGCGAGCATATGAAAATATTTTTTTTAATTTTTTTTTTTTTAATTACACAGCTATATAGTTTGAATAGGAGATCGGTCACTGAACAAGCTAAATCTACATGAAGGAGAAAGACTGAAAATCACCATTCTGTGATTCTGTATAGAGCCGGGGGGGGGGGGTGTGGTGTGTGTATGAGGGGGATGTAGTGAGCAGTGTTAGAAAAATGAAAATAGGCCTGAAAAAGGAGGAAGTATCATAGAAATGTACCTTAGTTAAAAAGGTTTCTTCCAATATCTGTTCGCAGTTTCTTTTCATCTGTGCAACTAGTTCCCTCTGTTATTCTACTGCAGTCAATAACTTGAGTGGGCATAAAATAGAGAATTTCTAATGGTTTAGATCAACACAGGATATAAACCACAACTGAAATGTATTTCCATGTGCTAAATTCAGCAATGATTACTGTAATCCAATTGCTTACATAGCATACTTTGACGACTGAGGTGGCAGGCACAGGGAATACGGAGCAAAAAGGAAGGTAGAAATACGTTGATTCAGATTACTGTTTACTGAATTTACTTCTGTTTTGCTAGTATATTGTTAAATCCTTTTTTTGTGGTTCAGAGGAAGATACACATTTTGAAGACAGTTAGTCATAACAAGTTCTTTATTTTGTTTTTGGTTTAAAATGCCTATAATTTGCACACCCTGACACCTGCTGATTTCATGCCCTGCCTTTTCCCGTCAAAGCCCCTTCTCAGCTCTCCACACGAGGAAATCTCATTTATCAAAATTCTGTTAGCGTAAGGGGAAGGGCTATGCTGAGCTGAGCCATGGCCTTCATTAAACATGCAGAACATAAACTGCTGACACTAAGCACAGTCAACTTGCAGCACGGCAGAGGAGGGAAAGAAAAAAAAAAAAAGAGAAAAAAAAGAGCAATGAGACAGAAGGAATGGTGTGATGGTGAGCTGGGAATAAAAGCCACAGTTTTGCAAAGCGCTGAAGTCATACTGGAGTCAGTGAGATTTAATCACAGACCTGAAGTTAAGCATGTGCTTAACTTCGCCAAACAGAAATAGATCACTAAATTATGAATGGAACAATCTATTTCTGTTCCCAGGAACACGGACACTTTGTTCTCCAGACCATTCCCCCAGGGAATGAAAAAGGTGAGGGCAGAAAATGATAACAAAATCGGAGAAAACAATCCCTTCTTCAACTCAAAATACCGATCTGGATAAAGGAACTATACATTATGTTTAACAGAATAAGATTAAAAAGGGTTGGTATCCATTATTTAGGTTCCGGAAGAGAGAAAAGAACAATTGCCATTATGGTCACTAGTTTCAACAGGGTACCAAAGACATGTGCTCTGAAGAGGATGAGAGAAAAATTTGTAAATTTGTTATAGGTAAGCATGAAAATAGAAATGCATTAAAAATCGACATGAGGGCTGAGGGGGAGCAAAGTGGCTTTTTAAATTTTAAGTTCAGCTACTGCTCTTGATATTTTTTCCCCCTTTAATTCTCACAGATAGCTGTGTAATGCTGCCTACAATAGAAACTTGAATTTAATAGGCACGAAGCAGAAGGTGTGTAGCATTTTCCTCTGATCACAAGGAACAAGCACTTAGCTGTAAAAGAGATCCACAATGAGTCACTGCAGGGAGGAATCAAATGCATCACAGGTACATGCAAGCCTTTTTATTATTATTGTACCAACTGAAAATACATTATAACTTACAGCCCTAGGAAAAAAAATATCCATTTTAAACATCCTAGGCCTATAAAAATATATAATATCCCAATCATATATGCCTGCATTTATACAGTTTGAGCAGAGGCTAAAATAGATGCAAGGGTGGGTGGGTAGAGGGGCAAGTCAACATTTCCTCTGTAGCCTTCTTTTTGGTATTTATAAATAAGATACTCATTCCAAGTTGAAGCTGTCTCAGTACCAAAATGAATGACTTTCCATCAAGTTTCAAACAGCAGCTAAAAGCTACTTCAATATTCATTATCTGAAAAAATAATATCATATTAACATTTTCTGATACTTTGACACCTCTTAAAATAGTTCTTCAAAGTTAATCTGGAATTAAAAGTACCATAAAATTAATGGCTGGATTCTGCTACCCCTTCCCATACTGAATATCATCGTATTCCAGAATGAGGAATTTAGCTCTGATCAACTGTTAACATAACACTAATTTTTCTTGCATCTTCCAGGGTTCTGTGTACATGTAGCTTAGACAGAAGAGAGCAGAAAGTAGACACACACTTGTGGCGATGGGGCATGCACATTGATCATTCCCCAGAAGTAATTTCTGTAGGGTTTTATTTAAACAAATGTTGTATACATTGAACAGAAATCAATAACTGCTTTCATAGTGAAAAAGCTCTAATAGTGTTGCTTTTCTTAACATCACTGATAAAATAGAGCAGGATGGCCCAATTCTTCCATCTTTTCTTTGGACTTGTAAATAGTGCAGTAATTTCAGCTTTTTTAGCTTTATTCTGGTCAACAAGACGCTGCAGCCTGCCATATAAAGCTGCATACCACATGGCACCGTTTAACAGTATATCTAGGTCAGCTTGCATTTTTAATGTGCTCCATCAGCTTGCCCTTGCTCACTGTATCAAGTTTGAACTTCTCCTTCTCACTTTCAAACCTCTGTATAACCAAGCCAGACAATGCACAGGATCCTAACAGTATCGTGACCATCTTCAACATTTGTTCCACCAAAGACACCAGTTCTAATCCTAATTAATTTTCTTAATTTCATGCCATTTCCAAGCTCAGCATCCCCAAATTTCTCTTTCAAGATCCTTTTCCACAATACTGCTGGTAAAAAAAGAGTATACTTTAAAAAACAAAAAAACCCAAAACAAACAAAAAAAAAAGGAAAAAAAGGAAAAAAAAGCTTTAGCTAACATAATTCCTTCCCTCAGTACTATTTGGGGCAGCTTAACAACTTTGACCTTGGCAGCATTCTGCACACACCGCAGCTAAAAAACTACAAGTTAATAAGCATATAAACAGCCATACCTACATTACAGTAAGCTTTCGTACGCAATCATATGTGCTATAATGATATTTAGTTACTGAGATGCAACAAAAGCCAGTTCCACATGATTCACTTCATTGCTTTCTTTCATAAACAGCAGTTAACACACTTCTCAAAATACATTTATTAATTTTTAAATTAGTATTTATTCTACCCGCTCTTCCCACAAGTGTTTCTTAGGTGTACATCCCTCCATTGGAGCACAGCCCTTGCACAAGGACTAAAGTTGTAAACCCGCTCTAGATATAGATTACATTTACGAGGTAATCAGTACATCAGTTCTGACACAAGGAATAACACTGTGAGGAAGTTTCTCAGGAAGCTCAGGGAGATTCAAACAGATCTGGATTAAGGGCTGGGGGGGGAAGCAATCAGCCAGTGGAATGAAAACAGACAGTCACATTAAATTGAATGGTACAAATGATGCTTATTTTGCTTCAGATTAAAATGTTAAGGCAAGTTTTACTAAAGAGACCATAAATCCATCTGCTTTCTAGTTCAGGTAGTAGGAAGGATTCAGTAGTAAAATCATAAAACTCACAGAACATTTGTTACGCTGGAAATAGATCACAATAGTTTACATGCGTATGATATTAAACAATTTAAAGCATTGCAACAGTATGAAAATCATGCCAAAACCATCTGTAATCTTGATCTTCCTATATAAGAAAATATTAAGACTCTGTATAATTAACTGTTCACCAAGTAAATCAAAGAAATGACACTGAAAAACAGTATTTCCCAGTGTCATTCTAATCCAATAAAATTATCCATCAAAATCCCAATTCACTAGAAAACCCTGTTTCACAAGAAGAAATTCTTAAAAAATGAATAATGGAATTGAAGCTTCACAGCTACAAAATGATGGTTTTTGTAAAATAAATGTACATTCAGTAAAAAGCCCAAGATTCTGCATTATTGTCACTGTTTTTCCTCTTTGAAATCTGTGACGTGTCAACAGCCCTTTTTTCAGCAAAGCAGAGCTCCGAAGCATGATACACACCTGACCTTGTCTCAGGAAGAAAAAAGGGAAATGAAAACCTAAATCACATCTGTCTACCCAACAACTTTCTCGCGTTCCTCTTTGCAATTCCTATTCTTCAGACCTAGCATTAGCTTTAACAAGCCAACTATGCAATCAGGGGAAGTAGACACCTAGCAGAAAATCTGAATGTTTCTCTACACATATATTTCATGCTGTTAGAAAAGAATGCTATACCAAAAAAAAAAAAGCAGCAAACAAATGAACAGTAGTTTTAAAAAAACCCTCGTGGTTTCTTTGTTGTTGTTTTTTAAGTCGCAATATGAATCAGAGCACGCTTCCTGTAGCAAGGTGGGGTTGGTTGCTGGAGGGAGCAGTTCTGGTCCCACCAGTTGTGCAATCAGGTAGAATTTACAGAAGAAAAAGAAATCTGGTCTAACCTGCTCTCCTAATCAAGAAGGAACAGCAAACTATTTGCAAATACTCTGTTTTGCCCTCTTCCCACCCCCAAACAAAGAGACCACCTGCCTCAACATTTATTTAAGATGTGCAGGTATTTACAAGCAAACATTGTGTACCGACTGTTAGATGACTTCTTGGTAAATCTGATACTCCCTCAAAGTTCAAACCAGCAGTATAAATCAAAGGGGCCACACAGAACTGTAAAGGACCCGCCGTATCAGGCAAGCATCACCTCGGTTACACCTTATGGCTGAGCCAAGGAGGACCCTGAGCTGCACACCCAGCCAGATGTGGGCACATCAGACTCGGGCTGCCTAAGTGCACCCACCAGTTAAAACTGTAGAGAGTAACAGAAGAAAGACCGTGAAAATAAATTCTCTTTTTTTGGTGGTAACTTCTATTGCTGCATCTTAGTGACTGGTGTGAAATGGTGGGTTCAGTCAAACCCTCAAGGTGATGCATGTTCCCACCGTGAAAGCAGTGCCAAACTTCGCACGTTTTTGGGCATTTCTACAGAGTTTGGAAAGGGCAAACCATGCTACAGACCATCTCTTCAAAAAAGCAGCACGGGGAAGTATGGACTGCTGGTGCTGTTGCCACAAGAGCTGGGTGGTTCAAGGTTGCAGCAGTTAATTTCAACATAGTGGCAACCTAGATCAGCACTGAAATGCAGGAGAAATAACTGACCGAAGAAGGATACAGATCAATTAGAAAAGCAAAACCAGTTGCCAAGCCTTCTTACTTACAGATGTCGCTTCAGCAAAAATTAAACACTTGCCTTGAATCGCATACACATCTGCTTCTGAAAACTGCGTGCCACTTTCTGCCCCCCGCACTCTCAGAAAAGCAATGGGAGCTTTAAACTTGTACCAAAACCCAAAGTGTGGCCCCATCCACACCTTTATAACATAAACTCTGCAGTATCGGAGATGAAGGCTGTTCCTCCTGTTTACATATGCCCGTAAAGCAGAGATGATGCGGAGAGAAAGCTAGCAGTTTGCATGCTTTTAGCGCTAATGCCAGTGGATTGCAGGGCACTGGGCAAACCACCCGGCAGCAATGTTCAAGGGTGATGAGGATGTTCACCAGCTGTGCTCACACCAGCTCACCACAGAGCGCTCGGGAGCTTTGTAAAATAAATGTTACCACACACCCATGCAGACTGCCCAAGACTAACCAACCCCGAGGCCACCAGTATTTATTCGGCAAGCACTGTGAGATGCTTCACGCTGAAAAGGAGCATTAAACATGTATTTATAGCTGGTTTAGGTCACTGGAAAAAGAAGAAACAAGGGAATATCCAAGAAAGTCTGACACGCTGTACCCACACAGTGACACTGCCACAGGAGACAGTTCCTTCCTAAATCTTTGCCTTGCCTTGTCTTTCCTGAGACTACAGTCCAGGAGTGTGGGCTACAGGACACAAGGAGGACAGAACCAACTGTTACTACGCCATTTATCCAGCATGTCTTGGCATTTTCATATCTGTGGGTTCTTGGCCAATGTATAACCTTTTTTCCCTGTTCTATGTATCAAATAATCTTTTATTCTTCGTCCGAGATTGTGTTGGAATTGTCCAGATCCACCTCCACTGCACAAAGAGGCCCTAGGATCTCTAAGAAACCCTCAATTTTTTCCATCATCCCACAGAGCTTTAAAATCCTCTCTATATGGGAAGTGGGAGTGTGAGCTGTGAGGAGCGGGGCACCACAACAAGCGGGTGCTGTTTGGAATGGGTTTTGATGGGGTACCGCACTCTTGTTCTGCTTTCATCCTCCATACTCAAGGTGGTAAGGTACACTCCTCTACAGCTTGTAGCACTCAGGACAAAGTTGGACCACAGTTGGGACCTACGGCTCTAAATCTGTTGGTGTGCCTCTTAATTTCTATAAAACTAATTGAGAAAAAAAACCCCCACCAAACCACAGAGATATTTATCGAGACTAAACTTATCAGATACTAAGAACTATTGATTACGTAGGTGAAATTTCTAAAACATGATCACAATTACTTGGGTTTGCATGTTCTTGGATTGTCCCAAATAACATAGCAGTGATATGCATAGGTCCAGGCAGAAACATGTTCAAGTTGCTGCTACTTACTTAGTTATAACTACTTTAAAACACTTTGACACATCTGTAAGAGGTCCCTAAGAATATTGAGAGCACCTTTTCCCTGCTATAATGCCATTCTCTACTCTTAGAAAAACATCCAGTGCAGAGGGCACTGAGAAGACTTCAGCAATCTTAAAACATAGCTTTAAAAATGACTCCAAGAAAGAAGGTTGGAAAATCCTTTCAGTCATCTGAACACCTCAGGTGAAACAACTCCACAAATAAAACAACAACAGAACTGGGGAACCATGTAATCCTAACTCTGCTCTGAGTAGCACAACAGAAGTTACTGGAGGCTAATATGAATATGTATTTTTTTTTAAGCTGAAACAAATCCAAAAACTTATTTACAACCCCCAGATTCCTAAGTCAACAGTGCACAGACAGATGTAAATGAGGACTCATTTCTCTATATTTTCCCATATACTAAGCACACACATAGACACCCAAGTGTCAACATATCAAGACAGAGATAATTCAGACACTTGAAAACATCCTCTTCAGAAAAGGATTAATTGGCTTTAAAACAATTTAATTTGGCTTTGAAGATGCAACTTTTATTAGCAACCACCAGATGGCAGAAGCAGAGGCTGCTTAGAGTCTTCAACAAAAGAAAGCTGTCTTAAACAAGGCGTGCATTAAAAGAAAACAATTTTTAATGCATACTTTTTCTTCTCCTTCAATGGATTATTTTCTCCTTTTTTTTCCAAGAAGTAAGTACTATCTTGTTGCAATCAAGCTAATACAAATTTTTTAAAAAAAATAATTAAGAAAATATCTCTTGAGAACACGTTTTCTCCATTTTCTCAAATGGCATCTCTACTCCATCTCGTAGCTCAAGGCTTCTGTGTTACGGATACCGCTAGGACAACAGTTTCCTTCTAGATTTGCACAGTCATAACTCACAGTCAGCCACCAAATGTATTCTCTTTGGTGTCCTATGCTTCAAACCAGGAAGCTGACACGTAGCTATACTGTGTAGCTGAATTTCCCCTCGGGATCTGAAGTCCTGGTATCTGGGACTGTGAAAATAAGTGGGCTACAGAAAACGCACCGTGATGTGCTGAGTGTTGCAATAAACCAGCATTTGCAAGGTGGAGGAAAACAAAACAAAACAAACCAACCAACCAAACAAAAATCATCTTAATAAACTCAAGTAAAAGTAGCATGTTTGGAAGGAAAAAGAGGTATTTTAGTCCTGAGCACATTAAAACCATGTACCCTGCATCAGAGAAAGAGCATTTAAAAAATGCATCCCAGCAGCACATACTTAAAAAGACCTAGGAACAGACTCTCTCAACAACTTCCAGAGTTACTAAATTATGGAGACAAGGTCATCACTTTATGCTGTGTCACCAAATAAAAATACAGCTAGTTCCACGAACAATGCTGAAAGCTCCACCGCGTAGACACAGCCACATCAGACATGCCACCCTTGCTGCATTTCTTTAATAGAGCTGTGTCTCCATTATGCTGATTTCTCGATCAAAGAGAAAGCTTTTCTCCTGTATTTGTCTTCTGCACAGGAAATGTAAAATCACTCCTACAGTGAACACATCCATCGGGAGTGAGATTTTTCTTTCCTCAACCCCAGCAGTACAATCCCAGAAACGAACAGGTGAAGCTCGCTCCTACTTCAAGGCAGCGTGAGATGCAGTCGTGTAGTTAATTCTGCCTCTGCACATTAGCAAACACGCCACTTGCAAAATATGAAAGGCTTTCTTCCCTGCCCCGTTTTTAAATGGCACCTGCAAATCACTAATCCAGTTGCCATTTATTTCCATGTGTCAAATTACAATCTTAACTTGTGCAAAGCAACATAATAGTAATGATTAAGCCAATTACATCACAACACAGCTTAAAACGACACACAATGGAAGGATTAAAGCTCACTACCAAATAAGAGAGTCCTGTTCTTGGTGGAGCTCCCCCACTGTGGGAACATAAGTGTCTCTTTTCCTGTTGCACAAAGTTGTGAGCCTTCTGACATGTAGCTGCTGGACTGCCATTAACAAACTTATTTATATTAATGCTGCGCTAAGCTGGGATCACTGCACCCCGGCATTAGCTGCGGTAGGCGGGCTCTGTGGCCGTCTCTGCCAACAGAGTTACGGCACTTTACACGTCCGCAGACAGGTTAAGACACGCGGACGAGGTGATCTCACCCTGCTTAACTGAATGGAGCCTCCTCTACCAGACATTATTTGGGTCAGGTAGATGCTGACAGTAAGAGCCTCAGGGAAAGGGAGGGAGAGGAGAGTAAACCGAGCACAAATATTTAAAAAGTCAAGCATCTCCTTCTCTAGATAGGGCCAGACACCATTTGTCGCCTGTCTGGATGGAGTATGTGCTACCGCAGTCGACACCGTCATTCCACCTGATGCCAATATGCAGCTCTGACAACAATAAAATGTGGGTTAAATCTTCATATAATAACCAACCTTTCAGACTAAGATTTTCAATTCCACCTCAGGGATTCAAATGTTCTAATGGAAAGTGAGCATCTAAATCTCTTAGGAGGATTTTAAGAACTCAGACACCGTTATTTTTATTTGTTCATTGGTGTTTAAATCAGCATCATTCAAAATGGTTAAAACTTCTACCTGTTATTTCTGCTCTGTGCACCTTATGCTTTTTTTTCTTTCTTTTTCAGGTCTTTGTATCCCTCCTAGTTTTTTCTACCATCTGGGAACACTGGTCCCATCTGCTAAAATGTATCTTCCTATTCCAGCTAAAATAAACACAAAATAAACCGCTACTGTTAGTATTTTACATGTCATCATTAGGCTTTAATAAGATTAATAGCACTGAAGGAGTTTCCAACTTTGAAATACATTCCTGGGTGTTGACTGCAGACTCGGGCAGATACCACTCCATCTATTCACTCTTACTCTACGTTAAGTTTCTTGGCAGCCACGGTTTTGAAGAAACTTACTATATACGTAAGTTTATGCTCAGCAGAATTTGAAGGGACCAGGCATAACCGGTAGGTCTGTCCCAGACCACCTCTCAGCTGGTTGTGATTTGCTAGGTGGTCATTTCCCCTACATCTCTCCATACACAACCATGCATATATCACAACCCTTCTAAATGCTGAAACAGAAGGATCAGTCAAAAGCTGGATGTCTGGCTTTTTTTCTTTTCTTTAAGAAACAAACATGCACAGAAACACGCACACAAATGCATGTGTAAATTAAACTGAACACCACGTGTATCATCTTTGAAAAAGCTGTTACAGCACACTGACAGCTTCCCCCTTCCGCAAAATTAGTTGCAAAGAAAGCTGAATGGTTTTGCTTCCTACTATTCAACCAAAGGAAAGGTTTGGACAGCAACCCTGTCAGATCTGTGCCATCTTTACACTTATCAAACAACAACTTTTATTTAAACTGATTGAAAAACTGCTTACATTTTCATGGCCTATTAAGGAGAACTGGTCTCACGTATGCACAAAATGAAAAAAAAAATTCATAACAAAAATCTTGGGTTTACTCCAATAAATGCCTTATATTCTACTTTTGTTTCGGGAAGACTCTTCTCTTATTAAGAAGGTGATGTGGAGGGAACATTTTGAAGGACTGTTGCTAATGGTCTGCAATTTGCACCTGTTCTGTGCATACGGAGTAAAGATAAGATTTGGCACTTCACAGTGCCTCTTCCCTGGGTATTTTGACAGTGTGAAACAATAGCTTTTGTTTTAATTTTCTTTTCTAAAATAAGAATTATTTTGTCCAAATCAATACGCATATCTTGCATCAAAAGCACCCCGTAGCTGATTTCTACACGCGCTTATCATGATCGTCAAAGACTCAGCTATTCAAGGGGCAGACAACATCAGCCAGATCTTCACTACACCGACAATAACTACAGTGAAGCTGAACAATGTTCTGCCGTCTCATTCAGCCCGTTTTCCTGGGAAACAGCCCCATTCGCTGCCAGTATGCATATTTACCGTGAGACTAAAATCAAGGAGAATTTAAGACTAACAGATAGCATTGTAAGCTCTTTCAGCAGTCTAGAAATAGTCTTTTTTAAAAACAGTATTCTAGTCTCTACAGGCAAAACAGCCTGTCACCAAGCCTAGAACCAAGTGCTAAGTGTCTAAGGATAGGTGGAATGGATGTAGTCAAAAGAAGAGTCATCCCCTGCAGCAAATTCTGCTTCTGCTTATGCATACAGAAGGGTCCTATGACGTTTCAAGCTGAGGCATATGCCAAAATCATAAAGGTAGCCCCCTCAACAGTCTCCAACAGACCTGAAGGGAAATTCAGGCTAAAAGCTGATAGAAGGAAAGCATTACATCGTCCAAACCCTAACCTTACATCCTTCTCAATTATGGTATTTATCTGGTATTCACCAAACTAACTTATTTTCTAATTTATAGAATTAAAATTATTTTTCATTTTAAAAATTGTGCTTATACGTATTCTCCGTGGGCATACCAACTCATTTGTTAATGTAATAGAGATACCAACATTTATTTGTCATCGAGACGGACAGTAAAGGAAGCATTTCTTAAGGGAGAGGAGGAAAGAAAGTGCTTTCACAGCATGCCTAAATAGACAGCTAAGATAAATTTTGGGATTAACAAATTTGGGATGATACATCTACCTTTCTTTTTAATTGATAAAAAGTACATGACATTCCTACACATATATAGTTCACTATATAACATAAAGCCACTTTTTTTAAGAGAGTAAAAAGACCCTGTTTGTTCTGAAGCTGAATTTTACAGAAAAGTTGCTTGGGACTCTGGAGGATGATGTTAAGAGCTCGTGACAGTACTGATTTGGTTTTGTAAAACTGAAGCTTCACAATAGAAAGGTCTTAAAACTTTTGGTAATAAAAAGGAGTTTCAAAGGATGTCCATCAAGATGACTCCAAGACTGAAAAACACCTTGCAAGTTTAGCCATAAAAAAATAGGAAGCTGCCTCCACAGTGTTTTAGTTGTGAGAGCAACCAGCTACAATAATCTTCAGTAATATTTCTATTTACCCACCTCGTCCGAAGGATTATGGAGATGAGTTCACAAGAGCTGACCCTCCAGGTTTATTAAATATTCAAAGAATATTCTGTATGCATGCTGGGTATTAAAGAAAAAACAGAAAATACTGCAGACTACCATATGTTAAATACTTCAAATAATACAGGAGTAGCTCTGTTTGTTTTTTAATAATTTATTTAAATCACTTTATCACATATCAACATAAAAATGTACAATACGGACACAACTTAAATTCTAGCATCATGAATATTTAGGTGCTTTTAAAGCTTTTTTTCCTGTGGGTTAATTTTGTTTATGGTATTCTATATAAACCTGGAGAACTTATTTCATCTTTTCTCAATTTTTTTCTTTACCTTGATAGCAATAGCACTGCTATTTTCTCACCTGCAGTAGTATCACAGCATGTGGGCCTTCAGCAGCAGGAAACTCTTCATTGTCACGATTTAGCCTCCTGTTCCTATAATCCCCTTCTTCCCCTCCCCATCCACTCTCTTCCTAGCTAACTAGATAGAGCCTACACACAATCTGCCCTGCTTAGAATCATCTGCTATTAGTGCTCAATTAAAATTAAAACCATGGTTGTGATGACCAAGGCTCGCCGGCCAAAGAAACTGGAGCAAAAACTAGGATACAGCCCACACGTTTAGCAGAGCAGGTCTAAAGCGGTCTCTCCAACACGCATACTGCACGCTATACACTGATCTACAATTGAACACAGGGTGATGCAGCTGTTCGATGTAGTACTTTCTACTTGAGATGCACTGTGAAAAAGGACCATGAACAAAGTGGTCCTGAACAACAGACTCCACAGCTGGTAACAGGTACAATTTTTGAGCTGCAAATCTGTGTGGAAGAACAATGAACCCAGCACTTGGGCAACTCCAATCTTAAAAGTTACTACAAAGCTGATGTTCCATGATTCCACATGGGCTTCTGCAAGCAAAATTTGCTCACAGGTTTTATACCAAACAACAGGATTAAGACAGCCTGTGTGTCATTCTCAGATTGCCACACATAAGGGCAAGTTTCTGAATTGGTGGATGTTGAGTCACAGGATCCTCAATTCTCAGGCTGAAAATTGTCATATTCTGTGACATCACATCCAACAATTTAAATTGATGGGACCTATATAGCAAAACTGCATCAAACTATACACCTTGTGTCCAAATGTAGCAAACGGAGGCCAAGAGTTCAACGTGAAATTATAAGGAGAAAGATCGTTTCAAACTTAGCCACTACCAAGAAAAGCTCTCTCTCCTGAGCACAGCACCGCCGTTCGGGCAAAGAGATCTGTAAACAAAGACGCCAGCCTGGTTGTCAACCCTAGGAAACCTACATATGATAGGACGTGCTGAACTAGCAGCTGACAACAGAAATCCTCAAGAGAGGAAACTCAGAAAGCATCCATCACGACACAAACAAGGTTTCTCAACCTAAACGATGTAAAGAGTGTCCCAATATTTACTGTACTACAGCTGGAACACAGAGTTCTGACTACACCAAAAACCTGCCTGAGCACAACCAGAATCATTTGCCGTGACAAATCCCTGTAAAATAAAGGCTGGAAATATCTGAGCTCTTCCCATCTTGTTATCTTCTGACCAGGCTGGGCACTGCTGCACCAGCACCAAGTGCTCGTAACAGCTCTAACCAGAAGCTCGGCAGCAGAGGTCTTGCTTACAGGCTCCTATCCCATCTTGAGCACAGCAAATTCTTTCAGAACCATAGAATCCAGGGAACACGCACTCCCCAACGGCCAAGACTAGCCAGCTGCAAGATACAGTGAATATTTGAATGCTTGAGGAAAGCAGAAGCTGCTAGGTCATCCAGTGGTGCTCCAAATCAAACTCCATGCTGGTGGCCACATACCGCACAGCTCTGAGTTGATAGGCGCCCCTTTGGAACAACAGGCAACAGACGCAGAAAAGCAGGTGCTCTGATTTTTCATTAGACTCCTTAAAAACACTTCACACTTCAGCACCTTTCACCTGAGAATCTCGGTGCTTTTACAAATTCTAATTAATTAAGCTTCCCAATACACCAGTGAAGTAGGAAATGTCATCATCCCAATATACGGACAGAAGAGTGAGGCAGAAAGAGGTTAAACAATTTCTTGGTAGTTATGTGCCAAGCCAGGGACACGCTCAGGAAAAGAATCCCAGGTTTCTACTCCCAGGCTCACAGTTTAACAACTAGGAAATTCTCTATTTCTCTGATTTACATCCTATTTAAAATGCCTACTGCTGCATTATAATTTATACAACTAGTATAACTATAACTAATGTATCTAATCTCCAGTTTAACTTAAGAAGAGTGAAGGATTTAAAGCAAATCAAGAGGGAAAAAATGAATGTCAAGTTTCAGCCTGAAGCACGTTATAATGCCAGAGTTATAAACCCCTGAACAAGAGGGTTTATAATGGAAAGGCTGATAAACTAACAATGATGGCAGCACTTAAATATATTTATGTCATGATCTAGCAACATATGGTATCTCTTCATCTCTAAATTAAAAAAGGGAGGGAAAAACAGGGGGTAAGGAGATAAAGCATTTATAGGAACTAGGAATAAAAGAAGAAAATGAACCTGAAGTTACCCAATTGTGACCTGTCCAGCTGATTAAGAATGGCAGTAAGAGACTACAAAATAGCATCTCATTCAATAGGAGGTGGGAAAAAAATATCCAAGTAAATAAAATCAATCCAAAATGATATGTATTACCTACTTATATTAAGCTTCTAATCCTTTAGGCACTTTATAAATATTAAACAATCAGTCCTGGTGAGACTGATAAATATCCATAATATATTTTACAGATGAAGAAACAGAGGGTTAAGTGACTTGCCCAAGGCCAAAAAGAGAATAATCATCCACTGGATTGGAAATAACAGTATGACTGCCTGTCACAATACAGTGCCCTACTCAGATGCTCAAGTGGCTTCGGGAAAAAAAGTCATTCCAATATCAAACGCAGTCCGGTTAGGGTTAATGGGGTATCTAACCTGTGAACGCTCATTTTCACTAGGCTTGTTGTTTTGGTACAACATCCAGCTACCGTAACTAGACAGACCCCAAAACTTGAACAATCTTGTTGCAAACTCACTCAGTTTTCTCTACCCAGTACTGTGCCAGTCACAGACCCTAGATGCTATCTCCAGACCCACAAACGCTTATTACTCTGCTACGTTTCTGTCGTGGAGATTCCTCAGGAAAACTGGAGCCTCCTCTGTGCCACTGGGTCCCTCTCCGACTCCTTGAACCCAGCGGGGCTGGTGACTCCTTGCCAGGCCCAGTCCACCCTGCCTCCCTTGCCCCGCTGTGCCTTCCTCCTCCTCCTCTCCCTCCCGAGCGGGAACTCCAGGGCTGGCCCAGCACACATCAGGCAGATCTTTGTTCGGGCTCCGTGCTCCGCCTCGCCCGTGGGGAGGCCACCTCACCCTGCGGGCACCTGCAGCACGGTGGGATCGTCAACACGTGGGTTGTGCTAATTAAGCTCCTGCTCGCCCAGGGCACGGAAAATGCCCGCCACTGCCATCATTTCAAAACACACACATCAACATGGCATAATAACCGGTGCATTTACAAAATTCGATCCTCCTCCTTTTCACCAAGAAACTGAGAAGAGGAATGAACGGTGACATCAAAGAGTAAAGCAGAAGTTTAAACTGATGTAACATACTCTTAGCCTCTTTTACAGATAGAAATATTTTCTTTTATGCTTAGAAACATAAGGCTCGCGGAGACAATAAAATGGTTCAGAGTGCAGCTATTGGTGTAATGATAATTCTCATTAAAAATGTGTTATTGAACAGGTCTGATAAAGCCAATTCTCTTTTTCCAAGAGTGATCACATCACTTCTGTGATAAATACTTGTCCTCACCTTGCAGATGATGCAATAAAAAATCCTCTGTATTCTTTCTTACTACTGTGTTTACAAGTGTACCAGTGTGTTGGTCCATTCATTTTGGTTTTCACCTCTTTGTATAAAAGGCAGTTAAGATCAGTAAGAGACAAAGAACTGCTGATGCTGTAAGATATAAAGTACTGAAACAAGATGTGGGACAACATGAGGTTTTCCTCATGCTGAGTTTATTAAAAAAAAAAAAAGCCGAAAAAAAAAAAAGCCAAAATGCATCACAACCTAGGCTGAGAGGACCCCCCTCTAGTGGGAACGAGAGTGTACTTCAATCAGCACCCACATCACCCAAGCAGAAAAGAAAATTTTGTGTCCTTAAGAATCAGGCAGCATCACCTTTCTCTTCATCATCTTCAAAATACATCACTTCCATTCCAAGAAACAAACAAAAAAAATGAACGAGAGATTCATTATTGCTTCAAGATAATCAGACATTAATTAGGAACTTCTCATAGACTTATTTGTGGCAGTTAAACATTTCCTATTTTAGTTGTCTGTTCTGGCTGTACATATGTAAATATATTATTGTGGGGGGAGGGGTGCTTTTCTTTTACAGTGAAAAATTCACTGCATCATTAAAAAAAGCAGATTTGGTGGTTAAACGAAGCACTGTTGATGTTATGTGTGTACCTCTGTATCAGCTTTCCCCTGCTCTGAATCTTTGCTTCAGCCCACTTCCCACTCCTCACAGTACAGTGTTAAGAGTTGAATCAGCCCGTTTGCTCCAGATTTTATTTCTATGTAAAAGAAATTTATAATTGCTGATCATTGCTGGTTTTTCCAGTTTATCAAACAGCCTTTTCGCTTCTAATAAACAAACCCGAATCACACTGCAGTATCCCGCAATTCTGGGCTAGAAGGCTATTGTAAGTGGTAAGGGGTAAATGACGGGGTAGTATTCTGGAGAGTGTGTGTGTATTAATTGTACGCTGCAGAACAATGACATGAGACGCAATTAGTGGTTTAAGCAGGAGTAACCCCCAGCTGGAGCACACTTGTCCTGCCAGGCAATTCACCCCTGCGAGAGCCTTTGCCCCCTGCTGCTGCCCAGTACTCTGGGGACGAGGACGTGGTCTGAGCGCAGCCCCCCAGGGACGGCCGGGATGGTGCCAGGAAACCCTGCAGGTCCTCCCCAATGCGTGACAAGACGAAATTCCCACCTCCCTACACAGCCTACATGGCCAAGGCCACTACTGCTTATGTGGTATTCTATAATTTAATATAGAGCAGGGTAGCATTTAATAGGGGTTTTTTATTTTACAAGATGGAAGAATTCATGAAAGTGCTCACATCAGCCTGGAGGATCTTTGATGAATAACATGTGCAGTACCCTGAAACAAGTTGGGGAGTAGCTCTCAGTCTCTTTTTGTCAGAAGTAATGAGACTCAGTATTTTTGTTTTGCTTTTCATAAAGCACTCCTATAGCCCAAATTCTACAAATTTTGCAACCAAGAGACTTACACTAAATCATGCACAGAGTAATTTTTACCTTCCTGTCAAAGAGAACAGATCGTAGTTCAAAACCTTGAGGAGCAATGCTGAATAATACCTTTTTGGAACAGAGCTGTACAACCTAGTGATTAGATGACACAAGGAATTATTATAATTTGGTCTTCTCCAAAGCCATACTCAGCACTGATTCAGTCCTGAGCTCAGTCCAGCTCCTTGTCTCATCACGACTTTGTTTGAGATAGGATTAGCTGGAACTGAGCAAGAGCCACAGGAAGTGGAATACCATTAACAGGAGAAATTACAGCTACGCTTAATACTCAGACTGTTACCTGAATTACAGAGTATGAGGTAGCAAGTATGCAAGAACAAAATAACCAACTCACAGAAGACATGGGTCATAGAACCCCTCTCCATCTTTTTGGGTGGGAATCTGACAATAAGCTCTAATAATAATTTCTGCTGCATGCTGATTCCCATATAATATTCCATTAACACGAATGCCGAAAAGGATCATCGATCTACACTGAACTACCCAGGCAAAAACTCCCAATACAACACACACTTAACGCTGCTCTCAGACTTGGGTCGGAGCTCCTCAGAGTTCATCAGATGGAGCCGCTGTTTGCAGCTGGCAGGTGAGGGGGTTACAGCTATTCTGGCAAGGAACGCACCAGATTGGAGCAGCTCTGATCGAGACAAAATATTCTGCACGGGCACTTACAGCTTCCACGGGTCACACACGAGAATTTGCCCAGCTGGCTGCAAATTTTATAGGCTTTCTATTGTCATTTGTTTGACATTATTATTCTAGGAAAATTATAGCACAGGGCTTCTCTGATACCTAGAGGGTTTTTGCCAACTGCCTGCTTACTAAAAAGGCATGCCTCTGGCACTTTCAAAATATGCTCAAAACAAAATAAAGGTATATGTTAATACCTACATTTTGCCATATTTTTGCTTTCCCTTTTTGGTAAAGAACAATCAGATCAGAAAGGATTCTCTTCCCCAGGATAACAAAACCCAAAAAGAACGAGGAAATACAGGTGCTCTCTCCTGAATTACCGTCAAATCACCTTCTCGCCCCGTTGCGGTGCACTTCTTGCTCAATTGCAACAAGACAAACCGCATCACGCTGCCCAGTTCATAACCAAACCGTTTGCTCTTGTACCCAGGTCTGCCCTCTGACTTCACAGGACTTTGTGGCAGGTGGGGGAGGCTCTGTAGTCCCTCCAACTTATAAATGGGACTCATCACTCCGGACACTGGGCAATGCAAATATAACTCCAACTCCTATTTCCACGCACCAATCTTGCTGAGCTGTCTATGGGAAACAGCCTGGATAGCGGGAAACACGGAAGACACTGTAGTGCTTGGTGCAGATACACCCTCGTAATCCTCTTCCAGCACAGATTCTCAGCTTTTAAGGTTTTCCCATCAGCCTAACTGCCCACACATCATCCGTTCTGAACTCGCCTTTTTTAAACAAAGGTGACAAGAAGTTAATCAATATTCATTTTTCAAAGGCCTTAGAAAGTTTCCTTCAAAGATGAATATGGCTACAGTCATTCATATCTTTACGAAATCCAGCCTAACTAGCTGTACTATCTCCTGCCTTTGCCTGCCTTTTAAAGTAATTTAGGATTCAGCAATTGTAGAAGATGGTTGTGCTCCTCATAGGAGCAGGGACAAACCTACATGACCCGCACCAGTTTCTGGCAACTCTTCAAGGACTTACTGAGGGCGTACACAGCTTCTAATGCACGCAGAACTGTAGGGATAAACTTTGGCAACTGCGACAACCCTTCCTTACCTTCTTCTCTGCTACCTGCCACCAGTTTTGTTTATTTGTAATGGCAATCACGCATGTACTTCGGCTAGGTTTCAGGTCTGCAGCAAGCGAGGACTGGGCATGTTCCCTGGGCAATCCCTGAACAAACACACCAAAGACACACCTTTGTTATGACCCTAAATCTAAGCCTGAAATAAAGGCATGATAGTCGCACAGTATAAATCTCATGAATTAAGGATGGATCAGCTGAGATTTCCTCACTTTCTACACAAAGTCCGTGGAGACTCTGTAGTCACGGCCTTTCAGTTAAGTAAATGCCATCTCCTCACAGTTTGACCTGTGTAAAAACTGGATCCAATGTGACCCAGTTCAGGGCATTATTCATTAAATCTGGCACCCACTATTTCTTAGACTTTCCCTTTAATTTATTTTGCTTGTACTTTGTGGTATCAGTCATTTATCTATTAGCTCACCAGGTCTAGCAATAATAAAGATCAATGTTTTAATTTTTGAAGCCACAACTTTTAGCTGCAAAAATACAAATTAAGTAACAAAATGATCTCTTTTTAAATGATAGAAAAACTTTGTGTGCTACTTTGCTTTAAAAAGGTTTGAAAAGATGCTTCAAGAAATTCTGCTGCAGCTCAAACTTGCTTATTAATTCTCCTCATTCTCCTTATTAGCATGTACAGACAACACAGCGGCTCAAGGACACAGCTCGCTGAAGCAGCTCTGTACTTGGTCAGCCAGTGTTCGAGATAAAACACAACGCCTCATGTTCTTAAAAGCTGTTTAGTGGAACAGATCTCTCCTGCTCATATTTTTAAACTTTTTCTTAAATGTCAATGTTTTTTGTGAAGCTGATTTACAATCACAACAACAAAAAAATCATTCACATCTTCGCCATCGTGCCCAACACACATCCTTGGACATGCTATTGACTAACCTGCTGGTTTAGGCTCCCATTGCAAATATTTTGCAAAATCCTGGGAACAAGGCCAATCCCTAAGAAGCAAAAAAATTAGACTCTAGATATTAGCTAACTAAAAGCAATAACCATCAGCCTTGTGAGACATAATACTTACAACAGAATTACTTATATTAGAAGCAACCTGGGAGAAAAAAAGTTGTGCGCTATGGGGCAATTCCTGTAACTGCAAAAAGACAGAAGGGGACAAACGTATTTAGGTCTGCACCAGGAAACAACCACTACAAATCCCAGATAAATTGATATTTGAGATTGTGTCCATGTCTGCTCAGCGCACGCTGACTGCAGGGGAACCACCTACGAGGCCTATCTGTGAGCACACTCCCATCCCTTACAATTCTGTGGTAACTTACTCCTCCGTAGGTACCATATAAACAGCTGATCAGCAGCAAATTCCTGCCAGTAACAGGTTCATCTGCTCTTGTCTTTAGGAGATGAAACAGGCAAGATGAATATACACACATGCACATGTTTTCCCTCTGTAAACATACACTCATAGTTCAAATTCTTTTGTATTTTTCTGTCGTACTGTTTTTCATATATATATCTATGCAAAGATGTGTAACATACAATTAGTTCTTTCACGCCAGAACGCTGCATGAAACAGAGTAACTGCACAGAAAATTAGCTTTTGATATTTATTTGTTTGACAATCTAGAGATCAAAATGATTGTTGTACTTAGACCAAAATCTCAGAGCAGTCGCTATTTAATTTCCCTTAAGAGTGGTAGATATTATAAAAACAAAATTCCAACCTTTCATCCTGACGCATTCTAATATATGGGAAGTCCTGAAAGACTGTCATTACACCATGTGACAACTGACACCAGCAAGCCTTTTATTTAGGTATTGTGTCTGCATCTTTTTTAATCCATTTGTATTCCTTACTCTCTTGTTCCAACACCACGATTTCATTTCCATTCTGCACTTCGAAACTGGGAATCATAAAACCTCGTCTACCGAAGTCCACTGCAAAGCGCCTCTACAGCAGCCGCCTTTGTGCGCAATCACGGCCAGGCTGCAGAGGGACCCTGCTACGGAAAACATCAAAAAGGCTTAAACCTCGCTGCCCTCTACTCGCAGGGCTGGAGGTTCCCACTGCCACAGCTCTGCAACCCAAGGGGCCACCTGAACACACCCCCACCCCCCTCCCCATAGCCCCTTTCAGACAAAATCGAATCGCTTAGTGTAAATACAAGATGCCATCCACCAGCAACCAGGGGGTGGTACTGAACAGCTGCAGTGCCACAGTGCTTTGAAATATTCCGGAAAGTTCCAGAAAGGCATGTTTTAAAGCCACCCTCACCAGCGGGGAGGGGTTTTGCTGTTTAAGGCTGCAACTGCGGAGTACTGCCCTGCTCCCTTTTCCCACCTCTCTGTGTAATTACTGCACATACCACCTGTAAAAGTGAAAACAAATACAGTCCCAGCTAAACCTACACGGCTTAATTTAACAATCTCGCCTAAAATAAGCCAACCCATTTGCAGCAAAAATTGAAGATAAGTGACCAAGGACAAAATCTTTACAGAAACAAAGCTTCAAGTTTCAACTCTACACCATTCTGTCGGCAGCTTTCTTATTTAATTGAGACCGTATATAACCAACATCAAAGATACTAAGCTATTTTGTGCTGAAAATATTGGAAGCATGTTAGGAAGAGGTGGCAACAGAAAGGATCTGTCAAAGGTAACAGATGTATCAAGGGCAACCAGCACTGTGAAGAAGGCGTTAATTATCTATGCTGAAAAAGAAAAGGTGTTTGAAAAACAGAAACTGTTTTCAAAAGATTCAACGTATTCCTATTGTGCTCAGGAGAAAAAGCTTCCTGCACCTTAGACAACATTATTTTGGATATGTGGGTTAAAAAGATTTTTTTAGGCAGGAGGCACACAATGTAGGGAGCACTCTGTTTCAGAAACGTGGTTTTAACTTCAAAACCTTTACTGTGTCTCACAGCCGATTCCAACCGTAAACTGCATTCTTTATTCCTACTTTTAATGGAATGGGTAACTTACACAACCTAGCTGAATCTCAAAAATAACAGGAAAAGAACACCACGTTTTTGTAATTTAGCACAACCTCCACAGTACTTGCCCTACAAGGACTGTTTAATTTTTCCTTTTGTTTTATCTGAAAAAAAAAATTTAAATTGTACTTTTTGAGAAAAAAAGCAATAAGCAAAAAAAGTCATGCCAAGGCAAAATTTGTCATCAGAGGACCTACCCTACATAAAGCTTACGTTCTTACTAACTCTTATCTAAACTGTATACGGTTCTACACGCCCACAACCTAGTTCTGAGTCAGGAGAAGAAACTGATTCTTGATTAGACCTATGCTCCCCCTCTCCACCTTCCCTCATAGGTCTGGTGAATCGAGACTCTCTAAAGTGTAATTTTTAGAAAGCTGGTTAACCCAAAAATTTTCATTTTCAACAGAAAAGATCGGAACAGAGCAGAAAGAAGATGAGCAACAATTAAAAGCAAGGGAAGCATCCCCCTTTACACAAAAAAAGGCTAAAACATATTTCTCTGAAGATAATTAAAACACACTAAATGCACGTCTGATATTGCATACTCAGCTAAACGAATGCAGTTGCCCCAGGAGTGCGATGCGATCAGCAACAGAACCACGGTGGTCCGTGCAGCTGTAAATTACATGGGGAAATGGCCAAGGCAATTGCCAGCAGGAATCTAACAGGCTCTCAGAACCTGGTCCCTACCTTCACAACTAGACAGAAAGCTCGTCCTGATGTCCCCTTCTCCCGCATTGGTATCACGCTACGTACAGAGGGTGGCTAATACTGGCAACATCTGGGCAATTCACTTGGGCATGATCTGGGCATTGTCAGATCCAGAGTGCAAGTTTGGAAGGGATGGTTTCCACAACAAAGTATCAACACACCTACCAAATAGTCACGCAGGAGGAATCCCCTGCGTGATGTCCTGTATTTCATACCCTAACTCGGAAAGTTAAATCTGTGGAACAAGACTCAGCTGAACTAAACCATTTTTGCCAACGACTTGAGCTTTTCTCTCGAATTATTTTAGGCTGCGTCCCCATCGCCTCCCCACAAGGTACAAAGATTGATAAACACTCTGACTGGATTAACTGCTTTAAAAATTATTCGGATGTCACAGCTGGCCAGTTTTTGACCCTTCTGGCATGAGGATTTAAGAGTTTAGTGGGAAAGAACAAGTGCTCCAGCCACTGCCATTAACTCCGCCACACTCTTCCAGCTCACAACAGCAATACAAAAACTGGCTCTCATATCTAGTACGGCTTTATACCAAACATTTCAATGGGGTAGGCAAAAACACAAACGTTCCTAGGAGTCACTTCAGTTCTAAGTAGGGCACGTAATAAAAAAAGCCTAGATAAACCGACAAAGTGTTTGTGGCTTTTTCCATTTTACTTGAGTTCTCTATCTGTTTTAATAGAGAAAAGTGAACACAAGCCCTGAATCATGTCCTCCAAAAACACATATTCCACCATTCACATGCACAAAGCCCAAATCTGCATACAGGAATCAAATGAATAGGTTTCTCAAATGCTTGAACTACTTACACAAATGCTTGAACTACTTATACAAATTGGGACTTTTGCTCACCCAAACAAGTGCACAATGTACAATTTCGCAGACCACTTCAGGATTTTACTTTCTTCCTATACCCATAAACAAACAAACAAGTCCAAATTCTTCTCAAAGTTACTTCTAGCAAATAGCAGCTCACTTATAAAAACCTGATTAATTGCAGAATCTTGGCTTCAGAATTCAATTACATGTTGGAATATTAAAAAATCTAGAGTCCATAAACAATGACTATAAACCTGTTTATAGCATTTTTAGTATTTTATTTGAACACTGCAATATCAACTATAAATGTTCTTCCCCCCCCCCTTCTTCTTATTTGTTTGCTGCAGTTTCTTCATGCAAACAGAACAAAAATGACACTCGGGGAAAGAGGAGAGGAGAAAGGATGTCCGGGCTGTTGACATGCATGCCACCTCCTCGCAAACTCTGATTCTTCACTGTGCTTTATACCCATTCTCCGAGTTTTATTCTGGGTCTACAAGGGTGCTTCTGAGTAATTACAGGATACAAGCTAGCATTTTTTTCCAGCCTGTCTCAATTTCAAAGTAAGCCCCCTATTCAAGCTTTTATTGTTATTATTCCAAGTAAAACAGCAAAACAAAGCAATTGCTAACAGCCTCGTGCAGTTTTCTAAACAGTGTTTCTGTACAATGGTGTGCGTATAAGGTAATATTCAGTGCAACGGCACGTGTTCAGGCACGAGAACCTGGTATAAATCCTCAACTTCAATGACCGTTTTCGTAAAGATTTCTTCTGTACGCACATATATGTAGATATATATATTGCATGGCTTAGCCTAACGGCAAGTACCCGAGTAAAGATTTTTCTTGTAACTTTTCCTGAAGAACTAAACCCCAGCACTCACCCTGTTTTCCAATTATGGTATCTGCACCAATTATTAACAGTAAGCTGGTAACCCTGGAGAATGTTTTTTATACTCATTTTAAGCTCATTTTACTCTGAATGTAAAGAAAGACTTGAACTGCAGTCTTAAAGGTGAAAGGCTAGAGTTTTAATTTCTGAACTGCACAGTCCTGGCAGGTCTTTTCAACACTTCTGTGTTTTGTGGAATCCATTTTGTTTCTGTATTTATTTCTACTAAGGTTCCCCTTCTCCCTTAAAACAAAGACTGTATCACTGCATTTATAAGGAAGCCAGTCATGGACAGGTTTTGCTGCAGCTCATTTGTTATGTCTCACTCTGAGTTTACAAACAGCTGTCCCATGCATCTCCACTGGATACAATTTTAGTCTAGACAGGGGAAATCCAAGCTACTGCTGCCCAAACAACATAAACACAGGAAGATTTTTCAATCAATCATTTCATTAATAGGAACACTTCTAATACAGGGGGAGGGTGTTTTGGAAGAAAGCCTATTTCAGAGCCTGAAACAGTGTAATTGCGTGGTATTGTTCTTGTGCTAGGCAGGGCTATGGAACGACACTCTCACAAACCAGATTTTGGTGCCGTGGTAGGTTTCAATAAAATAAGCCTTGTTTCTCCAACACAAGGGGCTTTCAAGACCACTGACAACTTTGAATTAAATGGTAAACAGACTAAATAAGACTTGCACAGTGCTGGCATTCATCTCCGCTTTGATACAATCAGGTCAGTGCCCACACAAATATATTTCTAGCATGACCATTATTTCTGGTTTTCTTCAAGTTGTTTTACCTGGGAAACAGCGTTAAACACAGCAGTTAGTAACATACTAATTACCTTCTCCTGTTCTCCTCTATGCCAGCCTGTTGTCTGTCCCTAAACATATAAATGTCCAGAAACAAACTGCTTCTGATGTGGTAATTTCTACATTGTTATGTTTTTAGAGAAAAACACTGCAGCCTCCCTTCTTATGTCTGGAGCATCCACACACTAACTCCTCAAAAAATAAAATAAAGTGAAGAACATTGCAAGGCTTTTATTTCAGGGGCAGGAAGGAGAAGCAGCTATTCTTCAGTCCTCAGTTTATTTTTTATTCCTGAGTAATAGCTGTCCCTTCATCAAGAGGCTCAATTTACAATCGTGATCTCAGATCAACTTTTACCAGTGGGTGTCAGTGTAACAGTGTAATGATATAATGGGGGGAGGACGGGGAGAGAACATATGAAAAAACAAAGATTAAGTTTTATTTTTAAATGCCGCATTTGTATAAAAAATTGAAGAGAGAAAATGTTTCTTTTCAGAGCCTCGTTCACTGCTGATCTATTCCGCAAAGATCCTCTAACTCTGCACGTGTTTGTGTTAAGATACCTGAAGTAATTTATTCCAATTTTTGTTTTCCAGACCTATGTACGTTCTGTGTGCGTATACACATGGCACACAAAAGTGGACACGAAGTAAACGTTTGGTATCTAAACCTTTTTCATCGTTTTGACAAAGTGAGACTGTCTCTTTAATTCAAATTTCACAGTGAACAGTTAAGAGGCTCTGTGGACCCCAACTTATTAACCTGTGCCAATTTAACTAGTATTACTCAAGAGGTTCGAAAACCTAAAAATAGGTGTTAATCTGTGCAGACTGACAGCAACTAATCAGTACCTGCCCTGTCACAACTTCTGTCCCTCCTACTCATTACTGGTCGGGGGGGGGGGGGGGGCAAGAAAAGGAGAGTCCCGTTGAGTTTTTTGAGTTTGCGTTTCTCTTTTTTGAAGGAAAAAAAAAAAGTATATTTGGTAGAGCTCAGTTTGAAAACTTGTTTCCATACTAGCAAGCAATGGCTTCCTGATATCAAGAACTGCTTGAACGTCTACCAAATCGTTCTGTCAAAGGGATAAACCCCTTTATTTTTACTTACCATAAAAATAAGCTGAGAAAACACTGGCCCTAGCTTCAAGTCTAATTAGATGCATAACATGCATTTGAAGTTTTAAACGTGCAACTTTTGTCTTTTCTAATGTTGTTACATTAATTAATAACAGGGTTCAGAGTCTCTCCCCAGCAAAGCAACACAGGTACGTGTGCATGCTGACGCAGGTACGTCCTCTTCTTCACGTGCCCGGTTCCCTACAGTCAGCCAGCCAGAACCCCAACAGTTACATGCTCACCTACTCGGCTGCCTTTTATTAATATAAACAGAATTATATGCTGAGGGAAAAGCAACCCAAGTTGCACATCACAGATGACCGGCTGCTGCAGCTACAGAGAGAACTGTAGCTCTGTCCCTAAAATCATACCCTAGAAAAGTGGATTGGAAAAAAAAAGCCAGTTGGGCCAGCTTTCAACTGAACTGGCAAATAAAAATAAGCACTGAACTAGGTTAGGTCTTTCCGTATATAACTCGCACTGTCTGGGATACGCCGGAATTTGTTAAAGGGAAGAAATATTTTTCCGAGCAAGCCGTCACGGGCAGCTCTGTCAGAAGTAACAAAATAACGTAAAACAATTCTGTAAAGCCATTGCCAAGAGAGGGAAGTAAACAACACTGGGGCGGTGGGGGGGTGCGTGTATGTGCTTTGCGAGCCTGGTCCGTGCGCGGCTGAACAGAAAAAGGAAAAGGGAAAGAAAACGCACAAGCAGAGCCCCGCCAGGCCCCGAGCGGGCTTTCCCGCCAGCCGGGGCGGCGGAGCGCGCGCCGGGGAAACAAATGGCCGCGGCGTGCCGGCGCGCTAACTGCCGCCCTGCGCCCCGCTCCCGCAGCTGCGCCCGCGCCCCGCCGCGCGCCAATGGCGGCCCGCGCGCCCCTCCCCCGCCGCCGCGCGACCAGACCTGTTTTTGTCTGCTTCAGCAGCAGCGCTCCAGCCCGCCCGGCTTCCTCCCGCCGCCCTTCTCCTCCTCCTCCTCCTCCCCCCCCCGGCCTTATTTTCCATCCCTTTTCAACCATCATCCACTCATTTTAATTACGCAGAACGAGTTGCAACTCATCCAGCCTGAAAGTTGTATTATAAAGAGGGAGAGCGAGTGTGGGGAAAGAGGACGGGAGAAAAGAGGGAGATGGAAACAGAAAAAAAAGCAGTTGAGGGTGGAGTTACAGCCGGTGAGGGCATGATAAACAACGCTCCTCGCCTTGCAGTCAATTTTAATGCAACATTTTAAGCTTTCTCCGAGATTAGCAGAAACTCTGCCCGCCGTGTTTCTCTCACTCTCCAAGTCCTCTCAGAAAAAAAGATCGCTATCTTTGGCGCCTATCCCTTTAACACACAACCTAAAAAAAGAAGGAATAAAAAAAAGCCCCAAAGGCCAAGCAGGCCCCCGGCCGCCCAACTGCGCGCAGCCCCGCAGGCAAGGGCGAGGCAGGCCCGCGAGGAGCGGGCTTCTCTGCCAGAGTTTCCAAGTTTCCGTATTCAGGCCGCCTCCAGGTTTCGCTGCTCTTTAAGCCACTCTGAGGAACTACACAAGGGCCACTGAAGCCGGGGAGGGAGCGGGGGGAGGGCGGCCTTCGGCAAGGAGAAGCCGCCTGCCATTTGCCTCGGCCCGGTCCTCCGAGGGGAGGGTGTTTGCCCTCAGCACGCAATCCTCCTCAGCATTTATGTGGATTTACAAAGGCACATCTGTGCGTGTTGGAGGGCCAGCCTGACGTGTTTTCTGCTCGCAGCAGCTGCGGTTTCTGAGGAAACAAGGCTGATTTTCTAGTCAGGCTGGAAGGGCTTTTTTTTCTTTTTTTTTTTTTTTTTTTTCCCAAGCGCCTACGTGCGGGGGAGGGGGAGCGGGAACGGCGGGGGGAGGAGAGGAGAGGCCGCGCCGCAGCGGAGCCTCCGGAGCCGGCGGGGGAGGGGCGGGCCGGGCCGCGCCGCGCGGGGCCTGCCGGGAATGGGCTCGGGCTGGCGTTCCCAAGGCGGCTCTCGGTGTCGCAATCCCTCGCCCTTGTTTTTACTTCAACCTCTGTAGTCGCGCGGGTGTTGCGCGAGGGCTCAGGACTGTGAAGGGGTGCCTGGCATCGTTAGCCAAAAATCCCTTTTAATCCCGCCAATTTAAAAACAACAAAAAAAGCGCGCCCCGCTTAACTAAGTCCTCGCACTTCTCCGTCCTGCGGGGCGGATTTTCACATTTTCCCCTTCTTCCCCACCGTCCTCTGAGGGGGCTAGCTCCTCTAAAGGTAAACGGTTAATTTAAACCACTCCAATTATTTAAATCGACGGCAGATTTCCAACGAGATAACATTTTGCAGGGGATGAGCACATCTGAGCGGGGAGGGGGGGGAGTTATCCTCCTCTCTCCCTCACATTTCTCGACCCCCTTTTTAAAACCCCGTCCCTGGCAGCCACTAAAACGCAGATAAATTCCCGTGCCGATGAACGATTAACTCCGGCGCTGACACGCAGGCCAGGCCGGCGAGAGGCGGCGGGGGAGGAGAGCGCGGGGGGGGGCAACCAGCGAGGGGCCCGCGCGGGGAGGCGCCCGCGCGGCACCAAATCGCCGCCGCCCCCCTCCCGCCACCGCCGCCTCGTCCACCCCGCTCTGCTGAAGGGGCCTGCCGCACGCAGGTTCGCCTTCACGTTACATTGTGTAAGGCCTGTGCTACCTGCATCGTGAAGAGACACGGAAATTAATGAAACTTAAAAGGCTGTGGAGCAAACCCGGAGCCAACAAGGACGTGCCAGGCAAGATCAAAATGTTCCAAGTTAAAAACGAGCGCAGCCCTTCGGCTCCCCTGTTCTACCCGCCCCCAATAACTAGAAATTAAAGAGGGGGGCGGGGGTGTGTGTGTGAGTACAGAGGGTGGGACTGCTGCTGTTCTGACAAGGACGGGAAGAAGAAAGAAGAGACCAGATAAAATGCACGTGGAAAGACTTTTGCTAAGTTCGGTAAATAAAGTACTAATTGACTGTAATAAGCAAAGGTGGAAGATAAAAGAAACATTTGTGTTCTTTGTTCTGATACTAAGTGTCAGATAAAACTTTAATCCCTTGTAGCTGTTTATTTTTAAAATGGCCAAACATTTTCCTCTGCACACATCGTAACAAATTAATTTCACTGATGTTTAGCACTTGAGATCACCCTAGACAACCAAGGGATTGATTCCAAGATATAAGAACTAATATTAACATATTTTCAAACTCGATTGCCTACTATTAGGTACCTATGTTCATATTTAGTCACTGAAATAATTGGCCTAATTTTCAGAAATTATAAGCACTCACATTTTCAATTAATTTCACATCTGAAAATTAGGCCATTACGTATCTAAGTTTGACCTAGGCTTGAAATTTTTGGTTGCATCTCTGAAACAGAAAAAAAGTCATTACAACCGAATTCTGGCATAATTAAATACGGAGAGACTAGAAAGGGAATAGATACTGGGCGACGGTATCTAGTGTTACAGAAGCTACGTGACAATTGCATTAAAAATATTCAAAGCTCTAGCTGAATCTGATACTTGGATTGGTTCCAGTTATTGCCGTGGAAAAAAAAAATAACATAAACAACTCCCACCCCAATAGAAAACAAAGCCCACATTTACAAATTGTCAGGACTGACCAAAACCCAAAAACATTTGGCCATATTAATCACACAATGCATATTTTCCCACAAAGGAATTAAAGGGAGGGGGGGAAATCACCTCTGTTTTAAAGGAGAGAAAAGATAAACTGGGTAAGGACTGCAAGTGCACATATACCTCACTAAATGTAATTTAACTGTTATTTTTCTAACTGCACAAGGGCTCATTTTCCCACAATTTGAAACAAACTTTTCTATAAGTTTCAGCAAGGCACACGGGTGGCTCTAAAGAGTAGTATTAGAGGAAAAACGATTCTTGAGAAATGCCAAAAATAATCATGTTTCTTGCCTTCTGCCAGAAGTAGAGTCAGTTTTAACAAGCGGAAGCACTCAAAAATCCTGTGTTTGGGCTCAAAACAAGGAGAAAAGCTTTACAAAACATGAAACTTTCAAGAAACAACTCTGGATTCTTTTCATACATCTTCTAGTTTGTGAACCTGTAGTAGGTACTGCAATCATTATTCTTACATCCCTCCCCCTCCATTTTACAAGACCTAAAAAATGCCCCCCTACAAGCACTGGAATGTGGAGGCTGAAGGGTTTTGTTGTTGTTGTTGTTGTTTCATTTTCTTAAATTATCCAAGAAACAAAAATCCAGTCCCTGTTCATTCCTGATCTCCTCTTCCCCTCTCCCCTCCCATGAAAACCCTGAAGCAAACTCCAAAGTCAAAAACGGCCTGGGAGCAGGCTGCGTGGCTTCCCAGGGCAGACAGGCAGCTGCCTTGGCCTCACCCCCATACAGGGCAGCAGCAGCAATCGCTCCTTCTGCCGCGTTCACCAACAAAAAGGTGAACCCAGTGCCCTGCTGTAATCCTTAGGTAATATCTTTAGCTTGATCTAGGTCCTTTGTGCAGGGCAAAAAAATGAACTGCAGTGGCTTTAAAAATACCGGAGCTCCTTGTTGTTAGCAGGCCTCCTCTAGGCATATAGATTGCAGGAGACAATTTATGGGTTTCTTCCAGGAATCCTGTCCCAGCCCTAGTGCAGTCGGGAACACGGCAAGCAAGGGCGAGTTGCGTGCTTGCGTTCGGGATGGCCAACGTAAGGTAAAATTTCTAGCCACAATCATGTAGTTCTGAAATGATTTAACAAAGTTGAAATCCTTAGAGGAACCTAAGGGTTACCTTGACCTGCTAAATTGTTTGAAAAACCCAAATTATCTCATCCTCATCATATTACCTCATGGTAGTTAACTTGCTAAGAATGCTGCTCTTTGATGACAAGCCCTTAAAGGCACAGAGCAGAATCTCACCCACTGTACTTGCTTTCCCCATAACAGCTTTGGGAGGCCCTGCAGGAATGATCGTCTGCCACTTTACTTGTCTCTGCAGGCTCTCTAAGACTATCTTAACTAATGGTCAGTGTTAAAGGCTAAGGGGAAGAAGGGGGGGGGGGAAGCCTCAGGAAACATGGAGGAAGAAAAAAAATCTAATAAGCTTTTCTGATGTAGGGGGAGAAGCGCAGATGAATGGCCATCGTCTTTTCGAAAAGAACACCTGCACTTTATCAGTACCTTAATATGGACAAGTATAAGTTCAGATATAATGACCTGTAAGCAGCAGATGTGACTTTACATAAGGTAGAAGATACTTTTTTTTTTCCCCCCAGTCTTGTACTGTGTGGGCAGTAACAACAATTGAAAAATCATGCAACTATAGCTCACATACAGAAAGCAAATGGTCTGTTTATACTTGAAGAAACCCAAACATCTAATATGTAGGCTCTATTGGCTTACAGCCTTTTCAAATGAAAACACTAATGCTTTGTATGTGTGATTTTCTAGAACTGCCAACAAGACCATTACAAGATATAAAGCATAAAAAACAAATGCCATCCCTTTCAGTGCCTGTTAAACAGAAAGTGACCCCAATTCCTTGAGAATAAGCTTTCCAAAACTCTAGAAAAGCAAGAAGATTCCTTTGCTGGTAACTAAATCTCTATTTCCAAATCTTCCAAAATCCAATAGCAACATTTAACACACACAATCACAAAGCTCTGAAAAATGCTTTTAAAAAGTTCTAAGACAGCCTGTACTGCCTCATAGGAATTATTCACATCTATTTCCACACTGTGGAACTAACACTTGAAAAGGAAAATAAGGTATACATGCGTAAATATTTGACATACCGGTCCAATCCTCTTAAAACGTATGAAAATACGGAACGTGAAAGAAGCCAACCCAGACGCATGCCTGCATGATTAGATGAGTGCTGCCTTCCTTTTACCACTAAATGAAATTGTCATTAGCAGAGTGTCAGTCCCAATATCATCAACTTAATAAAGGAAGATTGAAACAAGAGACTAGTTAATGCAGTCCTCCAAATGCAACCCACATCAGAAGAAAACTCTTTGAGAGGCATGGTGCTTCTTCTAGTGAAGGAACTAATAACTAACAGACTGGACAACAATTCTTCAAGTAAAAAAGCCGGGATACTTGTTTCACCGTACGGAACATTGAAAACCTACATCTGATAAAGGTATGGGTAAAGAAGAAACATGAGCATAATACAGAAATGGGTCATTTACAATTCAGTTTAAGTATCTTGGAACTCTTTAGTATTGAATGATCAGCAGACAAGCAGTAGGTAGATTAGGCCGATACAGCCTCAGGCACTTGAAGATGCTAACAGTGAGATGAATTGCCACCGCTCATGGGTATTTCCCTTTTCTCCCCAATTTGAACTAGTGTCATCACCACTGTTCACACATGGGTGGGAAACACCCCCAAAACACTGTATACTTGCTGATCACACCAATCCACCATATGCAAGGAAAATCCTGATATGGACCATCCAGACTCCCCAACAAGTTTTCTCTGAAAAGAAACCTATTACAGTAGATGTGGGCAAAAGTGAGAATTCATGATCACTGGAGGCAGTAGAGTCTTCTTCAGAAACCGTCAAGTGGGATTGTTTTAATACTGTACAAAAGCCAGGCACCCAAATCAGTATGAGGAAAGCCACAGAAGTTTCAACGTAGCAATTCAACAACCTACTGAAGTTCACATCTTCTACCATGCATCAAGAGATTCACAAATGGAGCTCTACATGCTCCATAACGCAATGGGACCAATTTCTGAAACAAGAAACCTGTAACAAAGCTAATTTATTCTATCAGAATGAAATATCATTCATTAGGTTCCCCACAACCTTTCATAAACATGGCTTTTATTTGAAAATGTTCAAGCATAAAATTCTTCAATAATTGTTTTTAACTGTATATTTTACAGTTACAGGTAACTGCTCTTGTATAAATATTGTCTGTGTGTACATTCTCATTGTGAGTGAAACCATATGCAAGCACGGAAGGCCTAAGAATTTTATTTTCTCAGCAGTATCCACAGAGAAGGGAGACAAACATGATCCCCTCCATGTGCCCTGCATACAGCTACGAAATCAATGGTGGGTGCTCCTCCTCTTCAGTTCCTGAGAAATTTTTTTCTAAGGGACTCCAAGGAGAGGGATAACAAGATGGTTTGTGAAAATATAGGAGAATAACACACCTTACAGGCAGAATGGCTACCAGTAAATAACCTTTCCATCTCCTTTAAATGTCTTTCCATGTGAGCTCCAAATCGTACTTCCCACAAAATACCACTTACCTAAAGAAGGATTCCAGAGTCCATGGGAGATTGAAGCTCTGCTCTCCCAAAATCAGCATCAATCAGCCAGGCTCCAACAGGGTGCAAAGCTTGGTAAACATACGAAAAAAACCCTCTAGGTAATATATTGAAAAACACTTCAGAGAGATGATGTGTTGGCATTGCCCAAGCTATGGTGGAGCATGCCTGGGTCATCACAGGCCTTCCACTTTCCTACTGACCCTCACAGCATCATTTTACTTGTGACAGTCTCTGTGTTGAGAGCACCAGGCACTAAAATTCTAAAATTTTCTAGTCACAGATCCAGAAAGCCAAGAGAGTCCTGATAGAATTTTTTTTTTTTTTTTTTTTGGTCTTGATCGCTAAACATGTAAGACATAAAAGGAAGCCTCAAGCTTTTAGTGGAGAACATGAGTAGAGAAGCAGTGGAGACTCAAATGGAGTGCTGACAGGGCCTCAGGGGGAAAACTTAGCTTGTGTCCTAGAATTTACCTTGTCCTGAAAAGTACTTTAATTCACCACAAGGCCTTTGGTCTCTCCTTTCCTTTTGGCCAAGATCGTACAGACATGAAGACAACTATCGGCTTCTCTGTAAAAATAAGAGAGAGGGTAGGTGACCCTGGCTGCAATAGATGAGTAATCCAGAAGAGGTAAGGCTGATACGGACATTTCACTGAAAGACCTACTCCTCAGCCAGAGAAGAGATTGCACGGATCCTCCAGCAATCTCCAGAGGGTGGGGTGAATTAGCACCAAGCAAATGTCTACTTGTGAGTTCCAGGCAGAGAGGGAGAGCAAGTGCAACCTGAGCAAACTTAACAGAGGCCCACTTCTTTTCAGCTAAACCAAGTGTTCCAGAATACTGGGCAGAGCAACCTGAAACAGGGTCATGTTTGTTTTGTTCCTCTGCAGATACTGCTGAGGAAATAAAATTTTCTGGCTTTCTGTGCTTGCATATGGGTTCACTCACAATTTCAGCCACCCACCAAGCTGAAAAATGTGGTTTATTTGGCTATATACATCCATTTAAGATATATTCCCAATCTTCAGTGATTTCTAATTCAAGACTTACTGAACCAGAGGTCACACATCTTTGTACTAAATAGCATTTGATGGAGTTTCCTTCCACTAATTTGTCCAATCTTTATTTTGAACCCATATACTTTTTTGGCGTCTGCAACATCCTACAGCAAAGAGATCTACAGCTTAACTTGGCTCTTTTTGTTTACTTTCAGTATGCTACCTTGCTTTGGAAAAGACAGAAGTGGGATGACTTCACAGGTGTTTCTGAAATGGCACCTCAAGATCGGACTCCTGCACACACACATTTGGTCCCAGAATGGAAGAACACAAACGTGAGTCCTAAAGCACTCCATATTCTTCCCTCAGAAATGTCCCCTATAAGCCAACCACTCAAATACTGATATTGATACACACATATAAAATGCTAACTTTTATGAGCAGGGAAACTTTCTGTGCAGATGTTAGGTGGGCATCAGAGGATTCCAGGTGTAGCACGGTTCCTGCACCTGTCACTTGTTTTTGTTACTGAGCTGGACCAGAACAACAATTGCAAACACAGAAACTGCCACCCCGGCACTTTGGTGCTGCTAGTAGAAGCAAACAGAGCCCAAAATGCATGCCAAGAAGTTGGGGAGGGGTGTGAAGACTATGCTCTTTGTTGGACAGAGTCTATGTCCAGGAAGTCTCTTCCTGAAAAGCCAACCTTCCAGTCTTGCAAAGCACAGTTTGAAAGGTTAAGTCACTTTAGCATTTGAGATAAAACAATTATCTCAACTTTGCCTTAGGAGAAAGAATAAACAAGTACTAGAACTGGTTACATTGACTAATTTGCACTTGCCTTACCAGAGGAAGAATGTTTGTTGGGGATACCTTGGTTAAACATGTACTAATTGATTAGGTGCAAAATACAATTTACTTTGACTGTTTAAATCATGGTATTTCCCAAAATTTGAATTCAGCATTATTTCTAAGGTGACGTAAATACCTCTTAAAGTATTACAAAAATTTTTGAATTAGTGCCAGCATTTCATTCCTTTACAAAATACATTTTTCAGAGGAAAAAAGCCCTCAGACAAACTGAAGCTATTAACATAATCTTAAGAGGGAAAAAAACCCCCCACATAGGTTTATCAGTCCTATCCATTGAGAGACACTGTATAGGAGAAGAAGTTGTTATAAACAGTTAACAAAGATTATTTTAACTTCACTCCCCCCATTCCACTTGCACTTTTATCAAGAGTAACTGCAATAACTTTTTAATTTGATAGGTCAAATTAAATAGGAAGAAAAGAAAACTTGTTCTGGTGCTTTCTTGTGTTGCTTCTCTTTAAGGAGAGGCTTGCTGAATGGGAAGACAATGATTTTAATCTAATCCTATTTTAAAGGGGTAAAATAACTATTGGACTATATGGCCAGACTTCTTGCGCTAATAATGAAGACAAGCTCCTCAAAACAGGAGTAAAATACTCTTGTACAACTTACTACAGAAACGGTGTTAATTCAAATCCAACTATGACAGCTCAGAGCTATCAGGCAGATGTCTTCTCACCTCCACAGCATTAGCATCTATGTGTGTGTCTATACATATGCATATAAAAATAATTTCTTAATGCATTTCTTCAACAGAAACTACTGTTCAAAGCACTTCATGAGTTGGAGGGTATTTTAGGCAGGGAAGGATGACAACTATAAAGGTTAGGGAGATTTTCATTAAATTTGGCTTTGGAACTCACAAACTACTCTTCAGTGGAAAATCATCTCTGTTCTATGGGGCACATAATTTAGTTGTCTTCACAAAAGGCAGCTGACACTAACATTACCAATATGAGGCTCTGAGTCTCAATTACAGGAATTAATTCCATTTGGCCTGGCTGGATTTTGTTCCCCAGCCTTGCTGTACCCATGTTTCAATGCAAATTCTGAGCTCAGTCAGAACACAAATGGTGGCAAATGTTAGGTTATTGGTAAAATAGCTTTCTTTATGTACACACACATATATGTAGCTCTCCTCAACAGACCTCAGTTAACAATGTACAAATCTTCCCTTTTCAAGAGCTAAAACTTGTGTTGTGTCTCAGTACCAACTGTCACAGTCCACATTACCTTACTGAAAAACCATCCAGACCTCCAGTGTCACACAGGTAAAATCTCAAAACCGCAAGTGAGCAAAATGAGATCCACAGAGTTCTACAATGGAGATAGCATCGTTGTTAGTAACGAGCTGTAGCCTGCAAAGTGTGCATGTCCCAGCACACAACGCACCTCCACGCCGCACCTCCACAGCATAAAAAATTAGGATCGCTGCACTGTATCTGCTGCCTTTTATAAAAGCCAGCAAATAAACACCATGCTTTCTATAGAGTATGTTATGGCCTTAATGTAAATCTGTGTAAAAACAGATTTTATTTGTGTAATACAGGAAAAAGCATATTTCCAACTAATAAAAAAGACCCCAAATCATAGAATCCAGTCAGCTTTCAGTCATAAAGACAGGTAAACTAATTTTTGCAATTATTCACAAAAGCTGTTATGTTTCAAATAAGTGGTACTTTCAAAGTGAGATCCAACACATTAGTGTTATTAAATCTCTTAATACCTGGCATTGCTTTTATGCTTTGGTACGTATTAAAGCAATGGAATACAGCTTTGCGAGATGTGATGATGCTCAGTTTTTCTTCTCCAGTTCTCTGTGTGCGTATGCACATGCACACACTTTCTCTTCTCCCCCCTTCCCCCAGCGTTACTTGCACAGTTACAGAATTTCACTGAATAAAGTCTGAAGAAATTTTTTTTCCTCCTCTGCTTTCACACAAGCATCTAGAAGAGTAAAATGAGGAGGGAAGGTTCTGCTAATGATTCAGTTTGCTTCAAGTCATCAACATCTCAATTTTCATTTCACACTCACTCCCCAGCTGGTGCATGTAAGTGACCAACACACAGCACCTAGTAAGACAGTCCACTAATGAGAGGAAAAAAAGAGAAAAGGTTAAGGGAAGACTGGAACTCATTCATACTCACTTTTCAGTAGCATTTGTTAGAAAGTACATTCCCATGAACAGGGATACATTAAGTGTTATATGCTTAATCACAAACAGAAGAGGACAAAAATACTTATTTTTGGTGCAAAATGACAGGCTATTGGATGGCTCTGTTTGGAATTAATAGTATAACCACGGTATCTGAGCTGTAAATATATGCAATTAATAAATGAAAACTTGCTGGCAGTAACTCTCTTCTGAATTTTGTAAGTACTCTTCCCAAAGTCCCAAAGAACAACGTTTAACTAATAGTTTAATACTCTGACAACCTCTATGCCTGAAAACCTGCCCTATTCTACACTTTTTGTTGTACAGCAATAATTAAATCAATTCTTCAGGGCTAAATGGTACTGGTATTTACCTTGACTTCTACGTACAGCTGCTACAGACCGACTTCTATGGACCCAGTCACAGTAATGCACATTGTTTGCTGGGCTGAGGGCTCAGGAGAACGCTCTGTTCTAAACTTTAGTTTTGTCTATCCTACATGAAGGAGCTGACATAAATCAATGTCTTGCTATGCCTTGGCTTCTAGAGCCTCCATGTTTCAAAAATCACAGAAAAAAACCCCAAATGTACTTGTCCTTTATCAGACTGTTTTTTTTGGAAGGCTTAATGCCTTACTCCAGTAACTTAAAAAAAACCCAAAACACCAAAAAAACCCACCCCAAACCAAAAAAACCCCACACCACCAAAACCAAAAAAACCACAACACCCCAAAAAAACCTAACAGAAAAAAATTTCTAACCCTGTATCTCCCACACAAGAACCCCCAAAGAAGTCAACTCTACAGTTCTGTTGCATCAGCAAATAGGCACAAAAAATGAAAATAGGGAGACGTGCTTGTAAAACACATACTGCAAGTAAAAAGTTAGCTCATAAGTGGCATGTTAGCCTTGGGGCCTTCTTCAGGCTGTGGAAAAAACAGAGCAATTAACAGATAACCAAGCTGAATGTTTTGTTTGCTTGTTTGGGGTTTGGATTTTTTTGTTCGGTTGGTTTGGTTTTTTTGTTGTTGTTGTTGTTTATTCTTTAATGCTCAAGAATAGCGATTATTCATAATTTGCAGATTTCCTAAAAAGCCAAGGCAGCCAAATAATATAACATTGTTATTTGTACTTGTTAACAGCAGCAGCAGCAATAACAAAATACTGGAAAAGAAGAGACAGTAGGGAAAGGAATATGATGTTTCCTTTCTTCCCCAGCATTTGGAAAATGGCCTATAGGGAAACACCACTGATTATTTTTCATAGAAAAACAACAGAAACCGTGCTTAGTCCCCCACCACTGAGGATTAGCTGCTCAGAGAAAAGATTTTTCATTTTCACACATGCACACGCTTATACACACGCTTGGTTTAGATAAATTTGCACAAGCTGCTTTAACTAAACTGATGGGAAGCTTGGCTGCATCTGAAATACATGGTTATTCTCATGGACAAGAGGGTGGGTACTGCATGCATGTTGTTCAGAATTAGACAGCAATTTAGGACTTCAAATTGATCTGGGAAGAGCAACCATGCTTTTATTCAGTCACTTACTATGAAGCAACCAATACTGTGATCATGGTAATAAACTCTGGTGCAAGTGTGCGTGCAGGTGGAAGAAGAAAGAGGATGTAACTTTGATTCTTTTCCCTTTTGAGATTTTAATAAACACAAACAATTTCAATTTGAGCACGGGTAGAGTCATTTAACTGTCTGGTTTGGTTCACACAAAAGCATAATTCACCTTCTCTCTCTTCTTTCCTTCATTTGTTCCCTCTTTCAGTGCCTCCCTTACAGTCAGATTTGACAAAATCTGAAAATTTTATTGTAACATCTTTCAGAAGTTATGTAAGAAATATGTCTGAAAATCCTCCATGACTATGGAACCAGAGCACAGGGGGAGATCACCTCACTCACCATGGCTCACTCTGGTTTAACATTCAATTTTTCATTACTAACTACACTTACATCTCTGCAATAATACATTTAAAAGAGAAAGAAAAAAAAAGAAAAAAAAATAATTCCCAGCTCAGCAAGTGCCTTTTGTATTGTTTGCCAGATTTAAGCCTAGCTCAAAAAAACCCCAAAACCCAACAATGATGAGTTCAGGATAAAGAGTCCACTCATCCTCCACTGGTAGAAAAAGTCCAGTGGCATGAAATTGTGGGAAAGAAAGGAGTAATATCCTTGGAAATTGAAGTACAAGCCTGATGAATTCTTTGAGATGCTACTAAACTGCATTTCTAAAAAGACTTTTACAGACTTGCCCTTCCTTTAAGTCACATATGCTCCGTATTAAATGTAACTAAATAAGCTCTAATCTTTGAGATAGCAAAAAGATTCTTACAGAAGATTACATTCTCACATATTACAACATTTGACTATTATACACGTTTTGAACTCGCGGTAGCCTTCCCCTCTTGACTATATGGTATGTACATTTTGCTTAATTTTTAGAAGTATTCCTGTTTGCATATGGTATTCCCAAAGAAGATTAATAGCTTCCTACAAAATACATAATTCAGCTCTCTTTTGCCACTCTGCAAATACTACCAACTGTACTTCAGTACACAATCTCTGAATATCTTAAAACTAGTAGCATCCTCCCACTTAACATTTTCCAGTCAGTCAAAAAACCAAACCCAAAACAGCATTTTATGGCACTCCATATAATGGTCTGAAAATGTTTACGTTCATGCAAAGTTTATTATTACTAATTTTAAAGTAAGTACATGAGAAAGGATTTTCAGAAAAGTTCCTGTTTCTATATATAAAATTTATTAATTAGTATTTCACAGTTATATCAATGCTAAAAACCTAGGCTCACATTAAATTCTTAGGCGAGTTTTCTACAGATGAAGAAATGAACAAGAACTTGAGTGAAAGACAATGTTACAGGAAAAATTAGTTGCTGCACCTAGAACTCTTGATGCTTAAGAGCAGAAAACCATCTTCGACTCCATAAAAATGGCAGCAGCTGTCCAACCCCAAAGTAACCATTCAGCCTCTTCCTTCAACACAAAAATCCCAGTTCTCTTCCTGCACGGACCGGGTAGCCTATTTATCAACGCACTGCTCGGAAGCAGCGCTGTACATCACTACTGGTGGGTGTACCTTTGTGGGAACTCCTCTCCTCCTCTCCCAGGGTCTAGCAGCACAGACTCTGTGCACTGTGCAGGAGGAGGAAAGAGAACCATACCTACCTGTCACAGTGCATTTCCCATTACATTTATTCATCCATAAATCAAACTTGGATGCCAGGGCAACCTCCTATTTTCTGTTCTAGTTCTGTTCCTATAGAACCTGGCATGACCACAGGTGGCCAGGACTTTGGGTTTACATCTCATCTGAACGACAGGGCCAGCAAAAGGTACAGTGTCCCCTGATATGCTACCAGGGCACTGATTCAGCACAGGTTTAGAGAGAAGAGTGTCACCTACTGAATCACAAATACCACTTGCTAGAGCAGTTTTTCTTCTATGTGTCACATCTAATCAGCATAGCACAATTCTCACAGCTGCTAGGAAGGCTGATAACATTTTCTTTCAAGGAACTAAAATTTAATTTTATTCAGGCAAGATACTAGCATTGCTGGAAAGGCTTTCACTGAGATTTGGAAGAGCATTAACAAAATGTTATAGGGCCTTATGGCCTTTAGTATTCTGGGCAAGCTAAGGACCATTTAGGGGTAGTTTGAGATGTGGAGGGAGTTTCACCACAATGGAAAGATCTCTCTTTGTGAGAGTGCAGAGCTGATGAATGCAGAGATGAGTGATACATGCAGTGGTGTATCCACGCTGCTCACCAGATCACTTCTTTATTTTTTAAAGTAATATCCAGGATTTTATTTTTCTTTAGATCGAATTTGCTATTCAAAACAACTTAACATGAATGTTCTTTTAGTATTAGTGATAAATCTGCACAGCCTCCGTGCAGTGTGAAACACTGAATCCATGTGGCTAAAAAACTGGTTATGCAACCAAGGCATATGCTTGAGGGGATGAAGAAAAATTGGCAAGATACAGCTTGCCAAGGCATGCCACACATTAGCTCTACTTTAAAACTGTTAGCAAATTTCAGCACTTGCAGTTCATTTTTCTATACAGATATGCCGAACGGGATGCATCTTCTTTCAGGAATCATCATGAGATGCTCTCCCCTCCCCGTTTCTCCCCTATTTTGATCACATCTTCTCTTTAAAATTAATAGCCGCCTTTCTCAGATGATGTTATCTCTGAGCTAACTAACACTATGTCTTTTATTATTTAAAATTAGGTATTAAACAGAAGCAAACATTTTTTGTTGTAAAGCAATTACTACACATTTGTGCAGCACACAGCATTGTTCTTGGAAATGGCTTAAAACATTGTACAAACACATAAAAGAAAGACTGTACGCACATAGGGTATGCCATGGTGTTTTAAAGAATCACTTTACCATAAATTGCCTTTTTTTTTTTTTTAAAATGTGTATTCTGAATTATTTCTAATTGTAATCCTGGGGATTGGAGGAGTTGGGGGTGGAATCAGTCAGTACCAGAAATCTTAAGGAATCAATATCACCTACAGTGTATCTTAAGTAAATCTCTTACAATGACCAACTAAACAAAATATGTTCTGTGTTTATAACATGAAAGAAACTGAAATGTTGTAAATAAGAAACTAATATTTTTCTAAGTAGTGCAGAAAGTAGATATTAGCCATTGAGCCGATCTATTACTGTTTATCATGGCACAGTGAAGTATAAAATCTTGTCTGGAAAAAGAAGCTAGAGAAGAAACAGAGAATAAAGGAGGGGAACTGTCCGGAAAATACATCAGAATTACAATAAAAGATGAAGCATCAGATTAAATCACTGAATATCAATGTTTGCATTCCAATCTTTCTTACAACAATAAAATTTCCAGAAACTTTTAGAAAAATTCTAATTTTCAATAGATACTGAAAAAGTTAAAAAAATATAATGGGTTGTTAAAAATCCTGTTCAATATATACAGACTATTTTCCTCCTCCCCAAGGTTACAATTAGCTTTCTGCTAACCTCCATCAATGCAGTTAGCATAATTACTGAGCAGCATTATATTTAAGCTTCTGCTTTCAAAGTGACCATATATATTTCGAGTGTTGCACCTGGAACCCTGCAAGCAAAATAGGAAAAACAAAACAAGCCCCCTAGTATTTTAGATTAAAACATTGTGTTCAACCAAATTCCTTTCTCCCCAAGCTGCTTCTGTGTGTTCTTTTTTTTTTTAAAGAGGTAAGTTAATTTCATTAATAGTAATGATGTAGATGATCTTTCTCCTCCCACTCTGCCATTATCATTCTTTTGAATATAGACACACCATATAGTTACCATGAAGCAGAGATTTTACCCCAAACTTTCTGGAGTTCCACTCTCACTGTAACTCTGTAAACTTGCATTCCATAAAGGAAAGCACAGGGTATCTTCCCTACGACCTCATTATTTTCTCCCCCAATATTTGTTCACAGGAGACAAAAATGACCCCATTTCATATTTTAGGGGGCTGCAAAGCTACTACCCTTGCTAAACACTCAGCAAACATGTAATTTACCCAGCAGCATTAGACAGAGTTCAAGCTCTTGCTTGGCATCATTTAGTATCCCAAGCCCCTGACATTTCAATGCAAAGCAGCCCTTCTGAGAAGTAAACTAATGCTAATCAATAGATCTGACTCAGTGAAAAGCCTTAGACTGATAAAAGAAGGCATCAAACATGAAGACAGATCATTACCTCGTCTAGCAGCTGTCTGTCATTTCCAGCAAGGTGCAAAACTGTTTCTTAAAACATCACTTTAACTCAGTTCAAACTGAAACACCATTTCAAAAGCGAGCTCCGTGGGTTTAGTGCCACTATTTTACTAAAATTGGTCAGATCCCATTTTGCAATTGCCAGAAACCACTGTTATTAGCACTGCTCAAAATACTTCCACAAAGGCTGTTTTAAGTCTCCACAGAGAGACATTTGGATATCCCCTTTAAAGTCAGGTACTTTAAAGGTAAAAAAGAGAAAAAAAAAATCTGCAAAAAGGCAAAGAGTTTCTTGCTCTATAAAAGACTGTAGTCAAAACTGATCAAGTTTTCTCCCTTTGCTCCGTGTAACAGGTGTTAACAGAGACAGCAGTTAACCCTTGAGCCCAAATTAATTCCTGATAGAAGTATTTGCTTCAATGAGCTTTCAGGAGCACAGCTTAATTTGGCTCCTGTTGTGAATAACAGCCTATCAGTGGAATATTTAAGATATTTAAAATTTTTATTAAGAAGCAAAAGGAGCTATATTAACATTCAGAAGGAAGGGGAAAAAGTGTGCATGAAATCCTACCTCTTTTACAGAAGATTTCTTTATGTGCCAAAGTCATACGGAAAGCTGGAGGAGCATGGCTAGCTTTGAAAACAGTACCAATAAGTCTAATAATCGCATTGAATGCCCACCTTTCCCACCTTCAGAAAGTCTGTTGGTAACCTCATTTGCTGTAACTTAAGCCTCTACATCAGTTTACAAGCACCTTCATAGAAACAACCAACCAAAACTGAAGTTTTGCAATATAAAAATGATGTGTAGTTCTCATGAGGGAAAATTTCATATATCTTTGCTTCAGACTGCAGTCAGTTTATTTCAATGAACCCTTCCCTCTTAAAAAAAATACACAAATCTCAAGATGAATCATGATTGTTTAGAATATGAGCACTGGAGGTCATAGATGTTGAAGTATGCACTTCATGAAATACAGGCTGTGTTTTTACAAATGCTTGTACAGTAAGGATATTCAATGTTCTTCCAAGGTCAGATATTTTTAACACCCCTACGCAGAGAGCCCAGTATGTTAAAATAATATATTAGGTCACAAAAATAGGATCAAAAGTTAAGATGTGAAAATTGAGGTTGCCAATGTCAGCTCAGATGTGGTCTTCTTTCCCTGTCACCTCCCATTTGTTCATGTCCTAGTCCCGCTACTTTTCCCATATGAAGCTCTCGGTCTTACTCTCAGGGCAGATCTAGAGGCTTCACGCTTCTCTCCTCTGAATTTCCATCTCTACAGCTCCCAGTCTCCCCTCTCCCTGTGGTTCCCACCCCCAGGGACCCAGTCTCTGTGCTCCCCCTGACCTCGCACAGTGTCACCCCTCCTCTTTCTCTGTGCCCAGTCGCCGCTGCCTTACCCTGGCACCACCATCACCTCCGTCTCCTGCACTCTCCTGCCCCACCACAGCGCAGCTCCAGCCTCCCCATGGCTCCTCATCAGACCTCAGCTTCTTCCTCCTACTTCTGCCCCTTCTGCCAGCCAGTCATCCTCTCCTTCTTGCCCCCACAGCAGGTTTCTCTCCCTTTCTGCAGCTGCTCATGATCCCTCCGTGCCACATCCTCAGCTCAGGTCTTGCGCCTCACCTCTGCTTTCAGAGCAGCCTGCTCTATCCACTGCCAGGCTCGGCCCATTCCTGCTCGCAGAGGTGAGAGCACAGTGCTGAAAGGCTCTTTGAGGAATTTAGCTATGCTCCTGGAAGGAGCAGGCATCATTATGACCTCAGACCTGCCAGGTGTGGGTAACAGGCAGATTCATGGCAATGGTAAGTGACCTACCCTGCACACCAAGCATGGCAGCAGTTCATTTTTCAGTTTCTGCTAAAAACAATGGGATCGCAATGTCTGCTTAAAGAGAAGGAGTTGCAGTGTGTTTTTCTTTAATGCCTAAAATAATTTTTCTTTAAACCTATTTTTTAAAAAAGCTGAGCTGGTTTTGTGAAATTTTCAACATTTTAAAAAACTATCTGTAAGCAACTTAAACCAGGCTCTTAACACCAGGAAATGTTAGACACCCTGAATATTAGTGCTATCACTCCTGCCCATAATAATTTCCAAATTAAGTTTAGATTCTGTGGTATATCTTCACCTAAACAGATTTCCATAACCGCCAACCAGTAACTCTTCTTTTAATTTAGGAGTGCTGCGTTAGATGAATTTGTTCCCAGACTCAGACTGCGAGGCTAGCATCCCAAGAGACACTCCCACCTCTTCCTGGGGATAAACAAGCCAGCCCTGGGAACATGAAACAAACAGCAAGAAACACTATTTAGCTTTTATAAATTTTAATAAACTAAAATGCAGGATTGAAAGCTCGAGATATTTTTTTATTTACTATTACCCTGAAGTGAAAATGGGGGGCAGAGTATTTTTTGCATATACTTTAAATATAGAAATCTTCCAGTTTTGCCATTCAATACACTTCCTATCTACTCACCCTTTTGGGTTTGCTTTGGTTTTTAAGCAGTCTGCCACTAGGCACAATTACACCTTTTTTATCCACATATATCCACAGTAGGCTTCATAATCCCAGCAGATATTTTTTCATGGTCATTCCTCAGTTTGTGAATCAGGCAATTAAAAGTAAGTTGTGTCGCCACACATTGATCACCGCATGTGAGAAGTTACTGTTCTACTCGCAAACTTGTTCTGGAGTCTGTCCTCAGTACTGCACACGTTGCTTTTTACTCCTTCCCTTCCCTTATTTTTCTAATACTATAAACATTAATCCCTATTCTTATACAAACTTCAGCTAAGTAAGCAATTTTTGACATTTTACAAAGGATACCTGTAATGAGAAGGGCCAACTGCACTTATTTTATCACTGCATCACTAATACTTATTTCTAATGTATTACCATGTTACACAAATGTCCGTGGAAGGTATGTATTGCTGGGTGGGAGAGGACAAAGGGGAACATGGGGGTAGATTAAATAAGCATCTTGGAGACAGTGGAAGACAACAGACAGACTACCGAGAAATTCAATATATATTGTTGAGAATGGGTTAGTATCAGCTTTTGAAATCCAGGAATTGCCCTGCTCTCTCGTGTAAGTGGGAAATGAGGGGGCTGCAGATGATAATCTGACCTTCACCTTCCTGGGTTAAGCAGTCAGAAAGGAAAACTGTGTAAATACCATTAGTAAGAATGCAACAAATCTGCAGATCCCAAAGTACTCCAGAGTACACTGGGTCTCCGGTGACCTATAACAGGGATTTTCTTCCTGAAATGGGCTACCTCCTCCCATCTTTTGCAGGCTCAAAAACCCAGAGAAGAGAAAGCTGCCATCTCAACAGCAACACTTGAGCTTGTGTTTTTCTCTCTTCATTCCCCCAGCTATCGCTCCTTATTCACTCCACATATGGTGGACGAGAGTCTCAATCTCTTTGAACTTGCCTCCACTATTTTCAAAAGAGATGGGGGCAGCGGAAAAAAAGAGAAAGGGAGGGAAGAAAAGAGAAAGAAAAAGACAGAGAGGACACATCAAGGTGAGTTAGATTTCCACATCATTTATCCTACAAGAAAGCACATGCTTTAATCTACCCCAAGCCAGACACACAGGCATTGTTAGGGTTGCATTTTGTCTACAAAGCTAAAGAAGTAGCGAGTGTAGTATTATGCTGCTGTGTCAGTCTAGTTTGACCAGTTTCACAAGTTCGCTAGAAAAGGAAGTGTGACATTTTCATTTAGAAGAACATGAGTGAAGCTTAAAAACATGGCTAGGCATGTCGGAGGAAATGGGACAGTGTGTTTCTGAACAAGAGAGAACCTTGTTTTAAAATCAACCCAACGTTTTAACAACCGATGACAGATTTGCCTGAACTTAAAATTTGAATGCAGAAAAACTTCACCGAAGATAATGGGAAACAAAGAACAGAGAGATTTCAATAGGAAAAGAAAAGTTATATATTGCAACTCCTGGTCTTTGATATCCACAGCTCACAGGTCCACTCCCACAGCAGGGACAGATACACCCTGTCACTCCTGAACAGATGCTCTGTCCCAGTACCTGTCTGGCACACCAGTGTGGTCCTCCCACATGCCTGCTCTCCGGTGCGTGTAAGCCGGAGCCGGCTTCATGCCACGCCAGTTTTTAATTTGACTGCACTATGCCAAAGACAGGAGTTTCAAAAGGACTTTCAGGCAGGAGAGGGCAGGGAGTGGAAGAGGAATGTAAAACGTCAACGTTCATGTGGGCTGCGTGTTGTAAAGAACACCAGTTACCGATAAGTAAGATCTGTTTTCAAACCCATGTTTACATTCAGGAAGGGCAAATGTGGAGGGGTCCAGGAATAAGCCCCATTCGCAGTCACAAACCTGGTAGTGGTCCCAGAGTCTTCTGGGTAAGGAGCTGCTGTGGGACCTCCCTGCCGGCGTGCCCTGTGTGGCTCGGGCTGGCACCCAGCAGGAGCTGAGCCCATGAGGTTTTGGACTGAGTTCCAGCTGGGTACTTTGAGGACATCGGGAACGGTGGTCTTCCTCAGTGAGGCCAGCACAGTGGCTTGAGCACACTCTGATGACAGAAGGGAACTCCACCTTGACAGTCTTATAAGAGACTTTAATGCATCTGATTGTCCCGTTGAACAGTCTCTGCACAGATATGGTTATGCTCTTTGTCCTTTCATTATTTGCTACAAATATCCTTAGGAACTGATCTGCTTCGTCACTATAAGAAGAATGAACCTTTTGACATCAAGGATGTGAAGAGGGGCCTTGGCACTGGAAGCAAGTGGTTTGGCTAAAAACATGCGAGTTGACAGCTGGGCTTAAGAGGAATTGAAAACCTTGCAGAGAAACTCCAAATGGGGCACAGGAGCACCCTGTCCAGGAAGGATCAGCAATAAGGGGCTGGATTTCTTCCACCTTCCTGGAAAAGGTGAAGATGACAATACTTCTGCAATTGCAGTAAGGTGAAAGAAGAAACAGATTCTTGTGGATTGAAGGGCGGGCCAAAGAGAATTGAAAGAGAGTACCTGGAGGTGGGTTTATCCATCACCACACAAACAAAATCATTTTTAAAATAAGCTAGAAATGCCTGTCCCTTTCACATGATCCTGTCATCACAGGCAGGGATAAGAAAATTCTGCTTCCTCAGCCCTGTGTGCTCACAGCAAAAATGTGCTCTCTCGTTAAAAATGAAGTATCTGTCACAACAAATGTCAGCCAGCCAGAGAGGAAGGGTTTCCAGTGTTAGGGCTGCCCAGCCCTGAAGAACAGACTTCCTTGCTGGGACGTGAACCATAAACTGAGATGTCTCCGCATACTAAGGGAACCAACCATTCCTCACAAATCAGGAAACAGTCTAAACTCAGGATTTTATATTTCATGTCCGTTTATGAAGCTACGTGGTGTAGAAAGGCTGCACAAAACCCTACTGATTGGGGGAAAAAAAAAAAAGGTCAGGACACCAAGAGAACCAACACATGGTGTAAGCTGCTGCACAAAGACCTTTGAGCCACCGAATCCAGGTTCTCTACAGTGATCTTTAAAGCCTGGATGGAGTTAACCTGTTGGGTTTTTGCATTTATCTTTATACCTCCAGCTCTTAAGGCATAAAATGCTGCTACAGAAAGGCTGTAAGATTCTTTCATCAAGCAGTTGTTCAGATAAAGTGAAGAAGATGGTGAATTCCCCCGAGGCAGGACAGCTTTGTTAAGGCGCTCACTGGAGTAGACAAGGAGACAATCTGGAATTAGAAATGGCCTTGCCCACCCTAAGACAAAGAAAGCATCTGCGGGATGTTCTCATAGCTGTATGAAACCAGAAACCTCAAGATCAAAAGACGTGAACCAGCCTTTTACCTCAAAAGCCAAGAACTGGAGCAGCCAGGGTCACTATCCTGAACTTGAGCTTGCGAATTACAGTGCTTAGTTTTTCTAAATACAGAACAAATTTACATCTGCTATTTCTCTTCAGTTCCATGAAATACCTGGTTTAGGTATCTCATGCACTTCGTAGTGTGTGAAAATTATTTGTAGGGCAACCTAGCATCAGTAAGGGATTTACTATTTATGTGAAGGAACTCTAATGAAATAATGAAACAGGTAAAAAAGTTTTGGGGAGACATGTACAGAATAACTTCTGATAACGGCATGCTAGACCCATGCATCTGACTTTGCATGTACTCCTCAGAAAACTCGGTCTCTAGTGATAAAATTGGTGTGTACTTACTACACAGTATCACTGCAGAGGAAGAGAGAAGATTATATATAAAAATGTGTTTATTCACATTTAATCCACATCACTTCCCAAGGTAGAATAAAATTTAACAGTTTGGAATTCAGATGCTATAGATAACAACATAATAGTCAAGGACAGGAAAAAGGATGTCAGAAGTTGACCAGTTCTGAAATACTGGATATTGTGTTATGGTTTCTAAAACTATTACTGTACAGAGAGCTACTCCTAATCTGCAGAAAAATTAGACTGCTGTATTTTACGTACATCATTAGTTACAGATGGAGCATACCTGTGAAAAAAAGTCACAGTAAAATAAACTACCTAAATTAAAACTATCAGAAGATAAACATGACAGAAAAGACAGCTAAATAAGAGAAAGGGCAATCTGGCAGAAGCAGAAATGGGTAAAAACTCCCAGTAACAACTGCGCTTCAGCTGGAAGTGAGAAAAAGTTCTTAAGTAATGGCGTGACCTTCCAGTTAGGGAAGTGACTCCAGCTCGGAGCGAGATAACGCAATGTGCTATGTGCAGAACCAAGCAACAGATCTTGTGTGATCTTCTGTGATTACAGCTTAAAGGTTCTTCCTCTGTCCCACGTGCAGAGCTATTCCATCATCAAGCAGCTTCCCTCTGTGTGTTGCTGACCTTGTCATAATGTTCATTTCAGAGTGAATGTACAAGCATTAGCAAATTAACTGTGTTCCTTGGTTTCTTTCTCCTTTTCTCTCTTCTTTTTCCCTTTTTGTTAGGGGTGGGAGGGAAGGTGGAAGGGTAAGAAGGTGGCAGAGAAAAAGGCATGGGGAAAGACAAGCTAAGAAGATATTTTAAGCAAACCTAGAAACATACAACCTGAATTACAATTATTATTTCCGGAACAGAATATGGCTGTCTACTTCTACAGACAATATTTTTTTTTTTTGGTAAGTCATATAAAAATGATACATGTAACTTCACTCTGTCCTTCCTCAAAGGCATGCTGCAGACACAAATGGATCCTCCTAAAAAGTTGTGAATGGTGCAAAGATCTGTGTTTCAGCCTCAGGCTAAAAACCCAATCTATTTCTACTGTATCAGTTTCCTTTTAAATATCAATAAACAACACAAGTCCTGGGTGACTTCCTTGCAAGACTTGCTGTTTCTGCTTCTGTTCATCTATTTATGTTGTCTATTATATTTCAGGTTAAACACATTTTGTTAATTATGCAGCAAGATAGGATATGTCTTCCATTCACACACTTTTAATTAAAAAACAAACACAGCAATAGGTAGTTTTTTCGTGTCATTTAAGCCTTTAAGCTCAGGTCAAAGCCTGCCCACCAAATTATGCAATTATGTTTTATTTCCCTGCACCTACTATTTCATTGTCAAAGAAAAGCTGATGATAAAGACTTTTTTTCATATACTGCTGAGGAGGGAGTGATTGTAAGGCCAGAAAAAGAGTGCCGTAGTGGCACAGAAGCGCACTAAGCACGAATGCTCATCTGTAGCATATCCCAGAGTTTAACTGTAAAAATGACCCATATAAACATGGGAGCATCAAAATACCTCCATAAAACCTGTGGCAAACGCTACCTTCTGCCTTGATGCAAACTGCACACACGTGGTCATTTTCTTAACGAAATCTTTCTCCATCACACTATGTTTTGTGGGAATCCCGAGGCAGGCAGCACTCAAACATGACCCCCGCCAGGCCACGTGGCCAGCTCACGGCAGGTCACAAAACAACTCAACAAAAGCTCTGGGATGCAAGCGCTGGTGGCAGCGCAACTGGGAGAGGTTTCACAAAAATATCTGCGAGGCTAGAGACCGCAAAGAAGAATTATCCAATATGAGAGAGCAATTGTACAGAAGTCCTCAGCAACCGACATGCAATTTATTCTCCCACAACATGGGAAACAAAGAAAATTACCTGACAACTTCAAGTAATGCCTCATCTCCCGTCTCTCCTTCATTAGCGAGATTGTGCTTCACCATGCCTTTCCACATCCTCACCTCCATTTTCACCTTCCACTTCTTCTAAACAAGATTTTGCTGCTGGATCTCAGCTCAAACCCTTCCCCCCAAGAAGCCCTTTGGGCTTCATTAAAGCCCAAAACATTCCCATCCTCCCTTGTCCTCCCTGGCAGCCTTTCTCCTGAACCCTTCTCCTCCTGTGGCTTCCCAGTGTCCATGCCTTCCTAGTGGTAACCCCACCTCCAGTAACTTTTCCCACATGCTCATGGGAGAGCCGCTTCCAGTCTTCCATCATCTCTCCAAGAGAGATCGATGAGTCTTGGACGTGGCATTTCACACCAAGGACTGACGCCCTGGGAAAGGGAACACCACTGAGCCAGGAAGGCAACTGAAGTAAGGAGAAAGTGGCTGGTATGTTTAGAAAACCACGTAACTGTCAAGCTGTATTTGTATAAATCCTGCACTTTTCATAACAGACTCTCCGCAGAACATGGCATTTCACAGAGCACTTGAAATTTAATCCTTGGCATTGATACCCAAGTAAAAAACACTCTCAGAGCCGCTGCTCCCGTTCCAGTCTCACCTTAAAGACACAGATAATGACAAATGAGGAATAGGGACATGCCCAACGGGAAAGACCTCGTGCACATGTATGAAAAGATGTACTGGGAGCCACCAAATCACTAAAAGGGAACAGGATACTGTGTATTTTTAGGATGCTATTTTCAGATTTTTTTTTAAAACTTTATTATTATTTACATAGTGTCTTTCAACATTGGCAGAGTATATTCATATTAATTGTATTTACGTGCTAGGTTTGACTTCCAGTAAATCACAGTAAATTCTAAGTTGATTCATCTAGAAAATAATTCTGTTATGACCAGATTTTACCACGCCTCCTTCTTGCATCCATTTACATACCCCCAAAAAATTACCATTTCGAGCTCCTAAGTCCTGATATTGGAACGTTTAACTAAACCAAAAAATACTTTTATTGACTAAATGCAAGAACTTGTATCTCAGTATGAACTATGGCACTGCTTCCATAGCGCTATAATAATTAGAGTTAACATAATGAAAAGCTAGTAAAGAGACTATAAATTCACCATATGAGCACATATGGATGTGAAAAAGGAAATCAAATGAGTTCTCCAAACTAAAATTAGATTCAAAACAGAACAGCGTCCCACAGAAATAGCACAGGCCTAAAAAGTCTATATAAATTTACTATGCCAAATCCAATTTTATCTAACATTCGGTTTCATCCATCCATGTTTCCACAGTGTATTTAAGGTATTGAGAGTTTAACTGTTCATGTAAGTCTGGACTTACTGCAGTGTAGCTACTTCAGACAGATTTTCCTGTTTGAAGCAAACCAGAGCTGGGTTCATCGCAAAGCTACAAAACCATGGAGCCCGGTCAACTGAGTTGGGAAGGTGATGTTCCTAACCTAGCTTCTGCTCCGAGATTGCATTGCTTGCTCTGTTTATGTTTTCTGTACAACTGAGTCTTCCTTTCTGAGGATTTCAACATGATTCATTTAAAATATACCTTCTGAAGAGTGGTCTCATCATAAAAAAGGAGAGCAAAATCCATTTAATCTCTGTTATTGTATATGTATTCATCTAAATATACTTTTAAAGCAATTCATCTGTGAAGATGAGCCACCTCTCGGTTCAAATAAAGATAGTTTTGAATATGATACTGCTTTTCTTGTAGCCTCTGCAACTTTCTGCCATAAAACTTGGGTGTAAAAAGCTTGTGACAGAGCTCTGAGCAATTTTTGGTTTGGTTTGTTTACACCGCATCCTCCACGTCAGTTCAAATTGCTGTGTTCTGCATCTTCTAACGTGTCATATGCACTCAAGGTCATGTCAACCATCAATTGGGGAATCAGATCAAGCAGTAGCAGTGTGTCCATTTTGCTTCTGGACTGCCCCAAAGGTGTTTGCTGCAACCGATGCCAATCATTAGATCGGGATTCTGTTAAACTCGCAGGCACTTCTTTTGTGGGATAAAACCAATTTCTTCTGAGCTGTTTAATTACCTTGTGACTTCTGGGATTTAGCTTTTTTTTTTTTTTTAAGAGAAGTCAAATAAATAGAAAAGCTACGCATCTATTGATGCAGTTGCAAGAGACATGCGGTAGCTGAGGGTGTGCTGCTCCTACTGACCGAGGAACTGCGACAGGGGACAAGCCAGTTAATCACTCCTGCCTACATCTTTTGGTTTTATTGTTCAGATGCGTGGCCACCCCACGTCTCACAAGCTTCCCAAATTATTCAAGTCCTCTTTAACATGAGAGAACTACTACTTCTAGCAGATAATTGAAGATTCACATCCCTCACCTATGAGGCCTTACTTGCCGGCCCATTTTACAGCGTTTCAGCTCTTACGCTGCTCTGCCACGTGTATGCTCCCCGTCATGTTTCTATTCCTGTTCTCTCTCTGAACTTCTTATCTTCTGCTGCGTCTCCCCTTCTCAGCAATCCTCCTCTCAGACCTTCCAGGCTCAACGACAGATTTTGTGCACAAAAGGCTGTAAATTTTTAGGGCAGGAATTATCTTGCTACTTTCGTTAGTTAACAAGCTATGTAGCCTCGATAGGGGAGGAAAATGCAACCTACTATATGGTTTTAAATAACCACTATACTCATAAATTATTTGTAACAGCAATAATACGCCTACACCAAAAAACAGTAGAAAAGATCACGTACGGCCGTGGTCTCTCACAGTCGTCAGTGCCATCTGGAGCTCCGAGCGGCTAACTCTGCTCAGCAGTCTGTGCGCGCCGAGTCGCACGATACGCAGGGAAATATTTCAGGACTTCACAATTCCTTCCCAAGTAACACATTCATAACGATCTTCCACCCATAGCTAGCGCTTCAACTGCGAACGCGCTGTTGCTGACGAAGGCACAACAGGTCAGTTGGGAGGAGAGCTTTGTCCCCCACACAATGCCCTGGAGCCGCCACACATGCCCCTCGCTCAGGTTGCCTGTGGCCTGTCATTATACTTGCCGGCAGGTCCGGTGGGACCGCTCGGGAGCTACGGCAACTCTCCGAGGTCTACAGGCCTCCGAGAAGGGACAGGCCACCTTCTGATCCGTAGCTGGGATGAATGGATTAGCAGCGAGCCCAGCCAGCTGCCGCGAGCTTTATCAGCGCGCAGCCCTGACAGATGGGAGCCCATTGGAAAAGCCTCCTGCTACAGCCCGCGCGGCCCTCGCGCCGGCCTTCTGCTCACCCCACGCTCTCGCCGACACAAAAGCGGAGACAGAATACGCAAAAGGGGCAAACGCGCATTTAAAAATATATGCACCCGGTTTGGGATTAACCCGCTTAGGTTAAGCAACGCCAAGCGAGCTGCCCTGGAAGAGCGAACTGGTGTACTGCAATGAAGCTACTTGGGGTAAAATGCTTAATTTTTGTTTGAATTTGCAGTTGGTAGGTTTTCTAACAGATGATGGTTGTTTCTACCAGAACCGAATTATCTGCTGGCGTTAAAACTGCGTACATGAGGAGTGTAGTACAAGACACACAAAAGACAGAAGAGACTATAAACTGTAGAGAATAACCCAAACTAATTTAGTTTTTCGTGGGCTATCTATACATACAAAAGTCATAGATACTGGAAAAAATGCATACCCCAACTCGATCCAGCGGAAACTGGAACTTCCGTGTTTCAGATGAGGCGGATACTGTCCATTTTGACTTCTAAGTCATGAAGCATGCGCCTACTCCAGAATTATTTGTATTTTGTCTGAGACAAAGGGTTGTAACAAGACCAAAAACGCTGACAGTTTTTACTGTTGCAAATCATATTCATGAAAATTAAAAATTCTTTAAAATCACAGATACAGAAAATCATCTTTAAAAGGAAAATACCTAATTACTGCCATAAAAAAACTTTACTGTTGCCGATGCCACACTGGAGTACGTGCTACACTTACACAGAACGGTATATAAAAAGCAAATCACACTGCTTCTATTTAAGAAAGAAACTCTCTTAGCAGATTGTTATTTAGCCAGATAAAAGCCCAGCGGAGTCAGTGGCAGCCTCTGCATTCATTGCAAGGGTCTTTGTACCAGACACTACATCGCAATATACGTAGTTTTTCTCGTATTACATCTCATGAGTCTACAATTCACTTATTTTTCTGTGAGCACAAATGTGAACAATATTTAGAAAGAAATGCTACAATTTGCCAGCCTGGTATGTAAAAGCCTCATTTTTCCCCATCGCTTGCTTCTTGAAAGGGGTGTCACATAAAAGTATATTCCAACCTAAGTCTAAAGCTGTTTCACTGTGGGAGAAGAAATTCTGCAACACAAAAAAGCTACTGTTGAGCAAACAAAGTATCTAGAATTCTATTTACACAAGTTACACTTGCACACCATGGGGAGTATCAGCTTCAATTTATGTTTTCATAGGTAAATTCCTATTAGAACTCAAAATCAACCTTATACCAACCAAGAAATCTTTACATCAGCACTCTTGATTTCTGCCAGTGATCCCAAAAATATAGTCCCAATGCAGCTTCAAACTCATTTCACAACTTCCTTAACTTGAAAACATATTTAGTGCATAAAAGTCAAAATACAATATTAAGAAAAAAGAAAGCTAGTAACAAGGACTGCAACGAAACTTGTTTGAACTTTCATTGAATCAATATGTCTGGAATAGTTTATAAATTATTCATCCAGCTCAAAACTGGCTATTTTATTTACATTTAAACATAGTGATTTTTGTGCTCTAACATAAGTACATGTTGAGGACAGCTTTCTTATGATGCATTTACCAAAAATTAAATAAAATAACTGTCTTCAATATATGGAAAACAAGACTACAAATCTATTCAGGCAGTGTCCAACTCCATAAGCAAAAGTGGCCAGTACCTCCTTCTAAAGAAAAATTGACTTTGCTTCAGCAAATTACATCAAAATGTATACAAAGAACTTACCGAGTATCTCCTGAAAAATAAGACCTATTTCTCATTAAGGTTTTCCAGTATGCATAAAATAAAGGAGTAAAGAATTTATTGTAACTCTCAAGTTTCAGACCAGGAACAGCAAAATTCTTGATGGTATGTTCAAAATTAAAAGCAACACTTAAATAAATAAAAACACGGGCATCTAAAGCATAAGTAAACAGCATTTGAAAGTACTGTATTTATAAAAAAAAAAAGTCTTTCTAAAATTGTTTTCAACAGAAGAAAGTGTTCATCACAAAAACAACCAACCAAACAAAAAATGTGAAGGGTGGTTCTCTCTCTAAACTTTGCATTAGTTCATTGCTGCAACACGGACACTTCCGTATCAGGGAACACAATGATACATGTGCTCTCAAGACACTTTTGTTCTTTGTTATTCAGTGAAGGAATTTGTTTTAAAGACTTAATTACTTTAAAAACCAGTAAAGAAGGTAAACAGTGATTAGGATTCCACATTTACTCTTGTGGGACTGCAACAGTTAAGCCTGAACCCCATGTTTTATAAACTTCTTTATGAATTCTAGGTGTCATTTACCAATGTAGTTTCTGATATGTGTCTGAACTCAACGCCCATGCCTAAGTGATTTCTGAAGAAATGTGTCATCTGAAGATCACAGTCATTCACTTTTTAAATTCTACAACGTAGAGAATGTTGAAGGAATTCATGAATACTGCCAAGCAAATAACTGCAAATAGAAGGGTTTGGGGGGTCTGTTTTGGATTTGGGAGGAGAGAGGGGGTATTAAGTGCAGAAGGCACATGTACATCCACATTTCATGCCATCTAATGTTTGTAGCACACTGACCTAGTTAAGTCTGACAGCAGCACTGACAAATATGGCCAACAAATTCAACAGAGGAACACACACCTTTTATGCAGAAACAAGAACAGAGGAACAACAAAAAAATACAGCAGCTCTCACCCACTGACACATCAAACATCCAGAGTTGACCAACACAGTTGCATCACTTAAAATGCTCAAAGTCCAGATGCACTCTAATTCCTCCTTGCTACAGAAGCCTAATTAGTGTTGACAGACAAGAGCTCACAGTGAAGGCTGCAGATAGTTCACTTGAAAGACAAATGTATAGAAAGAAAAGCAAAACCACAGAGAAGATGGGTTTGGGCAAATACTGGAGCAGCTATCCAAACACAGCAGAGTAGGTGCAGGTAAGGCAGTAAGTTTTAAGTCTGAGCTCAATCTACGAAAAGGCCTATGTGATCTAGCTGCCTACTGTGGTCCTTGGTTTCCATCACTCTTCTGCTACAACAGCTAGTTCAACATGTCCAAACACAGCGTCCTTGTGCTTGAATGTCTAAATGGATCAAAACAGGCTTTTTGTGTCATTTTAATAGACTAATCTTGTGGAAGATCACAAGGAGGGAAGGAAGAGAAATGACAGAGAATGAGATTTCTTCAGCCAGCTCTAAAGCTGCTCCATTGTGTGGCAACTTCATCAGATGTTCCATCACAACCAAAACTGTACAACAAATGAGCAGTGGCAGCACAGTGATGTTCTCTCTCTCACTGTAAGCTCGCTGTGCCTCGTAACTACAGCTGCATACAAGAATACATACGTACGATCACCAAGAAAAACCCCAACCCCCCAGAAAATCCTAGGTGAAGAACAGTTGGTAAAAGATTGAATGAAAATGCAAATATATCATCAGAAATTCAACTACAGTTGAGATTACTGATGGATAAAAAGACAATGACTGGACAAAGAGAAAAGAAATGAGGTTGTGTTTAGTTCTTCTTGGCAAATTTTTGGGACATTTCTTCCCACTGGACAGCACGATGAGCACCATATCCAGGTGTCCTGAGACAGCAGAATGTTGCTGCTGATGTGAAGAAGCGTTATGTGCAATCATTTCCTTTGCAGTAAACACTTTCCCAGCTGATTAAAATACTGTGACGATCTCAAAGCTTGCTAAACCCAGGAAAAGTAAACATATGGATTGCTTTACAGAAAAACTAGAATACTGACTCGTGTGTGCGTGGGAACCTTTTGCCCATCTGAATGCAAATGCATCTAAAATATAGCTGCTGCTGTCATTAACGGCTGATTGACATGAATGCAGTATAGGTGGCACACGGCATTCAGGGCAGAAAGTACTTCTCTCTTCGCCTGTTCCAAAGACAATTAGAAGCCACTTAACTAAATTCCAGTGCCCAGCCCCGGAAAGCTAAGCACAGGCACGTGAACAAGTTACTACATACAAGGAGAACTTTACCCTCCTCTGTTGAGGGGTACGGTGACACCGCAAGGTGCCAATGGTGACCGCGTGTCCACGGGCAGCAGCTACAGACTTGGAAACCCATTGCGACCTCATGCCTTACTGCAGGGTGGTATGCCTCCACGCGGGAGCTGGAAGGACAGGGATGCTGAAGAGGCCACTCTGCTCCAGCAGCACCCCTCATGGCACCCGTGCGATTGCAACAGCAACAGACTTGTGGTTGAAAAGCCCGTTTTAAGGTTTATTTACAACAGGTTGTTGATGCAGAGAACAGAGATGGAGAAAAGAGAAACGGTTTAAAGGAATAAAATAAAAATAAACAAGGTGTGGGATAAGCCAAAAGTAATGCCAGCAATTACTTAATAAAAGTGAAATATTTCAAGTATGATGAGAAGAAAAACTTAGAAAAAGCAAGGTGCACAAAAAAGTATGGTTTTGGTTTGCAGCGCAGATGTTTAGGATTTACAATCAATATGGTTCACTTTTTCATGCTATAAAACGCATATACAATTATGCCCAAGATGTGTGTAAATGTTTAAATATTAAAACAAAACAGATATTCTAGATGTTTGATGTTTGTTTTTGAAAAGAAAAAAAAAGTATTTTACAAGGATCCAAGCACTAAAGTGAAATTAACATAAAACAAACAAACCAGTGTAATAAAAAGCTCAAAACCAAGTTAACCAAGGTCATTAATGTCAGTTAAATGGCAAAGATCCATGTTAGCCAATGTTTAAATATCAATTAAATGGGAGAAGACTGCCTTGCAATTACACTTCAAAGATTTATTTCTGCTTCTTCTAGGGTTTATATTGACTCTAGCAACATGTTTCCTTACATTTCTGAAGCTTAAATTTCCTTATATAAATTGTCACAACTACTCAAGAGATTTCAGATTTCTTCCTCCTTTTTGCTATTTATTTTTCTAAATATTTAGGAGAACGCTAGCACTGATCTGCTAGTTCTACCTACCTCTTCCTATGGTAAATCTGTAACTGTGAAACCATATGCTGAAGCTCTCTATTTGAACAAGAGACAAAGCTCTTGTCCACCTCTTCACTCTAAAAATACCCCACAGCTTAAAATCTTGGACGACAAAAGGCACAACATGCATTAGCACAAATTCACAGTGTTTTGCTGACCATAAAAAAGGGTCCTTGTATGGATGGAGATGGAAGTCTGGAGAAAAAAAAAATGTATTTGGTAGGAAGGTTTTTTTGTGCCCTGCCTCTGAGTGATACTGCCTGGATGGAATTTAGAGAGAGCCACAGTCTAAAAATACAGAGGCTGGGAACAGCAAAGCAGCTACAGGGATTACGCTCAGCTCTTAGAGCCCTTCGTAGCTTCACAGGAAGGCCAACTGCCGGAGCACCCATCAACAGCATTGTTCCCTCTCCTATCTTGGAAAAAATACCAGTTTGAGGAGAACAGGTAAAACGTACCAACTACAGGAAAGCAAAGTCAAGTGTTGGCTGCCATACAATGCCCACATAAAATATTCACACGGGGAAATGTCAGCACTAACAAGTGCTCACAGAACATACACACAGATCAACCAGTGGAAACACCTCTGGGCTTTTTTATTACTATTTATTATTTATTTTTAATACAAATCCTCCCTTGTTTCAGCCTACAGGAGGTGAAGCAGGTGCAGCTGATAGGTATTTTATGTTAACAATATTTGGGGAGGCCCAGCAGCCTGTGTGCTACTGACACAGAGCTACCTATTTAAATAACATAAATTCTGGTTTTTTTCTAGCCCTCAAAAGGGGACAAAAAAAGGTGAGTTTGGGGTGTTTGGGTGTGAGGTTTGTGTCATCCTCTCCCCACCCCCCCTTACTGCAGCATCCCAGCTGAGTTTGCCTTATAGGCCCTCTACACATAGGATTGTGTCAGAGCTCTTTGCCAGGATTAAGGCACAGCATGGGAGGACTGTCTTCTAATTGAAACAAACCAGTGCCTACTATACCTTTCTTTCAAGAGGTCAACAGAGAGAAAGGGATTTTACTAGCAGTCCTGGCCTCTTCACCTTTCTATATTCATAAACAAGTTCAAGTTACTTAAACTGCCAGTGGAAATATGGATCTTGCTTATAACTGCATAAACAGTCTCCCTTCCCTTTCCTGTTGGACCTTGGGGTGTGGAGGTTGGGGGAGTGGGGTGTGGGGGGGTTGGCTCTTTCAAACATGCTATCATCTAAACAGGTAAGTTTTAAAAGAGGTAATTACCTAACTTGATGTTATTGCTTCTTTTCCTGGAACAGGAAGGTTCAAATTTGTCCAATACACAGAAGCAACCCAATTTAGGAAAGATGTTTGTTGACCCTTGCTTGGTTTACTTGCATAGACACACTACTACCCCGCTGAGCAAGAGAGGATGTTCCCGCAATCCCTGCTTCAAGGTGAGGAAGATCCTTTGAGCAGCACTGAGCTTGCAAATGTCAAGGCAGAGATTCCTGATACACTTAAAAGTCACTACATAATTCTTCAGCCCAAATTGGCTCTTCAGCCCCCCAAACTGAAATCTGTGGTCAGCTAAATGTAAGCCATACACACTAGAAACGTATCTTTCAAGGTGTAATTTCTCTCAGTCTACTGGCAAGAAGAGCATTTTACACAAAAGCATATTCCTCTCTCAAGAACTGTATCACAACCGTTGCAAAGAAGTCAGTTCCTCAAGTCAGTCACTATTTCGCCTTCCTCATGATAACGTTAAGACAAAGGTACCAAGTCTTCACAGGAAACACCAACTTGGAAAGCTCCCAAGGAAGCAAGCAGAAAAGCACACCTGTGTTTCAGTGAATAGTCGCAATGCCTGTCCAAAAGGCAATAGGCAATACTGGTAATAAATGAGCTCTCTATGAACAGACACGCAAGAACTTTCTTGTGAACCCACCACCAGGCCCAGGCAATCAGGCTCCTAATTTTCTTGACCATCAAAGCAAGATGCTGCTCAAGACCCCATCCTCTAGGTAACACATACTAGAAATGATCCGATGGATGTCTGACAGCACAACTGTCCAGCATTTGTGCAAACACCTTGAAGATAAGGACCACACAGTAGGGTACGGTAGAAATCAGTCAGACCCACCAACAATGCAGGATTGTCAGAAGACAATCAGAAGACGTACAGAAGATGTGCTTTTCCAGGATGGATGTTGCCTGAAAACATACAATAGCCTAGCTTTGTTGCTTATGCGAGACACCTCAGGAAGGAGCTTAATAATTTCAAGCTTTCCTGAAAAAGACCACTTTTGCTGGATTTTTGGAACAACATTACCAGCCTTAGAAGAGGTCAAAGGGAGTATCTATAGTACAGAGATACTAATAGCCTTCTTCCAGCTCCCGCTAACGATGAGGGAGAAGACAGACAGGCAGTAGAACTTGGAATCCAAACAGTCCCCAGCCCTTTCCAGAAAGAGACGGCAGTGTCTCTTCAAAAAATAGAAAATGTGTTTTGTGCAATCCTAACTGTACCCAGACTTTCAGAAATGTGGGAGTATGTAGATCAAACACACACATAAAAACATCTTGATTAGGTGTGTCCTGCCCAGAAATAGGAACACGGAAACGAATAGCTCTGACAATTACCAACCTGCTCTCAAGGTGAGAAAGAGGAAGGAGTTACCAGTCACCCCAGGGTTCATAGTGACCAGCACATACAAGCATCAAGTACTCTATGAATACATGAAAGCATCAGTACTGGATATTAAGTAAGCCAATGGAACTTTAAAATGCTTGGAAATTAAAACATACAGGTTTTCAACACAGATCTTAAACCAGAACTAGCAAACTCCTCCATCTCATTCTGCAATTTATACAGAAAGCCTTACTCCAGTCCCTCCACCATCTGTCTAAAATTTAAATAAAATACTCAAGAGCCCAGGACAGTCTAGAGATGTTCTCAGGTTCCAATGAGGCAGGTTTAAGCAGTAAATGAAATCAAATTAAGGAAAAACCAAACACACAAACAAAAAACCCACCAAAAACCCCCAATAGCATTATTTTTTTTAAAACAGTCATTTATTGTTGTGCTTTTTACACAAATAATTTCCTCTCCATGGATTTGGTCAGTAATATCCTTGAATGGTTGCAAGTGCAGTGCTTTTTTGAAAGCAACCTGAAAAACTAGGTTAGCCTAGAAAGTGAATTCCATCTGTCCTGGTTGTCATCAGTAAAAGATACCTATTCACTTCCTTTCAAGCATATAATCTAGTACTCAGTCCAAAATAGGATTTTAAAGACTTCTCTTATCAGCTTTTAGCCTTACTTCAGTAAGCAGAAAATACACCACTTCAAGCTGGTGCTGTACTGAAATTAAAGAACTGAAATTTTTTTTTTCCACAAAAGAAGAGCGGGTAGAACAGATAATACAGGAGGTCAGTGCAACAACAGATGTGGAGAGAATCTAAATACTTTGCAGTCACAATAATGTGTACCACAAGCACTTAAAAGAACCACACAGTGTGCAACTTGGGGAGGGGGAAAAGGCTATTGAATGATTATTACAGCCTAGGTTTGATACTTCACTGGCTAGAAGACTGCTTATTGAAATAAACAACATTGCTCTGAATAGATTAACTAAAAAAAATATCTATTTTGCAAACGATGAAAATATTTCAGAAATATTTGGAAAAATATTGCTTATTCCACTGGAAACACAGCATATGAAATATGGGAAAGGTTGCTACCTTCATAAATAGTGAAAACTGAGAAAGCTGGTCCAAATACACAATATTTTTTTCAATTCGATCCATTTCTTTGCAAAGTTTCCAGGATGGTTCAGTTGTTTACTCAAGACTACAAAGATGACAATGGCTCAGCTTGCACTGAAACCTGTGCTATTCCTTATAAAATCTACAAATTTCTCATTTTGGTATAAATTTTTAGAAATGGAAATATTTTCAATCTCAGTTAATTCTAGGATTTGCCAAGATCAGTATCCCATACCACACATGGAATGTAAGAAGTGTTTTTCTAGTTAAAAATCCAAGGCAATATGACTAGCACGTCATATACTGACCATCAATAGATTAGGACGATGTAAATTCTTTAGCACCTTCAACACTACTCACACATCCAGACAAATTCTTACAATCATGAAACAGTATAGAGAGTACTCTACCATCTCTACACTTTCCAAGAATTTGGGAGGAGTCAACAATGCCACACACGCAACTGAACCTAAGGGTTTCACTTGTCAGCATGTGTGGTTATAAAAAAAAATCAAGCCTGGATGCGCAGGAAATTAAAATGCACGCAAGCAAAACAAAGCAGCATATCAATTCTTCAATAAACTGTTCTTCAACGCAAAGATCACTCGAAAGACTTGGTCATGCCTGTGACAGGAGGAAACATGGCACAATCCATCTCTCGGCTTCGTGAGGGTTTACCGCAAGGATGAGGCATGGGCGCAGCTCAGCAGGGGTGCTGGACAGCCGGTGGTGACTCTCAGACCCCAGCACCGAGGAGCACGCTTCCCGCGCCCTGGCCCACAGACGGCGGCAGAGGACCAGCCAGGGAGAGAAAAACCACCGAGATTAGACGGAGGAGAGCAAATCACAGTGCCACTACTGAACCTTTCCAATTTCAGCAGCCCTCCTGGAAAAACTTCATTGCGTTCTTCACACTCAGTCTCAGCCCTCCACCGAACACCTCGGCTTCAGCCTGAGTCCTTCAGCGACCGCACTGACTCTGCCACTCACTGAAGCATACTTTCCTTTAGACAACAACCAATCAGCACCTTGTCAGCTCACCCAAATTATAACTGCACAGTGAGAAGGTTGAACGGTTACTTAAAAAAACCCCAAACAGGTAGGACAAGCAATAGTATTTGAGCACTACAAGACTGCAGGGCAGCTACCACTAACGCACTTTAGCTAATGAATTTATCAAACAACATTACTGGTTTTACTCAAATTTCATGGTAATTACAGTATGTGTTCTAGAATTGACAAATTAACAAAATGGCTGTGTTTTTCCCCAAAATGTTCTCTCTGATTTAGAACCCCTCATTTAGTGCTTGCTATTTACCTCGTTTCTTTCAAAGCACAGAATGTGCAAATTCACACTTTCTGCTATTCTATGCATTTAACGTGGACTGAAACCCAACCAGGATTCTTTACCGCTGTAGGTTCCCAAGAAAACCTCCAGTATGAGAAAAGAAAGTCAAATTCCTAGCTATTATAAACTGACTTTTACTCATGTGAACTAAGCAACTACTGACATATGAGTTAATATGAGCATACCAAACTTTATTTAGGAAAGAGAAATGGGCTATTATAATTGTATTTGATTCCCATTCACTTACCAGATCCACTCTGGAAAATGAAATAAACCATGCCAAAAGACATTAATTCCCTTCAATGTATCAGAAGTACTTTACGGAAGCAGCGTAAAGAGAAATAGCTATTGTTCTTATTTTATTTCCAATCCCCTCATGCTCCTTACTGTTATGAGGATCAAATTCAAATACACCAAGCAGCTATTCTGAATGTTTGCAGCCCTAGTGAAACAGAATATGAGCACAGCGAGCTACATCCTAACTTGCCTGCCTGCCATCCACCCGTCATTTGGATGGGTAATTTCTCCCCTCGGGACCATATGCAGTGCTTAAAGCTGAGTCAGTTTGCCGTATGGCATTATTCTATAAAAGCAATATGGCTTTGCTGGAATCTGACCTAGGAGGGTAAAGGCTTCCACATACTTGGCTCAGTAGTTGCTAGACATGTTAAAGAAACAATAAAAAAAAATTTTTCAAATGTTAGTGTAATCCACTTGTTTTACATGGCATTTTTCCTGTCAACAAGCACCAGCTTTACACCATTAAGCAGCAGAGTTCTGAACATTATTCTTGTTATTACCTACATCCAATTGCACACAAGAAATGAAAAAATACAGAATGCACAAAATAATTACATTGCACTGAATTATAGATCTACAGCCGAATTATAAATCCACTGAACATTGTATCTACTGAATTATACAGATATATTTTATACTTTTGTTTCATAATTTGCACTTTCCATCTCTGTCCAACTGTGCTTCTTTTCTTTTCAAACATTTTATACGAATAATTTGGAGAACACTGGACATCAAAGGCTTCTAATAAATGTCTGGTGGATGCAGGACTAGCATATTAGAAATGTTTACTAATATTCTGCCCCCTTGCTTTTGTTTTACTGCAGCTACCTATTTCAGCTTTTTACTGAGTAGTGGGAAAGTAATTATTTAAGAATGCTGTAGACAGAATCATTGTTTTTTTAACTGTGTCTTTCTTGAGTGCAAAACAATAAAAACAAGCCAAGAAAGGTAAAAAACCCATCACATAAGCAGGATTCCTTTTCATGCTTATTCTTGATTTGCTTTCTGTTGCAACTGCTGCTAATGTTGTTCAAGATCAACAGAAACAAAAAATATTAAGAACAATCCTAAAACCTTCTCAGATGCTGGTAATTCTGCTGATGTGCATTTGCTGATCTGCGTAAGAAGTACAGTATTAGTTTACAATCACGTTAGACATCATAGGTAATAGTGGCCTGCTAAGATGATTACGATAAAAGGCCATGTATTGTTACCAAATTCTTTCTGGCCTCTTCTTTTATAAAAGTTTTCCTACGTACATGAGAAAAGGAAGAGAGGAGCATTAAAATGTACTTGTTAATGTAGACCTCTGCTACATTTCCACAGCTCAGCCAACTGGCGCTCAGAAGGGGTCCAGCCAAAATGGAACATGTGTGTGTAGTACAACCCACTGGCCTTGACCATGGGTATTAAAATATTCATATCTCCTTTCAATGTCACTTGCATACAAACAGCTTTACCCCTCCTTTGAAACATTAACCTCTGCTCTCCCAGGTGATACCAACTGGTTGCAGAATTAGCACTGCCTTTCCCTACAAAACCACCACTGAGCTAAGAAGGGAAGCACCTGTCAGGCACTCGTTTCTGTCTCCTCACTGCTCCAATATCTATTAATTACAGCCTACCCACTCTGCCAGGAGATGGGCCAAAACAGGCTGGGGGTGTGAGTGTAAAGGTCTGCTCAGAAAGGAAAGGGGAGCTGTACTGCTCCCCCCAAACTTCACCACCAGGGTAGCCTCCCCCTCCCCGCGATCCTCCTGCCCTCTGCATTCACCATCAAGGCTCCTTGCTAGAGAAACTTCATCCTCTTCACAGAACGTTTTGTTTTAAAATGCAAGCCTCCATAATGCCTCCTTTGTGGCACGCTGAGGAATATGAATAATAAGCTGAGGATTCATATGGCTTTATTATTACAGGGCTTTATAAAATAAAACACCCAGAAGAGTTAAAACAAAACAAGAAACCTCCTACTGTAGTCAATCTAAACTGTTTTGATTAGGAAGTTATCCAGATCAGGTATTTAGCTTTTTAACACAGGACAGAATTATATTCACATAGGAGTTTAAAGCCCAGAATGCTGCTTACTCATTAACCCAAACCAACCAACACCCCCTCACTCCGCAACCAACCAACAACTAACCAAACCCACCCCCCAGCTAGGCACTATCAGCCCCTAAATGAACAGTAACATTTTGGAAGATGGGTGTCCACTGGGAAATCACATCTGTATTAACCCAGAAAAATATGGCTGGAAAATATTTACTAGGAACATTCTGTCCAAAATCCGACTGAAGCTTAACTCTGGCTACGACACAGCTACCCCATGGAGGCAAACAGCGGAAGGAGATGTCCTCTTTAATGCTTTCACCACTGCTACCCATGAAAAGGGATACAAGGAGCATCACTTCTGCATTTCGCTTTTTCTCAAGCATAATTGTCACAGTGATGGATGCATCAGAAACATACATAAACCAATTTCGCCATCAAGAGCGTAATGGTCTCCCAAAGCCGTGCAGCAGGCCAGTCGCTAGGCTGGAAGCAGCACTCAGGTTGGTAGGACCATTAGACAAAAGCTCTCTTACTATAAAAGCCTGCAAATAAATGTAGACTAAAATAAACAGCAAGTCAGATGTTTTATCTGGGGATGTTACCTCATTAGAGGCTATATATGCCAACTCCAATTCAATTTGAAGTAACCTTACGAGGGAAGACACCCCCCTCCCTCCAACCAGAATTAGATCCACTTGATCATTTTAATTATACCGCATTGCTCTTTTGAAAAGAGTCCTGCGAGCCTTTATAGGCTGCTGTGCTCCCCTTTGAAATTAACAAATTAGGCTTGGTAATTAGAGAGTCAAAATGGTGTGTTATATTGTTTGGGGGTGACAAGGGATTTAAGAGTGTTTCATTTCAAGCCGTTTTCAAGGTTTGAAGGTAAAACACTATCACTAATCATGTATGTTCCCATTTTCTACCTTCACTGATTAATATCTACACAGTGCACAGAGATAAATTTCTTTGCATCTTAATTAAGAACATTTCAAGGCAGATTCCTCAAAGTTCTGTTCATTTGAAATGACGCTGTAAATGTATTTTAAATGCTATTTACCACAAAAAAAAAAAAAAAAAAAAAAGGAAGAAAAACCTTGTAGGGTATAATAGCAAGTAACAATTTATCCCAGAAATTATAAATTACTATTTTTTCTCCTAAATAGACCTGTTGTCAAATCTTAGGATGTCACTGAAGCCTGATATATCAATTCAAGAACACGGCTGAGTCACCCTTCCTTCAGAGCACAGGCCTGTGCATTTGCTCACTGTCAAGCGGAAACTTTAATAATTTGCATTTCAGTTTGCATTGCTTAAGATTATGCTGCAAGCCCTACATTGATTATTATTATTAACCACACTGCCTCTGCAGAAGGATTGCCATGATGTATCACTTCAGGACTGATGTCCAGTTTCATTGGACAACACCAACGTCAGATCTGAGCAAAGCGTGCCAAAATTTGAGAAAGGTTGGCCTGAGAGGCCCTAAGAGGACATCTATAGCATTGCCTGTTTCATCTCAGGCTCTCAAGCCTCTGTACATACACAACAACTCAGGGTAGTTAATTCATTTTTGTCTGATACACAGAGATAAACATTTGGCAATCTTGGTCACCGATCAGGGCACAAAAAAAAAAAAAAGAATTGAAGAAACCCTGATGCCTCCCCACTGTTGTCCTCCCGTAGGAAGTAAGGTACAGTATGTTTTGACACTATAAAATTTTTCACTTACAGCAAATCTAGAGCAAAAAATATGATGCTGACCTTTTATTCCAGTTTTCAATACATTTGTTTTTCAGCAAAGCCACTGCCTTTCTGACAGTACTCAGAATAAACATGATATAGCAGTATTTCTCACAAAATTTGTAAAACCTGAAGCATAAGGTATTTTAATTCTATTCAAAGTTTTAAAGCACAGAGTATATAGACTTTCTTCCCCTGAAGTACTCTTCTAAGCTGGCATTGTATAACAGTAGGTGAAAATGTCAGAGAGGAGGAGGGAACTTCGTTCCCTTATATAGGATCAAAGAATATAAAACATAGGAGACAATAAAAAGAAAGCAAGCAAGAAGAAGAGGTATTAAAAGGCTATGATGAATGGCATATACATCCTTGTGATAATTCCTTTCCTGCTTTATTGCTCGGTAATGATCATACAATACTATACTTCATTGATCACTGCTTGAAATCTAAGCTTCATTTCCTTCACATACGTTAAACACCTTTGACTTGAATTCACTTCATGTAACTTTTCAGTACTTTCTTTTTAGTGTAAAGGGAAACCGAATATAAATACTGAATGAAGGAGAAAAAAAAAAATCATTCGACATTATTGTTCTCTAACATCTATAGAGCTAGGGGTTTTTTTTTTTCTATAGTCTTTGAGGTTCAAACGTGTCTGTGGCAAAGCAGGGTACCACATCAAGGCACTCTATATATTAAGTGCGTGCCTTGGGCTAGTGATTGAAAACCCACTTTGACCACGAGCTGCAAAGACTGAATGCAGATTTCCCCGTAGCCAAATCATTCTCTGCCTGGACAGGAAAGACGGAACCTCCTGTATGGTCCTACAAGCCGTCAGACCTCGGGGGCAGGCCAGCGCCTGGGCCAGACCCACCAGCTGCTCCGCATCCTCTTCTCTCACAGGGCTCACAGCGGGATGAAGTCCCCCCAGAGTAGTCCACGTACCCGTAGTACGTACAAGGCAAGTGTGTGCACGGACACTTATTACAGACTGCTACCTAATGCTTTCTGACTACACGCACGTTTTCAGATGCCAAATGAACAAATAAGGGTGCTGGCAGCTTCTCTTACACAGATAAATTCCAGCTGGAAGGACATAATTTATGAGCAGTTCCTCGCTGCATATCCTTCCCTTTTAATCAACTGCTAATGGTCACTGCGGTGCTCCCCTCGGACAGCCTCATCTCCTGCTCGCTGTGGAGCACAATGACTCCAAACACATGAAGGCATATAATGAATCAACGCACCACTAACAGCTAATACTCTTTTGACAGTTTAATAATTTATTGTGATGAATTCTCTCCCACAAAAACATTGGGGAAAAAATATATTAATTAAAAAAACCAAAACCCACCCAACATATTTTGCTTATATTGTATTTTCAGCATTCTGATTTACTCGATGAAACAAAGTGCAAAATTATCTATAATCTTAGAATTAATATATTTGAAAGAACAGATGGCACTTAAAGCTGAAGTCCCTAAAAATCCTTTTCACTAAGTTTCTATTCAAGACAAAAGGCACATCAGGTATGGATTGTAAGAAGGCAAAATAAGTCTTTTAAGACACCACACGAAGGCCACCAAGTTAAGCAAACAAAATCACAAATATTAAGGGGTTATGGTCCTGTGATTAAGGCACCTGACAGGGATGCAGAATATCTGGATGCAATTCCATCTCTGCCTCTCACTTCCTCCATGACCTTGAGCAAATCAATTAATCTTTCTGTGCCATAGATACTCAGCAGGGATAGTAATAATACAACTTCCTACCTCCCAGGACTGTTGTGAGAAGAAATTCGCTGATGTTTGTGAGGTCAGTTCCCTCCCTCTTAGGTCATATAGATTAGATTAACTCTATTTTGTTTTTATCATCAGAGTAGCAACAGCAACAACCTAATACTACGTAATTCCTAACAGAAAGATAACTATTTCTGCAGATTGTTTGATGCACTAAAACCCCTGAAATTCTGAAGAAACCTGAATTCTCCACGTGACAGTATATGCTAATGGTGTATTATGGACTTGCGGCTTATGACCACCACCACCATAATAAGCTGAAAGAGTCAGTAATTCCTAAGCCTTTATCACATATCTATGTGCTTGACTGGAAAAGTATTTGTGTTTGAGGCATCTGAGCAATATCTGTATTTCACATTCAGAAACCATTTATGTGTATAGACAATCACAGATTTTAAAAAATAACTGTAAAGTGAAAAAAGTTAACCAAACAACTAGAGGTCATAACATACAGGAAGAAGATTATAGATCACAAGTATATTTAGCATATAAAATAGTTTTTCCTACATGTGCAGAAAGACAAGGGAAGTGAGAGAGAAAGAAAAACTTTTCTAAGCAGGCATATAATAATAAGGTTTAACAGCATGGACATTATGCTGTTCAGAAAGTACCCAATCATTCCTGGGTCTCTATATTAACTGTGAATTGAACAACAGAAAAAAAAATGACTACTTCTTTAAATGATCCCACAGTCAACTTCAACTGTCTGGACAAAAGACAGAAGAAAGTGACTCGTACTTAGGAACACAATACAAGAGCAACTGTGTCACAAGGAGCTTATAGTTCCTGCGCTTGATTAAAACACACAGAAACATGTAGGCCATCCTGGCAAATATGGCATCGCTACATGTGAAAGGAAAAGAGACCAAATGCAACAGATAACTCTTTGATATAACTACCATTTAACGGCTTGCCCAAGATTTGAAAGATTTCAGCGTGCTTACATTTTGAACGTTACTGTCCAATATAGACCAGCATATGGCTGGAAAATCCCCTAAAATACTCCTCCTCGAAAGAGCATCAATTGTGTACAGTTTTTACCTTTATGCCACAGGTTCAGTATACGCGGGCGCAGGCCCAAGGCGTTGCACTACTCTATATATGTGACTAAATGAGTTTTAGAGATTTATTATTTTTGTTTTGAAGGAAAAAAGACAAATATGATATTCTGTAGGCTCCAAAGTGCACTATGAAATATATTGTAAAGCATGAGAACAAAATAACTAGATGAGAAAAGTAGTCTGTCTAGTCAAAACGACACTTGATATTTTTATAAATATTTATTTTATTGCATACTTCAAAGAAAAATACATTTTAATTTTGAACAGACTGGACAGGTGAGTACCAAAGGAATTCTTGAATAAAAGAACAGAAAAAGAACAGAAAAAGAAGTGAGGGTGCTTTAAGGTCAGCTTTGCATTTCTACTATTTTCAAGCCAGTTTGGCCCGTTAATATAATTCAAAAGCTCCAAGTTTGTTTAATTTTAATACATCTGCCAAAGCACTCAAGAGATCCAGAAAGCAGACATCAGCCAACTTTGCAGAGCTACAGAAACTCCCCCAATTCAGAGTCTGAAGGATATGCAACAGGGCAATCGCACCACCTTGCTGCTAGCCAAAATCTGCCCTAAGCCAGGACAATTCTCAAATGCCTATACAGATATATATATATATATATATATATATGCGCAGCTATATAGATCGCCCTTGCCCAACTTCTCTAGCAAAAAGAAGCCGTACTAAGGGTAATGAACCGCTCACATTTTTATGATAACTTTCATCATCCAGGATGAAAGTAGTAAGAGAGTACTACAGCTGTGCTGTCTCACTAAACAGGGTTTACCAGTAGCGGCAGAGGTCTCTAACAGTTGTATTTTCATTTTAAATTAAGTTTAAAATATTTTACATCAGTCACGTAAACTAAACTCAGCATGAAATAAATTAGAATGTTTTAAGAATTTGGGACTAATTTTACTAAACTTCTGGGTTCTTCCTAGCTCTCAGCCACAAGATTAACCACTCGTCAGGAAACATTCACAAATACTTTCTTGCCCATCCATGGCTGAAAACAAGAATAGGAGATGAGGGGAAATAAAAGGGATTTAAAGCTGCTGAAAACTAATGTCTACCACATGAGGCACAAAATAAGCATGCCGTTGTATATTTGATGAAAAAATAACTGTTATGAAATATTCATTTGAAAAGTGATTAAGCTTTGCAATTGAAAAGCTAACCCTTCACAACACGAAATAATCATGCAGCTTGGGAATGAACACATCCTGTGTCCTCTGGTGCTCATTATAATTTATGCAACATCTCTACCCCAATACTTTAGTTGCTTAGATATTTTCCTCTTTTTTTTTTTTTTATTTTTTTAAATTTGAAATGAAAAGATCACTAGACTTGTTACTTACAAGCGTTCTTCAAATCCGAAGAAGCTGATTTACCATCCCCATACATTTCCAGGCATGGAATGGTAACTCTTTCTCCAAATTACCTGCTGGGGAGACTATGAGGCTCTCCAGGCCCCAGTGCAGGGGCCCCCAGGACCCAGTGCAGAATCCCACCTCATGCTCTGCAGCGGGAAGAAGCTTCTCTCTTCAAAGCTATTAACAAATTTACTCACCAGTGCAAAGTATGATGTTTCTCCTAAGGGTTAAAATGAATGACCTTTCATACAGAACAGGCAACCTATTCCCTAAACTACGAGCGATTAATCTACTGAGCAAAAGAAATGTTTTACAATCCCATTTATTTTAACTAAATTTCTTCAGGGATGTTTAACTTTACATATGAAAGCTATACTTTGTACATGGTATACATGTAGACGCATTATTTATTTACAAATCCCAGGCACAGAAATCATGAGTTCAAAATTTTCCTTACAATGAATTTCATAATTAGCCCTTCTGTAGTCAAGGCACATACAGAGATCAGGGATTATTCATTAGAGGAAGGAATTAGCAGGATTTTAGGCTTCAATGGCCTGTACAGACTATTAGCTTGCATTTGGCTATTAGGCGGGTAAGCAGAGTGGTCTCTAAAGCGTCAGCAACAGATAACAATAAATTCTCAAAATGAGACTTAACACCTGCTTTCCTAATCACGAAGGGAAGGGGGGCAAAGGCTGATTTCAGTGGTGGCGCAGCACCCCTTCCAGCCGCACAGGCTCCCAGTGTCAGGCCGGGAGCGCCCCGACGACTCCCGGGCAGGGAAGCCAGAGGTCCCGGGATGAGTGCCATGCAGCCGAGACCATGGCAACACCAGGCCCCGGCATCAAACCACATCCTCCAGATCTGCATGACAGCATGCAGGCTCTGTGACTGCTTCCCTCCGATAGAGGGGTTTTTGAAAATGAAACAAAAGGATGGTACGCGGGGCTGGCTTATTCAAGGACTATCAGCCAGCCTCCGTCCATCGCTTCCAAGGTCTGGATTTCAGAGATGAGAACATGGGGATTGCAAACGGCTGATGGAGACACAACTGCAGGCGTGTCTTGTTCGTGCATTTTATTTATTTATTCTGAAGGCCACCAGCACCCTCCACCTTCTGATAACACAAACCACCTTCTGGTAACACCAGCCTTTGCTTTCCTTTTAACAAGCTAATTCATTGCTTCAAAGCAGATAGGAAAAATGAGAAGAATGTACAGAAGGTCTCTGGGTTTTTTTCTTTTATTAAAACTAATGCACTCGAAGATGAAGGACAGAATAAAGCCTTTACCAAAATACAGTGTGAGACCCTCAGGACCACTTTGTTTGGCTACAGCTGGTGTGTAAATATTAGAAAACTGAAGAACTTTTATTTTAACTTTTCTCCCTTTGCATTTCCAAGGCACACAGAAATAACTGCATTAAACAGAGCTCCTAAGAACGGAAGCGCTGATAAATAAGCAGCATGAACCCAATCAGTGAAACATCTCACAGCTTAGTACAACATTTCATTCTCACCTGGATCAGTAGAGTATTTCAACTGGAATAAAAAGCACCATCAAAAGCACAACCCTAATTCACCACTACTGCAATTCTGTATCAGCGTAAGTTCAATGATTTCAAACTAATTACACAGATGTAAAACAAGGATAACTGTGATAAATCAGTCCCAGCGCAAATTCAGAGGAACTCTTCCATGCACATGTACAAATAAAAATATTAAGACAAACCATTACAGGAAGACACACACAATTACATATAATTGTAAATGCACGTTCTACTAGATCCCCATGTCCAACAATGAAATGGAGCTACACTTTGTTCCTAGATTGTTTAAACATCATTATTATAGCATACACCTGTTTTGGAAAGAAAAAAAAGAGTACAGATTTTTGTAATTTAGGGAAGATGAAGACTAAGTAAACAAAATAATACAGTAAATAAAGAAGCAGAAGTTCAACAGATCCAAGCTGTCCACATTAATTTGCTAAAGCACTAAGTTGATTTCCTACCTCACATGAAAGGATTGAGAGGAAGCAGGAAAAGGAAAGCTTTTATGGATACTGATCAAACACCACCTTACATGAGTAAAAAAAAAGAATTGCACTCAAAAAAAATAATTTGAGAAACTTTTCTGGAAGAGAGAAGAAATTGAGAGGAACATGTGATACAGAGGGAAATGGAAAGAATCGGTAGTTTTCTTATTCAATTAGTAGGACAGTGAAATGCCTTCTATTCCATCCTTGCCTTTAAAAACAAACTTGAGATTTTTTTAATTATCGCTGGTTTTAGACCGATTGCATCACTCAGAACAATATTAGTATGAATGAACATTAAGTTGATTTTTTCCTTCCTCTCTCCTGCCTTTTTACTTCAAAACTGTGAGCAAAGCAACCGTTGATGAGAATGAGGGGCTTACTACACAATTGTGAGAGGAGCAGACAGTTGCACTGTGCAAATCTCTCCACTGCTTGTCAGTGCAGTTCAATCCATGACCCAAAACTCCTCTGCTAATTTCAACCCTGGACCTTACTTGAGCAACGAGTACTAATTTTCTGACATTTTTTTTGACAGGAACAAAAGGATTCCAGGAGATAGCAAGAAGCTCACTTCCACTTGAGAACTGATCAGACTATTTGAACTCGGTTCTTTAAAAGGTAACATTTTCTCATTATAAAAAAATCTCTGAACATCCCTTTTCAGATCACAACCAAATCATTAGGGCCTGCCACAAAGCCTATTAAAGTCAATGGAAGTCATTCAAAGACTTCAAAAGACTTTGGATCCAGACCTTATGTAAAACATCCAGATGCGGCCCAGCAGCATCTCACATTGAAAGGGAAGGCTCTGCAGGAGCCCGCGCGGGCAGGAGAGCTTGGTGCTGAGCACCCAACACCCATGCCGTACCCCTGTCAGGTCGGAGACAGCTGTCCTTCAGGCTAGCCTGGGGACTGAGTACCTACTAGCAGCTGGAGTGCATTAGGCAGGCTCCTGAGGCACATTTTTCAGCTTTGTTTCATCCGAAAGGAATCCAGCTTGCTCCCTGTCTGCTGGGTAACGTGAATCAAAGTATGGTAATGGGGCTCAACCGTGAGAGTGGCTTCAAAGTCCGCTCCTGGTACGAACTGAACATTAATACAGTCCCACCCCAGCATCAAACAGCTCAAGGAGCCACTGAAGGAGCAAGACCAAGTTTCTGTAAAGTAAGGTCCTAAGAGGAACCGAGCAGATTTCCAGAAAAACTGCGGGCTTCAAGGGCTGCAGCACAGCAAGTGCCCTTGGGAAGAGTTCGGTTGATAGAGCCAGCACTACAGCTCTTTTTCAGTTGTGATTGCTCAATACTCATCATCTGCACTCAGGACTGATCCTGAGCTTTCATATATAATAAGAAAAACATGGAGTACTACTGTCCAAAAAATTCTAAATCTGAGACTAAAGTTAAGCGAGACTACTGTCTATAAGAAGCCAAGTTCAACTTTCAGAAGTTTCCACAGTCTGGTAATCGAAGATCAATGGCATCACTATGCTTTTTCAGGCTTGCACAGAATTTTCTGGGATTTTTGGATGGTTGACCAATAAATCATGCAAGTTCTCAGCACTTCCTATTTAACTTTGAGGTGTCTTAATCAGAATTACTGTTCATTTCTAATACCCACATTAAAAAAAAAAAAGTAAAAAAGGAGTTCAGAAAGAAAACAAAATATTCCAGTGCTGTTTTTCCCCAAACCAGCTCCAAAACAGTTTCAGTCTTCCAAAAATCAGAATTTTAAAATTCCAGCTGAGTTCTTTTCAATGTGTCAACAGGCAAACACCTGAAAATCTCAACACACTTTATACAGGCTTAATTTTAGACTGCAAATAAGAAAATCTAAAAAGGCCTTCCCTGCTGTAAGGAATTATACATATTCCACTGACTGGTCCTTCCTCAAGCTGAAACCACGTTTGGTGAAGCTTACTAAAAGGAAATTTGTGATGAACTAGAGTGTTTACTGATGTTCAGCGCTGGTATAAGTAAATTAACCCTAGAGTAACTGTTAATTATTTTCATAAAATATGTTATTATGTTCTGTACGCTGAGCAATCGCATCCTAATGTGGGGATACGGCTCCTTTTCTAAGGTATAAAAGCAAACCAAACATAAAAAAGGACAAATTAGTGTTGTCTTTTCATTTGATAAGTGAATGAAATTAAAATACAATTTCATTATGGCAGTGCTACAGGAAACAAACACACCAAAAAACCACCAGAGCAAAACCAAACTACACACTTAACCTAGTTCTGAAAGGACACATCAAACCGAAAATGACAGTGTTATATCACTATTATTAGCTTTAGAAACAAAGCATTTAGGAGTGATTTCAGTTTTTAGTCCATTACCCTAAATGATGGCATATGTAAAAAGAGCACATACAGAAATGTAGTTTGGAAAAGATTAAGAGATTATTTTAGAAACGAATCACTCCATAAATAAAGCACAAAGGGAACACAGCATCATTCAGGAATGGACATCTGTCACCCAAGCAGATACCACATCACACATTCGCAGCTTAATTCTGCGAAGTGAAAAAACAAGACTTAAAACAACACATAGAACCTTACTTGTATTACACTTATTTTTAAATTTCTAGATACCATAAATATCCAGACACCATCAAGAAGTATAAACATTACACACAGAGGAAATGGCGAGGAATAAAATGAACAAAGAACAGAAGAAAAGAGAGTGTCACATGGAGTTGGAAAAACCCAGCCCTATCCTGAGTAGTTCCAGTGCTGCTTTTCTTCTAGTGGGGGAGGGAATGAAGAGGGAAGAGAAGTCACATTCAATGTCATCTTGACAGCGACCTCTTATTCAAAAACTATTATTTTTCCATCTTGAATAAGAGAGAACCAAGTGCTCTTCATAATCACATAAATGACCTACCACTCTCTAAGTGCTCTCTCTTAGATCAACAAAGAGCTATCGGAAGCAGAAAGTATTGCACACTACTCCCCTGTCGTCTCAATCCAAGTCGTCGGCACAGTTCAACCTTACCGTAAGAGAAACCTTGAAAGGCCAAAAGCTTTAGGAAATACACTTATCAGACTATCGTTCCTCCTCACAGCAATCCTTTCAGAATTTTGCAGAGTTAAAATGATAAAGACACAGGGACCCAAAAAAAAAAAAAAAAAAAAAAAAAAAGGTTGAAAGAAAAAGAAAGGAGAAGCATGACTGGAGTTAACTTTTAATTTCCTAGAAGAAGGAAATCAATAGCTTTAAACTGGCATTTAAGAAGGGTGGGAGGAAAAATTTCAGTTGTGCTTACAGGTAGACTGTTCCCTAATGCTACATTTCAGAAGACCTGTGAAATTAACTAACTTAACATATGGGTTCTTATTGCAAGGAACTCCGCACCAGTACGTAAACTGACAAACTCTCCCTCCCCTCTCCCTGCGGGGATCACAAGAGCCTGTTCCCATAAGGTCAGTGGCAAGGCTAAGGATCTTTATCCCAAAAGAAGAGCTGGTTTGGGGGTGCGTGCATGGGCGGTTTCTTTTTCAGGGAATGATGAAGGGAGAAATCCCATTCATTTAATTGTATGCAGTTCTTTCCACATAATTAAACTTTCCTGGGAAAGTACCCAGGGAAAAAATGAAAATTGTACCATGTGAAAGAAAAATGGGGGGGACAGGACACACACACGCTTTCACAGATTACCATATTACCAAACACACAAATATCTCCCAGAAATGCTCTGCTGTTATGTTGAAATCCAACTGCAAATTAAATTAGTTCAATAAAAAAGAAGGATCTGGTGCACTGAGTGACTCAGCAAGTCAGACCTCAGGCTAACTCACAGTGTGTAAGTAAGGGGGTAGCCCACATCCCAAATACCCTGCCCATTTTACATGCTCTGCTTTGTTACTGAAACTGACCCAAAACACTCCACAACCTCCCAATCCACCCTGTGAAGAACAACATGATTATTATGTATGGTAGGAGAAAAAGAAAAAAAATTCCACTTTTTCCCCTTGGTCCCTCAAAGGCTTAGTCAGCAGTGATGAAAGCTTACCTTTGCCAGTCAGGTCAGCCTGAAATACTGACTGTGCAAGAACTTCCATTCATCCATCCAAATCACCCGAAAAGGTACACAACAAACTATTTCCAGTAGATGGATCTGCTTGAAATTCAAGAAGCACAGCTGAGAAATAGTGTTTGTTGAAATGCTGAGTGTTCACAGGGCTGCAACGCACTCCTTGCAATAACTAAGAGCTGGGGAATATACAAGGACTATGACAAGCACTGGGATGGCTCAAAACCCCTTCAAAAACTAAATCCATAAATACACCTCTACTTCTACCATAAAGCAAATGGATCAAGTGTACATTATCAGTAGGAGGAATCAACAGTCCATAATGCTTTCTTCTGTTTCTACCAGGAGAGAGTACAATAAGCCACAAAGGAAAAGCAAACATGAGAAAACCCTAGGAGAATCCTTGGATCTGACCTTCTCCCCATATTCTCCCTCTTTTCTTTTTTAGTTTCTATAAAATCCTTGCCATACTGCTGACTGCAGAACACTTACTGAAGAATGCATAATTACATCTCTTTAACCCCTTGCTGTCACAATGTATACTATGCTTGGATCTGTTTTTTTTAACATTCCCTCCCCTCCCCCACCCCCACCCCACCCCCCCAAAAAAAGAATGAGAATTTGCACAGGTTAGCAAGTCCAAAAAATTGTAAAAATACCACTGATATGGTACTATTGTCAAAGATTCCAACCCATAGAAATTAAACTCACCACATTATTTCACCACTAGCTGCTCTCATGTATTCCTCCCCACTCTGCTTTGTTTCAGACTGCTCAAGTACACGCACAGTAGAGTCAGTAAAATGCAAGAACATCACCAACAAATGAACATTTCAGGCCCAGCAGCTTCTGTTCACATGCCTTTCCACATGAACCTTGCAGTGTGCAAATGCAACAAGCCTTTTCATTTCCACTATTTCAATCCAGGCTCTGGAAGAGCCTAAGCACCTACTCATATGTTGGAGACAATAAGAACTTTCTGTGAATTTTGCTCTTCATCCAATGCCTATAGCAATAAACAATTCTTCAAATTAATAAGCAATTGTGAATCTTTATGGTATTGGTATGCAATCTCAAGATATAGTATTTGTGTTTTCCAAAATTCAAGAACTGTCACACTCTGAAACACTGCTTTCACATATTAAGTATTTTTGTAGACCCTAGCTGCTGACAACAGGACAAGATTTTTTTTTTTTCCCAAAAAATAATTAAAAAGTACTAGCTGCCGTGTTTCAATGGACAGGAGACCTGAACTAATAAGCATACATGACCCCAGTGGCAGTCAGCTGAAAACGATAGGAAAACACAGATCCTGACCTAAAAGACTTAAACAAAAAACTTTCCATAGACCATAAGCTAATGAGGGGTGGTGGGGGGGTTTCTCCATTTTGTCTCTATTTCCAGCTAGTTAGAGGAATAGCTGGGGGCTAAGGAGTCTGAATACAGATACTACTTATACATGTTACACTGGTTTCTAAAGGAATTTTTCTTCATTTATGTATGGTTTGCAAATAGATTGTTTTCAGCAAGGCTTCACCTGTGATGAAGAACGTGATTATAGCTCAGCAGAAGGCTGCAGACATCACCAAGGAGAGCTGTATTTCCTGGTCACTTCAGGTACAACCATACACAGCTGTATACAACAGGTTTACCAACCCTGTCCAAAGAAAAAGACTCAAAACAGCCGTTAATATGGAGGAACAGAGTGACAACTGGGTAGAATGAACATAAGAATTAATTGGCCCAATCCAAAGCTCATTGAAATCAGTGAAAAGACTGATTTCAAAGTTTGAACTGGGTCCTCGAGGAATAAGGAAATGAGGAAAAAGTAGAGGGAAGTTTACACCCATTTGGGACTACTGTAGCTGTTGTTCAATGACTGATTTGGAAATGTGGTATTTCTCTTTTAAATAGGCTCTCTAGTCTTGTCTTCTCATTCCAAATCATTGGTGTCAAAGACTAGTAACAGCTACAAATAACCAATGTACTGTTTGACTCCTATGGCAAAACCAAATATAACATACAGAGCTTTCTTGTATCTTCTATATGTTCTTCTGTATCATGCATTATTATAATTAAAGCTGAACTGGTTTTAGTTAAATTATTTTATGCAAATTGTCATAGTTTTATGACGTCAGCAGAGATATGACAATATACAGCAATGAAAGACTTAGCCAAAATATTTTTAAAAAGAACAGAGAAAGTGAAAATACTAGGAACTTCGGAAAAACCTGAGGAAGGAATAATTTTAAGTTATTCTGAATTCTGCAAATACAGTGCTACAAAGAACATTGAGTACCTAAATAAAGTTTATCCTCTTTATTGAAACAGTCCCTGTTTGAGAATTCGTGAGAGTTTTAATGTTTAATTAAGGGATTTAAACATCGTTTTAAGTGAAAACTCTGCAACCTTAACTATGGACCCACCAGGTCACCTCCATAATATATTCATGTTGGGAGATCCAGGACCTGGCTTTTACATAAGTCAGTTACTACAAACAGACAGTTCAAATATCAGTCACAAGCACGTGAAAAATCAATTTACAAGGAGATGAAAAAATAAATGTTCTAGCAGATAGGATATGCTAATGAAAATTAGCGTAGTGTGTTTGCTTTTTGTCCACGTCCAGGTTTTAGTTTCACATGCAGTGACTGCTGAGACATGTTTATTTAGTGATTAAAAAAGAAAAAAGATTAAGCAGCAACTTTAAAAAGCTCTGTGCAGATAAAGATAAGTCTGTTTTATAAGCAATTATTAGTAATTTCTTATTAATTGATTGTAAACCATTTTGTCTAATTTTCCCAGAATTTGCAGATTTAAGGGGAATACAACTCAAAGGATGAAATTCATACCCACAGAAGCAGGAGATAAGAGTAAACCTCTAGTCCAGCCTATTTAATATACACAGCTGTACAATAATGTATCCACACTTGGAGCAGATTTGCCAGAACTGCCTTTTTTTTTTTTTTAAATATTTAAACATAATTTTAAAAAGCATATACATATATAAAAACTTTTTAAAAGTATATTATTGCCACATTCACCAACACTACAACACACTAACTCCAGGCTGGGCTGCAACACAGACTGCAGCTGCTGTTGGCCAAGAGTAGAGATGGGCTTCGTGCTAGTCTCAGGTGGTTAGGGAGTTGGGTTGACTATCCATCTTTCATCTACCCCAGGGCCTCCCTGAGGTAGTTTTAGAGTTTTAAAAGCAGTGCTCTTTACCAAAGGCATCTGTGGGGGTCGAACGGGTGAACAGTTGCATGCAGGAGCAAATGCAGAGCTTTGAGACACCAAGCGCTGAAGATGGACACGTGGGGGGAGCGCAGGAGCCCTGCACACACAACCTCCCTGCTTAGAGACTTGAGCGTGGTCTACAGCCCAGCTGGATAGGTGAAATAAATCTCCGAAGTTTCTGTCCACTGCCCAGAAGGTGAAAGTCCATCCCACAAGAGGTACCAGTTACTTCAACATTGCTACATGAAATCAATAAAATAAGGACAAAATTTGAGGAACGTTTGCCTTTTCCTGAGATGTCCTTAGAAGTGTTTAGGAGAGCAGGATCTGAGAGACAAACGGAAAAAGTGAGGTGCCAGTAAGCACCCCATAACAACAAATTCATAGTTTCTTTTGTGTTTTGTCTTTTTTTTTTTTGGGGGGGGGGGGGGGGGGGGGGGGAGAGGTTAGAGGGAATTATGAATTCCAGGTTTGCTTGTTAGCCTCCAAGTTTTTAAATAGAGACACCATTTGTGCCGGCAGGGATGACTGAATCCCTGTATCCACAGCACTTGACTGCACTTGGATATATGCCTCCTACTAGAGACTAACATGAAAGCTATATTTTAGAGCACTGGAAAAGTGAACCAAAGCCTGCAGCTTGTGTTTATAACAATACTTCTACTTGTCTAGATGTATTTCACCAGCTCCGTGTTAAAGAGGAAGGCTGTGGGGGTAAATACTGTGCCCCCAGGATTGTTCTCAATTTTTTGGTCCCCTGTCCTTCAACCACAAGGTGCGTCTCTTTTGAAGGCTGCCAACAAAATGCTACATGTACAGAGTGAGGTGACAACACTAACGGCAGAAGAGAAGATGGGCACACAAATTAAAAGGCAAGACCAAAATACTTCAACTCGAACCCTTCACAACCCTATCAAGGCTCACGTGCGCTGACTTCAGCATCTGCTTCGATTAAATGACTTGAACAGACCCATCTGCAATCGGCTTGTAGAATGCTTAAAAAAAAAAATCTTTAAAAAAAAAAAGTATTAAAAAGGCAAAACAAAAAAAAAAGCCTTTTTCTGTTTTTAAACACGTTAAATAGGAGTAGCCAGAACTGCTGGAGGCTTGCCTCCCAAGTTTTTGAAGACACGATCGAGGAGAGAAAGGGTTAAGTCCTGAAAAATAAAAGAGCAACAGAGCAAATCTGACTACATGTTTGAAAGAGCCTATAAAATGTTACAAGCAAAACAGGAAAGCTTGTGTTAATAATGCATAAACCAAAGGAGGGGGGAAAAAAGCTACCCATTTAATGGAATAATGCTTTTATCCTTGCAGTTAAAACGAAATAAACCATGACTATTAATCTGGTAAGGCCATGTAAAAACGCAATTTTTAAACATTTTCTAACAGGGGACAGTTCAGTAACCGCTCTGGAGAGCAAGGCCTTGTGCAGGGCCGCGCTCAGCGCTAAATACCAGCCTCCGCTCGGCGGAGGCCATTACCCGCCCCGTCGCCATAGCGACGCTAACAGTGCGCCCGACTTCAAAGACAAAGATGTAATTTCAGACTTCCAGCAGCCAGAGGGAGCGGTGAGAGCTTTCTGCCCGGGCGGTGTCAGCTGATGATCAATTATAAAAATGCCCAGGACGTTTTCGAGGCGGCCTGAACCGCCGCCCGCCTGGCCCCCGGGGAGGCCCCCACCCCCGGCCTGAGGGAAGGCGCCGAGCGCGGGGCCCTGCCCGCCCGCCTTCGCTTCGTGCCCGGCAACAGCGGGAACGGCGCCCACCGCCCTCCCCCTCCGTCAGGTCCGCGGGGCTGCGGAGCAGGATGATCGTTCCCGGGGCCTGTCTAAGCCGCCCCGTAGAGCTCCTACCGCTGCCAAGCGCCGCTCCGAGCGGGGAGCGGGCGGCCGACAAGGCCGAGTCCCTTCGCCCGGCCAGGAGGAGGAAGAACCCGAGCTTGCTACATCAACACGCTTTTGATTTTATTGCATGGTTCCAACAACAACAAAAGCCGTTTTCACTTTTTTGTCCTACATGAAAAGAGTAGAGGTAATTGCAAGATTGGTTCAGTGGAGAAAACCCTCACAGGGAAGGAGAAAGCTCACTTTCAAGTTCTGCCACTATGTGGATGCTGGCAATAAAGAGTAATAGTAGCACAGAAAAAACAGCCGATAACTTAGCTTATACACTGTTGTCTCATCAATATGCTCTTATTAAGCGTGACAAAAATATCCACATAGAAATCAACCTATAGAGAGGGCCTTGTAGTCTAGCAGTAGTATGGTGTGCTGCCCGGGAAGCCATGAATTCAAGCTCAGATGCATTTTGGTTTCTAAATCTGCTTCACCAAGTTGTTGAGAGGGAGCACAGTTCTCCTAGGTGCCATGTTCCCCACAGCATCACAGCCATGTGCGGAAACCAAGATACAAGTAATATACTCCCTTTCAGTTTACTAAAGTTGGGTTACCCTGCAAACCCCTTAGAGAGGAAACAGGAGCTGTAGAAAAGACAGATCCTCAAACTACTCAACATCTTGAAGTATATTTTTTATGTTAACATATACATATATATAATATAAATGGCATTACAGCCATAACTTGGTTATTACCCAGTCTGAAGGAAAACTAACCACGTTCTGCAGAAATTGAGACACTTTGCTTCCTTCTCACCAGGTCATGAAGTACCATGAGCCTTCGTATCCTTACCAGAAAGGCACCTTCCCACCTGACAGAGCCCAGCGGTGTTCAGAGACCTAAACCCAAAATACGGCAGTACAAAACATACCCAAAGGCCAGCAAACATGAACACACGACCCGTGCACACGCTCGGGCTAGGACTTGCTGTTAGGTTTTGTCACTGGCACGTACGTACTGCTCACTAGCTGGATCCTGTGCATGATCCTGAACCAATAACCCCAGACCGACCTTGGAGGAGCATTAGCTGCCCAGTCTGCACTTGTTTAATCATGAATGCAGGAGTTGTGGGCTACAAAATTCAGCTTTGTACAAAACTGAGTCCATGTCATCTAAACTAAGCACACTGGAATTGGGAATCTGTGGGAAATTCAGATATGCATAAAAGGATATACAGAATGTCTTAGATGGCTGGAGAAGTAATAATTTTAAAAGTTACATACTAAAGAAGAAGGGGTTTTGTTGTTTGTTTTTTCTTTTAAATAAACATTTTTTTAAAAAATCCTTTGCATAGCTGATCACGTTTTATTTCCAAGTTACATTTTTCATGTATGCGGGTGGTGGGGGGAAGAAAAGTGTCAGACTGTAGGTCCTTTAATTACTCTTTAAATCTGTAGTTTCACTGCACTCTGTCAGTGACAAAAGATAGTTCTTAGCCTGTGTGGCTAGCTGACTATAGCCCTCTGATCACATCTCCATGGAAATGGAGGTGATCAAAATTATTACACAGGAGGGAAAAGTTTGTTTTTCCGGCAAAAATAAGGTAAAGGATTTACAGGATTGACTTCCATCTGACCTGTACTACTGTGAATATAGGCATTAAAGAGCAGGCACTAGAAATCACAAGTTCTAACCAGCAAAAATTAAAGAGCTGAAATGTTTATATGTGGGTATGTGCATGGGTACATTTCTCAGTGTTTCATAGGATCTAATATCTGACCTCTGTTTTTCTGCAGAGGAGAAAGACAACTCTGTAGGTAGCCCGAATGGCCCCTCTCATGCCGAGCTGCAGTCTAAGCACCGGAATAACCCTCTGGCCAGAAGCAGCCGAAGACTTCCAGAGCCTAAAAAATTCCTGTACTTCGTCATACCTCAGAATAGGAACAAAAAGACTGTTTCTATGATTTCCAACGGGGCAAAATGTCTAACGAGCCATGCAGGAAGAATCAGCAGTCATTTAAAAACAGCAGTGGTGTTTATATACAGTCTTCCTAAGTCATCTTTAAAGGCACAAGCAAAACAAAGGAAAGGCATGAAGATGGAGAGAAAATGGATGAGATAATCCAAATGAAGCCACAACTATGAGGTGCTACTTATTAATAAAAAAACCCCAAACCACCCAAACACAGATTCTAAAATTTTGCAGCCTTGTTTCAATAAATACTGAAGAAAATAACACTGAAAACTTTACTTTTTTCCTACTTTCATGTAGGCATCTAATAATAAAATAAACAAGATGGAAAAAATTAGCTTTATACAAAGCTTTCATTAAGCCCCATTATTAAAATCTTGACATGGTCTGTAAATTAAATAAAGGAAAGAGATAATCTGGAGTTTTTCTTCCATCTCCACTGCAGTATCATACGAAAAACTGGTAAGGCTTTCAGTTCACTATATAAGTCTAAAGTCAAAAGATAACAGTTTGCATTAAGTTATATCCAATGCCATAATGAATTAGTTCACTAGGGCCAACGTCTGTACTTAATTCATACGCCATTTTATCTACCTACCTTCTAAGTTATTTTAACGACTCTAAAAATCTCAGACCACTTCCAGCTCCTTTATTTCCATACTTTTAAAAAACAAGCACTGGCCATTGTATAGTTTGCAGTTTAAGAAACAAAAATAATAATGTTTTAGATCTATTTCATTACCTTTTGTGCAAAATGCATTGGCAAAATTAATCATCTATGATACTATAAATGTACATGTGAGCATACACCTTATGCGATGGCATGAAACAAGCTTTGTTCTCTTAACTAGGTCCACTGCTGTGTATTCAGCAAACCTTACCAAAGCTTACTGATGCATAATGTATTGCTACATGCAAACGTATAAATACGAACTCTCATGTATGCTTATCTCTATGTTACTTCCCCAAATGATAACTTCAATAGTATGGTGGAAGATAAACTATTAAGTGAATTTCTACCTTGAAGGGAAAAAAAAACCCCCAACAAACCAACAAACAAACCCAACCCCACACATTCAGTTATCAATTCATGCCACTTAACTATGATGTGAAATAAATGATCCAGAATGGCATGTTTTCCTATACTAATGCAATTATTCAAATGTGCCTCAAAATTCAGGTCCTAATTCTAATTTAACACAATAAGTCTCATTTCACAGGTTGAGATGATTAAAAAGGTCATCTGCAATTGTTTGCATGGAAGGAAAAAGATCAAAAGCCTAAACACTGGGAACTGAAAGTAGCCTTCTGCTGATGTTATCAGCTTTTCTATCTTAAGTTCAACACACTATGATGCTTCACCCCCCAAAATTACATTGCCAATTCAAACAGGACCCTCTTTATAAAGTCCTGTGGGAGCAGAAGTGTGTTTGGAATTGTGTGGGAAATGGCACAGAATAATCTGCATGATGTTAAAGAAAACTGATGCAGTGAGTTTAAGCGTAGTGCCTTCCAGAGACAAATGCAGAAACCCCTCTCATTTAGTGTGTGCATATATACTTTAAAGGTAAATTGATAATGGAAGCCTATTTACATGTAACACACTTCAGAAACACTTCCCACATACAGCATAATATAGCACAGATTCTATGAAAAGCCACCATGAATTGCTGTCTTCAAGGGGAAGACTTCGTAGTGGATCTAGGGTGTATGGCTCCAGCAAAGGAAGGAAGGTTTCAGAGGCTTCAGCATTAGAAGACATTAGGTTTCAGGAAAATACATTTGAGAGAAATTTAAAAACCTGTTTCAAATTTCAAAAAAATAAAGCAAAACGTGTATAGTCTCACATGCTACAGGACTGACTTTATTGAGGATTCCAATGTAGTACTACAAAACAAATAAGACATTATAAACACTTCCCATGTGCACTATGATTGTACCAAAAACCCCCAGCAATTCTGGATACACCATAAACAATCAGATAAAGCACTGTGAAACCTGGCCTAATCTTAACACTATTGACCGTGACTGCACAAACATCTGCTTACACAGAAACAGCAAGTTGACCAGGCCACTCATAAGTGAGCCTCACATCAAAGACTAGTAACTTTAAAAAAAAAAAAAAAAAAAAAAAGAAAGCTGCAACAATAGCACCAGAAGCTAACACATTCCCAGCAAACAGGAATGGATGGGAGAAGAAAAAGAAAAGGTATCTACTGCTAGGCTTCAGGTGTTGCTGGTCAGAATGAGTTACTGTGTTTAGTCAAGGTTAGGAAGCTGAGGTCACACTTCACAATGGTTGGTGAGCACAAGTAAAGGAGTCATTCTGGGAAAAAAAATTCCTATCTTACAGGAATACTTGTGGTAAAAATAAAAGAAAGAAAAAAACCACAGTGTCTCAGGTACTTCCTGAAATGGTATTCAAGTGAGTAATACTCTTTTGTCTTACTTTCTGCATTGTAATCCCAGTGTTCACACAGGCATGAACAAAGACATGCACAGTGAATATATTAACCTTTGGAATTTATAGTATGCTATCAACTCAAAATTTACAAATAACCAAGCAGATAAGACATGCATGCTTTTATACACACTATATATATATGTGTGTACACACATTCTATAAAATGTTCAAAAAATAAAAATTAATCCCTAAATCTCAAAAAACCCCCTAACATTTTAGAGTTAGATTCCCAAATACTGAACCTAAAGGCACTGACTTGGAAACTCAGGCAGATTAACAGGACAGCTAGTGCAGTTACTGCCCCTGCAGCAGGTACATCTGAGCCAGGCACGCAGAGGCGCCCATGCTGCTACAGTTTACAGCCTTGCATATTAAAGTAACCTTGGGGGCTTTCAGCTTGCCTCCCACTGCAAGCTGCAAGCTTTGGTGGTTCAGGGGCTACTAGAAGTGCAGCTCAGTCGCCCCGGCTATGGGGGCAGCAGCCTCTGGGGGAGGGAACAACTGGAGGCAAGGGGAAGAATGCTTTGAATGCTTCAACCACCCAAATAAAATCTAGTTTCTTTAATTCTTGAATCGACACCAATACTGTCCCGGTATTTGGAGGTGGAAAGTACATTGATGCAACTCTTCAGCGCTTCAAAAGACATTGCAGGAAAAAAGATACTAATACTTCAATATTCCACTTATGACAACATTGGCCTATTTAAACACAAGTTTTTGCAACAACCTTAACCACTACTGGGATCTGTAACCCCTTAGCAGGTTTCCCACATAAGTTTCATGTAGAGAACAGACTAAATATTTCTTTCTGCATTTGTAAATTTCCTTCCATCCTAAATTAGTCATTTTGTTATTACAGAGATATTATAAACATTGTAAAGGTAAAATATTTTGAAAATGGCAAAGATGATGGAATAGCCAAGTATCTTTTTTACAGTACTTAGTGAAATTAGTTTTTATATTTCAAGAACACTACTGGTTTTTAAATAAGTATGATCAATCTACCAAACAAAACCAAGTAATCCTGTGAAGCACAAAACAAACAACAACAGGAGCTTGCCTTCACATTACAAATTTTAATATCAAGAATACCTAATTCAAGAATCAACAACTTTGGTTTCAATGTTTCAGTTTAACCCTACATGGACAAGGTATGTCCAGGGCTGCTCTGCACGACTTTAATTGTACTTTTCCCCAAAAACAGGACTTAAACTGAATGTACCAGTTGACTCTCGGACAGTGAATCAGTTTGATCACCTAAACAAAGTCCTGGCTCCATTGAAGTCAAATGTAAAACATGCATGAACACGGAATGGGCTAAGATTTTTCGATGACACGCACAAAGTGTAAGTTTATCCGCGCTGACATCACCACCGACGTTAGTGGCGCTGCGGTGGCTTGCACTGGATTTGACCCACTATTCTGACAGACACCTGGACACAAACAGGCCACTCACAGAATCTGTATGGGCACCAGCACCAAGAACAAAGTGTGTTTTGCACCTCAGAAACACCCTGAAATATATATACACGCGATATCTCTACATGTGTCTTGTATAAGACTTGTTCTAGCTACAGGTTTATTACTTGGAATGGTGAGAAGAATAAAAAACCCCAACAAACTAGCAACTGCACTTGATCTAGAAGTAAAATGACTTGGAAGAAAAAGCAACTTTTTCTAACTCTGTGTATAATGGCTAAGAAAAGCCTTTGAGAAAGCTTAGTCACTTCTTTGCAACTTGAGGCTTTTTTCCTTTTATTCCGGGCTTAAACAAAGTTCAGTGGGGCATCAAACTGCCTCAGTTTTAAATTACAGTCTGTACTTTAAAATAGAATGCATGCACCACATGTTCCTGAAGCTAGAGGGTGGGAGTGTTATTCACTGAAAATTGAAGGCTTGTTGAGTCAATAATCTTCTTTCACAGAGTAACAATTTTCAGCTAAAATTTCTTGACCCAAACAAAGGAAAACAAGATCATTCAGTTATTTTACAACATTGCAGAAAAAAGAAAGTGGGAGAGAGGCACACCAGTCTTATCCTACTTGATGTAAAAATGATGGAAAATTTAATTCACAAGTATTACATACTCACATTTCCTTCTTGTTCATGTTTTAACATACTCCCAAACAGTTATTTTCCGATGGAGAAATGATTAGAAGCGAATAACTACAGGACAGAATTGCTATCATGTACTATACACGCATCTATCAACTGTCAACTGCATTTGCCTCCCATGAATTACCAAGAATCCATTTACAGATTCCCCCCTCCCCAATCGGAAGCAATATTCTGGATTTTAAAAATATCGCTTAAATTTAGATCAAGCTTTCTAATTTGCTTACCTGCAAAGAATCCAACAATGATTACAAAAAAAAGAGAGGATTGCTGCACTACCTCTCCTGTAGTATTGATTTTTCCTTGCCAGAGGAGCTACAGTGGTAATTAATATTTACATCATGGTAGTGCCCACAACCCTGATCATGATTAGGGCTTACTGGACTAAGTTCTGTATAAATGTCACCAGAGTTCCTCGTCCCAATAGTTTAACCTCTGAGGAAAAAAGAGGTATCTCCTACTAACTCAACCACAGTTTCTCAAATAACGCTGGAAGCTGTTTTCCTGGTCTATTAAGACGTCAGCCATTAAAGGCATTTGTTCAGGGAGTGCTGTTGCTCAAGATGACTTTCCAAGCTACTTCACATTCTAGAAGTGAGACAGGGAATGTGGATTCCCAAACCATCCCATATATTTTCCTTATGGCCTGCACCTATTAAGATGTATCTGAAATGATGTTGTACCATGAGCCAAGTACATCTAGTCTTGCGTTTAGTTCACTACTAGTTCTCAACAGAAGTCCTCTGAAATCTAATTTAGTACCCTCCTTCTACAAGGAAAAAGGTGTGTTGACCAAAGGAATGACTGTCCAGCACTCGAAACGTCCTTTAGAGGCTCATTAAAATGAGGTAAAAGAGAACTGTGAAGCAGTTAATAAAATCAGGAAGGGATTGCTGATGTACTGTTTTCCACAATACCAAGCACAACGAAACAAGACAACTGGCATCTTAAAAAGATTATCTGTCCAAGCAACAGTATGTATTATTTGACACCTACCTGACACTAAAGTTCATACAACTACAGATACTGTAGAACCACAAACAGGTCACGGCACCGCACAAGATACACGCAGCACTCTACCTCCATTCCATTTCCATAGAAATTGCTCTGCCGCCATGAAAAGACGCAATGAGTAAGCGATGTCATAGAATTAATCCATGAACTTAGAATTCTGAGTGACCTAGTAAAGCGCTGATTCCCTCAACTCCAGATACAACCTTCCCCGTTCAACACTGCATGACCCCCAATAAACACAAGATGAACCTGAACGAAGTTTTAAGACTAACGCCACGATTTCCCTACAGTTCACACCAATGAGGTGAGGGCTGCCACAAGCCCACCTTCCCTGCCACCTTAAACCCTTCCAGCATGATCATACAGTCTTCTAGGAGGTGGCTAAAAATGAGAGCCGCTGCAGTCCTCACTGACACCTTTCCCATCACAGCTACCGATACCCATCCTCTGAGGTACCACTGATGCCCACGCAATTACACAGCAATTCAGTCAAAAACTAACCCAGAAATAAACAGTGATTATTTCTCAGTTGGTTCAGTTCCCCTTGTCAAACCCAGTGGCCAGTCCCAGGGGTGACAGTGGAGGTGATGGGATGGCGCAACCGGCATGCTGTGGGGCACATGGCAGGACTGCAGCTGCCCTGGCTTACAACAGCTCAAGCAGCCACAGAACTTGACCTGTAGGTTGCAAGAAAAAAAAATAGCAGAAACCTGTGTTTCAAAAGCATGGCAACCTTGGGTAGGCCATTTGACCTCACACCTCAAACAAGCACACCTGACACTGGGCAAAAAAGGACCTTATTAAAACAAAACAAAGTAATAGCAAAACCACCAATGCCTATCCGAAGTGCCTTTCATACTCATGCCAATTAAAAAAAAAAAAAAAGAATTAGTTTATGTTTTCTGCTCTTCATTCCATCAACACAATCCAATGTGAACATTTACAAAATTACTCATTAGACACAAAATAAAGGATTAGTCTTTATAGACACACAGAGCCTACTGCCGACACAAGCTTCTTTACTGCAACAACAAATTTGCAGATATATCATTTGAAAGCTTTTTCCTGTATGTCTGCTCTAGCTTTCTCACAATAGCAGAAAGGTGTATTTTGCTATTATGCCTTAAGTCTTGATAAATATATTCCGTAGTAGCTGTTCTCTGGCCAGTTTCATTCAGGCCTCTCCCCCTTTATTCCTCCACTCTAACAGGCAACAGTTTCTGTTTATGACTTCCTTTCCTTCACAGAGTACCTAACTCCCATGTTTTCTCAAAAGCTTGAGATTTCCTTCTAATTGTGACCCCAACAAAAGTGCTCAGAGCACTATTCTGTGCAACTTTTCATTTGGGCTCTCAGTGACTCCACATGGTCAGAGACCCACAGGTCAAACCCTCCAGATATCACAGCAGTTAGAAGGAAAGCAAGCATTGTATAGAATCTGACAGGCCATTAGAAGTAGCTAATAAAGCCATATTTTGTTTGTAGCCATTTGTTACAAACCCACATTACAAATTTGTCCGCTTTGAACTTTATGGGAACATTCATGCCAGGACTTTTATATACAACGTGTGAAGGAAACGGAACAACTATTGAGCTGTTTAGCTGCGCTTACTGTGACACAAACCTGCTGAAAAAACTCCCCCAAAGGATGACACAAGCCAGCACTCAGTGCCGCAGAAAGTGGTCAGCTCCTCTTCAAATCCAACAAAGGGAAACTTTTTTCAAAGCCACATCAGAGAATACCATTCACCATTTAGTATTACATCTCTTTTGTTGTTTTTAGACACTTGTATAAGCTTGCTATGTAGCCGCTGTGATTTTACACAATGCCCTTAAGAAATAAAAAGATAACAGGCAAATTGTATAAATACCAGAATACCATGAAACAAAACATAACCAAATTTTATTAGAAGCGTAACACCACTGCTCTCATTTCAAGCTTCACCGTACAAAGATGACCTATTGACTATTACCCTGACGAACAGCATTATCTTGAACACAAGCTTAAGAAGCCATATTTACTATCCCAAAATGACATTACAACTAGGAATACTAAACAAGGGATAGCGATCATGGGTTTTCATAAGCAGTTCAAAACTGAATACCGAACTCTCTTGCTCCAGGGAAAAACCACTATGTTCATATGATCAAGCCACCCATACCCCAAACAGAGTTATATTAAAGCATTTATTATGTTCACCATACTTTGAATGTATGGATTGTTCCTAATTTCTAAGACATTTTCCTTGGATGTAAGATGATGAGGAGTTTGCTCACACTACAAAAAAAAGCCTTGTTGCCACATACAAAGGATTGCAGTTGGTTTTAAATTTGAAAAACAAAATTTAAAAAAAAAAAACCAAACAAAAAGCCTCACCAAAACCCCCAAACCAAATTACAAAATGATAATACCTCCCACTCCCCTCCATATCCAAACAGCAAGGGTTTTGAGTATATGAAGTGCTCTCTGGTTAGGTAGCAAAGCTTTTCAGTAATGAAGTGTCTCAATAACAGCATTTGGGACCAACTTAGAGTTTAAGCTATGTGGCCAAAATGGTTAACATTCATTGTTAATACTACCAGCTTACTCATACCTAGAATAATAATGAGCTACTAAATATATCAAACACTCAGGGACACAGATAATACCCAGTACTCTGCTTGGATATCATGATGATGGAGGTAGGACAGAGCATGGATTAAAAGTAGGACAATTGTGAAAAAAAACCACAGGCAAATTAGTAGAACATTAGTTGATAAATAACTTTACTTCTCTCTAAACAACGCTGTTCATGAAAAACTGAGTGGTAAAAGTCCCTTTTACTATCACTGCTTTTTAAAGTAGGTAGTTGTTGCCAAAACAGTTCAACGTCCACAGTCGCTTCTATTTTTAAGGTAACTGCCAGCATTCGTTTTTGGACTCATTCAGAGAAATTAGTCTTTTTAAAAAAGGTTTAATACTAGGTTCAAAGCAAATTGGTATCTCTTCTCACACCAGTTACCAAAGCTTCTCCTGAGACATGCATGTCTCAAACATCATGTAAAGAATCTGCAGCACATATACTCTCCTAGGTGCCAAAGATATAACTTTAAAATGCTATGAAGATGTTTATCGCCCTATTTTTAGGGATTGACAATAGTGCCAATGTGCCAGAGGTAAAATATACAACATACTACCAGATTTCACAAATGCATTTGTTGTCTTGATACAGTAAACTCTTCAGAGAGATCCCTCTGCTAACTGCAAATGAATACATGCCCAGTGAACTGCAGGAAATATCCTCTATGTTTATGATACATTATTCCAAGCCAGAAGTCACATAGTTTATAAAAAGTTTTCATTATTTAAGCTGAACATATTCTAGTTGGTTTCAATTCATGCTAGTTTACTACCAACAAACAAGAAAATCCCTAAACCACGAGGGACACACAGAGACAAGGCAACGGAGTACTTTTTCCATTATAGTGAAATAACACCTTCAAAAATGCAAGTAGCTGCAATGTCTTTGTGAAGCATATTGAGTTGTGCTGTTTCCCTCCCAGCAGAACACACAGAGCTCAGAAAAACTAAGAAATGTTAGTCCAACATAATCTCCTAACCAAAGGATCAACTAGCCCAAGTATCACTATCATTCCCACTTCTATGCTACTGTAGTAATAGACGGTAGCAGAATTAGCATGTCAGACTCATTACTGACGCTCAGGGTTTGGAGCAAATAACTCCTGGCGGCAGTATTCTAAACCAGAACCCACTGAAAACCTTTTGAAAAGGGCACAGAAAAAAGCCTCTTCTTCACCAGATTGTTTTGTGCAAATATGGAATTCCTAAAGCTAAAATATCAATCCACTTTCTCTATACAAATACACCTGTGCACAAGCACAAAACATGCATGTGCGTAAATAGTGCTATTTTGAACCAGAACAAGCCAAAGTGAAGTCCACTCATATACAAGCTGTATGTTCTCATCATACTTTTAAAAACAGTTCGTGATCAACCTCGTTTATTATTTCTTCTTTCAGTATTTCTCATCTGCTCATCCTAGATGCAATGAAATGCTATGTAAAGTACTTTCATTTTAAAATATCGAAACAAACATTAGTTTCTTACTGGTAAGCTTGATGGTCTTTCTTGCTGGATTAGATTCAAGTCTTCATGATTAGGCTTTCCTGGGGCCATAGGGGGTTGAGATCTGGTTCCATAGCCTTCCTGAGACATGTCCTGCAACAACAGTTGTAACAGAATTATTAACCTGACTCAGTAATTACAATTAAATCCAAATCACTGAAAGATGCAAATACATCTGAGTGCTGATGGGTCTTTTGATCGGAAGTTTTTACTAGTTAAACCTTCTTGATGAAGTACGAAGCCCACGCAGGTACCACCATGACCTGTACTGTTCGTAAAGAACTCCAGGGAGCAGAGCGACATGCCGACAAGCAGCCGGGAATCGTACCACTGGAACATGGAGAAACACACAAACCAAACCTCCTAAATAAACGACCTCATTTTACTGTAAAACAGTAGCAAGCATGAAGCAGTCAAAACATTCATCCTACTCCGAGATGTATTCTCAAGCGTTTTGATGAAGTACTGAGCCAGGTGAAAGACGGAACTTGAAAATAAGACTGTAATCACAGTGTGTAATCAGACTCTTGTAACAACCCCAGATTTACCATCACTACTACTGGCACAACTTTCATGCCCTGGCTGTCAGGTGGTAGGACACAACGCAGTCGCTGTATCTGCTGGAGGCACGTTGCGTCTGACGGGTTAGAAGGAAAGTGTATTTAATCAAGAGTAGCTCCAAAGCCTGTACCAGCAACCTGGGGATTTTCCTCCCTGTACAAGCCCAAGCAGCCTTAGGTAATGGCTGAACACAGCACCCAGCACACAGGGGTGGGGGGAGCAATGGAACAACCTCCCTCGTGCCATCCCCCATCCCACAACACAGGCTTACTTTACACGTATAGATACTTGCCCATCGCAAAGCCTTAGATTCAGGCTTCATTTTAGCTACTATAGCAGCTTCTACACAACGTCTTCAAGGAAAACAACAGAACGTGCAATACCGACTTCAGCATGTGTCGCTGGCAGGGAAAGTTGAAGAACCAGTTCCCGGCTGCTAGAAAAGATACCTCACCATAAAGGTTTTTCTTTGTTGTTCTTAAATGGTTTAATTCTGCTCTCCCCCTCCCCAGTTTATTACCAGTTCAATCTGCTTCAGCCACCCTCACACCTTCAGTTCCGACACGTACCTGAACGGACGCGGGGGCTCCTGGTGCGAAGGGGCAGGGGAGGCTGTCCTCCGCCCCAGCCCACCGCAGCCCGAGCATCACCTCGCTGCCGCCGCCGCCGCTTATAAAGGGCAGTTCTGACCGCCGAGTGTCCCTATCAGCAGAGTTACTGCTCACGCACAGGCTCGGCGAGGCAGCTGGCTTGCAGAGCAGGAAAGCTTTCTGTCTCTGTTTTTAGCCCAGCTCCTGACAGAGGGAAATTTGTTAACAACCGTACTGTTTCCATTCAGCCCCTTCCACCACTTTGGACTCTCCCGAATTATTTTAAGTGACGCAGAAAATTCAACGGGGCTAATAAAACAAACCCCAGAAAACCTGATACGATGTAAACCCAGCAATAAACGATCCTATCCCTAAGCCTGTGCCAAGTAAAATCAAGAAACACTTAAAAGGCCAGCACTTCAATGTGGTTACCAGCAGAGGGTAACAATTAGGCTTAAGGGTGACAAAGGCTGATGGCTGAATGATTATTATCCCCTGTGACCCCCCGCGCTCCCCCCCGCCCAGATTTCCACTTGTCACACAGCTCTCCTGCTGCGCACACCAGCAGGTTCCTGTGGATTAACAGTGAGGTTTAAAATCAACAAATGGCACAAGGCCTCCATTCAGCAGCCTTCACCCCAGTACAAAGGAGTAGAAAGGTGCAGGACAGCTTCACAATAGGCAAACAAATGAGCAAACCTCTGCTTTCCTTTTTATTTAAAAGCGCGCGCGCGCACACACACTCACGCTCATGCACGCTAGGGGCTGTCACCGCATAGGCATCTGTAATAAACCCAGCCACCCTAGATTTCAACTTCCAGTTCAGCAGGCCACTCTCTTCTTCCTAATTCTTAAAAAAATTATACCAAATAAGAACCACTTGTTAAAAGAACAGCAACAGAAAACACCCAAAAATACCAAGAGTGGTGAAAAAAGGATAAATGGAATATTCAATTTAGGAGATGTCATTTTAGAAACACAATTGTTCCTTTTTTCCAAACAGACACTACAGGATTCTGCTGGGAAGCAAGACATAGTTTATATTTTGAAAAAGCAAGAGCCATTAATTACTTACAAAGTACCAAGCATGGTTTTTGCCACGTTTGCAAGATTTTAACCTCACTTCCTACTGAAATTTCCAGGGGGACCAGAGCGGGAGAGGGAAGAGACAGCACGCTTTCTCATGAGACATACTGCTTGTTTACTTTTACCTGCATATTTGAAGACTATCTATGAAATGCCTTTCCACACACTGGAGAGTACATTAGAAACCCTAGACCTGACACTCTTTGTCTTTTTTAATACACCATTTTCATAGTGCTTTCCTTTCTGACTGTGGAAAAATCAAATCCATTTGCTCAGTTCTAGATGAGGTTTGGAAACAAATACTGCAGACATCAGTGTTTGTTATGATGCGTATACCTGTGCACTCCAAACGGGACTGAGCTCACATACTTTTTCTTATATTCTCCATTAAGCCATTCAGATACTTGGATCACTGGAGACTTGGAGAGCAGCTCTTGAGAAGTAAAGAATCCGTTTTCTTTCAGTAAGTTGCAGGCATGGGAATCTCCCAGATGAAATATGCATGGGGCTGTGTGTATAATTTTATGTGTTTATACATATGCACTGTCCAATAAAAACAGTCCATTTATATACTAAACATAATGACTATTAAATAATAGCATATTTCACTAAGAGGTTGGCTTCATAACTAAAAGAGTGCTTAGTATCATTTTCACTGAAAAACAGAGGAGAAAAAAATCCCTACTGCCTTTCTTCAGTTCTGCATTAGGAAATTTTGTTAGCATAGAGCATATTCCAGAATAGACACAACAGATTTTGAGAGATAAGTAAGAAGTAAGGACAGAAGCATTAGGGTAAATTGTCCATTACTGAAGAAATGCATGGAACTGGCAATTCTCACTTTCAGTTTTGAAAGGTCATTTTTCTCTCTAGCATCCAGGGATGGATTTATTGGGGACTGAACAAAGGGAACATAAGGGGAAGAGGAATGTGCTACCACGTGTTGTGCTACAGTCATGGCTGAAAAGTCCCCCATTGATACTGGGGCTCAATCTTCTCCTGGCATCCCTGGTTTTTTTCCTTTTGACTCCCAATATTTCATCCATCAATGCCATCGGCTTTCAAAGCAGAGCTTATGATTTTTTTATGAATCACAGAAAATCCTTCCTCCCATAGAAAAGCATGTGTGTAAGAAATCCAGGCTTTTATAAACAGAAGGCTACAAGTTTCCACTCAGAACTTCCCCACTTGGCACAAACCCAATCATATCATAGCTGTTATAACACAAACTGTCAACAAAGTTGTAAAATAACTAAAAGCAGGGTTTCCCCCATCAGATTTTAGAAAAGGCACAGGGACAAATAATCAGCAAGTCATAAACATATACTCAAAATAGCTGAAGTTTAGACTTTTTAGACTTTTCAAAAAACATTTATACTGTGAAAGAGGTAGACAAAAAAAAAGGACTATGCCTACATATACACAGCCTGAAAACCTGGTAAGCTGTTCAGAAATCAATCCATATACAATTATTATATTTGGGTAATCACAGAATCATAGAATGGTTTGGATTGGAAGAGACCTCAAAGATCATCTAGTTCCAACCCCCCTGCCATGGGCAGGGACACCCTCCACTAGACCAGGTTGCCCAAAGCCCCATCCAACCTGGCCTTCAACACTGCCAGGGATGGGGCATCCACAACTTCTCTGGGCAACCTGTTCCAGTGCCTCACCACCCTCACAGTAAAGAATTTCTTTCTAACATCTAATCTAAATCGACCCTCCTTCAGCTTAAGGCCATTACCCCTTGTCCTGTCACTACACTCCCTGATAAACAGTCCCTCACCATCGTTCCTGTAGGCCCCTTCAGGTACCGGTAAGCCGCAATTAGGTCTTCCTGGAGCCTTCTTTTCTCCAGGCTGAACAATCCCAACTCTCTCAGCCTGCCCTCATAGGAGAGGTGCTCCATAAGAACCAATTGCTTATGATCCACAGAGCCAGGACTAGCTATTTACTTCCTGTTCACGTACACTTTTAGCTTGCTCTGCAAATTGTGGTATATGGAGCTCAAGATTTGTGTAGTCTGAGGAGTAAGGGAGGACACAGGGTATTTTCTTCCCTTATTCTCTGTTACTGTATTAATCTTACAAACTTTTAAAGTCCCTAATTCTGCTGTAGGATTTCATTAACACAGAGTGTTTAAAGCAACCAAGTGAGCCAATGCACCAGCCTACAAGAAAGACAAAGGCCCCTTGTTCCTGCCTCCCACAACCCTTGCAGCTGGACACCCCTCCAACCCCTTTGCTTGTGTTAGTGGTCTTTATCAGACCACTTTGTGAAATGGTGCAACTTAAAACTTGCCAGAAAAGTAACTCCCTTCCCCCCAGCTTTATCATGAGCAGAGCTGGCCTTGGGAAGGGTTGGGTGAGGGAGGAGACGAAAGAAACTTCCCTCTGTCAGCAGCAGCCAGCCACAAGCCCGGCTCCACCAGCCACCAAACTGCAGCCCAAGTCAACTGCACTGCGACCACTATGGAGCAGACCACAGACAGACAACCTCTCCCCTTTTGATGTGCAATGCTCATTAGTGTCATACTTTCATTCTTGAGCTGGACCTAGTTTAAAACAAGCAAGTCTGTCCACATTTACATGTTCTCTGCAAACCTGAATGAATACAGTGCCGATAATGTTTGAAACCATGTAGATGAAATGCACATTTGTTATAAGTTCTACCAAAGAAGGTAAGATCTAATTATTAAATTATTTTTAACGGAAAATGAAAACATAGTGAACACATTAATGTTTGGGGGAAACCACATTTAAAGAAGAGCTGGGTGAGAAATATCATTCAGGCTTCATCCACTTCTACTGCAGCAAATTTCAGAGGGATAACATGACCACCCAGAAAGGTAAGTACCACGATGGTTAAATAGAAGGAGAATAATTTATGGAAAATAATATACTGGGCTTCAATTTGAAAAACTCATTAAAAACTATTTTAGCTCATGTTCTTGATTCAGTTGGTTCAGCCTTAGAAGACTTCAAGTGTGAGAGCAGTGAACTCTACAGCAATGTGACAACAGCAAAATTGAAAGCAAATGTTAATTTTTTTCCCCCCAGACCACTTGAGAATGGAAGTCAGGACCCAGTGCAGCAGCCAAGAGAGGCATACGGCCCTACAATACAAGATTATTTTAGTCATCTCTGAAAGGATACTATGGAACAGAAAGAAGGCAAGTGATACGTTAGGGGCTATACAAGGACACTCCCTGTTATCACTTAGCCAAGTATCTGTTCATTCTGTGTAGGCAAATACATACCAACATACTTCCACTCTTTCCATCTTCTACAGTAAAAAGCTACAATAATAAAAAAAAAGTACTTACCAAAATGGTGACATATCCCTATACAGCCAAATTCTTGCCCAACCTTAACACCTAACACATCACGTCCCAAGTTGAACACACTCTGGCAGCACAAAACTGACAAAGGACAGCCAACCTGTTAGAGGAATATTGTAGGTAAGGCTGCACTCAGAAAAAATGTTATGCCCAGGGGCACAGGCAACCCTGAGTTTTATGCAAGCAGCCAACAGAATGCAGCCCTGTGGGGAACGATCCACTAAGGACCAAAGAGCAGAGAGGTTTGCTTGAATCCTGGGCAGATGGTCTGGGGGGTCCTGCAGGATGGAGATGGACTCCTGCAGATGATCCTAGGTCAAGAAGAAATGCATATATGTGCCTTGAATTTTATGAATCAGAAATGGAAAAACCCAAACCAAACAAAAAACCCCTAAAGCCTTGAAGAAAAGATAATTGGTATCTCGCAGCTGGAGAGCACTGTGCACAAATCAGCAAGCAAGTCTCTTGCTGCACAGAGGGAACAGGTGATCACAGGGAAAAAAATGTTTGGTAGGTCCCGGCATCTATTACTCCAACAAAAAAGAAGACAGTGCTAACCACCGGAGGTGGATTACCAGTGTACTCTGGTAATCCTCTTCAACATGCTCATCTGTGTTTACGTGATGAAGTGAATAAATCCTGCTCATAACTAGAATATGTAAATCATTTCAGGCCAACCCCCGAACACCACCACAGAAACCTGAATGGAGACAAGGAAAGCAGCTGTCCTGAAGTACAGCAAGCAACAGGCTGGCATCTACCTCAACAAGCTGATGCTATTTGTTGACTGTTGCTTCAGTGGGGCTGGCAAGCAGCAACTGCTCTTCTTTCAGGTGGTTATCATTTCCCTGCAGTCAAGCCAGGGCAGGATTGTGACCTCAGAAACAAAGATGACACTTTGCCTTACCAAGGTAATTTTGATTTTCATCTACATTACAGGTACTAGAGGGAGTCAAGAGCTTCAGAGAAGTGCCAAAGCAAAACAGTCCTTTCCCAAAAGGAGATAATTCATCCAGAAATCATACCTAACTCCTCTGAGAAAAATCCTAACACGTATCTGGAGAAATTTGGAAAAGCTGCCAGTTTGGATGCCTCAGGTGTAGACCAATCATTGCCAGTAAGACATCTCTTCTTCTTCAATGTTATTAATGTCTTCCCTTCCAAGAAATCTGCAGTTTCATTCTAAAACTTACTGTTTCCTAGATGTCTTTTCAAAAACAAATTATATTTAGAAAAAAAAAATCTACAGTGGGAACACCATTTTCTCCCTTCAGGATCCCAATTATCACAGAATGACGTCTAAGTTAAGACTTAAGACACTGGAGGGGGAAGGAAAAAAAATATACTTTGCGTAGCAGGCAGCAGTTGATGCAAAAGATACATTAACTCAGGTAAGCAAATATATTTTTGAGGCTCAGTCCATCAAAACTCTCAGGAAGTTATTAGAAACTCAGACTACCTAACTATGGAAGATTTTCCCCTGCAGAATACATTGAAAGCATTTTAAAGGCAGACAGGGTCAAAAAAAGCCCCCCACATCTTACAGGAAGAACACAGTTTGTTTGGACAGCATAGCTTCTAGTCATAGATCAGGTAATCTGAGCCAGCTAACAAGAGAGAAGGGTCTCTCTTCCTAAATGCTCTAGTCCATTTTCATATGTGTCTCGTCTAAATGGCCTCCAGGAGCCACGTTAAGCAAGTGATGCAGGAACAGCTCCAAGATGAAATCATTCTCGAAAATCTTTATCTTGCTATTCTCTTTCCACCGCTATTGCATTCCATGGATCACAGAGCATATCAATAGGGGCTTTAATCAGAAACAAGACATTCCTTCTAGTTTTCTACTCTCATACTTGTAACATGCCACATGAAAAACACAGGCGAGTTTGATGTTGGTATTAAAATGTGACTGTTGCACATTGTGCAGCCTGATAAACAGCTGTCAGTTCTTCATTTACAGGTAAAAAAGGTAGTTTCTTTGTTCTACAGATGTAAAGTTCCAGTGTGAATGAAGAGATGAGAACCTGAAGAGGTAACCTGAGAAATATAACTTGGAAATAAGGGGTAAACCAAGCATTTTATTTCCATGAATTTTCCCATGTTCATAGAGCTTTTTGGACTTTTCTTAAAAAACCCTACAAGGCTGGGCAGTCCAACCATGCTTTCATTTTCTACACCCACTCCTTCCTCTCCCTGCCTATCCTTTCACTGACAAAGCTGTACTTTAAAAAAAAAAAAAGAAAGAAAGAAAAAAGAGAGTTTTTACATGTCCTATTCTTTATAGTCACTTGGGACAGACTATCACATTAATGTGACGACTTAGATTTTGTGCCATCCAGCGTCCTGCCCTGTCACACTAGTCCTTCCTAAAACTCCAGGAGGAACGCATCTCTTCAGCAAACCTGAGATGCGAAGCTGGGCTGAAAAACATCTCTGCACCCCGAAGAAAGATCTAAACCCAACAAAGTGCACGAGAGGGGCAGGCTTTAAAACCTGCCATTTTTTCAACTCGGCTGCTGCAGAAGCGGGGAGCTGGGGGCTCCGTGCCGCCGAAGGCAGCAGCCTGCCCCAGCCTGCCTGCTGCCACTGAGGAAGCTCTCCCAAGCATACGGCTCACTGGCAGAAATGAGGTCAGAGCACTGCCCGCAGCTTACAGCAGAGCTGAAAGCCTGAAGCCAGCTTACAGAATAAAGAGAAAAGCTGCACCGAGAGCAGCTGCTACCTCTAGGCTAATCGAGCTAGGTACCCAAGGATGAGACTTCCTCACTTGAGAACGGGAAACATTTCTTCAGCGATTTCCTAAGGACATGTCTGTAACTGTGCTTCCAGGTAAAAGCCAGGACTTCATCTAAAGGCTCATGAAAACCCACAAATCTGTGAGGAAGGGTTGCAAGCAACACCCAAAACATCACTGAGGTCACATAAAAAAACCCCAGAATGGTGAGGTTTTGTTTTGTGCGTTTGTTTCCCACCGCCTCAAATATAAAGCTATACTATGTTACAGGCAACATTGATATCACAGTCCAGTGACATCTGTTAACTTATTCCCTAATACTCCACCACGGAGGTCTCAAAGAAATGATTGAAATAAGCTTTGCCTACTATTTTATCAACAGCAGAATCACAGGAGAAGGAATTGAAGCTCAGATGCAAAGTAGTCTGTAATTTTGTTAAAGCAAGTTTTCTCAGCTGGTCTCTAACTTAATTTTTCAGTAGAGGGTTAGCATGTTACATTTAGGGCTACTGGACGTACAGAATTAGCTGCATTACTATCCTCTCTCTCTCTGCAGTCTGTGAAGACACACAGTATCTGTGCAACAATCTTTAAATCCAGCCACCATGTGGAAAAAAAAAAAAATCTTAGTCCAAGGAGTAGAAAGAGAACAACTTACAGAAAGAGAACAATAATTTCCAGAAGGAAGCATCACCAGCAGAAGCAATTCAATGGACTGCACAATACAACAGTTTAAACCAACAGCAGCAAACGATTTCTTTAATTTTTGAGGTAGAAAAGTCTTCACCACCATCACCACAACCACAGTTTTTTCAAAAGAAAGTATTCCCAACTGGGCTGGTGCTGCGAGGAGCAGGGGGAGGGTGCAGGCAGGTGGAGAACAAGTGAAAGAAGCGATGAAAACCTCAAACTCTGAGACCAGACCACTGACTACTCTTTAACATAGCAACAAAAAAAACCAGTGACTTTCATTAAAAGTTGATAAAGGATTACTAGGTAATAAAGCAGCAATAAATGTCTCCTTTTTTATGAGGGTGGAGGAACACGATCTTTATAAATTCTGTATGTAGACACCTCAAAACCAAATACATATAGCTAGTTATTTAATTTTCTACCTAAAAACATGCACATGGAAGATACCCAAGATGGGTACTTGGCGATCAGGGAGAAGCGCAAGGAAGACCTGAAGAGAGAGGCAGAGCTTGATTTATTGAGGGATAGCTCACCAAGACCAACAGTTGCTCTCCCCTCTCCTGCAACAAAAACACCAAGCAGTTCTGTCAACATGTAAAGGTAAACTTGTTTTTTTAAGTAGTAGCTTTCTTCCTTTGATTTGCTATTTCACTCTTTGTTGTCCATATCTGATTGCAACAACTGAAACACCCTGTAAGATTTCAGCTGCATGCTCCAGTATCTATTCTAAATCCAACTACAGTAGGAGAGAAATGCAGTAAAAGGGAAATACTGGAAAGGATAATGAATACATATAAAACACCTGCTGACCTCTCTTCAGATAATACATTGTCTCAACAACAAAATCCCGATTCAAAATACAGAAAATAAAACTAAGTATATGTACACTGAACATCTTCAATTATTAAAGAAAATATGGGTAGCCAAAAAAATACAGTGGTAAATTTTATGCCAGGAAATATTAACAAACTTGTTTTCCCTACCCCTGAGGAAAATAATGTGTGTTAATTTAAAGGCCATAAGAGAATACTGCTGCATTGCAACTGGCCATGAGGTGTAATTTACAAGACCACTGAAATTTGGAATATATACTGCTCATGTAGAACTAAAGAAACCCAGAAAACACAAAAAACCCCTACCACTCAGATTTATTAGTACTTTTCAGACTTTACAACTTTATCACTTAATTCATAGTACTATACTATTTGCATTTTAATTTTTTTTTCTTAAAACAGGATCTGTGCATTTATATTCTAAAACATTTGTGTAGACAACTTTGTCTATGAGCAGCCATCAAATTAATGGATCATAAAGTAAATGACTACTACATGATCTGGTATCTTTTGATAAATTCGCTATTCTGTTTAACTTACTGCTAGATTTCAAAGGTATGGATGAAATTTTTTATGGGATATTAATTTTGCTCTCAGAATAACAGTAAAAGAAAATCATCACAGAGTAATGAGTGGTAAGGGGAGCAACAATAGTTATGATCACTAACCTCCTAAACCAAAATAGTCTTTATCAGCTTGCATTCCAATAGTTTTAGTATCAAGTTAATTAATAGACTCCTACGCTAATATCTAAATGCCAAGCAATTAATGGCACTGAACTATAAATGGCTTTGTCTTTGCTCTTGTAGAGTTATTTTATAAAGCAAATGCAATTCTATCACTTCACTGATTTAATGCAGGCTTTGTGAGGTTAATATTCCCAAGCAATCGCAAAATAAAGAACTACTTTAATTAACCTTCTGTGATTTAAATACTGAGAGAAATCAGAATTAAGAAACTTTAAATAATACCACCATCATAATAACAACAATAATAATAATACTTAGTGGATCAAAGCCAAAGCAGTGATTTGAGAACTTTGAGAAATACATTTGAACACGTGTACGTTACTGTATTTCTCAACTCATTAAAAATACTTTTCTTTAAGCATAAAATGATAGATTTTACATAAGTTTTGTAGCTGAGACGAAAAATGTTCTGTTTGAGGACTATTTACTTAGAAATACTGAAGTTTTTAGTTTGAAAAAGTGATTCACCATCCCCACCTTTTGCACTAGAATGCTTTGCAGAGATTTTTGTTATGGACATGGGACATTGCCTGCTGAATCTACAAACTGATTGCATGTAACTAACTAACCACTTAAAAATAAAGGAGCAAAATATTTGGACTTCCCTTTTCCCTCCTGACTAAATCTTCTCTCTTTCCCATTTAGCTGAAAGCAGGCTCTTATTGCCAGAGTTTCTTTCTGATATTGTATGCTAACTTCATTTTAGTACCTGAAAAAAATTGTCAGGACTGGGGCCTTTCTGCATTGCTCGTCTTAAAAGCACGAGAGATGCTATATGTCTACTAGGTTTAGAATGATACGAAAACGGGATAAAAATTAAAAACCAGCAGGGTACACAGGTGGTCATGAACATTCCTGCCAAACAGGTTTGCAGCGTGCTCTGACCCATCTCCTGGACTATCCGGCCAGATATCATCAAACCCCCATCAGCAGCAGATGCCTGAAGAGGTGCTTGCTGATTTCTCAAGAGAGGAAAGCCGACCTTGAAAACACAAACGGAAAAGCCTTTTTTTTTTTTCCCAGCAGAACACCATTAATAGATGAACACAGCAAAAGAACATACAGACTGGGAAAATGTTTGACTACAGCGAGGAAACTTTAAACTGAAGGTGCCATACCATTGTTAAGACAACACAGAAGCAAACAAATACTTTCAGTGACAGCCCTTTGGAAGACTGTAAAACAGAAGTATAAACAAGTTTGCTACATTTTATACATAAACAGTAGAACCACTCTGCAAGATAAAATACTTCTTTCCCAGTAATATCACTTAACAAATCCAAGTTACTACAGAGACAGATACATGTAAGGGATAATTATACATGATAACTTTAAAGGCTTCAGACCTAGTAGACCGGAGTTGATTTTTATTAGGCTAAGTTGATCACCATGCCTGTAAACACTCGCTTTAAAATAACAGGGCTGAGAAAAATCTGAATGCAGTTTTTTGGGTTTGGTCAACGTGCCTTCAGCAAAAACAAGCCTGCGCTGCTGTGAGTGCTGCTCCATGCTATGCCCTCAATTTCGTGTTCATGCTCAGGTGTGAGTTTACAGACAATTATCCTTGCTTTTTCTGCCCAACTCTATTCCTGCTAGCTACTTGGCTCTGGAAGATCATTCTCCAAGTCTGACAAGCTAGCACCTATTATAATCGTATAAATACAGATATAAATCACCAAGGGAAAAAGAGAAAAGTTTGACACATTTCCTGGAATGATAGAAGCAACGCTGAGCAAACACAGCATTCCTCAAATGGACAATAACCAGCTATTCCCACTACTGGGAGAAGATGTAGCACAACAGGAGTCACGGTCTCCCTGAACTCCTGAGCTAAGCAACCTCTGCCACAGAGATAAACAGCCATATGCTTAACACTTATTTGCTATTATAGCAGCATCATGATTGTGAAATAAGGCTTTATAAAAGCAGAAATCTAACTGGCAAAGGCTTCAATCAGTTAAGTGTTTGTTAAACCTACACAGGTTCAAACCTCATTTGCCCTCCCTGAAAACATCATGTGCTTAAGAAAGGCTCAAAAAGGATAAATTAGTTTTATGCACAACATCAGTACGGTTCCTAAATATTTCAACAGGTTTTTTTTTTTTTTTTAAAAATCACTTCAGTGTTCAGCATTGTAGGTGATAACTGCCTTTCAAAGGTGCTGGTCACTGGTGGCTTGTCTAGAAGCCAGGATTTAAGTCGCGGTGTGTGAATTTGGAAGGCAGATGCTGAAAGCCTGCTCCCCTTCCCTCCTCCCCCCAAGTCCAGCCAAGCTTTACTACAGATGCAAAAAAAGTCAAGATTGCACTCTGCCTTTTGCTATCTATCTGGTCTCTCTGAAGTAGGTTGGCAACAAAAGGTTCAGCGTACCAAAACGGATGCCTTCATAAAAAGTTATACTGCATTTCCTTGTCTCTAATTTCAGGTCTGCTGAAAGGAGGTTGGAAAAGCTGGCAGAAGTACGTATATCTGTGTGAGAATTTTCACCCTGGCGCTTTCTTGTTAGGCATGTGTCTGCTCACTACATAGAAGCAACCCTGATTTCTAAAAGCCAGCCAACAAGCACATCTCAGAAGCAAAAGTTCTTAGTGCCATGCATCTGGGGTTGAACGGTCTAAAGGAATTGCTTCTCCCTTGTACCTCTTCACTCTGGAAAGAAAATAATTGCTTCTAAGCTAAAAACAAGCCCAGCATTTCAAGACAGTGTGACAATACGCTGGGCACCAGGCACCTCTGTTGCTGAGATGACGGAAGCCATGAAGGATTTATGGTACGCAACAAGTAGTAGTGTCAGCCACCGCTGATGATGGCAGACAACAATCTCTTCTGAACATTAAATTGGATTATGAGTTCTCATATAACTGTAATAGCCAACTTCCACAAAGAATGCTTTGCTATATGCCTGGCAGCAAATGTCAGATTAACATACAGGCTTGTTCTTTCCCAGATTTCCTGTGGTTCATAACACAACAAATATTAAGTGCAGCCACTCATATAGCAGTAGGTGATTACAGAAACAAGAGTTAAAAGGACAGAAGGACAAACGATTTTTATTACAACTTGAAGCTGTGGGGCTGTGTTACTTGCAAGGCCCCACATATTCTTAAAGAAGTTTAAATTCTGCAGGATTTGAGACTAAAGTACAATACAGTCAACTGCTAATTCTGTGCCAGTTTCTAGTAACTTAAGAGTGAAGATTTTATTAGAAAGAGTAATTGTGTTGAGATATAAAAGTTAAATTTGGACTCACTAAGGATTGTCCATATTACTAACGATTTGGTATTTGCACATAACACAACTATTCCTAACTTACAACAACAGTATTGTTGCACAGTGTTACACCCCAAAACAGCTTGACAATGTTAATTAACATGCTGCTTATTACATTGTTAAAAGAACTTTAGCAGCTCAGATCAAATTTAAAAACAAGGCTTCATCTTCATTGTACCAAAATCACTTTCATAATTTGATACATTTCGCCACAAATACAATTTGTTCTGTTTTCATGACAGTCATACAGCTTGGATGTGAAAACAGATTAATTAGTTTCACATTTTGTTCACATTTTCAAAGACTGTTTCAAATCGGGTAATGTTTTATCTGTCCTACCTTGGACTGACTCAACACTAGAAACAGATGTCCGCGCAAGAACATTCTCATCATCATCTCAGGCTGGCGACTGAGATTACTTCAAACCACTGTCACCAGTTCAGCAACAAACCTGAAATTTATGGCCTCCATTGATCCTAGTTTGGGGAACTGGAGAGAAGCCACAGCCCTTTGGCGGAAGCGTAAGTGGTCCCTAGCCCTCTGCCCCGAGACACCGACCAAGACACCACCAGAGATACCCCCCACCTCGTCACGCACGCCACCTTCCTGCTTTGGATGCCTTTCTACCTGGGACAACAGAAACAGGTCACAAATTCTTACTGGTCTGAACTGCATTCGTCCCCCTGGACCACTCTCAGAACAAACCCCACTAGTTAGACTACTCTTCATTTGCCCTACGACAATTTGCATTTAAAAAAAAAAAAAATCTCACGAAGATCAGTAGGTCTTATCAGTATGTAAGGTATTATACTGGCAGAGAACACAAGGTTTTGGACAGCTCTTAGAACATTTAAATAAAACTTGACAGTGCGGGAGTCTTGTTTGTTTGCTTGTTTGTTTATAAAACATTTTATCCTTTTAAATAAAACCAGACTAAAGACTGAGCCTGAACTACTTGACTATTCCTTTAAGGCACTTAAAAAATAATAATCACAAGGGAATGGTGTAAACACACACACACACACACAGAGCCTCTTCGCACATGCTGCTAATCAGAAGGACCAATGCCCCAGAGAAGTGCACATGTGTGCCCCACCTCAAGGACCTGCCACGCTTTTTCCCCCTTTTAATCTCATGCCTGCATGTGAAAAAAGGGATCAGCATAATCCCACTCTATTCTGGAAACCTACAAGCAGAAAGCTTCCAGGAAGATGTAAAGACAAAGGATGACTTCAGGATTAACAGTAGCAGGTGTAGAATAAAATCGCTATTTTTGTTTAACTAAGAGTGAGACCATAATTATTTTGCAGATCCATTTCATCTGTCGAAAAGTGATATGGTCCCAACTCATAAAATAGCACAATAAACCTCAGAGGCACGATCCTCTCTTGATACATATGAACACATGCTACATAAAACAAGAAAATATATAAACATGGCTGTTTAAAAGCCAGTTGGAAAGCATAATAACCCAAAATATAGATCACACTATCTTAACAAAATAATGTTTAATGATGACAGTTTAAGTTTGCAATTACATAGCATTCTTCAGCAAAATATCACTTCTACTTATGGCAAAAGATTTAAAACTGCAAAAACAACTGAAGCATTTATTCATTTATATGCCATTTCAAGATGAAAAACCCTGCCGAGGGCAACACTGTAGTAGTGCAGCACATCTTTCTCTTTTTTTCTTTTAAAGAGCAGTAAAGGTAAAAAGAAGTTTAAACAAAAAACCAAGGCGCTATCTACATCTACTGACAATATCTAATGATCAATGAATCTGCTACTGCAATAAATTTGCTTAAAACAAAGCTCTTCCTTTAATGGTTTTTACACAGCAGGCTCCTGATATGAAGAGGGGATGACTGATGCTGGCTTGCAATATGGCCCTATAGTAAACTATGCCAGTATTACTATCAAATCACCCCTTATGAAACTCCCTTTCTGCCCACCATGCAATCAATTTAACAAAGATCTAAACAACTTATAGTTCAAACATTCAAATAAATCCCACTCTCCTTCTTCCCCTCTCCTCTTATTAGAGGAATGGTAAGTCACAAGTCACTGGAACAGTCCCAGAAATTATTTTATCAGTTTACTTTTATTGACAAGATTGCATATTGAATTCGAGTCAAGGAAAAGGAGCAATGGCTTCACACTTCCACAATACATGAGAAATGAAGACGAGTACCAATTCCAAGGCACAACGCTATGAGTTACACCTGACTGCAGAAGCTCACTCACATTATGTCTATAAAAGAGCAAAAATAAAGCATTATCCATATGAAATTTCATATCCATTTTCTTCCCATAATGGAAATACCTGGTACATCACACTACAGGGTTTTACATAAAAGGAAACTGGTGGCAAGAAAAGGTCCATCATCCATCCAGAATAAACACTAGTTTCAGTTTGATAATCTCCAAAACAAATGAACTGACATAAAACTACAAGGGAAATAAAGAAAAATACAGGAGAGAAAAGAAGGTAAATTACTGAGAAGCCCCCCTTCTCCAATCTGGAATCTCTCTTCTACATCCTCAAGTAAAACCAGTTCAATCACACTCACATCACAAAGGCCGCAATCAGTGATGATGGCTTATTTACCCTAAAACAGAACATGAAACTTCTGCCCCTCACAGCTGCTCCCCTGCTACAAGCAAGTTCAGCTTCCAATCCATCAGGCACAGAATAGCCTGTAAACTCTTCGGGGCAAAGACCACCTTTTTGTTATGTACTTAGGAGAACAACCAGAATAATAACGTCCTGATCCACAGCTGCGGCTACCATGAACTACTTCAATATTATTAGAGTGGTTTTCTCTTGCTTCATGATCCAACCATGCTCTCCCCGAAAAATACTTGTAGCCTGAAGTTCTCCCATCATTCTGGCTAGCCAGCCTGCAGCAAAAACATCTTCAGAGGCCAGCTGCTCTTCTTGAGGCCGACATCCTGAAATGATTGACTTTATACATTCCCCAAAGTTGTGACAATTCAAAATTTGGACTTTGCACCAATGTGAGGTGCAAAACCCAACAAAAATCAATGTAAAAAGACAAGAAAATGGTTAGTGAAGGATACAGAAAACATGGAGGGAATGCATTTGCAAGCTGGAAAGAAAGCAAAACCAAGGATGACAGACAGAAAGGATGATGGATTGTATGACAGAGTACCTCAGTTTGCTCATCAACAGGATTATATAAACAGGAAGTACTGACATTTTTATGAGTAGAAATAAGGAAGATACACCAACTGGTGCAACAGGTATTACATGATTTTGTAGTTATTTAGAATTCTACTTAGAATATGTAAAGCCAATATGACATCACAGCATCACAGAAACACATAGGTTCAAAGAGACCTTCAGAGAGAGGTCACACAGTCAAACCCCCAATTCGAAGCAAGTCTAGCAAGAAGAGGGTGTTTGGGGGCCTTGTCTAGTTGAATTTTGAGCATCTCCAAGGATGGTGATTCCCATCTGGGCTCCTTCCTGTGTTTGAAAACCCTCATGTAATTTTGTGCGTTTGTTGGGTTTTGGGGGTTTTTTTGGTTTGGGGTTTTTTTTTTTTTTCCTAAGTTGTAACTTCCCTTGTCCTGGCCTGTGCCCACTGCCTCTTGTCCTTCCATTGTGCACCTCTGAAATGAGTTTGGCTCTCCTCACTCCCACATCCTTCCATTAGGTAGCTGTAAACAGCGGTAAGATCTCCCCTGGGCTTTCTCATCGTAAAGCTGCCCAATATATCAAGTTCAGTGACCTCTGTCCTTTAAACTCCGAAAAAGATATGAATGTCTACTCCTATTTCTCTTGCTAAAATTTTAATCAAGTAAACTCTTTATTTTTAAATTATTTTCAAAAGATAATCAGTCTCATATGAGCAAAGATGTATGTTTAAATAAGCATGGTTTTTAAAATTTTTGTCTCAGCAGCAGAATTTGACATACATTCCCAACTGTTTCGTTATCCCAGTATTAATTTGCGTATTGTATGCTGGTTACCACTTGACGGTTAACTCTACTGTGCATCATCAGCAGAAAAAGAACACTGTTGCTGAAGAGTCAAAAGTATAGACTTCAACTTCTTGTATTAGAAATATATTTTCTAGATTAGCAGTTCCCAAAGAATGGGAAAGAACACAGTGGTGAGGTTTTACAGAGAAAAACATGAGAGAGGAGGTGTACACTTGATGACCCTTCTTGAGAAGGGGGAAGGGCAGCCATGGAACCAATCTGGAGTTGGGGAAAAAAGGGGCAAACCCCAAGGTGTTAAGAACTACTTATTATTTCTGTGAAATAGTCCCATGTACACACAAATACTCCGGGAAAAGCCTATGTAATTCAGAATCTCGGATCAGAGTTCAAAATTTAAGAGGCTGACCACTACTGAAGAACAGGACAACCAACCAGTGATTCACAAACCACGAAGAATTTCAGGTGAGATTCTCACACTAAGGATTACTGTCAGCTGACTTCGCATTCAGGCAAAAATGCCTATTGACCTTGAGATGCCTGTATCACCCTTGGAGCCTGGATTTAGACACTCCCTCAACGTACCCTCAAATCCTCAAAGAAGAAATTTGGCTACATCGAGGCTGATTTCTTCTACTTGTGAATCTGTCCCTGCCTTTCTCTTCACCTCAGTTCTCTGACGTCCATAATACATGGAAGGCTTTACTCTCATTTTGCCTTTACCCTCTTCTACGATACCCCTCGCTTCATCGTGCCAACCTTCACTTTACTGGCTATGATGGCAAGTGATGTAATTGGAACATGTATCAACAGATAAATCGGTATCTTGTTATTTCATAAGTCCCGTATAGTTGGTATGTTTTGTACATTTTTTAAAATAAAATACACAGTCCGTTCAACTGACAGTATTTAAAATATGATGAAGTGTCCAAGGCAGCAAAATAACCATTTCAATTTCACAAACCGTGATATGTAGACATTGGAGCAGCTGTTCTTCTTCTGTCTCATAGGCTGTATTACTAGGACTTTATCTGCTAAGACTTTACCAAGACGCTTATGAATAGTATTTTCAAGTCAGAGAAATCAAGAATTTAATGCCAAAGTAAAAAGGGAGAAAATTAAATTTAAAGACACAACTGCAGTCTTTAAAGTCACAGTTACATATAATCCAAAAGATGGAAAGGGATGACATTTACAGGAATATCATAGATACAATTAAGGATTCTATTTCATAAACCATCCAGCATTTTAATGAAAAAAGTTAATTCTCAATGGAATTTTAAAATGTAGATGAAGAAAAATTAACATGTAATTACACAGTGAAATTATCATAGCTTTATTTTAAAATCAAAGGAGGGGAGCCTCCTGTATCATTGCTACTTACAGCATCTTTTGTTAGTTTATTTTACACACTATTTTTATTTCCAGCTAAGATTTCTACACTGCACCAGCATTAGCCCAAAATGTTAATCAACCATGCCTGACAGAATTCCCCAGTGATCTGCAGCAAGTGCTGATGCTTCCAGTAATACCCAGTCTTGGGTAACTCACTTTTGTTAGATTTCCCAGGATGGCGAGTACGCTTTAGTTTCATCCTTCCATTTCCAGATCACCTCTCTGTGATTAACAGAGCTGAGACAGCAGACAGAACTGAGCCTACACGTTCAGCTGCATCGGCTATGGACATCCATTTTGTTCAGTATCTAAAATCCGTCTGTTTCTCAAGCTCTGGGAAGCAGACCAATACACTATCACTTCTGATCTTAGTTAAAAACAGAATCACTTTAAATGAATTTTAATGGTTGACATACAAAGCACAATTCAAGAACAGAAATGGATATTGAATTATGCAGTTTCACTAACTGGATGTGCAAACTGACAACATTCAAATTAATAGCTGTAATATCAATTAAAAATATCTCCTAAGAAGCTCCCTTAACAAAGCAGCTCCAAAATGCCTTGAACTCGTCTATTCTCAAATGAAATAACATGAAAAACAAAACAGCAGTGACCACATTAGATGCAGGAGCTCTCAACAACATCTGTCTTGTGAGGGGAAAACAAAACAAAAGCAAGGAAAACCTCCAGCTTCTACTGACATCTGATCAAGAAACTGTGACTTATTTTTAAAAGCAGAATTAATAGTGGCTGGGGTATGCATACTGTATTTTTTTCAAAAAAGCCGATAGAAAATAAAGCCTGAAAGTGTGTGCAGATATATTTGCGCGTATCTCCCCAAAGACTTTTCAGAAGGACATTGCCTTATTCCGTGTTTATTTAATTTTGCTTTTAACACTGTTCTCTCAAAAAGGGGTCTGGTGGGTTTTGTTCATTTCACACAGACCATTTTTACACCTCCAGCTCCAGGGTGACTGTCAGTAGCGGCAGACGGCGCTTACCTGCTGAGCCTGGTACCTCTGCTGAGCCTGCGACAGATATTGCGCCTGGGGTGGCAGGTGCTGAGGCTGCGGCTGCTGGTTGTAGTACGGCTGTTGGCCCTGCTGGCAGTAGCCACTTACACCTTGCTGACCATACTGAGGCGGTATCTGTTGGAAGAGTCAAGCAAAACAAGTGCGTGAGTTGAGGCAGGAGGACACGAAATCAAGCTATGTCACATCTGTATGGCAACCTGATCAGAAGTGATATGCTCAGCTCTACGCCTGACCCAACGGTCCTACTCTTTTACTCAACAGTTAATGCAAGCCCTTCCTTGCCTGAGCAGGAGTAAGCCCAAGTGTTCTGTAGAGTTACTCTTTTCAGGAAGACCTTCTAAGGAAAATGCTATGCTTCTGAACATCACGATCCCACAATGCCCAGCCTTCAAATACAGCAGCAGTTATTTTAAATGTTTGCTCTCCATGGGCACACTACTGAAGCAAATCGACAGAGGAATCATTCTGATGCCTGACCCAAAAGTAGAATTGTGGAAAAAAGGAACAACTCTAGAATAGACATTGAAAAAGAAATGCCTTTTTTTTTTTTAAAGCAGTAAAGTACTAATTTTTGTGAAATGTTTTGCCCACAACCCTCAGGTTTTTAGTGTTTGCGTATTTAAGCCTTACACAAAAAACTTGTGGTTTGGCAGGTTTTTGGTTTTGTCGAGTTCAATCTCTCTCAGTCTCCTCCCCCCCTGCTAAGATCTGTCTTTTTTAAAAAATAAAAACAAAACACCAGTGCAACACAAAATAACCTGTTACTGGTCCTACTAAGAGACAAATCAACACATGTATCATGCACTGAGAACCCCCACCACACAGAGAATTTAAGTTACAAACAAAAGCAAGTCAATTACAGTGTCAGAGGAATTTTCTGCATCAGTTTAGTCTGTAAGCCTTGTATCAATAGACACTGACATTTTCTTGAGATATTTGAAAGAGCTCACTTTCAACAAGCTCCTGATATTGTGTCTATATTGCCCCAGTTTTAGGTAACCGTGCTTTTCCCCAAACACTGGTATTTAGTACCATTTCAGGTGAATGACAGACGCAGGACTCCTCCCTTTTAGAATGGGTCTCTTGTTGGTCCTGCACATCCCTGCCCTAAGCAAATGTCTCAGATACCTAAGCACACCTGAAATGCTTTGATCTCTGAACTGTTCCCACTGAGTTTCTGATACACCGATAAATCTGTTTATTCAACATGTAAACACATACCTGTTCTACCTAAACTTAACTTCCTACATTCATTCAACAATACAGTAATATTTGCTAGACTATAATACTAATAATAATAATACAAAGTCAAATTTAAACACCTGTTTATGATGTTTTTACTATCACAACTTCATCCGCTCCTATCACTTCTACCAGAAGTTTGTAGTCTTACTTCTTGCTAACTCCTAAGGTCAGCCCTGTAACCCCAGTTCTGCACTTGTTCTCTTTGCTTGCGCTTCCATGTCCTTCACCATCATTTTACAGGCACTTAGATGTTTATGCGACCAAAGCAACCCTGACAAACACCCTTTCCCTGCTGATGCATAAATGATGTCATTACAATGCAAACTGAAAAGAGTGTGTTGGAATATCATCAGGCAAACAGACAGCTGGAGTCCAGGATCTGGCAGAAGACCACATGGTGATTTATCCGTCAACTGCAAAGGTCACAGAGCCTGGACTGGTTCCTAGGAAATGCTGAGGAGAAACCTATGTTGTGGTCCACCTGGGTCCCAGTAACACTAGGAAGAAAAGATATCCTGACAGCAAAATACAGGCTTCTAAGAAAGAAGAAGAAAAGGAAAATTTGGGTGCCTGGTTGACAGGATGGTGACAAAGCAGAAGATCAGATTCATCAGGAATTTCTAGAATAAAGATACTTGTACAGGACGGCTGGAGCTCACCTGAACATAGGAGCCAGGTTGCTGGTACCTAAGGATCAAGAAAGTGAAATTTTAAAATTGAAGAGAGGGGATTAGAAGAGAATGGGTTCAAAAGCATGGCATTGCTATGACAAATGAAGACATGGAGATTCTGGGTCATCAAATGAAGATGCAGAGAAGAATCAAAAAATGAAAACAGATACACAGATGACTGCATAGTGAATAAGGTGGCAAGAAAATCCAACAGCACATTGCCTTCTACACAAAGGGGGTGAGTAGAAGAAAAACTGGATCACTGGAACATTAAGCCTCAACCAATAGCACTTGCAGTAGTCATATCAGAAATCTGGTAGAAGGGAGACAATTAGTGGGTTCCAACTTTGCATCATCCTAGGATACAAATGCATAGGTAAGACAGCTGATGACAAAGTAACATTGTATGCTATACAGAGTTTAGAAACACCTCACCAAGCAGCCAAGGCTTGGAGCCTGGTTGGATCAGGAAGAGTGAGTGCTGGGGCCACCAGGCACAGCTGGACTACAGCAACGCTGACAGCGGCACACAAGTGAGATCAAAGGCACGGTGCAAGGCTGGATAGAGGGAGATTTCAAGTCCTCCCGTGTAGACTGAGCAAGTAGAGTACAAAGTAGAGACCGAAGCATCAGATAACTGCCAAAGGTTGTTCCATGGAGCTGCTGGCTAGGGAACATGCATGAGGAGCCACTGCCTTTGGCTCAGTCCTGAGCAGCGCGATTCATCTACTTCTACATCCTACAGCTGCAGAACCACTGCAGATCAGTGACCATAACACAGTTAAATTGAGCATCCCTACAGGAACAATAAAAACCAAGGAATCTACTACTGTTGCGCTTAACTTCAAAAAGTGTAACTACATAAAATGGAGAAAGCTTGTTAAAAGGAAGCTGTAACAGCTACAAAAGATAAAATCTGACTGGCAGCAAAGCTGCTTAACGACCACCACGTGTAAAGCACGGAACCAATACTGACCACGTATTCAGAAAGACTTGAGAAGAGCAAAGGGACATCAGCATGGCTCATTGCAGGTTTCTAAAAGCAAAAAGGCATCATTCAATAAGCTGACACCAAATCCAAATGAGGAAAACAGAAAAGACTGTAAACTCTGGCACTTCAAATGTAATAAGGCAGGCCAGAAAAAACTGGAGAACAGCTAGGAAAGGGAATGAAATGAGTAATGAATCATTTCTTCAAACACATCAGGAGCAGGAGGTCTGCCAGAGAGTATGAAGTGCCAAGTGATGATCAAGGTATAAAAGCAGATTCAGAGAAAACAAGGCCATCACAGAGAAACTTAACAATTTTTTTGCACTAGTGTGCACTCTGGAAAAATCTTGGGAGGTTCCCACGCTGGAGTCCTCCTTTGTGAGGGACTCGATGAATGTGTCTGAATCTGATGGGACTAGTCATGGAACAAACTGACAGATGAACAGTAAGAAATGCTCGAGACCATACAGTATCACCCCAGAGGTCTCAACAAATGCAAGAGTGAAATAACTGAATTACTAATGACAGTACACAGCCTCTAACTCAGACCTGCCTTGGTAGGTGAGAACTGGAGTATGGCTTTTAAAAAAAAAGGGGCAGGGGGGTTTGCAAAAATTTGAGTAATTTGAAACTATAAAGGACCGATGACTGTTCTGGATAAATCAGGACAGATAGGTCAGAATTAGGAAACAACAACACAGTTTTTGCAAAGGAAAATTTCTCTCTACAGACTACTTGGACTTACTAGAAAGGGTCAAACACAAAGGTTCATAGAAATGCAACAAGAATGATCAAAGGTATGGAACAGTTTCCATACAAAGGAGCTATGACCCTTCGAGTATGGAAAAGACACTAGGAAGTAAAAATATGCTAGAAAACTACAAAACCATCTTATCCAACACAACACTTAAGAGGCATTAAATGGTAGAATCAAACTTTAAAACAAGAGAGAGAGAGGTTCTCTACTCACAGAGGTAGCAGATGTTTGAAACTCCTTGCCAAATAATGTTTTGAAAGCTGAAAGTTTATGTGGGCTCAAGCAAAGACTGGACAAGTTCACAAAAGATACATCCTCTGAGGGTTACCAAATATATAGAGCCACATCTGGCTCAGGAAGTCCCTGAACTGAAAATAGCTGGAGGCTCAGAGAGTAGTAGGGGAAGTATCACATGCTTGCTTTGTTCTGACTCTTCTCTAGGCGTCCAATTACCGTCTCCACTGGAGGCAGGATATGGGGCTGCACGAACCCTTGATCTGACCTGGTATAGCCATGCCCATGTTCTAACCACCTCTTTGCAATACATGTTTGCTTCCTGTGAGAAAGCAACAAAAATTTGGTGTGTGAGGTACTAAGTAACAGATGTAAGCAACCTGAAGAGGCAATAACACCTTGATTGCCAGAAGCTGGGAGACTACTCCAATTTCTGAAATGTTTTCCCTAGTAATCTGCTTCCAGATACTCATATAAAAAAAGAGTACTGGGCTCTTCTTCTGACCTTATGTATCAGTTACTTACGTTGGCATTTTCCTCCATATTCTCCCAATCCAAACTGTTAAAACAAACAAAAACCCACAACAATAATCCTAGTGCTACAAGTACTTTTAGATACTATACTCTTCAGTGCAGAGACCCATCACCGCTGCCTTAGCAGAACACTCAGAAATTATTCTGTGGCTATTTAAATAAATAACAAACAACAACATACAAATTAATCCTCCTGCTTTACTGATGGAGATCACAAGATACCGCTTATGGACAAATGTTTATTAAACAGCATATAAAAAAAGCTTAATTAAAATCTCCCCAGAACAAAACAAATCTGAAGCCAATTACTTACAATGCTTGGAGTGCATGACCCAAGCATCCTCCTTCTACATAAAGTAAACCCTCCCTCATTTTCTCCCTTACGCCCACATTCTTTGTGGCCACCCAACACAGGAGATGAAGATTTGGGAAACTTCAGCATGCCTGTGGCAAAGCACACATTTTTGGGACGGTTCAAGAGAGAACAGACCTGAGCTTGAATCTATTTCTAGGCAAGCACAGAAACTGACATAATTACTTTGCCTCCTATCATCTGACTTACACAGTAGAAATAGCATTATTTTGGGAGAAGTATGACTGACCATCAGTGATTAAACCACTCTGAACACAAACAAAGAAAGGATGAGAATAAAAGAGGAACAAAATTGGCAGCCAGCATGAAGAGGTGGGAGAAATCCAATTAAACCTATAACTTAGCCCATTATCTTTAATTCTTGCTTGAACAAGGGGTCTTGTGGCAGACATTCTTTGTCCAGGTAATACCTTGATCGTAATGGAAGTTTTAAGCAATTTCTGCATGCGTAATCCATAACTGATGTCAAAGGAGAAGGATCATTAGACAGCATTACAGTCATTATAATAATTTTTAAAATTAAAATGTAACAGAATTAGTGTGTTAGCACAGGTACACTAATAAAATCAGCAATATGCAGCTACTGCACTTTTTAAACCATCCTAATGGCTAGATCCGGTCAATAACTGCAGAAACCGTACACGTCCCCTATCACAAAAAGCTCTGCCAAGTCACTCTGGGACCCACCGGAACGTGCCAGTCACCATGAGACGCTCACAACATGGAAAGAGTCCTGGCAACATCGGTCCTTGCTTCTCCCTGCAAATCTATTTTGGCGCCCAAAAAGTAAGGCAGACCCTGGATAATGCCAGTAGCGGGCAACAGCACAGTTCAGTAGTCTTGGACCACAGTGTCATGATATAAAAATCTGGGGGGGAAGGGCATGTCTGGCCTGATTAGCATTAAGCCCTACTTAGAGGAGAAAAGCTGAACTCCAGAGGCAGGGGCGCCAGTCAGAAGAAAGGGTGACATTGACTGATTCGATGGCCTACTTTGCTGAGAGACAGTGAAACACACCTGAATGTTGGGAAACAAGCAGCATCTTCAGAAATGTAATCATCAGTAGCACTTCACTTTCCTAGCAACTATAGCACTGTAATTACATAGAAATTAGAATACAAAATGTATAGGGAGTGGGATTCCCAGGAAAAAACCACCACCTGGTACTTCACACCAGGAGTAAAATAGCACATTCTTGCAGACAACAAGATGTTATAGCCAAATTTAATTCTAATGCTTCTAACTTTAGAGTGGTCACTGCTGTAATAACTACAAAGCACACTGTCACACAGTTCCCATCAAACCTTCAAGTGAAACTCTTGTGATTTTCTGAAACATCTACTCCTTCATTCTTACCAAAGCTAGACTTCTGCCAAAATGTAAGTATTCCCCCCAAAAAAATCAAACCATACATTTCTCCATACTTTGGATAAAAATTTCTAAGGGAAAACTAACCCTCTGACTTTGACATATTTAAAAAAAAAAATCATATCTAGAACTTTTGAGTTCATGTAAGTCTTAGTCTTCATCTGTACGTCTAGCTGGATTACAGAAAGAAGAAAAATATAATATGCTTATACAGCGTAGGGAAATCCTTTGGCACACATTCAGTGGCAGTAAAGATTCCATCAGTGCAGCACGGTCTCCTGTCTCAAATCACCACATCCAACCCCAGCATGCTTGTGCACACAGTCGTAACGAAGGCTACAAGCGCTTCTCACTGAATGACAAAAAAAAAACCCAAACAAAACCCAAACCCCCCAAAAACCAAAACCCAAACCCCACACCATTCTAAAAGGAAACCAAGTAAAAAGCTGGGTGTTAATGGTTAATGTCAAGGCTATTAATCAGAGGTAAATCAGAAATCCTGATGCTAAGGCGTTTTATTCATACATTCTATAAATTCTATTACTTCTTATCACTTAGCTTTGACCTTTTGACAATACATTGGTCACAACGTTCACCTACGCTGCTGTCTTTCCTAGACTGCCTGCCTTTACACTGAAGTACGAACTTTAAAATCTTATTAAGAGCCTTTAAAATATTAACACTGGGCCTGATACTGGTCCACCCTGTGACCCAGAGCAAGGAAGTGAAAGAATAAAAAGCATGTTTCTGTGTCACAGCACAACAATCCCCATTCCAGAACTTGCAAGGTAGCGGATTTTGCAGAGTCATTAAATGTACGTCTATGTTGAAGACTGCAGTGCAGTACACAGATCTCCAAACTAGCTTAGATATTGGAAGAAGCCTAGACCAAAAGCTGTGCTAGGCTAATTTGCCATGCTCTACAGAAGGGTGAATTAGGTCAGAAGGAGATCCACGCTCTCGGAGACAGACTGCTTCTTGTACACAAGCCAGTTCATTTCAAAAGGTAGCTCAAATATCTTTACAATACGCTGCAGTCTGCAATGCAGTCGTACCCTGTACTACTGTTAACGTGCAGGACAGAAAGGACAGGACTTCAAACACATGCCTGTAGTCCCCTTTTCCTCAAAAAGCACACAGCAGCATGATTACACCAGTTGTCAGTGCAATGTATATGGCATCAAATATGTACCTGTCATGAGGTGCTCTCTATATACTGCCTTTTGCTGTAGCTTAAATGAAAGCAACGTGAGCCAACCCATTATTAGTACAGGCAATTTTCCTCTCTTTTAAAAAAGAAAAACTATAAAAAAATAGAATGTAAAAAACACTAAGATTACATGATTAAAAAATTCTCCAGTCAGAAAATATAGATGTTAAGGTTCCAAAAGCAACATTAACTGAGCCATGTTGCACATATAAAGCACCTTCTCTTTCTGATTTATGTTGTCAAAGGCATTTCATAAAATATAGAGGATGTGAAATGTGGCTCAGTTAATGTGGCTGCTAGAATCTTATCATTTATGTTTTCTGACTTCTTAGCTGTGCAACCTTCACATCTTATTAACATAGTTTTTTGCATAGACTGTAGTATGGAATAGTACTTATGTTTTATGTATTGACATATTTTTGATGTACTGAGATTTTGAATAAGTTTGCTATTCTTCATGATGAGAGCCAAATAAATAAAGACTACTACCACAAAATAGTCAATCATTTATAAGGAAAAGCAATATCTCTCCTTCCAAAAAAGAACACTTTGATTCCCTTGTCAGAAATTGATGAAAACTACCTCTGCCGTAAATGCTAAATCTATGCCAATATCACAACCACCTCCCATTCCCACCTTCCCCTAAAAACAGCAAACAAACAAAAATAAAAAATTTGCATGTTTTAGATGAGCTAAAATTAGTTTCAAGGGAGAGGTAAACAGCTGAGTCTAGAAACAATAGGAAGAAATTTCTCCTACACAAGAGCCTGATAGTGTTGATTTGTACAGTGCATTACAGTTTGAACTAATGCAACATTTGGTCCTTTCTGCAAATTAAGGGATGAAAATATGATAATCTCTAGTAAGAAATTTCCATACTGTTATATCCATCCCCTCATACCAGCACCATAGAGAAGAGTGAAAATTTGCAACACAATTTTTTTCAGAAGAGCTATTCTGATATATTGTATTAAAAATAGAGAGAAATCATAGCGCCTATATATATACACACACACTTAAATGATGAGTCAGATAAGGTATCTATTCTTATGCTCTGCCTTCCTTTTTTTTTTTTTTTTTAAGGTGATCAAAACAATTATAAGAGATCATGCAATCTGCTTAATTATTTGATTTCCATTTTACAAACCAAGAAAAGAAAAAGCACATCAGAACTGCCACAACCAATGCAAGCTTCACCTGATACCTATGGTGTCTTGAATGGTTGGTACTTCAGTAAAAAGCTCATAGGAAACCTTACCCCTCACTGCACTAATAGCATGAAACTCACCTAAAAAATGCCAGCCACTAGAAAAAGAAAAATGCAAAAGCCTGTATTTTTAATCATATAACAAATAATTTATCACAGGGCACTTCCTGTGCATCTATGAATGGACCACACAACAGTCTTTGGTCCCCAGATCCTATATTTGCCATTTATTCTCCAGGAAATTGGTAACAGGTTTGACTACTCTTTTCTCAAATGGTGGTTAAATAAAATACGGTTAAGCAAATATATAAACATTTTTCTTCAGGCAAGTTTTGTAGTGCCATTTAAACCTTCTAAAGCAAGGACACAAATGAGAGGTATGGGTTGAGTCTGAATAGCAGGTAATCTAACTGCATGAGTAATCCTCCATTTTTATGCATTTATACACGGAGAGACTCCCAACACTTAACTATTGGAGACTGAAAAACCCCTCTGTAAAACGGCTTTCACTCTACATTTCTTCTGGCACACAATCTTGGTAGCTGGAAGAAATGGAAACATTATTGTTTAATTGCAGTAGTGAGAAAAGGCAGAACGCACACACACCCTGTTTACCATCGCTTCCCCAACATCTTGCACACCACTGAGTTTTCCTTCTTTCTTCCAGTCTCTTTCAAGAGAGAAGGGTGCTTTTTAATTCATTCTTACACTCCTCCAAAGATATCAATCTTGATGAATACTGTCTTTACCACTCCTAAGTTTGATGGCTTTCAGAGCTAAATCATTTGAGATCATTCAGAGCCTTTCACTGTACCTCTTAAAAATCGCAAGAGAAGACTATGAAATATCTTCCACAAGGAGTGATACTGTGTACTCTTCAGCAAGCCACGCCTTTCTCCTCTTCCCACCCAAACTTGTTCAGTTCTACTAGAGTATTTAGCTTCATAGACCTTCACAGTGCACACCCTCTCTCCCCAACAGCTGCTTTTCTTCCCCTTTCTTTATTCCCATCCTGCATCTGGGGGGGGCCGAGGTGGGGGGAACAACCCCAGGCACCATGGTGGAGGCCACCCAGCTGGAAAGCAGCTTGGCACCAAGTGACACACAGGAGGTTTCCTCTGAGCATCAGAGAATACTTTTCCTCTGTGAGGGTGACCAAGCACTGGGACAGGTTGCCCAGAGAGGTTGTGGAGTTTCCATCCTTGGAGATATACAAAAGCCATCTGGACACAGCCCTGGGCAACCAGGTCTAGGTGGCCTTGCTTGAGCAGGGGGGTTAGACCAGAAGACCTCCAGAGGTCCCTTCCAACCTCAGCCACTCTGTGATTTAACAACATGCAGCTGCTCTAAACATACTTCAATTTAGTGTCTTAGTACGAAGTTAACAGCCAAGGGGCACACCCAGTTTCTGGTGTTTAACCAAGAACTCCTCTAGTTTTGGCGCAGACCCCTTTGACAAGATCACCGCTTTCGAGTTAGCCCCCCCAGCTCTGCCTCCTGGGCCCAGCTCTGAAACAGCAGAGCAGTAGGTTGATGTTACACACAGCAAGTCATCTCCAGTTCCAGTCCTTCACTTTTCTAAGGGATATCACACTTCTAATCTAAAAAACTTGCCACGCACGTGTAGTGGGAGAACACATTTACAGCTCTTTGTGTTCTCATTATGGATTTCAATCCCCAAATAGTGTCCACAGCACAGGAGGTCAACACACAAAAGAAAAAGGCATGACCTCCCACAGCTATCATTTAGGTTCAGCAATTTCTGTGACAAATATAGTCATTTGTACAGTCCAATTCAACTAGTTTCTTTTACTACAGCAGGATCAAAATCATACTTTTCATCTGGACACTAAAAATTCCCCACAGCAAGGAATTTTGAGGCAAACTGAATGACTGGCTGAACCAACTGGATAAGAAAACTTGATTATGTCTCTACCGGCCCAGCATACTGCTACGCTGCAAGGTAACAACAAAACTGCCTAAAATCAGGATCCCATTCCTATGGTACAGTCCCTCGACAACAACATTCCTACTGACATAGGCAAATACTCTAGAGTACTTATGCTATCTTAAAAAATAATAATAAAAAAATCCAAACCTCCTCCTTTTTAGAAGAGTTTAACCGAACAGCACCAGCAATAAAAAAAAGAGAGGAAGATGTAAATCTTTTCTGTGCTGGCTTTTCTTTCCCTTTCTCTACTGGGAACAGTTAAAAACAAGTCAGCCTCTTAAATAAGAGTACTTACATAATGGTCCAAATGCTACATCTTACAACTGTAACACAGCTATGACTTCAAATATTGCTGCAAGTATTTTTAAAAGAAAACTTCCAAGCTCCTCCTTGTAGTCACAGAGTTTGGATATTATTTAATTTGACCTATTACTTAGCACTGGAAAACATCAAAAGAACCCTGACACCAAAGGCATCAATCTTATAAATTCATGGCTGAAACCATATAGCACATCATCATTTCTTAAATAATTACAGTTTCATTATACTCAAAGTAAGATTATTATTGTAAATTATTTCTCATATCAGTTACCACAAGTAAATCTTAGAAACATCTGCTAAATGTGTATCTGAAAACAGATAATCCAATTCAGGTAATGTTATCTTCAAAACGGAACAGGAAAATAAATAATAACCTTTATAGTCAGAACATCACTTACTAAAAAAGACCTGTTTTGATCAATTGAAAATAGCCCCCTTAAAAACTTAAGAAGAATCAACCATCAAGCTCATTCATTCATTCTGCCAATCTACTAGAATTCTTTTTTTAATTAATATTGCAACTAATCTTAACTCAAATATTGTGCTCCATCAGTTAATCTTTGTAATACCTACTATTCTTTCAAAGCATCCAAGCATCTCTGGTATATCCATGCATGCTCCTTCCCTTTCTTGAAAACTCAAACCCTCCTTCCCCCCCGAGGTCTGGTCATTTTGGGCTATTATCTGAACACCTATATTGTTTAAGCATTCACAAAACAAATTCTTACACTCACAATAAAATGCTTCCTTCTCATTTATGGCCAGACTGAAGTAATATCTATCTGTACACAAAATTAACACACAAGTGTATAATTGTAGTTTTATGCTCAAGTGCCCCAATTATGCACTTTAGAACACTTTAAAGGATCCATCAGGAACATTCAATATCTCCAAAACCGTAAAGTCTAGAGCAGCATCTTTTAACAAAACAGCTGCATTACAGGGAAATCTTTCTGTTAAAACAAAGAAACCAATCAACTCTGGGTTTTTTACTCCAAGATACCCAGACTGTAAAGAAGGGTGGGAGCTGTCTGGTGCAGCACATTTTGCCAAAAGTAACAGACAGGCAGGAAAGTGAATAGTTCATTTTGCTTTTGTGTAATAAAGGTGGCCCAGGTAGCTTTTGTCTTACAGCTCTTAAGCACAAAAGGGGCCCAGACTTAAGCTTGTTCAGCAAGGTGATTAAGGATGTCTGCACCACACAAGAGAGGACCCTACACCTTCCTCATCTCACTCCCACGGTAACTGCAATTCCCCACACAGGCTCTTTGAATATTCAGTCCTCTGCTTTCTCACTTCTCTTTACAAAATACTGACAAGAAGCAGCCGCTACACACGTGGTGGAGAAGAGAAGTTTATGTTAACCCATCCGACTTTGCACTCAAATGGATTACAAGTGTTAACATGATGCATTATGCTTTTTCACCCAGACTGGTGATAAACGTGCAGATTCTTGCATTGTTTAGTTTATTAGAACAACTTAGGGTGCTGTGTTTTGGTTTTTTGGTTGGTGTCCCCCCCAAACTCCAGTGGACATAAGAGGATAAGGACAAAATTATTTTTATGACAAACACCCATCAAGTTCTTAATAAGAGGTGGGGAAATTAGGAATGGTAAAAATTTTAAGCATAACAATTAAGTAGACACTTCATTGCATTAAAAAACAACATACAAAGCAAACGGCTTCAGGCTGACTTAAAGATGGTTAAATAGCGGGGCCAGGTTAGCAAAGATTTTCCTCAATACAAACAAGAAAATATACATGGCAACTTGCAGTGAGAAAATGCAATGCTCTGAGCAAATCATACGGGATTTAGCATCAGGTGTCAGGTGCATGTAGTCATTGTTTGCTGACCATCAACAAAGAGATGAGGAGAGCCTATTTAGGGGGTCACAGCCCTCAATGATCACAAGCGCCAGGCAGAGTGAGCCAAAATAGCAGTTGCTGTTGCAGTTTTCCAGAGGGGCTGACAGAGCGCTAAGCTCTTCCAAAGGTGATAGAAGAAGCACAGGTTCTCAGGAGGGAGCCATTCAAAGCTGCTCTACAGGAAACACTCAGTGCAGAAATGCCCCTGAGCTCCTCAACTAATCTGCAGAGTGGGTTCCTGCCTCACGCCTCCCCAGCGCCCACCGCTGCACGCTGAGGGGCCGGGAAGGAAGGACTCTCCTCACAACAGGCACCGCATAAAGCAGGATTGTCTTCTGGAAAGACAGCAGGACACAGCAGGGGTTGTTCACCTTTTGTATAACACTCCAGAGGCTACAGCACCAAGACAGCTGGTCTACAGCTCTAATCCAACCTAACAGCTGCTCCAGAAGTATCGCCGCCTTCTCCTTTCTCCCAACCTGTCAGTTCTCCCATAGCTGGTCTGATCCTCTACCAAGCCATCCTACCACACTAAAACAGCAGAAAATTAATGGACAGCCTTCTGCTGGCTTAGTATGCATTAGTAACTCAACGTGGCCAGATAACCCCGAGTGGGCGTAACAGAAGTGGTACTGCAGCTACCACTGGGGTTGGCTTTGGCTGCTGTTGAACTGCAGAGTCTCTGGGCTTTGCTTTCCTGGGCTCTCCTCTCCCTGTTGAGCCCCAAATTCTCAATTCTCACTTTCCAAAAAAGCACCCCATACACAAAGTAACAACTTCCAGCTCTCCAGAAGAGAGGACATACAGAGCCCTCTAAGATACAAGCGCCACAAGAAACCTGCAGCCCAAAGTGAAGCTATAAAAGGAGATTCTCTCCTTGGCTTTCTGGGAGGACACTGGCTTTTTGGGTCTCCTCAAACTCAGATACCTAAGTTCTGCCATAAAATTTAACCCACTTTAAGCTGGAAAGCAGTCATTGCGGCTCTCGCTCAGAATGATGCCCAAGGAGAAAGCAGTGATGCGGGGAGGAAGACGCACACACAATTCTCTCTGCCTTCCTTCCTTGCAGGAAGCAGAAACAAATAATTAATGCATTTTAGGGACATTATTTGCACGAAGCTAGCTAAAACCGCTTTGTAAAGTGCAAGTGGACAATGCCCATTTAGACTACCTCTTGAATATTATTAGGTCAGTGATCACTTTTCTATGTTGGTAGTTAGATATTTAAGCCTCCCATTTGGTTTGGCAAATCTTCCCGAGTACCAGTTGTACTTTACCGGCTACAGCATTGTTCAGGCATGAGTTTCTAAGATTAAACTAAGCTTCTGAATTTGCAGTTGCATAACTATTTAAAATATTTCAAAGAGGTCAATATTTCTCAGCAGCTGCATATACCCTCCAGAGCACATAGTTCACATGTCCTGAAGAACAACAGGCAAATTGCATTTTAATTTTAAAAGCAGATATTTTCACTACTTAGTTTGCTCTGAAGTATATAAATCTGATTTTTTTTTTTGAGAATATAAAACTAGGGAGAAAAGCTTAGGAAGCAGCACCGTCTGCTTTGGAGGGAGTACTTACCCATCTGCCCTTCTGGCCAGAGGTTTAATAGATTTCTATTTTTATAAAGGACATAAGGGGAGGGGGTGGCTCCATCAGTTTCCTACAGAAACCCAGCTGCCAAATTGGATGTGCCAAAGGGGAATTTTAGGGAATTTTAAAGAGATAACCTCTGCTGAGACTGCAATGTCAGCTTTGCAACCTCATGACTGGAACATGTGCAGTGAATGCTGGATTGAAAAAGCTGTGCTATGGGAGTTAGAAGAAAGAAAAGGAGAATACACGAACAACACGAACTGGGATTATTACTCTGTGATGAGAAGGGGACTGGAGCTCAAAAACACTGTTAGTTAACTATGAAAAAAATACATCTATAGAGTAAGCTCACTTTGATTTGGGCATTTATTGATAACCTATGTGCACTTCCATCCTCTCAGACCTAATATGGTCTCTGCATTTTATGCTGACGCTGTTCCATTTAGCAGTTCAGTTGCAGCGTATTTTAAACAACGCACGGAGCCAAACTGACCTCTGGTTTAAATATTCAGCACAGAAATCGGGGGTTGGGGGTCACGCAGGGAAGAGGAAAGGGAGAATAACAGGAGTACTGCCAATTAAAAGCAAACAACAATTAAATACATTAAATAATCTGTGCTTTTTTGGTCTAGCAGTTCGCCTTTACTTTCATGTCAAGAGGTAAAAATAAACTAAATCCCCGCAGTTTAAAATTATCAAAGCTCTCTTAATTTTACAGAAAATAGATAAAGAACGACGGCATGTGCTACTATTTACTCACCAAGATCACAGTGTTTGACGAAGTTTAGTAAGCTAAGCAAGCTGCAAAACATTTGTGAGTCAAAACTAAGATCAACATTCAAAACAGTAACAATAGCCAAACGACGCACACAAATACCTTCAAAGGTCTATAAAAATGTATTACCAAGGAAAGGCATAGCATTAAAAGTCTTACTTGTGGATTAAAAAGTTGAAATTAGTGATGTTCACTTAGACAAGTAAATTTCTGTACTAAATTATAGTAAGGGAACTCTCTTTTGGGTAAGACCCCATTACAAAACACTTCCGATGTCCACCTGTTTTCATCCTCTCCTCACATATAGCAGTGTGCTTGCAAAACCTATCCCTTTCACTACATTTAAAATAGATGGGAAAAGATGATGTCATCACATTTCACCTAGAAGAGAAGCAGTAATAAATACCTTTTTGCAGTGAAAGCAGGAATGCTTTATGATAAAATGTAACTGCTCTTTAAAAAGAAAGATTTCAAAGGAACAGGAATGTTAGAAAGGTAAAATAAATTAATAGTCTATGTTGTTAAAAGCAATCTACAAATCTTTATAATCCAATTCTCTCAACAGCTCCGATATGTGGTGAATGTCATTAAGTTATCAATCTAAGAGAAGAAGCTGTCTTCAAACTTAAAGATATACGTTCCATTTAGCCTGGAAATTTGGGATAGTACAGAAAACTTTTTTTAACATTTTGGGGGGGTTGGGGTTTTTGGATTTTTTTTTTTTTTTAATTTTTTTATTAACAGGAAGCTGTCAACTGAGGATCCTCAAACCCAGCAAATTTTCTAACCTCACACCATAAGGCTATGAGGCATACACTGCTAGATGATATCTTTAACTAAATGCTGGTTTATTTCACCAGTGTTTGCTGTTCTTCCTGGCAAGCATTTCACTGAGGACCTGCTCCCTTGAGGAAAGGCAAGCTGATTCAGTGCAGTCTATCTCAATGTCTCTCCAGAAGAAAAGGCACATAATCAAATAATTAGCATCCAACGTAACTGGTCTGTACATCGGAGAAAAAAACCTAGACAAGCACCTATTTAAAAGCATTGCCTCTTCTACTTTGTTGTGTGTAACTGATCTGAAAATAATCTTATTTCATCTTCAAGTCAAAAAGAAAACAACTTGTTACACTGCCAGTGGCTCTTCCACTGCCTTGCAGTAAGACAAGTTTTGCAAAGTTGGAAGATTTTTGCTCTATCAAAAAAAAAAGTATTTCTATGATGTATTGTAAATCTTTACTTCCCTCAATTGGAAGGTAGGTTTTTATGCCTTTCAAAATTTATTATGTCTGCTTGACTGTGCTTTCCTAAAGATCCCCTTCAGCTTCTGTTCCAACTAGCAAGTGAAAACTCTCTCAAGTGCAGTAATATAAAAGGAGTAGGAAAGAAATTCAGCACATGAACAGGGCAGACAGACAATGTAGTGCAGTGCTTTGCAGAGCCCTACAAAGCACATTACAGCTGGATTCACAAAATACATGAATTCAAAGTACTTGCTATATAGGTCTTATAATTTATTAAAGTTTATATTATAAATAAAACCATGAAGTCAGTCCCAGTTGAAATGCATAAGTTTCCAAAGAAGCCCTACAAACTCAGCAAAACCTTCCACCTTTTCTATACATCTTTCCCGCCCATGTCCTTATTTATTTCCATTAGATGTTATCCAGGTTCCAACTCTACAAACTGCTATGCGTTTTCAAATTTTAATCATACAAGTAATGCCACTGAGCTTAACAGTATCACCGCTACTAGCATAACTAGTGATGCGCACATGAATGTACGAGCCGAGGGATTTATACTGCAATGTCCTTGGGGCAAGGAATATGGATACGTCTACATTTCACAAAGCAGCACATAGTTTTGCTGGCAAACAGAAAAAAAAGATTTCAGTTTTAAAATTTTCATAGATCAGGAACGTGAAAGATAACTCCACCGTTACACTATTACCAGCAAGCCCAAAGAGAATAGCAGAAAGCCCAGAAAAAGCTCTGTCATGTCAAATTAAAAGGAGGTCCACAATCTTTTAGTCTGATGACGATAGTTAGGAAAGGTACTATACAAGCTATGATACAAGAAATTTTCGATTAATTGGAAGAGTAATTAGGAACCAATTTTTCCTGCTAGCCAGTCTCAGGTGTCTCTTTCTACCTTTATCAAAAGCAAAGGAGTTCTTATAATATAAGAACAAACTATACTACTTCTATTTAAAAAAAAACAAAACCAACACACCACAACACCAAAAAAACCCCCACAAAACCAAAACCAGTTTCAACTACACTACCTATTCCCTCCTTTTTTCCTACTGTTAAGTTTATACAGTTAAAAAAGGGTAAAAATTGCACACAGAGGCACTATCAAATTCACTATCAGAGAAACAAGCAATAATTAGCTGGAGAATTATTTTTTCTCTGAGATTTCAGTATATATATCATGATAGACATTCAATACCATTTCTAAGCTTGAACAGTAAATTCATCCTTCATATGTTGAAAGTGCAGAAAATTCTCAGATAATATAAGGGTGCAAGAGAACCCAGATAATTCTAATTACTGAGAAACTTGTCTTGGGTTTCTAAACTGAACCATTAACAAGGGCCCCAAAGCAAGCAAGATACACAGAAACAGAAGCCAAGGCTAGTTCAGCAAAATTATACCTAGGATTGCAGAGTTTAGTTTCACTACCAAGTATTAGCAAGCATATTTCGCTAACTTTTATGAGATGAATTGATTATTACCATGACATTTCAACCACACGCAAAAAAGTAAGGCTACACTTCAGCAGAAATGCGCTATCAGTTCGACAGTGGTGATTTTGAGAAAGAGCTTTTCAAGTTTATACTAATGGGTTTTTTTCATGAGCTGAAAATAGTTTTATTCCCTTATGTCAAATAACATTTATGTTTGAATTATGTATCTGTAATGTGTACCATACCACAAAAAGGGAGACATGAAGCAAAAACACGACTTTACAGACATGGCTTTACCATCACAAAGTATTGCTTTATAAATAATGCTGAAGTAAACAGAATCTGCATATAAATAACAATTCTCATATTGACTGTTAAATACATTGACAGAACCGAGCAGCAGCAAAACGTTGCTTATCATAAAAATATCTCTGTTTTTATTTTAAATATATAAACAAAACATTTATTTTTGTAACCATCAAAGCATTCCAGCAGCTGACTTCTGTCTATAAGGAGCACACGTCTACAAATAAAGGAGGGGGGAGGGGGGAGACACAAGTGAGCTTTCACACTATTGACAAGGCTTATAATCCAGAAAAATCTGCCGCGCGAGCCAAGGCACAGCAACACAGTGTTTAGGCACATGGAGGAGAAATGCTTGTAAATTCCACTGGTCCAATGAGCAGAGACACAGTTTTCATAATTTTATCATTGTGCTCCACGGCTGAGCGGCTGTCAGGCCAATGGCAAGGCACAGGTTCCCATTTGAATGACATATGGGTTCACCCAACCAAAGAGATGTTAGAGCATTAAATACCACAAACAGACAGGACGAGAATACAAAAAGCCAAATTAGCGACTCTCGCAACAGCGCGCTCCGGCAGGGACCTGGCTGCTCCCGCCCAGCGCCTCCGCCAGGTCCCCGGCGTCGGGAAAGCCATGTCCTCCAGAGAGCAGCCTCTCACCTCATAAAACTGAGAGGCACGCTGAAAAATTGTACTTCAAAGGGCGGCAGGAAAATAAGAAAACGCGTATTTTAAAACTCTGGGAAATGTAGACTTAAGATATGTGAGGGAGAGAGAAGCGAGCAGGAATTAGTGTTTCCTACAGCCATGGAAAATACATTTTACCTTTGTGGAAAGCTGTTCTTCAGACAGAAGTGTTTAACATGTTATATAAACATGTTATGCAGTGAAATGTAAAACACAGGGGATTTTCATCACATTTATTGCATTTGTTAGCCAAAATGTAGTAGTCTTGTAATCACTGCCGCTGCTGCAGTAGAACACCTCTAGTAATATTAACAAAAAAGTGCTTTCAGCCTGGCTTGTTGAAAGGGAAAGAGATTATTTAGAACAACTTGGACCTAAACAAAACAACAAAACCAAATAAAAACCCCAAAGAACTGCAGAACAGTGCACGCCAACAGCACGCATCAGTGGGACTGATTGCAACCGGCAATTCCCCATCCTTTGAAATCCTCTTTTGAGAACAAGCCAAACCCAAGCCACAAATGACCCAACGCTGCCCAAGAGACGAGCCATCCCTCCCCACGCGAGGCGGCAGAGCAGCACGTGAGCCACACGACACCATCTGTCCGCAGGAAAGGTTCAGACGTCGGGGAGCTGACGGAGGAATCGCATTAGCAATTTTCAGGCTTCAGTCAATAAATATAAGTCAAGAAGTTCACCATCATCGTGTATAACCAACACTGGCCTTGCACAGCACGGTTTGCAGAAGTAGAGAAAGACCAGGCTGCCTAACAGGCTCTGCCTGTTTCAGGTGAGGGGAAGTGGGCACCCTCACCCCTGCCCTGCACCCAGGCAGCCTCCCCGCAGCTCCTACCAACTCAGGGTACGTGCTACCGACAGCGCCTTCCGCCATCTTTAAGGGAACTTTTCTTCTCAGTCTTCCGTGCTCCATTTTCACTCTGCAGATCTCTCTCTAGACATGGTCTCTTTAGATTTAATACCATGATCCTCTTCTGTTTGTACTGTACTTCTCCTTCTCTCATTTGTTTTACCCTTTCGGTACTACTGCTATCATCGTGTCTATGCAGAAGACTTGGGATCTGTGACATTCTCTCAATAATAAACTGAAATGATCAGGAGGGAAGATTACCATTAGGCATCCATTCAAAATAGCTGTTTTGGTTTAGGATCCTGATTAATTACTGCAACTCAGAAGTCAGCGACAATCTCTTCCCGACCAAGAAATAACTACCCAACAAGAGCAGCAATCTACAGTAATCTTTGTTAAGTGTTATTTAATCACACATAATTTATTTTTGTACTGAATTTGTACTTTACTGGCAAAAAGTTGGTTTGCTTTTCTTAGAAAAGAAGTATCTTTTTGGACTTCTGTTCCAAATTGTTATAAAAAACAACAATAAACCCAATTTTTTTCTTAAAAATTCAAGCACAACACCATTGTCTGCCACCTCTTCTTTCTTTTCAATATCTCCACACACATCACCTGGTAGGTCCCAGTAAACTGTATTACGGATTAACCTCTGCCCCAAGGTTTATCCCAGCAGTATCTTTTCATTTCTGAATTTGTTTTGCTTGAGAACTTCATATTCCAGCAGGATTTTAAACTGAACACATGCGACTACTATCCTCCCACTTTTTTTTTTTTTTTTGTTAGTTAATTACTAAGAACCTATTTCAGGACTGTGTACACCAAAATAACAAAAGAAAGCCCCTCTGACTCAGGAAAAACCCCAAACAAATCCATTTAAATATTTCCCCAGTTGTTCTTAATATCAACAAGCAGTGTGCCACCTGAAAGGATAAGATGAAGAGCAAACAAATCAAAGATTATGAAATGTATTCCTTAGTTATTTTAACATCTAACAGTATAAAATTATTTCAAAGCTACCAATGCACGCACAGAACAGTGCTGGCAAAACACAAGAATCTTAAGTGGGCATGAAGCAGACTCGTCAGTGATGTCCTCCTTAAAATACTCTCTCAGAGAACAACTCTCATACCCTCTAGGCTAATCCGTTCCCATGCTCTGTGTTGGAAGATGATACTCATATTAAAAGATCCATCAAAGCCTGTCCTACCTCAGACAAGCAGAAAGAAGTCAGCACAGCTAATGGAGAGAAACCCTCCGAGCCGTGGGCAGAGCATCTCTCCCTTTACCACCCTCTCTCCCCACTCTTCCCGGCTAAGGGAAGTTGGCAAACCGAGACAGAACTCCCAATTCAAAAATGCAGCAGCTTTCAAAAAAGCTCAGGGTACAGGGAGAGTAAGGCTGAAGATGAGTAAGGTCTTCAGAGCTCAGCAAAGTGCAGGACGGTGGAGGGAAATAAAATCAATGTCTATAACATATCAAAATAAAAGAAACTATTAAGACTTTTTCTCTTAGAAGTTAAATTTTTTAATTACATGGATGCAGATTTCAACACCTGATATGGAGATGTGAAAACTCCTGAGGGTTGGTTTGGGGTGTTCTAGTTTTTTTTAAATAAAGTGCAGTACCAAACCATGGCAGAAATTAAGTGGTTTTGGAAGTCTTCAACTCAGAATGAAAGCAATTTTTACACACACACACATAAAAAGAGTCTGTCAAAACAGAAAACTGAAAAAGTTCCAAAATTTTAAATATTTAGACTTGACTGCAATTGTCAAGAACATACAAGTTATAACTTACAACTGAAAAAATAATCACTGAAAAGAACATTATTCTGAAAAAAAAAGAAACAGAACTTTTCAACTCCACCTTCCCCCCCCCCCCCCATATTTCTTTTGCAATCAAAATTTCTTTCAAAGTTACTTTAACTATGAGAAAAATTCATTGCCTGGCAGAAAACTACATTCGCCGCATTTTCCAACAGCTTACAGGTATCCAAACTAATGCACTGCAGTATACCCTCCTACTTAGGCAAAATGTGGAAATACTCAAAATGAGTAAGCACTTAATATAGATAAAATTAATATGGACTTACAACAGACTTACACAGCACAAAGATAAGCACACTGAGTTAAATTTATACATGTTATTACAGTTTGTTTAATGTAGCGTCCACAAATCTGTAGGTAGATACACACCAAACTGAGTTGGAGTGGAACATTACTTTCTTGGACATTAAAATAGTTGTAACATGGAAAAATGCTGTCCCCATCTACAGAGCTCCAAAACATTGGCGGACCTTTTCTAACTCTGTTTCTCTGGAACATAAGCAACTAGACATCAATAAAATGAACAAATCATTCTCACAAAGTTAATGAAAATGGAGTTATGATTTCACTAAATCAACTGGTACCCTCTCTTTCCAAAGTTACTCTGAAACCAAAGGCACCCAAGACTTGAATAACACTGGTGAAAATGTTTCCGGGTCAGAAAGTAACGTAGCTTGATGCTTAACATTTGGGCTGCACAGCTCGGGGGTTTTTCAAAGATGAGATTTTGGTGGAACCCTGAGCTCCAAGGGGAACAAAGCCTCACCAGCTATTGCTTCTCCATCCCTCGGGCAGCAAAGCCCTCGTGTGAATATCACCGGAACTCCCAACCAAACAGGTATTACAATAAATAAATATGGCTCATCTAACGCCCACCAGCACATGCATAAAAAACAGAAGGATTTCTTTTTCAAGTTTTAAGGACAATATCTTACTGCTTGCATCCCCTTCTACTCTCTGACCCAATTTGTGTAATGGATGGAAATGGTAAGAGCTTCGCCATTGTGAACAGTTGTAAAAATGAACAGCTGTCCTCATCCTTCATCTAGCTGAACAAAGACACAAAAAAAAGTCAGGACTACATGCACTCCATCTTCAGTGCTTTTTCAACTGATGACCGAGCGGTACTTAATGGAGTGACAGAAAGACAACGACCGGAGAGGGGGTGGACAGAGGGAAGTGCATTAACAAGGCAATGATGCCTGTACTGCAAAAACATTTTTCATTTAACTCCAATATTCAGTTATAAAGCTGTTTCTAGATTAAGGGTATACTTGGAAAAATACCCTGTATTTCCACTTTCAGAGCCAACGAGATAAACACCGAAGTCCCACAGGAAGATAAGTAAGTTTTAGGCATTCACCCAGAAGGAGGAAGGTTTCAGGTATTAGGATGTAAAACTGCACTAAAAATACAGGCTAGGCAGAGGCTAATCATAGTTTGATAGACCTGATTAAAAAAACCCACATGGATAGATGGCAGTCAGTGCCTATTATTGCAAGGCTTGGATGGGATTATTTTAATTAATGTTCTACCTAAACTCTTACTTCAATAGCTACTAATTACCAGCTATATCCACAGATTAAACATTTCTTCCCACTCCAAAGACCCAATTTGAGAAGCTGCACCTACAACAAATTATTTGTTATACTATTTATGGTACCATAGAAACCTTTACATCCTTTTAAATTTGTGGTAAGATCCTTTGATGTAGGTCCTTTTTAAAAAAAAAAAACAAACAAAAAAAACCAAAAAAAACCCACAAACAAAAAAACCACCAAAAACCAAAAACCCACAATCAAAACCCAAACACTTGTTGAACAGATACTGAACAGATACTTGCAGAACAAATGCCCCTCTACTCTATGCCCAAAGAAAAGTGTGAAAAAAGTGTGAATATACTATGTAACTTTATAGCAGAATTAGAGGAATCCCAGTATTTGATGCAATCTTCAGACTGGCTTAAATCCTGAGGCTTTCTCTTTGTCTCTGAATACACTTAGGAACAGAGAAATAAGAAAGACCTTGTCTTGAAGATGCAATTTTTTGTAGATTGATGTATTCTCTTTTAAAGGGATATAATTTTACAATCCCTCACAGGTGAGACAGTGGGTTTAATATCTAAAGGAAAGTACATATTTGTCTTTATGTCAATCTACATGAAAGAAAAATCACTGGGAAAGTAACAATAAAATACATGCACTGCAAGGATCCATCTACATTCCTATTTTGTGGCTCAGATTTGACGTATTATTTGCCGTACTCAGAAATGTAGTATTTCTGTATGCACACGCATAAATCTTGACAAAAAGATCTTATTTCAGTCATGCTGATCCTATTTTTAAATTTATTTAATACTTGGCTATAAAAGGAGAATACTGTGTTATAATTGAAAAGGACATCACAGTTGAGAAATACTCCTGATTGAAAACAGTATCTGGATGGATAAAAGAAAAATCCTAGTGCATTTCCTTTAAATATCAATAGAGTAAGACAGAAATGTACAGAGTTTGGAGAAACTAATAAACTGCAACAAGAACAAAAGTCTTATCAGTTCTGCACACACACACTTTAAATCTCAATCATATTTTTCCCCACAGTACTGTGAATTTTATAGAATCTACACTGTGTACATATATGAGATGCTTTAGTTAGGAATTTTTACATCAGTTTAAAGACACCCACAAATTTCAGTAAACAATTATATAGGCTTGCAGTTTAAAAAAAAAAAAAAAAAGGGTGAAAATTCTAGTAGAGGAACTGAAATCTCTTGGAATAAATTTTTTAAATCTGTTCTCCTGCAAGACAGAATCTCTCATTTCATATTGCTTAACTGAGAAACTCCATGAGAACATATTGGTTATGGTATAGCCAAAACAATAGCATTGTACAACTATATGCAACCTCTCCCTTAAGAAAGGACGAAGAACAAAAAATAAATTTAAAACCAACCGAATGCTGTACACCAATTATGATAAAAAAAAAGTGACTATTAACAGAGATACAATACTTCAGACAAAATTTTTAACAACATTTGCTTTCTCCATCTGTCTTTTTTGGAGATTTACTTCATCAGTGAGTCAGATTTTGGACATTTGATGTGGTGCCATTTAAAAAGAAAGAAAAATGAGAATTAGGAAGAGATTTGATGAAATAAATTCTGCCACAATTCAAGGCAGATCTGGAATATGACAATAAATTCATGTCGAATAACAGTCTGCCTGATGTTTAGATTCTTAAGACTTATTTAGGAAATGTGAAGAAAAAAAATTAAGCTTTCCAAACAGTCTTAAGGAACTTCGATTCCAATACATGTAGCATAGTATAGGAAAATTAATAGAGACATGAATTTAATGAAATGATCCTGTGTTTGCCTATTGCTGTTCTACACAGAGGAGCAATCACACGCTGGTAGCAGATCTCTGTCACTAGGGCGACTTCTGCAATTTTTCTTTTCCATGTACACAAGCCGCTACCCATCTACAAAGACAGTAGCAAAAGGGCCAGCTGCTAGGGGTTTTACTCTTGTTATTCACTTCCGCGATCAATGTTGTACAGGTTCTTCTCTCTACCACAACTAAGGAGAAAAACAATTTCAAATAGCAGGACAGAGCAGACAGCATTTTGGTGAGTGGACCTCCTGCATGGAGACCAAGTTCACAAGGTAAGAGCGCACTGACAGCACATTTTCTTGACAAAAAAAAAAGATTTACTAGCCTCTCTATTAGGAGTGCCTAGCTAAACAATGCTTTTCTAACAGGCTGCCAAAACATGCCAAATCAAAGCCAAAACTTCTTGTGCAGTGACCTCATTACTTCTCACAAATGGGACTGTCGAAGAAAAATCCTATGCTAATGTATTTATGAGTTAGCAGTAAGCTGCGTCCTTCTGAATACATCTGGTTTGAGAAGTCAGACAAAGCATCTTGACAAAATGCTGTTCTATAAAACCAGAAGAAAATAATGGAAACTTGTCAATTTCTTTTAAACATTTATTAGGTCCAGAATGGAACTGCTGGACAGAACAGCATAAGGCATTGCCGCACAGCTTTGGCAGACCCCGTTGCGGCCACCAAGACACCTTATTCAAGGACAGGAGCCTTAACTAGCAAATTACTGCTTATTTTCAAATTGTTCTGACTGTGGCAATGCAGCAAAGCAAGCTGATCTAACTGTCAAGTGCCAGAGAGTCACCCTCCTCTGCATCCTCCCGGCACACACTACCCACTTTTTTTCTTTTTTTTTTCCTTCACGGCCCCAGCACCAGCCTGGCCCTGAGCTGAGCCATTTCAGCGCACTAGGCCAGCAGAAAACTAATCTCCTCCCCTCCTTCCCAACAGAAAAAGGCAAGTCTCCCACCCGTTCAGTGAATCACTGCTAAGCTGCACTAAAATTAGCAAGGCGCTGAACTGATCCACGGGGAAAGCCTGAGATCCAAACTGAATCAGTGTGCCGTGAGGAACAGAAAACTGTCCAAAATTAAGGAAACTGTTTTCCATATCCCCCTGATTCTGACTCAGATTTGTAACACCAGCAAAGTGCCACGTAACAGCAATGTGATTGATGCACGCTGTATTTTGCATCACACAAAGCATAAAAAGCCTAAGAAAATTTCAGAAGCATAAAAAAATCACTCCAACATCCAAGACACGTTAAATATATATATACACATCTATACTTAACACAGACATTCTCATTGAATTTCGTAATTAGTCCTTCATCTGAAAATCTTAAGTAATTCATAACGATATATAAAATATATTGGTGAAGCTGACAGGCATTATCACCTCAGAAAAGACAACATATTAAATCTTTCTTTCAAGTCTATGGCAGCACAATGAAGCCCACCACTTACTCTCAGCACTTTAGAACAAACTCTGCCTATACAGAATTACATTTTGCCTGTTTGTCTTCTCCTACCGATTTAGTTTGCTAAATATTTTTCCCATTTCCTTTCTTCCAAATACGTTGTAATGTGTCTAGCACACTGTAGTTTTTAAGCACTTGGGTAGTCAATGCACATATATAATCCAGTTTTCAAAGTCATAACTTGCCTTGAGGGATGTGAAAGGTGTTAAGAAAAATAAATAAGGCAGCAGAGTTTTCAGTTCAGCCAACCAGCCTAAAGTTACATTTTTCTAAGTACTTGTATGTATTCTTAGCCACTTTTAAGTATGTGTTAAAAGCACAGAAACAATAAAGAATTTGTAGTTTTTCTGTAAGCCATGAAAACCTCTGCAGCTCCCTGGTGTAAATGCAGGGGGTAAGGGATGAGGAAGAAAGACGGTCACCTTCTTACTTCTAACTGGATTCGGGTGTTCAGCCTACTTAAGCTCTTCAATAACAACTTACTTCAGTGACTAAACCAAAACCAGTATTTAACAAACTCAACAAGTTTATAAGAAAAACTTGCTGAAACCACTGGCAGAGGAAAGCCAAAAATTATCTGAAAGTTAGTGACTATATAAATTATTCTTCAAAACCCTGTTGTTAGGATATTGCCAGCACTCTTCAGACATAAAAGGCTGACATCTTCTTTGTTCAAGTTGAACCCTGCATGTCTAGATGGTTACAAAACCAAACAATAACATTTTTAACATTTTTTCCTCAAATTTTGTATTTCAGGAACAGTTTTCTGAAAGATGCAACTGTCTTGTAAAGTGAAACATCTCCAAAACAACCCAAAACAGTTGCAGAAAACAAGGAGGGATGAAGGAGAAAGACAAGCTTAGATGTTTAAAATATTGCCATTACTAAGGATATCAAGGTAAAAACTGAAGGGATGAATTGAAGGTATGCTCAGTGCTCAAAGCACATTTCTGAAATACAAGATAACAATTTGTCAGAGAACATCTTTTCTTTATCTCCCTCAGACGGTTGTAAGATTATTAATCTTGAGAGCACAAAACACTGCAAAACTACAATTCCCGATGTACCCTGCAGCCCATTCAATTACCACAAGTACACGAGTCCTTGCTAAGAGGAGGCGGATTAGTTTTAAGAAAACATAAACCTAGCTCTGCTGTGCAGTTCCCAGCTCTTAGTGGCTGGGCATGTATTTTTCCCATGATCTATTCCTCTTGCAGAAAAAGAGATAGAGGAGTAATCAACTGAGAGGTGCTCAATGATATTTTTGGTTTCCTGTGAAAGAACAATCTCAAGGTGATACTGCAAATACATAACCACTTATGGAACGGATTTTGGCAATGCCTTCCACACAACCATATGTGGTATTGAAATAGTAACCTCGGAGAAAAAGGGTATGTTACTGGGTTTTCCGCTATCCCCCCAAATGCTTCAGCTGACCAACGGGAGAAACAAAACTCAAGCTGAAATAGTGAAGTGGTACATGTGAGCAGGAACAAAACTTCCTGGCATGGCTCACAAAATAAGATCAAACCAGGGCAAACCTGCGTTTCTCCTCTCTGAGTTTACAACTGCACCTGTGGTCCACCACTCTGGAGCCACAGACAGAGAAAAATGTCTCATTCATTGCTGTAAAAGAAAGCATACACATGGCACACACGCATGCATACGTATGGATGATATCATCTGAGACACGTGCATTCTTTCCAGGCCTGAGGTCACACCTACCACACCAGGGTTTGATACGACACATTACAGTTATGATTAACAGAGTGCAACTTCAGCTGGAACATCTCTGGTGCATTATTTTTTCCAGAAAGTTAAAAAAAGGGGCTGGTTGAGGGGAAACATTTTATCCCCATCATATGGTTTGGTTGAGCATCATGACCTCAGCTCTGTCGCACTGCCTGGCCCCTCCATCCCACTCCCCGAGCTCAGGTCAGTCAAGGGGTGCATTAATGGATAGAGCAGAGGGACGCCCACACTACGTAAGCACAAGAGGCTCTGGCAGCACCAACTTGCCACCAAAGCCTCCACAGTGTCCAACAGTGCTAGAAAAGATGCACCTATTCACTAGTGAAAGCAAAGCTCCCTCCAACGTAAGCCACAAGAATGCACAAACTGTCACGTGAAAGTAACTAGTTACATTTATTGCATCCACTAGTTCAGCAGCAGAAGAAAAAACCCATATCATACAGAAGACCACTGTCACTCTCTGGAAAAGTGAAGGAGAAGATGGCTTGGGAAGCACACTGAGAACCACCTACCACCCCACAGAGAGGACAAGGGGTCTCACCCGGGAGGCGGCCAACAGCGGTTTGTCCCACCAGAGCCCCCGCAGAACAAAACCAGTTGGATAATAAACTCTACCTCGCAGGAGACACAAACACCTGGAATTTGGTGCCTGTGCCAGTACCTACCCCATTACCCAATTAACCAGCAGGCAGGGGGCAGATGACATGTACCAAATTTACTGCCTGGTACTGTAAGACCATTAATTTATCTTACAGCTATTTTATTGGCACAAGCCCCGCTCTCTAATGGCACTCTTTTCCTGACTATGATAAATTATTGGGCAGTTTGTACTAACTGCTTTCCCGTCATGTTTCATTCCCAAACACCATCTTCTGTCAGTTTATTCCCATTCAACCCAAAGCGACTGTCAACGTGAATACAGATTATCTGTTCATATTTTATAATCATCTAATTTTGAGAGTAGTTTCCACCTCCACTACTCATTGAACTTAGAAGACTAACCAAACCTAAGGGAAAAAAAACCCAACACACACACAAAAAAACCCCCAAACCAAAACACCACACAAACAAAAAAAAACCCAAGCACACCAAAAAAACCCAATCACCCAAACACCAAAACACTAGTAGACTAAACCTCAGCATTACAGGAAATATATTCTGCACATGTCATTGACCTATTTACATTTTACTTTGAGAAAAGACAAGAATTGTGGAAAATGGAAAAAACCAAAAACAGCCAAAAGGAAAAAAAAAAAGCAAACCACCCACCCACACACAATGTTTTATCTGTATATAAACATTTTGCACCATAAATAGGCACATTCTATTTTTCTATTCCTGCTTATTCTAGTAAATTTTAGCATTTAACCAAAAGGAGAGAACCTTCCTGAGGGGCTGAACCCTCACCTCTGAGCACCCACAAACTTGCATCCACATTGGAAACACTCTCAAAATGCAGTAAAATCCAGTAAAGATTGGGGGGAGGCATGGGAGGGTTAAAAAAAAATAAGGAATCCCTGGAAATGGTCCTGCGTTGCAATTATGTAACTCGATATCAAAGGTGCGAAAGCTAGAATGAAAATATTTGATGTGACAGCTCTTCACCTCAGTTGTAGCATGCCCCATCTAAATAGCAGGAGAGCAGATGGTAATTTTCAAACACATTTAGACCGGAATACAAACGATACTTAAAAATAAATACATAAATAAACAAATAACAGCACACATGGAATAAATAAAGCAAAGCGTGTGTAGGGGGTGAGAATGTCTTACTAGGCTAACCGACGTAGCTGGGGGAAAAAAAAAACCACCACCACACACACAAATTTACAGTTACACAAGCCCTTCTTCAGATCTGACATTTACAATTTATTTCTAAGCTAAACCACCAAATTGTTGAGCAATACAAAGATGCATGCACTTGTTCTGGCAAAAGCTTTGAAGTTCATTGGTATTAAATCTGCAGCCCGGTAAGCTGTGAAAACTCTGTCCTTTCAAATGAAGCAGCTTTTGAATACTTGTTTTGAAAATTTTAAGTGAATAAGTAGACTGCATAAAATTTGTTCAAACACCCACCACTATCTAGAGATTTATGCAACGTCAGATGCACCCTCAAACTCCGCATTAGTTTGACGATAAGAAGCAATAAATCATTTTTATATTAATAAAGACCAGTTTCAAAATGCTGCTAGCTCCACAGATAATTCTAAATAGTCTTCCAACTGTCCAATCAAATAAATCAGTATTTGGGGTCATGGCAGAGGTGGATTTGTGAGCTATACATGGTCTGTATTTAATTGTCATAGCAAATCCCAGATTTAAAGCATCACTACGGCTGACAGAGCCAAGAACAGCCAGTGCCGTTACTAAGAGTGGTGCCTACCACTGCCCAGGAATCCACGCTGCCAGGCTGCTTCTGGATATGGAGATGTATATACACTATCATAGATACATTATATATACACATACATATATAAGTGTGTGTGTGTGTGTATATATTATGACAGAGACAGAATTTAACAAAACTGAGACCAGATGAAGAGAAAGGACAGAAATACATGGTGAATTGTTCTTAAGGATTTACTAATCACCAGTACGGCTGGTGGAAGGGGATGCCCACACACACCTTTCCCAATTCTCCTCATCTATACAGAACGCCAAGATGTTTTTCTGTTGGTCATCCTTTCAGGATTGCCGCCTATTCTAAAAGGCGAGTAAATGACAACCTACCACTGACAACTAAATGGAAACTGCTACAAATTTTATGCTTAGGTTGTTGTGTTTTTATGGAAAAACAAACAAACAGTTTGGCCACTTAACTAAATAAAACTCCTGAAACCGCTTTTACGCATACTATTCTTACAAGGTACACACATATCCATTCCCACTCCAGCATACCGATCTTCCAGGGTTACCGTAACATCCTATGCCAGCAAATCGTAAAAGAAAACGTAAAACTAATTGTGCCTGAATAAACCAGTGAGCACTCTTACCTCAATAATCCTGACATTAATTATTCCAAAGCCCTGATGCTTCATCCAGAGCACCAGCACCTAACATTAACAATTTCCTCTGCCTGCATAGCTACGTATCCCATCCATGCCCTTGTCAGTTCATGTCACAGTCACTGCAAGGCTCCTCTCTCCGGTGCAGTCAGTCACACCAGCAGTTTTGTTACCCCGCTGTTCTACCCTCCTGCAAACACCTACTTGACTCTGCACAGGCCATGTCGTCCCTTGTGTACGTCTCCTGGTTTCTGCTTTCCCTGCTCATCCTCATTTTTAAAGACCTCCCCAGCTCACCTCCAGACCTTCTCCTATGGCACTACAGCAAACCCCCACTACACTGAAAACAAATCTAGAACTCTAGTGCCGGAGGGGGGCACTTTCTCGTGACAGTAACAAGGTACGTTTTGACCTGACAGCAATTGAGACCGAAAAGATTTCAAGATAAGACTATATTAACAGGGGAAAGAAAAAAAAGGAAAAAAAAGATCAAATTAAGTGCTGAGATAAAAGCAATTGATTGCCGTGTCCACAGCACAAGTGTTCCCACCTGATGTGTAAGAGCACATTTGTTCAAAGCATGCTAGAACTCCAGCGCATTTAAAACTTGGATTTCGCTTCCATGTTTTGCAAGAACACGATTTCTGCTCAATAAACATTATTTGGGTAAAATGCTACTGAATATGCAGCACCAGGTAGGTATTTTATCATTTATTTGCAAGTATCATACATTTTATAATAAATTAGCATAACAGTTCAGCAGCAGAGTCAAAATTTGTACCCGAGCATCCTAATTACCAGGATTCTTTCTATATTCCAACTCTAATGTGTTATCTCATTTGCTCATTAGTATGTAGTATACATGCATTACTAAAAGCACACACAAATGAAATTATCATAAATATATAGCTACAGTTACATTTTTATTAGGTTTACAGAAATTTGAAAGAAAACTGAACTATTAAAAGCAAAACTTACATATAAAATTGTAATAAATTGTGTATTAAGTTTAATTTATTCTCCAAAATACCCCAAAAATTTCTAAAGTGAAGAATTATATTTTATATAAAAACTAGTAATAACTGTCTATTCATTGTCTAGAAGAACTAGAGGTTATTATCTGAAATAATAACTTGAGTATATTGTAACATGGCTCTCAGGCATTAAAAAAATATAAAGCCATTTATTAGCTATTAATAGAGCCAGACTAAATTGATATGATTAAGTTACAGTTTAATCTACTGTACAGTTTTATGAATCTGTTTAACTTGCTTTCTTGTGGTCAATTCTGGAAAGTAAACTGTTAATAAAACAGTATTAAGACCCTTACTCCCAGAGCATGCCAAGACAGAGAAGAACAGATACAGAGGAGTGCTTAGTATGCATACACTTGCACGCATTCTCGCATGGAAATTTGGTAAAGTAAGCTTTTCTTTATTTGTACGTTTTTGATTTCACAACAAGCAGCAAGAAGCAAGATGGATGGCTAACCAACATACACAATGCAAAAATCATTCTCCAGAACTGCCTCATGCAAATGCAGTAAAACCTGCAAGTCCACACCTGACCTCCTTCCTTGCAGAAACTCTCGATGACCTTCAGCGGGACACATTTGGAAAAGAAAAAAGAACACCAAACAAACAAAAAACAAACAAAAAACCCAAACAAACAAAAAAAGGAAGAGCTTCACAGTTTAAAAGGGCTTTACAGAACTGGACCAAGTCAAATTCAGGAGAAAAACTTGTGTGTACTCCATTCATTGAGTCTGCTGTTCAGAAGTCCTCCCCATGAGCTGGTTAGTGCTCCTTGCATCCACCCTTGCCCACGCTGGGGAGATCACGGCAGCCCAGAGACAGCCTGCCAGCTTGCTGCTGTCTTAAAAGCAAATTTTTTCTGGAGGATGCAGGTATTATCCTGCTCGTGATTCCAAGCGAGACACAAAATAACACTTCTATGTCTTCTGAAACTGTCTTGCAGTTTACCTGGGGTGTTTTAGAAGAAGTAAAAATGCCTTCAATCTCCAGAAGGCGTTTTCATACCTTCTACATGCATTTTTAAATTACTTACCTGATAGCAAACATCTCAGGCATAGAGAACCCGTCCCACAAAAAGCACTCACTTTTGCAAAATTAAGAACCACATTACATTATTTTTGGTAATTAAAGTTCCTGGTTTCTGAAGGCATAACAACGTGCTACAGGTTTAATAAATTGACCACAGTGTTGGAACATGAGATTCACTAGAGAAAGAAAAACAAATACTCTGATTGCAATAACGCAGAAGGAAAGTGATTTCACATTCGTGTCACTCAATACTTTAAAAACCAAGTTAATTTTCAGATCTTTTGGGGGTATTTTGATTGTTTGAAGATATTCTGCAAAACTTGAAGGAGACAGCAAGCCTTACACAGCATCCGCACGTGGCCACAGTTCTCCAGTCAATGTGTTTTCCTTGTCTGTGAAAGTGTAGCCCATGTTACATACCTGTATGTTGGACTGAAAAATTCTTCTTTGAAATGTCTGTTCCACATATTCAGTTTTACACAGATTCACACCAAGAGACCCAAATCACTTCCTTTTAACCTAAAAGGTTATTCAGTTCTTGGGAATTCTTACGATCGACTACATTCTCCAGTTCACTGCAGGCATCCTAATTCTTTATCCGAGCTCCATCTCCACTAGCCATTTTGAGGGACCAAAAACCAGATTCAGTTTTCCAGTATTACTTTCTTTTACTCAGCCAAGTATCGTATTAATGCTTTTAAACTGCAGGATTGCACAAGGAACTTCCACTCAACTGATTATCTACCATGACCTTCAAAGCTTTCTCCATCACTGCTTTTCCAGAAGAAAGCGATATCCCCTACGTGGGACCTGCATTTTAGTTCCTAGATCACAGTGGATTTATTCAAATCAAAGTATTGTATATTAGTCTGGTCTTATCTTCATTTAAATTGGCAAGCAGGAAAATCTGGTATAAGTAATATATTTTAATCTTGTGTTGCATTAATTATTTTTTGGTTATTATTTTAAAGATAGGTTTAGTCTCACTGATTGGTAACTGTTTTGTCTTATTATTAGCTCTAACATTCGCGCTATGCTTGGCAAGTCTTTTTGCTAACCAGAAAAACATATTTAAATGTCCGCACACACTTATTTAAGCAATTATGTACTTAAACAAATATTTATTCAGTTCTTAAATTTAACATGCTTATTACATTAGAAAAATGGTAAACAGAACATTTCTTTCTCACCAGACCATTTTTGTAATTCACAATTAGTGCTCATTTATAGTTGAAGGAATTTGACTCCTTTTAAAATGGGTCTTCGTTAAAGAAACCACTTTAAAATAAACTTGATCCACATTCAAAATATCCCTATTAAACAAAACAAGAAATAGCTTCAAGAAGTGAAGCTTCTAGTTCTAAAATTCTGACAGATGCTGGAGACAGAAACAGCAGGAGAGAATTAAGTTTTTCCTCAGTTATTCATTTAGTAAAAAACCTTCAAGCCATTTCCAAGCATCATCCAGAGAAAAAAAATTCCTTCCAACCGATGTAGCTCATGACCATTCCCATCTTTGTGTTGCTGTCCCTCTGAAAGTAATAAACATGTTTGTATGTGTACACAATATATCTACCATTCCATATGCATCCATGGTCATAGATTTTATGTTGTTGCTTATTTGAGTTCAATTCTTTCTGCATACGACATAGTTAAATCAAGCTGTGATCCTTACAACTAAAACCCACTAATTTACTTTTGTGACCAGTTCTTCTTCATCCGCCTTTGAATTCCTCAGTGTCCAATACAATGCTTTTCCACACAAACTTGTCATCTGTGTTTACACACACAGTTTTTAAGAGAAATTCATAAGGGTTTCAATAGGTGTTCAGTCTCCACTCCCCGCAACGCAAGAAACATTCTTGTCATCCTGCTTCTACTTTATTTCAGTGGTATCTAGCGAGAACTAGATAGAAACCTCTTCTCCTGCCTTCTCTGCCAGGACAGTAACTCAGAAGCATTTAAGATCATTTGCTTTTGAGTACTCAGTGATTCAGAAATACATAATATCACTCTTGATATAGAGTACCACTTTCCCTCCCCTTCTACCCATTCAATTCTCTCTAAATAGGTTATAACCATTTATTTTAACATTCCAATCTTGTGAACCTTCCCACTAGATTTCAAGTAATACCAAGTAGATGAAATTTATAATCATAAATGAAAAATTTCAGCTCCTCTTGTTTATTACCCTGCCTGCCAGCATTAGAGTATAGGCAATCAAATAGAGTTTGGGGTTCCCCCCCCCCACACACTCTGTCATGTCTGAGTACCTTGATCACTTTTGTTCACAAAACCATGGTTTAGACTCAACGTGTGCTTACATGTTCCTGTAATCTTACCATCCACCCCCACTGCCCCAGCTCAGAGCTCTTCCACCCGCCCAAGCCAAAGTGCCCCCCAGCAAATCACTTCTCCGGCTACTGGAAGGAGCCCAGCCAAAGAACACACTTCCTTCCCACTGCAGACAATAACCAGCTTCTCCAGAACCGCTACAGCTTTCTACACTGAATTATTCACCCTACCAGCGGGTCACTTCCAGAATCTTTGTTTCTGTCCTGCTTATTGGGAAGGAAGGGGTTTCGAGCACGTCAACTGGATAAAGAGGCTTTTAAAAAGCTTCTGCCTCCTGGCAGCTAGCATCAAACCCCTACCCTACCAATGGGAATTTTTCCACCAAAGCTGACTGACAGGACAGCACAACATGGCTGGGGAGCAAGGGAAGGGTAAGAGGGGGGTGCTAGGTTTCTTGCACTAAATGGAAAAGGTGGGTTTTCTTCTATCTCATGGGAAGTTCTGAGATTTGGGAACGTCCCTTGGTCATCATCTTCTGGGAGTCTCGGAAGCCTTGAGAGCATGAACCATGCTTTCCTTTATTTAGGACAGAAAAAGCCTGTCTAGGTGGATTTTCTGGCCAGCGGAGCAATTAAAGCATCACGGCTCCAAAGTCCTCCAACCTCACAGCATGCATTTAGTCCACTTATTCCTGCTACCTTGAAATTTCTGAGATATTCTGCCATTTTGTTCTATACTGGAAAAAAAGAAGCTACTGCTTCAATGTGCAGTATGGTTTCAGGAAGTATCAAGGTATGACAAGGAGTCGAGTCCAGCCAAAGACACTAAACCACAGTGACCAGCCATGTACCATCACCAGCTTTGTTCAGGAGAAAGATTATTGACTTTTTTTTTTTTACTTTTTTAACTTTTTTTTTTTTTTTAAGATTTGCATTTGCACACTTATTTCCACATAGTAACTCTTTTCTCAATAGTTATCAAAACATACCTCCATCCAAATGACTGCTGCATCAAGATGCATTTTTTTTATAATACAGGTTCAGATTTTTCCACAGCCCTACTGTCACCTTGTGTACCTGGACTGTCTCACAAGCAGAAGGGAGACCTTCGAGACAGATCAGCTCATAACCACTGCAGTTTTCCACTAAACAACTCCCCGAAGGGACAGGTCGCCGCAGGACGGGCTGGTTGCCTCTCCCGCTGCGGTTGAAAGCAGCACTCCCCACCGAATGGGAAGAGTCCTGTGCCTCCAGTTGGAAACTGCAGCCCTAAGGGCAAAATTGACATGGAGAGCACAACCTTAGGCAAATTTCACTACAAAAAAAAAAAAAAAATCACGTAAACCAGAGGCACAGCTAATGGCTAGTGGCGGTGTTCCCCAACATAAACAGGGTTTCAAAGGGAGCCCCCCAGCAATACAGTTTCCTCACCCAGAAGGGAGCGCAAACAAAAGACTGACCAAGCGTTCCTAACACCTCTATCCAGAACAAGGTTTCAGGCTTCCATTATTCACTTATTTTTCCATGAGCAAATAAAGTGTGTAACTAACAACATTAATGTAGCAATAAGGGCAAACACATGCACCTCTGCCTAAACTGACAAATGTATTTGCAAGGCTCATTTCACCTCCAGCTAAACAGAGAAAGTTGCCCCAAGACAGGGAATCTTAAGGAAAAAAAAAGATGAGGAAAATCCCTCAAGGCAACTGCACACAAATGTACTGTTGTACGTTGCTTGCTCCAATAAGCACTTACACTGACTTCAACCGCAGGAAAAATTATGGGACAAGAGTGAATTCACGTCCTTTCGAGGGGCCCTATTGCCCAATTCATTCTGCCTTTTTCAGCACAATTGGGATTTTCACAGCATATCACATTCCGGTGTCTGAATATCTCAATTTCCAAAACAAGATGTTAACAGCGTAGATAAAGAAGCCCAGCAAGTGTGCTAAAACAAGACTACACTTTCTTCAACCACTGTTCAAATTTCAGCCATGGTCTCTTGCCAAGTGTATGAAAATAACAAACAAAAGGCATCTCTTTAAGGAAAATATTGTCTTAGTATTCTTATTGCATCCTTTAGGTGAGCTATTCACAATATTTGTTTTCAATTGTAATTTGACGTACACCACGCCATGTACATTACTAGATGAACTACTGAAAGCAACACAGGGAGAGCAAATATTGCATTCCAAAAACAAAGACAGCATACCAAATAAAAAATGTGCAGATTTATGTTAGATTCACTGTAAAAACATCTCCAGGCTAATCACAAACTGTTATAGCATCCTCAGTATTTCCCACTGCTATTGTCTTCCTTTAATGGGGGAGAAAAAGAGAAAAAAGCTGTGATTCAAAATGGAAGTTCAGTAATTATTTACAGCCCAGTATGTAATCAGCAAAATGACTGGCAAAGTTCTCAGCACATCAACTCAGATATATGTAAGCAAGGCATTCCTTCCCCGTGGTAGGCGGCCCCATGTCAAGCAGCTATGTGCTAGAACTTGTCCTGTGCTACCTGTTCAAAGGGAACTGTGCAAGAATATTTCAAGCTCTGACAGATACCACTTTGTGCAAAAACATCCACAGGAGTATTACAAAAATGACAGCACTGATGTTTCAGCAACCCCTGTGTCAAGAAAGGTGCTCTCCTGCATTTTTATTGACACACAGAAAGTGGATGATCATTCCTTGTACAATCAGCGTTAGCACTGCTGATATGGCTTCTCTACTAGTCCCCTGCTCCTTGCCACGCCTTTCACCAAACTCTATTATTTAAAGACTTTGCACCTCCCTTTTTCAGAGATGCTACTGGAAATGCCAAATAACCTGGTGAAATTTTGCATCCCTGAGACAGTAAAAAGTACCCAACAAAAATACAATGCATAAAAAAGCTATCGTTTGCAGCATTTTATTACTACAGAATTAGCAAGTGCCAAAGCATGTTGTCCTTTCTCTCAGCAAGTATTTATAAAAATCTTGAGGACACTTAAACATATTACGTGGAAGGATTCAGGACACAGTCATTCCTGCCTACAGCTGGAATTGGAGTACATAAGATCAGGTCCATATATAAAAAATACTTCTCAAGTAAAAACATGTTTTCTCCAATAAGCAGAACACTACACACAGCGTGCATCTTTCTACATTCTTATAAACAACAGCCTTACAACCAGGTTTCATAACAATAACTAATTTTGTCCTCTGGGCTAAAAACTTTTTTTTTTTTTTAAAAAATCAGCTTTACAGAAAGCAGAAATTTCAGAGTTCCTGCAAGCGAGTCTAAGCAACTCCAGTAAAAACACAGCAACTCACACATACACAGGGTTCTGATATTCAGTCAGGTTTTTATTCTGCTATACAGTATCTTAATGCACACTAAGAATAGGAACATATTTTTAGTCAGTTCTACATGTGAAAGACAAAAATGGGATGACAGAACACGAGAGAGAAAGAAGAAAGAAAAGCCTACACCTGATACACCCAAAGTGTATCTGATCTTTTCCTGGGTATTCTTCAATTACTTTTTGTGGTTATGCTCCTCTTGTAACCCCTGCGTTATAGGCCTAAAGCAATATTAGAAAACATTATTTTTCTTGTAATATATAAAATCAAAAAAGAAAGGCCAAGTACCCACACAGTCTTGGCATTTACTGAATCTACTCCTCACCACTTGCTGCAAGACTGCAAATTTACTCAGGTCATAAAACAATCTTCGATTTGAGAAGGATACACGGGATTTCTCACAGCATCACCTTGGAGGACTGAAAACCCACCTGCTTGCTCTCCAACATCAGGTATGATTTTTTCCTTGGTGAACACAAGGTCTAAAGTATCATTTTCTGCAGAACTTAAGGTTCATTTTAGAAATAATAGTTTCCTCCCCAGAACAACTTTCCAAATGTAAAAGGGCCATAAATCTATTAAGTACACACTTCCCAAATCTGCAGGGGGATATCTTGGCCTGTAATTTTCTTCAGTATTGCCAACCAGCAATAAAACGAAACCAATGAAAAACACAAACCAGTCAATTTGCATCTGTCCTTTCAAATACTCTCCAGTACAGTGGAAGAGTCAAAACACAAACCAATTTTCAGTGCTGGGAAAGTTAGGAGGGACAGCAGAGGCAAGCAGCAGAGTTAGGCAGAAGGGGCAGGAGGAGCTCAAAGCAGAGGTCCTTGCCGAGCAGCCCTGCCCACCGCCTCCGCGCACAGGCTCAATGTGCTCTCGGCACGGGCTCTTACCTATTTGTTTTTACCAACCACCACTCGCGCAGCACAACACTTCAGAGAGAAAGACAAACCTGGGAAAAGAACAAGGCGGTTTCGCTAACCTGTCCTGTAAAACATGTATTTGCCGACATGGCCTGTAAAATGCATGTATGTACATAGACTCGAGATAAGTAATGGTACTTCCGTAATTAAAACAACATCTTCCCTAAGTGGCTATATAAACCTTGTTTATTTTGATTGGACTCTCGTCTCAAAAGACAGGTTATATTACAGTTTGCCAAGAAATACGCAGAAATCTCTTCATCACTGTTCTGTGAAACAAACTAATAGCAACTGTAATTTATCCCTTTGACATATATAGCAAAGACAAATTCACTCACTTTCCAATGTAAGATTCAAATATGCTTCCTAATCTCATCCAGTCACTAAATTGCCCATTACCTGTTATGTGTCCTATTCTTAATATACAAACACAAAAAGTGTTACTAAGAAACAATGTTCAGAAGAGGAGGAAAAGGATGGAGTGTACAAAGAAATAAAACAGATACTGATTTTCTCCTCTTCCTCACCCCCAAAAGACATTGTAAGATTCAGACATCAAATACTTATCAGCAAGGATGCAAGCATTTAACACATTTGTTCTATTTTCAGCAAGGCAATGAATAAGAAGTACCAGAGAAGAACCCAAAAATGGGGTCACACAAGGTAGCAGAAGAATAAAAGCCTACAGAAATTAAATGAGCTGTAGCTTTAAGTTATTCCTCAAGTTCTTAAATCTTTCATTCATCGGCCTTGAAACATAATAAAACACCAAAAGCTTAAAGTATTTACATTAGGATCTTTATATGCCCCCAGTTAGCATAGTTATAAGGCAATATATAAACAAACATGAGTTTTAGAAAAAAATGACCTACCGAGAATGTTAATAGTCTTAAACATATTTAACTTTTTTTTTTTTTTTTTAAGATTTTATAACTCATCTACTCCCACAAAAGTCTTAATGTTTTAGGTGATAAAACATACAAAATTGAAGCAGGTCGCTGAGCAAGCTTTGATTATACCGCATGGGACCCATGTCATTTAAGACTGGCTATGTAAAAAAGGCGTGGAAAATGCTTTTGATTTTTTGCAGTACTTACTATGCTACTGTAAAACTAATTCTTACTTAAGTTTTGCTGAAACTAAATCTAACATAAATCTTAGGGTTTTTTTTAAAAAAAAAAAAAAAGCTGATGGTAGCAATAGGAGTCTAATCTTGAGCTACTGAAACATCGGGTATTTCTTGAAAGGTCTATTGTTCCAAGAAGAAAGCCACCTGACTCTCCCAGGGTCACCAAAGCGAAAGGTACTGACCTGTCTCATTCTGAAATTCTCTTCAATTGACTTAGAGGGCTGATTCTGCCTATGCTGCTATCGAGTAAAGGTAAGTCACACAGGCCCAACAACGTGGCCCCCAAATGAAATCGTAGCTCCGCTGAAGTCACAGGAAATTTCCCACTGATTTCAGGCAGGTTTCACCTTCTTATCTTCAACCCTATTTTCAGCTGTGGGAAACACACTCCCTATTTTTAAAAAAGCAAACTCTATTGCTTGAGTAAGTTGAAATTTACAGACAATTGATAGTATCTTCTGAGAAACTTATACCAAGGCTTCAAAAAAAAATGTTGAGTTGCCCCCCAGGGACATTACAGAAATTATGGTTACAAAAATCTTAACGTGCATGCGCATGATGGGTCTGGATGTCATGTCAGTAGTTTGGCGTGCCAGTTATTCTTTGATGAATATTATTAACAGAAAACTACTATGACTATAATATTAGGAGTAACAGTTAATTATTCCTTACCTACACTTTAAAACCCGTCCTGGCACAGCCATTATATGGCAGCTGCTGAACAGAGTAATGCAGCAGCCTTTTCTTAAAGCAAGATGCTTATTTTACTTCAAATGTAAATAAACTCATGTCTCCTGCTGCCATGTAAAATGAGCTGTTCCTAAGTAAATTACTTTGTATCTTCCTAGTGAAGCAGCAAACAGCCCTCTGTTCTCCACTTCTGATCACCAAAATCTATTTCCTACCTAACTCCAGTGTAGACTGACAGCTAATACTGCTAGCAAACCAAGTTCTCAACAACAAAATAACTGCTTGTTTCCGTAACAGCAACCTTTTTCGGAACACCAACACATAGGGTTTGCGTGTTTTTCTCTCTCATGCCCCCACTTCCAAGCAGAATAACAAATGTGATTACGGTTATTAAATATTCCAACTGAAGTACAATCATTTAGCAGTAATGAAAATATATTTTATTTGGCATAGTACATTGATGATTCTTACACACTTTCTATACAAATGTAGACTGCCATTTACTCCAGGATGGACGTAAAGATTAGCATTTACTGAACATCACTACATAGTAAATGAACAGATGAAAATGTCGACCCTATCTCATTTCCAAGCTTTCTCTCACTAGCTGAAGGATCAGTTCTTTTTCCTTTTCAACCTACATTTTTTCCACACAGTTTCAAAGAAATGTTAGAAGCTACTGAAATGTTTCTATTTACCATAATAATGCAATTCCGCTACTTTAGGGATTTTCTTCAGTAAACAATCTCAGATGACCAGCATTAAGATGAAGAGCTAAGCTACCATAAAGACCCCAAACGTATGTCAAATTTGATTCCGTGATTATCTGTAATCTGTGCTCACCTCTCTCTATAGAGTGAATTACACTCAATAGAAGGGATAATTCTAAAGGAGACAATACAACATAAAGCCTTCTCCCGCCATGATCTAAAGTAGCAGCCTTTTTTCAATTTAGTCAATGAGGCTTAGTATACCCAAAAGAAAGAACCACGCTAAACATTTTCCTACAGTCTGCATGAGCACAGTATTTAGCATTTTCCTAAATCTGAAATTTAAAAATCCTGTTTCTTTGCATGACAAATAGCAACAACTTTTCTTTGCAATTGTTAACACTTGACCATCAAAAGATCCATTCTTAAAGATGACCTTACAAGGAAGACAAATAGCTGTGACTTCTCATCTCTTTTTCTGATACATAAAAGGAAGGATTCAAACTTTATGCTCTCCAGGAAGTATTTCTTCTACTTATTTTATTGATTGGGTTTTTTTGCTGGAAGTTTGTAGCAGTTCAACAGGATGGCAGATAAATCATTCAAACAAAATTTTATACTGAGGGATTATTTTCATTCAAAGTATTTACATGTTTTTAATAGAAAAGGAAGTTGGGAAAAGATTCGGCTTTTAAGAGTTCCAACCTTTCTGCTTTCCAGGAATTACTAAGAAGGGCCACAATCTACTAGTCAGAGCTCCAGCTAAATGCCCAGTAAAAAAAGCAAAACAAAATAAACAAAACTCCAAAGTAGAATACACCCCCCTCACCACCACCACCCCCCACCCCACCACCACCCCCCAAAAAAAGACAAATTAAAAAAAACCACTGGAAAAACATACTTCTGAAGCACACACTGATCAAAGCTTCACACTGCCTTTTTATATGTGTATATGAAATGCGTCTATCAATCTTTAAGAAAAAGCAACACATCTCAGTGTTTTGTCCTCTGCTGGTTGTTTCTGAGATTCAATCATATTGATTCATTCTCTGTTCTTGCAAAACAAATAGGCTGAGAAATTAAAACCCTGCTTATTTTCTGTGTCTGCTCCCTTAACCAATACTAATGTCAACTGTGCTAAAAGATGCTTAGGAGCACAAAAAACTGCTATCTATTCAATATTCTCTAGCTGGTGAGGACAATTATACACACAGAAGACAACAAACGTATCACTTGACTAGTATTCGCTGTATGCACGCACTACATTTCAAGCTAACAATTCAGAGCAAAACATTACAGAAAGCTTCACTTTCTTGGCATACTTCAATCTTCTAGAATTAAAATTATCTCATAAAGTAAAACACACACAACCAGCCACCCAGTAGTAAACACATTTGTGTTTGCTAGCTTTAAAACTCTACCTGCCAAGCCAACAGCCAATTGATTTCCTTGGCGTAAATTCGACATTTCCAATCTGGGACATTACCCAATATGAGCACTGTAAACCCTTTCCTAAATGAGGTAATCGCATTGGTGCTGCTATAGTTCTGGTTGACTTGCAGTTTCCATTACAATAAATCCTTGCTGCACATTCCCAGAGGTTTTACAACTTCTCTGCCCCTTTAAAAAAAAGTTACTCCAAGTTGAAATCTGCTATAATACTTAAAAAAAAGCAAGCAGCACATTTTCCTTAATCCTCAAAATATTCTGTACATAAAAAAGGAAAACAAAAGAAAAAATGTTTCTCTGAATATTTACAGTTCCACTCTTACAACTATGAAGACACTGACAATGTTTACTTTCAAATTCTGCAAATCAAGAATATTAAAAAATGTTAAACGGACAAATGATTAGCACCCTTTCATTTTATAATATTTCTACAGCAAAAAAAAACGGAGAAAGAATAGACAGAGGCTCAAGCCTTGTAACTGACTTACTGCAAGCAGGCTCAAGGCACTAAGACAACTGCATGATCAGTACTGAAACAAAAAAGTACTGAAATACTCCATTTTAAGTAGCTATCAGGAATGGCTATTGTACATATCCACACAACTATCTTTCATAAAGAATTTACTATGCATTATAGCAACACGATCCTGTTTACACAATAAGTTGTTGTTCCAGTCCATCAAGTACACAAGGAATTTTAATGCATCCTAAAAAAATCAATTAGGCAATGATCATCTGATTAAACAGGCACATCACACCATTCAATTCTTTCAAACATATTCATAAATCCAAGCCTTCAGACTGTGCTGAAAACTTCCAAAACCTACAGATAGGTATTTCAAGGAGCTGTTTTTTACGCTTAACAAAATTCAGCACAAAATAAAGTATTACATGCTATTAACATGAAAAAGCAACATCATCAAACAATGGCAGAAAAACACCCTTATTTTAATAGATACTCTGAGGTATGTTTAGTTTTAGCAAAAATGTTTTTACAAAGTAGCAGAAGGCTTTCCTACAGCACACAGCACTAAAGCACAGAAACACTTTGACAAGGCAATCGAACAAAAGCCAGAATCTGATTACAGCATCATCGCTTGATTGAGGTCCAAAAGGGGTGAGGAGAGAAAAAAGTTAAACTAAAAGGAAATTATTGTCTTTATAATCAGATCTTATTACTCACACTATAGTGAAATGTATTGCAAAATCAAACCTGAGTTTGCAGGTGCTAAGTACCCTGCATATTAGGCTTTGCAATTTTGACATCACCTCTTTGTAATTCCAAGAAATTTCTAAGAGATCAGCAAGTGAAAGTTAAACCTGAAAGTATGTTTTTCTGCTTTCTGTTTTTACATACATACTGTGATCTCCCTGAAGTCCTGGGTGAGTAGTGCTAATAATCCTAAAATTACATTCATCACATGCAAACTAGAAGAGAGAGTACATGAGATGATGAGATAGCAGTATTAAGATTTACATGCAAGACCAGCATTTTAAAACCTTGGGATGCAAACACTGGCCTTGTTGCAACTTGTGTTTCAATCATGTTGAAAACTGACAACATAAGCACAGGTCAGCTTGCTTCCAGCTTTCCTTTGCCTCCTTCACCTCTCCTCCCCACTGAAAGAGGACGGGAAAAGAGATGAAAACTCATAAGGTTCCTAACAACATAAAAGTTTCTTTGTAAGTAATTAATTCACCATACATATTTATGCCTACTGACAAAAGAGACATATACTGTTAAGTTTGCAATCCTATAAATTAAGTATATGACTCTTAGTTACATATTCCTTTTTTTATACTTCGCCTTTTATACAGGTGCAGAATAATTGGATTTTTAATTTCCTAATCCATTAAGACAATTTTACCCAAATCAGTCAACTCACACAGTTAACTGGACATGCCCTTAAAATTTGACAAAATGCTGCAGCATTCTTCAAATTGCTTAGCATTTTCTCACGACAAGCTATCACCCATCTTCACGTAATAAATCTGGATCCCTGTTGTCAAGCCTTGGAGAAGAAAGATAAAACCTCAGGTTACCATTAGCTTCATCACAGTTTTACCTCTCTTTACTACACACTTACGTATATATCTCAACCCCTTTATCTGTAGTTATATTAGTGAGTAATGCAGAAAGGTTGTCTGCATTTCAGATTTTGCCCCTTATATATGGCTTACTGTTTTGTCCTGGGGTTCATCATTCATAACTCATGAGAGACAAGTTTGTTCCAAGATCAAATGCTTAGCAGACCTGGTTTCTCTCTTCACAGTATCCTTTGCAGCCACGTCACAGAACATACCCCATACTTTCCGTACTCTCTTCAACATCCTGTGATTTCCACACAGTGTTAAGAAAATTTGGGGGTTCATTCGCACCTTCCTGTTTGGTATCAAGCATGCCCAGACCCAACAGCAGCTGTAAGAGAATGTCTGCAGCATTGTGTAGATATCACTTTTTCAACAGGCTAGCAGGTTATGCTTGACACCCGTGCTGCAGATACGTAGAATGACAGCACCTGACAATATTTCATCTTTTTCATCCTCTTTAATCTTTCACTGCTTATGCCAGAGGCCTCCCTTCCCACGAGCTCTCTCCTCCACCTCTGGGCTGCAGGCTGGAACACACTATTCTCTGCTGCAACACGACATAGACCAGGTACCTACATCTAGGCAATTATCTTCATTTCTACCACTTTCATTAATTTTAGCTGGATCTTTAGGGTGTTGTTTTTCATCTTTATTTCTTCATTTGCAGCATCCTGCAGCAGAGCCTGCAAGTTAAAATCTGTCAAGTCCCATAGTTCTAACCTCAAGCCACAACACTCGCTGACAAAGAGCCAGACTTAACATCTCAAGGTCTTCTTCAAAATTCAAAAAAAATCTTCACAGCTTAACAAAAAGCCTGCTCGTTTCATCCAAGGAAACAGAACTGACACCCTCAGCTATCTTTGGGCAACAGCAGACTATAACTTAAAATAAGAACAACCATCGATGTTTCCCACCCTTCCTACAGTGTGGCACTTCCATCCTCAGAATCCATCTACCCAATGCTCTCTGCACAGTACTTAAATCTGAACACTGTATGTGTTTAAGGCCCAGTATTTTTTAACTCATCAAGTTTTCGGAAGTGCCTTGCACTTCTGATAAATTCAATGTGACACTGTAAAGGACTACAATTTTCAGAAAGTGCTGAGATTCGTCTTCTGAAACTTCTGGCAGTATTATTTATTTTATATATATTATATCTAGAAGTACATACATGCTACACAGCCAATTTTAACAAGCATAGCTTGGCTCTCCTTATTTAATATTCATGTCACAGGAGTAAAAATCCAGCCAGGAATCAAACTGTGGCATCCTGTGCCAAAGACAACTTACCACTCAGCTGGTAAGTTGGCAATTCAATTTACAAACCTGCATTCCTGCATTTTAATCCTTTGTAGAAAGGTGGTAATATATGAGCAATATGAAAAGAACTGGATTCAGATCATTAGAGGTTCACAAACCAAACACATGAAGCTTTGGAGGCTGTCCAAAACAAAATCATGCCTAGGTGGTGATGTCCGTTCAATAAAAATTCAATGTCATAATTATCCTCTCACTTTTTCCCCAAAGAGCATTAGCGCTCAGAACTGTGCTGCTGCTCAGCCAATTATATTAATGCTGGGAGAAGACGGATAGGGCCGGCAGCCAATCACTGTGCCAGGTCACTGCCTGCTGATGGGTAATTTACAATTATCAAGCAATTAGCAAATGAAGTGAAAATTCAACACTCGTCTCCACATAACGCAGAATAACTCATTTTAAAATTAAAAATATGTTTTCATAACTTTATTTTGGCTACAGTCACACAGAGAAGAATAAATCCTGCTTTTTTCAGTTTCTCCTCCTTTTACGACTGACAAAATGCTTTGCTGTCTGAAGCTAGCAACCAAATATATTGCTTGACATTTCCAAACTAAACAGTCTCTTCCTTAAAAGTAACTATCTATCTAGCAACAGAAAAAGAATAAAAATGAAGACTGCTGATAGTGGTACTATTCACCCAAGTACTATATTTGAAACTGTTATTTAATTAACTGCCTGATTAACATCCTGTCCTGGTGGATGGGTGATACCAAGAATTAGCCAGGCATCTATCTACCAGGGAGTCCAAAATTTGCTTTTCTTCTCTATAGTTAACAGTAAATGACATAAAAAAAGCTAATCTGACACTAGTCAGTTGTGCAAAACAAATGTTCTTTCCCATTAATGATCAAGTTATTACTCTGTTGTGCTCACAACAAAGTATAGAGCTCTCATTGCTTACACTCACATCCCTAATTTAAAAAAATAGTAAAATGTAACTTCTTGATAACCTTGGTTTATCATCCCCTCTAGAAAACCACTGCATCTTTCTTTGTATATGTAATGAACATTAGAAATGACCCTCTTTAAAAGGGTAGGAAAAAGGCAGAATAGGTCACCATCAACAGTGAAATCCAAGTAGATAAAAGGCTATTCTTACATTTCTATGTCCTCAAAAAAAACCAAATCCTGACTTTAAAGAGTTGGGGGAAAAAGTAGGAAAAGCTACAGGCTCCTACCAAAAGGAGGAGAGAAAAAACAACACACACAACAAAAAACAGCTGATGTAAATATGTAACACACTTGTGTGCACTGGACAACACTAGTCTTGCTGCACTGATGTTAGCTCTAGGTTTTCATCTTACATTTACAGGCATCTAAGCAGAGAGAAAGTGAAACAGAAAAAAAAAAATCCACAACCAAAAAACATAAAAAGGCTAAATTACAGCAAATGGAAAACAAAGAAAACTGATGGCATTTGACATACTTCTCTGTCCAAAAAGATATCAGCAACAAACTAAACTCTTTTCTGACTGTATGGGGTTTCAGAAAACATCCAGGCTGTCAACAGAATACATTTACTTTTAAAACAGTCCTTCGCCCTCCTTCTGCATGAGAAATACTTATTTCTGAATTTTTTTTCTTTGCATCCTCCGTATGAGGCTTTGGGCAACGTGGTCTAGTGGAGGGTGTCCCTGCCCACAGCAGGGGGGTTGGAACTGGATGATCTTTAAGGTCCCTTCCAACCCAAACCATTCTGTGATTCTCTGATTACCACAGTATCAGAAAGGAAGAGAAGGAGAGGAGGGAAACCAAAGCAACACAGAAAAATCCTGCACAAACCTGTTGCTGTGGATACTGCATTCCTCCCATGGCTGCCGGGGCTCGGCCCTGCATTCCCACAGGATAGCGCTGGGGGCCGGGAGGGCCGTAGGACTGCCCAGGGTAGGGGCTGCTCTGCTGCGCCTGAGAGTGAGGGTTATTGCCCATGCCGTACAACTGAGGTCTCTTCATCACCATTGGATCCATCGGACTGCCCTGTTGTTAAACACAAGCAAAGAAACACTTTAAGATACGGAAAGAAAAAGGTCCCGATAGTCACGCTTATGCGCACGGCCAAACTATACAGGCGTTTTCTCGATGCTTTATACATCAAATATTGACATAGAAACAGGCGAAGTACCATACTCTGGTTCTCGTATTTAATTGATTGAGGTTTTCAATGGCGAGTTCAGGACTTCCATTGCATTTAAAAGAAAAATAATAATTTTGCACTCAAACTTAATGTTGTCTCTTGCCTACAGAAAAAGCAGGTATGGTAACTGCACAATAAATTTCAGCTTAAGAAATAATTAAATATACTGTTGTAAATTGATTAGCATTGCTGACTTTAGTGTGTGAACATGAAGAAAATTGTGTCTATCAAGCGAGACACAGGTAGTGGGCAAGCCATTTAACCTTGAGAAAATGGCTGTTTTCTTACTTTGGAAAAAGGGAAAGCGGAAAGAAAAGAAAGTTTCCAAGAAGTGCAACGCATACAGAACGCTGTATTTCAGCGCTTTCATATTGCTATCGTGTGCATTAATAAGTTTCCAGATCATAAGGCAAGTCATAACCCACATTTTACATGAAAGTTTATTTGCCTCCTTAATAGACCTCAGAAAATACAAACTGCAATCACTGATGGAGGGGGAGGGGATGCAAGGCAGGGAAGTTTTATTTTTAGACTTTTGGCAGCACTTACCAAGCACCGTAACAGTTTCAGGACGGGTGTCAACCATTGTGTGGTATTACTCTCATGTTTTATTACTGAGGGCTAACTGAACCAGAAAAAATATCATACTTTGTCAAGCGCAGCACTGTATTGTTAATATGACATCCATTTTTTAATTCCTTAGTGCCGGTTATACGCACGGAAGAAAGCGGGGTGGGGGGGAAGCTTTTAAAAAGCCTATCGCAATCTCATCTTCGTGAAAGAGACATATCCCTTCCTCCCCCAGGGAAAAAGACCTATTAATTCAGCCAGCCAGCCCACCCTCCCGCCAGGAGCAGGATTCCTTCCCATGGCACATTTTGTACATGTTTTCCTACAGCACCCTGTTGATCAGTTTCATTTTAAAGCCTCCTACGTAACACGGTTTCTACAAGTCCTTTTTGGCTATTACATTCTGATGTAATAGTTATGACAATAAATTACACATACCTCTCATTTCTTCTCATTATTGCTGTTTGTACTACTAACGCTATGGCTTTTTGTCCCTATACACACAAGGTGCCTGCTCTCCAAAGAAGTCACTGCTTAATGAACTGTAATATGTTGTTATTATTTCTCTCCTGCAAGTAAATAACTCAAGCCTTCTCACTGTTTTCACTGGCTCTCCCCACCCTTACCAATACCGATTTGCCAACGACGTCACTAAAGCTAAATAAAGTATTCCAAATGTGGACACCCTACACCTGCGGAGGTGGAAACTATAACCTCCTCCTCCTCACACGACACCTCCATTCACTTCAGAAGACGACTGCCCTTTTCTGCAACCATAGCGAATTGCATATTCGCTTCTAATTTTCGGTGAGTATTACTCAGCAAATTTCCCTTTATTATTTCGCTGCTTTGTGGCCAGATCAGAAGTTTCTATTTTTCACCACTAAATGTCCCTGGGTAATTTACTATTTATATTTCATACTTTTCAAAATCAATGGTTCCCCAACCACTTCAGGCCACCTGACCCATAACAACACACTTGTATTTTTATTTTTTTTAGGCCATCATGCCCTCTCACCACACTTCTAACACAAACACAAAGGTTCAAGCAGATGAACTAGAGATTCCTTCTTACAGGGTCCCAGGGGACAACTTAAATTTCCTCCTATAGACTAAGATACTTTATCTATGTTTACTTCTGTGTTTTAATGTTCATTCTGTGCATCACCTGTCATATTCATCTTCCCAAACATAAATCCTTGTTCAAAGCAAGCCTTGCGTTTCCTTCACGACGTTCTCAGGAAGCCCAACAGTACTGTTCCTTGCCACCATCTTCTGTTTCAGGGTATTATTTCCAGGTCTCAGCTCCAATAAGAACATTTACTCAAATTCAATTTTAATTAATTTTGAATGTAATATTTTCTGTTCCACATCCAATACTTAAACATAATTATAAACAATGCAGATAGCTACACAGCTAAAACAGTCTGACACTTTCCATTATTAAGACTATTTTCAGGTGCGTATAAACTTTGCCAAACTTCAAGCATTTAGGCTGAAATTTTCCAGGCCATACGTATGCCTGAGGCTGAAATTCTCTGGAAAGTTCAGCAGAAACAGCTCAGCTATGTCTTAGAATGAGGTCACAGAAAAATACATCGTTTATGTTCTTACATAAAACACTTAAAAATACCTCTTTGAATACCGTGCTTTGGGGCAGAGAATTTTAATTTGCCAGGGTGACACTGGACGTTCGGGAAAGGCAAGGTGTGCGCCCCTGTCAAGGGAGAGCACCTGAATGTCACCAGACCGTGAGAAGCACGGGAAGAAGAAATGAGAGTGCGCGAGCAGCGCAGCGAGACTTCATCAGAGGAGTTACAAGGTGTACAGAGGCGGCCTCGAATTTGCCACAGAAAGAAAAAGGGACAATGGGTTAAAAAAAGCAGCGGAGACAGAAGTGGGGCAGGAAGAGTTGAAGGGAAGAGGAGGAAACAAGGTCAGGAGGTGACATGATACAGACCAAAGAGCCTCTGTCCTCTGGACTAGCGGCCTCCAAGCAGCGGAGGTTTTTGTGTGCGTGTTAGAGTGAGACACACTGCCACTTTGTCCTTCCTTCCCTTCTCCTCACCAGCCAGTCTTCTCTTCACTTCTTGTCCTCCCCAGGAGATCTGCTACTCTTTCCCTCAGGTGACATCCCTCCACTTCAGGAAGGTGGAGGGATAAAGAGCCTGAGATACTGCTGTACCTCCAGCCTGCAGGCGATCCACGCAAGGCTGGAACCAAGGGGGCTGTGGTCACGGGGATGGGTAACAAGGGACCTGGGTGTACTCAGAACTTACTGCAGACCCTACAAGTCAGGCATCAGGATCAAGGACTGGAGACACTGAGTATGAGAGGGCTAGACTGGGAGAGCAGTAAATACCCCTGGGCAAATCACTGGGACGACTCAGCGAGACCCACCCCAGCTGTCAGTGCTGCCTGTTCCCTCTTCCCTTCATGGTCTCTGGGAAAGAACAAACAGTGCAAAAGAATCCTCTGATCATCTGTAGGACCGGAGAAGACAGACCCAGTGAGGAAGCACATCTCATCCCATGCACTGGCCACCCTATGGAGAGTGGCAACTCACCACTGCTATTCCTGACTACCTTCAGGTTAGATCCCAATCATCTGTGCAGTGCAACTAAAGGTGAAGACATCTACCAGTGACTCAGTGGATGTCAACATATTTCTGCAAGGCAAAACAAACCCAAATAGCTAGCTCTTCCCCAGGTTTAAGAAATATTACCATGGCAGTAGTTAAGAGCTATTGGAATTAAGTTTGCCCTTGCAACATTAAATATGTCTCCTTCAGAGATATAACTGCACCAGTCTTTAAATACACCATCACACTTTGCCCTCGCAGGCAGCGGATGGGCCTGCTCTAGGGATCAGTCGACAGCAGTGCGGTGAATGGGCTTTTGCGTGATACGGGACCGAATGCTTCACTTATCATATGGGTAGTGAATGAAGCAGAAGACGGTCTTACCATTAAGGGAGCTGTTTGCTGCTCAGGCAGAAATGGAGTCTACCCCTGCATCTGCCACAGTTTTTCACTAGAAAAAAAAAAAATTCAAAATTCACCGATTTAATGCATCCCTTATTTCCTGACTTGAAATCATGGGATTTAAATTGCACAGAGTGCTGTGTACCTACAACTGCAACTATTTTGAATTTGATGAGATGTATTTTGAAGGTGTTTTCAGAAGCTCTATGTTCCAGAAAACTTAACCTACAGCCATCATAAACAGGCCACTCAAACTTCGTATAGCAATGCCTCAGTTTCCCAACTGTACAAATGAAAAAAATCATCATCTCCTCACCAGAGAGGTGATTTTAGAATTTAATATGGCCATGATCAATACCAAAAGAAACTCTCTAACAAAAGAATAAATTTTGTCTTCAGAACAGCATATGCAGAGAAAGACCTGGAGCCATACATTTAACAGAAAGAAAAAACAGCTGCTCACCCCATACTATGTGTCCCGTACAGTGAAGGTAAAAATTTAATTATAACTTTTTCCAACTTTAACAGATGCACAGTTTTCAGCTTTAGTGTTCTTTTAAACTTAAAGTTTCATTTTTATAGCAAAAGTTTCTTTCATCCACAATGTTTTGAAAAGTTATTTAGAAGGAGTTGTTTAGTTGAGAAATACATATCATAATCTTACCTGAAGGTTCCTTTAACATTTATTAAGTTCAAATATTTTCTTTAACATGAGTTCCAACAGTTTTCAAAGACAAGTTTTGGGTGACAGGATGATTATGACAAGTATCAACCTCTGTGTTGTATCGATCAACAACCAACCCCTCCTCACCTGCTCCCTAACACTTACCAAACATGAAACAATTGCTGTAACTGCATCACATTCTTCTAAAACCCAGTGAGCATGTATGACCATGAATGATGGCATCTTCCATGCCTTTACTTAATTCTATTACATGCTGTACTACAAAGTTTTAATTACTTTTTTAGTTTTATTTTAGTTTCATTGCAGTCATCAATATCCATTTATTTCCTTTATCTTCCTTTATAGAAAGGTTCAATTTCTCCCTAGTGCTATTTTACTCCCAATATACACATTACATTTTTTACCAATTTAGCTAGTGTTTGCTCATGCTATTTTTACTGCCATATTCTGCCAGGCAAGCCTGAATGGATTCGGCCTTTTGCTTCTGATTCTGCACCTCCTCTTCAACTTGCTGCATTTCATTTAAACTCTGCATAGATCTGCAGTTCCTCAAAATACCTCAGTCCTGTTCTTTGCTTCAGTCCACAGTAATATTATAATTTATAACACCTTTATTATAATGCCTATCTTGTGTCAGTATCAGATTCATTTGCACTTGTACTATCACACTTTGTAAGAACAGAGCATTTCATAAGTCCTTGCCTATTATGTGCCTTGTGAGCACATTAAAACACCCAACAGAAAGTTTGCTAATGATTTCAACAGGGCCAAGGTTTCATTCCCAGTCTTTAGACTGACAGTCCAACCATTAAGGTGGGATGCAGAAAAGCCTACACTGCTTACAAATAGTATCTAACAACCTTTTTCTGTTACCTGCTCTTTTTTTAATGTTTGGTATAGAAGAATGCATAAACTCAGCATCCCTGCTATAAGCAGAAGTGGAAAAATTAATATTCTGCTCTCACTTGTAAACTCAGTATCACCACCACTTCTGTTCTCCTCTTAGCCAAAACCAATCAAATAAATCACCTCAACCTGAAGTACCTGGAGATTCAATTTTACCTTTTCTAAAGTGAGAGAAAAGAAACACTACCATTTCCCCTCATCATTTAACCAGTGTCTTCCCAGAGAGCTCGTCTCCAGTCAGATCTGAGACAGGGTGCACACTAGAGTAACTTGAGCAGCAGCATGACCAAGATGTAACAGCTCTTCCTTTTGGGACATAAGTGATGTTTCATATGATTATATATATATACACTATTAAGTTATCAATGTATGTTTCACTTCTAACACCAAAATCTTTATTTGAAAGGCATTTATGAATACAAACAACACTGGTGACAGTCCCCAAATGTAACTTAGTCCTTTAAAGATGCCACAAAGAACCCCACCACTAAAGTCTCGAGGCAGGGAGGAGCAGGAGACACTTTATAAAGGTCACAGTAGGATTCAGATGCGATGATAGAGCTCTTATACAAGGCAGACAGAGCAATTCACTACAAGACAAGAGTATTCACAAGATATTAACCACTCTTCAAGTGAAAGCGTGCTTTTTTGTTTGTTTAAACAAAAAAAATTGAAAGAAGCATTGGTTTGGCTGGCAACAGCAAATGCTGCAATTTAAAGGGACTATAAGCCACAACGCAACTCAACAGCTAACGCTACGTCATTTGCGCCTATAACAAAACAACATGAACTCAACACTCTCAAGTAGGCTTGCCCTCAAACTCCTAGAGCTACTGAATACAATAACTCTTTGTTTATTCATTGATCTGCAGCCAAAGCTTCTTTCTCCATATTAAAAAAAAAAAAAGCCTCTTTATTAATACCAAAGCCTTGAAACCTCATAATAAGGACAGCTGACAATCACCTACTGACATTCCAAGAAAGATGGGCACAGAGCTCTCAACTCTAGGTCAGGCACCACGTTACAAATTTATCACTAGAGATAATCACAAGTATTCACTATAATACAATGACACAGCTGGCAAGAGGACGCAACTGAGGAAAAGATAATCCATTCCTAGATAATGCCATCATTTGTATGAACATGTACAAGGACTCCTCAGCCAATGTTTTTACACGACAAAAGCGTGAGTATCAAAACACAACTCTCGTTACATGTCTTAAATATCATTTAAGAAAGATGCAAACAACTATTAAAAAATTAATGTACAGCATTAAATTCTGACATCAATATTAAGATCTGAGAGGTGACTAGCAAACATGCTTCCTTTTTTTTTTTTTCAATAGGAAGTCTACTGTCTATACTTTACTAAACTTTAAATTAAAAAAGTCGGTGGCACAAGCACAACAAGGAATAAGCAAAACCAAAAGAGCCAAGTTCAACATAAGCCTATGACGAAGGAAAATCCAGTAAATGAAGCACCACATTCTAGCAGAGATTTAACAAAAATCGCAATTTTCCTTGTCTTAAAGGCTCTGCATACTGTCTGATTTCAGCTGCAGGGAGACATCAGAAAGATAACTTCCTACTCAAAACAGGAAGTTAATTATTAAAAAGGGGAAAGAGAGAAAATCAAAGCTATGCCCTACCAAAAATCAACTATCACTCCACTAGAACATTTACAAATAATTCTACAAGCAAGTGTCTCTGCAGGGTGAGGGAGAAGGATGCCTATTTTCCAGTTTTCTTCTGGGTCCTCTTTAACACAACCTGAAAACTGAAAGGTCAGTGAGTCAGCCATTCTCTAGTTATTATTTTGTAGATAGATAAACCTAAATGGCTACTGAAAGAACAAATCACTACAAACATAGCAAAGAAGCCTGATTTTAATGAAGTGTATACAACTAACCTCTTCAAGTTACCACTATGAGTGCACGCAAAGGTTAAGACAACATCAAAAAGCAGTTATACACATTTATCACACCTGATGGCCAAAACAATCCCATGTGTCTGACAAGTTCACATGGCTATACTGCTCAGAACTGCTGCCCTTCAAGTTGCCTTTGCCACTGCCAACTACTGACATACAGGTAATAAATACCCTGATTGCTCTGAAGTCAGCTGAAGGTGTCTCATCTGTTCCCATCACACCTGAACACTCAGCCTTCTTCTGTAACCCACTTTCCTAATTCCAAACTTCTTCCAGGAGTACTTGAGAATTATCTTCCTGTCGTTCTATTTGTTTTCTCCAACTTGGATGCTCCATACAGAGGAGACCGCCTCTTTTAGGCATGCAGAAGCTGCTCTACTCTCCTAGTGAAAGTGCTCTCCAGCAAGTTAGCAGTAATTTCCAGTGCAGCAGAAATTAGGGGTTCTTACAGATGTCTTCTAGCAAATCTATCTGCAACCATACATGTCATTGCTTCCAGCTGCTTTTCCTACTTGCTGCCAGATCGTGACCATGCTTTAGCTACTTCTGAACTTAAAGCTGTCCATGTAGGGTGGTTTTGCACCAACACAACTGCTTCGGCACTGCAGCGTGCGAGACATGGACACAGTTCTCAGTCCACCATTTCTGCTACCAAAATAGTAACCCGCGGCAGAAGAGCAAGGCAGATAGCAAGGGAAAATAGTATCTTAAGTTCTCAGGCTAGATTCACCAGAGGATGTCTCACAGCCCTAAGGCCTCCTCAGCAGCCAACACTACAGCTCAACAAGGAAGAGAAAATCCATTCATAAACCCAGAAAACTGTAAGTTAAAAAAAGAAAAGCCCCACCCAGAATACCAGTTACTTCTATTTTGTCTGGCAATGAGGTTCTCAGCTTCCTAGACAAGTAAACACCTTCACTCACTGTGCATGGTTGCCATCTGGAACTCAAAAAAAAAAAAATCCCGTACCTACTTTGTACAGCTCTTACACAAACACAGGGTTAGACGGACAGAAAAGGATGTACTAAAAATAGTGTCCGTCAGGCAGAGAGCAGCCTCGAATGGAACGAGGGGAGCTCTGCAGGAAGGCTCCCTGCAGACAAGTACTGGAGTAGGAAGGGAAAATGCAGAAAGTCCTGAAAACTAGTAAATGACAGAAGGGGGTGGGGGAAATAAGTGAAAGAAATCCCACATCTACTTCAGATTTTAAAGAAAAATCTTCCTAAACCTAATAAATATTCAAGAAGATCTGAATACACTTTCTCAGTTACTTGGCTTTATTAGCAAAAATAAAATTAAAGGTTAGATGTATTTAATTGCTGGAGAGGGCATTAGCTAAGGAAGTGACATTATGGACACTGGGGAGAACAGTGTACCCACAAAAAGGTATAACCAATCATATCTAGGTCATAAGCCAGAAGTACATACAGTTAGCCGCAGATTTTTTCCACTCTGAGCGTTATATATAGTTCTATATTAACACACACACAAAAAAAGTATGCTGGTCATATATCCTCAGCATTTATGGCAAATTATTAATCAAGTCCCACCTGAAACAATTTGTTAAATTGATTTTAATCACTGGGCCTCTCATGTGAAGCTTTGTATAATCAGCATTTCATTTACAAAATTAATTGCCTGATTGATTCTCAAGAGGCAGTAGCTGTCATTACACTGCTGTCATAACTTTTGAGTAGGGGTGTCACAACACTGAATTCTGACAGTATGAAGAGCACTGCTATTTAAAAATTGAGGGCGGGGAGGTAGGGGGGGAAACAAATACAGTGATTTCACAGAATTGCTCTTTAGCCCGATAGAATGTTAAAACCATTTCCCAGCCGTTTCAGCCAGCCTCCCTGTTTTCCATTCATTGAATAATGCGCTACTCAGCTATTCAGTCTCTTTTCTTAGAGGCAGGTTCATTTAATTCAATTTTATCATAGTTGCGGTTGCATAAAATGAGTTTGTTGTTGAATATACAAAAGATTTAATCACAGGCCGCTCTTAAGGTTCTTTCTAGAGCAGAGTTTGACTTTCAAACGTGTAGAACTTTTTTTCCACATCCACAACCTTCTGGAAAGCTATTTTCAACTAGATTTTTTTTGTTTTTAAACAGAGCAAAGCAAACCATAACTTTACAGAACTTATCTAGGAGCTCCTTTAGAAAGCTTTTTTCTCCCCCAGTATTTTAAGCAGTGTCTAAGCCTCAAAGACCTGCTAGAGCAAAGCTCCTATACTTGCTGTAGCTACCTCTATACCCCATCGCTACTACATTCTTGGAAAAGACCAGTGCTCCAGCGAGGCGGCGCAGGCCAGCGGTTAGGGCACTGAGTCATAAGACAGGGCTTCTATTCCTGGCTCAGCAGCTGACCTGCTATGCAAACACCAGCACCACACTTCACCTTTCTGTGACTGAGTTTTCACCCTCATAATAACAAGTATTATATGCACTCTTAACAAGGAACAAGACATGAAGACTTTGGGGAGACTGATGTCAGTTATTATCAAGAAGAAACAGGACTAGCAGTCAAGAAATGGGGAGGCTAAGGGAGAAAAAAAAAAAACAACCCTCTAGAAGGTTTTAAAAAGGAGAAATTGCATCGTAGGCTGTAACAAGGTACTCTGAACTTTCAGAAACCTACCTTCAAAAGGAAAAAGGTGTCTGGAAACATCTTTTTTTTTAAAAAAAAAAACAAACCCACAAAACCAAAAACCAACACCTTAAGTTTCTGCTAGATCACTTGGAACAGTAATAATGCCTTTGAGAAAATGACCTATTTCTAAGGTAAGTCCAAAAATAAGCCCCTCAACTTCTCAAATGCAACCTTATGCACTAGATTTCATCAAGTACTCCTGAATGAAACATATTTAAAATTTCTAGGCCATGCTCTGAGATAACACTATTACAAAAAAAAGCAAATGACAACTCTTCAAAAACTGAATTATACCTACCACTGGCAATTGTAATGGACCGCACCAGAATGCAATTGCAAAATAAACCAGAGTCCAGATAGCACTAGAATCTAGCAGATACTCTAGAAAACACAGCCCCTCTTCCCTTCCCACCCCCCAGCTCTTACTCTCATCCCCGACTGCTGCCAAATATTATCTTGCACTCCTTTCTGCAAAGCGCCCTGCCACTCTCTTCCACACACACAGCATAAGTTGCTTTGGTATGAAGACTCTATGCAATTTTCTTCTCTTTTTGCAGGTCTCTGAATTCATGAGGAATAAAGTCGGGGGCGGGGGGGGGGGGGGGGGGGAACCCACCACCAAAAAACATGTACAAAATAGATAGGACACTGGGATGAAGAGGCATAAAAGGATAACAGAATGGAAAACTCCACCAGGCAAACAAAAGTAGTTAGTTGTTTTCCTTTTCCATAACCGTAACGTGAGATTGCAACTAAGGGAAGTTCAAAAAGTTCTGGCCACACTGAGCAATAGCGACCGAAGAGTTTTAGAAGCTATATTCCTCTGCCACACCAGGAAGAAAAGAAATTCAGAAAAAGGAGAAAAATCAGTCGCCCTACTCACACCACGCAATAACAGACCAAGACATTAAAAAGAAGTGTAAAGCACTGACTTTCTGTATTTGTTGGTTTCTAGCCTCACAGCAGGTAGCTTACCCATTAATCTAGCATTTTCTCTTTTCAACCCTAACTTTTTTTTTTTTTTAATTAGGTAAGAAGTGGTCTTAATTAAATAAGAAAAGAGGGGAAAGCCCCTAGCTAGAGCCAATATATGCAAAATTCCTAAAGGATATATTTAGGATCAGGATAACCAGAAGGCAAACTCAGCTCTATAACAGAAGCCCTGTCACTTCTTCAACTGCCAAGAAACTGCTTCTCTTGTAACATACTTTCTGCGTTAAAACTGTTTCCTGTAGAGGTTGAAAAAACTTGGTTGTAAATAGTGCAAAATATTAATAGTTACCTGGAAACTAACCAGTTCATCTTTTTTTTTTACCATCATTCCATAATGGCCTCTGTATCATGATGTTTGAACATCATAAAAGTCCACTGTCCCAGTTAGAGACATACCAGCAGCGTCGGCTCAATCCAAGGGTCAACTAGATACAGATAATGGATCTGGGGCTAGACACCCGTATTGCAGAGCTGGAGCAACAGAATTTCGGTGAGTACCTGCCTGTGATTATTTTGCATTTATACTGATCTTCCTCATCAACACAGACAGTCAGGAGCCTCAAACTAACTTTCTGGAAAGGAGCAAAATGAACAAAAATTCACCAGAAGCAGATGATCTAAAGCATTAGAAAATAGCTTTTTCTTCTGTAGTTAAAATAAGAATTAAAATCAATCTCCAGAATAAACTACAGTTATGACTGGAAATTTTCATTATTGATTGAAAACATTTAATAGTTAATAAATTAGAAGAAATAGTAGACTGAAGGTCAAAGCCCTTGTATTACTTGAGAGAACAATGTGATTGGAAACCATGAATTCACATACATGCCTACATTCACACCAGCTCTTTTGTATAATGTAACTGATTCCCAAGTATCTTTTTACAATTCTGATTAGGCTTACAAAAATCTTGTTTATTAAATTGCTTTCTTTAGGCATGCATAGCTGCTAATTTGTTTCCAACTAAATCATGTATCATCTGAAAAAGATTACATTGCAACAGCAAAACAGCACTCCTGGGATTATGCTTCATCTGGATTTTAAAATTAAAAGGACAAATATTACAGGAGTTGTAAATTTCCCTTTAAAGGTGGTGGTGGCAAGAACACCCTGCCAACAGGGTAATTCCAGAACTATTAGTGTTCTTAGCATGTAGCAGCCATACTAAGAGACACACATACCAAGTCAAAAACTCAAAGTATCAAGGGATCTGTTCAGCTTTAAAATTTAATTTCTACAAGACAAAAAATATTGCTCTTTAGATCAACATATATGTATTTATACAAACATATTTTGCAAGCAAAATAAATAATAGTAGCAAAAAAATTAAAAGCTCCACTTATTTAAAAATATTATCAGCTGTAATACCCGCAAGTTTTAAACTTAAAAATTTGCAGAGATTTGGGAATGACTCCCAAAGCACTCTACAGCACAGACCTCCAAAACCATATCTGGATATTAATACAACATTCCCTATGGCTTGTTCAGGAACAAAGTCTGACCTGGGTTTAAACCAGGTCAAACTCTGGTTTAACCCTAGTGCCTTCACCTACTGCTCACTCAAAACCTGCAAAAGTTGCTCAGTCTTCACTGCTCTTTTTGCAATCACTATAAAAGGGACAGATTCTTCCACAAACACTGACAGACTATGAAACATCCTAGATCATCTCAGCACAAAGAAACACATGAGCATAACACATGCACATGAAGAAGTGCAAGAATAGGGAAGTAGGATTAATCACGAGCATGAACACCTCTGCAACAAATTATCCTGGATGTTCAGAATTAAGTGCATGATTTTAGTATAGCTACTATCCAGAACTTTCAGTTTCTATACAAAGAAGGCATGTGTTTTCAATATAACATAATTTTCTTTTAATGTCACACCATTTAAAATTAAATTAAAAGTCAACATGTGAGACATATCTGGTCTGAGAAATATGAAAGCAGGAAAGCTGATCCACTTCTTCAGTACTTCTCATCCAAAAAACATAATTTAACAGGAAACCTGACTATGCCATATTCATAGAATTTCCTCCCCTCTCCCACAGCAGAAACCATTATTTTCAAATTCTGTCTAGCTGAAAACTCTTGGCTTCTTTCCACTTCTATGCCCACATCTTATTTCCCAGTCCTTAAGAGAGCCCACATCAGCCATCATGGGAAAACACCAACACAGCTTTCCTAAAAGCACTTCAAGGAAACTCCTTCATTTGTCAGAAAGGATATTCAGGATTAATAAACGCCCCCCTCCACCTTTGGGCACAACCCAAAAGACAGTATTCCCAACTTCCTGAAATTACCAGATCTAGAACAGAATTAAAATTAACAATCAGATTAAATGGGAAGAAAGAGAAGGAAATGTCTGCCTTCATAAACATTGAAGCAGTACAGGTATGGGGAATCTTTCCTGTACATCTGAGTAAGCTATTTCTGAGGGCAACAGCAATCTGAGTATATTTACATATAATCTTTCTCCCTTCTCCAAGGCTGCAACTTACAGCAGCCTCTTCCTGCGGCTGATGAGGGCTGAAGACAGTTCATTCTGTCAAAATCACTTGGCCTAGTCAGAAGAGGTCATTTAGCAGCAAAGACAGATGTTTCTCAGCTGATATAACTAAAAGGCAAAATAGAGCAAACAAGCCCAAAGACTCATTTTAGCAACAGGGTATCTGCGATTCCAATTTTAGGTATTGTTCAATTTAGAAAGACGTTATTCATCTGACACTCATTTGCAAACTTCAATTTAGGATTAAAGAGCTGCAGATACCATGTGTAAAATTCTGAAACATACATTCTATTTATTCTTCAAAGAAAAAAGATCTTTTCTTAAAGCCACATTATTCACTTCATATCTAACCTGGCATTTCAGCTAAACCCAGCTCTTCTGCCAAGTACTGTGATTTCTCGAATGCATTCTTCCCCTTCTCCCTTTACACTCCTACCCCTAGATTTTTTTGCTCAGCTCTCACACACAAAAAGAAATTGAATAAAAAAAGGAAAACTGAAACTGATTATACACCAGAAATACTGTCAAGTATGAAAAGAAATGCTACGCATTTTTAAATTAAACTGCTCAATGCCCAAGAAGATGAGGCACTGGTTACAAAGCTAACACAGAACAAGAATCATTTCAGCAAGAAATACACCTGAACAACAGGCTACCAGACAAAATTAGAAATGGGCATTACACTCAAAACCGCACAAACATCATTAGACTATTTTGACAGAAAGCATTTGTTTCCAAAAACCATAAACAACTCAGATACTTGAAATAATCCTGTATGAATCCATATATTCTCTCACACCAATTCTATGCCAAGTTCAGCTTGCACAAAGCTTTGAAGGGAAGGGGAGGAACATATGTACAAATAATTCCTTTTTGGTGAGTCTGTTACTACTACAGGACAGAGCAACATCTGTCATGAATGGTATAGGTCTCTCTTATCCTGTCTCAGAGCAGAGGGATGGATTAAATGACCTCCTGATGTCCCTTCCAGTCTTGTTCTTCTATGATTTGGAGGTTATTGCATCATCTCTGATTTATTTTAAGACTTTTCCTGTTTCTGCAATTTGCTTTTCATTTGAAGTCATAATCCTCAATTTCTAGCACAATGAGACCACATGAACATTATAACACTACAAACATACTAGAAATATTGATAAAAGAAAATTAAGAGGAAGGAAAAAAAAAGGTATGTTGTCAAACCAGTCATTTCGTAAGAAGTAAAAAAGATACATAAGAAAAACTGTTTCTAAGCAATTTATATTGATATTTGCAGAAACTGCTGAAATACTGTAAAGAAATGTATACATATTGCTATTTTGGGCAAAGTGTGAAGGTAAGGATGAGACATGCTGTATTCTAAGCAGCAAAGGAGATATGGACAGAAGAGACCCAGAGGAGATGGCCAACTTCAAAGCACCGTCCATGTAAATGCCTCTCTAGGTACCCGCTTCTGACTGAACCAGGCAAGACCAAACATATCTTTTATGCAACATCACCCTTCCTCTGCCTACATCATATACCAGAAGAGCACCTGCACCCTCCCCTCCCTCTGCATCCAGTCCGAGTTACTAGGCACAAGTTATACAAGGTCTTCTCTTGCGTGAAGGTCAATAAATTTCCACAATTCTCAAACAAAATCAACATTTCTGGAAGCATTTTTTCCAACTTCATCAAGGAAGCTTCTTTCTGTGATCCAGAGAGATGCATGCAGTTAGTCACAGCACAACAAAACTCGAGGAATAACGAGAAACAGGAGACAAAAGTGTCCAACACAGAATTCATTAGACAGCCACAGACTATTCTACCTGTTGCATTGTACACTATGTACTTGTAAAACCACAGAGGGGGGAGGAAAAAAGAAAAAAAAAAAAAGCAGATACATCCAAGCAGCTAAGAACATGAATTTTGATCTCGTTTTATATCTTATTGTTATCCACAACCCAGGAAGCTGTTAATTGGCCTAAGTAATCGGTTTAAATACCCAAGTCCCATTATAAAAATATACTATGAAAATGCTTAGACACTTATCACAACCAAGAAATTCTTAACTAAAGTTCAAAGCTGAAAAGGCACTAGGGACTTGTCTACACTGAAGGAAAAAAAATGCATAATTATACCAATATAACTAGCTCAGTGTGGAAATTTACTCCAGTATAAGAGTACCCTTTCCCACTTAAGCTTACGTGCTTTGGAAGCAGAGTAAGATAAAGCATGAAAACTCTTATTCTGGTATAAGTGTGTCTCCATAGGGAGTTATATTGGTATAATTATAGCATATAATTATAGCACATAGTTGTACCGTTAAATTTCCTTGTGTAGACAAGCACTAGGTGCCCAGTCCACATACATTTTCTAGCAAAACAAATGGTTATCAAATTCCAATAGAGGCGCATAAAATACTCAGCTTTTATTTTTGTTTGATGAACCTTCTTCATTTTAAAGTGATGAATTACTTCAATTAATCTTCCTTGAAAATGCTTTTCTCTCTGCTATCCTATATGGTAATAGATAATTCTTCTGGTGAAGGCATCATAAACTAACACTTTAAGAATGGCTGCGATATCTCCCACACTGATTTAGGCTCTCATCGTATAAAGCAAGTGGTGAGAAATCAGGTACGAGGAAGGAATAAGGTTCTGTTTACACATTTGACTGTTAGACTCGCACCTTTTATAGTACATCCCCAGCTACTTTTAAACAGTCAAGTGCTTCAATAATTTAGTCTCTATCCTTCTGACAATTTCATTCTCACCTCATTTGCTATGGAAGTTAAAACACTTCAGTCAACCTTGAGGAAGTCGTGCTTCCTCCTCCTCCCCTCGTACACATTGGGGGGGGGGGAGGAAGTACATCTAGAAACCATGCCACTAGTTGAACTTCAAACTATAAAAGAGAACCATAAAAGATATATAAACTACAAAACTACAAAGACACTTCAGAATGTTTTGAAATCAAGCAACTTTTCAGAGGATACTGAGCTTGGAAACCCAAGCTTAAGTCAAATAAATTGTCACTGTTTATGATAAAGATCCCTTAAAAAGGGAGCAAACAGAAATACCCGTTATGTCAGCCTCCAAAAGGTGGAAAGCACTGACAACCTGCCACAGAGATGTCAGCAAAATTACTAATTGCAATAATACTTCAGTTGGGGCATTTTAAACACCCTACTAAGAAAGGTTAAGCGACCCTAGAGATAATTAAGGATTACAGTAACCATTTTGCAGGACACATAGGTAAATCCCTTTTGCAAAACTTGTTTATTCCTTTTTAACAGTTTTGTAAAACCTTGCATTGCCAAAACAAAAGAGCTCTTTGCAGGATAGGCATCCCTGTGTTTTCTTTTGTACTTCTGAACTATTTCACCCCTCAGCATTACACCAAGTTTCGTCACTTTGGTTTTGGAATACATCCACAGCACTCTGAACATGCCTTGTTTGCTCCCCTAGACACCAGCTCCCTTGGCAGCAGAGATCCCTCGACTGGGCTGCCCCTCCCTTCCACCCCACGTCTAGCACAGCCCCTCAGCCAAAATGCCCATTGAGTTTGCTGGCCTGCATGATGCCCCACAGATGGGCTCCTGGAGTGATCAGCAGGAGGGCTGCCCAGCCGCAGGGAGCACCAGCGTTGGGCGAGGAGGAGGACCATCACCACCACCACCACGGCAGCTCTTTCCTTCCCAGAGGTGCCCACTTCGCCACAGCTGAAGCGCCAGCAACGGACGAAGAGTTTTCAATGGACTGTGAAGCAGCATCTATGCGACAAAACTGCCGCCCTACTTCCAAATCAAAAGCTTGCATCTCTGTACGGAAATTGCGTACCTAAGCGTTAAGGTCAACTGATCCGGAAATTCATCCTGATATTTTCAAATTTGCCAGCATGCCTCGTGTCTGCAAATATGCTTGAAAAGAAACACTGATGGTTCTTAATGCAAAAATTTAACATATCAAAAGAAAAGCAACAGCGGGGAAAACTCTGAATAGGTATTATAAAAAAGGACAACAAAAAGAAATATATCAAGCTTAACAGGAAATGGGTATTAAAACCATTAGTTCTAATAGGTTAGCAAGATAATGAGAGGAAGGTTAGTCCAAAACTCCAAACAGAAGTCTGGAGTCATTTGCCTGTATGATTTGGAAACACTGTAAATAGTGGAAGGAATTAATTTCACCTGCCCTTTGACATCAACACCTGAGCTTATTGGCTTAGACCTTCTTTACAGATACGGAAAAACATGTAACTTTAGGAGCATGATTCATTAGACCTGCATTACATGCTACTTTAGGATGAGATGATTCACACCAAGAAATGACTATTTCTTCACACCAAAGAGAAGAAAAGCCCACACGAAAAGATCAGGTATAAATGCCTACAATACATATGGTTAGATGAGTCCCACCCTTGAGATCCAGTATTTCAAAGATACTGAAGGCTTATTTGGCCACCGCAATCAGTGCATTCTGCATAATTATCTTCGGGGAGGGGAAAAAATCTTTTACTCTCTGCCTCAGCTTCTTTTTTCAAGAGGAAGATAACAATGATTCCCTATTCCAGAGAAACGTTGAGAAATTAAATCTATATCACTATTTACAGAGTAATTTCACACTCAAGATACAATCTCAAGCTGATACAAGCCTGTACCACCACCAAAAGGGGCTGTCCCGCCCTGACCCCCACCCGCAGCTAAAGCGGCCGCACTCTCCCCCAGCCTTACCTCTGTGCTGGCAAGATTGTGCTGCAAGTCAGCTCAGCTCAATGATCTGGCTGAAAGCTAACCATTCACAGGTTTTGTTTGGCAGGATTAGTTCTCAGACAAATCAGGGAGCTGATGCGACTCACCTTATGACACAAGGGAAGCAGCAGGGAGCTGATAAGAGGGTGGGACCGGTCTTTTCAGCAGAAGTGAGGTCTTAGATCAGCCTCAGACGACCATCAGACTCACCCTTTGGTGTAAAATCTTTTAGCAACACAATACTCGATGAAAGAATACCCGAGGAGTGTAACAAAAGGCTATGGAAAAATGCAGAGGTAAACAAATTAGGCTTTCGAGTCTTCTTCGGTTTTCCCCAAAGAAATTCTGGCTTGGTATCTACACAAAAGACACAAGTTCATTTAGTTCAATACATTTTCCTATACGTTTGTGTGTTACACTCTTTCTCCTACTAATTTGCTCTTTGTTTCAGCCCCTAATCCTCAAAAGCCAGTAAGAATAAAAAGCTGCCTTTTTGAGGAATACCCACTTGGATCTTCTGACAAATGGCTAAAGAATGAACTAGATATATTAAAAAAAAAAAAATCCCTGCTTATTCCCAAGCATTAATCTAAAACTGACAGACAAAACATGCTACTGAATGCTCAGTATCAGATCAACGTTTGGAAAAAAACCCAAAGAATAAAGAAAAGTCACGTTCATTGTCTCCTTTGGTCTATGATGGGATATATGACCCCACTTCTGGAGAGAAAAACTACATTTCTACCTATTCCTAGCACCCTGGCTGAGATGATTTGCTCAAGAAAGACAGAAAACCATATGCAAGTTCAAGGACTTCAAGAAAGTAAAAATGTCATCAGAAATCATAATTATTTGAACCTTCTGTTATGATGCCATGACCAACCACAGCCTTTAACAAAAAGCACCTACTTTCTTCCTCCATCTCTTCAAGGAAGATATCAACCTCAAGCAAATAAAAAATTTATACTGAATGTTAAAAAGCAGGAGTAGAGAGAATGAAGGAACAAACAGGGTAAGTCAGGCTCAGCTTTTTCAAACCTGAAAGACAAGTAACTATCACAGGTAAATCTGAGTGTTTTTTTTAAGGAACAAGAACTGTTGCAAATAAACAACTAGGTCATCTTAGAGGTAAAGCAATAGAATTGGGAGACTTCATGCAAGAAGAAATTGGCCTTTGTTGTTCTTTTAATTCCTAAGGTATTTTCCTAGAACAATGGAATCTTAACTAACTTTTTAAACAGGCTTCATTCACCATCTTAAGCTACATTCCCCCCAAAGAAAATATGACACAGTGGAATAGCAACCAACCATTGTTTGCATCGTTCTCTCTATACACCCAATCTTCTGAGGAGAATTAAAAGGAAAAGAAATCTATGAAATGAGATATCAGGTACTATAAAATTGCATAGACTGCATCTAGCACATCACATTCACTACTTAATACAATTACACACAAAGTGTTTCCTCTCCTCAGTTCCTGTCTTTTCTACACTTTCCACACACATAGCAACACCACACTTTAATTTTCATGCTGACATCTTTTCAAATATCTTTTGAGCAAATATAGAAAGAGATATTTTTAATTACAGCTGCCATGCCAAGTAAAAAGTAAAGAAACTGCACACGTCAACATTTACATTCCAGCTTGGGTTTGTCTCCTTTGTTTGTTTCCCTCTTTTCTCTTCTTTTCTCTAAGTCTGCTATTACTTAGAGGATTAACATTAGAGGAACCTGAAAAAAAACTGGCACCATCACCCACAGACAATAACTTGTATGATTCCTCCTATTACACTGCCAAGTCTTGCCAGGATCTGGGGGCTTGCTTGGCTGTTTTTTTTGTTGGCCTTTTTTTTTTTTTAATGCAACTTGACCTCCGGTCACTAGAAGAACCTACACAGGAAGCTGGCTAGCAAAGGCACTTTCCCTGCTGTCACTCCTTCCTCAGTAACTTTTATGCACAGATTCCATGGAGGACAGAGAGGAGCAAATGAAGTCAGAGGGAGTGATGGGTACCAAGGTCACTCAAAAACTATTTTCTCCCTGGATATATGGTCACACTACTCACTCTTGCACAACTGTAAAACAGCCGAAGACAATAAGGATGGCTTTTCCATCATTCCAATGATTTGGAAAGTGAGAAAGACAGGAATTTAGAGATAACACTTAAAGGAGGAAAAAGAAGTATCACAAGACAAAGGAGCAAAAAATTATTATGACGTCTGGATAAAAGAAAGTAGTATAACTTCAGGAAGGAAAGAAGTGAGGCAGAAGCAAATCATCCACAAATACACGTCTCACTCCCTGCAGTACAAAAAGCAGAGGAAAAACCTTGAGCAACCATATCCCACAACAGGGCTGACACATTATAGTGTTAGTATCTCCAGAAAAAGTAGAGGAACTCATCTCCTGCCAACACACTCTAGCAAAGTAACAGCTCAGTCAGGCCCTCCATGATCCTCCTCCTAATAACAAAGTGCATTGTTACTATTACTACTATTACTATTGTTATTAAAACGAGCTGTGACGAACTAAAAGGAAGAATGGGGGGCTATGCAAAGTCTTCCTGGGGTAGGCAATGCCTCTCCACTGCTCGTTCACAAAATGCCGCATTTGGCAAGTCCCTCGTGAACAACCGAGTCCCTAAATGGTAACCAGATATACGAGACAACCTAAACCTAAAACTTTTCGAGGGTCTCAATCCAGAAACGTTCTGATTGTCACCAGCATTCACACATAAAACTCTCGACAGCTTAAGCTGCGGTAGCCCTCAGATCCCTAGCTAATTCTTGGAAAAATCTTTCCCTTTACTTTTAAATGTTGGCAACTATGCCAACACATTGAGCACTTCAAGAATACTGTTCTAAAACACAAGACAGTTTGCTGCGGATGCTGCCCAATCAGCCCCTCCTCTTTAAAGGAAGAGCTCAATTAAGTTGGGAACTGTTCTTCTGAATGATTTTAAATGTGTTTTTTTTTTCGTTGTGGTTGGATCGCAGTTAGTGTAATTGCTATTTATATCAAAACATTAAAAGGTCTGGTTATGGGGTTTATTAGAAAAGCAAAATGTGTTTTTAATACTTAAAAAGAACCACAACAAAATACTTTGTAGCACTCTTTTCCCCTGGATTTGCATACCACATGTTCAACAACAACAAAAAGTATTTTACAAAGTTAAAATCAAAAAAATGTCACTGAAGTCATAGCTCCTACAGCTTGTTAGCAGGAAAAACACTATGGTGCCAGGTTGTGGGCCCTGTCACAAGTGATGCCTGTTAGCTTCAGGATTTAGAAGGAAAAAATATACATTGTAAACCAAAATATAACATATGAGACAAACAAATACAATCTCTCTTTATGAGTGAAAATACAATTTTAAATGTAAAAAAGCGTCACTTAAAGAAAACCGCTAGGAATACCCCACATAACGTTGTTTCAAAGACGTAAAGGCAGAGGGTCGCACGGGAGAAAACCTTCGAAAGGCAGCTAAGTGGCACTGCAGTCAAGAGCTATCTTTCCAAATAACCAAAACATTCCCCAAACTTCTGCCTTCCCACCCGCGTCTGCAGCAGCAGCCCACCCCGGGAGCCGCGTTCCCCCCCGACCCGGGCAGGTGAGGGAGCAGCTGCCCCCCCCCGCCTCCCGCCTTATTTGCCCGCAACGCCATTCGAATCCCATTCCCTTGCATTACCTCTGCCCAGGTCAGGGATGAATGGCTGTCAAATTCCCCGAAGAATAAAAAGGAAAAAAAAAAAAAGAAAAAAGAAAAAAAAAAACCAACAACAACAACCACCACCCTTTCTTCCTGAGGCAGCAAGTTTCAATGGAGGGAGCACATGGCTAATCTACATATGTGAAGGTCAGGGCACTCCAGCCGGGGAGGTGAAGAATGGAGCAGCTCACGTAAGGGGCCGCCTCGCACACCCTGGCCTGCTGCCCGACAAGCGAGATTGTTGAAAAGCAATAGATAGCTTCTGGCAGCGGCAAAGGGAAAAATATTTTGATCATGTGACGCTATACAAGCTAACTAGTTTGCTTCATGTGTGAAACTTCTACAGACGCTACAAATACCACGTCTGTAATCGGCCCCAGAACCCAGCCCGCTCTCCTCCCCGGGGAAACCTCAATCGCCGGTCAGCATTTCTTCCGGGCTGGAAATTCCTCAATCCAGCAAAACTTCACTTTACAACAAATTACAGAAAACAGAATGCAACCAGCTAACAGCTATCTATGTATTCCTGGCACTTTTCACTACCGCTGAATACAGGGCACCATGAACTTATCTGCCTCGCAGAAGTCCACCTTTCTGTTCATAGGAAGGAAGGACGGACTTTCAAATCGAAGCAAATCTGCCAAGTAAAACTATTTTACTATTGCTGGTACACAACTAAAGCAGCCTCAAATGTACCTACCTGTATTTTTCCATAAATATTTCTTTAAATAGCCTCTATCTATGACCATCTGTAAATATCTTAAAACGGCAACAGCTCTAAAGAACATGCTCATTTTTCTTGACTTAGGAATTTCAAGCAACTAAGAAACACTGAATTAAAAAAAAATGATGAAAGCACAATTATTTTCCATAAATCATGCCTGAAAGTAAGACATCAATACTACCATTTCATATAAACAGAATATCCAAAATATTCACAACATAAATTACTACACAAAAAAATACAGAACTCCATACATTTCTCCCAAATCAAAGGCTGCAAATAAACCAGCATATTCCTTTGATGCTGTCAAAACAAACCTCCTTATCTTTATTTTTAACTTTAAAAGAATAAAATTTAAGAACTACAAATCCTGTTCTTGTGCTTTCAAAAGAAATTTTCTGAGCTGATGTTTCAGTATCTTGCTTACAAACAAGTAAGCCTGACAAGTTAACCAAATAACACGATCAATGTTGGGAACACCTCATCTCAGATCCCATCCAAACAAATAGAGAGAGGAAGGTACAGCGCAGACTGGATACCTTCACACATAACAAGTATTTAGGCTGCCTATTTATTCTGCTGTAATTAAATCTGCACATCAAACTCAAATAACCAAATAAGGCAAATATTATCCTTATTTTAACATAGGGAAACTGAGGCATCCAGCAGTGAAACCAGCTACCATTAGATCATGCAGTCAGCAGACAGCTATCCAGAATTCCTGCACCAATTGTCTACTTAATACCATTTTCCTGAAGTCACATAATTTACTTACCATGGCTGAATTCACTGCTTGTGTAAAGAAGGCACTATCCATTTCAATCAATCTGTGAATTAAGCCATGTCTACACTGGGAACGGCACACGTGACTACAATTATGTTTTAAAACAGGATCTTTCCATTTGGGATTTTCTGAACCAATTTTCTTTCTTTACTCAAACAAACAAAAAACCAACCATGCCCAAACTTCAGGTCCTTTTGTGAAAGCCAGCTGCACCAGGGATTGTGCTACAACAAGACAGCCCTCTCTTTCCTGCATAACACACATCACTTCGCGCTTTTAAAATGTGACCAAAACATGTTGCGGAACTGTCTACTTTGTGAAAAACTCAGCAAGTTACCTCTGTCTTAACAGCCATACGTGTAAACCCCTCAGGAGAGGCTACTTATCAAGGCTGTTACTTTGCCAGCGCAGATACACCACCACCCCAATGGTAAGCTAAATACAAAGGGGTTTGTCACAACTGCTATTAGTCAAGGATGCAATTAATTCCCTGAACCTAACTATGTAACTACAACAACAGAACTTCACAGTGGACCTGGCCACACACTTTTTAAAGGGGAAATAAATTGATTCAGTAATTTGGCAAACACAGGTTAAAAATTACTAACATCCAATAGAAACCTCTGATACAGAAGATTTTTTTTTGAGTAAGTAGATACCCAAAATAAATTCCAAACAAAGCTGTCACAAAAAAAAAAAAAATCCTGAGTGTAACAGTTTAGAGTAGAAGCTTACAAGACCCTATTAGTAACACAACACTACCCCCTACAAAAAAGGGGGTTTATACATTAAGACTTTTTCCCATTTACATGATTATTTTTTTTTTAGCAAATATGCTAAAGAAAGTAAGTAACAAACAAAAATCCCATGTACATCTAATTTCTTCAGGAAAAAAAAAGGCAGAAAAAGGATTAACAGAAATTTTTTTCCCTGCCCTGCCAATGGTCAAAAAGACACTGACTTGGGGGGGCAGACGGACGGACGGATGGGGGGGAGTGACACAGCCCTACGGATGGAAGTGTCAGAGGGCCTATCACTCAGATAGATGTCTTCATAAACAATTATCAGATCACAAATCTAAATTCAGTATCTTTTCAAGTCTGAGAAGGCTACAAAGCAGTGGAAAAGAGCACAGCAGTGAATTCTAAAATACAGTTCACCATTTGGCAATTGGGCAAGTTCAGGCACAAAAGATTAACTAACTAACAGTTCTTGAAACTGGAGAAAGGAAACTAATAAATAGATTACATACTTCTTCACATGCTCAGTCCTTCTGACATAGTTACTAAACCCACCATGGCTCAAATGCAAGAAGTAATATGCAAGTAGATCAAACACTGATAGCTCTGTACTGAAAGCAATTCCTTACACACGCTGCTTACATACTCTGTTTTATATCCACAAACTGGCCACTACCCATTCTGAAATTCAGCAGCCTCATGACTTGGTTTGGTAGTTTATAAGGAAATTAACTTTTCCACTATACATGGAATATAAATGCTAAATGTATCAACACCCTTTCAAACCATACCCACTGAAAACTTTTACACAGATTTCGCATTGGTTTTAATAAACATAAATGAAACATTTTGATAATAGCATCAGGATAATGATCTTAGGTTACACAATTTTCTAAACAGTTGCAGGTGCCTTCAGATGAAGTAAGCTACCTATATAGGGAATACAAAGTTTGCTAAAAAGTACCATATATTTGCAGTAAGAACAATTCCCAAATGAAAAGCAATCTTTAAACAAGACATAATAATTGTGATTTCTGCATCAAATTTGTTCACTTGAAAAATGACGACATTTTATCTGCCAGACAAAACAACCGGACTTGGTGGTAAGGAAGCCTATGCGTGCACCCCCACACCACCCCGCACCCCCCCCCGCCAGCACACACTTGTGCTCTGCACATCATATTCATCAGAAGGCAAGTTCTGCAACACCAGCTAAGCTCCTGGGCACTTGTTCAACTCAATTTTCCTCAGAGTTTAATTTCTATGAGGAATCCAGTGACTTTATATAGATGACATTGAGCACGTAACAATAAAACAGTGCAAGGAATACTTGAATTTTAGATGACGGTGTCTTTAGTTTAAGGTGACTGTATTGACACAGCAGACAAAGCCCTCGTTTCGCTCAGTCAGTTGCCTGAATAATCCCTGTAAAGCTTAAATTCTCCCACAACAGAATGTGTTCACAGTAAGACTGGATTTATTTAAAAGCTAAAGTTTATGGCACCAAGACCCTATTTATTTCTAAGGGTCCTCTGTTTTCCATTGTGCCAAGGTGTGCCTTCCTGAAGGAAGGTGTATGTTATGTGCCTCAGTTTCCCCACTCTGTGCAACAAGAACAATCGTCTCTTACTCCAGCACAAGGTACACTAGAAAGATAGTGTAAAGATCAAACGTGCTTGAAACGTTGTTACTGAGAAAACAAAGTTAGTTAAAAGTATTCCTGTACAAACTGGCCATCTACTGTCCCCAAAATGCATTGTTCACAAATTACATAGGTTATCTTGGAATGCATTCATCCCTGAGGATTCCTCGACTGCAGTGGAACACCTCCCTGGACAGGTTTGGCCCTTTTGGAGCCAGCACGTTCCTGGTGGATCACTGGATGCCACACTCTCAGAACTGGAAGTACAACAACAGAAATCCTCCGGTCCGCCTGCAACACAAACACCATAGCACTGTGCCAGCGCATCAGCATTTGTGTGTAAAATTGAGCATGAATAGGTACGATTGGGTAACCGAAAAATTCAAAAGGCAACCTTGTGATCTGAATGGCAAAACATATACCAGGTGTACAGAAACCTTTCAGGTTTACTAAAAAATAGTATTTAAATTTACTAAGAGACAAGGCTGCTTTAAAATAAATTTTACTCTAATACGATTGGTTCTACAAGATTTTCATGTATTACATTTATTTGCTTCTCTCTGCACCAAGCAATACAAAAACAACTCTGCTTAGTACCGCTTTTCTATTACTAGTTTTCAAAACAAATTTGAAAACCACTAAGGTATACTTTTAATTTAAGTTTAATTAAAGTCCTCATTCAATCCTACCAAAACATGTATTTAGCACTATGTAAATAGCCCCAAAATTGAAAGAAAAAAGTTTTTTTCCCAAGTACCTTAATAATCACAATTCTAAAATATATTCTAGCAAGTTAGCCTACCACAAACACATGCTACTGAAATTCTGCAGCCTTGAGCATGCATGCACAGCGAGTGTGGCAACACTACTTTACATATCCACAGAGAATCTTCAAAGCCTCCCGATAAATGGCACATTTTGAAAAAGTACTGAAATGTAACTAGTCAGGACACAGGTACCATCTTAAGGACATAAGGATAAATAAACTACTGCCATTCTCACGTTAACAATGAGAATTTCAAAATACCTATGGTAAAATATTTGAGGTGCAAAAGTAAAGGAGAAAGACCTATCAGCAGCTATTGAAACTTGTTTTCATTGTACAAATTTAATCTAGTTTTAACTAAGATATTATTTCAGAATGTAACAGCATCACCTAACAGATTCTGCTTAGTAATTTCAAAAATTTTGTGTTACATATGTAACTAGAAAATTCAGCAATGGATTAAATGCCTTAATTTGCATCCCCACAGATTTGAATCAGAATGCCAAAAAGACAGTAATCGACTACTTAGTCGTAGAATCCTTACACGACGGCGGCAGTAATACAGTAGACAGGTTTGCATCTCTCTTTCTTTACTGTACCTCGTACACAGGGTCCTGCTGTTCAACATGTAGGCATAAGCGCTACTACAGAAACCAATAACTGAACACCAAACCACAAAGTGTCAAATATACGGTCGTAATATATATATAGATGCTACTAACTGAGAATATTGCTATTTGCTACTTCTAAATAGAAGCTATGTGAATACTAAACTGTTTATTCGAAAATGCACAGGGAAAAATATATTTTATTCTCCCATTGAGACATCAAGAATCTATTCACCACACTAACAGCTGTTTAATGGCCTTCAGGCACAGGACATGATTCTCCAGCCCTGGCTTTGCCAGAACTCCCAACACAGGCAATCTATTTGGCATAAAGAGAGCTGCATATTCCGAGTTTTTCTGCTGCAAAACAAACGACTGACACACACACACAAACTCAGAGCAGCTCAACAGAATTTTTTTTTCCTAATACTTGCTATATATCTTAGGCTATACAGGTACTCCTGAAAAGACCCAGGTTCTCTCTTTGCGTGTAGGTGTATGTAAATCTTACACACGTGGACAAAGGAGAAAGACATATAAGAAGCACACACACACACAGAGGCCAGCTAATGTGTTAAGCTACTGCAGTGCAAATCAGAAGTGAAGAATAAAAGAAGCCTGAGGACTCTAAATATCCGTACACTGCCAAGGAATTAATCAATAATCAAAATAACTGAATGACAAGGTACTGTACTAGCATCACACAACTCCTCCACAATCAAATCAATGTATCTGCATGAGCAATATCCATCTGCTTTGAAAACGCGTGTTTCTTCAGAAACAAGAGGTCTGTCTCTCTTTCAAGCTTACATCTCGTCTCACGATTGGGTAAGGCGATTAAATGAAATGGAAGCAAAATCTTCTTAAATAATTTAATAGGCTGGACAAACACAGAAGTCAGTTCAGAGTGGGACGCCACAGTTCGGCATGTTACAAAAACTACCCATGCTGAGGCAAGAATTTCCTGAACAAGTATCTCGGATGTTGTAGCCTACTGACCGTCCTTTTTCTCTGTTCGCAGCACAATAGTTTCTTATAGGCGTAGAGGCCAATCATCATCTGCTTTGCAAAGACACATGACAAGTGAGTATATTCTAATGTGCGTAAACACATAAAGAGAGTATATACACAGATGATTTAAAAAAAATAAAGAGAAGCCTTCTGTTCAAATGCTGGACTGAATATTCCATTTTTCTCTTTCAAAAAGCAATCAATTTCTCTACTTAATGATATAACACACATGGAGATTGACACTTGGGAATTAATAAAAAACAATGTAAAAAAAAATTGTGTTCTGCAAGCTAATGGTAAGTATTTATTTTTTATTTCACACAACCTATTTTATACATTAAAAATACTAATTTAAAATCTAAGAAAATTTCTTATCTCAATCACTTACTGGTTAAGTGGAAAAATCATAATGTAAAGAACACTGATGACCTGTCTTTGTGACAATTATTTCGAGGAAAAAAAAAATAACAGTTAAAAAAAAAATCAAAGAAATTGTGCTCTTGCCAGACTATTCTTTCTGAGCTGCATCCTAATTCTTACGGTACCAAAAAAAAAAAACCCCACCAAAAGAGAAAAGAAAAGAAAAGAAATCTGTGAGAGAGGATGTAAACCCATAAATATAAGGAAGTATTTCTAAGGGTCATACTGAGGACATAATGAATTTACTTTCACTCCTCCAATAAAAATAATATACTTTAAACAATTTCTGCCGTGAAGAAATAGCACTCTGAACTAACATGTACTATGTCTATCTGACGACAATTTTCCTAGCTTTCAAAGCCATAAATTCTGAACTACCTGTGTTTAAAGGCAAGCAGACAATGCAAATATTTTTAAATTAATTATGAAAGGTTATGCATATGAAGTCTCATTACCTTATGGCTTCCAGTGACCCTTTTACCAATGCAAATTTAAAAAGGTAAAAACTAGCACTCACAAAAAAATCTTATTTCCCTGGAAGAAATAGGAAAAGGAATAAAACCGAAAAATGTGACAGGTGTGGTCTGTTGGAAGTAGACAAACACACACACAGCCAGCCCATCCAGGATTTCTATTATTATTTTTTTCAGGATTAATACATCGTTCACAATATTAAGCGATGCTTTCTCCAGGTTCTGTTCATTACTTTATGGAAAGATCCAGCTGTTTGAGGACCCCAAAAGCATACACCTGCATTTGTTCCTGCCAGTCCTCGTTGTTAAAAGCTATTAAAAGATTTAACAGTTCTTAATAGAAAGATCTTGTTGAAGGGAAAAGAAACCCATAAAATTCTAATGCACTACTCCATTTAACACAATTCACTTTCCTACTGAGAATTCAAGCCTAATCTCACACTTGTGTAGAAAAATAATGAGATCAACAACTCCCGATGCTTCCTGAAGTATTCTAACCACAATTCAAACGCAAAAGTAGATTGTGCCCCCGAATATCTGGATTCGCTGCAGAGATGAAACAAACGTAACCTCTGACAGAACGGCTCCTTTCGCCCTTCTTTGTACAACACACGGCGTTTTCTCACCTACAGCAGCTACGCGCAAACGGGGGGTTTTTAAGAGGCATGCATAGGTTAGGTATCGAGCTAATAGAAATGTAATGAAATTAGGATTTGGATTAATTTTTTAATATATAAAAATCTAATTCCTTGCATAACATCCATAAGCTGTAACATTACAAAATGTATTTAGAGGCACGAGCACAACTTGAAATTCCGAATCCTCGTCCATGCACTGTTATTACAAGATAGTCCCCTACCGCCTCCAATTAGCATAGAATTAAAAATTTAGGAAAAAAAAATTAAAAAAAAAAAAGAAAATAAAGCGTTGCCCAGAAAAACCACGCCATGTAACCAAAGTGAACGGGGGGCGGAGGGAGGTGGGAAGATGCCCCCGGTTTTTCAGCGCGCCGGCGGCCAGCACGGCTGGTGCCGATGCAGAGGCCGTGCGTGTGCGCCTCTCCCCGCCCGCGTCACCTCGCCCCGCCGGCGCGACTGCCGGGTGTTATTTGTGGCGGGGGTTTCTGTGACTGCGCCGCTCAGCACTTCTATTTACATCAGCGGCGCGAGGTGCCCAATGGCGAGCGGGGAGCCAATCAGATGGCAGATTAGATGTCAACTCGGAGGCAGCTGTCTGGAGACGGTTGCAGCCAGTTTACCTCCACAATTCAAATTCCGAACCTGGCGGAGGAGACCCGGCCGCTCCTGGGGCCCGGCCTTCCAGCGGGGCACGGCCTCCCCGGCCAGGCGCGGCCCGGCGGGTTCCCCGCACCGCACAGCACCGCACAGCACAGCACCGCACCGACGCGCCCGCCCCGGAAAGGCGCTGCGCCACGGCCCGCCGCCCCGCGATCATCGCGCCCATCTATCGATCGATCGATCGATCGGCGGAGTTACCGGGCTGAGGCAGGGGGTGCGGGCGCGGGTGGTGGCGGCCCGCCCGGTGCCCGCGCCCCTTTGCTGACGCCAAGGACTTTCCGTCCTTTTTTTTTTTTTTCCCTTTTTTTTCTTTTCGTTTTCTACCCCCCCTCTGGTTTGGATTTCCGCGTGTGTTTGGGAAGAGAAACGTAGTTGTGCGCGCGCGCACCCACGCGCGCTTCCGCTGGTGGACAAGTCCCCTTAAGGTCACCGGACCGAGGCACCCCACGCGCCCCGGCCCGCGCCGCGCGGACTAAGGCGCGGGCACACGCGCGCACACACACACACGCGCGCCCTTCCCACAGAAAAAGGAGCCCGGCCGCGTTCCGTGGATCTCACTGCGGTAACTCCATCAGTGACAAACTAAATTTGATAAGAGCGTGCAACGGCGCAACTCGTTCTGTTCAAAACCAAACCCCCCAAAATTAAATGTAACAGATTAAGAAGAGAGGAAAAAGGGCGGAAAAAAAAAACCCAAAACCCAAACCCGTCCGGTGAAAGATAATGGAGGCTGTCCCCCGGGAGCCCCCCGGGTCCGACACTCCGGTTACAAAATCCACCCCCCCGCCCCCGTCCCAAGCTGCCTGTCCTCCGGGCCCTGCGTCTCTCCGTCGCTCTTTCAAAGTGGAGGGGGAAAAAAAAAAATATATATATTAATTGGGTCTGAGCACAACCTCATTTCGGCAGCGAACGCCGCACTCCGGTGCCTCCAGCCCCGGCGGGGCCGCGCATTGTGCGCTCGCTGCTCACCCCTGCTACGGAAGCAGCGAGGAGCAGAACTGGCCCGGAGGGGAAAAAAAAAATTAAAAAAAAAGGGTAAAAAAGAAAGAAAAGAAAGAAAAGAGAGAGGGCTGGGGGGGGGGGAGGAAAAAAGTGAATTATAAAGAAACTAAGACCTCGACACGAGTGGCACGGAGGCGGGGAGCAGTCATTAATCGAGCGCGGGGGGTTACCTGCGTCCTGCTGATGGCCTGCCCGGTGTTCCCGGGGCTCATCGCCGGGTGATTCCTTTGTTGTGCCGCTGCCCAGGCCGGGTTTGCCGCTCCGTACTGGGCGCCCATGTCCTTGCCCATGCCCATGCCCGCCGCTGCCTGCTGGCTTCCCGGGGCGGCCGCCGCTGCCTGGGGCTGGGGCTGCGGCGGCGGCGGGGCGCTGGGGCTGCTGTAGTCGGGGTAGCTGCTGCCGTAGCTCCGCATCATGGGGCTGGGGGACGTGAGCAGCTGGTTCAAGGTAGGGGTGGCCCCGGACGGGTGCTGGTTCTGCCCGGAGAACCGCGCGAAGCCGCCGGCCGCCGCCGCCGCGCCGGCAGCAGCCTTGCCGAGGCCGGCCCCGCCGCCGGGGCCCATCATCATGCCGCCGCCCGGCTGCCGCGGGGAGCTCAGCACCCCGTAGCCCGCCGCGGAGCCCCCGTAGCCGCCGCCGCCTGCCCCGGCGGCCGCCGCCGCCACGGCTCCCGCGCCGCCGCCGCCGCCCGCGCCGCCGCCGCCGCCGGGGCCGCGGCCGTAGCCCGGGTAGTGGTTGTACTGGCTGTTGGGGTAACCTTCGTGGGAGTTTTGCAGGGGGTCCATGCTGTTGGGGGCCGCCGTGGGGTGCATTATCCCCATCCCGGGGCTTTGTTGTCCGCCATGTTGATCAAAGCAAGGCCCGGCGCGGCTCGCCGTAGCGCTGCTGGCAGGGGCAGGGGCAGCGTTGCCATAATAGCTATTGAACTCCGAGACACCCACCGCGGAGGGGCCGCCGCCGCCTCCCCCGCTCCCGCCGCCGCCGCCGCCGCCGAGGCCGCCGCCGCCGCTCCCAGCGCTCGGGGGCGGCTGCTGGGGCTGCTGCTGTCCGCCCAGGGGTCCCAAGCCGGGGTGATCGTAGCGGCCGCCGATGGGCTCGCCCATCTTGCCGGGCATCTCCTCCTCGTCGGCGCCTTTATTCAGCATTTGCTGCGGCTGCTGGGGGGGCTCGGCCTGAGCGCCCAAAACACTGTCTTTTCCTCCATGTTGCTGCTGCTCCATGTCTGCACTGGGCTGAGCAGCGCCGCCACCGCCACCGCCGTTGTTGTTGCTGCCGCTGCCGCCGCCGCCGCCGCCGAGGCTGCTGTTGTTATTCTGCACGGGATGGTGCTGAGGCGGCGGCTGCTGCGGCGGCGGCGGCGGGAATTGATTTAGCTGCTGCTGTAGTGCATGGTGGTGGTGGTGCGGGTGGTGGGCATGGTGGTGGTGGGCATGGTGATGCGGGTGGTGGGCATGGTGGTGGTGGGGCGGCGCGGCGGGGTGATCGCCTCCGACGCTCTTCAGCTTGTGGTTGGGGAGCAGCCCCGTCTCCATGGCCGAGCCCGGGTTGGAGGAGGAGGAGGAGGAGGAGGAGGAGGAAGAAGAAGACGAAGAAGATGAAGATAACGCCGAGGAGCTTCCACCTTCCTTCAGAGCCGGCTCCGAGGAGGAGCCGCCGCCGCCGCTGGCGTTGTTGTTGTTGTTACCGGCGGCAGCGGCGGGAGCCGCGTTATTGGCCATGTTCAGCGGCTCGCTGTGGTGGTGGAGGAGATGGTGATCTACATTATTCACGCTGCCGCTGCTGCTGCCGCCGGCCGGACTCCCCTCTCCGACCCCCAGCGCGGGGCCCGGCCCGGGAGCCCCCGCGGCGGCGGCGGCCCCGGCCCCCCCCGGGCCCCGCTCCGGGCCCAGGCCGCCCGGCAGGCTCGGGGCTTTGCCCTTGCTGTTGTTCGCACCCGCCGGAGCCGCTGCGACTTGCGCGGCCATGATCATCGCAACATTGCGAATCCGGAGAAATTAGTACTGATAATTACAAAAAAAAAAAATTTAAAAGAAAAAAATGAAAAAAAATCGACGCCTACCCTCAAAAAAGGGGGGCGAGCAGAGGTGGGGGAAGGGAGCGGAGAGGGGCAAAAAGAGAAGCGGCCGGGGAAGGGACTTGACTGAGCCAAGAGTATCCCCTGCGGACCGCTCCGCACGCACCAAATTACAGAAATTTCCCTCCCCGAGTCCGTGATTGAGATTAGAAATGGTAAGAACGCCTTACGGTCTGTGCCTGTTCCTGCTGTGTGATTTCATGTTGAAAGTTTTTTGTTCAGGTTTAAATGAAACTTTTTTTTTTTTTTTTCCTCCTTTCCTCCCTAACCCGGATATGGGTAAACACACGTCTGGCGGAGCCGCGCTGGCCCAGCATGGCATGAGCGAGCGAGCGAGCCAGCGCCGGCAGCCATCGCCCCCTCCGCCCCGATCGCTCCCGCGCACTCGCAAAACGTGGACTGGACTCTGCCCGGCTCCGGCTCCCGCTCCCCGCCGCCGGCAGCAGCGCGGCGGACTGGGGGGGCGCGGCCCCCTCGGGTGCCCCTGCTCCTAGTCGGGTCCCACTCGTGTGCGCGCCGAGGGGCGCGGCCGGCGCGGGATACCCAAACGCGCGGGGGGGTGCTCCGAGGCGAAGGGTCGAGGCGAGCCCCGCCGGGCGCCCCGGACCGCCTAACGCCGCGGGGTGGAGGGGGGACACACACCGGGGCTGGCTCCGCCGGTGCGGGGCCAGGGGTGCCGCCGGCGGCGCTGCCCTGCTGCGGCGAGAGGGAGGCGAGGGGGCAGCCTCGTGTCCAGATGTGCTCGAGCAGAGGCATCGGTCAAACTTTCGGGGACCGCACGCTGCCCGCCCCCCTCACAACCCCACCCCCCCACCCCCAGCCTCGTGCATCGTGCTCAAAAGGCTTCTCGTTGTATTGCGAGGGTAGGGAAACCTTTGCTATTTGACGGAAGAATGAGAAATTACGATTTTTTTTCCCTCCCCCCCCCCCCAGAAGATTTATATTGTGTGCAGACGGTTGTAAAATTTAACCTAAAATTCTGCAGCGGTAGCATCTTTGCAGTTGTCCACATTGTCCAGCTGTCTCCAAATCCTAATGGTCATTTGCACTGATGATGCTTTTATATATAGGGCTGTTTTCAGTATGTTCTGTGTACTTATTTGCAGATCAACAGGAGTTGATCAAGGAGAGCGAGACATTTTCAGTCTCATAATTGTTTCCCCAAACAATGTAATTTCCAGTACACACAAGACACTTGTGAAAATGTAGTAACACAAAACCCAAAATATGTAATCCGAGTAACTCTTGCTCCAAATGGAAAGCTGCTGCTGCTGACCTACATTTTTGAACCATCTTTCAAAAAGGTTTGAAGGAATTTTTTGTAACTATCTTAATAAAAATTATATCCTGATATAAGAAAAGGTAATACTCACACACTACGTTCAACTAATAAAAGCATTTGGGAGATCAAATATTTGGCTGTGAATATAGCAAACTGGGATATTAGCGAATGTTTTCAATATAGTAAGGATCTAAACTATGCTGTTTTAAATGAATATATTTATGCCCTCTGTTAAAGTTAAGCACGTTTTCAAATTTCAAAATGGATAAATAGGAGATTCAATAATGATGATAGAGAAAAAACACAGCATATCAAGACAGATGCTGTCATGAGAAGGTAGGCTTTTTTGAATCCACTGTGAAAACATTAAAGAGCAGAAGCTTCATGCCATAATGTTGAATTACATGCAAAGATTATTGATAAATGTATGAACAGTGTGATTCCAGTGTCTGTTAATTTTAGTTCTGTCTGAAAAGTCAGAAATATTCTGATTGCCATTATGGAGTTAGTTTTGAAAAGTCTCAGTGCTCATCAAGCACATCTTGCTAATACTTCCGTTGCAATTGCATTTTTCTCTTTTTTCTTTTTTTTTTTTTTGGTACTCTTTGCAAGTGCGAAAATGTTATACGGCTAGTAGAAAAACAGAGAGCAGGAAAAAAAATGGTGAGTAATTCTAGTGGGGGGAATCAGGTGCATACCCAAGGGTCATTACAGTCTGTAACAACAACAAATTGCAATTCTATGCAAACTGCTAGAAAGGGGTATATCATCTTTGTAGGAGAGAGAATAACAGAACTGTAAGATGAATTCGTGCCAAATCATTCATCAGCTTTTGCCAAGAGAATACTACATCTTTGTTAGTGAGCCTTTTTGACATTTTCTCCTGGATTTTCTTCTTTTCTATATTCAAATGCACGCTAATTATACACATTAAACCACATAAGTTGATTTTTTGAAGTCTTTCATATGCAAATATAAATATAGATGTCTAGTTGTGTGTATTTATTTACATGTGTACTCTAAAATAAAATATAAAATCAATTACACATTTATACTTTAAGACATTTATATTCAAGCAAAAATATATATATATATTGAAAATCTGGTAGGATGTACTGGTAGCGCCTCGGCTGCGCATCGCAATACTTCCTGACATGCTCCGCAACTCTTTCTGATCAGGAAAATAACCCGCGAAGTTTAACACAGATTTACTTTGAAATATTTTCCCCGGGAAAGAAAAAAAAAAAGGATGAAGCTTTAAACTGAAGAGTTTATACTACTAACTCCTTTTCCTCCCATTTGTTTCAGCAACTCGGCTACAAGATTGGAACTAAGAGGCTATAAAATAGAGGCCCTCAGCACAATGAAATCAGTCTGCTATAAAAGGCAACACATGCCAGTTTTTCCTCCCCAATGGCAGATGCCACACCCTAAAGCAGACAGAAGGCACTGCAGTCTGTGCAAGGGAAGCACAACACAAAGCAACGATGGTTCAATTTTTTAGATCGCAAATAATGTTGAAATTCCTTTTGCCATCTTTGCTGAGATGATGAGTGGTAGTGTTTGTTAAATTCAAATGCTCCTTTCCAAAAGCTCTCATTGTATGCATGAATTATGAATTTATTATAATATAATGTAAAAAAGCTCTAATTGCCATGCATATTATCTGCTGCAAAATGATTGCATTGATACTTGATATTGCAAGTGCGCAATTTCAACTTTAGTTCCATTTTCATTGTTTCTTCAATTTAATTATTTTCTATAAGCCAATGTTGTCCAAGCGCGGTTTCCTTCTCTTGATTTTTCTCTGATAAATCATAAACTTTGGTGCTCTGGGATTCCTTTCCAGGATAAACAACATCATTTTCTAAACTTACTGTTGGCAATTTGTTTATTCCATTGGCTACGACATCCGTATCGACCCCCTAGGCCGCCCGTCTGTAGCTCGACCCCATGGAAGTGAGGCGCCTTTCCCAGCAGTACGGCAGCCATCCTTCCGTTCGGTCAGAGCGGTAGCTTTTACATCATACAAAGAGTAACACTAAAGAGAGGTACAGAAAACAAACCAGTATTGTAATAGCTCCGAGGTGTTCTTTTAGAGGTATTGGGAGAAACAGCGTTATCTTTCATTTTTTTGGTGAGGTAAAAATCCAGTCAGAGCTTCAAGAGCCTGTTGCATCTGACCTGGCTACCCACAAGAGCCCGAAAAATCCCCGTGTACAAAATCCCCCTTTACGTTGGATTCTTGTTGTGCTTTATGTTTAAATCCATTGCGCAGTTCAATGAAACAGTTGTCAAATTCACCGTAATTCTCGATTTCCTTCTTTTAGATTGGCATTAGATTTAATGAGGAAAAAAAGAGAAAAGTATGCGAGCTTATATTAAATTACCACTTCTTTTACATCCAATCGAAATCATTCTGAAGTCAGTGCAAATCTTTTAATTGATTTCAATAAGGCATAAATCAGATCACAGAAAAGTAAGCAGCCAGCTCAGAGCTTTAGCTTTATGCTTTAGCTTGGTATTTGGAGCTATAGTAATGGGATTTTGCTTTTAAGAAAACCCTTATGTGGTCAGCATATAAATATAACATAGTAGTGTTTTCTTTATTACGTAATATTTACATTTCAGTCACAAATGTAATATGTAAACTATTGCCATTGATATCCAGCTGATAAGCCAAGATCTCTTAGGTGTAAAGCCTGTAGGTGAGTGTAGTAATTTTATTTTAGCTGGTTGCAATGAACTTTGAAAAACCACAGTTTATGCCAACAGATTGTGGCCTAAAACATGTAGAGAGTGACACATTCTACCATTTAATTAAAATCCATTCTTTAGCAGCCGCTAATCCTGGGCAATTTAATCAATTTCTTCTGGCAATGTGTAAACAAAAGGACTTCAAAACATCGCCATCTCCATCTCAAGAACGTCATACATGATTTTATTATGGAAATGCAACATTAGCAATTTTTTTTTCCTTGCTGGATTTAGACCACTTGAATGGAATGTTTAAATACCTCAATTTTACAAATGCGAATCATCCATTGAAGTCAATAAGATCACTCTCTTCCTTAAAGTTAAGCCCTGATTAAGTGCTTCTGTGGGCTGAGGCCTCTAGGAAAAACAGCTCTTGAGTCTGTACTTTGGTGAGATAGCAGCCCAACCAATTTTCTAAATCAAAACAAAATCTTCCACTTGGCAGTAATAGTAGGGGTTGTTGATTTCTGGGTTTACCCACCGGTGAAATCTGAGCCTTTAAACTGAATTACACTAATATTTCTGGATCATATGTCATTGTCTGAGAACATCATTGCATTTTGGAGGAATTTAGGAAAAGGCTAGCCTTCCTTTGAATTCATAATTTATGGTCCTGTTCATTTATAAATTAGAAAACCTAAATGAGATTCAGTACAACAGTAATCATAGAGTTCTCTGACAATGTTTCTTTCCCATTCTCCTGCCCTTTACAAATCTTTTCTTTGCTGATGTGCAAGAGACACATGGGAAACCAAAAGAAATATTTGCTGTTAGCTACACATTGGTCGGAGGTCCTTTCTATCGTCAGTTGTAGCATGCAGGGTTGACTGATACATCGAAGAAACAGTCAAACTGACAATACACAGCTTTCACACTCATAAAACAAACGAGATCGCTACCTTAGCTGTAAACATGCTGGATGATCTTCCAAGGAAAAAAAAAAAAAAGCTCCCTAGCTTTCTTTCCTCAACTTTTTCCACGGTGTAGTTATACATTTTATATATCACAATGCAAATATTACCTATAGCCTGCAGTATTTATCAATTGCTCTTTCTAGGAACAGATTACTGTGGCCTCCATGTCTTCACCAAGAAAAATAATTTGTAGGATATTTTTATGTACAGCCAGAAATGCATGGATTTTAATAGGAGGCAGCACAATTTTTTTCCTTTGAAAACTGAGTTTCTTTTTTTATGACTATAGTGTATATGCAATTCTGAGTATTTGCAAAGGTGACAAAATTATGATTTTGCCTGATGCACTCTATTTCTGAGTTATTTCTGTAGTATTTTACCACTCACAGTCCCTAATACAGCAGCTCTGAGTCTTTTAGCCAGAGCTCCAACTTTCTCCTTTGCTGCAATAATTTGTAATTCCCTCTTCCCCCACCTTATCTTCATTCCCCACCCTTTTACGTGTACAGGCATGTTCGCTCTCTGGGGAACCCCGAATTCCTGCAGCCCAACGTGCAGCTCCCTTAGCCTCCCCAAGTACAGTCATACTGTATCACTGATGAATATCACTCATACTGCTACTTTCTCTCCCAATGAAACCTACCCTCCAAGTTCCAGCAAAGTTCACCTCAGCGCCAGTTTCCTTCGGCCCCTCTGCACAGGGGACACAAAGTGAATGCTCTCGGGGAAGAGAGGGAGGAACTACAAAAGCTGGAAGAGGATGAGGGAGGAGAGAGGTGGGAGAGACCAAATGAAATTTTCCTGAGCCTTCTCCATCCCAACCTGGTACATGCTGTGCTTTCCCAAGGGGGCAGCTTCCTAGTTTGAGAGCTGTTGCTTTGATACATTTATCCTTTAAGCACTCCTGTAAACTGAGAAGTCCAGTTACTCCCACTTCACCGTCAAGGAAATGAGGCACAAGGGAGGAATGCCGTGGCTGCACGAACATTTCTTTCAGCTGCAGCGCCAGCTCCAGCAGCTCCAGGTGACTGCCGTAACCACCTGGCACGGACCTTGGGGGTGCTGATGCAACGGTCTGCGCAGCTGCATGCTGTGCCAGTAACCCAAGGGGGGAGAAAGAAAACTTATTTTTATCCAGTTCCTTGCACTGACTCACCCAACGGCCCAACCAGTAGTGCTGGCATAACAGGAAGGGGGAAGAGAAGGGGCAGAGCGCACGAGGCCGTTACCCACTTCTTACTGTTTGAGCAAAGAGGAGGTTTGGAGGCAGGGGGGAGATGAATGGGACCTGTTTACCCAGCACTACTGCCAAAAGAAATGTATGTCCTACGATAATAAACAGGTGCTCTGTTACAAAGCCCAGCTGAGCCAGTGAAAAAAGTTACCATCCCCATTTTTTGTCAGCATCAGCCCTGCCAGATATTAATGCTCCTCACATCTGCTGTACAGTTGCTCATATGTGCGTTCCCCAACCCTTTTCAGATTAGCTGAGCCAGGTTACCAGACTTACTATTTAAACTATCTCCGTTAGCTCAGACCCATTTGCCTAAATAAGATTAGGATAAAGTGAGCCAACAGATTTGAGGAGACAGTGGACTCCAGCAGAGGGACAATAAACAGCTGGTAGGTGGTAGTAACCTCTTCAATAAGCACAACTTCCTATGTACCGAGGGAGTCCATCCACTTAGGCCCTAAATGTTGGTCATGGTGATGTAGACAGCTACATATAAGGGAAGAGAGTTTATCCATTTTATTATTTTTTTTTATGCCTGGCCTAGAGTAGTAAAAGCTCCAGGGTCTGGAGTTTACCATCTTTTATTTATTTTACTATTACTGCATCACAGGGGTGTTCATTTGTGAAGCATATGTGGAACTGTATATACATCTCCTGAGTCCCAGGCATGTATTACGACTGCTGGTCCATCCTCTTTGCTCATACAGTGGCTCAACAGAACCTCTAAGATGCAAAAGTGAGCTAGGGATTCTTGCCTAAGCATGCAAGGCAGGAACGATCCTTGCACAGGAGGGAGCTGAAATGCCTGTGATCTCTAGATACACGGGGAGAGGTTAACTTGAATGAAGATGCTCACATGCCAGCCGGAGAAGGGGCAGCCATAGCTTTGTTCTCAGGGAGCCAGCGCAGGAGAAGGCTGTGCTCCTGAGGGGAGCAGTAGCTGTTGGTTACACACGCAGTCCCCATGGACATGTTGAGCTTGCTCCTGTCCTCAGCAAACAGGACGTCACCATCAACTGCCGTTCGGGTGCTTCACTTTCACATCCTCTCTGCCACGACACGTCTGATTGTCAAAGCCACAATTAAATCCTCCTTACAAGGGCAAAGTATTTCTCAAGAAAAGCATCCCCCATGGCTGGCTCCCTGCTTCAGCTAAGCTAAAAGCTGAACTAAGCTAAGAGATCTTTTTCCCTACATCCTAGATGTAACTTCTTCAAGATACACAGCTTTAAAAAAAACTCAGTATGTTACTAGTCTAGAGCCTGATCATAGAATCATAGAATGGTTTGGGTTGGAAGGGACCTCAAAGACCATCTAGTTCCAACCCTGCTGCCATGGGCAGGGACACCCTCCACTAGACCAGGTTGCCCAAAACCCCATCCAACCTGGCCTTGAACACTGCCAGGGATGGGGCCTCCACAGCTTCTCTGGGCGACCTGTTCCAGTGCCTCACCACCCTCACAGTCAAGAATTTCTTCTTAGTATCTAATCTAAATCTACCCTCTTTTAGTTTAAACCCATTAGCCCTTGTCCTGTCACTACACTCCCTGACAAATAGTGCCTCCCCATCTTTCCTGTAGGCCCCCTTCAGGTACTGGAAGGCTGCAATTAGGTCTCCCCAGAGCATTCTCTTCTCCAGGCTGAACCACCCCAAATTCTGGAAATGCTTACTAATTCATGTAGTCCTTACTCCTGTTAAGCCATGAAACTTCGTGACAGACTTGAGCAGCTAGCATGTGGTGAGGACTGATCTGTTTAAAACATGTTTCTTCTTGCTTAAATTTAAAAAGAAATGTTATTAAAATTAGAACGACCACTTTATTAATCCAAAATATCATCTAGTTATTTAACAAAGACTTAACAATGTGAGTCATCTGCATTAACAAATCCAGATGCTATAGTCAGAGGCAGCAAAGATTCAGGGACTGACAATAGGCTTGCTTTGTACACTAATTAATTTTTTTGCTATTTGTTTTTCATTCCAAACAGACCATCCCTAATATTTTATCTCTCTCGGTGGATTTTAGGGAAATTGTAAGTGAGCAGAAAAATACCAGGTTCTCTCCCTTTTAAAAAAAGTAATATACAATTACTATTAAGATTTTTCTAATCTTGATTTTGTCTTTTCAGCAGACTTCGTAAAAAAATGAAATGTGTGCGTATCTTTTTGCCATGTTACAGCTCTTCTCATCCATAGGATCGGACAAACATGGTTTTCATTTAACCACATTTAAATTTAAATTGCCACACCATTCTGCGCTGGGTGTAAATTTACTATGCATATGTCCAAGAAGAAAGGAGCCTAATATGGGAACCGCTATCCATGGTGATTCTCACCAGCCAGAAATCAGGGACTGCACTCGTCCTTCTGGGAAAGGCCACATAATGTAAAATCATCAAAATCATCTTGTCATTTTTGCTCTTCGCTGAAGGGCTGGTCCCACTGAATGGGAATTTTCAAAGCACCTTGTGACAGAAGAATTAGAGTTCAGCGGGAGCAAAGTGAGGCCAGTACTAAACACTTTGCCGATTTAATTTTAATATGTATCATTTTTATACAGGGATCTTATTTGTACAGTTCAATGGAGCCATGTGTTTGAAGAGCACTGCTGATTAATTAGGTTGGTTCAGTATGAATGAATTAGGTGATCTCTATTTCATGTCTGTTTTGAAGTTCACTATTGTGAACTTCACCCCATTCGGCGTTTCATCCTGTTTAAAAGACTTACTGCTAACTTTACTTGAGCAGGAAAGGGAATCATTAAAAGCACTATGCAAGCCTCTTGAGTATGGTGGGTTCTGTTCCAGATGTATAAATCCAGCTCATTACTCAGCTAAGGGGAACTGACTTTCTAGGTAGGTTTTGAAAACAGAGGGATTGTGAGCTGGCAGGTGTGAAAACTGCAGTTTTTATGGACCAGAGCTGAACCCGAGTTCTCCGTTCCTGGGGTGATGGCTGTACCAGCTTTAAAAGTAATCTGCCTTGTTCTATAAGTATATTGCATATTTTGCTCCTCTTTTCTCAAAAGACTGCAGAAACAATGGATTTCAATTATTTGGAATATTTATCTCAACCTGCAGTAAAAACAAATGCAGGTTTCACTTAGAAATAAAAGGTGGAACATGCTAGACTTCCCTTTTTGCTTCTTTTCTTCCAGTTCAGGAGTTCCTTTATTCAGTCTGATGTTAAATCTACTTGTATCAGAGAATCCTTTTTATCTGAGCAAATCTTATTCCTTACCAATGAATCTCAGAACATTGTGGGGTGATTGTATAAAGCCATTGCTTTTTCTTTATTGCCCACTAAAGAAACATTTATGATTAAATGGGAAAGGGAACTATCTCATTCTCCTGAGCTGGAGATATTGGACTCAATAATGTCCTTCATACGTGTATGGTCTATTTCAGCTAACCTGTTAGAATTGCAATATAAAATTGTAAATCAATGGCATCAAACACCTGTGAAGATGAGTGAGATTGCAAGCCATTTCTCAGATAAATTTGGAGAAACAGCTCCCAGCCAAGAACTTTTTTACATGTTCTACAGGGTCTATCCTAAATTACCCCAATAAAGTCACTTGTTATACATCATATTGAGAAAATTGCCAGCTGTCTGATGTTAAGTACTCAGGAACGCTCTACATAGGGACACTTGGACTTTGAGGCATGTGACAGACAACGGGATGTTAATAAAAATCAAGTTACAGGCTATTCAGCTGATTATTTGCAGAGCTAAAAATTCAGACTCTTTTTTAATAATGAAAGTGTATCCTTAGGAATTTGTTCAAATCTGTTCTGTTTAGCTATAACTGCAGAAAACGCACGCTTCTCTATACAAGATGTTCCTTTACTGATCACTTCAGTGAAGGTAGGAATAGTTAAACCCAGATACTCATAAACACTTTATGGGATAGAAAGAATGAAAGTAAGGAGGAATTTTGTTTGTTTTTCTTGTCTTTCTGTAATCACAATGGTATCTCTTTTAAGCTTGTCACCTTCTGCTTGGCTGATTCTCTTGTAAGGGCTTTAATAATAAGAATTTAAGATGAAGTGCACCTTTGTACCTACAAATATACAACAGTCCAAACCCTTACTCTCTGTATTTTGGAATAAACTTATTAAGATTTATATATGTGAAATATCCCCAGACCTAACAAATGCAGAGTTGTTATTGCCCAGGCATGCTTTTTACCTTTGCAGAGGGTGGAGATCAGTCCAGTATAAACACTTGGCCACCAGAAAATATAAAATAAAAACATATACCACCCAGTTGATGGTATTTCAGCCCCACTCACAGAGCTGACAGTACCCACTGAGCATGATTCTGACACAAGGGTGTTCTCCTGCTCCCTGCAGAGGACACCAGAAAGTGAGGGGGAATGTGTCAGTGAGTCAGCCTGATGGTTTATGCTGCTCTGGCAGAGTGATTGCAGTTCTGCTACTGGAGAAGGGATTACAGAGTTCCCTAGAGGAATGCACCTAGAAGGAGTTGAAGAATGATTAAGGAAAGGATCAGAGAGAGGAGGAACTCCAAGGAGAGGCACCTGCACATAAAAGGGCATCACAGGGGTCAAAACGTCTTATTATAGCTCTGGATTCAGTAATGTGAGGCAAAAGTTACAAGCTAGTAAGGAAAATGGTGACTTCTTCACTTGGAATCTTTGAGTTAAAATTGGTTTCTAGAAGATGCTTGCTTATTTATGAATCATGAAGGTTAATTACATAAAATTGCTTGACCTGTGTTATACCTCAGGTTGTATGACCTAAAGGTATCTTCTGACCTTAAATTTTATGAATCTGCATTAAGTAGCTGTAAGGAGGGAATGGCAGAAAAGGATGTTGTTTCACTGATTTGAATTACAACATGTATTTGCATCTTCACTTGCATTTACTGTCTTAAGAGTAACTGTACTGAATGCAGTTGTGGGATAGAGTTGTCACCGTGAGCTGAAAAGAGGTGAATGTGTGTTCAGAGAGACCAAGATCACGTTTACAGGACTGACATCTACTAGCATAGCTGTAAAGAGATGCCAGCCCTGACAGGCATAGCTGTGTCAACAGAAGCCTCTGGTAGAGGCACAGTTGTACCAGTAAAACTATATTTTTACCTATAATATTTTATGCCAGTGGTGGGAGATGGTTTTATTCTACTAGCAGAAAATACTGTTTTGCTAGTACAGATGTATCCACGCTAAACTGCTTAGGATTTTAGTATTCACAGCAAAGCACTCCCCTCAATGATTCCTAAACCAATCAATTTTGTTGGCGCTGCCAGAGAAAGGGCATGCAACTGGCCCTGGCAACTGTCGGCTTCATGGTACCGTACGTGACAGCATCTAATAAGGTGAGAGCGCCGAGAGAGTTTCAGGAGAGGTCCAGGCTAAATCTGTAGGCCAAATAGTTTTGTCAGGGAGGTGTGTGAAAAGATCAGGCTGAATGAAGTTGGAAGAAACAATGAGTAACGGAAAAGTTCTTTTTCTAAAATAATTTCTGTCATTTGAAGCAAAGGTTTAACAATACTGGCAACAATGACACTGGAATAAATTGCACTGACCCCACGGTTTTAGTAATTGCAGCTATGCTGGAAAATCCTTTGTGGTGTAAACTAGCTCCGAGAAGAGACCCTAGGGGAAAGGGTGAAGGGTGATAATAGTTAGCACTCCATCCAGCAGCAGGGAACAAGGAGGGAATGTCATTTCTTCAGTCTGTAAGTGTAGGCCAGTGCTAGCCTTGATCAGACTGTGTGACCCACTCGCAAGCCCTGCCTGTGCAAAGTGTGGGTGTTAGTCTTTACTCAGCAGTGCTCATGGGCTCCATTTCCTAGGATGTGAGTGTGCATGGCTTTAGCACCAGCTTAGCAGATGTAGTCTCTGCTGAGCTGGCGCTCAAAAGTGCAGTTCTTGCTTTTCACAGTTCATGTCTAGGTGCTGCATATTTTGGAAGGGCATGACCACTAATCAACCTTTACTCCACCTTCATAAAGTTTTGCAATATTCCATGTTCTTACTTTTTTTTTTCCCAATAAACTTCTTTAAGCCTTCCAGTACTTTGACACAGCTTTTCTTCTCTGCTTCTGCAGCTTTAGCAATGATTCTCCTGGTCAAAATAGCAACTGGCTGCACACTAGAGCTTTCACTGCTTTTGCACCACTCCCACCTCAGCCCTCCTCCTCACGGAGGAACAGGACTCAAAGGCTGAACCTCAGGGCATTCAGAAACAATTTGGAGGCAATGGTGGAAACGATTGTTGGGAATGCATTTTCAAGTGAGGGACTGCACGTGGGGAGCTAGGGGTGAGGGGTTTGGGGAAGCAAGGTGCCCTGGCTGCTCTGACTGCTTTTTGTCTCTCTCCTTCCTGCGCTGTTGTGGTGCCATTTGTGCCTTGCAGTGCTGTTCACAGGGCTCACCCACCACAGGGCTTTTGTTCTCCTTATTTCCAGTGTCGCAGCTCTGACTCTTCCCTCACCCATCCCACCATCATTCCTGGTGCTCTGACTGCCGTTGCAGCAGCTGCTAGTCTCACACGCGGGCACAGACATCCCACACAGGACTGCGTAGTGCTTCGTTTCACTCCTCCTCTGGGAAAACATGGAGGAGCAGCACTGAGGCAGGAAGGTGAGGGGGCTGGGAGGGGTGCAAGCACACATCAGGGCAGGCACAACTAGACACCTGGAGAAGCAGAGGAGTGGAAAGAAGATTACAACCTCTGCTGCAAGGATGGGCATCGCGCCTTGGGCAGGATGGCACTGGCACACGGGAGGCCCAGAGAAGACGGAAGTGGCCCATTCCTCTCCATGATGTGTTCAAAACTGCATGAGCACCCCAAGGAGATGAACACAGCCAGGAACAGGAATGGTGACTCGCTCTCTTCACTTCAGTCACTGCACGTTCTTGCTTGACTTTTCTGGGGGATTTGGGCTCTCACAGGCAGGGGAGCAGGCCTCAGCTGCCCGTGGAGGCAGGAGCAGCTCAGATCCTCATTCACTCCTGGAGGGGCTGCTGTGGAGCCAGCCATGGCGGTGACAGGAGGCTGCAGCCCAGCACCTTCAGTGCTGCCTGCCACTGACCTTCTTCAGCCAGCCCAGGGAAGGGAGTTGCTGCTTAGCTAGGTTTGGCCAGCACAGATGAGAATGGGGCAAGGTGCGCACCAGCAGCCCACCCTGAGCCGGAGGCGGTTAAAAGGCCCAGCACGAATCCCAGTGTGGCTCAGGTAGGGCCAAAGCTTTGGCGTGAAAGTCGGAGACGGCCGACAGGGCTGCGCCGGATGACTCCTCTGGCAAGCGGCCTCTGGCTTGGGCTGCAGGCGCTACCAGCCCCTCGCTGAGGCACCAGGGCCGGGAGCAGGTTCTAGGGCATTCACAGGAGTCTCTTTTAGAGACGAAAGTGCTGCTCAGCTAGAGCTGTGTTTGCTTTTGCTGGCACACGAGAGGGAGATAAAGAAGAAAATAAGAAAAAAAAAAAAGCGGGAGATAAAGAAGAAAATAAGAAAAAAAAAAAGCCGCAATGGCTGAAACAGTGAATTCAAATATCACTTAAACTCATGCGTTGTAAATTTGCTCCACAAAAAATGTCATTTTAACACAAAGATTTTGGGAGCGTGAACAACATAGATCCCAGACTGTCACAATACAGTTAATACGTGAAGAAGTATTTATATGGAATCCTAAGTTTAGTGGGTAAATAAGCATGTATCTTTAAATTAATTCAATCCAGCGCAATACAACTGCCCCGAATCGGGTGCTATTTATAATGAGCCGAGAACACTTTATAAAGACAATAAATTAACCGAAACAACCGCCGTGCCAGCTACATGAGCTGACCGAGCACGCGGCCGCGCCGCAACACGGCTCTGCCGAGCGCCATCTTGTGGCCGCCCGCCTGCCGGGCCCAGTGGCGCCCCGTGCCCCGCGGAGGTAGGGGCCGCGGTGCCTGCCGGGAGCGGCAGCCATGTCGCGCACCACAGTCTGCGAGAAGGGCGAGGAGGGGCCTTTTCAGCGGCTCCTCCTCCGTGTGCCCGTCCGTCATTCATTCCCTCCTTACGCTTCCCTTTCTTACTATAATCAGACTAGATAAGAGCTAAAGCACTTCATGGGTGTTAGGTGGTTACTTTCTTTTTCATATTTTGGAGTGTGTTGTGCCAGATCATCTGCTGCTGCCAGGCAGCCTGGTGCCATGGGAGCTGTGGGGATGTGCAGTGCCTTATGCCACCCACCGATCAGGTAACACTGGCTTCCAGGGTTCATTTTTTGGGACAACGTTTTCCCCTGTACCTGTGCACACCCCCCTTGTTCTACTCAGAAGTAAGAGTTTTCCTAAAAGATAACACCATTTAAGTTCCACATCATGGGACTTGGCAGACATATTGTCTATAGAGAAACTCTTGTAGGAGTAGGATTTTTTTAAAATCACACAGTTACTCAAAAGAATTATAAATGGAGAAAACAGCAAAAGACTTACTTAAAATTTTTATTTAGGGTACAAAGAGCACAGAAGTTAAATTTTCAAAGGGTTAGAAATACCAATGGAAAATCAGTAGAGGGATTAAACGAGTATTGGTTTTATCACACCTTGAATGCTCAATTTGTAGGTACACAGGAAGACCCTTACTAATCTACAGTCAGTTCTCAGAATATTGTGAGGGCAACCACGCAACCATTTTCTCCCCGTGTGTGGAAGCACTGTGGTGTATCTTTGCTGCATTCCCTATTTGGTGGGCATTGTTTCTTTCCTGATGCAGGTCTCGGGAGCAGGCGAGGAAGAAGTAAGTTGTGATACCGCTGCTCCATAGGGCAGTGTTGTCCTGTGTTGCCAGTGTTGTGTGAAGTTAGTTGTAAAGTTATGATGACAGTGTTGGCATATGATGGTTTCATAGCTACCCAGTGTTCGGCAGTCTTTTGCGAAATACCTTAATTTTTTAATATTTTTTTTTAAAGTAAGTTTACATGTGTGTAGTGACAAGATTAGAAATACTACTGAAATATACCCCTCAACAGCTGGAATACCAGAAGACCCACACAGTCATTGTTTGTTTTTCAGTCCCATAATTAGGATAATACTGGACTGGGGAAGGGTCTGACTCCTGATTTCGTAATTCCTTGGGTTAGCAATACTACCTGACACTGGACTGTATCCTACTGTAGTAACTCTCTGTGTGGATAGGAGTATGATGCATGTGGGAATGTGCTGCTGCTCAGTGGCATGAGGCTCCTGGCCAGCTGATGACAGTACCTTCCTTGACAGAATGTGGCAGCCCCTCCAGTGTCCAGACTTCTGAAGCCAGGAGCCACTGCCTGTCAGGGACACTTCTCTCAAATCACCAGAGCTCACAATTCTGTCCTTGCTTTGTGCCATTCATAAACTGCCCATGCACTGTTCCTTCCCTTCTGTAGGCTGCTGACCCCTGAAGTAACAGATTTGCAGAGGTGTTTTTTCTCTTCTACATTGGACCTCTCAGGAACAGTCTAATTGAGAAGAGAAAGTGGGCTTACTGGTTTTGCGTGGTCCTCTGTATGTACATCTGCACGTGTGGATGAACCAAGACATCTGAGTATCTCACCCTCCAATAGAAAATAAATACTTTGTTTAACATTTTAGAAAGAAATTTCCTATGTCTATCGAATAGCTCTATACTACTTTGACTAGAGAACAGGGCTTTCTCTCTTGGGTTTTATAAAATGTACTGAAAATGGGGGCCAGAGAGAAAATCAATGATTGGAGGCACTATACACTGATTTACAGATAGATTAGGGATATAAATATTACAACCAATATGGATGTTTATGCATTGTATGTACTGTCTGTGTTGCCTTCATCTTATCCATAAGCCTAAACCACACCAGAGATTCCTATTCAAATATAGAAAATGTTACATAACTGATAAAGAATTGAAAGATTCTGAGGAATATAACTGCCTTCTTGGGCGTGTATCAAACCCATGATTGTAGAGAATGGAAAAAACAAGTTCATGGAGTTCAAGCTTTTTCTCCTTTGTAAAAAACAAGAGCAACCTGAAAGATGGTGTAAGTTTTGTAATTCAAATGGCTCAAGTGCCTTTCTCTATGAGTTGGAGGAAAGAACATCTTATCCATACTGGTGCCACTTACATATATTTAAAAATAGACAACACAAAGACTCTGTGTATTCCTGATGTGTCTTGCGCAGTGAATACAACTTTGATGGTTTATGCCATGTCCAAAACAAAGAGAGTTCCCGTACCTTCTGCTCTAACAAAAGGTTTTGTCCGAACTGAGTGTACTTGAAAAGAAGAGGGGCAAAAGCACAACTGAAACTGAGCCATATTGTTCCCCCTACTCTAATTCAGCTGAAAGAATATCAATTCCTGGCTGAAATCTTGAGACAATCAAAAAGGGATCCTTCAGTAAGACTGGATTTTTTATAGATACAGTATGTGAGGAGAAATATTTTCCCCAACATTTTCTTTGCGCAGTGCCTTTTTATGTGGCTATCATGTAGATAACAGCAGGGAATTCCACTTAAGTAGATCCTTAATGGATTTAACTAATGGTTTCTTTGTGATGCTCTCAGACAGTTCTCCTGTAATGTGGATCCTCTAAATATTTAAATCCACCATTGAAGCATTTAATACAAAGAAAGTCTCCTACCACTAGAATGAAGAAAAGGCTTTCAGCTGGAAACAATACCAAAACCAAAATCTGATTTGTACAACTGCATCCAGTATCTAAGCCCACTTACTCTCTGAGGCAGCTGATACAATAAGGACCTGGGGTGCCAGGTAAACAACAAGCAGTCATTTGTATATTGAGACAATCTCTGTCCTTTCCTGTTTCTCTATATCCTCCATATTTTTGAGGGCTGTTTGTAGTGATTAATGGTTTGAGTGGACAATAAAGCTGGTAAATTAGTATTGTTACTTACTGTTGGTACAGGGTAACTGCCTAACCTGAGGGCTTGTGGAATCTTGAACATAATGGATGGGTTAACCTGAGATGCTTCTCCTTGTTTTAAGTCTTTCTTCTGACACTGTCTCAAAGTAATCTTTCTTACTGTTGTATCCATTATCCTCTTATTTTATTCTTTTTGCAAGTGGAGCCTGATGTTTCTCCAGTTCCATAAAATATTTCAGCTGGAAGGAAAAACTTTTTAGAAATCTCATGTATTGTCAAGACCAAATTTTTTCTCTCCTGTCTCTTGCTTGGGAGGACCAGTCACTTCAGAAACTAGCACTGCTCTTTAAGCTGTCTGCTTAGCCCTGGATTTTACCACGTTTCCCTTGCACAAAGAACAAAATCTACTGTTTTCAATCTAGATTGTTTTGGAAAATGAGAAATAATAGAAAAATAAAGGCTCCCTGTAGCTTGCATTCAACGGAACAAAAACAGAGCTGCAGTTGCCCCAAAGCTGCTTTTGTGGTATATAAGATACATCCCCTACCTTTTGAATACATAGGACTCCTCAAAAAGAATAAATATCACTCTCAGCTAAATACATCTGTTTATTCTTCTCTGCACACTTTGGGCGAGGAAGTTTATTTCTGCAGATGATATAAAAAAATTTATAGAAATTTTCTACAATCAATTCACAATCCATATTGTCTAAATCGATCTGTAACTTGTTCCGTATCTAGCCCCTAAATGTAGACACTTTTAAAATTTTACTCTCTGATATTTCTGTGATACAATGAATTTCTGCATATCAGTCACATACTAGATATACAGGTGTGTAAAACCATTTTGAATTCCTTTGTACACAACTGTAGTATAAATGATAGACAATATAAGCAGCAAAGTTTCTCACTTGCTATAGAAAGTGGCCATCCAGAAAGGGCTTGCTGGACCAACTTATCCAAATCGGCACCCTCATTTAGCTGTAATGGGAAGATTCTCTAATAAAATGAGCGTGCACTTAGATTTTCCTTCTTGTTGCATCTCCGCGCTGTTAGGGATAATGCAGAACTATCAGCATGTTCCTCTCACGCTTGTACTTTATGTTGCATGGATACACTCAAAGGCTCAAATTAAAGGCTTTCTCGCTATCCTGCCCGCTGCCAGAAATGGAGTGCCTGTTTTTAAAACAAGTGCCTGATTCTTTGTTACTCTCTATCTCCTGCAGTTATGTAAACCAAAGAGAGTCAATGGAAAATGGCCGTCGGATGTTAGCATCTATGTAAATCAGTGCAGGTGCTGAACTGATAGCATTTTATATCCCCTTGCAGAGCAGAATATGACTACCCTAAGTTAAAAATGGGGTGAAATTTATTTTGGGTGAAGGAAAGGAGTAATGAGTACATAGGAACCACTGTAACTTAGAACCACTCAAACTTTTTTATCCAGGTGCCTGTGTATGTTATTTGCATAGCATTAAAAAGCAGAGAACGCAAGTATTAAATTTCTGAAAAAGACCACTTAGGCACCTAACTCCCGTTTGTCCCTTTGAAAACCTCCCGTTCTTACCTATTTTTTTAATATATTTACTTTTGAAGATGTTGTCTATTTTATCCATGAGAGCAAAGAAAGGATTTAGTACAAGACTGAATTGGTACAGGAGCAAATGCCTCCAAAAATAGTGCGATTTTTTTTTTTTTTACAGAGGCCCATCTGTGAATTGCTGCTTTGTGCTGACCCACAATTTATGCAGTTTTTGCCCAAATCTATCAGACCAAGCTCTTTAAATGGCTTAAAAATAGTTTGTAAGTGTTATAGGCATTCAGTCAAATTAGTCACTTAGTCAAATCACCCTTTCAACTGGTGCTTTCAGCAAACGGTTAAAACAGCATTTGAGGAAGGACCAGGTGTATGATCTAATGGCTGAAAGCAGCTCATGCTCAATGACATAATCCTAAGAATAAATGTATTGTAAGTGTATGGCCAAACACAAGAGAATATCTGTCATCAAGTACTTGGAAGTGCCACATGGTTTTTGTATCACTGTGCTTCAGCTGGAGCCACTGAGACTTGTGCAGCACTTTCAGCTCCTTCTGAGAAAAATACCTCCTACTGCTTCAGCACTTCCTGGATCCAGGGCAGATACTTTTAAGAAACCCTTAACTAGCAGAAGTAAAATCTTGCTGGATATCTTTGCTTCTAGATGGAAGAAACCAAAAATTCACAGAATTTTAAATATGCATCTTCTAGACACATGTATTCAATGGGTTGTTAGTGCCTCTGGCCATGTTGCGGCAGTATAGTTGAACAGACAGAAGAGGACACTGTGAGTTCTGTGTGCAGGGATCAAAGGCTGGGTCCATCAGTGGCATACATGATTCCAGGTCAATCACTTGGCCTCTTTATGCCCTGTTTCTACTACTGTATCAGGATAATCATAGAATCATAGACTGGTTTGGGTTGGAAGGGACCTCACAGATCATCTAGTTCCAACCCTGCTGCCATGGGCAGGGACACCCTCCACTAGACCAGGTTGCCCAAAACCCCATCCAACCTGGCCTTGAACACTTCCAGGAATGGGGCCTCCACAGCTTCTCTGGGCAACCTGTTCCAGTGCCTCACCACCCTCACAGTGAAGAATTTTTTCCTTATATCTAATCTAAATCTACCCTCTTTTAGTTTAAACCCATTACCCCTTGTTCTATCACTACACTCCCTGATAGACAGTCCCTCTATAATATACAATATGGACATTTGGAAAAAAAAATTGGAAATAAGGAACTATACTATTACTATTACTATTACTATTACAGTTGTAGTTGTGCTCTCAGAACTCACAATCAGTAATACATCCCTCATTTAAAGATTATTCCAGATTTCTCCAACAATTCCTCTTGGACTAATCATCTCTACTTCTGTCTTCACTGTGGATGTATACAGCCCTGTCATTACTGTTTTTACAGGTAATTTTTAACTGGACACATTGTCCTTGTCTTCCTCCTTGTTCTTACTAATCAGAGCTTGTGCTAGAGTTCCTTGCTTGTTGATATTTTTCTTTTCCTGGAGAATGGTGTGTCTCCATTTACAGTTTAAAAACTAGCACTTAAATGGAGTGTTAAATCACTTCTGGTAACTAGGCCTCAAATAAATGGTTATACTCTATGAAAAGCCACATCAACCTTTTGACCTTGCTCTTGCCTCTTTTCAGAGGCATGTTAGGAACAGCTGTGTATACAAATTGAATGTACTCTCTGTCTTCAAACCCTTTACTAGGACCCATCCTAGTATTTGAGCGCTCATTGCAACTCTATGACTGTTCAAATCCATCCTCTCCTGCCAACCCTGCAACTAACTTCTCAGCTTTCCTCACACAGTTTCCTGCCTCTCCCGCAGCCATTACCATTACAATCTGGTGCTCCCCACCTCTCCTGCACATCACTGTCCAAGCACTCTGCATTACTGCTTTCATTGGTGAGCCATCTGACCTTCTGTAACTTCCCCTGTTCAGCTGAATTGCTGTTAGCCACCTAATTTTCCCAAATAGTTAAAAAAAAAAAATCAAGGCAATTACACGCCTGTATTAAAATTGGGGAATGAAACATTGAAGAATGATGAACCAGAGCTCAAGTGAGCATGGATTTTGCCTTTTCTGAGTGGGAGGGGGATTTATGGGCTTCATTTCTCACAACTGCTAGGCAATGACGCTTTTTTGAAAAAATAAGCATCCTTAATTTTTCATTATGGGGAAAAAAGGAAGGAAATTAATAAGTTGAAAATAAGAATGCAGAATGCAACCTGTTCTGTGGCCACAGTAGCAACGGTGAATAAGGCTCATTCAGTGATCATGTCTTCTGGCAGCAGATGACGACTGGGATTTTCCATGCTCCTGGATAATTGGCGCTTGTGGAGTGAGAGAGGACTGGGAGGCCTCGTCTTGCACCAGCGAGACCCAGATTCTCAACCTAGTTCCAGAGTAAAAGGGAGAGGAAAAAGAAGGGGGAAGGAATTTTTCTGCAGTCTTTCTTCCAGGAAGGGAAGGGAAGTGTGAACAGGTGAATCCTCACAGCAGCAGGAAGAGATGGGTCTTTCCTCTTCTGCCCTGATACAGCAGTTGGATCTGTGCCTAGGATGCTCACCAGGGAACCCTTCTTGTAGCCTCCTGGTCTGGGGGGTGGCAGACAGTCTCACAGCCTGTTTTGTCATTCAGGAGTGAAGGTGCTGTTTGAGCAAAGCTCTCAATGGCTTAGACAGGGAGGCAGGGGTAAGAAAAGAGATCTTTCACACCATCTTTATTTCTCTTGATGTGGAGTTCGTATCCTGGTGCATTTCCGTGTGTATGTCCCTTGGTGTCAGTAGAATTAGAGCTAGGGGAGGAGCAGCAGCAGGTCCCACAGGCATGGTTGCAGGGCAAGGAAGAGATCTCCCAGGGGCCTCCTGAATTTGTGAAGGCAGTAGAACAGTAGGAATACTAAATGTGAAATAGGGGGGTGGGATGTTTCAGCTCATTAGCAATTGTTAAAAATAACCATTACTCTGTGAGTGTACACAGTATTGACTATGCTGTGCTTAAAATGAGATAGAGCAAGATGCTTCTTCACAACCCAGTTATTATACATGGTCATCTACAGTCATTGCTTTTTAGACTGTGGCTTTCAAAGTGTGTGAAAAACACTTTATATGCCTGTGTGTATCTAAGTTGATTTCACACAGTTCAGCCCAGTTGCCATGTGCAATCATTTAGTGATTATTTTGCGTGCCTTTCTAATGTAACACTCTCTGAGCAATGGCAGATATTTCATTGATTGCTCTTTTTGTAAAGTATCAGCATTCAGCCAGTAATCAATTTATTACCAAATGTTGCTTGGAATGAGTAGCTTTCTCCCTGAGAGTAATCTCATCAGTTGTGAAAAGATATGATCAGGTGACAATGAGACCTTCTCAATAACACTACAGTAAATCACACTCAATAAGAGTAAAGAGTCCTGAGTAAAAATAATTCCATTTTCTATTAACAACGTCCTTGGCAATTGGCAGCTGGTGCAACAATGGCAATACTGCAAACACTGCTGGAGAAGTGAGAGATTGTTGTCCAAAACAAAAAAAAGTTAGTAGGAAGCTGAGTTTAACTGAGCATTCTACATATACTTATTTTTCACTGCTAGCTCTGACAACCTTTTCTGGGGTATGTGTGTGTCCCATTTTAAAGCTTCTCTCTCTTCATTGCTCTGAAACTGTCAGGTAAAACTTAATCCATGGTATCCGTTAAGGTAGCTATTTCCAACTTACCTTGATGATATCCATTAAGGCAGCTATATCCAACTTACCTCCATGATATCTAATATACTTTAACAATTATGTGCAGAGGTACATATATTTTTCCCTACATTTATATCCTGCAGTTAGCATTGCATTTGTTTATTTATAGTATTGTACTGCCATTGTGTCTATTGGACAAAAAGTGGTGTCATGGCAGGAAGATCTGTGACTGTTCCAGGGAGAGTTCCATATTCAGCTTTCTGCTGTCCTTTACTGATGCCCCTCATTCTTGCTGCAGTTGTTTCAGAGAGGTGCCTTGAGAAGTCATGTTAGTATAGGCTGAAGAGCTTCCTAAGTCTCTTTGACCTGCCCTACAAAGGGCTTTGAAAATAGATGAGAATCTTAAAAATAATTAAATATAGTGGCTTAAGAAGATACTCAGTTTCTGTAGTGTAAGAATTGCACTTTTCATGATGGAAGCTTTTAAAGTCTCCTTCCCTGATGCATACAGTCCTTTGGAAGCCACAAACATGGCCGTACTGTGTCCAAGACACAATGTCATCATGCCCAAGACTGGATGCTTCTTGACTGAGTTTGGTCAAGTCAGGTACTGCAGTGCTTTGTTCAATTGGCTTCAGTCTTCACATGTTGATTTGAAATAGATGAATTTGTCACAGGTGCTGGTGGACTCTAAGATAACCTCCATCATGCGTTGTACAGAGAGTACACTGGCCTCTGCCTGAGTGTGCAGATGACCTGAAATAATAACTCAAAGTATTGAGAACTTCCATATTTTTATCAATGATGGTAATCATGGCCAGTTAAGCATTAATTCTGACATTTTAAATATCTCATTCATTAAGTATTACTTCTGGTAAAACCACTGAAGAACAAGGATGAAATTATGAATACCTGCACTGCTGTGAGTGGCCTATATTGTGTCATGGATAGGCATGAATGGCTATTTAGGATAGCAGAGAAGGCTAAGGCAGGACTATACTATATTTTCTTCCATAAGCTCCCAGCTAGCAAGTCACCTCAAGAAAGAAAAATGTCCTCAGTGTATCAGTTCTTTAAATCAACCATCATACTCAGGACAGGTGCTTTCTCAAAACTCATCCACCTCTATGAAATAAAATGTGCAATATTATTTTAAAATAAAGAAAAAATATTTTCCTTTGCATTTCTGCAGACTTAAAATGGCTAAAGAAATTTTCCTGAGATTTAAAAGAGGTTGCCTTTGGCCATAAAGTGAGAATGAGGAGTTTTAACCCCCAAGGTGATATTTTCAAGCAAGATCTTATCAAACAGGGAGCTGTCATGAAAATTTTTTCCTTATCCTATCTGTTACCAATAGATGTTAGGTTTTCCTTTCATCTTCTGTATGATACCTCCCACAATTGCATCTGAGTCATCATTAAATCCCAATTGCTAAATAATACAAGTTATTATTTATTGTTATTATTAAAGAAGGGCAGGGCTGCCTTCATCTGTCTAGAGGGTCTGCCATTATATCTGCTCTGTGCATTACTACTACAGTGAATTGAATACGCCTCAGCTTCATGCAGATGCACTGTGTCAGAAAACATCTGCTTGCTGCTGATTTTATGCATATTACAGAGACTTTATGTACTGTTAAATGGACCAGTTCTTCATTCCAAACCATAATTTTCCATGTGGCATCATTTGATCTGTCCTCACGCTAACATTTGGTTTGATCAAGTCATTTCTTCGTACCCAATATGTGTTGTAACTTCCTCTATGGCTCTGTATATGTGTGTGTCCTGTCGGTAATTTTACTACAGTGCTCCTGTCATGATAATATGGTGGTAGGGCAAACCATGTCATTTTAATCAATATACTTTATTTCAATATACTACTTTTATCACTGAGCTTTAGTCTAGACAACTTAGGTCTGATAATGCCAACTGCTACCCAGCTACATAGTAGAATACCATGATCAAATGCAGTTTTCCAGAAGTACCAGGGATACCTACCTGGGTACCAGTTTAGAGCTTAAAGGCAGCTGGTGAGGAAAAGCATGTCCTCCACACAGAACTTCTCCATACCTGTACACCGAACTTCAGAAAGGAAGAGGCAGAGGGGCAGCTCATTTGGGTCACAGCCCTTTGGGGACACATCCACCTAAGCCCTGCTGTTACCATCCTGGGGGTCAAGCTGCAGGGCCATGGCAGCAGAAGGTGCAGGAGGCAGAAGCTGGAAAGGGCTCAAAAGGGGGCAATTCCCTCTGGGGCTGAGGCACGCTTTGCTATAAATTGTTTTGCTTCGTCTTTCTTGTACCATTTCACTTTATATCACCTACCCTCTGCTGAGAATGATGCTTGCTGCAATGCTGTCATTCCCCCATGGTTAAACTTGAAATTACTGTGGAGAGAGTTAACTTGTAGAGGCAGGCTGTTCATGACTGCTCTGCATGGGCTGTGGAATGACAGCTCTTTGCCTGTCCATTCGCAGGAGTTCTTGAAACAACAAATCTCTTCCTTACCTGTTGAATCACAACTCAGGATTAGTACATCTCTAATTACAACAGAGAAGACAGTACTTCTTCGGTAACCTTTGGTCATGGTGACATTTCTAGTGGCTACAAAGAGATACGAAGTTTGAATAACACCTACCAGTCATTTCTTATATATGTAAGTAGCAGGAGGAGGGGCACATACTGCTGGGGAAACATTTTTGCCAAATAAAACATCATACAGTTCCTCTTGGCATGCAGAGAACTCCATTGCTACATTAAAAAAAAGCATAGATTTTGCATATTTAGTGATTCTGACAAGTTTGAATAAGTATGGTTTATTATTAATGATAATATTAATAAAAATGCATAGTTAGATAGCTCTTTTAATCTTCAAAGCACTTTATAAATACTGGTTTGTTAACTAATCCTTGCAACATCCTTGTGAGGTGGAGAATTATTATCCAAATATTATAATGGTGTGCAGTGCACCAATTTCCAGTAACTTGTTAACAATGCACTGAGGTTTGATATATGACCTGTATCTCTATATATCTGGAATATCATACACTGACATAAATGCATCTAAAATTAATAATTTCTTATATGAAAGCAGAGTGGATATATCACTTATGTCTGTATAATTCTCTTCCAATCAATTTTCTCAAAAAATTATCATTATCATTTAATTGTGCTTGAGGTCACAGTCAGGGAATCCAGCAGTGATGGTGCTGGGGATACTGGCGTGCAAGGCACTATGCTCATTTGTATGTGTGTATGTATGTGTGAGTGAAAAACACTGCTTCCTCTCCCAGATATGTTGCAGTCCAAGTATAAGATAAGAGACAACAGATGGATACAACAAAGAGACAGAGACATGACGAGGTTACAGTGAGAGGATTACAATTACTATAAGAAGTGGTGGTCATAGCACACCAGCTGTTTAACCATTATCAGATAATTTTTTAGTTATCACAACAGTGAGAGTAAAAGAATGATTTGAAGGAGGATGACAAAGTTACTAGGCAGACTTTTGTAAGGTCTTCTTCACATGTGGATGTAGAGGCATGGGGAAAATACCTTCATAAGAAAATGGGATGAAAAGCATTTCACCTTTGGTAAAAATGAGGTGAGAGCTAAAGATTCTAATTTACCATATGAAATCATGATGGATGAGACAGGAATGAGCCATGAAGAGAGAAACTGTAGTGAATTTGGGTCTGAAGTGAAATGCAAGGTATAGGCATGCAGTGACAGTGAAGTGAGATGACAGAAGTGAAGTGCCGAGGCAGAAGATGACAGGTGTGTTTTGATAGAGCTGTTTGGTAGAAGCTGTTGCAGTTCTAAGGTTGTAAGAGCATCTGTTTTTCAAAGTCTTCGATGAAAGCCCTGTGTTTCTTGGCTATTCTACAGCAGGTTGTGAGGACAGTCTTCTAACACTAACTTTCTGTGGCCTCCATGACATGGACCCCAGTTCTGTGCTCTGCAGCTGTTACAGTCCTGTCCACGAGTGGCTTGCACTCTTGCTCGATGTTCAGCTAAAACGCTCACTGTGTTTGCATATGTGCCTTAAGACCCAGTTGAAACACAGAGAGGGAGTGAAGATTTACATACCACATTCATCTCTGATCAATGTGGTCTCCATTCCTCACTGCTTTCGGTAAAGCCCTCTCCACACACCACTCCCGAGGCTACAGATCCTTTGTCCTATTGCCATTCCAGCCCTTTCAGACAGCCTGGGCATGGTACTTGCGTGTATCTGCACCGCATACCAAGGTGTAATGTAAACATATACAAGCCCGTTTTAAACGGGAAGCAGCTTCATTGTGGTCGCACTGAGGTCTGTGCAGATTAATCTATCCTTTGAAAAAGGCAGTAGCCCTAATTTGTGTGTTATTTCCAGTGTAAGCATTTGGGTTTTGATCAAGCAGTTCATGTACTTGATGGGAATCTTTCCATTGCCTGCAATGGGCTTTGGATTGGAACCATAATCTGGATGTTTCACATGCATATACATCCTTAATTAAAATTTTCTAAATTGCTGTTACATAATGAGGAGCCCAAACCTCCTGTGAAGTGTTTCCAGTTAAGCCAGTGAAAAAAAAAATGCACTCAATATCTTACCATCACAGTTAACATAAAGTACAGGAATTCTCTGTACTGAGTACTAAGAAGACAGGTGAATTATTGGTACATTGAGAACACTAAGTGAATGTCCTGACTTTTGCATGCTTGCAATTTATAAACAAAGCTGCTTTACTGGAATTTTGCCACATTACACACATACCTACATATATACACACTCAGAAAGTTATCGTCAGCTTTAAAAATAGGCTTAGAATGAAAATAATAAATCAGCCTTAAATATAGCAAGTGCTTCTGCTGTAACTATATTCATTCAGTTTGCCAGGCATATTTTTAAAAATATATTAGATTGCTATACTTTTTTACCAGGAAGAGATGCATCCTGTGACAGCTGTCCATCATTAGCCACAGAATCTTTCTACACTGGCCTATACAAAAAAGCTGAAGGAGACCTCAATCAAGCCCCCTCTGTTGTGCAGTAAAAGCAGTCATTCAAGATTTTAACTCATTTTATTTTTTTCAGCAGGAAATACCAGTCTGGTCTCATAGAAAGTGCTCTGACTTGGATTTATGTGACCTGCTTTCTATTCCTGGCTCTGTCTCTGAGTGACCTTATGAAAGTAATTTTTATCTACTATTGTTTTTAAATGGGCAGAAAGATGTTTCTTAGCAGAATGGGCCAAACATAGGCCCTTTTTTTCCATTATCCCACCTCCAAAACCTATCCATGAAGAAGCTACACACCTGTATACATACAAATGCCAGTCAAGTGTTTGCCTCAAATAAGCTGCTCTGCCTCTCTCCCTCCTGCTCTCTCTCTCTTTTGTTCTTTATAGCATGAGGGAGTCACAGTGGAGTGCCTAAATAATGTTCTTTAAATATACATAACTTGAAAAGCCTAATTACATATACACATTTCTGCTCCGGTAGGCTGAGGTGATTTCTGAAAGCAAATACAGTGTGGACCAAAGTGAGCTTCCCAAAATATTTATAGGCTTACTGTACTGCTACATCCAACACATGATAAGTATTTTTTGGAAAACTGCCTTCCCCTTTAGCGGTATAACTGTCAGACAACAGTTCATACACAGCAACATGAAGTCGTAACTTGGGAGATAATCTGTTATACGCTCCTGACAATATGCTCTGAAATCCTACATTTAAAAGGGTTTAAAAACACACAATACCCCAAACCATCAAATAAGCAGTAAAAGTAACATGCAGAGCCAGACACAAAACCAGAATGAAAAAGATTTTTTATTATTCTCCTCTGTATTACCATAAATGACATGCTATATTTAATTTTACAGTGCCCCTGGACAAATCATCAAATACTTTAATAACTACACAAACATTAATATTTAAATACAAGAGATCCCCTCAGTTACTGAATAATCATAACTCTGGATTGATAGGGTACTAAATGGAAAAATCTTGTTTAGACAGTTGTAAGAGGGGGGAGGGTGTTTAATGAAACAAGTTTGATGGTCTTGTCATCATAAAACTGATAGATATTTGGCACAATTTATATCTTTGCTGAAAAGAAGTTTGAGAAATGGAACAATTGTGGTGAAGATTAATTTTCCCTTCTTCTGCTGTGAGAGCATCGTCCTTTAGATCATTAGCAGGAATGTGTGACATAGATTGCACTTCACCCATGCAAGCCCTGTGCTGACTCTTGGAAAATGCACGTGTTAAATAGCTGCACCTTCTATACTTGTGGGATGGGCTGCCCATATACCATCACACCTAGCTACACTCATTTTATGAGAGTGATGAATATAGATAGTAGAGGAGACAGCATATGGAGTTCTGACTGCCAGTGTTTGTTAGATCTGCCCACCCGTTCTACCCGCTGTCCTCAGTGGGATTTTTTTTAACTCAGGTTTTCTATTGTTACTTCAGCCACTCTCCCGATTAAATGTTCTACCTAATAATGGAAGTTTGTCTACTAAAGCACAGTAAGAGTAGTGAATTGCAAGATATTTCTGATGCCTCCAATACCAAAAACCAAACCAAAACAACTGAAAGACTTCTCAAACAGACTCACACAAATGTATAAACCAGAAGTTTGAAACTTTACTAGACTTTTAGGTCTCCGGATCTGGGACAATGTTCATGCATGTGTACTCTGTGTTGCTAAGTACACATGACACTAAGCTAACAATAACATTCGTTCATTACTGAACAAAGGCTAGGCTTTTATTTGTATCGTACCATATTCTGCTTGCATACCACAGCATTTGTAGCTAAATGAAATGCTTATGGATTGGGTAGTGGGCTGCATTCACTTACCAGTTCCTTATATTGTCTTACTTCATGCCTGTTTCTGGGAGAGTCTGTCTCAGCGACTCACCTTAACCTTTTCTTTTCCATTTTGGGGTGCCTGCTCAGACTCTGCACTTTTAAAATTTCCTTCTTCAGGTTGTGGAGGCCCCATCCCTGGAAGTGTTTAAGACCAGGTTGGATGAGGCTTTGGGCAATGTGGTCTAGTGGAGGGTGTCCCTGCCCACAGCAGGGCGGTTGGAACTAGATGATCTTTGAGGTCCCTTCCAACCCAAACCATTCTATGATTCTATGATTCTATGATTCTTCTGCATTTGAGCTCCATGGAGATAATGTAGCTCTGGCTATATAATGTTTCTTGGTCTTTTCTCAACTGGGAAATACCCCTTTAAGGGAAACTCAAAGGAAAACATGGATGCCTTTACATTCTAGCTTCAAGGGAACAGAGAGAGGGGAACTGGCATAGAGACATAAGGCCTCTGAATAATAGGACATGGCCTGTGGGCTGGTAGACCCTTGAAGCAATACCATTAGAGTACTCCTCCAGATGTGGACAGCTGACAAACTTAATGATGAAGGCTACATCCAGGCCAGTTATGATGAGCTAATTAAATATCTTGCTGTATTTAATAAAGGAAGTATGGAAGAATCCAGAGCTGTCTCTAAATCACCTACCCAGTGCCCTGTCAAGCTTCTAGAGTGATAGGAAAGGTGAGCAGAAGAAAAAGACAATAGAGCAAAACTAAAGGACTAAGACTGATGGAATTTTCTGTGATATGAAAAAATGAATGTTTTCACCACATCTTAATGAAAAAAAAATACTATGGAAACTCCAAAGCTACAGACCTGGAATCAGAGCAAAGAAGGTTAAAACAGCGTAAGAAGTTAGCAGGAACACTGCTGCATAGCGCTGAGCAAATCTTTAAATAAGTAATTAATTCTTTCTGTCTCAGCTTTATATGCTTAATCATAATTTATCATTCAGTTCTTGTAACTTCATTTATTTTTCCCCTTTTCCTTGTTATAAGACAGCAATAAACCAAGAAGAAGTTGGAATGGAGTTCTCAATATTAAGAAAAGGGCTGATTGCTGTCTGAGACTGACTCTGGGCTTGGGCTGCTTCCACCTCTGCTGCTGCAGTAGTAATGCATGCTCCCTTGAGAGGACAGATTTAGCCACTGAGCGCAACCTCTTTTTCAGGAGAAGAAAATGTAAAGAGACAGCAGTTTCTAGCAATAAAATAAAAAACAAAACAACATAAAACATTTCTCTCCCACTCATTTCTCTCTCCCTCGTTTCAGCTTTTCTTGAAATGGACAACCCATGCCCATCTATGAGATTTTGAGCTGTTCATTATTATCTGTAGTGCTTGAGAGAAAAGCTGATTTTGCACTTACATGTGAACAACAGAAAATACATTTTCGCTTTTTTACTTCACTTCAAAAATCTACCTGAAACATGCCTAGAAACTAGAAATACATTCTTGTAGATGAATCTCATTTGAAGACACTGAAACACTGGTGAAGAATGAAATTCTACAAAACAGTGTTACTTCATGATAAAATTGTGAATGCAATGTACTGGAATGAGCAACTGAACTCCCCAAATTGCAGTGTGATTTCTCTCTTCTCCTGTATGTGCATGGGTGTTTGTATTTTTGTACAGACAGAGAGCAACAGAAAGTCACTGTAAAAGGATCTTTTAGTGAAGTCTTTCCATTTATTGTTAACAAATTTTTTGGAGATGCACATCCATTTTTTCTCATTGCCGAGCATCCTCTTTCCAAGACATCTTTGAAGTCCCACAATTTGAAGCTTAGAGTGGCTTTTCCATATCACTTAACTGTGCTAATTGCTTCCTATTCCTTGACAGAAACAGAGATAAGCAACTATTTTGTGAAACTGTATTTTGATCAGCTGAAGTAATTTCTGGGGCTAGACATAGTCCCAAGGTATATTGAAAGCATGGATGAATTTTGAGCCTTCTGTGAAATAAAAGGTACAGATGGTTGTCTGTGTGCATAACATCAGTGATGCCCAAAGCAAAGACAATACAAATATTTTACAGAGCTGTTATCACCAAATATGTACTCAGGAGGATACAGAAAGGCAGAAATTCATCTTAGAGTTATAGAAGATGGTTATGGCACTCTATTTACCACTCTATTGCCTGTTTGTTGCCATAACCTCTCAGAAAACACAGATTATTTTTCTAAAGCAGATTTCCTTTACTTTTATTCTAGAGCAGGCTGGATTTTACTTAAGATATCACTTTACACTGATGAAGTTATATTTAACTTTGCAAATGAAATGAATTGCCGGAAACCATCTTACATGAATGGCATGTGTGGTCAAAGAGTTTGGGAAAAAAGTCACTGTGGAGAGCAAAACTAGTTGGCATATGCAGTCATTGAAATCTTGCCTCTATAATGATGCTGCACATAAAAATCTGGCCTCGTGGATTTAGCATCTTCCAGGTGGGATTCAGGGACACACCATGTATACTGGTTGTGCTTAGCCAGGATACCTTCACAACTCAATTTGTAAACTATGGCTCTTTCCTGTTAAAGTCTGTGATATTGCAGAAGACAGTAACCAAAGTTCTTATTTTTGCTTCACAGGAGGAACAAACTTAATGAAGATAACTGGTTGCTGAAGTATCAAGAAGTCAGTACATACATTTGTTTTGCTGTAAGACCAGGGCCTGACACCCTGTGGGCTAACCTAACAGCTTTAGACGTGCCTTGGATGCCTGTATCAGGTTGAAGAGCTCCAACAGTTGCCATTCTTGTGCGTCTCTCTTTAAACTGCTGTAGCCATTCTAATCTTGTGCTGCTGTTTGTTTTTCTGTCTGGCATTGCCTTTTAACAACACTTAAGTATTTTACTGAGATGTGGTTTATCTTGAATTGTTTTCCTTCAAGCTTTTTTTAGCATTATCCTCTATTAGGCTAGATCTATGTGTTTGTGCAGTAAATATCCCAAGAACTGGCCAACACAGATTAGTCATAATGCCTTAGAGAACAACTCAGTGTTCATGACACTGAGTCCTACTGAATTAGTTAAGCTTACTATTGTATACCAAAACCATCAAAGACAGAACAAAACCTTGGCACATACTATAGATCAGGTGCCCATGGTTGAACTACTGCTTATTTTAGGCAACACAGTTACAGAGGGTCTCTCATTTTCACTAGCACTGCCACTTGAGTAACAGTGACTTGTACAGATTTATCTTCACACAGGCAGGTAGTAAAAAAATGCCTACAGATACCTATTAAGTAACTGCCTAAGGAGTTTTGATCCCTTGAAATCAAGGGTTTAACTTCCATTAAAATGAAAGAGAATTGGAGGTCTGAATCTTTTTAAAATGGTTGACCTAGAGGTTATGATACTTGGTGCAAAAGTTAAAAAAACCACAACCCAAAACTGGTGACAGTCGGGAAAAGAAATTAATGCATGGGAAAATGTAACAGAGCTCCCCCTAATGGTGGTTGCCCTCTCTCCCATTTTTCCAAATGAAGTGTGTTGCCAATTTTCAAAATCCTGTGTCTGCTGGGAGTATTTTCTACAATGTGCTAACTGATTTCCAGGGCAGATCAGTTCATAATGACCCAGCTATTGCAAATCCTCACAGCATTTTCAACTGGCTACAAGATTCTCTCTTTCTCTCCTAAATTTTAGTGTAACACCACCGTAAAGCTGTTAAGGAGATGGTGCTATGCTCAGCTGCAGACCTAGCAGTATTTCACTAGTGGGTGAAGAGATTCCTGTAAATATCTCGTAAAGTTATTTCAGACCCTTTGGGATGGAAAGCATTGTGAAAACCAAGAAATTACTATTACCATAAAAGACTGGGAAGAGGGAGGGAAAGAGATGTTTGTCTTCTGCTAATGAAAGACCTGTTTGGTTTCCCTCATACTGGAGAAACTGCTGAAGAACATGGAGGTGTGTGAAAATGCACTGTCCCCCTCCTGTAAGACTGCCAAGGTCAGCAAGACCTCTAGTGACCTACTGTGGAAGTGTTGATTACTCAGGTTAAGAGATGCTTGGGGGCTGTTTTAAACCTTATTTTTTGACATAAGCCTTATTTTTCTAAAATGCTGGATGAGGAGAGCATCTATAATTTGCTCCTTTACAGGCCAATGTCATCTCTTGCTCTTTTTTTGTTGTTTGTTTTTAATTTCCTCCTCCCCTTCTGCAAACAAGTTTTTCCAAAGCCTTCACCACACTCAGGAAGGGGAAACACCTTCAGATTTAAATGAAGTGGCTGTGTTACAACATACTATAAAAGTACATAAGGTGAAAAGTCTGAGACGTATGTAGTTGTAAGTGAAATTAGAAAGCACCTCCACTGGCCATGCCCTTAGGATAAGCTGTATGTAGTAGGGTGAGGTTTCACATTGTAGCTGAGCTGATCTACAGCTTGCTGCTGCCAAGAGGGAAAATCCCGCTCCTTTTCTCCCTCCTCCTGCTCCCTGCTCTGTCCTCTTTTCATTTACCCCTTCTGCACTCATCTGTCCAGTCAGCAAGCCATCCAGCTCACAAAAGTGGCAGAGAACTAACCTAGAAGAAAAAAAAAAAAGTGTAGTGACCTGAAACAATTAAGTAAGTAGGTAGTTGACTGGAAGTGCTAGTGCAGCAGGGAGGATGCAACTCCATGCCAGAAATGGGGGTGAGGAAATGAGGGATAGGACTATGTCTTTTAGTGTCAGAAAAAACTGCCAGACTTACATCAATAGCTGTATCAAAAGTGGTGGAGCTCTTGCCAGGGCCAGGTACACACTACAACTGTATCCTGACTCCATATTAGGGTCAGAACCAGCCAATTCCTTTTCCTGTCACTCTCACACCTATGTTCTTAAGGAAAGCACACCTGAATGCACGGACTAGAACAGAGGTGTGGGGTGCTTCGGCTAGGTCTCTGGTCTGGAAACTTGTGGAAACAGGACTCCAAGGCACGTGTGAAGCATTTGCTTCTCAGCAGAGACAGAGCCTCAATGTCTCAGCTTTCACCAGGGCTGCAGGCACTTGCAAAGGGTGCCAGGCAGTGTGAGTAAGAGCTCTACTCCTAAGTGAATTCATTTTAAAAATAATTAACATTCACATGAAAATGAATCCAAACTTTCATTTCTGCCAACAAAGAAAGTTATCATGATGAGGTATTACTGTGAGTGACTCTAAATTGATACCTATAGGTAATGAGATCATCATAGTTTCACATCTCCATGCTCCAGGTGCTGTAATTGTATCCAGTAGTTTGGATCCTTGTCAATGGCCTTCTTGTATTTCTTGCTGGAAGAGGCTTAAAAGCACTGGTAAACTCGAGACCGTAATCTCTATCAGTTGGGAGCTTATATTTTCAGTATATAACACCATGGTGTGCTTGCAACAGAGAATCCCAAATCTATACCTATTTTGATAGACGCTGAGGTTTTCAAAATCTTCAAGTAAAATTCAAACCTGGTTTGCCTTAAGCAGACTGTTGGTGTTGGCTGAGATGCGCCCTTTCGTATTAATACAGAATGCAGACTCCTTTACTGTGTAACTGCATCTCCGCATCCCACATCAAGAGGGTGCATGTAAATAAATCCCAGAGCTGCACAGCCTGGAAAGTTCTTTCCAGGAGGAAAGAAAATATATTTCTTTAGGAACATAGAAATAATCTCTGCATTAAAGTGCCAGTTGAACTGACATTGGTGCTGTCAGCTTCATCAGGTAGCTCTCCGTCAAATATGACAAGAAGTCAGTCTCTGTCATTACCTCGGTCACAAGGAATGCCACCAAGCTCTAAGACACCTCCATCCTCATGCTCCAGGTAATACAACTGTATCCAATAGTTTTGATTCTTGATTCTTGTGTCTCTTGCTGGAATGGGCTGAAAATTACTGTGTTTCACTGGTGGATGTGATTACCCCAGTCCTTCCGAAGCACATGGGGACTTTCATCTGTTTTAATAGCTGCTGTAAACATGCAAGCAAAGCAATGGTGTACTATGAATATAGAAAATAATCAAATCATCTGGTTTTGATGAAGGTGTGTAAAACTCTAAAGCACACTTAAAAAACATGAACCAAAAGTTTATTGAAAATATAAAGCAGCTTGTCCTCAGCAAATTTATGATTTACATCAGATTTAAATGCGTAATAATACGCTTGGGTCAGCTTGAGAGAGTTGGCTGTGAATGTCTGGAATAATATGTAAGGTGCAGAAAAAATGTGCATTTGCAGCAAATCTGCTCTGATGGAACAGCAGCAATAATGAGGCCTCAGATCTTTGAGCTCCTGGTGACATGAGAAAGATCCCAGGGGCTTAAAGATCAGCAGACAGATGGCCCGTTTTCCAAGACAGGTAACATGGATGCCTCTGAAAATCTCACTGAGAATGCTGATATTTGTTGCAGGGGGTGAACTCTCCTCCAGCCAGATATCTCCGGTGGCTGCAGGGAAACTGTGTTCATTGCTATGTTCATTTGTAGGGGGCTGTAGCTCTTAGAGCAAGCCTAGCCTGTAAATGTCCCTGAACTGGGACTTGGTCCTGCACCCTGGACCAAATATAAAGGAGACTTTTCTATGGACACAGGAGTACAAGAATCACCACACTGACTCAGATCTCTCTGCTCCAATGACCTATCTCAGATGGTGGCCATTACCAGATAGCTCAAAGGAAGGTGTCAAAGCTGAAAGAGTTCACCTTCATAGTTAAGACAGGATTAAAACCAGAAGCAAGGTTTAGTTCATTTTGTAAAGCTGTTATTATCTCTAACTATGATAATTCTGGAGAGTTTAGTCTCAGTGGTAAACTTGATAAATTCTTGGCATCAGGGACTTCCAGGAGTGAAAGGCTTCCACTAGATAATTACCAGTTACATGACACCATTCCCTTATTAGCTTTGAATTTCTCACCTCTGAACTTCATTGCATGTCATTTTGTTCTTGCGTCACGATATGAGGAGAACAGAAATTCCTGACCTACTTTTTCTATTCTATTCATCATTTTGTATCATGTAATCCTCTCCCCTCTTATTTGTCTAATTACTTAATTAAGAACTCCTCCATCTACTCGGTTTCTCATCAGCTACTTTACTTAAAACCACAGCCCTTATTTTTCTGGTGACTAAATTGTATGCTACAGACAGGAATAGGAGAAACTGAGGTGCCCATGGCTCTCTGTGGGCACAGGGAGCTGATTCTATGACTTAATTTTTTGTCTTGTGTACTTTTCTAATAATGGTATGTTGAGCAAAAGTCCTGGCTGATCCCAGGCCTACAAGATGTCCAGGTCCTGGTCTGAGCTGGTAACTTCCATGAAAGCACAAAGTCTGCAATTATATCCTGACATAGGGCAGACCAAGAAGGGAAGAATTCTGTGCCTTCTTCCATGACTTCATACAGAAGCACCAGATGCAACCTGGCCCTGCCAAAATAATGAAGAGACATTGACCAATTAATACAAATTAAGCTCTCTCAAAACGCTTTCTTCATGGTTTTTTTTGCTAAAACAAAGAAAAGAGCACATTTGGAAGAAAAGTTTTTACTATAAGCCAAAACATCTTTCCTGTCTCCAAAACACTTATCTAATGGGAATGAAGTAATGACACTAAACTTTTGTCTGTTCAAGATAGAAATCACAAATTGCATGGCTAGAACACTGGTTTTTAGATAGCCCATTCAGTGGAGCTTGGCTACTCAGACCCTTACTGCACTCTCAGTTACGTGGCTCTGAAGGGGAAGCACTGTGCACTGAAGATTCAGGGCAGTGTAAGAGAGAATAGAATTAGGCCCTCATGAAATCTTAATGCACTGTGAAGCTTTTCAGCTCACATACATACCCCAGTGAGACCAGGAAAAGCCTAGTTCAAAAAATGTCTAGCAATGAGAGGATATGGTTCAGTTCTGCTGTGATCTAATGAAAGATGAACCAAGCTTCTTAGAAGTCTCGTAGGATTTTTACCTCAGTTGTTGTAGACAGGTGTGGTAGTTGACCCTGGCTGGGGGCCAGGTACCCACCAGAGCTGCTCTATCACTCCCCTCATTCACTAAACAGGGGAGAAAAGGTATAACGAAACGCCTGTGGGTCGAGATAAGGACAGGGAGAGATCACTCACTAATTATTGTCATGAGCAAAACAGACTGAACTTAGAGAGGAAATTCATCAAATTTATTACTAAGCAAAACAGAGTAGAGGAATGAGAAATAAAATCAACTCTTAAAACACCTCCCCCCACCCCTCCCATCTTCCCGGGTTCAACTTCACTCCCGGCTTCAACCTCTGCCCCCCTCAGCGGCACAGGGGGATGGGGAATGGGGGTTATGGTCAGTTCATCACATGTTGTTTCTGCCGCTTCTTCATCCTCAGGGGGAGGACTCCTCTCATTGTTCCCCTGCTCCAGCATGGAGTCCCTCTCACGGAAGACAGTCCTTCATGAACTTCTCCAACATGAGTCTCTCCCATGGGCTACAGTCCTTCATGAACTGCTCCAGCGTGGTCTCTTCCATGGGGTGCAGACCTTCAGGAGCAAACTACTCCAGCATGGGTCCCCCACGGGGTCACAAGTCCTGCCAGCAAACCTGCTCCGGTCTGGGCTCCTCTCTCCATGGGTCCACAGGTCCTGCCAGGAGCTTGCTCCAGCGTGGGCTTCCCACGGGGCCACAGCCTCCTTCAGGTGCCTCCACCTGCTCCGGCGTGGGGTCCTCCACGGGCTGCAGGTGGAATCTCTACACCCCCTCATCCTTCCTCCATGGGCTGCAGGGGGACGGCCTGCTTCACCATGGTCTTCACCACGGGCTGCAGAGGAATCTCTGCTCCGGCGCCTGGAGCACCTCCTCCCCCTCCTTCTGCACTCACCTTCGTGTCTGCAGAGTTTCTTACATCTTCTCACTCCTCTCTCCGGCTGCAAAAGCTATCCCTAACTGTTTTGTTTTCCTTCTTAAATATGTTATCACAGAGGCGCTGACTGGCTTGGCCTTGGCCAGCGGCGGGTCCATCTTGGAGCCGGCTGGCATTGGCTCTGTCAGACACAGGGGGAGCTTCTAGCAACTTCTCACAGAAGCCACCCCTGTAGCCCCCCCCCCCCCCGCTACTAAAACCTTGCCACGTAAACCCAACACAACAGGTGTGTAGATGGTATACCTAAGCTGAACAAAAGAGGGAGGAAGAGAAAGGTCTGGAGTTAATTAAATGTCTTCTCTCAGAATAGCCCCATAAAACTCTTGTCTGATTAAGGTCCCTACAAACAACGAAAAAAAAAGCCTGCCTACTAGACAACTAAAAATAAAGAAAAGGTGTTCTAAAGATGGAACCTTATAAGTTGGAGAATTTCCATGAGCTTAGTTGGCTGATGGCCTTTTCTGAATGGCAAATGCTGGAAGGCTCAGTTTTAGGACAGGTTGTTAGTTGCCCAAATTGACTGAGTGCTCCCAGAGGTTGTTTGAGTGTGTGGTTAAGGGCCTGTTGCTCAGACAGGCTACACAGAAACACTCAAAGGACCCTGTGTGCTCTGCCAGATCCTTCTGATTTATTCATATGAATAAGCCACCAGGCCCAGACGATGCTCTTCAGACACTACTCATTTGTAGGTCATTCTGCACATTACTCTTTCCTTACAACCTCCAAACAAATTAATATTAGCATATATATGCAAGACTTGCTTTTGTTAAAAGCTGAGCACTCAGAGTTGAGAGGGCTTTGGGATGTAATGTTAGAAAATCAGGGTCCAGACCTGAAGTCTTTTTAGGAAGGGACAATCATGAGTCTGGATGATGTTACTGACTGGGAAATACAATACTGACTGTGCAATTACAGGAAGATTGAATCTCTTGTTTAAGCTGGTGGACATGATGGGGAGGGATTACACCATCGTTTCTCTATGTAATGACCACATTGTGAAGGGTGGAACACAGATGAGTTGGGCTTGGGCCAGTGGCTGCTCCAGGAACTGCCTACTGATGTGCAGAAAGGATGGGGCATGTTCAACAATCAGCTTTTAGTGCTTTGAAGTTAACCATTACTTGTAGTCACACTGCATATGTTTCTGTCAGCAGTGGACAGGTAATGAAATACAAGCGTGTCAGGTTTCTCTGTCTCCCATATGCATTATCTTCCCTTCGGTACGAGTGGGAGTGAACCAAAAGTAGTCATGAGATGAACTAATTTCCTCTATAGGCTTGAATTCAACTTCCTAAATTAATCTAATATCCAAGTTGCTTTGCCTTCACTGTTATTTTAACTTAATTTAGCTAACTCTGGCTAGCTCACACAGCTTCTTGTTTATTGACTGTGACACGCATCCTTACTATATTGTTTTTTAACCTCAGTTTGCTTGCTTACCAGCTATGAACCTGGCCCTGGATATTTGATCCTGGTTGCTGTTATTTTTCCAGTAACAAAAAGAGACTAACCACATCCGACTTCCCAAGTACCAGTACAAACTGGCAGTCAACTGGCTGGACACATGAAAGCTTTTATTCAGGCAAATCCCGAGTTAGCCCACAATTATTTATTTTTTTGTTGGCAATAGCAGATATTGACTGCCAGCCTCAGTGGCTCCTAGTTGGCTTTGAGAAGACCTGGCCTCCACAGCCATTTCCTCCTTTGAAAGGATGGCTGTATTGCTACCTGAGAGAACTGTGTGAGTCTGAGCAGAACTGATCACTCCTTTTTTGTGAGCTGGATAAGGATGGTGCTTGATCAGGTAGGTACTGGAGAGCTCTAAGCAAATCTTCAGCAATTGAGCGTTCTGTAGCAGAACCAGGAACCAAGAGTTAAACATGGCGAGTAGGAAGACAGATATCTGAGGAGATGAACAATCGTATCTTCTCTAAAAGTGGTATGGTACCCAAGGAGGGTAACCTAGGAAGAATTTTGTCTTGCCTCCACATGGCTGAGCAAGGCATAGGTATGAAATATCCCTGATGAGAAGTTAAGCAGCATATTGTGGTGAGAAATGTCACCTCTGGATGAGTGTGCCAGTGGCAAGGAAGTGTTCACAGAGAAATGGTTAGAGTGGAGACTGCTCTTGAAGAAGCATGTGTCCAGCTCTCCATTCTCTGATGGTGCTCACAGGAGTAGCTGGAAGAGGCTGCTTTAAACCAGCCAGTGAATGGTAGACCGTATGCTTGCTGTTCCAGGATAGCCAGACATCCGCTATCTTCCGGGAAGCTCCATGCCACAGGTCACTTCCCAATCGTCAGTGTCCTCCAGCTGCTCTCATTTCACAGGCTTCTCTATGAAATTGCTCCAATAAGGCACTAGAACTGCAGATGCCCTTGGCATTTGGAAGAGGCATCTGCAACATTTTATTTTCTTTTGCTTCCTTCTGCTTCCTTGCCCCGTTGTCCCTGGATCCTGCCTCTACCTCTTTCTTGGTCCTGTCCCTATACCAGCTGCTTTGGCCAAAATGCTCCGATTGTCACGGAAAACTCTCTCCTTATATGCTGAACATCTCTGCATGAGCAGACCTCATTATCATGTGGCAAGAGGTCATTTACATATGCAAATCAGGTTAATGAGAGCAGAACTGTAAAAGGCTTCATTCCAGAGGCATTTGCATATCTAGCTTTAGAAATATTTGAGTGCTCTGCCCCTAGCTGTGCAACCAGGACACAGAAGCCCTGGCAGTATGTCTTCAGTAGTGATTATATCCGCAGACAGCTGCCATCCTGCAACAGCTACTATCTGAGGTATTGGCTCGTTTGAACACAGAGGGTAGTTGTGTAATGTGCACTTCTGCACCAGACTACTAAGAGGTAGTTAAGCCTTGGCCCTTATTGGGACAACATGTGGGCTTCTGACAGGTAGATATATGCAATTTAGCATGAAGAATACAATTTCCTACAGTGCTGTCACTAATGCATGCCCGGTGTATGATGAATGAGGAAAACAATGCAGGTATCAGGCATGGCTCTCTAGGGAGAATATATTCTGTGTGACATGGCACCACAAAAAATACTGCGTTTATTCTCAACCTAACTGGGCCTCTAGCCCCCAGAGCACAAGGAGGGCTCTTGTTTGGATATTTGCAAATCACCCGTGACAGCGCCCCGATTCCGTCCTTTGCCATGGACAGAATAGGCAGCCCCCTGTCCCTCTCTTAGATGGGTTCCAGAAAACCATGTTAGGTGCCTTCTGAGTGTCTAATTGTGAAGCACATTTGCACAAAGAGTTCCTTAGAAGAAACATCTTTTGCTGATCCTTGTTTTCAGCTATTTTGTTTTCAGGAAGACATAAGTGCTTTTTCATTATAAAGCTTTCTCAGGTATTGCTGTTTGCCAGGGACTTCTGTGCCTGGTTCCAGAGAGAAAAGGCAATTACCTCATAATTTCTGAGAAAAGTTACTGATTTTCCCCTTTGCTCTTGCCCAGTCCTCCTCACTAAGCTAAGCACATTTCTGGCACATCCCAATGGCTAATTTCATAAAAGACACTCCTTCTTGAAGGAGGTAGTTCTCTACCGTGACATATGCTACTACAACCTTCTACATGGCTGCCAGGCAAATGCCAGGTGGGTAGCCTCAGGGTCTGTGACACAACCCTTACCACCTGTAAACAGAGGGAGGCTCTTACAAGTTCTCCAGAGCAAGCGACTGCTGTCCCTGTGCCCTCAATCAGCAGGCAGAGCTCCGCACATCTCGCAGTTGGACAAACAAGCAGCAATTCAGTGTGCTTGGTGTGTGGTTTTGGTGATGACCCTGTATGTATTAGGCTGGAATGAGTTGGGGTCTTTGCCAACCCCCAAAGCACAGGATCTAAAGCGAACTGCCCCATTCATACCCTCATTTTATCTCTACCTCCACTTATTCTTGGGGAGTCCTGTCCTAATCCTATGTCCACAGGCAGATCATGGCGAATAATTTACCATAATTCAAATAACCGTGTCCAACAGTTCAATGGTGTGTCCAGTCTCATATGCTACTGTCCATGGATTTTCTCTCATTTGGCCTTGCACTTCTAACTCTAATCCATCAGCATGGGTCAAACTTCACTGCAGTAACTCCTTGGAGTTATTCCTGTATTGCAACACTTTGCCTGTAGCTATTCTCAGCAGCTCTAATATGACAGACAAGATGGATTATCTGTGCCTATAGAAGCAAGAATTGCACTTACACTTTTGTCTGTATTTCCTGGGACTGAGCTGGTTCCTCCTCTCAGCTGATGGCTATCACAGAAGACTGCTTCTGTCCATATACAGTACACAGACACTTTGGCATTAGCCTGCTTTATGACGCATCATTGGACAGACACCACCATCTAATAAACCAGCTGCCTTTTGCATGGAGTTGGTCTGCAGACTGAAGACGAGATTCTCACGCCTTGGAACGAAGCACAGATTTACCAACGTGCCTGAAAGACTGGATACCCCTTAAGGCCTATGCCATGCACCCTATGCACTCACATGTCAGAGGTATAGCCATTGCACTGAGCAACCTATCTTATGGATAGCACAGCTGGATGTCGTCATGATTTCATCACTGGTGGCTCACAGATATGAGAATCCCCTCTTGTTTAAGAGCACCCGGGACTGAGCACCCCCAGATTGTCACCTTTGGAAGCTGATCTCTCAGAAAAGCATTCTATCATTTCAGAGCAGAACTGTCCTCTTCTGTTCAACAAACTCTGCCATCACTCTGGGTTTGCTAAGAGAGGAGAAAACCAGAACGCAAATTGCTAAAATATATACCTGTGGGGCTAATGAAAGTTGGGGGTTTTTTCTCCCATGTTTGAATTCTATTTTTCAACTATGAAAATTCAAATTTAAGAAGTACCTCACTGTCTTTGTTGTTTCTGGAGGTGTATCTTTGTTTTGGTGAATATCCCCCTTCCATTATGCTCACATTTAAAGCTCCTCACACAGAATACAATATACCTCCTTGTGTAGCGTGAGATCAGAAGCCAGAGATTCTGTTTAGTAAACGATGGCTTAGGAGGTGTTCTGTTTTACATAAGCAATAGCCCAAAAGCAGCCAAACCAGAAGGGCAAAGAAAACATAATCATTTCTAGGAAAAGGGAGCAGCCCTCTCATTATCATTCACTTGTTGGAAATATATATGGATTTTTTTAAGTATTAATAATAAACAGTTTTTCACTTGCCTGCTTTTCAGGTTGATAATATATCTTCCATATTTTGCTTAAAATCCAGCCCTTCCCATCTTTAGAGCACTGAACTGGTTTTATTGCCAATTCTGAAAAGTGTTAACAGGAGTAAATCACCCCTCACATTACTGCTGTTGTTCCCTTGCCCTGAGCCAAATTCACTGCTAAGCACCTCTGACCACACAGCTCATATAAATGTTCATAATAGAGGAAGCGTCTCACATCTGCTTATTCTCACACAATTAGAAAAAAACACCTTAGAAAAAGCTATGTCACTGTAGGTTTTGATATACACACATATATATATATATGGTTATAGCTTACTTCCTCATGCCATATGCTCAATATTCAGCAGAAAAATTAAAGGCAGATATGCAGATGCCAAAAAAGTGCATAACATAAAAAAAAAAAAAAGAGGGAAACTAAAGCCATTTGGTGGTGTCAATTTTCATTGTGCACTACATTGTGGGAGAGCTTTTGAACTCTGGTATGGAGGAGCTTTATTAGAAACCAATTCTCCTCAGTGACCTCTGGAGGCCTAGTCCTATACAAGAGCATGCCAGGTGCCAAAATGAAAGGGGGAAACTCATTATAGAGAGGTGTATTTCTGAGGTATGAGCCAACCACAGTGAATTGCAGCAAGCAGGATTGCTACTGATAAACGTAAAATATTCCTGCAAGAAATGAAAGACGTTTCTTATTTTTTCCATCTTCTGTATTAATTTCCCTGATTGTATTTTACACTCGTAACTTCTCCCCTGTTTCTGTTCTTGCCTCTCCTATGACATGCTGTTCCCTTTCTTCCTTAATCTTTTGGTCTTCTGATGTCCCTATTTCTCCTTCCTAATTCTCATCTCATTGCAGTCTTTCTCTGTGTCCTGTTTTCCTCTTTTTCTTAGTTTATTTCCTTCCTTTCCTTGCTCCCTCTGACTTAGAGTGGCATGAATTCATATAAAAGCTTAGCAATACAACTATGAACTTCAGAGGAAAAAAGTGAAACAGCAAATAACTTTGTATTTTATTAGCTGGAATTAGTAAGTGCCATTACAGAATTCCAGCTCAACAGACGTGCCATCACTTGGGTATCTGGAGAGTTGGGAGTTTCATTTCATTTTCAGTGCTGCACTTCTCTCAGTCTTTGCTGATAGACTGACAAAGACAAAGCAACCTGGTTGAAAATGAAATGATTTCAACAACTGTGAAATACTGCATGACATAACGGCCAACATAAAGCCATCATTCTCTGTGTTTACATTGGTACTGATTCTTAACAGCATGCTCTTAACTCAGCATAAAGCTCTGCTGCTCTAAAACAATTCAGGTACAAGGACAACTCTTTTACAGCCAATCATGCTCCATCCCTATAAAGAATTATTATATCAATCTAAACTGGCATGTAAGTTAATGCTCGCCCCCCGGCAGCTTAAATTTACATTGTGACCCACAGACTTATTCATCTCCCACCGCTGAGAATCATAACCCCATGATCACTACATGCACATCCACGCTATCCCAAGAATCAATGGATGCTACAGTGTTATACATATTATCAAATCCAATTGCTTGTCAATTAACCCAGTATGACATCTGCATGGAGGATTTAAATAAGGAGCATCATATTATGCTGTGTGGTCGATAAAGTGAAAATGCAGGCACTGACAAGGGTTACCATTTGGCCTGCTACCACAGCATCCATCTCTCTGAATGGAAGTTATTTATGCTCCCACTGAATTATGGCTTGTATTCAAATATTGGCAAACCTGCAATGTACCAAAAAAAAGTAACATTTACAGTATGCTACGGCTGGGTACAGCTGTTGGGGGTATCTTGAAAGGGTAATTTCTCCTTTAAGAGCATGTCTGTTCATCCGGGAGTTATGGGTGGATCCTCTTCATCGCAGACAAAAAGGTGCTACTGAAAAAAAAGTACCAGAGTAGCAGATGTGTTCTTCGGCACACATACGTACAGTGGAAAGGACACCTTTCACAGCGCTGGCTAAACAGAAGTTCTACTAATTAGAAAGGATCCTGACTTTTATAAAATAAAATGAGGTTCAGCTTTTTTCCCCCTCAGGAAAAACAAACGAGCTGATGAAGATAATAAAATGCAACACATCATTGACAAATGAGTCGAATCTGGACATTGTATGAAAACTAAGCTCCTTTATAATTTAAAATACCAAAACTGCCCCCAGTATAATGAGATATCCCACATACAATCAGTGTGAGCACACAGAACAACTGCCCTCCCACTTAATTTGACAGCAATGGCATTAGCTTTTCCAGCTGGAAAGACATCTCCTGCTCTCGAACAAACTGGTGATCTACAAGTTTTGAGTGAGAGAAAAAGAAATATCTCCCATTGAAAGGCTGCAAACAAGTAAGACAAAGCAAGTTTAAAGGGTTCCTGCTATGTTTAGCTCAAAATTTAGGCTCCATGTCAAATAACTGGTTACCGACTTAACTGTGATAGAAGTGTTTCCATTAAGAAATATTCCAGTGGAAACAACTTCGGTTAAAAGACAGATAAACCTCAGTCGTACCTACAGAACAAACCTGCGGCATGGCGCTGCTGCACAAGCCAGGCATGACGCATATTAGAGGAAAGCGAGGCTGTCTAGTGTCTTTCCATTGCTCAACTCAAAAGAAACTCAGAATAGAAATATGTGTCAAGATCTCGAATTTGGGAAGTGAATTATCAACACAGGCATTGTAAAAAACATGCTACTGCTGAATCCAGTATTATTTCAGGCTACAGATTGACTGCAGATATCACTGTCCACATCCACTGCAGGCAATGGGAGCTCTTCTATTGACTTTAATACTATAGACTATAAGTTTCCATAAAAAGTTTGTTTTCCTTTTCCATCTCTTGCAGAAAGTAATTTTTGGCTCATGATGTTTTAGTCCCACCTTTCTGTGTGCATTATTTCAAACTCTTGACATTTCTCATATGAATGCACAACAGAATAAGCTTTATTAAAGCATACAAAGACAACTTTCAAATCACACTTGAACATTCTCAAAATTCGGGAGCTCCCTAGATTTGAGAATTTGGCTTGGTACAGCAGGACAGCAAACCAAAATGTTTGTCTCTAAACTCCCCAGGTCCACAGATGTCCAAGGAAGCACATATTTTCAGGAAGCAGGCAGCATAAAGAGTATTTTTTTTCTGTGCTGCTTTAACAATAAGTGAGAACACAACTGAGATTTTGGCTTTTTAGAAATTTGGCTGATTTAATAGGACAGGGCCTTTCTGAAACAGAAGCTGAAAGAACCCTCTTCACCTCTCCCTTTTGCTCAATTCTTAAATGAAGTTCAGAGCATTACATGTAGTGCTCTGCTCTTGTTTAAAGCTCAGCTGGTTGTGTACACGGTGAGGATGTATTTTACTGAATAGTGACTTGCGTGTTTTGCAGTGTGCTTATTCCTGGGGTAGACGTAGCCTCTGAGAAACAAGGCTGCCATGGAAAACTGGAAGACTCACAAGGACTGTAGGCTGCATCTTTGGAAGTGTTGCCATGGTTGCAATGGAGTGAACCTACCCCTTCCTCTGGTTCTGCCATAAAACTTGGAGCCCGTGATGAGGTGGATGATGCAACCAGCCAAACCAGGGAGCACATGGGAGTGGGAAACAGGAATATAAACTGCAGAGCGTTTTGGGCAGTCGATGGACGGAGGCCCCAAACTGTGATGTTAGCAGTGCAGCCCCTTGGGAAAGGATGGCCACTCGTCTCAAACCGTGTGGCAAGTATCTCCGGGAAGGTGAAGAGCATGTGTATGAGTGTGCGTGTAGGTGGGGACTGTTGGCCTGCCCGTGACAAGGTGAGGAGTCAAAACTGTTAAGAGACAGATGAATGTTCTCATGGTAAAACGTTGTAAGGGGAAATTTGCTTAATAGGTATGGAAAGATATAACAGGCTATCTGTCAATGATGGAGAACTAAGATAAGACAAAGTAAACCTCTGTAAACAATTATCTCTTCCACTTGTAGATTCTGCATGGAAATATCTGAGAAAAAAAAGGGGCTGAAAAACTTCAAAGGATCTCTCCCACGGCAAACACTAAAAAGCTATGGCATGCTACAACAGCTAGAGAAAATGGCCTCTCTCCTAGTACAACACAGCCTTCTACTGAGATACTAACCTGTAAAAATCATTAATTGCTTATTTTTACAGAAAAGTAATCATCCAGACAGAATCATTTACTTAGCTACCTGAACTACACTCCCTCAAAGCAACACTAGACGCACACCTTTTCAGAGGAAAACCACCATGAGTCTGTGTGTGAGTGACACAGTTATAAGTGTAAATAGTATAAGCATTAAGTAATAATGCTTATTTGTCTCACCTTAAAATATATTGGAGACATCTGAGCAGAGAAACAAGGGCTTGTGTAAGCTGCACAAGTCTATTTACCCATGTCTCATATTAAGTATTGCCAGGCTAGAAAGAATCAGGGACACAAGGACTGAGAGCGCTAAAATAAAACTATGCCAGTGATGGTCATAATAATACATTTATGTTTCTTTTTGTTTTGGTTCCAGAGCTGCTACAGCACACAATGTAAGTTTCTGCTGCAAATAAGAGGACCGGAAACAGCTTTTTTCGTTTCAGATGAAAGCCAAAATTCTTACTTGACTTGTAGAACTGGAGCTTTACAGAATTTCTACCAGAGTACATCAGCATCACAAAATAATCATGAGAGCTGACAACACTGTATTACAAAAAGTACATTTATGAAATGAGTAAAAATTGCACACCGGTGTAAATCACAGCTACACAAAAAGAGCCACATGCTCAATGTCAAAAATGGGCAGAACTCCAAGTAAGATGTGTACTTGTCAATTAGTGGATGAAATTTAGTATGTAAGGGAAGAAACATACTGCACAGGAGAGAAGGTGGCTCAGGGAGGGGTACCATCCACACAAAAAATCTCACCCATTTCATTGAAATGCTGGAAAAGGTGACGGCGAGTGATAGTGGTGACTATCAGATGGACAGCTTTTGGCTGGCTCGCGTGAAATCATGCAAGCAAAATGAACACGGGTTGAACCGCCAGGCTGGTTTGTGCAGGATCCCAGCCTTAGCAGGCTCGGGCGAGTTTCATGGCATTTAGGAGAACACTTGGGTGCATTTTCGGAAAGGAGCTCAAGGCTTAAAAGGGCAGGCACTGCCTCACCCCCACACTCCCGACTGAAGACAGCATTTGAGGCTGTGTAACGGGCCCGTGGGGGTACCACGACCCTTGCACCCAGCACCCCTGAGGCGCCAGGCTGCAGCCCGCCCACGGGCAGCCTGTTCAGATCCTTTATGCAGCACAAAATAGATTCCTGTTCTTTCTTAAACCTTCTTGGCGACTAGTTCCGAGCCCCCAAAGCATTTCCAATGGGGGGTGCTGAAGGCAGGTGAAGTGACCGGGGCAGGCCTGCCGGCGAGGGAGTGGGGAACCCCGTGCGGGGCTCAACGGGAGAAGCCTCAGCCCCGACTCAGCCGTGACCTTTGGAAGCTGCAGACCGGCCGCGGGAGGGTACGCTCCGGCGTTTAACCGACGGAGGCTCGTCCTCCGCTGAAACCAACGTTCTCCCCTCACGCCGCCGCGGAAGCCGGGGGTGAGCCCGCTCTCCGCCTCCCCGGAGCGGCTCCGGCCCGGCCCCGTGCGCCAGGCGGATCCAGGTCGGGTTTTGCGCGCAGCCGGGCCCCCGGCCGGTGAAGCCGCTCTCCCCGCTGCAGGCCGCAGCGTGGCCGCGGGAGGCGGGCCGGCCGGTGGGTGTGCGGGCGGGGGCCCAAGGGTCGCCGCCCCGCCTCTCCGTCAGGCCCGGGCAGCGCGGACCCCGTCCCTCCGCCTGCCGGGGGGCTGAAGGGGGGCAGGCAGCACCCGGCGGGAGCCGGGGGCCGGGGACTATTTTCTCTCCCCGCGTCCCCTCGGAGGCCGCGGTAACGAACAACATTCCTGGGTTGGAGCCTTCTCCCCGCTCCGTGCCCGCGGGCTGTTCCGCCCCCTCCCGCCGCTGCTCGCGGTCCGCCCTGCCAGCGGCCGCGGTGGAACGGGCGGCTCAGGCCTCTGGCGAAGCGCCCCGGAGTTGGTCGAGTCCCATGTTTGGCCCCGACGTTTGCGAAGCGCCGTGTTGTGGGCTGTTAACGTATATTGTTTCCCTGAGAAGTGCCAGGAGGTGGGGGGTGGGGGAATCTGCCTGCAATTGCTCCACATGCATCAATAGTTGTCAGTAAAATCAAACTGACGTCATCCTTGGGTAAAAAGATCTCTCTTTTGTTCTCGTTCCCTCCCACCACTTCTCCCCCCCCCCCTTGAAAATCAAAAGCACGAACATTTGCAAAAAATAAAAATAATAAGAATTCCTCTCCCCCACATTAATTGCAATGCAAAGGGAGATCTTGCATTAAAGATCCTGCTTGGGCTCTGCTAAATTTTAATGAATGCATCAAGCCTTTTGATCTCTCTGAGTCAGTTGGGTTCAGTTGTGCCGGAAGGTTAGTTGCATATCCTGGCTGATCTGAAATTCGATCAGCAGAGGGGGCAAAGAAAAAGAAAAGCATTTTAATGGGAATCAATAGAGGATCATAGGGTCCTGGAAGGAAATAGGTGTTGATTAAAAATGCTATGTGTTTTTAGTTGGGTTTTTTTTTCATGTACACGACTTGTTTAAAAATAAATAAACAGCAGAAGCAGCCCGGCAGAAACGAGGGAGGGCAAGCTGAAAAACAGCTTTCCCAATCACCCGTGTGTTTGTGTTCCAGGGAGGCAGTCAGCAGACCAAGAGTTTGTGCAATGCTTCAAGCTACAGCGCGCAAATTTAAAGCAGTAGGCTCCAAAGGACAACACAAATTCTTACTGCACTGCATTTCCGTGCCCGACCTGTTTACTAGTGCGTTATTAAATAAGCCCAAAACGCTCGTCCCCCTTCCCCGCCCCCCCTTTTCCTGCCTGCTGCTGAGCACAGGGATTCGTGATACCCAACACGAAGGGGCAAACCTGTTTTGTTGCAGTCACAGGTTTTTATAGCTAAACTTTCTAAGCACGTTTTCACTGTTTAGGAAATAACGAGCTGGAAGGTTCTGTACACATTGCCTGACTTTACATGAAAAAGAGGGAATTACAATTGTGTTGAACATTTTTTTTCTCAGAAGGAGGTGAGTCAACATCCTACACAAAGACTTAAATCACCCGCCCTGCACATTACAATAAAATCTGGCCTCTCCTCCATTCTTGTGCTCGTGTACACACACACACGCACAAATGGAGTTTGCAGCTGAAGAGTAGGGAGAAGAGCTGCCACCCAGAAGGCTGAACCTTAGAATGAGAATCACAGAATGGTTTGGGTTGGAAGGGACCTCACAGACCATCTAGTTCCAACCCCCCTGCCATGGGCAGGGACACCCTCCACTAGACCACGTTGCCCAAAGCCCCATCCAACCTGGCCTTGAACACTGCCAGGGAGGGGGCAGCCACAGCTTCTCTGGGCAACCTGTTCCAGTGCCTCACCGCCCTCACAGTCAAGAATTTCTTCCTAATATCTAATCTAAATCTACCTTCCTTCATCTTACGGCCATTACCCCTTGTCCTATCACTACATGCCCTTGTAACCAGTCCCTCTCCAGCTTTCCTGTAGGCCCCTTCAGGTACTGGCAGGCTGCTATAAGGTCTCCCCAGAGCCTTCTCTTCTCCAGGCCGAACAACCCCAACTCTCTCAGCCTGTCTTCATAGGAGAGGTGTTCCAGCCCTCTGATCATCTTTGTGGGCCTCCTCTGGACTCACTCCAACAGCTCCATGCCTTCTTATGTTGGGGTCCCCAGAGCTGGACACAGTACTCCAGGTGGGGTCTCACCAGAGCAGAGTAGAGGGGCACAATCGCCTCCCTTGACCTGCTGGTCACATCTCTTTCGATGCAGCCCAGGACACGGTTGGCTTTCTGGGCTGCGAGCGCACATTGCTGGGTCATGTTGAGCTTCTCATCCACCAACACCCCCAAGTCCTTCTCTTCAGGGCTGCTCTCAATGCATTCTGTGCCAACCCTGTAGTTGTGCTTGGGATTGCCCCGACCCACTTGCAGGACCTTGCACTTGGTCTTGTTGAACCTCATGAAGTTCACATGGGCCAACCTCTCAAGCCTAGCAGATGCATATGCTGGCTGTTGTCATAGAAAGAGGGCATTGCTGGTCCATGGTGGTCACATTTTTGTCCAAGTGAGAAACCTTCCTATCAGTTCAAGTTTCTTGTTGAGTTACCATTTCTTCTGTTTTCGCCTTCTGGTGTGGCTCTCCCTAGATGCTGCTAAAGACTTCTGCAGCATAATTCAGAACTGTTGCTGTTAATCATTTTACAGTAGTGTCTACAAGTCCCATGCAGAGCATGAGCCATGGTTCATGCAGAAACTTGCTAACACACTGCTTTTGAAAAAGGGAGACAGGGTGAGAGGAAAAACAGACAGCAGGGGTAATTTTTTTAAGGCCACAGAAGTCTCTTGAATCCTAGGTAAATGTAGGCTATGTTGTCTTACCACATGCCATTTGAACATCCCTATCAATAAGTGAATTGCAGCAGCAGTAATGGTTTCCATCCTGAATAAGAAATGGGAAACACTTTTTCTAACTATAGTTTTTGCCCAATGTTTGTTTAAACAAAAATGTTTTGAGGCACATCTTTAGGTGTTCCAAAGGGCAAATACTCGTGACAATTTCCCTCCATTTTAATTAAGCATTTGTTTATCCCACTGTAAGATCTGGTCACTGTAAGATCACTGTTTCTCTAGAGGAATGACAATGAACCATAGGTACCAGAGCCAGATTTGGCATTGACAGATATGTGGGTGGTACTAATGAGGTTGTATAATGTCCTTTCTTTCACACCTGGCAGGAGACACGGAAAAGGTCCACCAACACTGTTTTAGTGTCTGAATTATTTTTTATTGGATTTTTTTATGTAAGTGTTCGGCCATGTATTAGTTAATCCTTATTTTGGTGGGCTTTGGAGAAAACTGGTGGAAAGGCAGTGTTAGATAACATGACAAGTTGAGGATGACTATTTCATAATAGTACAAGGATTTCTTGTACTATTAGATATAATTCATTTATTTTAAAATGATGATGACAACAATAATAAATTCTCTTATTTCTGCAAGACAAACTGCAATAGAATATGGGCTATAGTGAGCTGCCATTGTCACTTATTCTCCTGCAATACATGGAAGACAATGGAAGGTCAAATATCTCATTTAACTCTTCTAGGTCTGTGCTCATGGAAGGTACCAGATTAACAGCCTAGGAGAATGAAGGGCTTCTTTTATTCTCAGAACAGGTACAATCATGGGATCTTTCCCACACCTTGCCTTACTCTTCACTGCCTCAAACCATTTTTGGGATAGACCACAATTACACCCGGAACCTGCATAGACTTGTGCACTTAAATTTATTTGTAGAGCTAAGTCATTAGTACTAAGAGGCTGTGGAGTCCTGAGAGGCTGCGGAGGCTGAGCTATCTGCTGAGAATGCTAAGAAAGTTGTGAATTATTCAATTTTTATGTGGATACTTGTGAAATACCACTGGAACGTTTCATATAAGCCAACAAACAGTCAGCAGATTACCTGCTTCCATTCTAGCCTAGATTCGATCTATGAATGAATGGCTCTCAAGCCCTTAAAAATGCCCCGGGCAATCCTGTTCTATTATCTCCACCATTGTTTTTTCCATCCAGATACCACAGGGATGAGCACAATCAGTGGAGAAAATGAAAATCAAATTGCCTACCAAGAGCTGACCATATGGGGCAGCTGGTTTCTGCTTCCCAGCCCCCTGCCTGATGTCTCTTCCCTCCCTCAGATGATGCGATACTGAGTGCTAGTCAGTCCCCGTAACGCCATCCAAATCTGTTTTTATGCTGCAGACAAGCAAGTTTCCTCAGGTTTTGTATTTTCTGAGAATGTATCCTCATTTCCCTCCAGTTTCCTTGGGCCTCTGCAGGCTATGGCTCTTTGTTTGGTGTGCACCCCCCCTACCCCCCCTTGCCTTCTTCTACTCCCTTTAATATGAACACTGGGCCTAGAAATAAGGAAAGGAGGCCAAGAGGAAAACGTGTCTCGCTGAGACTTGCCAGATATCCAAGTTGCATGTGGAGAGACAGAGTTTCAGCTCGTGTGTCTGGCTCGGACGGCAGCGTAGACCATTAAACATCCTGTTGCCTGTCTCGCACCAGGCAGACAGCACGGCTCTTCACACCGACACCTGGAGGGGCTGGAAGGGCTGGAGGAGCGGGAGTTACTGCTGCATTGAGCCGAGGTAGATCTGGTGGGTTAGTTTTGCTGTCTGTGCCCAAGGATGCATTTTATGTTACGTGTTAAGAATGAGGACACTGGGAGGAGGAGAGGTGTCTGCAAGCAAGTACTATCACCTGTCAGGCAGAGGAGCGCAGTGCGGCTTTCCTCCTGCCAGCTTATCCCCTTGGAGTCTCTGGCCCTTGGTTTCTGCAGGGTTCTGCAACAGTGATGTGTGGTAAGTTATTATTATCATTATTTACTTGTTGCTTCATGGCAGTTCACATGGCCCAGTAAAAACTGGATCCCACTATATTTGACACCGTGTAAGCTCTGGTACTGTGTCCTGCCACCCCAGGAATTTACCATCTAAATAGACAAGACAGGCAAGGGCATGGGAGAGAGGCATACAGAAAAAAACCCCCAACCACCAAACAAAAACCCCCATGCGTTGACTTACACACTGTCTGTACTTTGACAGTTCCAGAAGAGAGTACCGTTTAAAATGCCTGTGTTGCTAGATAAAAACACCCTCCTCCCCCAGGCAAATTAACAAAAATTAACAGAAAAAATGCCGAGGTGTGTCTGCCACAGTACCTTAACACATATAGCTGTGCTCCATTGTTCTCAGTCATTGTTCTCAGATCATGGATCACACAGATTGTGTAATACCTCTGACTATTCTGGGACACCTAGGTTAGCACATCAGTCACAGTGGGGTGAAGGAGAAACTCTGCAGTAGCTTTAGCTGAGAGTGCTTTACTTCTCTTGGTTTGTGTCCTGATTTTCAGTAATCCTTGAGAGCCTGAGGACATATATACATTCATCTGTCTGACAGTTTTGAAAATGCCAATGTTCTAAAGGTTAATTATATTTTTTTACATATTTGTTTGGTCTGTAATTTATTTTGTACAATAGAACTATTTTTACAGCACTTTCAATACAAACACCACCTCATTCTACTGACTTTGTTGATAGGAGGTAGCTAGCAGCATGTGCTTCCATGCAAAAAAAAAAAAAGAAGTAGAACTGCTATTATGTTAATAGCTTTCTGTGACATGGTCATAGAGTTAGTGTGGCACGTCTCTGTCCGAAATACCGATGCTCCTGGTTTCTCAGGTGCTCCGGTGGGGAAGCCTTGGAGAGACAGAAGAGCAATTCCAGATTCTGCGCTGCGAGTGCTTTCCTTTCCCACCGGCTGGCTACATCCATGTGTGTGGAGCTTTTGATTAGATCTGCTGTTTTGCCTATGGCAATCTTCGCTGCAAATATCCTTTGTCTATACATCATTTGAGCATCTATACATGATAAGGTTTCCACCTTATATTACAGTAAAAACAGGAGCTTTCTTCTCACTAAGCTTTCCGCCTTCCTTAGCTCTCCAACCACCCCTAGGGGAAGTGAGAAGGACAGGAAAACTTTGAAAAACCTTTCACCTCTTTGTTCTCCTTGGAAGAATGTGGGAACAGTTTTTGTAAAGACCAAGGTAGACATTCATAAAAGGGGACTTGCCTGGGTGGCATAAAAATGAGAAACTTGGTAAAGTATGTACATGTAAATACATGCACACACAGAGATCACTGTATTGATAAAGTCACATTTTTCTGTAAAAAGAAAATGATATCTATGTATTTCTTAACTTACATACTAGTTTCAGTCTTTTTTCTCCTGTTACTTTTAATACCAAGGTCTTGGAGCATTACAGTGCACTTCAGCATTAAAAGCTTCCCTTTTCATGATGAATAGACCTCTACTGTAACCAGGTAAGTTCCAGTGTGTTCCGTGAGACTGCATAAAGATGTTAAAGTACCGAAAATGTGAAAAGGAAAAGGTGGTAGGCATGAATATGCAAATCAGTAACTTAATCACGTTTTCCTTAGAATATACAAAATACCTTTACACTGAAGAATCACGTCACTAAAAAAACTCATGTCTGCTGAAAAAGAAGTGGTTTTTATATGAAAGCAGGTCACGTATCTGCTTGTCTCTGAGTACTTTAAGTAGTCAATGCATGCAGTCAGTTAGCTTTTACTCTACAATTAGACTTTGGACTAGGACTGAAGCATATATGATATGCATTCTCTTGAAAAATACCACTGTATGTAGGAACCCAGTCATAGAGCAAACCCACTAATGGGGCTCTGCATTGGGACAGTCACAGAATCAGGGAATTTAAACATGGAAATTACCTCTCAGGCCAGGTAGTTCAACTTTCTGCAAGTGTACAATTGTTCACGACAGTTTGCCTTCAAATGCTTTACCCTCTCAAGTTTCAAATACTTTGTTAGATGGGACTTTTCATTCGCCATTTGAAAATTACCTGCTAGACAGAATCACATGGTCTCTGAGAAACCACCTGATACTTTGTCCAAATTTTGTTGTTCCTTAGTTTCATCTCATTACATTTAGCTGTATGTTAGCATCCAAGAAATTCCTCTCCATTCTCTCTGTTCATCTTTTGTATATTTCCAGACAGTTGTCGTTTTGCCCTTGTCGCCAAGTTAAATCAATCCCCTTCCTTGTCTAATCAGTTTTGTTGCTCTTCTCTGAATTCCTTTCCAGCATGCTGGAATTCTTCTGTTATGGAGGTGTCCAGAAGTGGATGCAATATTTAGCAGAAGTCTTCCCAGATGCATAGACAATAATTTTCTTCTTATGACATTGTTCCCCTGCATACGCAGCCCAAAATTGCATCAGTCTTTTAAACTGATACATCTTGAGAACTCACTGTCACCCACGGATATCTGTCTGCACAGATGCTTTCCAGGTATTGCTTTCTCATGGACTATCCATGTTTCTGATTATTTTTCCTCAGCGTATTAGTCTACATTTTTCCAAGTTGAATCTCATTTTATTGCCTGCCTACATATCTAATCTTGTTAGTTTCCATTTATATTATTGCTATCCTCTCTGACGTTTGCAAGCCTCCTGGTTTATTGTCATTTGTGAATTTCATTAATGTGCTATTTACCTCCTTTTCCAGATCATTAATTGAGATATTAAATAAGAACAGACCAAAACCATACCCCTGCAGCAAACCAGCTCAAAACATCACCTCCCATCATTACCTGCTGCTTACAGTCCTTTGACCACCTTTTCTGTCCAGGTCGCAGGACTCAGCTTCAAGTCAATTTCAATTAGATTTTTGTAAGAGACTCATTTCAGTTTTTAAAGTGTTTTATAGGATTTAGCTCCATGACCTTTTCTCCTTTTCCTTCATAGCACAGGTGGAACTGATGCTCCTTCCCTGTGTTTCCATAGATAGCAATAATGAATTAGACAGTGCTATGGGGGCAGAAATAGCTGCTTTTGGCTGATTAACCTGGAATGCAAAATTGTCTCAAGTCTTCTTTTTTTTTATTTATTTATGTACTTTAAAGTTGTCATAATTTTCCTTCCCTTGTATCCTGATGGGTGAAGCTTTGTTGCCTCTCTCAGGCTCATGTTTGCAAGCACCACTCTTATTTCCCTTATTTACTTTGGTTATCTGTTAAGCACTTTGTTTTATGATGATGCGCTCCTCTTTTCTCTGCAGCCCCCAATGAGCTTTGAACATCCAAGCCTGGCCGTGTCTCCATTATGTAGATAAAATAAACTCTGTGAATGTGAATCAATTCACTTTCATTTTCTGTATTTTTATGACAAAAAATCACACAGTACAGAGTGTTCTTGAAACTGCCTCTAACGTCACCTTCTCTTCACCTCTCCTGCAAGCAGCATGACTGAGAGCCTGCTGGAGTGGGCAGAGACTCATTGACTTCAGCGGGCTTGGGGTCAGGTCCTTAAGCCCCGACTCTCCTGCTGCAATCTAATGCCAGGGAGAGAGGAGGCCTTTGCCTTTACTTCTGAGGTGCTTTCAGTGTCCACGGTATCCTGTAGGATCTCCTGCGGCAGCCGTGTTCCCAGGTGCTGCTCTGTATTTCACCAGAGCAGCTGGCCAAAACAAACGTGTGTTGCCAACGAGAGTTTTGGAGAAGCAGCTTTTTGCTGTTATTTAAGGACCCGTGTCAAAGCTGTGCTGTAGTAGGAATGTTCTAAGAGCTGCACGGCTTAGTAATGCCATTGTGAATTTAGCACCTAGTGCTTGCCTTGCAAACAGCATTTAATGGTCAGACAGGTTTTGGCAGCAAGGGTTGCGGAGGGGAGGGAAATGCAAGAGGCAGGAATGAGGAGAAACACTGTAAAAAATGTTTTCTGTCTTGTTTCTTTCCCTGGCTCTACTTTTTGTCTGCTCAGTGACAGAGAAAGTAGCCGCAGAAAAAAATGCCTCCCATCAGGACAAGTCATCCTAAAAACCTCAGCATCTCCTGAGGTTTCTCTTGATTCCTTCCATTGTCATCCCAGGTGTCTCACTGCTGCTGGCTTTCCTTCCTTTTCTGCTCTTAGCCTCTCTTTCCCCTCACTTTGCTTTTATTGCCGTGGCCCTGCAGTGTCCTCATACCTGAAGAAACCTTTTGGTGAAGGTAGACCGTGATTCCAGAATTATATTTTGAATTAATAGAAGAGCAAATGTGAGTCCACGTTTAGGGCTATGACTTGCTAGAAAAAGGAGTTATATTTGGAAAAGATGTTCTGGGGCTATCTGTGGAGTCAGGCATATCTAGATATCTTTGAGAAGCTAGTTTCTTGGCCTGGAATAGGCAAGATTCAGTTAGTCCTGTCTACTTTGGAGATGTTGAATTTTATGAAATCAATCTCAGTCTCTTTCGTTAAAAGAAGAGGAAGATCTGTGACTGACCTTTTACCCACTGATATTAAAAGATCTGTAATGACACTGGACAGTTACAGTTTTGAGGGAAGGAAGCTATGAAGTCTGGTAACAGATTTATGCTGACGACTGCTGATTTCTGTTCTTGCCTGTGTGTGTAAGATCCTAGTGCGATCTTAAAGAATGTACTTGTCACAGTTTCCCCATCTGGAAACTAAAATAATCATACTCTCTCCCTGTCTCTCTAGGACTCTGAGAGACTTGGAGCTAGTCAGATTTTCTGACATGAAGCTATGGAAATAAATAATATTGCCATTATTCTTGTTGAATGCCTTTGAACGCTGTCTATCTTTCATAATTCTGTCCATGGCACCTGATTTAACAGCTGCTGAGTGTCCATTGCTTGTGTTGAGTTCAGCTGGAGCTGAGGGGCTCAGCACCGGTCCGATTCATGCTGAGGCAGTAGAAAAGGCATCCAAAATGTTTTTTCTGTCATGCTGCTCCATAGACATACGCTGTGCAGCTCAGCCTTTTTTTCCCCCTCATCTTTTTAAAAGCTAATGACTGTAATAGCTATAAATATAAGTGTGAACTATGGCCCTTTAAAATGTTTGTTATAAAATGTTTTGCTTTTTTCATTAAACTGAAAACCTATCTTTTTGGGTGAGATGGGGAGTAATGTTAGAGGCCAATGGGAGGATAGGGTGAGGCAGGAAGGGGTGAAAGTGATAGCTTGGTCAGTGAGGACTAAATCTCTACTAATCTTCGAAGCAAGATATAACTCAGGATTTTTCTTCTGTTTCTCTCCAAACGAAGGCCATTGTGTTTCCATCCTTGGCTGTGTCAGCAGTGATAGCCCTTTTTTCCAACATTGATTGTTGACTTCCCCTGACACCATATCACAACCCATTAGTGCTGAAAACTGACAAGCCCAGCTGCAACAGCAAAATGGCAAGTTTAAAAGAAAATGTACAAGGGACAGGCACAGAATGCTATTAGTATAAAAAAGTAGTTGTTTTTTGTCTTACCTCTGTAAAGGTCAAGAATGCAAACATTTTCTCCTGCTAACAACAACTTGTGTATTTTTTGAACTAAGCCATTCTCTCTCTTTTCATTTTGCTTTAATTCAGGCTGTTATGTGGGTTTTGCAAAAGTAACCACATTAAGGTATAGTAAAAAAAAAAATCCTTCCTTTAGAAAGCTTGCAGGGAATATTTTGCTTATATATGTATGGAGTATGGGGTTTTTTTCTAAGGCAGAGACATTTCAGAGAAATTAATGGCTCAGCAGTTCCCAGGTTCTGAGGTCCAGACTTCAAGCTTGTGAGTTGTCTGTAGAGTGGCATTTCTTTCTTTTTTTCTTTTTCCTTTCTTTGTCTTTTCCTCTGGAGTTATATGGTGGGTGTCAGCACTCTGGAAGGTACAGTAACAGTAAGAATAATGGCAAATGTGTCTTCTGATTGTACATGTGATTCCCCAGGGGAAGAAAGCGACAGCCTCCATAGTTCTAATGCTGTGTACTTACAGAGATAGAGGGCTTGAGCAAGGGCAGGCAACTTGTCAAAACCATAGTGCCAAGGTCCCTATTTGATATCACTCTGAGGGCTGCATGCACGTTTTGCTCTGTCAAAGCCCAAGGGACACTGCCACCCAACAAGTAGAACCCAACAGCTGTTTCGACACCAAAGTTTGTTGCGAATGGTTGCGTAGCAGCAGCAACAGTGGGAAACTGGTCAAGTACATTAAAGAAAAAAAAAGGCTGAAAGTCAAATTAAGTAAAAAAATGATCAAAAATATATTTGGAACCCTGTAGGGCAGCGAGGATACAAAAACCCTCAGGTTAACAAAAGTAATGAGTTTGGTTTTGAACAGGTGGGATCATTTACACTTGGTTTTGTAAATTGATAGCTATGGACAAAAAGGCATTCACTTCAAGCTATCTCTTCAGACAACTCTATCATCACAAACATAAATGGGTTCTTTCCAACTCACATCTGTGGACATTTGTATGGCAGTAGCTGGTAAAGCCTCGATTTCTCTAGCAAGTTGCAAAGCAACGGTTTCTGCCCCAAAGTGCTTGCAGCTAAAAGCGTACTCATCAGATGAAGGAAATGATACTCTCATCCCAGTTTGATGGGTGGGAAGCTGAGCCTTACGGACCAAGTGACCTATCCAAAGTTATAGCGTGCACCTCCCTTGGAAAATGATTGCCGTGTGCTAAGGTATGAATTTACAAAGCCCAGCCTACTCTGTGGTAACTCCCTGGGTGAATCTGTAAGCATCTATTAAAATGCTTTTGTATGACGTAGCTCAAAGTGAAGTGTGTGGATAAAGAGTGACCACATTGCAACATACAGTTAGGGCAGAGGAGCTAGCACTGAGTCAGTTGACATTGTTTTTTCCCATGTGGCATCTTTCTCATTTATTCACGCCCTGGGTCTGTGATTGAGGATGAGTTGAACTCCATCCTCTTTTATTTGTTGCTACAGAACTAGTTTGCCTTTAAGACTTCCTTGGTTTTCCTTTCTCTTCCACTTACTTGACCAACCCAAAAACTTTCTGAAATACTCAGACACATTTATGAAATTTCTTTTTAGTGGATTGGGATTCAGGCCTAGTTTATCTTCACATGGTAACTACAGTTTTAATTGTGGCTCAGATTTCTGAAGGATTCTTCACCAAGTTTGTTTTTATGGGTTGTGTCAGATGTGAAATGTAATACTGAATGTATATGAAGTTATAGTAATGAAAAAAAATTATCATGGCAATCCTACTTCAGCCACTCATGGGCAGTCTTCTTCAAATAGCCAAAATTTTCAGAAACACACAACTATCCAAAAATCAGACTTCTCACTTACTCCAGTTTTACCCCATTGAAGCCAGGAAAGCAGCGTTGAATTAGGCTTCAAACCTCCTTGGAGTAGTTCCCTCTCACAGAGAGAAAGAAAAACTCCAACTTCAAATAGTTAAAAAAGTGGAAAACAGATGCAGGCATAATTACACTAAGAGTAGGTTAACACTTGTTTGCTTAATGCACATAGCTAATCCAGTTGTCTGGGTCTGAATATGGAGCTTGCTGCTACTTCTTCCTATATGAAGAGCTGTTTACGTCATGACTTTGGACACACCTGAACTGATTTCTGAGATTTTCTATTAATACTCAGTCATCACTTGTCAACTTTACAAAGCAAGCATGGGTTTAGTGGCAGAAAAGCATGGAAAGAACGCTCCCCATCATCAGAGTTAGGCAGTAAGGCATTTCTTTGTCTTCTTCAAGGCTCAGTACTTTCACTGAAGTTGCTCATGTCTCAGTGAGCCAGTCCAACAACAATATTTTGTGAGATTTCATCTGTCTGGTTAACCATTAGCTTGAACTGTGGTAAAGCTACCACAGTTAGCTTTAATAAAAATAAAAGTCAGACAAAGCCAGACAGAATGCAGAATAAATTAATGTTTGCTTGGGAACCGATGCCTATAGAAGGATGTATGTCTGTGTTGTAGATGATGGTTGATTATGGGTTGGTCTTGACTGTAATCAAGAATGGCACTGGGGCTTGGTTCAGTGGTAGTGGCAGGGTTCGTGCATTTACAGGCAAACAGATGGAACTTGACTTGTGTGGTGCTGGCTCCCTCTTCTTCTGGGCATCTGTATTAAAAGCCTGACATGCTGTTTGCCAGCTGTCCATGCTCCTGAGCAGTCTCAGTCAGCTGTACTCCACTTTGTCAAGTATCGAAAATCTCAGTTATCTGAGCTGCTCTGTTCTATGCACTCCTTTTGTGTCTTCTGAGATAGCATGGGAGGGAGTAACAGTGCAGACTAAGGGCTCCACACTGTTTCAGATATTGAAAGGAAACTGGATATCGTGGAAGTCATTGCTGAAAGTGTTCTGTTTCTCACTTTAATCAGCCCTCTCAGTGCTAAATTAGACACTAAACGAGGAAACAAAATACCTGTGTCTGTGAAAAGCATCTGGAACTTTGCTGTATTTCATTTTCCTTAAGACCACTAAGGAGGGCTTCCACTTTAAAGGGCACTTTAAAACTGACTATGTGTATGCTTCAGCAAGAATTTTCAGAATTTTCTTAGGCAGCAGACACTTTAGTTGTAAGGTAAAGCAAGATAATGTGATCATTTATTTAATGCAGTCTCAACTCTCCCTGCCTCCCCTCCCCCAAATGCAGAGTGGGTGTCCATCATCCACTAAACATATCCTGGATTTTTTTTCAGTGCTGTGTGGGCAGATGGTCCGTATGTGACACAGCTTGGGATATCTTCTACCTTTATGGATGGTACTACATTCTGGTGGGAAAAAAAAAGTCTTTCCATTCTTTTGAGGAATTTCAGTCCTCCAGAAATGACCTGTCTGTCGTTAAAACCAGAAGTAATGGTAGCGCAAGGGAGGGAAACTAGATTCCTGGAAGATCTTGCAAAGCAGTTAACATGCTGAATCCGTTGGTTGATAGGTATCATCTCTCAGAACGAGCTGGACTCTGATTCAGGCACTGAATTAAATGAGGAATTTTTAAAATCAGCTCAGCATATTGAGCTTTACTGGAAATCTTTCTCTTATTTTGGTGTCTGAAATTTGAGCTCTTTTGAGACTCTATCTCAACTGAAAGCCACTAAGACTTGGCTTCTTCCATCCTTTCATGGCTTTCAAGAATTTTGCTATGAAAATTCTCACTTGGAAATGCCTTCTTTCCTGCTTAGGAGCCAAGTTCTTCCTCCTAATATCAGTGATATAAAAATGTGTAACAGAGGTTATCTATTTTAATGTATTTTGTCTGTGAAGGAGAAAGGCAGCTTACAGGTGTGATGGGGTGAGCAAACTGAGAATATCCCTTGTGGTCTTTAAAAAGTGAAGTCATGTACTCCCTGCGCAGCACCAGCTGATGTGGGAGGAAGTAAAGTCGTCTCCCATTTCTGTTCCCTTTGAGAAGAGCAGCCCTTCAGGGGTGCTGGTGCTCCCTCAGTGTTCAGAGCTGGCAGGCAGCGACAGAATGGAGACACCTGAAGTGGCTTTCAAACAGTTGGTTTGGGTGCAAGGAGTGGTCTGGCTGTGGCAATGCAGAGCTCAATAAAACCAACTAATTTATTTGCTGGCCCAGCTCCTGTGTCTTAGCAATACCCTAGAACATACCCATTGCCCTCGGAGATCTAGATTTCTTGTTTCCCTTCTCCTGTGAAGAACCAGGATTTGGCCACTTTTGTGCAAGACAGTTACTTTTGTAGCAGTTAACTGTGAGTTAGTTTTCTTATGTCATGTTTGGGCAACTAAATAATTAGGCTGCTTTGGAAAATGCTGAGTCTACAACGGCTCCCGGTGAAGTGAAGAGAATTACAGACTACTCAGCAATCTGGAAAACAAGACCTTTTGCTTATTAAATATGGAGCTGGGAACAGAATTTACGATGTTCATTTTTTGAAATTTGAAGCTGCATAAACTACAGCTTATATTAGGGCTCTACACATATAAAGTTACTAAAAGGCTAGTAAATGACTAGTAACTATTTCTGTAAGTGATCAGTTGCTACAATGTTCAACAAGTTTGTTTTGCGTTTTTTTTAAGTACCACTTAAAATTGCCTATAATACACCCTTTCATGTACTTTTAATGTACCTTTGACCTCTGTAACATAAAAGTATTGTTTCTTTGTTAATTTTATATCTCCAGAACATCATGTGTGGCCATGATATATTTGTAGAAGGGATTCTTTGCCTGCTGACTGAAGTCAGCTGGGGCTGACTTCAATCCGGCACAAGAATCTTGGTTTGGGGACCCAAATAATGGGGCACTGTAGTCTTGTGGACAGCTTAACCAGGCAGAGAATGGAAGCAGGTTCTTTGAATAGCCTTCCTTTGTCTGCCATCATGAAATCAAAAAGCAAAGCTTTTGAAAAACACTAGGCAATAATTCCCATGGGGCTTTCCTAGACTCATCCATCATGGACAAAATCCAATTTTCCTTCTTTCTCTATTGTACTCCAAGAAGCCTCGTGACCAGTTAGGTCATTTTAGCTTTAAATGTTAACTTGGCTAAGACATTTTAAATTAGTAGATGCTTTTCAAAATCTAGACCATAATCTTCAGCTCATACCCTAAGAATAATGATCCATACTTTATGTTAAATGCTTAATGATTTTTGAGTGAAAATTATTTTGTTTATGATGTTACTGTTGAATAATAATAATTAGTAGTGCTGTTGTAACAGATTTTTTTAACGGATCTAGGCAGCGTGTGGTTTCCCACCAGAGAGTTGATTTGAGACTGTTTTACTCTGTCAAAGTCCACTTCTATGGATATTTATATGGTAATAAAGTGTCAGGCCTAGTGTTTCGGTTAGACTATATCCCAGTTACACCAAACTATTAAAATGTTCATTCATTAATTCATTCATTTCCTGACTCCTTCCAGAATGTCCTACAAAGATATTTTGCCAACCTTGTTTACATAAATTCCCCATTGTGCTTTGCATTTTTATTAAATAAAGGTGGTGTTTGAAATAGCTTGTAAATTGACAGGATACAAATTAGCGGGAAAGCAAACGTTAAAGAGTCGGTGATGTCTCTTGGTGAGCTTTGAAAAACATTCTATTTAGAACCAATTGTGCAGAGGTATCATTTATTTTTCTGCTTTCCCCCTTCCTTCATTTGTTATAACTAGGGAAATTTGCATGAAAATTGGTTGTGTATTTTTTTTCAACGTTTACCTGCTTTGACTGTTTATTTTCTATCTGCAGTTTTAATGCTTGTCTTGTGACATCACTGTTTGTTGCTGGAGAGATGACAGTGATGTCACAGAAGTTACAGTTTGTAAGACTGAATGCTTTCAAGACTGGGGATGGCTATAAAACCTTTCTTTCTTTTGGGCCACCAGTCGTTGCTAGTTGATAGCTGTCATTCTTGTGTGGAGGGAGAATGAGAGCCTAAAGCCAATGTGCAATGGTCAGTGCTTTTGTGTTATGTGTGTGTCACAAAATGGCCACTCTCCTGAAAACTTCACTGCAGGTAACCAAGTGTTGCTGATCACGGGAGATCATGTTTCCTGTCATCCTTACTCAGGGGACAGATTTATTTAGGGATGAGGACTCCACTGATATTTGCCTTGTGTTTTCTGTATCACATCTGTTCTTTGTCTAAATAGTCACTTCTGTCTCTATCAAATCCAAAACCTTTCAGGAAAATGAAACTCCCTTAGTCCGGTTTGGGAAGGGTGGGAAACTATGGCTCCAGGTCAAGGAATAAGCAATAATGAGATTAACCATACAGGAAAAAAACCAAACATCTTCCTTTGGTATATAGGTTTATGTGAATGAGAAGTGACAGAGCCAGGACAGCACAAGAAGAAAAGATCTATCTAAATACAGTGTATTTTCCAAAATGTTCTTGGAGTTGCTGGGAGCTCCTTAAAAGCACCCCATATCTTTTCCAGTAGAAGATGCACCACAAGACAGAAAGCCTTTGGGAAACCAACTTCCCTTAACATATTCAGACAGTGGATGTGATATATCCAGCTGTTGCTGGGCAGAAACTGGAAAGATGGTGAGCACTCCCTGCACCCTTTTTTCCCTTCATGCTCAAACTCATGTCCCACACCTCAAAAATCTCCTACTGAAGTGACCTACCGGTCAAGTCGCAGTCCCTCACCTCCAGCAAAGCAGGAGGCGGCTGCATTGCTCCTTTAGCAGCCCATGCTGGTAGCACACCACCGCTCACCCTGTGGGGCTTCTTACGGAGTGACTCGGGCTGCTCTGGCCTCTCTCCGACAGCTCCGCTTGTCATTTCTGTCAGTCTGTGACACATACACACACACACAGCAGCTGCCAGTGGCCGGGGGGGCCTGGGATCCTCAGTTTTTTTCTGAAGTCACTTCTACACACCGGCTGGCTACATTGCGGTCTTTTACCTGCGGTAGGCTCTGACCTCTTTCCGAGCATCTTAAAACGCCCTGCTGTGTAGCTCCAATGGCACGCAGGCATTCACCCTGTTTGGTGGAGTCCCTCGCCCCACTTTCAAATCACATCTTCAAAGCCCATTTGGTACCAGTGTCTTGGGTTTTTGTTTTCTTTTTGAAAGGTGCTGGTTGTCTTTGATAGAAGGATTTTTTTTTACTATGAAAAAAGTAAAAATGTACTTGTCCATTTTAGGTACATTTGAATAATTGCTAAAAATAAAATGAAAAAATCAGGGCTCTGCTGTGCAAAGTAGTTTTCAATCCCCTGAAGAGTAACATGGCTCTTTCTGACTCCACACAGGCAGACAGGCCTAATTCAGCTGTCTGTTGCATGGTATGTTTAAGTGGTTTTGTAAAACAGTGTTCCCTAAATGTTGACAGTTTAATGGATTTCATTAGTGCCTGCCTACCGGCTGAGGGCTCAAACCTGCCCCCACCAGGGTTAGCTCAGCTGAGTTCAGAAGAGGCTGGAGGACCACCCTCATCTCTGTCAGAGCTGCTCCAAGAGCTGCATCTGGAGCCCTAAGGCAAGAGCAGGCATCTTCTCCTGTCCTGCATCCACAGTGCAGTGTGGGCAGTGGCTGGTGGATGCATGTGGTCATATGGCCATTCATCTTTCCTTCCTCTCATCAGGCAGAAATGGCCCCAGGGCTCCATTGCACACACAAAGATGCGTGGGCCTTCTCAGCCTCTTCTTCCAGATTATCATGCAGGTGAACTGCCTTGGTTCACTATCTTGGGGGCTGGGGGAGTGTCTCTGCTATGCCCAAACATGCTTATGCTTCACCCCCTGTGCCTGTGAGACCTGTAGCGGCGTAGAATGTCTGATGACCCTCCAAGTCCAATTTCCATTAGGAAATAATGTTCATGATTTTGTTCCAGTCACTGCCCGGTAAGTTGAATAACATATGAAAGATAGCCTCATTGAGGTAAATAATAGCTGAATCAAGTCTTTGTCTACACTCTGTGAGGTCAGAGGAAGCTTGACTTTGTCTGGAGTATGTCTTGGGGGAACATTTTGAAAGGGAAAGTGTTAAAAGTAATAATATGGAAAGACAATTATTTTATTTATTTCATGAACAAAACAAAAAGATGGGCCTAAGAAGGCATGAGTGTAACTCAGAGCCTTGTTTAGTCACCTCATTGCATGTTAGACTGTTCCCAAACTGAAGTGAAGAAGACACTCCAAAACTAGCAAGAGTAACAATATTTTGCTGGCATACTGACATTCCAGGGAATGACAATTAGCTATAACAATTACAAATTGAAAACAAGTTCTATAGTTGAAAAGGAATTCCAGCATCTATTCTGTGATATCTAATGATTTCCCAATTTTTTTTTTTTTTTTGAGAGGGACTGAAAATCCCCATATTTAATCTACATCCAAAGATGTTTTCTCCCCTACCCTTCCTGAGAAGTACTGTGTGAGATACCTGTATGTGGATTAGGCACTAGCTGAGGGAGAACAGTGCAGACTACCCCACACTTCAGCATTATGAGCATCAGGACCGCAGCATAGCTATGCCCCATGGAGTACTAACAACTCGCCTCTCTCGGGTTCCTAAGTCCGGTTCAGTTTGATGATCCTCATACTCCTGAGAAGATTTAGGCCACGTTCATTGTCGCATCTCTCTGCTCCCACATGACTGCTGTGCTCTGGGGTAGGGGAGGGAAGGCTTGTGGGGGAGATGCAGCCTCTACCTACGCAGCATGCTCTTTGCCTGGGGGCTTAATCTTTCCTGCAGCCTTCCTGGGCCCCATTGCTGGTAAAGGTGAGGCAGCCAAAGTGGTACTCGTTCATTCCCTAGCCAAGCTGACTACAGAGCTTTTTAGGACCTGTTTTGCTACTACCATCACATCTAATGCACTTTTTTTTTTTCTCTTTTTGTTCTCCAACAGCAACTTTTCCAGGCATGGTTTTCTACTGAAGCCAGGCAAGAGCAGTGAGACATGTAAGCAGGTCTTTCATACTCCAGTAGAGGTCAGATACCTACCTACAGTAAAGGAGCTAATTCATTACAGCATGATAGATTATAACAGCTTATTTGGAGCCCTATTATATAAATCACTTAAATGTGTATTTACATAACGTTCCTATTAATTACCACAAAGACTGTAATGACTGTGAGATGTTCCAGTTTATCTTGTAAATATGTATTTAAGCAATTCTGTAACAGGTAATATTTAATCAATAGACCATAACAGATCATTAATCATGCCAAACCTTTGTGTAAAAAGTGAATTCGTACTGGTGGAACATAATGGATCCTTTGGAGTACCATTTAACATATTACACCACTCACATGAAAACTTTACAATGCCACTAATGATACATGTTAAAAGCCTTGATGTGACCTCCTGTGTGGTAGGTCTGTATATTGACACACGGGAGCATATTTTTCTTCAGCTAAAGAAGGCAAGAAGTTACTCAGCAGTGATTCTTTTGGAGACTTGCAAAGAGCCAAAAAGACAAGCTCCAAGGGACTGTGCCTGCCTTATTCTTTCTTGGCTGAAAAGGTACTGGGGAAAAAAAGTCTATGTAAAGTGCTTATATGCTTACCTGGTATCCGAGTTGTATTTGAGCATCACACAATAGTGTTTGACAGCATCAGTCATGGCAACAGCTCTGGAAGGTAGAGAAACATTACTCTCATCCTTTCTTTAGAAGTAGGGGGAAAAAAACCCAGACAACATGCAAAACGGGCTTGACATATGCATACAACAAAGGGCTCCGCACTTATCCCAGTCTGCACTGTTGCTGTTAAACAGATGACCATGCTTAATTTCCTTGAATGTAGACAGGTAATGCTGCTGGTTTTGTGCAAACTTAAGATATTATCTCAGGGGAAGCATGTGTATGTTCAGGAGCCAGTGTTTAAGTGGTAGTATTTTGGTGGTCTAAACTCTTCAAAACACAAGTGCAGAAATGGAGATCATCAGCAGGGGACTTATTTTTTTAAATACTTGATGGACAAAGTAAATAGAAAGTAAAAACCTAGAGAGCTTTAAAGAGCTCCAATAAAAGTTCTAAGAGTTTTGCTTCCCTCACACAGTACAGAAGACAAGCCGTGTCATCATAAAGCAGAGAACTTGAGAAGGAAATCCTGCTTACTTTACCTGTGCCAGCAGCCCGACTGATTTTGAACAGACTGCTTTGGAGACGGAGGTGCGCAGGATGTTTCTGCAGAACTGAATTATCAAGGATTGTAGCCGCGCCACTGAAAATTCACATGATGTACTGCATGCATGCTTGCCAGACTGTCCTGGGAAGCTGCCTTCAAGCTATAGCTGAAGTCATAGCCAGAAGTTAAGAGCCAAATCGTGGTCATGTGAGCTGGTCCGCTGGCATCATGCAGGACTACTGCACAGTTAAGGTAAGCAGGGTTGATTCCAGGTTAGGAATGTCATTCTAGAAGCTGTTTGTCCTACATCACAAGTATGCCATGCAGTTTGTGGCAAACAACAGTGCCTGCTCAGAGAGGAGTCATGACTGGAATCGTAAGAAGGTCTTAGTCCAGGACCGTAAGGTGTTGGCAAAGCTGTATAGGAAGTCTGTATGTCACTGGTCCTGGCCAACTCCACTGATCTCTTGCTTTCATAAGCACTAAATTAACTTATTTTTTAAAAAAAGGCTTTTATTAATGGTTCCTGAGGAGCTTTTGCAATCTGTTGTCTAATGTGAGCTTTGATTAAGTTTTCAAAAACCATCTCTGCAATAACAGTTCTCCTGTGTAATAACTAATCAATATATTCTAATAATTTGCCAAATATATTTCTCACAGAGAAATGGTTGTGAAGTTAGGTGATTGCCAAAAAAGAAAGAAAAAAAGCAAAAAAAAAAAAAGCTTATTTCATTCCTTAGCCAGTAGGTATTCGTATCTGTAAAAGATTAACCAGTTTTGTATTTTTGCCAATTAGTACAGAAATTTTATGAGCTGGCATGAATATTCAATTCAAATGATTTTTTTTACAGCTAAATTATAAACCTCTAGAAAACATGGGAGGCTAACTCAACCCTGAATATAGTGGTGAAGCTGAGTGCTGCTGTAATAAAGTAATCTATTAAAAGGTTATCTTTCATATAAGATTGCTTTCCCTAAGCACCTAAGCATATTAACAACATCTGAAATGCACTTGTAATTATACACACCTCAGAAAAGATTTAAAATTGCCTTCTTTGTCCACACTTACAAAAAAATCTCAGTCACTCTGTGATCTTATTCTACCTATGCACCTTAAAGCTTGTAAAAGCAAAATGGAAGAAGCAATCACCCATCAGAGAAATGCTCATAGGTGAACTTTGGCCGTCTCTAGTGGCATTAATTTTGCTCTCTGTGAACTGCACTTGACACCCTTGTAAGGTCTGGAGAATTTTTCCCATCTCTGACTGGCCTACATGACTATTTGCTACTAATTTGCACTTTGAAGATGATGCACTGGGAAAAAAAAAAGAAATAGTTCATTTAGTCTCTGAAGAACAGCTTTCCGGCTAAATCCTGCAACTTTTTGGGAAAGATTGCTCTTGTCAGTGCTGGTGAAATTAGCAGTGTGCTTGCATGGCTGGGAGCTGCTGCAGCAGGTACAGCGGCAGAGCAGGAAGCATGCTGTTTTAACTGCAACATCTTAATGTTTGAACTCTAGCCTCCCTTCACCTGCTCATCACCATACTAATAAACCTAAATGCCCTGCAACACTGTTGCTGTCATCTTGCCCTATACTGCAGAAATATATTGTGTGTAACACAGTAAGAAACATCTATAACTTATGTACTTCTGGTGTGGTATTCAGTTTCTGGATCACGCACCAAGACCAGCAAAACACAATTTCTGAAAATGCAGTCCCATTCAGCAGAAGCAGAATGGCTTGAACAATACTAAGATTTTTAGACAAAGATACTAATAATACTTTAAAAGTTGCTATGCTTCTTTGCCTTGTTAGAGATCTGATTTTGCTGTCCTGCTCAGACAAAAATACCTTTGATTTTAAGCCCTTGTAGAAATTCCATTCGAAAATTTTTAGCTGACTCCATTTGGCAACCAGGTTTAGGAAGGAACATTTTTCTCTGTCTCCAGTCTTCTGGGGCTACTGGTTATTTGGTGAAGAGCATTTGAGATAATGGAGCTCACTTGACTTCCTCTTAGGAATTAGATTCTTTCCTGAATAAGGACTGCGGGATCAGTTATCAGCTGTTCTGCTGAATAAACTGAATACCCATGGAGCTTTTTAGCTTTTCCTTTGTGAAACCCATGGCTTTTAGGAAGGTCTGTGATGGTGCTAGTGATTTTTATTGTGATAATACTCCTAAATGCCCAGGCACAGCTGAGAGTGGTACTAATATACACCACATGCTACCTGCAGAATTGCTTCGGCAGAAGCATGGGGTCCCTGCCATGAGCGCTTCATGGTGTCGGGGTTTTCAAGATGATTTGTTGCAGATTTCTACTTGCGGGATTTTTTTTCTAAAATTATCTTGTTTCCAAATGTTAATTTTCACAGTGCAACATCAGTTATAAATGTATATGTTATTAGGGCATTTTATCATATTTAAGAGGACTTCTAGCATCTCCTTTGGCAATTTTATTAAACAAAAGTATTCATTTCCTGTGTCAGAAGGGAGAAAGCTGTGCAGTTTGGTTCTAGCTGTAGCAAACTGATGAAAAACTTGTATAGAACTTAATGGAAAAATCCTGGAGATTTAAAAGCAAAATGCCATCTCCACCACACAACCCTCTGGGATGATTCAAAGCTGGATGAGAAGAGACCAGCATAATTTTACATCTCTGTATTTTAGGAGCAGTTTCTTAAAAGCTGAATATTGTCTTCACTGTGAAACTTTTATGAGTGTTGAGTCAAAGAAACCCATTATAATACTTTTGGATTTAACACTTCCCAGATCAAGGTTGGAGGTAAAGTGGGGAATCTGTTGCAATGATGTATTCCTCTGTTGTATCACACACAGAGTCTTGCACAAAGCATTTCCAGGGTAGAAAACCTAGCTCCTGAACTCTCTCCACTCCTGCAGGTTGGGTGGAAGAAATGTCTTTTCAACGTTAAGGGAGGGCAGTGGATGCAGTGGATTCTCTGTCATTAGAGCTGTGTGGGTCAAGGCTTGCTCTATTCAAGCCACACCTGTGAGACTGGATAAGATGGTCGCAGTGGTCCTTTTTGGCCTTAATGATATAGGAAAATCCTGCAAAGCATTTGCATAGGATACTGTCAGCAGGTATGCTTTCATTTCTGAGGGCATTGTATAAATTGTATAGCAGCATACGCTAACTTACAAATGGTGAAAGTATTAGGCCCGTCTTCTACTGTGCTGATATAATAGAGAAATTAATTAAAAAATAATTCTGGTAAGTAAGCTGAAAGAGGACTAGAAAGTGCCTGCTCTTTCAGACAGTGCAGGAAAGTCACTAATTGCTCTAAACTAACTTCACTGAAGTGCAGAGCAAGGGAGCAGATAACACAAAAATGTATTAGTTGCTTTTGTTGCAATATAAAAGACTGTGGCAAGGGATTAGGTTTTTCTGTTCAGCAAAGGAAGGGAGTGAGTTTCTCACACGCTCCACATCTCTTTTGCTGTAGTTCAAGAATCTCAAGACACTCGCAACAATTTGGCAGTGTCAGCAGCGTAGTTTGACAACACACAGAGTGGGCAAGCAGTGCCCCACGGAATAGTTTCCCGACGCCCTTTCAAGACTGCCTCTGACGAGCATGCTGTACACTGAGAACATTTTTATGGGAACATTCAGGCAAACAAACACAGATGGCTGCAATTGCCCTCCCCCGTCCCCTTCCTTTCCCCGGTGGGTAATCGGCGCTTGTATTAAATCGCATAATTATTGGGGGTAATACTGTATTATCAGGTCAGGCAAGTTTTCTTTGTGAAGGTTCACCTGGTAAGTACCGCATGGTGATAGATGAGTTTTATGTTACTTCACGTTACTTGGGACCGGTGCCAATCAAATCACCACCTGACTTGTGTACCAGGTAATCAGTCACACCCAGGCTATCTAAAGCCGTGCTTGCCTGGGCCAGTCTTCTGTGAAAACAGCTGGGAAGCGTGCCATATCGACCGCGTTCCCGTGAAACGGCAGATAAAAGCAGCTAGGAAAGTTCAGCCACGCTTTAAGTACGCAATGGTACTTCTGGTGCTTGCAGGGAAAAAAAAAAAAGACAGAAGGCCAGGGGGAGGCTGGGAGAGGGAGCGGGCGAGCGTGCAGAGCAGCCGCGGTCACAGCGCAGCAGTTGGCTTTCAGCTGGGGTAGGGGAGGAATGTGGGACGGTTCCCACAGCATCTCCCGGCTTTGGGAACCTCTTCCAGCGCCACATGCGCCGCGCTGCCTCCGAGGGCACGGTTGGATGTTTGCTTGAGAAACAGCTGCGGTGGTTTAACAAGTTACTGCTTGATCAGCTATTTGTTCCTGCTTCCCTCTGCCGAGGTGCAGTAACTGAATCCGCGGGCTCTTCCAGGCTGTTGCAGCGCGGAGGGAAACAGGCCTCGCCTCAACTGTCTGCAGGTACAGACAGTTGCCACGTCTGAGTCGTGGGGGCAGAGATAAATAGTTAAGGGGCAGCAGCTTTTTAAGCAGAGACAGCTGTCTCCCAAACGAATGTCTCACTGTGCCATAAAAGGCACTCAACACCATTAAACATTGGGCTGTCAGCAATAATTACAGAACGTGTTCACACTGTTTAAAAAAGCAAAAACTACAGAGAGGAAGAGAAGTGACATGAAAATTCAAATGTGAAGAAACTAAATAACTACACTTGGAAAAATAAAGTGTTGCTTATGTGACTAGAGAGTGTTGTTCCAAAAAACCACAATTTAGGAGCAAATTTGGCCGGTGAGCCTTTCATGTAGGAAGTGGGAATGATGAAGAGAAAAACTTCATGGCCCTTTTGCTGTTTGCCCCTTTCTTTCTCTTCCTGGGACTTGAAAGGTAGGCAATCTCCACTGCAGTTTTGAAATGCTGATAGTTCAATGCACGTGAAGTAACATATCAGGTGTATATAACCTCACTTGTCTACTTCAGTGTGTGTATGAGAAATTGCAAGGTACATCTGCACTGTGGAAGCGAAACAGTCTGAAGCCCATCACTGTGTCTCATAGTCAACGAGGGAACACCTTCAGCAGAAGAGTCACACTTAAGGCAACGTGTGGCTTTTTACCTACAGTCATCACAAATAATGTCTCCAAGGGCTCCCAGTCAAAGAAACCAATGAAGAAAATGTGGTTTCTCGACTAGTTTATGCTAGGTATTTGCTTTCATTGCAAAGTCAGCTCTGAGTTTCTTCATCCTTGTCATTTTGCCCTGTCTGTGTGACTGTGCATCGATGAAAAGGTGTGATTGTAAAACCATGGGCACTTGCAGTGGACACAGGAGGGGGTGTAGTGCTGCAAATGTATTCTAAGTGATTAGATTTAAAACTGCTGCTGGCTCTCCAAAGAGAGCATCCTTTCGATGCTCTACAGCATTCTAGTTCAGATAATAGTAAAAACCCCCAAACAAACATTTCCAAAGATATGTATAAAATTTTATGGAAGGGCTATTCATATCCCTTGGTTTACTGGCTTAAGTAGAAGCACTTTAGAAACACTTTTTGAGCCTTGAATTCTTGCATTTCTGTCAGCCTTTTGTGGAGCCATTTGGGACTGCCTCTCACCGTGCTTCTTGCCCAGCACCCTGGTTTTGGCACCTCTGTCGTGGGCTGACATGTTCCAATTGGTTTTTAACACATTCACATGAGCTTCAAGAAGACAACAGGTATTCGCTGGCCACACTGTGCCAGGTACCAGCACCAGGTACCCGCTCTCTCTGTACCAAACACCTGGACTAGAGCAGCCTGTGTATTGGCAGGAATGGCAGTGCAAGCTGTTACAAATGCTTCTGGCATGAAACCCTAGGTGGGTACCCGCCTATGCCTGCCAGTGCCCTGCAGCCTTCCATCTTCTCTTGCAAATAGCGTTTAGACTCTCTCAGAAGGACTCTTGGCTTCCCCTATGGACAGCAGCAAGGATTTGGGAACAAATCCTTACTGCTGTTTGGAGCAGGATGTCTTGACTGGGAAATAAAACTGAAGGCTTCATGCAAATTGTCTAGAAAGTGGTAAATCACTTCATTAACCCATTTACAAAATCAATATATCACACAGGGAGCTGAACAAAACTTGGCAGCTTTGCCTATATCCCCTTTGCACCTGAGGGACTACTGACCGAAAAAATAAGAGCCCTTTCACTCTGCCCTTAGCAGTATACAGTAGCCATGGACCTCACCAGGATCTGCAGAGCAAGCCTTGCTCAGTAAGTTAGTACTTGCGAATTTTTGTGCATAGGCTGTCCAGCTGCAGGAAGATTTTTCTTTAGTGGTACTGGAGCTTCACAAAGGAGTAAGGTGATCTTCCTGAGCCCCTAGTGACATATGTCCCAGAGCCCAGAGTTATGTGGGGTCAGTCGTCCTAGTAGTTCCAGCCAGACAGAGAGGTAAGAGAGGTAAATCTGTTATTAATTCTCAAGTATTTCATCTGCTTTCTTTTGTATTAACCATAGGATTAAAAAAATACATCACATGAGAACCCGTGTTTCACAAACGCCATCATCATTTTCTCGTGCAGCATGGCTGGTTGAGACGTGGAGCTGGAAAAGCACAGCCCCCTGTTTAGTGCTCAGTAGGCTCTTCTTGGTATTAGGCACTGATGTTAAAGGATATGGCTTTCCTGCTGACTTCAGCGAGAGGTAGGGCTGTTTAAACAGTTTTCCCTGGCGTTGCTTTAGTCATATGTGTTTCCATGTGCGGCAGGGTTAAAAGACTCGGCGTCCTTCCTGGCTCTGTGCTTCGCCCCAGTGTTTGAAAGGAGTGGTGGGGCGCAGCGAGGGGAAGAGGAAGACATTAGTACACAACGAGAAGCTGAAACCAAAAGACTAGCCCGTGCTGCATGTTCCCACTTCTCGGCAACTGTGAGTCACACGCGTAAAACACATTTGCGCGCCGGTTGTGCGACTTGTCCCTAGAATGCTTCAAACTTTTTATAGCTGCTCCCACTTGCTGCAGTGTCACCTGCTGGTGAGATCAAAGTACTCAATAGCACGCTCCCCCGCTCCACGCTAAACAAAGTCACCGAAGCCCTTGAAAACTCCTACAGATGTTTCCTCTCTGAAGACAAAAGGATATTTTTCTCCCCTCCCTTCCTCCTTCACACCAAAGAACAAATCCTATGCCTCGCTGAGTTTGTACCACCTCAGATTAATTGGCACTAATGCAAATGTTCGTGGCTGTGTGGGGGATGTTGCTGAGAGCATAATGGTTGCTGTATTTGCTTGCATGTGGTTACTCCACTTCAGCTGTGTAATTCATTGCTTTATAAAGTGCTTTACAATGCACCACAGCACAGGAAGCTGATCATATGCTGTAGCAGACAATACAGCAGAGATTCAGAGAGTTACTGCAGGTCTCCTAAGGCCTGTGCCCTGAAGTCCCCAGTCCTTTTTCATCAAAAGTCCCCCTCGAGTGAGTGTCTATTTTGCCACCTGGAACTAACTCTTAGAACCGCCAGAATGTCTGGAGCTTTTCTGCTGGCTCCCTGTGGGATTCCCTTTCATTCTTTTTCGGTCTAATTCCTCTTCCCTTCACTCCCACCCTGAGTTTCTCTCCCTCTTTTTAGGCATCTTATTGGCAAAGTACTCCAGGCGTAGCAGTATGAAGGATGTACGAGAGTTTCCATTCTAAGGGGGTTATTTTGAGTTGCTTATGTTTCTGTCTGCAATTTTAAGCATTTGATATCAAGCCCAGAAGCAATTTTTTAATTGGAACGTGTAAGCTGAGATAGGTACAAGAACGAAGATTACTTTAAAAGCGACACTTCCAACTGTGTAATTTTGACAGTTCCCATAGACAACTGGTAGATGTGGCGATGGATTGGTGGTTGGTTCCGAGGTATCTCTTGGCTCTTCTGGTGCAACTGATTGTTACTGGCTGGTGGTCACAGGGCGTTTTCTGTGCGTGCAGACTCTGCTCTCTAGGTACCAAACTACGCTGGTACCACGATCTCGTTTGCAGCTTAGGAAATCTCTCTCTCTTTCACCAATAAGGCAATGAGGAAAAGAGATGACCTCCTCCACTGAACAGTTGTGGTAAAAAAGCTGGCGTGGAAGGAAGCAGTGAATTTGCCCACTTGGTTGCTCAAGTTTTTGCCTTGGTCTAGTGTGCTGGCCTAGCAGAAGCTGAACCATGTAGAAGTTCATAATTTAATTTATTTTCTAAAAATGCACAAAACTCTATTAAAAACCCTGCATGACAAGACTATCAAATTGCAAACACTCAAAGGCTAAGGAAATGACAAAATTGAGCTTGCCTACCCAGACTTAATTCTGTTTCCTCGCTTGTATAGTTACAATAAAGTTTAATTAGATTGTCGCATATTATTTTGGGGAGGTGTTGGAGCTGGGCTCCCGCCTCATTCATTTTGCATGCTAATGCAGCGCAAGGCAGTTTTTCATGAAACACTGAGGGCCAGAGTACCTCACTTACTGCAGGGGCTGTATGATGTGTCATAAATAAGATTGGTGTTCGTAGCAGGCAGGAGCTGTATGGCACACTGTGAATGTAGAATTGTAATGAAGAGTTTGCACAGGGACTGGGTAACCACTTACTCCTTCACCCTGCCAGCCACCAACTGCTAGTCCAGTCCTTCCAGTCCACAACTGAGGAATACCAAGCTGATACTCCCATGCCGGCTACCTCCCTAGCACACGTATATCCCCACGCTCCAATTGCCTGAGAACCATTCAACAGAAGATGTCAGGATGTTATGTGTCCTAATTCAGAGACCAGTCCTGAGGGACAAGCTGACCCTCTTAAGCGCCCCGTGGTAAATTACTGCTGTGGGAATGACAACTGCTCCATATCTCACTGGGTCCTTCGCTTTAATAATTATAATCTTGCTGTGTGGTTCTTCAAAGTTAGAGAAGTTTCTTCATAGATGAACATGCTAAGGACACCTTTTTTCATTCTCAGGCAGTGGAAACATGAAATTCAGTTTCATGCAATAGAGTTAATTCATATTCAGGCAGTCATTACTGTTCCCAGCAGATGAAAGGTTTATGGTCATTCATTTGAGGGGTGACCTATCAGTCTTTCCTGTTTGCAGTTAAGGCTGGCAATTGCTCCTCAGGTAAGGGTTATATATTTCCTCCAAAATGTTTTTCTGTTTATTTCTGATTGATTTTAAGTGCTGGGGTGAGTTTTCCTTTTAGCTACAAGTGTTGCTCTTTGAAATTGGAGTGAATGACAGTAGAACTTAAGCATAGTAACAGAAGGCATCTCTGCTCCTGTAGTTTCACCTGCCTCCTTCCCATGTTCTTCTGCAACCGTAGCAAAATGCTGAATAGCTTCAGTATTTCATCTTCAGAAAGCTAGAAAATATAGCCAAGGATGCTGAGCCACACTGAAATGAGAAAGGGCTCCCAGAGCACTGAGAAATGTTCCAGTTCTTTTAGGTTCAGCCAGCCCTTTTCTGTTTGTTGCTTCAACTTATGTAAATTACTAGAGTTCAAGTAGATTTAATATTTATCATCCAAGACAGGAAGGGTCAGCCCTCCTTTCTTCTACATTCCCTCTACTGGATAAGTGTAGTTTCAGTAAAATGTCAGCATTTGTGATTTAAATACATTTCAGCAAGAAGATTTGCAAATTGTTATTTCTGCTGTCGCTCCCACAAAGTGTCTCTTATTTTTTCTGTCTCAAATAGTAAGATCTAAGGAGTAAAGCAAAATGACTACAGTTGCTACATAACAAGGCTTAAAGTCTGTTCCCTTTTTTAAAACTCTTAAGGTTCTTGAGAGTCTTTGAACAAATTGCTGAATAAGGTACATCACATTAATAATGGTGATCTGTGAGTGTCCGGCAGGATCCCTCCATGAGATCCCCTTTCTAAGACGAGATCAATAGATGAAGTAGCAAAATTATTTACTTGTTCATATTTATTATTTGGAGACATCACCGCTTGCACTGAAAGAATCTGTACACCCCATTGTGCCACACACTGAGCCCTATGAACTCCTGTGACCTCTCCTTATTTCAACAATAAATAAGAACATTTAGCAACTTGTAAAACTAGATGAGATGTCTATAAGAGCCATACTAAAAACATGTCCTTGATTTGCTTCCAAAGGACCAAATCTTGGACTGGCCTGGGACGTGGTGGATTGTCATACCAGCATTTTCTGGTAGCATCATCAGTTCATACAGAATACAGCCTTTTCTTAGAGCATTACCTCATTCGGTTACAGGGATAAATTTTTTACAAAGCAGGTTGAGCACCACTTTACTGGTCCAATTTGTGAAAAGCAAATTCTATGCTATTCCACCCACCTTTCTGGCCCCTGCTTTTCAGGATCACCAGGCACTTTCTTTTGCTCTATGCATCAGGTTTCAGAATATGTAGGGGGTTCTGGACATTCATGCATCCGTCCACAGCTTTTTCATGGCATCCTTCAGCTGCTCTCACATGGTTTCGTTGTGCAGGCTTTGTCCTGCTGTTCATTCCTCCTAGTCCTGGCTTCACAGAGGACTGCGGGACCCATTTCCGGAGCACCTTTCCTGGTTCTTGCTCCCTTGCAGGTTGGTCCCCAACTGACAAGTCCTCCAGTGCTCTGCGCTTACACTCACTCTGGAACAGAGCAGAAGTTCATGAATGCAGTTCTCACCTCGTAGTAGCCTCTATTTCCTTCTGTCGTGGGTAATGCTCATGTAATCAAGACATTGCAAAATGGCAGGAGTGTTTATCCTATGGCTTATATTTTTCTGGTCTTGGTACAGTCTCACTGTTACTGAAAACCTTATCTGGAGAAGACCTAACTGTTATCATTGCAAGTATCACTGTGAAATTCAATGTATCAGGTATGATACATACCACTGACTGTTTTGCTGTGTTGCCTATCTCTCACTCCTTTGAGATGCGGCATATAACTTGTAGCCTGCGTCCTGATGCTGGGTCTTGCAGGCAGCTACTAGTGGGTGAAAGGATCTTCAAGTCAAAGTGTTTGGCATGGGGTGAGGGTCACAAAATGAGAGGCTCTAATTAGTAAACAAAGTGACTGGGGCTGCTCTTGCAGATGATCATGCTAGATGTTTTTAGATGTTTTAGCAGGGATGGTCTAGCACTATGGCCTTCTCACCCATCAGGTGACTTGATAAACGAGAGGACGTGGGGAATGTTACGCATCGGGAGAGAAGAAAGCTGAGATGCCTGTCCAAGCCAAATTCATTGTGCAGCTCTAGACTCTTCTAGAAAGTTGGTGGTGGGAAGGAAAATGTCACATTTCTTCCTCCCATTCAGCTCCTTAAAACAACCCATTGGGGCCTTATTACAAAAAGAGGATTCAAAAATCCATCAGCTCCCCGCTGCTAACATTGTTTTTTGTTTTCTCAAGCTTTCTGTATTTTCATTTTGCTTGAACACTTCAGCTGCTCTCATCCATTTCACTTTCAGTTGGGAGCCCCTCCCTGGCTCCCTCCCGCAGTAGGCCGAGTGCCCCGGTGTTTGCATTTCCAGGCCTGCGGAGGAAATGATTACCTTAAAAAACAAACAAAGCAGATGTTTTCTTCTGATAGGCATCATACTGTAAGAAAACTCCAGAGCGTGCAAAGAAATGAATACGAATGTACGTGTGCGTTTGTCCCTCTCTGATGGGTTGCGGCTTGTTGAGGGACGGCTGTGCGTGAGGGAGAACTGATGGAGCTCGGTGCCACAGCTGGGCTGGTGAACTCATGCCTGCAGGGGCAGCACCAGGGAAAGAATGAAAATCAATTGCAGGCAAAATCTTCTACTTCCTTTTTAACAGGCTGCAGCTGGGGAAGCCAGGGAAGAGAGCCAGTGAGCGGAACGAGGAGATGCACACACACAACTGCAGGGTGCAGGAAGGAATGGGGTTTGGGGTGAGGAGAGTTTCATTTAGGGATGGGGAAAATGGCAAAAGGTTGTAGGTTTATTCCTGGTTGGGGTTGGAGGACACTGCTCTCATGATGAATGGAGAAGAGCAGTCTTCTGTCTCTCCCTAAGAGCTATTTGGAGAAAGTGGAGGAGATGCAGAGAGGCAGAGAGCATGGTGGCTAATACGGGGAGGGGGCACTGGTGTAGGAGAGAGGCTGGGACAGGCATGATGCTTTAGCGCAGCCCAAGAAGAGGAATTTTGCAAGCTGGCTGCTCTAGTACCATGAGACAGAGGGAAGGGTTTTCAACAGTTGTTGTACGTGGTTAGCTCAAAAGCTGGGACATGCTCTCCCTTTTGTTGTCAGTACAAGTGGTCCAAAGCACTACTTTCCTAAGACTGCACTCTTTTGAGCTATAAGAAAAGGAAGAATAAACCCAGTCATATCATGGCTTTGAATAGCAATAGATCCATTCAACAGCTAAAAAAAGTACTGCCAATAAGGGCAACTAATTTATGAAGAGTATACGGTATACATTTGCAGAATGGCAGTCCCCCTTTCTCCCCTCTCCTCCACATATTCCCCTTAAAATCTTGTATGTGACCATTATGAATGTCTGTTAAATAAATGGTAACCCTTTGCTTATTACTGGCTAGGGAATATGGCCGCTACATCTGAGCAGCCATTAGGTGCGTACTGTTTTCGTGGAAGCAAATGCAAGATTTTACTGTGACTGCAAATTAACCAGGATCACCAAAGACAATAAGCTTCCATGTTGGACTTCAGTGTCCTCTAGGACCAGGTGTTTTTTCTCTGAACTGTGTGTGGAGGGCAGGGGAGGCAGTGGAAGTTTGCACAGCTTGTGTAGTGGTTAAAAGAACCCCAACCCCCAAAATATGATCTGAGTTTAATTCACTCCTTAGATGATGTGTGTGAGCATAAATACTAAAAGTGCTTTAGGTTAGATGTTATGCATATCTGACCTGAGAAGTTAGCCAAAGTTCAGGGTACTGACGCTCTTCTGTTAGGAGGAGAGATGGATGAGGCAATCAGGTGGTCTTGACAAAATCTTGTATTATGGCAAAGAACGCATGAGGAACTGCGCCCTTGAACCCATGGGGGATCAGGCAGGAGATGATCTCTTTACACACAGGGTCAGGTCTCTCTGCCCCAGCCCCTGCTCAAGCAGATACTTATTCTTTCCTGTTTTGTCAGAATAGTGACAGAGTCTTTTCCGTCTTCCTCCTCAGCTTTTCTGGTCTTGCTGTTTCTGTCACGCACAATCCCTCACAACATAATTGCCTGTGAAACCTCTCTGTCCACATGTGTCTTTGTTTTGGGAGATGGCATGTAGTTATGTTTGGGGTGGAGATCATTATTGTTTCAAATATCTGGCTTCATAAAAAACCTTAATGGCTTCTCTGAATTTATTCTGAATGAAAGGATGAAGTGTTACGCCCACCATCTTCCACTAGCTTTTACCCAGCGTGTAGTAATAAAATGACTGGAAGCCGCATAACCTGTCAGGCTGCTTATTAAAGTAGATGTCAAGAGAAGAATATTAAACCTCTTTACTCGGAGGTGGACATGTGGTGACTGACCTATACAGCAACTTGTGTTGCTGCGTTGGAAGAGCAAAGTTCAGGAAACTCCTTGTCTTACAGAAAGGGGTAGACACTGTAGACAGAGGAGCAGAGAGACTTTTCCTTTAAGGCAGTGGTGAGGATTTCCCTGAAAGAGCTGTGTTGCTGTGACCTTGACTGCACACCCCCCCCCCCCCGGCAGCAGGCTGTGGGCGCAGGGCTCGGAGGAAGAAGCCAGCACCATTCCTCCAGAGCCGTGGAGTTTTCAGCCCAGATCACAGCTCATGGCAGCTTGATCTCTCCCTGTGAACCATGGGGTTATGTGTAAATCAAATCCCCTTGCCCTGAGAGGTGATGACTTTGTGTGGTGCAAATCAATATATGTCCTGTAAGAGTGGCTTTGAAATACGTATCTCTTTAATGTGTGTGCAGATGGAGAATTATGTCATGCGAATGCTAATTTATGCACGTTGGAGACACACGTGAGTAGTTAGTTCATCCCCCAACACCAGAGGAGAGTCCTGGATAGAAAGTACATGAGATATTAAACAGATACAACACTTAGCCTTAGCTGGTGATGGATGTGACAGAGACATCATTACTGTTTTGGTGGTGATGGGAGAAGAAGATGCTCAGTGGTGCTTCTGAAGGTTTGCAGTACAGTGCTAACGTGACATGAGCATCATGGACCTTGCACCTCAGCCATGGGAGCCCTTTTACTGGGTGGAAATTAAAGAATAAGAAACGTAGGAGAGCTGCTGTGAGGATAGCCAACTAAACTGAGAGAAAAGATGATCGGTTCACGGGTGGCCATAGCCCTGCTTCTTATTTTCTTGATGTAAGGCAGTGATGTGCTCCCCTGTGGAGCCTTAATTTCTGGTTGTTTGTATGGAGGTTCTTAGTGGTTTCTGGCAAGTTGCTCCTTCCAAAGTGAGACTGAGGCAGTGGAAGAGAGCTGCTCAGCAGCATGCTATAGAAATGCATTATACATGACATTGTACAGCAGGGTTCCTGACGGAAACAAACAGAAGAAGTGGCGCTCCATTAATAGGAAAAATGGGTAACACTATAGTTTTATAGGCCCTGTCATCCCTGGGTCTTACAGGATATGGTAGAGAGAGGCATTAGGTAAAATTAGATAATGTGATGCAAGGATTATGGCCATTTTACAAACAAAAGGTGCTCTGAAGAGTTAAGGCAGTGTTTTCAAAAGCCATTCTCTGTGCTCAGTTTGCTGTGTTCTTTAATCTTAATGGTTTGTTATTTAGAGAGGGCTGGAAAGTGAGTGTGTGTGTATGTGTGTGTGTAAGTCAGATATTGTCCAGGCTAGCTACCAAGGACACCAACAACATGGGGCAATATGGGGTTTGCCACTGGCATGGTGTGCCCCACCCCCTTGTTCTGTAAAAGTCAAAATTTGCTCCTCTGCAGCTACTGTTGAAGGCACGGGAGACTTGAATCGACCAGTGTTGAAAAATCAGGCTGAAGTCATAATAAATTTAGTCCCCAAATATGGCAACTGTGTTTGAGGAAAAAAAAAATCAAAGGGGAAACAGCAGTTTTAGCCTCTCCACACTGCTGCCCTAAATGTAAATTATACCACCTCCCAGATAGATACCACTTTTGATTTTGCCAAATCACCTCATATAAACATTGATCCGTCCATGGCTGAACATCTAATACTCTCCCTCGAACATTGTCCTGTGATGTGGAGTTACTTGCTGTGTTGTAATTCAGAGGTGTGCCATTCTTTTGTGAATGTGAGAGTGTTCATATTTGTTCCTGTGTTAAACCCTCTGTGCATCAGGTTTATGAGTCTAATGGTGTTCTCAAAAGAATCACCTCATCAAACAGAGCAAATTTAAAAAGCACCCTCAGCTTTGGAATATTTTTATATTGCTGTGAACATTAGTTTTGCTATTTAAACTAATGTTCTATTGTGTTTTATTTTGTCCATAGTACAACAGAGACAAATTCTGTAATTAAACTGGAATAGTTCATTACAGATGACACTAATAATTGGACAGAGACATTGGAAAATATCTCTTCTTCTTTAGAACAAGTGTGCATGATTGTGAGGTTATACTGGATATAAAAAGTCACATTACAGTAAAGGAAGTGCATGAATCCTTAATCTGGATGATGGAAGAACGTTGCTGGCAGGAACAAAGGCCATTTCAGAGTCCCAAAGTTTAATGAGTGGTGAAAAGGGGTAGAAACTAAAAAAGAAGCCTGCTTTTACTATAAACCTATGACAGTGCTGTAGGTTTGGCTGAGATATTAGGCCAAGAGTTACCAGGACATTTTATCTATGTCTGGGGCCAAAAGAGCTGAGGAGTATTTACTGTTAGCACTCTTACATCTAGGCTTCACCTCAGTATTCCTTTCTGATCCCATTCCTGGCAATTAATGCGTAAGAGAGGGACCACATTAATTTTCAATCCGGAAGTAAGAGTTACCTTTGTTCTAATATGCATAACTTTGGTGCAGCTGGAAAAGATATGAGGGAGAACGAGACTACCATAGGGAAGAGGGACAGAGCATTTTTGTAGGCAAGCTTTAAAATACCTTTTTCACTAAACCTAAGAATCACCATTTAGGCCACGTTCATGTTAAGAAATAAGATGTAGTGTTTATTCTGCAATTTAAAGTTACCATTTCTCTCTCTCTGCCCTGCAATGAACTCTCAGAAATTACCCACTGTAGATCTCAGTAAGAGGAAGGAAAATTAACCTGTACATTTTACTTGAAGTCTGAAGTGCCCACATTAAAAAAAAAAAAAAGCAAGCAAGCATGAAGGGATAACATCAGCAGAAATGTTGTTATGGGTAACATTTTCACAAGTGCCCAGCTGGGATACCAGAAGCCCAGTAACAGCTCCTCTGCTTTTGAAGGTGTGATATTTTGCATCAGTCTGTCCTCGAGGTATGTGGATGGATTCCACTGACGTGAGCTGCAGCTGCACAGTATAAATGAAGGCCTGTCTAATTTATTTCTTACCTTCTATTAACAGCTGCAACCCCAAATTTATGCACAATGATTTTTTTTTTTTTTTGTCCTAAGACCCAAAGCTCTTTCATGTATCACTGCACAACAACTTTCACTGGACATTTCAGGGATTTGGAAACCATTTCTGCCTTGGTCACCATTTTGGAGGATGTGGGCAAGCTATGTCTCTTGAATTTGTGCAGCCCCCTTTAATGGGCATTGCAGTTGTTTGCCTCCCAAAGATGTAATGAAGTGCGACTTGTGAATACCTGGGAAAGTATTTGAAGAGAAAAGGCTTCATAAAAATGTCATTTAAAAAATATTGTATTGGCCTTCAGAACAACTGAAATATGGGGAATTTGGTATACACTCAAATGAAAAATTAGAGGCAGTAATTCACCACTATAGCTTCCTGCAGGTTCCAGGCTGTAATGGAGACAAGGCTCAGGCATCTTACTATTGCACACTTAAATTTTAAACAGATTTCAAATCTGGTGGTAGAAACGTCTGATCTGCTTTATGTGATATCCTTGTGTGCAACTAATTGCAGATTTTGGAATTCCTTTTCCTGACACAGAATTTTGAAACAGCAGATCTCAAAGCACTCCACAAAGTTCATGGCTTTTGTTCTGCAGATCAGGGAACATCTTGGCTTTAAATGTGAAGGATCACCTGGGGATTCAGGGAGCGTTTGCTGGGGAGAGGGCGCCTGCCTCCCAAATCCCAGGGGAGCTCTACCCAGGAGACTGTTCTGCCTCTCTGAACAGGAATTTGAAAAACTCCCCAATTAGCATTTGCCTGAGCCTTGCTTCTTGCTCCTTTTCTACTTTCTTACAAGTGTTAATTTTGCTAACATTGTTGAATGATATCTTAAAAATATCTTTGGCACTGGAGGCATTTTTCACTTCACTGTTTTGTTGTCTTTCTCAAGTACTTGCAATGAGTCCTTCTCTTCCTGAGATAACAGCCTTGCTGAGGTCTAATAGTTCAATTCCTAAATATTGCATCCCTTTTCAAAAACACACCAAAAAGAATACAAAATGCCATGTATAAAACAATATTTTGGAATATAAAGAAGCTTACTTGGATTAGTATTCCATAATAGCATGATTATTTCTCTCAAAACCAGTGCTACTTATGTTGTTTCCTGTTTGAAATACCCTGCTTTGCATTTTTTTTTTAAATTTATGAAATAATTGGTTTTGCACAGCAATCTACAGCAAAAATATTCAGAGACCCCTGTGCATTTCTCCCTGATCTGCTACATTTCCTCTCTCCAAAAGAAAAAGACCTTGGATGTTTTAGATACAGCAGTCAGCATCCTTCAAAAGACAAACTTAAAAATTAGCTCTGATGTGATATAACTAAAATGCTGATGGTTCAATTTTTAGCTATTCAGGGTTGATGATAGCTGAAATAAACCAGTTACACAACCAGAGCTTCTTTCAGGAACACATTTAACCACATGCTTAAATTCAGGCATACATGTAAGGTCTGAGATTTTTAATATTTCCCTAAATTAGATCTTCAGTTTCCTGGGGGTGTATATACAAGAGATTTCCCTCAGCAATATGGGTATTTCTCTGAGTGCTGCCAGGGCAAAGGGGATGTGAGGCTAAAGTTTAGGGGGGGGAGCTCTCACTTCCAGTTTCTTGAGGTTTTGCCTTAAGCATAACTTTGCTTCAGAAGGTTGCATCTTCTTCACTCTGGCTTTCTCTTGTTTGGTTTGGAAGATGTAGCTATGTATTTCCTTAAGTCCTTATTAATGTGGAGAAACATTCTTTTCATGCTCGTAAAAAACAGACGCATCCCAGCCAGGCCCAGAACATATGTGACTGGTTCCATCCTCTTTACAACATATTGCTGTGTGAAATAAGGAACATGAGACAATCATCACTTTCCAGTCTCTCCGGACTGCGATGCCAGATAGAAGGCATCCATCCATTTTTTTCCCTCATCCTTTTTTTAGTCCTTATTCTCCCATACTGATTAAATTTGAATAGCCATTTTATTGCCAATTCTGCTAGCTATGATCATGCCTTATTATGCTGTTAAATAAAGTTAAATGAAGGTAGCAGAATCAGGCCCTTTGCTTGCCTGTTACTGGCCTGGAGGTTGAAATGCTTTGCCATCCCCTTTCTTCTCTTGTTGTTAATAAATAAGACACGTAATTCTTTCATTTAATAATTTTGATGTGAGGTTTGATGGTGACAACATTCAAAGAATACAGAAGGAATTAATCATTTTGCAGTGCAAAGCTCACTGTGCATAGGAGGGTGCTCCTAGTGATGTGAAAAAAACCCCCAACAACCCCCCAACAAACCAGACAGCAAAATTTTTACACCTTTTTTTAATGCCTGTTTTTTTTTGTTTTAATATAAGGTGGTATATGGTCTGTAAGTGATCATATCTCTGGGTGCACAGAAGAATGGACTCAGGTCTTCTCACAGGAAGAAATCTCTCTTGAAAGATTCACACTTTTTCTGATTTTTTTTTATTTTTAGCTTTTTCTGTTTCTCTTTGTTCAAACAGAATCACACTTTAAAAAGCTTTGGACATGCAGCTGAACATACATAAAAACCACACCTAACTTGCATCTGTAATTTACCTTAGTAAATCATATTGTTATTCGCACTTGTAGTTGCCCAGTTTACAATTGCACATATAGAGCTCTAGTTCTGCACCTTTAAAATAAATAGAATCTTTTCCATGGAATTTGGCGAGTACCAGATAAAACCCTGTATGTACAGATTAGACATTCAGTTTCTCGTGTCTTTCATATCTAGTGATCTTGAAAATATAAGCTCGACTTGGATGCACTGGGCAGCTGGATGCATTATCCAATATTTGCCCCTGAGTGAACAGTCATTCTCTTACACCAGGAGAAGATGTCTAGGTCTGCCTCACTGACTGGAAAGAGAGAAAGAAATTTTTACCTTTCCTCCATTGGTTCAAACCAGGAGTGAGTGAATAAATTTAGTGAGGCACGTAAAATACATTGGAAGTTGAAAGGAATTAGGTTTGCGTTATAGGAATAGGATACGACTCTGAAGAGTCTGTTCTTTATTTCCTTCCCTTTCTTCCTGATTTATTCACTGACTTCTGGGCAAACTTGTTTGCCATGTGGTGCAAATCCAAATGAAACCGATGTATTTCCCTGACTGCTCAGGGTACCCACTGTCAGAAAATCTGCAGAACTTTTAGAATTAGCAGACACACAAAATGTTTATCTCACTTGTTAGCTTGGTAAAAGCCCACTGACTTTCTGAAATCACAGCAGCGAGCTGTAAATGATGTGTGAAATGAAAAGGCTTTGCTCACCCAGCAAATACGGAGAAAACATTGAGGAAGCTGTGCCATTCGGCCTTGGCTTGGTGGAAAGGAGGAAAACAGTCGTGATACAAGAAGAATTAAGGCCAGAATATACCGGCAAATACAGAAAATAAATCAAGTTTGATGTAATTTTTTTATTTTTCTATGCAGGTTTTTTTTTGCCTTTCTGTCTTGCTCTGTTTCTTTTTGTACAGAGAGCTGTGTCGAGGACTGTGCTAAGCTGAGTGGTTCTGGTTTGTATGACTTGCATGAAGTTTTAAATTGGAAATGATCATTGATTTGTGCATTATGTTCCAGTATGTTCTACTCCATCAGGTGCTTTGTTTTGTTTCTGTCCACATCTCTGTGTTTTAGTGGGAAACAGCTTTAGCAGGGAGCCTGTGATAGAAAGCTGCCTTGGAAAACGAGTGCCGATTCAAGGGCAGGATCATCCATCTTTCCTGCCTTCAACCCTCTGACTTTCTGGGAAGGAAGGGGAAGCATGTGGGGGTTAGAAACTTGAATGAGATTCAAATTAAAGGATGGGCCACACTGTGAGGTTAGACAGAGGCATACATTTTAAAGAGCGTACCCTTGCAGAGGAACCAGACGCTGAATCCTGTGTGGCTGTCACTCCACCCTAATGGGAAAAGGAGGAGAAAGGCATAAGGTGAGAGCTGTAGGCTCTCCTTGTCACCAACCGCTAGCATGTGCCAGCAGGGATCAGATGTCTCTGGCCCTCCCAAAGTTTACTCTGGTTACATACCATCTGCCATCCCTACCCTCCATACTTGTTGGCTTAACCCCACTGAACACATGTGGCCCTGCACATGCTGGAATAAGTAGACAGGCTGTTACGTGACTGCTCTCATCCAGGACAATATGAATACATCACTAGGGTGGCAGCTGGGGCTTTACACTGTGCAAGGGTGGCACCATGGCTTCTGGATGGGATCTAGCTTGCACTGCCCAATTCCAGGTGTGAGGAGAGCAGGCATGTGGTTGTCTGTCATGTAAATCTACTTTAAATACTGCCTTATTAGGCATGATTACATTTCAAACCCTTTGTGTGAAGATGCTAAATAGCTATACCTGTCCCAGGATCCAAGCTTTGAATTGGGGCCTTTTCATTATAATAACTTTTATTTACAAAAAAACCCCAAGATGCTCTGTTGCGACGGTTCCTAACAGTACAGTTTACAATATTTTTTTTGCTGTGTTTTGGCTTGTTACTGTAAAATACTGTGACAGATGGAGCATCATCTGTCAACAATTCCTATCTGACACATAGTAGAAATTATTGCTATGATGAAATTATTGATCCTGTATCTTTACATTCAGGAGCAAGGAGGATCTTATACTAGACTGAATAAAATCAAAAGCAGTCTAGTTTAGGATCCAAATACGATTTTGCTCTAGGAAGACCCTTAGTGTCTGGAGGTGGAAAAGATTTCAGTCTTGGCAGACGCAGCTACATAAAAGCTAATTTCTCTTAGCTGTCTTATTGCTTTCTATGATATGTCAACACTAGTATGGATGTATCCATGAATCTTCGTGTGTGTTTTTCAGGCAGATAAAAACTAGGGAAGGTTTAGGAATTTTTTTGTGCTCAGTGCATTCTCTTTGCTGGGAGCTTATCCATATAAGATCTCAGAGCAAGGGGAGAGCCTGACTAGCCAGGCTTGCAGACAGGAGAATCATGAGAGACAAAAGCATCACGAAAAACAATTAACAAAAAAGATTTGGGTTTCCAAGAGTTGCCTGGCACAGATATGGATGTGGCACTAATGTGGCCTAATGTGGCAGTAATTATAGTGCTAATGCCCTCTTATTAGTGCTTAAACCCAGGATGCCTTCTTGTTTTAATGACCAGTGGCTTTTATCACTGATTTGCTACATCATTTGCTAATATTCTTGCTGTAAGTAGTTATGCTGGCAAAACAAGAAAGGACTAAGGTGAAGTGATAAGAAGGAAGGAAATGTGAGGATGTGGCTCTTACCAATGATGGTCCCTGTGCTTAAATGTACCTCCTTAGATTAACCCCAGTGCAGGAGAGGAGAGCTTATCTGAGCACAGGAGAAGGCAGCCAGCATCAGCCAGTAGGTAAAATGTCTTGTTGGTAGCATTGTGAAAGTATTGGAAAGGTGAGTGGGAAGACTCAGGCTGTTCTCCATAAATTTTTGCTCCATTTGTGGGATATTTAAGGGTTTCTACAGGTTATAGCTGAATGAGCCCATTCCTTAAAGCTACCCTGCCTAGTACTTGTAAGAAGTGACCATCCTTATCCCTTCAGCAAATAGTGATGGGTTTTGGTGCTTCATGTGATTATCCCCAAAGAAAATACGCTGCCTGAACATCTTCAGCCTTGAGATAAAGTACCTGTAAACCTGGATCTGCAAATCTCAACAGCGTGGTTTTCTTAGGGCATTTCTTATTATGGCTTTTTGCTGGGTTAGAAATACAAAGACATAATTAATTTTTCTCTGCTTCCTATTTAAACTAGAAGGACACAGGCTGTTTACTTTTTACTGCAAAAAAGTTCAGCCACATTTGTGGACAGTGATTTGCATTGATTCTTAATTTTTTTCCAAACCTGCCTGTCCATTTCCAACAGTGAAAGGGAAACACTGTTCATTAGGTGATTAAAAAAAGTTTAGAATGACTTGGAACTGCACTGAGGTGGATTTTCCTGCCAGAGAGTCTATTAGTAAATGCTTTTATGGGACTCTTCACTCTTCCAGAGTGAATAAGTCATGCATCCACAGTCTTGCAAAGCAATCATCTGTGAATTGTACATGAAGAAATGTAGGGGAGGCATGTGTGGTGTGTGTTCCAATGGGACTATTCCCTAGCCACCACTTGCTTTGGAAATTGTATTAAAAAGTACAATTGTTGGTCATTAGGGTTAGCCTTGCAAAGCAGGCATGACAGCATTAGCAGGAAATGCTTCCTTGATTTCAATTATAATGCATAAATTATACTCTTCTTCTGTCTTATCCTTGCAACATTCAACAACAGCATTTCCATCTCGGTCTGGGGAATAGCATTTTGCACATGGTGTAACTTCCATTGCCTTAAATAAGGCCTCCCCAGTTTTATCACTGAGCACTCACAATCTTCATTATTACAGTTCAGCCAGCAGAAATTAGTTGTATTTAGATCCCAGTAGGCCATGGGACACATGCAGCTTTGAGATTTGGTTTCCATTTAGCCTCGGGAAGCAGTCTTAAAGCTTGATGATTGAATTACAAGAACTACTCACACCCCTCTGCCAACATTAGAGCAAAAAGAAGAGCTGTCCTGGGGTGTGAGAAGCAGGGAAAGAGAAAAATGGGACTAATCATTTCTTGTTATAAGACTGAAGCATCTATGGGAAAATCCAATTCCTCTGATTTGCTTTCATCTGGCAAAATCATTGCATGGAAAAAGAGGCTGAGATAGTTACATAGCAGAGGTCATATTATTATTTACAGTGGTGTGTTCATGAAACACCTTGCTGATCTTGTTGTCAATCTATGTCAGAATTTATCTGCCTTTTTCTGAAATATTTGTAGTATTTATGTGGTTGGTTTGGGTAGCAAGAGCTGTGAAGCCTCCTTGAGCATGGGCTTGAACCATGCCAAACACGCATATAAGGTCCTTGATGGCTTGCATAACCTCCTCATGCTGTTGGAAAGTCATTTATCTTAGTACCTAGACTAGTTACTTCTCCCTTTGCTATGAACCTACCTCCAGTTATGGTGCAAAACCAGCTCACAACTCTTAACGAGCATGAACTGTTTAGCCTATCAACTTATTGTGTAAAATCAATATTTCCTTTACCTTTTGTATTGAAGCATTTCTCTCTCTCTCTCTGTGTATGTATGTGTTTGCATTAGAGGGTTGTGCTGCCTTGCCTATGTTTAGCACATATCTGTGTGGTGAATATATCTCAGTTGAAATGCTTGTGTGCATGAAAAGAGGAGTCTCTTGATATTGTCTCTATAGAAGGCTAAAATTATAACTCCAGAAAAAGAATGTAAAGTGTTCAAAATGGCAAGAAAAACCAATCTGATGTTGAAAAAAATAAAAGACACTGAGTTTTCTTCCAAAGAAGAAACCCACTTACCACTTAGAAATCTGCCATTCACATCTTTTAACTACATCATTAATTGGAATTGTTCCATATTTATGTCTTAATCAGTTCTTTCCTTCTCCTCAGAGGAAGCAGCAGTTTTCCAAATTTGGTCCTGAGCTTTCTAAAGCCTTCATGTGCATTACAGAAACGGCTAATCCAGAGAAAACCATTGCCTGCTTTTCTGTTTCCATGTATTCAGTTTCAATATTGGAGGAAATGCATCTAGCGCTGGTGAAACATTAACACTGAAAGCTTTGCACAGTGGAGCATTGACTTGAAATCATTTTAAGCTCTGGCATGAATAAAAAGTTCTTTTCAAGGATAAATACTTGGGAGTTCATATTATGAGTTTACATTCTTGTTAACTAGGATAATAGAGACAAATATTCCTTGTGATCATGAAAGAACAGGAGACGCTGTATTCCCTTTAAATTTTAGAAAGACAGAAAGCTTAACTGTGCCATGCCATCCAACAGGTGCTGACCAATGACCTGTAAGTCAAGGACTGTCATGACTGAAACATTTTAATGCTGAAATAACCAAAATTGGCTTTTAATCCCCATTCTTCATGGGCAGGCAACCCTGTTTGAATTGGTTTTGTCTGCAAACCTGTATCTTTCTGAATGTCCTTTTGCTACAGAAAAGAAGGAAGTTTATGCTGTGTTCATGGAGCATGTTAGTTACTGTATGACGTTCCAGACCTTGTACAAACTGGGGGAAAAAAAAAAATCAATATTCTACATTCGTAAAGCACCTTCTATTTGTCTCAGCTCACTGTGAAAACATGAACTCTGAATTAAGAAGCAGCCCTATCATTATACCCAGCCTACAGATGGGTAAACTAAGGCAGTAAATGCTGTGAAATCATGAACTCAGCTAGGAAAAAAATCCAGGAAGAAGAAAAAATCTTCTGTGCTTAGAACACCAGAAATATTTCCCATTGTCCATTCCCCTGTATCAATTGAGTATATAAGAATGCAGCGTTTTCCTTCCCTTCACAATTTCTGGTGTGGTAGACAAATGAGTAACAAGTGTGTCATAAAACAATTTTAGACCTTTTTTAAAAAAATAATACAGTTGAGTAGTAACTCTTCATGTCAGGATTTGAGGTCATGAGTGACTGGGTATGGGAATCTATTTTGTAACCCAAGTCTGCACAAAACCTTGCCCATGTATGCAAAACAACTAGGGGCTTCTCCTTATCACCACTTTCTTGCAGTTGTTCCATCAGGCTCCCACTTGATGGCTACAATTGGTGTGCAAAGAGTGAAGTTACTCTACATTTTGTGTGCGTGCCTTCAGCTAATAAGCAAGTGTTCGGCTGTAAGAGGTCTTAATGCTTTTCACAACCAGCGACCATAAATAATGGTCACTGATGCATAGAATCCAACCGTTTGCTCGGCTGTTTCCTTTTATTATGAACGTTGTATTTTCCATTCTGACTATGCAGGACATCTTTATGGTTTCCAATGCGCCTTGTTAATCTGGGAGCAGAGGCGTTACAGAGCAAATGTGCATGTTGGAGAACCCAGGGCAGAGATACCCCATAGCCACAGCGCGCTTCTTGGAAACAGTCAGTCCAGCAATGCCGTAGTTGCATGTTGCCTGGAATTGAGGTGACCTGCTGTTCTGCTCTTTTTGAACTTTTTCTCCTCAAGTATTGGGTTAGATGAAGCCTGTAAACAAGGTGTAGTATCTTACAGAAAAAGGCTGCGGCTATCTTGAAAATTATATGGGCAGCCGAAATACTGCTCTATCTTTCAGTAATGGGACTGCGCTCTTTATTCATTTTACCCATCATCCTGAAGCCTCATTCCTAAACCAGCAATACTCCTCTTCCTTATTTCTTAACATTGCAGCATTATTCTAAGTTTTTTAATATCTCCCACCGTTGCAGTCATACAGAATTCATGTGCTTTTACTCACAATACACAGAATGGAAGACCTGGAATGAAAATGTAATTAAATCGTATGCAAATAAAAAATGCTGCAGCTGACTTCATAAGGAGACTGTCATATCAAATACCATATTGTATTTGATTTCAATATTAACTGATAGGATTAGCAGAGATGAAATTTACCTTAGAAAGGTGAGCCTGCCTAGAGTCACTGGTGAAAGGATTTCAGTGGGTTTGCAGTTTTTGCACCCAAGAGCTTTTTTGTTCCTTATCTCAGTGCAAAGAGAGCTGTTTCATGGCAGCTGAAGGTTTCACTGCCCTGGTGGTGCCGTACCCGTGTTTCCACCCAGCCTGGTCCAGCGGGTGGCCTGGTGTCCGAATACAGTTGAAGGGACACGTCAGCCTGCTGCCTTTCCCGCGGTGATGCCAGGAAAGGGCCGGGGAGTTTGCTGCTTCTGCTAAATGGGCTGTACGGGTGGGCAGCCTGTGGAGAGCGTGTGCCCCAAAACCTGGCTGCTGCCTGGGAGCTCCTGGCTGTAGTCACCAGGTTGCGTACGCTGGTGCAATTTTAGGGCATTCTTTTCTTGCACCAGCGCCATACCCTGTCGATAAGGAACAGAGGAGGCACAAAATGCCTCTCCTCTCTCTCTGTGTTGGTCCTTGTGGAGCAGTTAAGCAGCTCTTCTGTTATCTTGCTTGAGTTTGTCTTTTGCAAGGCCCTGAGAAGACATGGTATGGCTTATGAGCCTTGCACCTCACGTACAGGTCTGCGTGCTGTGGCCCCGTTGGGCCTGGTGTCACCTGGCTTTCCCCTCCCCATGGCAGTGCCGAGCCTGGCCCCATGGTGCAGGGACCTCAGCCTGAGCCATCTCCTGGTGCTGCCGCAGCCCCAGCCTTACACCTCGGCCCAAGGCATGCTCCTCTCACCTGCCGCGTTCATAAACACTTGAGTGGCTTTGCCTTCTGTGTGAAGTGCCTTGGGAGCCGGGTATGAAAGGTGCTATAGAAATGTAGGTTTGATTTAATTTGGTTTGATTTACAGTTTGAGAAATGAAAATCTTTCTGCAAAGCTAAGACCCCTGTACAATTATTCCAGCTTGCTTCTGCTGCTTGCAAAGCTACTTGCGTTCCCTTTTGGATCACTGGGGATTTCCTTGACACATTTACACTCCTGTTCTCAATAACTCCGTACCCAGCCTCATGCTGACACTTTCTCCCTTTCTCTGGTTTTTTATTTATTAAAATTACCTGCTCCACAGGTATTAAACATAACCAAGCCAAGCAGAATAAAGGCCAGTCATAAAAACATAGATGACTACATTTTCCCCCGTTATGATCTATGACAGGCACTTATTCCTTTAAAAAAAACCTGCTACACCTTCAGAGCCTGGAGATCTGAAGACCTCAATAGCATCAGAGATTTAAAAAAAAATTGCAGAAATTTCCTTTCAAATCCCCGTACTTCCCAAATTTTCCGTCCTTATTTTTGTACTACGATGTCACTCTGCTTGATGCTGGGCTCCTATACTGGCAGGCACTCTACAAACCCACAGGCGTTGCCCCAGAAGCCACACACTTAAGCAGGCAAAAATATTGACAAGAAAAAAGAAGTACAAGGGAGGTGAAGTGATTTGTTCAAGGCCACAGAGCAGCTCACTGGCAGGGCTCACTGTGGAAGACAGGCTTTCCGGTGCTGTATCCACTACAGTTACCTGCCTCTAAATCTCTGAATTCATCTTTTAATCCTTTGGCATTCACAAAGATTAAAAAAAATTACTTTACTGGACTTGAGGAAACCAGATGGTCCCTGAAGTGGAAAATATCAAAGAATATGACCAGCACTTGTAAAATTAAGTTGGGTTATTTAATGTATTCCTAGCAGCTCATACTTCTGTAAAGAAATACAGTAACCCTGGTTCCCTTGCCAGGGTTTCCTAATGTGTGACAGACTTACGCTGAAGGAGAGGAGAAAAATGGGAATGATTTTACTTCTTACCACAAAGGTTTGCCAGTGCTTAACATATCGTGATAAATGGTGAAACTACACTCGAATCTCGGCAGGTTGGGCACAACTTTGGAGTTAAAACAAGGAAGCTGTCTTGTCGGTTTAAACAGTGAAGTGTTTTGGGGCAGAACATGACTTCTTGGTGATATAATAACCAGAGTAAAAAGCTCAATAATTAATCTTACAAAAAAGGGGTGCAATTATGGCACAGTTTTTGGATGGAGGCACTGCACTTCCCAGTGCTGTAAACTAACCCGTTCTCTGCCGGCTGATATAAAGTAATGAGGCAGAGAGATACAGCACATGGTGGAATAGAGGACTGTGGTGGGTTTACCCTGGCTGGAGGCCAGGTGCCCACCAGAGCCACTCTCTCACTCCCCTCATTCACTAGACAGGGGAGAAAAGGCATAACAAAATGCTTGCAGGTCGAGATAAGGACAGGGAGAGATCACTCACTAATTATCGTCACGAGCAAAACAGACCAAACTTAGAGAGGGAATTCATCTAATTTCTTACTAGGCAAAACAGAGTAGAGGAATGAGAAAATAAAATCAACTCTTAAAACACTTCCCCCCACCCCTCCCATCTTCCCGGGCTCGACTTCACTCCCGGCTTCAACCTTCCCCCCCTCAGCGGCACAGGGGGACGGGGAGTGGGGGTTACGGTCAGTTCATCTCACGGTGTTTCTGCCGCTTCTTCATCCTCAGGGGGAGGACTCCTCTCATCGTTCCCCTGCTCCAGCATGGAGTCCCTCTCACGGGGTGCAGACCTTCAGGAGCAAACTGCTCCAGCGTGGGGTCCCCCACGAGGTCACAAGTCCTGCCAGCAAACCTGCCCTGGCGTGGGCTCCCCTCTTCACGGGTCCACCAGTCCGGCCTGGAACTTGCTCCAGCGTGGGCTTCCCACGGGCCGCAGCCTCCTTCAGGTGCCTCCACCTGCTCCGGCATGGGGTCCTCCACGGGCTGCAGGTGGAATCTCTACACCCCCTCATCCTTCCTCCATGGGCTGCAGGGGGACGGCCTGCTTCACCATGGCCTTCACCACGGGCTGCAGGGGGATCTCTGCTCCAGCGCCTGGAGCTCCTCCTCCCCCTCCATCTGCACTGACCTTGGTGTCTGCAGAGTTTCTTACATCTTCTCACTCCTCTCTCCGGCTGCAAAAGCTCTCTCCCTCTAAGTGTTTTTTTTTCCTTCTTAAATATGTTATCACAGAGGCGCTGATTGGCTTGGCCTTGGCCAGCGGCGGGCCCGACTTAGAGCCGGCTGGCATTGGCTCTATCAGACACAGTGGGAGCTTCTAGCAGCTTCTCACAGAAGCCACCCCTGTAGCCCCTCCCGCTACCAAAACCTTGCCACACAAACCCAACACAAGGACTGAGCTGGGTCATGCTTAGATGACACTGACACTGCTTTGAAAGAGTCGCTTTGGGGGGGATTCGTCTCATCTGGCTTGTAACCCGCATCAGATCCAGACTCGTGGTCTGAAGCCCCCCTACGGTGGTGGGGAGACTCTCTCTGTGGAGAGGGAGCCCCTTCGGAGGGTGATTCATCCCATCTGCCTCAGGTATCTGTTTTAGGAAGGGATGAATCCCTCTCTGGAGGGATCACTCGCTCTCCACTGAGCATAAAGGGAGCATGGATGACTGGTGCTCTCTTCCAGGGAGTTCAGCTAGGGGAGATCAGTCTCATGTCTTCATCTTCTCCTTCATGTTGCCATCAGAAATGGTAAAACCTGCCAGGGGCAGGCTGACAGTCTGCACTTGTCAGTGTTGCACACTCCAAGTTTTAGGAGTGTGTCCTACGCCTCTCTCCCAAGTGTCTCTGGAACGCTGTTGGCTTCATTCCTGTTGCATCCATGGGTTTCTTTACAGCCTTGAGGCAGGCTGCTAGGTGAGGGAATATTTTTTTGTGTCAAAACATGCTTTCTTAGGGAAACATACAGAGGACACAGCTGCAACTAAACAGAGAGACAGGTGGGGATGACTATTTATATTTTTAAAAACTGCAGATGTGTGTATGTGTGCACATAGAACTGCTCAGGTGAGCCAGGATGCATGGATTAGTTGAAACCTACACTTTTCAGAATGCAGTTTGAGATGTACTTGGTTTGATGTTATATTTGTAACCAACACTGTAGTGTTTTGGGTTTGTTTTTTTTTTCTGCTTGGGAAATTTCAGATGTGGCATTTGGCTTCGTTTGGAATGAAGGCGGGTTTTTTGGAACATAATAATTTCCTGCAAAAGAAAATTTGGATTCTTAAAGGCTCTAAAACTCATGTAGATAGTTTTATCCTGCTGCTCTGTTCTTGGTGTGCTATTTATCTTCCTTCTCTGTATGCTGTGCGTGGCAGGGCCCCATCCTCTTGTCACGCATGTGTCAGGGGAGCCTTGGTTCTGACTGGGAGCTGCAGATACCATCCCATTAAAATTAATAAACAGGAACAGTGGAGGTTCCTGGAGACTATGATAAACATTTGACCAAACTTATTCTGTTTTAAATTGTGTCAGCCTTCAAAAAACAGTGTCTTCACTATCTCATCCCTCATGCCTTTCCATCATGTCTCTGTCATGTGCTGAAGTTACCCGTTCGCCTCTCAGCCCACTTTCCTCCCCTTGTCACCCTTACAAGGTGGCTGACACCTTTTCTTGTCCTACACTGACTGATGGCTCCTAAGCCAGGCCTGGCTTTCTGTGCCTCTCCCTGGGGGGCACCGCTGCATATTCTCAGAGTATGCATGGGAATATAGGTGTCTTCTGCTCTGCAAGTGTTGAGTGGTGTCAGGTGGGTGTAGTGACTCAGAAATAGCTTCTTCAAAAAGAAAATATGCATTGTTCTTATTATTTTATTCAAAAAGGAAAATACACTTTTTTGGGGGTTTGTTTTTTTTTTTTCCCCCACAGTTTATAAAAGCCTGTTGTTTGTAAAAGCAATAGAGGTCTGTGTGTATAGTTCCACTCCTTAACCTTGCAGGAAGCCCATCTCAGGCTAGCGTTCTCTCCCTGCTTCCATGTACTCCCTCACCTGCTGAGGAGCTGTATATGAGCAATCCTCTTGATGACATCCAGCCTCCCCTGCTGTACTCCAGACTCAGGATCCTGCAGTGATTTAGCATCTTTGTTTCTAAGCTTAGCTTTGGAAAGATTAAACTGTTCTTAGCATGAAGACAGTCAGTCTCCAGCAAAGACTTCTTCCCGCCCCACCCCCCCACCCCAGGGACTCATGTTTGTTACTGTTTAGCCAGTCCTGGTTGCTTCTTTTAACAAGCTGTTTGACTTTGCTGGATGCATTGAGGCAGGAGAATGTGTGCTTACTGGATGCATGAGACTTATTAAAAACATATGCAGAAAGTCCCTACCTCACATCTCCTCTCCTGGGGCTAATAGCTGGTAAACCAGAAGACACCTCCATAGCAAAGTGATGTTCTCCTGCAACAAACCCTGTTCCTTCCTTCTTGCCATCTTCTCTTGGAGCTTTCACCTTTCAGGTTAGTCCCCTATTTTTGTAGGTAGTAGCCATACTGACTCCACCTGTTGGAAATCCTATATACAGGTAAGGGAGTCTCCTTGTGCTGTAGCCACTTTCCCATACATTCACCCATCGTCTCCTCCTCATCCTCTCCCTTCCACACCAAGGGTTTCTACCTCTGAAACCTTCTGACTCGAGAGAGGCCTGAAGGAGGCAAGTTATGACAGGATATCCACACCGGGAAACTGATAAGAGGTTGTATCTGCCACGGTTTTGAAGTCAAGACAGTAGTGCCTTTGCTGTGGTGGAAGGAGTTTGTAAAAGCTAACATTACGAGGTCTTCTTCCTCTGGGAAGACCTTGGACCCAAGCTTCCTTGGGTTTTCAAACTGCCTGAAAGAAGTCTCTGGAGAACCCAGCTGTGGGTGAGAGAAGGTCTGAAGTGAGGCAGAAAAAGGAGGGGGTCTAAATCATTCACCTCTGTATGAGGTACCAAACAGGCCTGAAGCAGCAGCTGAGACTTTGGAGAAACCAGTCAAATTGTTCCTTCTCCTGAGAAAAAAAAAAGGTGAAAAAAATCAAGGGGAGCAAAACATTTCCTTTGCTTTGCATATTACAAAAGACACCAAATGTAGAAAAGAAGAGGAGCAAGTAGGCTGATAAGAGATTTCATTTCATCCCCCTCAGGGTGCCAACTTACCAGTGGTAACCTCGTGGTCTGCTGATGTCATTCGCACAAAGCAGTTACTTCTGAAGAGACAGGTTTCCTCAGATTTTACCATCTGAGGAAAAAATAGAGGAAAAAATTGTTTGAAAGGGAAAAAAACGTTAAGGTGTCTGTGTTTTACCAAAAGCCTTTGTAGGAGGTTATTAACTTCAAAAGAAAACTAAATTTATCGTAACTTCTCTCCCCCCTCCCTGTGTTTCTGAAAAGAGCACTTGCTGTGATTGTCTGAGCCATTAAGGGCTCCTGGAAGGGTGACCAAGTCCTGCGCTCCCATGTCTGTGTGCTTACTGATTTATAAACCTCTCTGTAGGTATAAAGAAGATGGTGAAATTTCCCCTTTGGTGGCAGATGGGCTCCAAAGGCTAAAATAAAATTATTATGCAGACTCTCAACATGTTCAAAGTGGGAAGAAAATTCTACCTCTGAGATCCGTATGAGGGAAACTTTCTTCTCAAGCCCTCAAGGGAGCAGAGACTTCATCACCCCAAACTTTTTCTTGTTTTTGAACAATGATTCCTGGAAAGAAAGACAAGGTTTAAAAGTAGTTTCCAGAGGTGAGCCATGGATGCCACCTTTTCATTTTGAATGTCAGCCTGGGATCCACACAAACCTGCTGCACTATCCATGTACCTGTGTGACATTTTGAAGAGAAACTTTTTAAACTGTCTGTGCTGTGGGACTGGCAGGGGGGAGATTCGTGTTTTCTCTTGCATTGCGCTAAAACCTGTAATCTGAAGGAGACAGGGAGGTAGCTGAACTGCTCACGCCATTGCTGGTGTAAGAGAGTTAATCTGGCATGAAGCAGAAGGTGGAAGATTTTATAAAAAGCTCCTGCCATGTGGTAGTGGTTTCTGGTGCCCAAATATGCATTTCCTATCACTGTGACGTGTGCTGGCTTTATCTTCAAGAAAACCTTCTCCTCCTGATGCCCTGATCAGGTCTGCTTGCTGCTCCCATCTGTATGAACCTGATCCTTATGTTCCCTGCCAATGCCACAGTTTGGCAAAGCTTGCCTCCCAGCCATCCCAGCCTTTCTCTCCTTGCAGCAGGTAGGCTTATATTCGGGGGCCAGTGACTTTTTTGGGAGGTATAGGTTTAAGATTACCCGGTCAGTGCTGACCAGCTCTGATGGAAACAGTGCTAGGTCCTCTGCTGGTCCAGAGGCAGGTTGTCCTGCACGCTCTGTTCAGACAGACTCGTGGATGCTGCCAGCAAGGTTGGGTTTGGCGCTGTAGAGCCCCGCGGTGCGAGGTGAAACTTCAGGCAGTTTCAGGACGAACGAACACTCAGCTGTGCCCGACCTGACGAGCGTGGGGTGAGAAAATTCAGGAAGCCTTTCCTAGGGACATGGGTGTTTCAGCTTGGATGCGTGGCTGCCAGCCAGCACCGTGAGCACCGCCAGCTACTCGGGAGAGGATGTGCAAGGGCAGGAGACCAAACTGGCTGGGGCTGGCGGGAAGCAGGTCCTGGGATGATGGCAGGGTAGCTGCTGTGGTACTCGCCGCCCATGGGCACCCTGCAGCGGGCAGGGGAATGGCGGGGGAAGCGTGGAACCCAAAATGAACTCTCTGCACTGGTTTGTGCTCGCCCCTGCTCTGGCATGCGCCCCAAGTAATTCCAGCGGTGTTACTGGATGGGTACCGGCGCAAGTGACAGCCCAGCTGAACTCAGTGTTTTCTGTGCCTCTGAAGTAATAGCGGTGCTCCGGAAATGGGTAGTTAAAAAGCCCGCATATCCCTGGAGTAACCTTAGCTGCAAAATAAGTCACTTAATTAGCATACAGTAGATACTTATTGTTAAGTGAGAATGCCATCCCCTCCTGCAGGGATTTGAGTTAAACATGATGATTGATAAATTGTTATATTCACACAGTGTCACTCAGTGATATAATCATGGCTTTTGTAAATATTTAGTCAAGAGAGCAATCCAGCTGTTCCCAGCCAGGTTTCATCCCGTGTCAGCCAATGTTCAGTGCTGCTGATTTATTTCATGTGTTGCTTAAGCCTTGAGTAAGATCACATTTTTATGAGTCTCGAAATACCTATGGTAATAAATAGTGAGAGTGCCAGAGCTAATGACAACAGCAGAAATAATTATACGGAAAGATATTACCCAGGGTCCAGAATACGGCCAAATACTTAACTATTTGTAGTTCTTCAGGAGAACTGCTCAGCAGCTTTTGTCTAGATCTTTTTGTCTAGGCAAGGCAGCCCTCACCAGATGCCATTCAAAAGGAAAGCCTTTTTCAAAAGGACGCTAGTATCTCCCAAAGCTTGACTTAGCTGTTGACAGAGGGCTGAGGTTTAAAGCAGTGTTGGACAAGTAATGGAAATTCCGTTTTCCAAAGGATTTCAAGATTTTGAAATTTACCTTGGGTTCAATTTAGAATGAAAGTCCCAAATTTTGAAATTCTTCTTGACAGAGGAGGGTTCTAGGAAGGATTCACTCTGACTGAACTGTACTGGTTTTGCTATCAAATACAGTACTAGAATGTAAAATATACAAGTATATTTAAAATGAGAAGTCATTTTAAGATGAAACACTGACAGTGTTAGCTCTGAAGGTGTCCCTACCTGACATATTCACAATGTTGGAGCCTTCTTGTGTTTTTTCCCTAAAACACATTTCTGCAAAACTGACAATTTTGTGAGGAATTTCAGTTTTAATGAATCTATGTTTTCTGATATCTCTTTTCTGACCATGTTCTTGTTTGAAGAAACACCCATGCAACTTTTCCTCACTCATCTGTCTCACTTTTATTTTGGGAACTCTTCAGGAATAGCTTTTGTTCTCATGTCAGTTCTTTGTTGAGGAACTGTCTGTCATGATGTCCTACCCCCAAGACTTGGAAGTGATTCATAAAAAAAGAAAGTTTAAAAAAGATGACACCCAGTTTTGGTTGTATTGCGCATTTGAGATAGCATGCTTCACCCACAGGACAAGATGGTAGATGCTGAATTTAACTTATTCCTGGTAAAGAACCTCTTCAGTGACCCATATAGACACTTCTTACTGACAGCAGAGGAACAAATTATCACTACTGCAAAAGTTTAATTTGCAGAAAATTCAGCTTTTTGTTCCCTCTTTGCAATTTATGTTCTTTCTTGTTCAGAAGCAGGTCATAATTACAGGGTGTTTCTAATTTTCCAGGGAATGTGGACATTTTGAAAACAAATACAGTATTAACAGGAGTAGGGTGAGCATCTACAAGAAGGTAAGCTTACATCAATACACACACAGCCTTTTGCTAACTTGGATCTTAAAAGGGGGGGGGGGGGGGAAATGACACACTCCAGGAAGGGAAGCAAAGTCTAGGAGATGCCTGAAAGCAACTGTAGCTCACTGACAGAATGAGGTGAGGTCGTCCCTACAGCACTGCAGACGGAGTGAAGCAGAGACTTTTTATTCGTTGAGTGCATGGAAACATCTGAGGCAAAGGAAAAGCTATTTCAAATGGGCATTAGCATGCCTGTTGGCACTCTCAGGCTGATATCAAGGGTGCCCTTGAGCTAAGAGCCAAGTGGAGGTACACCCCTTGAGAACCTGAGGTGACAAAGTGCAGGTGGAAATGCTGTTCAAATGTATATTTAATGGACATGGGGATAAGCTGTGTTCCAGCCAGTGAAGGTAAGAAAAAAAAGCACACAAAAAACCTCTAACAATATCTCATGGTTGATAGCACTAATGGGAAGTAGAACTTCGAAGCCAATAGAATTGCTCTAAAGCCAACAAATTCAACTGCAGAAATGAGTGGATGACTAGCAATTTTTAAACCCACTGCCACTGGGTTGTGTGTGTTACATGTGAAACATGGGGGAGGTAGAGCAATTAGAGCCTTCTGCTGCAGAGTCCAGCTCAGGTTGTATGGATTTGTTGGTTTTTTGTCTCTAGGTCTTCATTCTGATTTTCATGGTGGGTAAAGGGGAGTTACCCAAATCAGTACCGACGTAGAAATTGCTCTTCTGCCATTTCCTGGCAATAATCACCATTTTCTAGTAACTGAAAACTATAGGGAGAATACTTCAAACTTTCATTCTCAGCAAATATATTTAAAATGCTAATGTTAGTTGCCTTAGCCATATTTATTTGGTTCTTATGAAGACCCCTTCATGCAGTTGCAGAAGTTTCTGGGTATTATAAACCAGTTCTTGCTTCTGCGTATAAGATGAGAATTTGGGGTTTGTGGTTTGCTCTTTCTTATTCCCATCCAGCCGTGATGTGAAGTCTTCCTACTCACTCATTTTTTTGCGGGCTAATATTCACCAAGGTTGGCATTCATCTCACCTAACCGTAGTTATTCGAAAATTACATGGTTATCTAAGCGAGTAGTCTGGGCTGCCTCTGTAGTCAGCGGTGAGACTTGAGCAGGGTGATTCATTCCATCCTCCCAGGTATCACCCTCTGGAGGTGCCCAAGTCTCCAACAGGGAGACAGATGGCTAAGGTTAGGTGAGGTGAACCTCAACCCCAATGCTCAGCAATAACTGCTTGGCATGTGCCCAGAACACCTGGGGTTCCCTGGGGAAATCACCCATCCAAACGCTAGTTAGAACTTGCGCCTTTTAGCATCCAGAATTAAAGGAGTTTATGTGCTTTCTTTCGGTCCAGTGTACTTGTAGGTTTTGTGTGTAGTAGAAAAGACTTTGCCCTACGTTTGACCTACATACTTACACACAAATACAGCCTTAAATTACATATTCAATATTTTTATACATCTGCTGTCTGTGTGAACATGCACATATTTTCTACATAATAATATTGAGATATATGGTTCTCTATGATATTTTATTATTAAAGTGCTGGCAATATGCTCAAAGCTTTACAAAATACAGATAAAGGCAATTTCTGTCAGAAGGAGGTTGTAACAAAGATGAACATTAGATTCATAGGGAGTGAGAGATCAGAAGATTCTGGCTTCACTGTTTGTTTTTTAGCCTCATTTCCTTAGAAAATGAGGCTTCTGTGTTGCACTGTGGGTGAGGTGAGGTGTGTAGCTGTCCTCTCAGTGACTTTTGGACTGGTTGGCCATCTTCAGCCAAACATAACCAAAGAGCAGGTTGTATCAAGAGACAAAGGTCTCTGAAAAAAGGCAGCTATTTAGAAGAGAGCGTGCCCTCACTGAGGAACAGGTACAGTGCCAGCCAATATTAGGTGCTAGAGGATTAACGCAGGAATCCTATGCGGGAATGGAGTGTGGGAAGAGCATCACCTGTCACTGGTGTTGTGCTAATCCCTTGGGAATTGGGCAAGGACACCCATAGGAAGCAATGTATTGCTGATTTTGTTGCACAAGAAACATGTTTTATGCAAGTAGTGGCCTTTATCTTTGAATCTTCCTTAAGAAGGGAAGATTTTAAGAGTTCTCCCAACCATGGGGACAGAGCTTATTAACTGGGGGAAGGAGCAGTGTAAGACAGAAACAAGAGATGAAGGTGAGGGTTGTTAGAATGAAAGTGTGAAAACGAAGAGGAATTTAATATTCCTACAGGCCTCTGCCATTTTCCATGTGCAGAAATATCTATCAATTCTATTCAATATTACATTAAAATGAAAAATATTTTTTCTTAGGTATTGTGTTCTTGGCTAGTCTTAGCTGGTGAAGGCATCTCTGATTAGCTGTGCGTTGTAGATTTCTACCTCGTGCTCTGTGATAGCTCCCAGTGGCTTTGTAGGAAGGAGTAAACCTCCCTCATCTGCTCTGACATTGTTTTCAAGGTACAGCTTTATCAGCTTATCAGAAGAGCTGCTTGATATGATTCTCAGGAAAAGCAGAGGAAAGACTTTGCTGGCCAAATAGGCCAGTTCCTGGCCTGGACATTCCTATGAATACAGCTTTATCAACACACTTTATCAACAACAGACAGGCTCAGGGTGCAAATAGTTTCCATCCCTGTCTGCTGATGGTAAGAATTAGGAGTATCTTTCTCAGATATAGAGCATGCCTCTGATGCACATGATGTCTGGTTTGAGTTTGATGCTGATGCAGACTTTCGTACTAGCCCTTGGCTATTCTGAAGATGAGAAGAGAGGGGCCAGGTTTCTAATCTGAGATTTTCATATTACATTTCCTTGGTCTTTCTTAGCACAGGGACAGGTAGACTTGGGTTGTTGAACTGGGTGGGATGAAGCAGGTGCTGTGCTTCTACCCCACTCATAGCCTCAGGTATCCCCCAGGGCTCTGGGTCATCCTGCACAATGCAGGTTGCTCAGGACTATGTGTGCAAGATGCTCCGTAGGTCTCTTTCCAGCCCAGCTTGTGGCCTTTTAGGCAAGATGTTTACTCTGTCTTGCTGCTGTTTTGGACTTAGATTTTCCCAAGAAGCCTTTCCAGAGAAGGCTGAGGGAGAAAGAAACACCCTGGGGGATGGCAGTGATGGCGAGGGTTTTCAGTGTGCCTGCCCAGCTGCCCTGCAGAAGTCCACTGGCGTGGTGGAAGCTTCCTAATCAGTGGAAGAACTGGTTAGTTACAGACTGCAGGGAGCAGAAATGTCTGCCACTTCCTTCTACATTTCCTCTGCTTCCCCCCCGCCCCCCCGAGTCATATCTCGGGTGATTACCCAAGATAGTATCACCCAAGACTTGCAATTGGTGAGGTGTATCACTAGTTTTCATCTTTCTCTAAAACGTGAGGTACTGGCCACTAGATTTGATTTACAATTAAATGGCAAATCCTACAGTATATTCCCAGGACCCCAGGAGTGATAAGTCATTTGAGTTGTATTTTTAATAGATCGTTATAAATCATTTTTATATTGCCGTAATTGAATGAGGTGCTTTAGAGAAACAGAAGATTGTACATTCCCTGCCCCTAGGAGTTTGCTTGCTAAGTACATCTTGAGGTACAAAAGGTACTTTGTGTAATTTTATGCAGTGCGAGCCCTTGCTACTAATGACAGTGCTATAAATGTGGCCCATATCCTGAAACAACTTAATGTGTGCTTAACATTGAGGATTTAGCATGCCTCCGGATGAGTATGGTGATTCCTGCCAGAGAATACAAAAGACTGCCTTGTCGGCTGCACCACCTGCCCTTCTGCCAGAGATGGCTGCCCTGCCGTTGAGGGCATCAACAGATGCAAGGGTGTGCTAGCTTCAGCGCCGCTGTAGCTCACAGCCCAGCTTATTAGCTCAGGACTTAGGAACAGCTATGCTAGGTCAGACCAAAGGTCCATCTAGCCCAATGTCATCGGGTTTCTGACAGCGTACCCGGGAAAGAGCAGAAGGTATAGGGCAAACACAAAATGGCCCATTCTCTGGCATATGATCCCAGCTTCTGACAAAGAACATTTTAGGGACTTTGTGAGCCAAAGTTTGTTTAATGGGCTGATAGACCTATCTTGCATGAGTTTAAGCTTAAACTGAAATCAATATAGTTGCAGTGTGGTCATATTCCAGCCTGGTTAATTCCATTCTGCATTTTCAACTTCCCTTGATGCATCTTCAGATAAAGCATTTGTGCCCTAAAGCTGTGGTGTAGTGTTTGCTAGTGCAATTTCGTAGCAGCTGCATTCCACCCCAGAGTTAGGTGGATTTTGGTGGTAAGTGATCCTTAGATTTAAATAATCTATAATTCTTTGGAGCACTTTTTGGGCTTGTAAAAGGTGTTATACAAATCAATGAATAATTTTCACTCACCATTGTTTGTAATATATTCTTAGTCCTCAGCTGAAAATAAAATTTCTTTTCCTATTGATTTTCTTCTTTTATGTTTTGCCAAATTGATTTTTCCTTTTCCTAATGGAGCAGAAACTAACATATCTGGATTTCAGTTACTTCACCCTTTCTGCTTCAGCATCATTTAGGATATCAGAAGGAATAAAAACAGCTCTAAGGAATAGTATTCATTCATTAACTTCAAGGGAGCTGACATTGTTTTAATCCATTTTAAGGGAAAGTGTATCTTTTGGGTTTTTAAATTTCATCAGTGGATTTGTAGGTGTTCTCTAAACAGGTATTAAAGAGACAAGTATAAATATGATGTTATGACTTGGGAGGGTGAGGTGGGAGAATTAAGCAGAGTTTAAGGTAAGCCATATTGTTGGGTTGCAGAAGTAAGGTTTGGAGCTCCCACTGAAAATGTGGACAGGGTTTTGCAGGGTTTTGAAGACATACTTCCATTTCTGCACACCATGGCCCTTCAACATTCAGCTGGAACAGCAACAGGGTAAGTATTGTTATGGTATTTTCAGGTCAGCTTTGATCAGGAAGAATCACAGTTGTCTTGAAATACCCCATTTCTGTCAAAGTATGAACCTTAGCTGGGGGCTTGGTTTTGTAAGACACCAAGCACTCCCTTCCATTTAGGAGATTAAGGGGACCTTTGAGCATCAGGTCGCTGAGAAACAACCTGAGAACTTCTGAAATGTTTAACCTGAAAAGGTTTTGAAAGACTAGATTATTCCCCCCAAATAAATAGTGTTATCTGAAATAAATAATGTTATCAGCTTCTGAATCAATGTTCATTAAGAAGCTCAACAGTGATTGGAGGCTTAATACAACCAGTCACTACAGGATAATAGTTCAGGCTACAGTAGAGATTAGAAATGAGATTAGAAAATACTGAGATAAATGAAATGTTTTTGAATTCATCGGGTATTATGAAATTCAACCCAGGGTAGAGAGAGACAGAGAACTGGCTGAAACAATCCCAGAAAGTTTAGTGTTTATCCCCAGAAGTCATGGAGGACAGGAGAGGTTCTGGAGGACAGAAAAAGGGCAGAGATAGTGTCTATCCATAACACGGAGAAAAAGCTGAATCCAGGGATTTGTAGTCAAGTCAGCAACCTGCCAATACATGGAACAAACAATCAAACGATCAATTGTAAGCACCTCAAAGGTAACGAGGATGTGAGCAGAACAGCCAGCATGGATTTGTCAGGAGTAAATCATCTGAAAACAATCTCTTTTCCTTCTGAGACAAGGCAACAGACCTTGTGGGTAGGAAAAAAGTGGTGGGTGTCACGTGTTGGCTGGCAAGTTGTAGTCAGAGAGCAGCTACCAATGATTAACTGTGAAACTGGAAGGGGATTTTGAGCAGGGTGCTTTGAGATCTGTGCTGAGCCAGAGTGTGATGCAGTGTTTTCATTAATGGGTGGGATGGTGGAAAGCAGAGAGTTCTTGTTCAGTTTGCAAGCTAGGACGGGCGCGGTCTGGGTGGAGAACGGCTTTAGAATGTCCTGAAGAGAAGGATCTGGGTCTTGGAGTGGATCATTTTAGAAGAGGTTACACGTGAAATGTGACTTAATAGGGTGACACGCTTGTGATCAACTAGAAACATGATCCATGAGAGAATATTGAACAAATGAGGGTTGCCTAAACTAAAGAAGAATATGATCAGTCTTGAAAGGTGACTGAAAAGCAGAAAGAAATAATCTGTCCTCTTTGTCTGCTGGGATAAGGGGTAATGGGCTTTAACCTCAGTGAGAGACATAGCTTAGATGCCAGCAAGATCCTTCTACTAGTGATAATTGCAAAAAGGGGAAATAGTCTGCTTGGAAGCTTACCAAATGTTCACCCCTGGAGGTTAGGCAGATATCAGTCCAGAATAATGTGGGTCTAATTCATCTTGCCTTTGGGAGATGGAGACGGACTAGATGACCTCTTGAGGTGCCTTTCAGCTTCAATTTCTTGAACTTAAGAATCTTTTAATTTCATTTTAATTTCTTTTCATTTTAGTCCAGATAAGCCTACCTAGTCTATGAAGAGTTAAGATTTTCTCTGTTCCTCGGTATCTTACAGAATATTGTTAGCATTTATCATCAATTAAAATGGCAAAGTCTTATGATTCGCTCTCCACCTTTGCTCAGCCTTACCCATTACTCTTGAACCAGTTAAATAAATACGGTTTAACTGCAGTCTACTGAATAAATGTTCTCTCTTTCTTTCTCTATATGTATGTCTGTACATATATAATATCTATATATATATTTGAAATTATGATTCCATTTATCCTAAGTTTCTGGAATTTATTGATTTTTTAAACAGTGTTTAAATTACATCCACTTTTATGGAGACAAATCTGTTGAAGAATTAAACAGCAAAGTTTGCTCCAATCTATAAACATGACAGGGGGATGATTTCCTCTCATTTGCTAAATATACAGCTCCTTAGTCGGAGACATAAATAAGAATGTTGCCTAAGTAGGTCAGATTTGAGCTAGGGCTTTTCAAAAGACATGAAAGCACCCACCGTGAATATACACTTCAAAGCCAGAACCCATTTTTTTGTGCACATTTTGTTCCCGAGAAGTTTTCCATCTGTTCTAATGTCATGGCTTTGCCACAGTGGCTTGTCCTCAGACTCTGTATCTCTGGCAACTCATATGCTTTACTTTTTAATGCGGCAGGTAAAGGAGATAATTGGAAGACCTTCAGAGCCAGGGTGGGGGGGTGGGCGGGAGGGAAGGGGGAATCTTTCACTTCTAAATGGAGACGAAGGACAGACTTCCTCTGCTCCTTGTTGTTAGGTAGGTAGTTTGATTGGATGCCAGGAGCTGAAAGGAGGGAGCGTGCATTTTGAAAGGCTTTTCAAGGAGCAAATCTGAAATTAAAAGACAGATAATATTTATAGAGGTTAGTGAAGTTCACTTCACCCCGCTCTCTGTGGCAGTGCAGTTCCAAATTCAAGATTCTTGATGGATTTAAACCCTTTTTCATCAGCAATAGTCCAACATGATCTGCCTGTCACTTTTTCAAACGATGCCTTTCTGACTTCTCCATGTAGCTCTGAAAGGGGAGGAAGCTTCCTCACTAATATGTCACTCAACCCACCCACCCAGACACCCACAGCTTGTTTGAAGCCAGCATAAGAAAAAAAAAAAACCCACCACACCACATACCCTGGATTGTAGCCATGCTGAAGAAAGCTCTTCTTTAAATATGCTTAGGAGCATTGGTCCTAGGGGTGAAGCCAGAAATAAACCAGCTACTTATTCATATCTCAAGCTACCCCTCAGTCTTATAAAACAAGCGGGGCTCTGTGCTTTTGCTATTTTACCTCCAAATCAGTGATATCATTTCTGTGCATTATGGTTACACAAGACTTTTTATTTATTTGGAGTGTAGAGTGCCCACCACTCACACAGGAACTGCTGGACCACTGCTGGGTGCCGTGCACCTCACGTATTGTCCTACTCAGTGTCCAGATGGTGACTCCTCTGTAATGACCTGAGGAACAGGGGGACATCCAGGGTCTGGGGGTGGCTCTGCAAGAAGCTGGCTGCTGTGCCGTGGCCAATGCAGCAGTGCAGAAGATGACACAAAAGGCAGGGAGTGGGTTGTGAAGGAACCAGACACCAGCAGGAGCAGTGACTGCTTGGGCAACAGGAGGGCCGCAGACCTAAAGGCCATGTGCATATGCCTGAGTAAGTCCACAGCTATGGACAGAAGAGCTGAGCTCAACTGTGGGGGTCTGCAGGTCCCAGGACTGTGCCTGGAAGAAGATTTGCATGAGGCATAAAGAGCCCCTCTAGTGTCTCTGGCATATTGGCCAGGCTCAGTGCTCAGGGAGTGAAACCTCTTTCTAAATGTCTGAAGATCTTCTGGGGCTATCTGCACCTTCACACCATGAGGCCGATAACATCCACCATTACCACCACCCTTATTGCTGACAACCCTGAGACAAACGAGTACACTTAGTACATCACCACTCACATATATAGCAACTCTTTGGGCAGCACTTGTATTTGCTGGTCTCTAAGGAAAAGGCAAACTGCCTTTTTTCCTGCATCTCAAAGTGCCTTCATGACACAGTCCTAGCAAATGTGTGAAATACAGTCAAGATTCAGAGCAGGATGGACTGCCACTTGGTTCACAGCAACACCTGGTAGTGGGATATGTGAAAACATACCGCCACATACAGAGAAATTAATCTTTTACACATTACAGAAAGAAAGAACAGCATAAGAATTTGCTTCAAAAGACTCAGCAATTAAGAGCAGAATGAATATGAGTCATCTGTCCAGCAAAAGCTGTGCCAGATGCAGACACAAAGTAATTCTGCATGTAAATGCCACTTATGCAATGCTGGTCCTATGACAGGGAACATTTGCTGTTGGTTTGTGAGATGATACATGCACATGCATGCATACGCATGAACTTCAGTGTAATTTGGGGTTGTTCAGTTTGCTGATCTGCCAGCTATTCATCTTAGGGCATTTTTAATATGTCTCAAAGTCATTTGGAAGCTTACAAATTTTGCCTCTTGGCCCAGAGATTATCAATATAGACACTGAGCATAAAGCTGGCTAAAAATTGAGATTTCAATTTGAAGGAAATGCCATTGTTTTGAAAAGTGATGTGTATTAAAGCAAGAAAATGAAAAAAAAGACTGAAGACATTTCCAGCAGCTCTCCAGGCTCTACGGCTGCTCAGTGGAACAGAGAGTACCGTGGGATGCAGCCCTGCCTGTGAGCTGCTGCTGGCGGCTCCCGAGACCCCTGGCTCCAGGGCAGCTCTGCAGGAAAGGAGACCCTGAGTGCTGAACTGGCATCCCAAGTCCCAAGGCTCACCTCCAAAATGGGAGTGAGGTTCTGTTGTAGTCTAACCCCAGCCGGCAGCTAAGCCCCACGCAGCCGCTCGCTCACCTCCTCCTAGTGGGATGGGGGAGAGAATCGGAAGAGTAAAAGTGAGAAAACTCGTGGGTTGAGATAAAGACAGTTCAATAGGGAAAGAAAAAGCCGCGTGCACAAGCAAAGCAAACCAAGGGATTCATTCACCACTGCCAATGGGCAGGCAGGTGTTCAGCCATCTCCAGGAAAGCAGGGCTCCGTCACATGTAATGGTTACATGGGAAGACAAACGCCATCACTCCAAATGTCCTCCACCCTCCACTTCTTCTTCCCCCTGCCCCTTATATGCTGAGCATGACATCATATGTTATGGAATATCCCTTTGGTCAGTTGGGGTCAGCTGTCCTGGCTGTGTCCCCTCCCAACTCCTTGTGCACCCCCAGCCATCCCACTGGTGGGGTGGTGTGAGAAGCAGCAAAGGCCTTGGCTCTGTGTGAGCACTGCTCAACAACAACAAAAACATCTCTATATTACCATCACTGTTTTCAGCACAAATCCAAAAGACAGCCTTATACTAGCTACTGTGAAGAAAATTAACTCTATCCCAGCCAAACCCAGCACAGGTTCCCAGAGAGCTGAGGCGTTGTCTGAGTTTGGGAAAGCAGCAACTGTTTGGGAAGGAATGAATTGGTATTTTTTGGTCAGAAAATTTCTGATCAGCTTTGCTTCCAAAGGCTTTGGTATTATCCTATTTGTGGAATAGGAAAGCTACTAAATCCTCTCTTTCTGGAATCACCCTGAAGTCCTTAGACATCCTGGTCTCTGTCTGAGCATCAGAGCCTTTGGAGGTAGAGTATCACAGGTGATATTGCTGACAAGAAATAATGGCCAAAGTACTGTATGCTCTGGCAGCTCTAGGCTTGCAGATGCTTCCCCAGGTGATGTTTGTAGCCAGTCAGAGAGATCTTATCTTGCTTACAAAGAAGCCCAAAGCATGAAGCTGGGGGCATTTATACCCCCACCTCACTGCCTTGTGGGAGAGTGGCTTGCTGGGCCTCGTGAGGGGAGACTCTGAGGTCCTGGAAGACAGAGTCAGGCTGTTTTATCAAGGTTAAACACAGGTGCTGTCCAAAGAGCTGCTAAATATGTGAGTGTGGAGGTACTAATGTATAAGGTGCCTCAGGCTGCTTGTAACAAGGGTGGTAGTAGTGGCAGATTTTGTGGTGCTGTAACGTGATTTACTCAGCTGTTTCCCATGCTTACCATGACTTCATTTACCCACAGTTCTTCATATTGTTCAGATTGCTCAGATCAGGAAATTTGTACACTTGGAAGTGGGTATGACTTTTGAAACATAGGCCCAGGGTCACGTGGAAAATGCACGTTGCCGTTTGGATCATGATCAGTTACAAAAACACAAGAGGATGAGAGGTTTTCTTCTTGCTGACTTGCTAATGGGTGCATGTGTCTCGCCTTCATCAGGCTATTGCAATGAAAACACCTGGAAATGAACCCGGGGGCTGAAGATTCAGGAAAGGAAAATGAGCTGCCAGTGCTGAAGGCAGCCAAGTTGAGTAGCAGGAGACAGCAATATGCTACCGCTGCTGGGAGACAGGGAAACAGAGGAGCACAGAGGTCAGCGCTATTAACTCTGTGTGTTGTATGTGTGAGTGAGTATGGCTATTTCAAACTGAGATATTCAATTTTTTACCATATTTTGCTGATTTTTTTCATCTTCATTTTTGATAAAGAAGATATGCTTTCAGTGAGGGCTTGCAAGCTGCTCTAAGAGGGACCAAGTGTCATCACATTGCTGGATCTAGTGCTGATCTTGCTGAATTCAAGGACTTGGTCCCAGTGACAGACTCAGGGGAACAGGATCAGCCTCTTGGGGGTCCAGATCTGCTGGGCTTCTTCGCTTGGTCGCTCGACTTGCCTGTGAAATGCACGGGCTGTAAGCATGCAGAACACCAAAGTGTAAAATAAATTCAAACTCTTAAGATGCCCAGCTCTAAAAACTGCTGGCAGCAAAGCGTGGTGCAATGATAATTAACTTCCACAATGGCAGCTCTGTTATTTCAGTACGCATTGGGCACTATGGGAGCTTTGGTGCGATGGACTGAAAGCACTAGCTGGGAAGGGGGGTCACTGGGGCCGGTGAGCACATTGGGGCGCTGGAGGCAAGCAGCCTCGTGGGGAGGAGATAAATAAAAGGGTGCTTCCGAGCCTTCTGTGTTCCTCCTGCATCTCCAAACGTCACAGCTGCTCAGAGAGGCTGTGAAGTAAGAAGTTTGCTTCTCCTGAGTGCTTGCTGTAAACAGTGCATACAGCAGTGTTGATTATACATCAGCTCACTGGGCTAACTATAGCACAGTAATTAAAGGGGTGAGAACGTTTTGGAGTACTTTCCGCCACTTGTTGTCTGCATAATCCCCCTGTGTTTGGCAATAAATAGAACTTTTAAGTTTAATTAATACACACTTGGCTGGCGATCCATTTAAAAGCATGCTTCGGTGGCCCGAGACGTTATCCACTTATGCATAGCGTTGTTGGTAGAGCTGGTGCAACGCCGGAGAGGGAGCACAGGGCCGGGGCGAGGGGTGCTGGCAAAGCCCCGGAGCAGGGAGGCACGGCTCCGTGTCCCGGGGAATGTAGGTCAGTGGGCAATTCAGAGCACGCTCTGACACAAGCACACAGGCACTGCAAAAGAAGGCAAAGTAAATAAACAGCTTTTCTCCTGAATGCAGGGCAGCTTGGGGTATTTTTAAAATTTATTTCTGAATGCTGGGTTTCATAAGTGAGTTCCTCCCAGGCTGGGGTGTCAGAGGGTCAAATGAGTCTTGAGAGAAAAATGGGGTCTCGTCTCTGTTTTCCTCTCAAACTTCTTTTGTGTAGGGCAGTTTGAGCCATTGATTTTTTTAATTTTTTTTTTTGTCAGTTTAGCAGAAACAACAAGAAATGGTTTGGATCAGATCAAATATACATTCCTTCCCTCCTCCTCCCCTCCTGGGATGAAACAAACAAACAAATCATGCCGTTTAGCACCATTGTGTCATTTGCCCCGAAACAAGCCATTTCATTTTGTACACTTTTTGGAAAGCAGAGGCAAGGAACAGCTAGAGTTTCATAAAACTGCCAGAGGACTTGGACTCCAGTCCCGGCTCCAGTGAGTGCTGAGTTATTTATCTGCAATGGTGGGGTGTCAGCAGGAGCTATTTCAGGCCCCCTCTTCTCTCCAGAACGCACCCCAGGTTGATGTTTGGAGGATTTTTCTGTGGGTGGTGATGAGTGTGTGCAGGTGAAGGAGTGAGCAGAGCTGCTGTGTGTGCCTGAAGCAAGCCATGGAAGAGCAGAAGTGAGGGTCAGGGACGATGGGGAAAAGATTTAACTCAGAGTGGAAAGAGAGGGATTGGAAAGGAACCATGTCTCCAATGTTGCATCTTCTGCTTTTTTTCTTTCATTCTCTGTTACTATTTTTCCACTGTTGTCCCTGCCTCTCCTTGTCCTTTGCCCCATGCCTTCTCGCCTCCTGTTCCCAGCTCTTTTTTAGTTTCTCAGCCTGTCCCTCCGGATCAGGTGCTTTGATCTGGGAAGTCGAGCTGGTGTGCCATGGTGTAAACTGATTACTTATGCTTCCTAGTGGTGAGCATACATACAACTGTGTGTCTTGAAGACCCAGTTGTGTGTGATCAGCTCTAATTTACATAGAGTTTAATTTTTTTTATTTTATTCATTTTTAAGTCTTCATGTTGAAAAAAATGCTTCTTTTTGGAATTGCTCTTCTTGAGAGGATCCACTGGCCTATTCTGCAGGGTGGAGGGTGTGAGAAACATCCTTTCTGCTGACTTCAGAGTTGAGTGAAATGGGCATTTGTTGGCTGCATGTCTCCTGTTCTCCGTCAATTACGGGAAGAGAGGAAGTGTATCCCTAAGGAAAATGTTTCTCTGCATTATCTGTAAAGGAGCCCAGGGTGGCTGGCTCAGCTGCAAGCGTCGGCTGTGTGGATGTCCACCTGTGCCCAGAGGACCTCCGTGCTCTCTCTTCTTGGCCCGGCCAGTGGCAGTTGGACTAGCAACAGTGAGTCCAGAAATAAGCAGATTTAATGAAAAAAGCTTCATGGCATGGTAGCTTGGCCCGTGCTGTGCGACTAATTAACTTGCTAACCCTGTGGAAGCACTTCCAAAGACGAACTCCTGTCCTCTGCTCTTACACTTCCCACATTCAGCTTCCTGTGCTGCTCTGGCTTCTGTCCCCTTCCCCGGGGAGGACAGCACGGCAATGTCACACACGCCCCGCTGTGTGTACAGGAGGGATGTGTCACATCTTGTGCCTTTCCTGGCCTGTCACCGTGACCTTCTGCAATAGCTGAGAACATCAGCTCCCCCTCACTGAAAGGGGGCAGCTTTTTGCTGTAAGGAGACTGGTCCTTTCTTTGGGTGTCCCTGTTATGTACAGTAATCATCCACCAATAACTGTATGTAAGGACAATGAGACGGGTGCTTGTTTGAGCCATGCTTCCTTTTCTTCACGGCAAGCAGAGTGTTACCCCCCTGCACATCAATGACCAAAGGTGTAGATGTGCTTCTCTTTTACATTGTGAGATTTATCAGCTATGTGTGCAAAACATGGCTTCCGTTTTTCTAAGTCTTTCTGTTTTTCTCCATTCTCAGAAATATCTTGATTTTCATAGTGTGGCTTGAAATGCCTGGCTCTGGCTTTTTGTACCTGCTTTGTAACAACCCCACTTGAGAGGTGAAAAAGGAGGCTCTAAAGCCCAATTCCTAGATTACAACCAGCACATTATTTTAATTTAAACCCACCTCCTGTTACAACAGAGATTCAAGGTGTAAGTGTGTAAAGTGCTTTGGGAGCCCTGTGATAAAAGGCCCTATAAAAATATAAATGCAAGCAGATGGCAGTCCTAACCTGCCTGGTAGAAGCAACATGCAAGCTCACAGAAAAGGGTGCAAACTCAACCCCTTCCCGGGGTTATCTCAGGCAACAATAAATGTAATCTTTGCCAGAGCTCGCTTGTTTCTAATGTTGACCCCTCTATTTCTCACCAAGTTGCCTTGGCCTCAGAGACAAGCTAAATCATCTGGGTTGCAGCTCCAAGCACATTCAGACTCCGTGGGCCTGTTTGAAAAGAAGTCTATGACTATGGCGTGACACCAATGGCAGAGCTATGGCTGTATCTCAACCACTGGGACGTTGATGTCTTCACGCAAGTTAAAGCATAAAATGGCAAGTCCTTGGATATAGTATCACCAGTTTATAGTTAAGATCAGTCTGGGGCATGATGCACAGGAATGGAAAGAAGTGAAATCTAATGAGTGAGACATGCAGCGACATGTTTGCTGAGGAAAAGGGAGAGCTGATCTTTTTCTACTCTTGCCTGTTCTTCTAAACACCATTTGTTCCAAAGGACAGACTTTCTCTTTATCTAACTTGGCTTTTTTTCCCTGCTGTGAAATGTTTTGGGTCAGATGATATTTTGCTGGGCTTTAGAAAACTGCTAAGAATTAATTAATCTGTAATTAAATTGATGGGGAAAAGACATACAGAACTGTTAATAGAATTACATCCTCAAAAGGAACAAAAATAAGACAGTTTCCTTTCATTTCTCTTTTTTACAGTTTGCAGCCTGACAGATTTCTGACCAAGTTCGAGTTTAGACAAAGTGCATGTGGCAAAAGTTGGAAGTGTTGTAATGCTGCCTACTGTGATTTGTATAAACATTTAGGATCCCCTGGAGAGGAATGTAATCCAGGGTTCCCTGCTTACACAGAAATGCTCAGAACAATATAATATTTGAAAGAAAAGAAACATTTTTAATTGGATTTGTGCTGACTATTTTTGAAATACAAAGAAGACGCTTTATCCAGTAAGCTACAGATTTTGTTTGCAGTCACAAGGAATCGGCAGGCCTCAAATTAGCTGCAGGACAGGCCTCGCTGTTGTTCCGTGAGCCTGACAAAATGCGGAGGTTTGAAGGAAAAGTACTAATGATAAGAAAAGGCTATAAAATTCAAGCCGCATGCTTCTCTAAGCTTATGCAAGTTAGGCTAAATGGATCATGTGATATCCTCATGCAGCCTTCAAACGACCAAGAACTGAAGGGGAAAATTGTCAAGTTTGTCTTCCTTCTGCCGGGAGATTTGCTCTGGGAGGGGGCAGTTACTGACCTAGGGAGGTGCTGCCAAAGGGTGACCTGGGCTTGCTCCCCAAGACCTGCCACCTCACTCTGAACCCCTTCTGCCTTTGGGGATGACCTTCCCTGCTCTTAGCACGCGCCCCCCTGTAGCCAGCAGGAGAGGGGCAGCTCGAGGCATGGCTCACATTTTCATGCTGGGCTGTCTCCCCTTCCTGTTTGTATTGAGAGGACAGTGCTGTGGTCTGATTACTTTCAAGCGGAATCAGCAGTAACAAAGAAAAGAAAATTGCGCTCCAGAGAGTATATCCAGATTTGCAACATCCCTTTGCTTTTGTAGTAACAGAAGAATGATATTAGAGGCTTTTAGTAAAGGTATAAAGCCTGGCTTTATTTTCCTTTCCCTTCCCATTGTTACATTTTTTTCCTTCTTTGCATTGATGATCAGTGAGGTTGATCAGTAATGTCAACAGGTCTAATTTTGTCAGATGCTGGACTCCCCTTAACATCAATAGCAGCTGAAGAATCACCAAACTTAAGGCAAAAAGATATATTGTCCTGCAGCAACTGAACATTCTGTGCCTCTGTAGTTGTTTGTGTTTATTATTTCCAATTATTAAAAAAATGGTAAGATGTATTCCTATAAAAGGACAAGATATAAGCTTGGGTTCACCCTGCCTATCTTTTAGCACTTAATGGATAACCCAAAATAAAGAATATTGCCACTCAGGCCTCCTTTTATGCAACTAGTGAAAGAAATGGGTATCTTCACTGGGCAACTAAAACTGTGCAAGGTCTGAGAGCCCCTCTGGAGGGGATGGTTGCTTCATTGGCTTGAGTGACTACACGCCTAACTTAGGTGTCTCATCCAAGGACTTTATGGTTAGGAGGGATGAGTCTAGCCCGTATTCACTGTGATAAGTGAAACTTGGGACAAGACAATTTGTACATGATAAGATCCTGTAATTGCTGTTTAAGAAAGGTGCACACTTGGATGGTTCGAGTAGCTGTTTGGCAGAGCTGTGAGCACAGTAAGTCAGGATTAATGTAGCCAACCAGGTAGAATGATTTTTTGGAGGGACTTGAATAAGGAGGGCTCCTAGAGAATGGGTTTTAAGGTGGGACAAGAAGAAACAGGATGGGAAAGAGGACTAAGAGTAAGGGCTTGGAGGTAGAGACGAGAAAGCTGAATACGCCTCAGTAACAGGTAAATGCTTATGCTCATAGCACGTCTTCCTTAAGAACCCCAAAGAAAAGTTCTTAAAAGAGGAAGACAATAGCCTGTCTTGTCTGTGGATGGTGGTCCCCTCCTTACCAGGAGGGTGACAGTGACAACAAGGAGAAGCTAAGATGGAGAGGAATGCAAAGAGGGGTGAGGGAATGATTCTGCAAGACAGCGTTGGAGGATGACCCTCATCTCATTTAACATTAGACATCTACAGATGTAGATGTCATGGCTGAGGTAGTTGTCCCGAGCTTCCATTTTAGCCAAAGGAGAGCAACTGCTTTTTTAGGGTGCAGTGCATCTGAGCTATTTTAGATGTCTCCTTAAAAGTGCGATGAATCCTACCTTGCCTGTTTCTTTCTATTGATGAAAAAGGAGTTCAGGGAAGTTAACTTAGATGGGGAGTCTATGGTTTATCAGATACTATCAAGTGATCTGTAAACTTGCTCTCACCTCCAAACAGCTAACAAAACTGCTAAACATTTTTTCTTTCTGGACAAATCTTACTGTTGCATAATCCAAGTAGGACTTCTAGGTGGTGAAAGAGACTTACAAGGCTGATATATTTAAGAAAAGGCTAAATGAGATATTTTTGGTAAATTGCAGTTCCTTATTAGTCATCACTTCCCTTTTCATTCTGAGAAACTGCCCTCTTCAGACGTATTTACTTTATTTGGCAGAAGCGCAGATAACTCCAGATGTTGCTGATTCTTTTTCAGTTCATTGCCTTAGGAAACTGCAGTTGCACCTGAGAGAAAATAGAAGCCAACCTGGAAGAAAAAGAAAAGAGATATATAATAGCCTTGCTAGAGGGAAAGGAAAATCAGATTAATTTATATGCTCTGGATGATCTCTAATTGTTTCCTTAAAGATGAATTAAAAGCCTTTTTATTCACAAAGAGCTGAGTTCGGGGCCTTGTACCTCTCCTATTAGAGTTGAAAACATCACTGATAAAGAGTTGCATTTTCTAGCTTCTAGCTTAAGGGTCTACTATTGCGATGGAAAACAGAGCACTAAATGTAGCAGTTGGCAGGTAAGTAAAAGTGATAATAAGCTTTGATACTGAGGAGCAATATCCTTGGCTGATATAAGTAGGTGTCATCCTCTGACTTCAGCAGAGCTGTGCTTTTTTTACCCCAGCTGAAGATGTGGCTCCTCGATTCTTACCTATGGACTGTTGTCATTTTAAATCTGGAAATATAATGTGTTATCTACCATGGCTTTCAAACTTTTGAAGCTTGGTGGAGAATATTCTTGGTGTTCTAATCTTCTAAGGATAAAGGGTGAGAAAACACTGAGCATCAAGTTATTTCATTCTCTGGGATACGTTTCTTTGCTTACATTCTCTGTTATATCAACAGAGGGTGACAAGGTTAATGACATACAGACCTTTTCCCCTCCAGAGTAGCAGTTCATCTCTAGTTCACACTGCCAGGTACTGAAAGTCGTTTCACCTAATAAAAAAAAAAAAAGATCTCATCCAGTTCACGGCAGGTAAGAGTTCACAAGCCTACGACCACTGGGATGGAGCTTTCCCCATCACTAAGCAGAATGAGCAGGCATGGAGGCTGAATGACATGCCAAAGCTCTCCTCCGTGACACCTCTGCAAAGCTTGGCAGACTTTTCTGTCCAGGGCTGGAAGACACCGAGATTTCCAGGCTATTATTTTTCACCGGAATAACATTCAGTCAAAGATAACTTGCACCTTCTGGTGAAAGTACTTCCAAATAAATAAGCGAAGGAGCGGTGTTCTTCGGAAACCAGTCCAGTATCACTTCTGACACTTAACAGCGATTGTGATGAAGAGTAAACACCTCAGTCGCAGGGTGATGTGAAGCATGCTGATGCACACTGGAAGCAAAACCACAGCTGAAGGCTGAATCACTGCTGTATCTAATTAGGCACATCAGTTAAGATATGCAAGCCTCCAACTGTCTGAGAAGGGCTGAGATTGCTAATACCAATCTGTTATTGTCCTCACTGCTCAGAAGAGGTGATGGCTGATAAGATTAAAGAAATAGCATTTTGTGTTAGAGGGGTCAGTAGTTTTCTGGTTGCTTGTTGGGAGGAAGGTGGGTCAGGCAGTTAAGTGATGTTACATCATTTTCTGATTTGGCCCTCTGAATAATGTCAAGGTAAAGAAATAAATCGCTCATATTTAAAGTGTTTGTGAATAACAGCAGCCCCTTGGTTTTCTAATGCGGTGTCATTTGAATTGTATATGTTATTGAATCAGACAAAATATGTATTTATGCATTAGGTTTCTTCAAAATTCCTAGTACGTTTTTTAACAAGATGCAGGAAAAATAAACTGAAATGCCGATCTTTTATTCCTAGGTTGTTTGTGACAGAGAGTCAGCAATGCCCTGTGCTGAACATGATTCATGTAAGGCGCAGACAGCGGATACTGAGTTTGAAAGGGGCCTAATCAACCATCTTAGGAATAAAGAAGTATCTTAACTCAAAAATGTTGATGCACAAATGAACAGAATTCTCTGTGCGCTGAGTTACTGTTTAGGGGACACTTGCACTGTAGCAACCACATTTAATCAGTTCGGTGCCATTCACAAGCAAATGAAGTTGTAAAATCTCACCATATGTGTGTGTGTGTGTGTCTAAATATCTGTAGAGAAATTATTTATTTATTTTCTACCTTGCTTAAACTTTTCCTCTTCCAGTGTACTCAGTTTCTTGTAGTCCCTCTATTGAAGTTAACAGTGGTGTATCAAGGAGGTGTTTTACTCAATTTTTAAGACAAAACTTTCTGGGACAAGACCACCCACAGCTGACAGGAGAGCCATCTGATCCAGGCAGGGGGTTCACGGAGGGTGGGGGGAGGTCTGCTCCTCTGGCCTGGGGGACAGCACAAATCCAGGCTGGGTAGTGCGTGAGAGAGCAAGGCAGCCATACAGAAATGCTAAAGAAGGTGCATGTCCTGGCCCCCGGGCTTTTAGGGATGACCTGAAGGAGGATGGTGGGATGCCCAGGGTTTGGTACACCTTGTAAAAGTGAGAAAGAGCAGTGGCAAGACAGGAAATGTGCAGGAGAGGTCAGAGGACTGTGGCAGCTCATCTTATTAATGGCCAATTGGACAAGGAGTCTTTGTGCACCGCCTCTCTTAGGCATTTTGTGCTTGAAGATGAGGGATAAGGGGACACTGAAGGAGGCCGATCAAATTACTTTCACCGCGAAGACAACGCAGTGGCTCTGTAATCTAGGCAGTGCTGAGTATTGCATGTAGCCTCTTCGTTGTGTAAATGAACACAAAAATGCAGCGTCCTCTTGAGAATTAGGGTGTAGCTCCATGTTACAGATTCTTCATCAGTGGATCCAAATTACCCTCTCCCACCCCTTTCTGCCCCCACACGAAGGGCTGCTGCCATGTACCTGTTCCAGTGCTGGTGTGTCCAGGACTGGTGAAAATGAGGTGGCTAAGAAAAGAAATAAATTATAGCAAGAAGTCCGTAGAAAGATAGGTGGATAATAGGAAAAAAGCGCTTCTTTAGAACCAGGTGATTTTATAGCTCTGTGTTAACGGAGGTGGTGCAAAGGAGAGGGGGAACACACCCTTCTTGGGGACGGGAGGCGGCAGGGATGAGGAGCGATGGTGGAGGCAGGGATGAAAACTTCTTTATCAACGCTGCTGCCAAAGGATTGGAAACATCATAATCCACTCTTAATTAAGAGGGATTTATCTAATGTTGCTAAAAAATGGGTGTGCATATGGACACTGGTCAGGTCTGGAGAGTGAGAGCCCTATCCTGTCCAGTAAATCGTCTCCCTACTGCTGAGCTACTCTTGCTGTCTTCCGTGAGGGAGTCCAGATGCCCAGCCGACCCATGTGCCTAACGCTTAGATGGCTAAAGTGAGCTCAGATGAGTGCTAACCATACCCTTTAAATAGTTCATGTATTGTCTGAATTTGCAAGTAAATCCATTAACTAGCTTGATTATAAACAGATTCTGTAAGCACCTAATGCTGGATCTATTTTAATGACGGAAAAACCTCTTGTCTGTAGGTTACATAGCTAAAGAAATATGATAATCTTCCATTTTGTGTCATTATTTGCCAAATATAGTTTCTTGCCAACATTGAAAAATCATGTTCTGCTGGAGGAAATTCCTTAAAGACTTGCCATCTCTCAACATCGCTTCCTTCCTCTATTGTTTCTGGGAGGAATAAAACTCCACAGTGCTTTAAGCAAAAACGACCACTGCTTCTCTTTGTCATTTGAACATGACTTAACCTCTTTTCTAAGGACAGCTTGCCTTCACTCTCCAGTGGGGGATAAATTGAAGACATGATACTGGAAAGCTGGAAGACCTTGCCCAAAGACTCATTTTATCTAATCTGGCACCATAATTGCTACAGTGACTTCGTCATAATTTTATGTTTACTGAATATAATAACCACATGCAATGAATGTGCTACATGCTATACTGCATACAGTAAGACCAAGGCAGACATACAGTAAAACCAAGGCAGAATTAAGGTTATTTAGGTACCCATTTGAATATCATTTGAAACTATTTCTTGGGTTTAGAATACTTGGTTTGGAGATAATTAAACCACCATGTAAAAGACACTGTAAAAGATAAATATGTATTTAGTCATACGGCTATCTTGCTAGAGTTTTTGTCTGGCAATTGTTACAGCACTGTAATACTGTAACTCAGCATTATGGTATGTAATATATTATTATTACCTGGCCATTGATCAGATGCACTGCTGGCTGCTTCTCCAAGCCAGCTGAAGCTGGTGTTGGTTTCCAAGACAAATCAACACAGTAAGTCCCCAACTGTCCGGAAGAGCTGCGTTTGATTTATCCTCATAACAATAAGGTTGTCTCTTCATAACTGGGGGATTACTTTTACTTTTCTTTATATCCTGTTTATAAACTAGATTAATTTCATTACCATTTTCTTACCTGGAACAACTACAGATGCCTTTATTGAAACCTTAGCTCTTGCCTAACTCTTTTAATAACTCAGCTGCAGAGTTTGTGATCTCCTGCAGGTAGGGAACAGAGGTATGTATTTAAAATAAGTCTGTATCATTTGTGTGAGACACCATGTGAGACATTTGGGAAGGATTTTGTGTCCAGAAAGTGCAGAGCACCTGCCTTTTGATGAGCAGGCTTTTCAAAGTGTCCCTAGGTGAGTGTTTAAAATCTCGTATATTACCTTTGAAAAGATAAATCAATCTGTCTGCGTTTACTGACAATTAATTTCCGTGATACTTTTCTTTCCTTACATTGTGCGGAATAAAAAGGAGAAATGAACCAGTTTCCATGTGCCCTCTTTGTAGTTTGAAACTTCGGGATTTTGTTCCTTTCCCACCCAAGCTTCAGCATAAGCTTCGGTATGCAGCTTTCCCCCCTCTTTCTTTCCCATTAGTCGCTCTATTAAATATGTTAATTGTAGTGTCCCAGATTACTGGGAGCTCCTTAAATCAAAGCCATGAGACTTGGTAGCAAGGCGCTTAGTTATGAGCTTTGCTGATGATAACTGCATCATATGAGTATTCATACAGAACTGATTGAGCCCCTGAGGCCAGATGCTAGAGCTGTTTTGTGCTGCTCTGGCACCATATAGCAAACTTGAACAGAGTTTACAGGTCTGCTTGAAGCCTGTTTCCAAGTAAGGAAATCCTGCCATAACGGCTTTGATGCTGGTCTATCTTTAGCAAAACCCAACCCTCACTGGAAGGAGAGAAAAGAGGCTGAAAGATGTAGCCCCAGTGATCTGGCCTGGAGGGTCCATCCCAGTCATTGCACACTGCGCTGAGGAGAGCTTGGATGGTTTTGGTGGCCACTATTGTTTTCAAAGTTACAGACTTGGAGAGGCCTATGAGATGCTTTCATAATATAATAACAACAACAATAGTAATTAAAAACAAAGAAATTGTTATCATCATCATCATTATTATTACTACTACTACTACTACATCATCAGAATCAACATCTCATGGTGCTTGGTACTGTACAAATGTATTGTGTCTGAAGAAACTTGCACTGACAGCTTTAAAATTTCCCTTTCTATGCATCTCTGATTCTGCTTTCGGCTCTTCCCAAGGTATATTTGCTGAGATGGGCTGGCACATGCTATGTCTTAAAACAGGTACAAAAGAGCTTTATTTGTACTGTCTGTCATTTCAAGCTGGAAGAATTCAGTATCTATCTCACTGCCTTTGCCATATGCAGTTGGGTTTTCTCCTTCCCCTCTGTAATTCTTCTGGGGACGCTGCATAATAAAAGTCTCAACTTAATCAAGAAAAATTCAACATGTGGCACAGCAAGAGAGAGCATCGGGATATAAAAGCAGAAAGCAAACAAACAAGCAGACCCTTGTGATGTCAGACTAATAACACATTTGCTGTTGTGCTCTCCGGCTTTCTGGTGTGTGTACTGTTTCTCCTGTACAACATTGTTCTGGGCTTTGTTTCCTTCGGCTGCTTAGCCTGAGAGGGTTCACTGCTGCCAGGGGGGCTGCTGGGACACCAGCAGGTGTCTGAATAATTGGAATCAAAATTTTTTTAGAAAGAAGCAGCTCATGGAAAAGAAAACCCTATTCTTAGATTTAAAAAGTTAAAAAAAAAAAGTAAAAAAAAAAAAAATCATCATTTTCCAGGGCCATTAGCAGTGTCAAATCTTCCTCTCTTTTACTTAGATATAAAATTAAAGTACACAAGAAGGAGCAATTGTTCTAGATTGGAGAAGGCTCAGCATAACATATGATGTGGAGAGCCACGTCCTGTGAGCCTATGGGAAGCGGAGGCTCTTCATGGCGTAGGGACCAGTGCTCAACTCCTGGGTTGGCACCACAAAACGAGGCTGTGATTTGTCACACCTGACAGTGCTGCTGCTTGGAAAGCCCGCGTGGGACAGGTGGCCATCCCTGCCCCCATTCCAGGCACAGTCGTATCGGTTTTTAAGCCCCCATTTCCCACACTCTTTTCAAAAGCAAAGATTGACTGATACAGCAGAAACCGGCTGCTTAGGCACAGATGGATGTGGGTGTCTTTTGCTGCTTCGGCACCCAGTAGCACCGAGTAGTCCAAAATGATGTGGGCCAACTTAGCAACTGGGGCCAGATGTCCTGGCTGGTGGGCATCCCTCCCCGCAGAGATGGCGAGCATCTCCAACACCGTCTCCCTTCGGCCCAGGATGCCTCGCTTTGCTGCGACTGCTGTGCTCGCTTTCGCTGCTGGATGCGCCTGGCCAGAGGAAGGGGGACTCTTTCCACTTGGTGTGAAATGGATGTGGAGCTGGATGTGGGGTGGTGGATATGGGCGATGTCTGTGCCCCAGGTTGTCTGACCTGCTCCCTCGAATGCTTTGGGAAGGGTGAGAGGAGAGGGCTGAGCTCGCAGGTGTGGACGTGGGCTGGAACAGCTGAGCAGCGGCTACTTGTAGGGACTTCAGGTGCTGGGCCTGGAGGAAAGACCTGGGCCATTGTAAGGCATCCCAGGGGCAAATTCATTCTCTCTTGAATGTGATTTCTCCTTCAAGGCAATCTCAGAGTCCTGCACAGCGTGCAAAATACAAGGAGTTCCACCTCCATAAAAAGCAAGGTAGCAGGATGAGCAATGGTTAAAAAAAAAATCCCCGTGGAAAGATAGCAAGAGGGCTGGGTCCTTGTATTTGCAATGGGACGGGGAGAAAAGGGCTTAGTGGTTGAGCCTGTAAGAGCCCCATAGCTTCTCAGATCATTTTGGCATTCAGCATGTTTATGAATAATGAAATAAACTGGTGTGACATGAGGGAATAAGCTGTAAAGTGTCACAAAGCACCAGAAACAAAATCCATCCAAAATGCTTCTTTTCTTCTTGAGGAAAACCTAAAACAACTTTTCTGATTACCTGACAGTCCATTTAATCCCCAGGAAACATTCCTTTGTTACAGTTTCAAGGAGAATTACTTGAAATAATCCTTTGTACAATGCACTTCGTTCTATTTTAGTTTTAAATCATGTCCCTTTCTTTTCTGATTTTTTTTAAAAGGGGAAAAGAAAAAAGACACCTAATCAATGCCTATGGAAGAGCTGAGGGCAAATCTGAGGCTTTCTGGTACAGGGATTGCCTTTGTGAGGAGACCCTTGCTAAAAAGACCAAGACTGCAGGGGCTGAACAAGAAATAATAATAAAAAAAAGCCCTGAAGCTCAAATTGTTGTAATTATGCAGTGCAGACTTGGCCATCGCTGTGTCCCTGGGATGAGGAATGGTCCTTAGCGGGTCTGCGTCACACGTGGGTGCCTTCAGCAGGGCTTTGTGCTGCCAGTGACCCAGATTCAGGAGGAGACCTGGGGTCTCCAGCACAGACATCTTCAAGGCTTTTGAGTGACACATGGTCAAGGAGGAGAACTGGGCTTGTCTGTGGCTCCCACCATCTGCCTGCCCTCCAGCAAAGGTCACTTTCCAGGAAAAAGCCACCTCACCCCTCAGAAAAATGTAGTGGTGTGGTGAAGGGAGGAAAGTAGAAGGCAAAAATCTCATAAATAGCACGTATTTTGTTCTTTGCATTCTGGATGCCATGAGTTAGTCATTTTAACAACAGGAAAATGGTATAATCTGGAGGATATTTGGGTCTGTGAGTTTGACATTTGAATGCTCTCATCTTGTCTTCTCTCTCCCATTGACTTCTGGGATTTATTTTCTCTTCTGTAATATTGACATAAATCTTATTCACCTCATAGAAATGTGTCAAAAATTACTGTATCCCTATTCCTGGACATCTGAGGGCATTTTACATGTACAGCCTGAAGGATGCTTTCAAGTGGGGTGTTTTGGTGAACACCAAGGGATATGTTTTGGGTGAGCGGGGTGTGACCCTTCCTCCAGGGTGGGCTCGGAATGTGGTGGCATTTTTCCCCTCACCAGATCTCTTTCCTGAGTGGTCCTGCAGTTGGACATGGAGAGAAACTGTGTACTACTGTCTGTGGTCAAGGTCTGTTTTTCCTCACATCATCCGTGATGTTACACTTGGCTGAGTCATGAAACTCACTGCCACGAGGTAGTGCAGGAACCAAGTGTTTCAGGAAAAGCCAGGCCTGTTTCCTGGATGAGAGCTTTCAGAATTACATTGAATAGGACCAAAATAATAATAATAATAATAATAATAATAATAATAATAATAATAATAATAATAATAATAAAAAAAAAGATCTCCCCCATATTGATGAATGCCTTCATCCTCCAAGGAAGGGGATCAGCACCTTGGATCAGGTGCTTGGAGCTGGATCAGGACCTTGAGCTTAGCCTGGAGTGGTTGTGCAGTGATCTCCTGTGGGGTTTCTTGCACCTGGGTCTGCAGCACCAGGTCCCAGGCACATCTGAGAGAAGGTACTGGAGTGTGTGTGAAAGGTTGGGGAAGGCTGCTGAAAAATATTCACTCCCACTATGGTTCACCACAGATCGCATTGGAGGGAAGAATTAATAACTACTGCCTAGGCCACAGGTTATTTCCTCTTTTCCTCATTCTCTCTTTTTTTTTTTTTCACCTTCGCTTTCAGAAAATTCATTGCTTCTTTTTCTCCTGGAGAAAGAAGCTCCTTTTGATCTATAAATAGCTCCACAAGTCAAAGAGATGGGGCAACCTTAAAAATATATTATGGAGACGTCAGTAGTGACTCTGTTGCTAAGGTTGTGTTGAGGTTTGAACTTAGAGCAGCACTAATGTTCCTTCTTTCACACTCCACTGATTAGATACAGTGGCCAGATTTGGCACAGGAAGTCTTCAGGGGACAATTGCCTTTGCTGTGTGTTACTTTAGGGAAACCTTGAACCTGCGCCTTTCTTCTGAGATCTGCTTACACACCACCACCTGTGTGTTGGGTATTATTTGCTCGCTTTTGAGCATACAGAGTGGCCCTTCCCCAGAATGACAATTTTTTGCTACCGAGGAACCGCTTGGCCATGTCGGCTGCTTCCCCCTGCCAGCGCTGCGGGGCATCCCCATCACCAGCTGTGCCGGCTGGGACCGGGGCCCAGCAGAGGAGAGAGGGAGGGAGCAGCGGGCTGGGGCCGGGCAGGGGGACGGCGGGGGCTGCAGGGTGGACTGGGGGACTCGGGGCAGCTCTCTGGAGCAGAGCGTCCAAAGAAAGAGGGAAGGAGGAGGAGAAAGCGGGAAGCTTTGTGGGGGGCTGGTGCCTTGCCTCCCGGTGCAGGGAGATGGAGGAGGCATGGGGACAGGATGATGTAGGGGATGCAGGGCTCAGCAAAAATCCAGAGTGATCTCATGAGCCGCAAACTTTCTGAAATGCCTTCTTTAAAAAAAAAAAAAAGGCTCCTGGGAGAGGGAACAGCAGTAAGTACAATGTTATTCTTTAAACAAATATCTTTAGAAATAATATCCTATTTGATTCAAACGGAGCAGGAAAAGAACAACTGAAAAGGCAGTTAACGTGGAATGCACTAAATGCTCATGTGAAGTTGCCAGCACATTATCCTTGTATCTTTAACCAGGGAGGACTTCACTTGCAGAAATGGCTCTTGACAAAGTTAAGTGGCCCTATATATTGTTTGGGAAATTGCCCTTATTTTGTGCGCTTCTTGTTCCAGTAATGGAACCCATGAGCAGAGGATAATTGCAGCAGTCTCATCTGTCAAATAATATTAGAAGTCAACAGCTATAATCTCAGCCGCTTGCTTTACACAGCTTTTCTCTGTATTTTCTGTTCAAATTGTCAGTTGTTACATGTAAGTGTCCCCATTCCCTGTGGCTGATAAAAGTAAAAAGATTTAAGTAAATCAGGAGGAGTGCAGAGACAGGGCTTGGGCAATGGCTCTCAGTGCTAGCACAGTAAATCATATGACAACAGCACACTGGATATGAAAAATTACAGTCTGAGCATAGTGTTGCTTGTTACTATTATTGGCAGAGCAGTGCGGCACTGAATGGTTTGGCTTTGCAGGGATTTGGGCAAGCTACTGATTGGTTTTAGCTTGTGTGGGTTTGTGCTTTATGAGCTTGGATTTTAGTTTTGGGAGATGAATGGGTCCCTGAAAAATCAAAACAGAACTCAGCTGAAACCATCTTCACATCTGTGGGTCAAATTAAAACCATTAGAAAATGAATTTGTTGGGGTGGTCATTCATCAACTCACTGCATTCACCACAACTCAGGGCACAGTTTCCCCAAAGCTCCCTTCACCTCATCATCCTTGTTCTCTCTTTCTTTCCCCAATGCTGGGAAAAGAAATATAGATACGGTTACGGTGATATAGACTCCCCACACCACCACCTCCTGGTGAGGCTCTACCCTTGCTCCTGCCTTGTAGGAAGGAGGAGGAACACATCTCCCTCTGTGTCTCTGCCGCTCACAAAAGGGCACAATCACTGTTTGTTGTGGTTTTGCAAGCATTTCACAGCTCTGTTAGGAGCTGGATTGAGACTGCCAATGTATTTTTTATGGCCATTGAATAATTATCAATCGGTCGAAGCTGGATCATGAATAGCTGATGCCAAATTCATCCTCCTGGCTGGAGGGAAGGGGCTCTGTTTGTCATTACCAGCCCTCTGCGTAGCAGACGGGCGATTGCTTCCGCAAATAGCCCAAGCCGTGTTTGGCTGCCTCTCCTGTGCGCCAAAGGCAACTCCTCCTGGTTTTACTTAGTGGCAGAGGTTACACGCACTGCTACTGAAATACCGTGAGAAATATTTCCAAAGGTAGATTTGAGGGCTATTGTGCTATAGATGTTAAACTCTGGCTGTCCATATAGAAACATCTTCTACCCTCAGACTGCCTTGTGCGAGTTTACTTTGCTCTGTGCCGGACTATCAGCTTCCAAAACGGTCAGAGCCATTGTACTCTGAATTCACACTCTCCCGTGGTTCACAATAGCTTCCCTGTGTTGACAAGTCCTTAGTGGTCAGAGCTTTCTCTTATGTTGCTTTCTTATTGATTGCATCCCGGGGCTATCAGAAGTCCTTGATGTAAAGCCATATGATAAGTCCCATGTAAAGCTCCGGATACAAAGGTGAGGTGTATGTTGCCTGGGCTGTGTGACTGAGTCGTTGTTGCTCAGGTGCTCTGATAGTGTCAGCTACCTCCTCCTGCTGAATTTTATCCCTCAGAGCTAGTGATAGGGCGAACCCATCAACCGCCTCAGATCTTCCTCAGGTACTTATTTCAGTGTGTCTGTAGCAAGCTTTTTGGCTTTCTTCAGTGCAATATTTGTATGTACATGGCAATACAGGCCATGATTAATGGGCTCCGCAGGCTCCTTTTTTTAATGTCAGAATAATAAAATATCTGGCTCGTCAGATTGTTTGCCCTGATTGTTCAGCTAAATGCATTTAACACCAGAGGTAGAGCTAGCATATACGTATATGAATACCATTCTGGCAATTATTGTCAGAAGTGACAGCTGATTGCAGGTATTGGAATGATGCAACTTGTTCAAACTTAATGTTATCTATTATGAACTCTACTTTGTGATGATAATAGCTGGAAGGCATTGATTTTGTTTTCTGTTACTTATCTCAAGCCCATACATTTTGCTTGCATTATTGACTTTTCTGATCATTTCATGCATCATCTCTTCAGAAGATATGTAAATCAATGTTGACTGTGCAATGTATGTTGTTTATTAAGCTGCCACGTAGGTTTACACCTTGAAGAGAATCATCAAATGCGGTCCACATCACATGTCTTGAATAATTGTTGAGCAGGCCTGGCAAGAGAGGGCAGCCTTGGAGCACGCTGGCGCTGGTGTGGAAGAGTTCAGTTAATTATTTATCTGGGCCACAGTATTTGCATGCCCATATGCATTTTTTATGAAGTTAATTAGCTTTTCAAGATGTTGAATCGGTTCAGCGCTGCAATGATTGCAGCCTGACACACTGGGCGAGCGGCTCAGGGAGAGACGCTTGAGTCACAGACAGGAAAACAGGCGGTGGGGAATGCAAATGGACGGGGGCGCCTTGGAACGCTTTCAACAGGTGCGAACCCGATTGTGTTTGCGGTCAGCAATTTGGACGTGTAATACAGGAAGGGGCTCAGATTGCACCTATGTCTCGGGCAACAGATTTAGACGTTTAGGCTGAAATAAAACTCCACCCACATAAAACCCAAGAGGGTGGAATGAAGAGGGACTGGGGAAATTAGAACCCATCCCGTGAGATGGCCCAGGCTGCACAGCTGCTGCACAGGCTATTCACTCAGAGCCGCTCATTCAGACCATGGATGGAAAAAACTAGTCATCGCCTCTCTGCACCAGCTGGGGCCACTGCAAAGTCCTAAAAACAGGCTGTGTGTGTCAGGACTCAGGGCTGGGAATTCAGCTCTACAGCTGCACTGGGCAGTCAGTCCCAGTCAAACGTCAGGAGGCAAACCCAAGGCCAGGAACCAGCAAGGACCGAGATTGCGGAGGCTGGTGCTATTGCGCAGCGTCCGATGGCTATTTCTTTTACTGCTCAGAGCAAGGCAGGGTGGGCTGGTGGGAATGAAGACCTGCTCTGGGTTTTTTAGGGTTGCAGGTCTGTTGTTGCTTCTGCTGGGGCCAGAGGATGCATCAGGGTAGAGCAGTATAATCCTTATGCTGTAGGTCTTCTTGTCTACTACCCTTGCAAGGCTTTGTGCCAGACTTTAAGCAGGAATACGAGCACCTAAAGCAGCCTTTTCTTCTGTGCACCATGTAAATGAGGCCTGGCTGATAAAGAGCTTCCTAAGGAGCACCTCCTCCAAGAAGTAAGCTCCCTCCCGAAGACTTTGATGTGCTCGCTGTTCTCCACTGTTCCCATTCCTGAGCGTTTAGTGGTGAACATACAAGATTTAGAAATGTTTGCATTCTTTTCCTAGAGATCTCTTCGCATTGAAATATTGCAGTGTCATCCACAGCAATGAAATGCACACTGTGACAAAAATAATAACAATATAATGCAAGACTGATAACATTGTAAATGAACAGTTACTATATAAAAGATGTACCCATGTCTGATCTTTTCACACATACGGTGATTTATTCAGAGAACAAATATTTTAGCATTTGGAAAGAGCCCCAGCTTTGAATAATATCGAAAACTCAACTAAAGAGAAAAAAATGTCAAATAGGCCATATAAATCCCATTGAACTAATGTTTTCATAATCTATATTGAAAAACTCTCAGAATAGCAGGGTTTTTTTTAAAGTGGCTGAGGGTTAGTTATTGAGCTCATTTGGAGAAATGAAATTTTCACAGGTCTAGAAATGACAAAATATAATTGATATCCATGAAGATTAAATGAGATTTGGAGCCAAGTATTGTTCATATTTAAAAGTTAAATAATAATTTGGCCTCCACATCATTAACAATAAGTTTCATCTCCATCTGATTTTATTGTTGGCTACATAGGTCATTCTCAATTGAACAAAATGGGGAAGAGCGAGCCTCACTGGAAACTGGGAGAATAGACCAGAAGGAGATGGCCAGATGAATGAGAGAGATTGTGTTGTTTTGGATGTGTTTGTGAGCAAAATTTCTCCCTGAAATCCTCATGGAAGTGATTTTGGGCCAAGAACTCAATCAGGGGTACCGTGGTCCATCTAAGCTGCACAACCCCCTCTACTTGCTTGCATTCAGTACTTCATCTGTGCTTTTGAAAATACATTTGTGTTCTTTGTGTACTCAATTTTGAGCATCGTTGTTCCTCATTTTTCCCTTTGAATGAACTCCTTGGAAATCTTCTTAATGAAAACTGAAAAAAAGTCCCCACTAGATGCCTCATGGAGTATCTCTGTTCCTGCCAGCTGATGAGGGCCTCCATGCAGTATCTGTTTCTAACACATAGTTTCCTGCCTCTCACACTTCTGTATCTAGAGATGGAGCTTTATTTAGCCACAAGGGTTCTTAGGGGAAAGTCTTTGATGGAAAGTTTTCCTTACTGATTGTCCATTCTTTCTCATGCTGCAGACTTAGGTGCATGGTGGACTGCAATCAGGTGCTGGAATTGCTGCTTAACAAAACATCCTGCTCAAAATACTTGCTGAAAAAACCAATATGTGAGTATATACATATATGCATACACCGAGTAATTGGGCAGTTCTTGGGAGATGCTGGACACCCAAGACCCTTAGGCTCATGTAACTTTCTCTTCCCTGCAGAGTTTCCAGGGGATCAGTGGGTGGTGATGGTAACATTTGATTCTTTGATTGCGATTTCTGTCTGTAGGTGCTTGGGATCCTTGCTGAATGACTCAAGAAAAATGCAAAAGATCTTTAATTTTACTCTTAAAAGGAAAGAGAATGACAGAAATTACTACTAGTCAACTAAATGAGGGAGCTCCTCAACCATGCTAATTGTGTTCATTGGTGAAATTCTGACCAGGAGTCAGTGAGAGTTGCCACTGAAATCATGACAATCAGGATTTAACCTCTAATGTCATCTTTATTTCCGAGTCTCATAGGTTGTATGTCCTATCTGCCATGTCTGTGTGGATGTCTCAGATACCCGAGGCTTCGAGTAGCATATAAATCCTAATGAGAGTCTATATCTCTTTTCTGTCCTGCAGAAACGTAAACATCTCTAAGCAAAAGAACTTCTTGCTTATAGCTGATAACTAGAGACAGAGGACAATGTCCTTAATATCCTTAAAATAAGTAGGACATGAATCAAACTAGTTATTTTTCTGTAAGTTCATATATTCATATTCTCTCAGTTAAATAGATGTATTTCAAGAAATGGTATCCTGTTTACAAAACCCTATCTCCCAAAAGGTAGAAGACCTTAAACTTTCTCCCACCTTCTCTATTACTTCCTCGAATGCAATCCCATATGGGAAGGAGGGCACTCAGTTTACTAGTTCTCATAACTGGCTGATATTTTTGCCAAACACACACAGCTTAAAGCAATAAGGCTTTCATTCTTCATTAGCCTTATTGTGAATGTTTTAATATTGCTCTCATCAAATTTACCATAGGCAGCAGGATAATGCTTCTGGTTTTAAGGCAAACAAACATACAGATGTATTGGGAATCAGGCCGAGAGGTAACTATTCTCCTTACAGTCTGGCATTTGAAGTGGCCTGAGATGCTCTGGGTACCTGAGCCCTCCACAGACAGCAGCCACCACATCGCGTCTAGGAGATCTCTGCCCTTCTGGACTCCCAGCTGGAGCCCTTATACTGTCAGGGATCCCAAATGGCACCAAGTGCCTACCCTGGATTAGCTCAGTCGAGCCCATAGCATGCCTGTAGCACTGTTCATATAAACACTGAAATGTAGGTGTCTTACTCTTGAGCTCTCAGATAAAAAGGCAACTGAAGAAAGATATCTCTGTGTGGCTGCAGACACCATGTTTGTCCCCTCACCAACACTCATGGTCCGTAACCTGGGTTTCCTGTTATTTTAATTCCTCCCCTGTTTTCTAGGCACTTAGTGAGCACAGTCCTCAGGTGGTGTGAATTGGACGAGCTCCAATGTTTTAGCCATCATTTAATTTGCAAATGAATATTTAATTGGCTACTGAATGCTCAGAGGGACATGGGAAGCTTTGTATAGATGGTAGGTAGGGCTAACTCCGTGAAGACAGAGGCTAGGATGGCACACTGGGACCCGCCCGACCTGTGAGCTGAGCTATCAGGTTATTTGCCAGTAGTCATTTATTTACAATTATGTTTATTTGCATTTTAGAACCTTGTTATTGATAAGGGAAGTTGAAGAAATTCTGCATTTTACTAGCTTGAATGAAGTCTGCTCTGAAAACTACAAAAATACTGAGCTACCCATACCCATGTTAAAATTGGGCTGGGTAGTTGTGAATCACCATGTTTCCATTTCCATGTGGGAGCAAATCTTCTGGTCTGGGAGGCAAAGTCGTATTATACACAGATCATTGCAAAGTAATAGAGATTTTACCATCGCTCCCTATCAGGAGGTGTGCTCACTACTTATCACAAAACAGCAGGTATTTGATATTTGACAGGTCAGAAAAATGTGTGACAATCCACAAGGAAAATAATTTCCCTTGATTACGTCTTTTCTGACTGCTGAATCTGTGAGATTATTCTGTTTATCTATATCCAGGTAGAGATTTGAGGAATTCTGTATTTTCCTATACATTTTTTTCTGTCATGTGATCTCTATTGATGTTACATTTGTTAGATGACCTGTCATGAATAGGTAATACTTTTATACTTATACGCAGCAAAACATTTTGACCTTCTGCACGTCTTTACTGATATACATGTGTATGTGACTGACGTTGTGGGGATGTGACGGGCATTGGGCAACCACACACATCAGAGCAATCTCACCTGCTCCAGAGGAGAAGGCCTCCTGGACTCTTCCTGCCCTGGGAGGAGGAGACAGACCAAGCCAGAGCAAAGACTGAGAACGGGAGGGAAACAAACCAGGCAAAGAAGCAACACAAGGAAGAAGGGATTTTGTTTCCTAGTGCTTACTTTCTGACTGGTACTAGCCCTATTTGGACTTCCCGTCAAAACATCTTCTGATCTGCATCTAGATCTTTTTGGGGGGAAAGATGCTGACATCTCCACTTGGTGATCACATTCTTTTGACGTGGAAGTAAGCAGGACACTGGCGCCGTTGTTTTACCAGGCAGTGCATGTGGGTGGGGGCGGGGGGAATTATGTTGCAGTCTACTTGCCATCTGCCAAACACGGCTTTCTGCAATGCAGCTCCACACAGGGATCTTTATTCCACAGGATGCAATACATACCATATCTTCTGGTGCAAGTGTGCCATCATTTCGATTCTTTTTAACACGTTTAGTTCCCAGTCCCATAAACATTTCAGCATGTGCATAGGTCTACTCATATAAATTGCATTACTACAGAAGACAGTGGGTTTTTTCCAACTCTAAATATATATTTGTTTGGAGGATCAGGGTTTCTCAAACTACTACTTTTATTGAAAACTAACATATAGAGAGATTGTGTTAGATAAATGACTAGCTGATTTTTTGCCCAAGCATTTTTATTTGTATATTTTAATGGTTATTTATTATTCCAAGATATCTATTTAAAGTTATTACCACTTAAAAATGTGATGGGAGAGACCCAGCTGCAAGATGTTTAAACTGTCTCTGCTAGTAGCTGAAGGATGAGTGCAAGCATTGTATATACTTCTCGGCACTCTGAGAGACAGCGTTCCTGTTATCTCATTTTCTGTTGCTGGGAAGCTCCTTTGCAGAGCATTGCTCACTCATTAACACAGCTCCACAGGTGATGCCAGTCACAGTTCGAGGTTACATGGCAGCAACCTCAGAGCCACGTGTTGCTCTGCTGATGCCACTGTCCCTCCATGAGCAGCCCAACCAGTGCTGTGTCGTAGCATGGCTTATTTCACAGGACACGGGGCTTACTGCACCTAGCCCTGACCATCAGCGTCAGAAGCATTCTTGTGATGCGAATAACTGGACATGGCGGCGGTTGCCTCCTGCTACACGTTGCTACCCAGTTACAGTTGACATGGGTGCTGTGGGAAACCCAGGGATCACAATGTCTTCTCTGTGTAATCAAGCTCAGCTTTTACTCTGGGATTTGCTGTGTATCGCTGAGTGACCATGTCAAGTTGTGCATATTACAGGAAACAGTCACTGGCATGTTGAAAGGTCCATCAAAATATGTTCATGGAACTAGCAAAATAATATTATTATTTTTTAAACTTCCAAAGGAGAATTTTAATTTTTTAATGAAAGATGGGAAAATATCTTTTTTATCAGTCATCCTGATAGCCCTTTCCCCTGAGTCCATCCTGATGGAGGCACACTTGCCATCCCTGTGTAGCCCATTCCAATGTCTTCTAGTGTATCCAACAAGCTCAATAACCATGTGTGCTTCTGCTGAAGTTACCAGCAATGGTATACCTAACAATAAAGAGACGAGTTATCACTGATGGGTTCATTTATTTAAATAGCTCACACTTCCATTATGAGCATTTTCTATGGAATCAGACATCACAACACTGACAAACATTCACAGTTTGAAGTCCTGAGAGCTTTTTCTCCTCAAAGATGTCCCAGATTTGGGTTCGCAAAGTAGATAATAGTCTTTTTACCCTCCTCGGGTTTGCAGGTTGTTGTTTTTAACTTGAGAGGATACATCCTTAAAAGCAAAATTGCTTCCCAAGGAAGTGAAAAAGCTTGTTTTTACACTCAGTCTTGCAGGAGATTTTGGTCATCTACATATTTCCTAGCAAATTATTCTGATCAGCAGGAAGAGTTGTCCAGAGAATTTACCCCTTGTTAGGAGCTATTGGCCAGGAAAATGACCTTTCTTTCCTGCAATCTATAAATTACCTTTTAATGTCATTTGCAATAACCATTAAAGAACAGAAGCGGTTATGGGAGAGATGTATAGGAAGGAAGGTAGCTCGGAAGATGAGCCATCAGTAGACACTGGCCACAGTGCATTCTAAATCCTTTTTGTGTCAGTGGGAAATGAAATCTTTCTGCATAGGAAATAAAAGGGAAGGTAAGTTATGATCAAAAAATTAAAGATCTGTTTAATTAGCTTTACTCATCTTTAGTGATCACCGGAAATGGAAAGGCGGTGAGAGCAGGGGAGATGAAAACTGCTAATTCTTCAAATGCAAGTGAGGAGCTGTGATAAAACTCAACTTTGTGGTAAGCATTTAAAGGGCCCTTTAATTAGCTTTTCTGGAAAGTTCACTGATGATATGCTGGAATAATGATCCCATATGTTCGAAAATGTCTAGTCATTAGCCAGCATGGTGGCTGAACATACTAATGCATTTGCCTTTTAGACATTTCAAGAGCGGCTGGTGCTGCTGCTGCCGATGCTGGGGAGGTCAGCCCTTTGTTTTGCTAAATCACATGGTGGCTTTCAGGACTGAATCATTTTCTTAGTCACACTGTGAGCATCAGTTCCCAGCAAAGAGAGGAGCACGACCGTGTTTGGAGTGGAAAGGGCAGAGGGTTCAAGAGGGATGGGGTTTGTTTTGTTCTTTTTTATTTTCTGTCCTGGCCCTGGTCCACCAAAACGTGAAAGGATCTGGAGCAAATTAGCAGAACAAGTGTGAGACTGGCAGCCAACTGTCAATAAATTATTGATAGCATGAAAAACGTTTTTATTAACACTCAGTTACCAAAGCACCTTGGATTTTCAGACAGCTGCTCAGGTGTATTCTAAAATAAATGTCCTCACCCCATCTTCTTGTAACGGTGACAAACCAGTCTGACAGAGATGGAGGCTGGGACCCTGAGACTATGACTTGCTGAGGACAAGAAATCTTTTGGCTGACACCTCAGCTATGAAGTTACTGGCTTTCACTCATTAAGTCCACGTGCTAGAAGACTTGAATAATCTTCTCTAAAGTTTTTGTTGCAAATTTACCTGGTCCAGCTCAAGTCAAAGGAAAGGCTTCTCATTGGCTTCATTAGGATTGTATTAAGCTCAAGTTAAAAATAAGAAGCAGGGATAGAGCTAAGCTAAGAAAAATTAACAGGAGAGGCATTTCTGCAGATGGGATTTCCAAGAGCTAGGTTTGAAGGCCGGGAAACAGAGCAAGACTGTTCCAGTTGGTGATGAGACCACATGAAAATACAGAGAATAAGTGAGGTTTGGACCCATAAAAGACATGGAGGGAGGAATAGCACAAGTAATTCCCACATTTTCAAAACAACCAAGAGACCTTCAGCAGACCTGATTTTCAGGAAACAAGAAAAAATTGAAAAGAAGATATATTAAAAAGACTCTCAAGTTTAATATCCCAGAAATAAGCATTTCAAATCAGATTTATGCTATGTCCACTGGGGTGTTTTTTTTCCTTCTTACAATTTCCCTTTTAAAGTCTAGAGGACATAGGAAAATACAGAATCAATAAACATACAATGGCATCTTTTTATTGGTGTCTTTTACAACGTTTGATGGCGTTACAGGAAAAAAGGAAAGGTGTTTCTTAGGATAAAGTCTAACACATTCTTCTTTTAAATCATATTTCCAAGCAAAGGCAGTGTGATTAGCTATTCTCATTGTCCTGTGGCTCCCTGGAATGAAGAGTCTGGGCTCCAAGGGACATTTTCCTCCACTTATGGTAGAAGAACCCACATCAAGTTCATTTTTTATGACTTCCATAGTCATGTGTGGATTGTGACAGTGCAGGAGCTGGAGTTAATTTTAACTGAATTGTGGCCTAGAAAATATAGTTTCTTAATAAGCCTGAAGTATACATCAGATCAGAATTTCCATTTCCAAAATTTGGAATGAGTTACTCATCTGTGAAGCTGACAACAGCTTCCATGTTTAAGTGCTAAACAGCTTTTATTGAGCCAACTTTTAGAAGGTGCTAATATCTAGATCCACATGTCTTCTATGTTTGCAATGGTGGATACTCAAAAAGAAACATAATTTGGCTCAAAATGAGTTGATATAACAAAAAAGTTCACATTCTTCCTATGTTGCTGCTGCCTGTAACAGATATAGAGGCAATTTATTCAGAATAAATTATTGCCAGCCTTAGCTAAAATAACTTGCTCTGTGAAGCTTCCTCATGCACGTAACCAAAGGGAGCTGTCTGGTTACATCTGTTTTTGCACATCTTTCAGACATATCACATACAAAATCCAGCATGTGGAGATACAGTGTCATCAGTGACACTCTCTAGGGAACTCTGGGTTCATAAACCAATGAACAGATTACATCCATTCATATATGTAGTTTTTTAATCTGTGACAGATGCAATATTGATAATATTCTTCATTGTAATATTTAATGACAATCTTAATTTAATAATTGATGTCAGTATAATTTAATGTGAAATGTTACTTATACACAGGAGGCTGGAAAATGTTCTTCATTTTGCTTAACTGTTTAAGGACACCCTGAGAAGGAAGAAACAAGTAAAATTACTTGGGAAAAAATGAAGAATATGGATTGGTCAGTTGAACTGTAATGTGGCATTACATGTGTTTGGACATGTTAGGGGCAGATGCAGGAAATCCAGCGTATCTGGAGTGAAATTCCTTTGCTTTTAGCTCACTTATCCATTCACTAGTTTTTTTGAGGGCTCATCTGCCTCACTCTCCCACTTCTCAGAAGCATGTTCTCGCCTTAAATAACTCTCCAAGACTGCTGTTGCTCCTCTAGTGCCTCCTGACTAGGCAGCCCCACTGCAAGACCTCCAGTAATGATCTATGCTGTCTTGCCTTACCTGCTCTGTTCCTCCTCTGACAGCTGTGGAGGGTGATGGACCCAGGTTTGCTTGTGCAGAAGGAGAGAAGATATGTGAGACTGGGGAGCTCCAAGCTCTCCATAGAGGGTAATAAAAAGCTTTATGTCACTCTCATTTTTTCTTTTATTTTTCCTGGAGGTGGCTTGGGTAGAAAATTGTCTGAGCTGTGCTGAAGGGCCAGAGATAGAGCTATGTTTTTGCGCTTTTCAGCTAGCCAGCTGCGGCTTTGCTCCCATTTCCATCTAGTTTTGCAACAACACAAGCTGAGATGTTTTTCCTTTTCTATTGCCCACGTCCTTGTGCAGCTCTTACACCGATGTCAACCCGGCAGAATGCCTCCAGGATGGGGCACCTTGCAGATTGTGGGCTGCAAGGATGTGTGGGTGTTTTGAGAAGTAAGTTTGTGTCTTCTTTCTTTCTGACAGTCTATCGCATAACTCTGACAGACGTAGAAGAATTTGTATCAGTCATCAAGTCTTTGCTCTTTTGGAAACATTAGGCTTTTCAGATGTGACCTTCTGCTGAGCCCACATGTGCTAGAGTCGGGGAATGCAACCAAGGCATTCCTAGTGCACGCTGATGTAAGTACCCCGTGAATGGGGTCTGGGGATTTTCAAGGCTTATTTGCAAAGACAGACCACAGTGGAGTAGTTTCCAGCAGGCAAGGTGTAGATTTTCAAAAATGGTCACAGAATCCAAAAATGACACCTTGTGTTTCTGTACTGTGCTTTACTAAATGAAAGATGATCTCAGATTCATCCTCAGCAGATGTACGCTGTGCCAGTGCTGGCTTTTGTAAGGAGACTGTTACTCTATGAATTTTCTACGTTTCATCAGAGCAGAACTGTGGGAAACATCACATGAAAGCAATATAGCATATAAAAGATATTAAAAAGGTGAAAAATATACCTGTGGGAATTGTCTCATAATTTTGCTATCCAAACCTCAAGAATTTGCCAAACTGGGCTGGAAATCTCAGAGGACGGGCTAGCTCACAAAACTTCCGCTGCTTTGCTAAGGAGAAAATAGGGCAAGTGCACATTTTAATTCTGAGCACTTTGGTGCTTCAGTTTCTAGTTTGTAACTGAGCAAAGGAAGTGCAGAGGTATATGAAAATGAAACTGAAGAAGAAAAGGATCTGCTTTTCTAACTGCCTTGGCACTTGGCCAGGTCTTTTAGGTGATGTAAATTGGGAAAGCTGTGTGGCAAGCTAAGGAGCCGCTTTAGTTTGCACCACATGAGAATCTGACATGTAGCATTTGACAGGTTTTTGGAATTTAGATTTTCAGGAGAGACAATGTAAGGCTTTTATTTAAGTACTCAGGTGCAAATATAACCTGAGCTCTTCTTAGTTGTCTGAAAATATCTAGCTCTTTATAAGCACGCTCAGAGAATTAACGCACAAACTAGCCGGAGGCCCTCCCGTATCAACATTATAGCATCACTTTTGCATAGTCATGCCTATCACACTTGTTCGATGACTGCCCCCATAGCCCACTTTTTAAGCTAAATTCAGCTATAACGGACTAATTAAGCAACTTTGAGACGTATTTCAGAACCTATTGACTAAAAAGTTATATTCTTTCAAAGCTGAAAGCGTTGCCTTAGGGGAATTAAGTTAGCCCTTTAAATTTTTTAGTAGCATAGCTTTCTGCTCAATAGGTTTTGAAATACATCTCAAACTCACTTAATTAGTTATAGTGTATTTTAGCCCTGGAAAGTGGTTGGTTTTCTCCAGGCATGGACACTAACTAGTAAGGCTTGCGGCAGGCGTGCTGCTTGCTCACCAGGCTGAGTGTGCCAGGAGTGGTGAGGCAGATGACGGCGGGGTGCAAGAAGCTGGCTGTCACTAATGGGGACAGGGTGTAGGAGACTGAGCCGCTGGTGGCGGCACCTTGTGCAAGGGTTTACATGTGTGCTACGTGTCTAAGGTCCCCTCCCTAGGTCTCTCGGTTGTCTTGACTAGCTCGTCATCAGCAACAATGGAAGCCAAGGCAGCGCTGATGAGATCCCCTTGCTGCAGTGGGTGTCTAAGGTAATTTTAGGCTCTGTGGGATATTCTGTTTGAGAAATGTGCAGGACCTCTGCAGGTCCTGTATTGTCTCTGACAGCCCTGTACAGATGTCTCAAATACTCTGGGAGAGCTCGCATAGCCAGACACCTTTGTTTAGGCAACTTAATTTTTGTCTGGCATGTCTGTACACACCTTAATTTAGGCTTTTTTTTTTTTTAGTCTGGAGCTGAATCTTATGTGGCAAGCCTGCACTGTGGTGTGCCCAAGCACGCTGAGCTCCTTGAGACATCCCAGGTTCAGGGAAGCGCGCTGGGCTGCAGTGGCATTCTCCTTTGTCTTCACAGAGGAGAGCATTTGGACTAGTATTAATGAGCTGCATGCTTAATTACCTGTAGATGCTACTTGAAACTTACTGGTTTTACACTGGAAAGGTGAATTCATATAATTCAGCAGCATCCTGTGCCACAAAAAATACTTAGGACAAATGTCCATAGATATCACATTGCCTCTCTCTTCCTTTATCAGCACAGATAATTTGTTAATACTCACATTAACCAGTTCTCTCACTGAAGACTATTAGTCAATAACATGCTTTTTTCTAATATTGCAAATACAAACTTAATCCGTCTACTACATTTATGGGTACTATTTTTTTCTGAGTCTTGCCTACTGCCTTTTTTTCTTCAGAGCTGGTTTTTTCATTTCTAAAACCATTCAGAGACATATTTTGAGAAAGACTTTGACTAACACCTGTTTGACCTACATGTTGGTAATCTTTTTTACTGGTTCTATGCTGCCAGACTGAAACGGTGCAAAAATACACATGGACTCGGATGATTACCTTCTGAACCTAGGGCTAAAGCAGGGACATAATTGATCTGAGAACTTGCCAGAAATTATTGTCTTTTCTGTCACTGTTTCTGTTCTTTATTTCTCCCCAAAGTTCTTTGCTACATTTTTGAGTGCTTTTGAAGCAAATATGTGTTTGAGATTGTCCAGGTCCTGTGCATCTACTGTGATACAAGGAATAACTCAAGTAAAACAAAAATTTTTCTACACCACCCTTCAAATTCAAGCAAAGTCTGCTGTAAATAATTCCAGATAATTGCAATGCTCAGCAGTTTTTGAGCTCTATAGATTCTGTGCAAAGTCATAGCGAGAGAAGGCAGCAACTTCCCCCTCCCCCATTAATAAGGAAAATGACCTTAAAGAAAGATAAATTTCACAAAGTTGTTATTTCAGTTACCCAAAACTAAACAAATACCAGTCTAATAAGTATAACTGGAACAAAGCCAACATTAACAAAAATTGTATAATACTATATGAACCTTAGTCAATACTGAAAGCCATAATTGGTCATGAGGATGAAGTCAGAAAAAAACCCCATTCCTTCTTTTGTGAAGACTTGATAGAGGAGTAGATAGGAAGTTATCGATGGGTAAGACAGTGACTGTTCAAGACCCAACAACACTGAGTGGACTGGTGTGCCTGTGCTGGGACATATTTAAATCTGAGCATGTCTGCAGTGTCCAAAGGCATAGGCAGCCTCTGATCGCCATGAGTGCTAACCTACATGTGCTACAGCATCGTTCTCAACAAATCTGACCCCTGAGCAGAGCTGCCTGAATTACTTGCCAGGACTGGTTTTGTTTGATGAACGATTTTTTTTTGTTTGATGAATTATTTTTTTCTGCTTACAGCTTGTCCGCAAATGGCTTTGAGATTTGTTTAGATTTGTTAATATTTTTGTGGGCAGAAATAGACTATTAATGAAATAATTAGTTGCTATGGTGAGTTGATGGTATATATTTATGGCACAGGGCTAGTCTCTGAACTCCGGTGATACTGTCCCTGCTCCATAACTGGGGAGTATGCAGTTTATGTGCAGTGATCTCTGCCCTGTTCAGGGCATTCAGAAATATTTGTTACTGCTTGGGAATGAAGTAATCACTTATAGTGCTAATAACATTATAGATGCTTGTTCTAACCAATATTTATGAAGTTTTTGCCTTCCATTACTCATCCCACAGCTCTCAGAGTTGTGCCAAACTGTGGGGACACCAGTGAAACAAGCCACTGGGCTCTATTTGGGAAAAAGGATTACATTTTTAAAAGCTTTACAGGATTACACTTTAAAAGTTCCCTATAGCTCTAGGAAGAAGTAGTATTTATGGGTGGAAACCTTTACTATTTTAAAACATCTGTAATGTGCATAGGCCTAGTAGGTCTTTGTTGTCTTTGGCCAGAGGCTGGCAGTCACAGAGTATTATGAAGGACTGAATGAACTATTCCAAGTTAAAACATAGTGAACATTGACCTTTTGCTAATTTTTTTCCCCAGGAGGCCTGTTTTAAGCAAGAAAAGAGTCTTCTGTTTTGTTTTCAGAAAATAAGGATTGGTAATATTTCATTTTACCAATTTTTTTCCTCTTTTCTTTCAGGTTTACTTAGGAAAAAGTATTTCCATAAATTTTTAATTCCTTTAATAATTTTCCCTGAACAAACACCAATACTTTTTTCTTACTTATGCTAATAAGTGGAACTCAGTTATAATGAGGAAAAGCAGTATCTGTGTTGTAGCAGAGCAAAATTTTAATCTTTTAAAATTATCTAGAAAGTCCAGTAAAATCAAATGGACTTCCTTTTATGAGTGAATGCTTTCAAACGAGCAGATCAGTTATCACGTGCAAATGGTTCTGTTGGCCTGTTTTGACTTACGATTTCTTCTGCCTGGTCTATGCAGTATATTAACATACTTCCTTATCTTTTGGTTGCTGAAATAATGTTCCAGAACACGAGCTGGATTTTGTAAACAAGACTGGGAGGCTTTTTTTTTTTTTTTTAAATTTTATCAAACAGTGGTCTGGGCACAAGAACATGTTCAGACTGGCTAGATCTTGCCTTACTTCCCTGGAAGCAGTACAGCGGGAAGCTGTGCTATCATTGCAATCTTTCCTCTCTACCTCTTTCTTTCCAGGAATGGTAGTGAGTGGAGTTACAACTATCCCACCACAAACAAACCGCTTGCCCTGAGTCAAGGCATATGCACCCAGTATCTGGCTTCAACATAACACAAGGGTATCTCTTGCCATTGTTTTAGCTTGTTGAGATATCAGTGGATTTTTTGGGTTGGTTGTAATAACTAAACCGCCGTGGCAAAATACAAACGTGGGAAACCTTAAGTCACCTTGTTGTGGGATCTCCAGTCTGCTTTTTCCAGTTCACCAAATTCTCCTGCATCCTGCTCCTTTTCTGCTCATCAAGCAGCCCACCCACATATCCAGCACTCCCGGGAGGGGCAGCACCAGGTTGTTGACAGCCTCCAGCAGACGGAAAATCACTGCTTTTTGTCTGCAGCTCAGGCCATGCCCTGCTAAGGGGCGGCCACAGCCCGCTGGTGCAGGGACATGGCTCTGGCAGGGCATCCCCTAGGGAAGATGCCTGTGCCGCAGGTGGCCCCGGGGACGTTGGCCACCATGGGCTACCTGTTGTGGTGGCAGGGGAGCTGCCAGTGCTGGAGCAGGGCTGCCCCCAGCCCTGAGACTCTGCCAGGGCACCAGCCACTCCTCTGATCTCAGGACTTTTCCCCCACCACATCTCCAGGTCTAGATTATGAACAGTGTGAGTGGTCAACTACTTATGCCCTTAACAATATTGTTTTTAACCTACTGCAAGTCCTATATAAATAAACCTAATTAGTTGTCTTTTACCTTTATACATCTGAATGATGTGTCAAGTTTTCCTTTTGCTTTTCTTTTCTAGACAAAGGGAAAAGTGTGTACAAATTTTATGAGTTAGTACTAAATGGCTAAAGTAGACATAATTAGGAGCCTCTTTGGACTAATTATGGGACACAGTGTTTCACTGCCATCTAACTTGCTCAAATCCAACCCGGAACAGTGGTAATGAAGAGCCTGGGATGGCAACCGTCCAATATTATGGAGTGTAAAATTAGCGGGCTGTTCCTTGTCCCTGTTCCTCTTAACGGACAGATGATCATACAAAACCCCTCACCATCCTCACGGGCACCTGCTGGCACCCTTGGCCAAGGCACCACCAGCCATGAGGGATGGCGACTCCCCTGATCTCCCCTTCCCTTCCCGGGCTGATCTCTCCCCTGTAGCCCTGTGGCCCAGTCCTAGCTTAGGAGAAGCTTTTCCCACGTGGGTTGCAGCCCCGCAAGTGAGTTTGCAGAGAGTCAAAATGCGCCACATTGGGATGTTAAATGCACTGAATAGAGTCCCCAGTCAGCACAATGCCTAAAGGTATGCCTGGTTTTAAATAAAGTTGTCCGGCAGACATCAAATTAAGCTCACTCTTTAGTACTGTGCTGCTTTCAGACTGGAAGGAGTGATTTTAAGTAGTAGACATCTCAGTTATGTGGGGAAGGAGATTTTTTTTGTTGTTGTTCTTGTGTTTTTTTTTCCCATTTTGTAAAAGGAGAAAGTAAATATCTTATTTGTTTGGAAAGGTAATACTCTGGTTAGGTAATCCGTTGTTTTGAGGGATCTTGCTTTTATTAGGGAAAACAGTATCTGTATCTATCTGGCTTAGCTATTTCCACGACACTTATCTCTGCAGCGTCTGAGAGCCAAGCATGATCATTAAGACTTGCGTGTAATGCTAACATCTTTAAATCCTAAATGAGAACCGCATTATGGGATAAGTTCAATTTCATGTCATAGTGGGAAAACTAGAGCCTTGCTCAAGATGAGCTGGGTATTGAATCCAAGCTGTATTAACTTTGTGTGCTGGGATTTTTTTTTCTCCTTTTAACTTTCTGTTTATCAGAGACTTTAGACCTTGATAGGTTATAAAGCTTGAGGAGGGGGAAAAATGATATAATAAAACCAAGCAGCATCAATAGAGTGGAGAGCAAGAACCACCTGCCACTCTGTGAGCTGCAGCCGATGAAGGGTACAAAAAGAAATGATTGACACCGGCATACAAACACACGCCCTGACTAGACACAGCGATATAGCTCAATAGCAAAGTTATAGCCTGTGACGAGATGAAAGAATACAGGCTTTAAAAGTAAAACACTTTGTGAACATAAACTCCCCATATATTGCAGCGAGTCCCCGAGGAGCAACAGTGTGCTCCGTGCCCCTCCTTCACTCCCGCTTGCTACAGATCCCGCTCTGCAGGCAGCAGGCAGGTTCAAACAAGGTCAGAGTGTCTGGCTTCTTGGCAGGAGCTGTCCTTTCTACAAACTTAATAAATGGAGTCCAGGTGCAGAAGATATTCTTTGCAAATATGTCCTCCATCGCGCCTGTAATGTTTTCCATTGCCTGGGCTGTAGCTCCCAGGTTGTATTAGTCCCCTGCTGATCAGAAAGGGGTCTGACAATGACCAGTTGCCAAGAGAAGGAACTTAATCAAATTAGAATGCATAAAATTTAACACATTTCCGAAAACCATACTGAGAATTCAGAGCTGCACACAGCTGCCTAGAGCAGAGGTCTTGAACACCCTGCCCATAGGCTGGAGTTTTACTTCTTTGTGGGCCATATGGCACATGAAGCTTGAAAACATGCTTACTTTAGAAATAAAATGCTGCTCACCCACCTGGCTACAAAGCCAACCTCGAAAAGCAAGATAAGCATAACAGATAAAGAGTTACTTTTTTTATGTGAAATGAGAGCTCTGGGAAAAATTAATTCCTTCCCACTTTTTCCTCCTTTGCACTGCACTGCATTGCATGGGGATGTTGACTCTGAAGCCTAATAATGATCCGAATCTCTGTCAAAACGACCAGTTTTTGTCAAATGAACTAGGGAACAGGAAAGAAATGTAAGACCGGAAGAGACCTCCTAAACGAACAATGCAGTTTGTTACTGTCACTGATAATAACCTTACTATAATATGACTGGTCAAGCCCGGTTTGATAATGAGTTGAGAAAGAAATGAGGCTGCTGAAGGAAAAAGTAGGACTTGCTGATGGGAAGCATGTTCAGAAGGAAGAAAGTTAGGGCTGGAAGAAAGAAGCAAACATGGAAAAGTAACAGGGGAAGGAAAAAAGTAAAAAAAAAAATAGAGAAACAGTGGGAGAAAGTAAGAGGATACCAAAAAAATAAGAATGAGTGGCCAAAATACTTGAGGCATACTTTCTTGCTGGTGGTAATCAGTATGACTTAAATGACTGCTGATGACAGATACGAGCCTTGTTACTGCATATGAGACATATGCCAGTTCGGATTGTAGTATAGCTTCCTCCATAATATTGCTGCTATTGTATAACTGATATCACTGCTATTATGTACTTAATGTAGCACAGGGTCATAAATTTCTGCTTCAGAGTTAAATTAATCTCCCTGTTAATATAAATATTTGTAGTCATATTACATATGAATTTTCATTTGATGGTGTTTGCTTCCTGGGAACACTTGAATTTTACTTGTGGAATTATGAAAAAGTGGTGTTTTATCTCGAGTTTTACTGAAAGCAATTTTTAACTGTACATTTGGAGACACAAATAGTGTATTTCCACAATTAGTCACATGCAGGTTGTGTCCAGTTATGGATCACGAGTCCGTAAGTAGCGTTATTTCTCTTCCTGACTGGATGAATCATGTAGCTAGTCAACGTGGGTCAAATTCTTAATTGTAACATGCTGCATTACTTCGTCTCTCTGTTGTCCAGTCAAAGACACAAAAATCCACCATGGGGTTTAGATGACTAGCCTGGTCTATATTCAATTGAGACATTTGCAAGATACGATTTAATTGGATTTTCATACCATTTGCAGCTTAAAATCAAACTTTACTATTGGCTCACTTAAATGGCAAATACATGGAAAATTGTGAGCGACTTTGGACGAGATAAATGAATCTAATAAATTAGTCATCCAGCTGTGTTCCGAAAACAGTTTTTTTCCTGGAATGTTTGCTTTCAACTTGCCAAGCAATGCTGCAGTTTTCTATGGTTTTGGGGCAATTTTGACCAGAGCCTGGCAATAATATCATCTACCTCCCTGATAGCTTTGTCCTATGCAGAGTGGCTGGTAGGCTGATCCAAGCAAGCTGACTTTCCTTTGCAAATTGCTCAGGACTTGAAACTGTCTCCTGTCACTGCCCCTCATTTCACGTTAACCTTAACTGATGCCCAGAAGGACCTAACTGCAGGGCACTGGAAACAAATGTACCAGAAATCCATCCTTCCACAGTTTTACCACCAGTCATTAGATATATCAGAGATCATTCTATTTAATTTATGAGGTGTGAGAATCAAATAACCTATATAAAAATTTATGTTGTGTCTCAAGATGTCCAATCGAGATTGAAATATGTCTGGTTAACTTCCAAATAAATTGACTCCTCCAGAGTTTTCTCTGAATTTTTCTCCCAGGCTAGAGTATGATTGAGTTTTATAGGTTTAACATTGTGAAGTAGCACCTTAGAGAGAGTAGAGTTAAGACATTTGCCCATACCTTAGGCGTATGCTATTGTTTCAGCACCAGTGAGGGGGACTCACTTTAGAAGGGGTTTATGACTCTGCTTTGTATGTAATTACTGATTAAAATGGTACCATAGCAATATTTAAAGAGAATCAAACCCCATCTACTGAGGCATAGAGGCAGTGTTGTGGGAAGTATTTGTGGATGAACCCATGCCCTTCAGCCAGCAGAAATTGAGCCATCATCTTCAGGTTAACTGGGATGGGAGAAGAGGAGATGTAATTACACTTTTGAGTCACATTCTTTCGGAGAGGTGAATGTGGGATGCTGACACTTGTCAATGCAGCCAGCCAGAGAGCCCTTGTCCTGGTTTCAGCTGGGATAGAGTTAATTTTCTTCCTACTAGCTGGTATAGTGCTGTGGTTTGGATGTAGGATGAGAATAATGTTGATAACACACTGTTATTTTGTTTGTTGCTTGGCAATGTTTGCACCAAGTCAAGGACTTTTCATCTTCTTGCACCGCCTTGCCAGCGAGGAGGCTGGGGGTGCACAAAATGCTGGGAGGGGACAGAGCCAGGACAGCCGACCCAAACTGGTCAAAGGGATATTCCATATCCGTGCTTGGTGGGATCCACAGGTCTTTCCTTGTGGCTGGAGTCAGTGCATCAGGCTGCGCCGGGCTTTTGATCCTCTTGCCTGCAGTGCTAGTGGCAGAGCTGAACACGGGAAACTTTGTCCAGCCTGGAGAGGTAGGTGTACAAAGTGGGAAGCAATGGTCCTTCTGGACATGGGTGTACATTCCCCCTTTGATGCCTCTTTTTTTTTGTTGCTGATATATCACTATGCCTTGAAATATATATGGTAGCTGTATTTATGGGTGGAAAGCTGGATTTTCTCCTTGATGTCTGTATAATGTAGTTGAAATGAGGATGATATGGAGGAGAGCAGATCCAACTTGAGCAATGCTTTGGTAGCGATGGGGAGACAAGCTGTGCTGGTAAGGGGACAGCTTCAGCGAAGGAGTTGTATGCACCCTGATTGGGAGAGATTAAGCAGAGATTAAGCAGGAGTCCATTGCAAATTCTTCAGTATCGCTGAGCCTAAACCCAGAATTTTTAATGCTCTTCATCCATTCCTATAAAACACTTGGGGTAATGTTAATCACACCTTACTAGCCGACAAAGGAATCTGTGCAAAGACTGCACCATGTTCTTGATTGCTTTTTCTTCTGGAAGTGGCAGAAGCATGATTGGAGAATTGGCAGAACAACTGTGGTCTCACAACCCGTTATTGTTTGCCTTGAAATCTTTCCTTCACCATTTGGTAAATCTGTGGCAGAAGTTGTGTTTTATGGTGCTGGGAAGAGGAGCAGGGGAGCAGCTTTGCCTTACCTTTCACTTTGTGTGCCATTTCAGGCTTTGTCTTGTGATTTTAATGAATTTTGTAGGGTGTGCAAAACAGCTAAACAGAAACATTGTTCTGTTAAACTGCTGAATCTTGCGGGTGCTCTTGAAAATTATAACAGATTTCATTGACTGTGTGTAGTAAATTTGGCCTATGATTCCACCTATGTTTTCCTTTAGTTTAATTCCTGCCCCTCCACTTTATTCCTTTCATCAGCTCTGGTTTAAGTTTTCCTGCCCTTGATTTTTTTGCTGGAATAATCTAGCTCTCTTGGGCTTAGTCTTCATTAGAAAGGAAAAAAAAAAATTACCTAACACGTCTTACCTAACAGCCCTGCTTTTTCCAGTAAAGATGAGAAAGATGGTTTTCTTTTCAGGTCTGCCAATTCTTGTCCTTTCTTCTGAGATTGCTCACCAGTGTGGAGATGGCTTTGTGTTGCGAATTTCTCTTTCACAGTTCTGCTCAGAACTGGGTTACGACCACCTTGTTGTACCTGGGTTGCCGTGCAGCTACCCATTCAGAAAGATTTCCAGTGACAACCAGCAATGGTTTTTTGCTTTGAAGTGTTGATAACAGTTATTGTTGAGTTCTTCCTGTCCTGGGTGAGTTTACATAAATGATTGTGTATGTGTGTGAGATAGCAAAGGGGGAAGAAAACAGATGGTAGAGAAGTATAGTAGTACTGTGGAGCGGATGAGTCCACAGCACACGGGTAAGGGAAATGCTGGGAGAAATAATTAGTGCTGTAATCTGATTTGCTAATAATCCATTTATAAAACAGTTATGATATATACTTGTAGGAATGTGACTGATCATAACGACAAATGATATTACTTCCTTCCTCCCCTCCCACTCTGTATTAAGGAACCTTAATTACTTGATGGCTCAAGACTTTGTGGGTGACTCATGCTACAAAGAGTCAGATGCTCGCAGCATGTAATGGAGCTCTTGAAAAGCTTTCATAACGATGGCGGGCTCACGCTACCTCCCTCCCATACATCCCTCTTTGCCAAAGAGTTATTAGGTAATTTAAAATAATTAAAAAGGAAATAATTAAAAGATTTTACACACACAGAAATAGCACTTGCAGCTAATTATGTAAGTCTATCACTTCTAACACTGGAACACTATTACCATTATCAGAGAATTGCGTTTGAATTGTGACGGATAATCCTCTAGTCCCATGTTACGCTCTTGCAAGTGGGAGCTGGTTGTCTAGGTTTTTACAGAAGGAAAGAGGTGTATGGAGCCCATGCTCTAGCACGGCTCTGCTGTAAGAGGTTTCTGGTCAGCTTTGTTCCCTACAGATTTTTACCTAATTAAAACATAGCTGGGAATGAAAACTCCTTCATCTAATCTTAATGTGTTTGCACAGGGTGTTTTGCTAAACACGCAGGAGTTCCTGCGTGCTTGCAGCTCCTTGTAGGCTTGGGATGTCAGAGTAACTTCCTGACAAGGGGACTGTAGGCATGGGTCATGTTAAATGAAGTAAATGACAAAATTATCCTATTGTCATCACCTCCATAAATATGGTGATGGGGGTATGAGGTAATAATTTATTTCCTCGATCAGCAACATAGAGCTACCTTTCATGTGGATAATGGCAGCTGTTTAATGGTGCAAAAAAATTACATTGTAGTTTTATGGCAAGGCCAAGTAAAGCCTTTGACGCTTTAGGTATTCAGAATCTAATTATTCAGAGTTAAATTTGACCAAAAAAAGTGAGGCAAACATCCTTCCACCTTTGAAAAATACCTGTAATACATCACTGCTGCTAATCAGAATGCCCGTAACACTGGACAGTCATTAACAGTTTAATGCTAACACAAAGGATATGGCCAAACTGTGAAATAGCAGCAGAAGGTAACAGTGGCCATCGGATTTTTGGATCTCTGTACTTTATTTTTTGTTGGGTTTTTTTTTGTTTGTTTTTACTGGAAAGCTGTTGAAAATATTATCCTTCTGTTTGTCCTATTTTATATGAAGAAGATATCAAATAGGCATTGACCACCAAAGGATACTTCAGATTCAAACAAATGCATCTTTCTACATATTACTTTGCAGTCTGAGACAGTGCCCCCAAAACTACAAGTGAAACACGGTGCTCAGGAGAAAAACTTATAGGCTGTGACTTTCAAAAAGGGTTTTCTTATTTTGACTGTCTTCAGCTCTGATTGCCCCCCATAGCACCCTTTTGGAAGCAGTCAGCCCAGCTGAATTTCAGCTGGAGCTATGGGCACACGGTACCTCTGAAAACATCCAGTGCTCAGAACAAAAGGTTGTTTGAAATGGTGGAATTAGTTCACAGATTAGCAAAGCACCTTCACCTCGAGGGGCAAAGGCAGGATGGGACTGCGCAGCTATTTGTGTGCCCCAGCCAGCCACGAAGCCTCAGGGGGAGCGAAAGCCAGCTGTGCCCCTGCGCCTGGCAAGGGTAGCAGCGGGGGACAGAAAAGCACTTGGTCACAAGGCAGCAGCAGATGTGTCCTTCCATGTTTCCAGCTAGACTGAATAGCTGCAGCTAATATTCACATGGTTGCTGCCAGGCAGCTCCGTAATGGTTCAGGATCTTCCAGATTTGAGAGAGAGCTGAGGAGGTCCAGTGGCAGTGGCCCATAAATTTCTTAGGACACAATAAGGGCACTTTACTGTGTCCTAAGAGAGACGTTCACGTAAGAAGCTAATAGGTGTGTGGGAGAGAAATCCAGCAGCTGTGATCTAGATGCATTCATTCTGATTTGTTTTTGACCTCTCCAGTGGTAAGGACTGGAGTCAAAGCTGGCTTCTTATGTCTGCAAAGTCCTGGTCCTGAAGGTGTGCGGGAGCGCCCAGCTGGGGCTGCAGAGCTGGGAAGGCTGGGTAGCGCTGGTTTTGGTGCCTTTTCCCTCCTACCTGTCCATTTTTTGTCCACAGCGCGTCATATATGAAACCGCTGTGCTGTGGGGCAGATACTGTCTGAGAGACTGGTGCACCACAGAGGCTTAACAGGAGGTTGTGTGGAAGAAGGAGACTAGAGGTGCTGAGAAGTTTGGAGTGCCTCTGAAACAGATGATATCAGCCTTTGGACCAGTGGGTGGGGATGGGGTTTCTCTTAACCCTGCCACAAACTGAGCAGATTCACAAAACCCATCAGTTTCTGTCAGTGCTTCCCAGGCTGTGGCCAATGGGCCACTCGTGGTCCAGGAAGCCACAGACAGTGCTCTGTGGAGGCATAATAAACAGGGTCTTTCACATCACCACTGTACAGCTTTTTATTGAAAAGTGGGAAGTAAAAGTTTCAGTTTTTCACCTGGGAAAAACACTGAGAGCTTACCCAAAACTTAACAGGGGAATTAATTCCTTCTTGTCCATACATAAGTTTCCCAACACAGAAAATCGCCCATGCACTAAGCAGGGATGGAGACCTGCAGTATGCTCCATTCGGCAAAGGGTGGACCGAGCTTGGTTCAGGTTCCAGCTGTCCCTTGCCAAGGTCACTTCCTCAGCGGTATTTGCCAGAGTCTTCCTGACTATAGAGTGGTTCCTCTAAAGGCCTGTTCAAAGTAGAAAGCTCATTGAGCCATTCCAAAATGGGCTCTGAAGAAGTTTGTATCTCTCTGTCCCTTGACTATAGATGAAGCGCGGGGAGGAAACCAGCTTTTGTGAGTGCCTGCATCATTTGCATCTTCGGTTGCAGTATGGGGTAACAGCATTTACCTGACATATGAAATGCTTTGTGAGTTATGGATAGATTGTGCTTTCTAAAAGCTAAGCATTATTATGATCATGCAGTACTTTAGGAATGGTGTAAGGAGAGGCTGTATTAAATACCATCATTAATGATCTAAAAGAAAAAAGTGAGGAGAGCATGATTACAAAATTCAGAGGATATTGAATTAGGATGACTAGAGAGAAAATGAGATAATAAAAAGAGACCTAAAGAGATTATAAAGGTAGGCAGGGGTTTTTATAGAAACGGAGATTCATCCCGAAAAACTGCAGGATAATAAATCTGAGGAAAAATAATCTGAAACACATATCTCCAAGAGGAAGAAGAAACCTGGGAAGCAGTAATTCTGAAAGAAGTAAGATGATAATGGATAGCCAACCAAGCTTGAATTTGCGATATCATAAAGCTGCAAAATGTCCAATGTAATTTTAAGTTGCAAATGCCAAACTATCATGTCACAAGACCAATAATCTTTTTTGCAAACTGTTTATTACGACTGAATGCAAAACAGCTCAAGCAGTTTTCAACTCTGAGCAGTGAGTTTTGATCTGTTTAGTCACTGCACAGGGTCCTCACTACAATCAAAATGCACTGTATGTGTTTCGAGATATTTGCGTAAAACTGGCGAGATGGTATTTTGTTTGTGCTACTGTGCATGGCACACAGATCCACCATGGTCTTCAGTTGCCATCCACTCAGTTGTGTGAAGCAATGTTGATAGCAAACATCACACACTTCCTTTTTTGCTTTTCCTTTTGAGGGAATGGTTTGTATGTGTGGGTGAAGGCTGAAGGGGAAAGAAAGGGAAGATCCTTGCACAGTGTTTTACTGAAATGTGCAAAGATCTGTTACTGGCAAAGGGCAGGTTGAAAATCTGCCCTTCGCTTGGAATGGGCAATGGGGAACAAGTGATGTGATTCATGGAGGTTTAAATTAAAAAGTTTCAGTCTGCATTTGAGATGGGCTCAGAGCACACAGGCAGACTATTACTACACCTCATCTGAGTGAAAACTCACAAATTTGCAGTAGTTGATGACTTTTGCATTGCCTTTATCATACTCTCAGTTCCTCAGCCCTAGACCAGCAGTTCTCTGTGCTATTTCCATTGAGCCACGGCAGAGGAGAAGACAGCAAAACTTGTTCCTGTAAAGCAATGTGATCCCTGACATATTCTGTGCTGAGACTACTGGGCATTTTGCAGATGAATAATGACATAGTGAACCTGCTGCAATAGGCAGTGAGAAGCCAGCACAGTGAGGAGAGGATAGTTTTGATATGGTCCCAGTAATGGATATTGCCGAGGAGGAACTCAGTGGATCAGCTGAGGAACTGGTTTGCTGCGTTTGGTTCCCATTGTATTTTTTTTAACGTCTGAAGTTTTCAGACCCAGGTAGATTATATTTACAATCTCCCTATTAAATCATCATAAACTTTTAATGCTGGGAATATGACCTGTTCACAAAACCAAATGTAAATAGCAAAGGTTTGGAGTGGTTATTGAAATTGCTGTCAGTGTGAATCATGCCGTCTTACCCAGGAAATAAGCTGCTGGATTTAATAAGGCAGAAGTTGTGAAAACGAATATCTCCTCCAAATAAAGCAAAACTAACATTTTACCATCTTCTGACGGTTGAAATTTATGGTGGCAGCTAAGATATGAATGAACGTTAAATAGTCCTATTAATTTGATTACTTGTTTCCAGAGCCATCAGACATGTGGAAAGTAATATCATGTGGGAAGTGGTGTAAGATTTACACTCGCCTGAGAGAAATCACTGCTCCGTCTATCAGATTTGATAGGTGTCAGAGGGCCTTTTGAAAATGAATAATAAGAGGACTGAATAATAAGAAAGACGCTTAGCTGTTTAAAACTTTTAAACATTTGGATGAATTTTTAAACTAATTAAAAAAAAAGTTTAAGTGGAAGTTTTGACATATATCTGGAATATGGTAGAACTGCTCAGCCGAATGTGTGAATTATCTCACACACAGTAGCATTTTTGAGAGGGATTTTAAAGGTGCAAAAGATTTCAGGGTCATTCAAATCAAAGGAAATTTGATTTGAGTTTGTGCCTGTATCATTTTATGCTTTCAGAGTACAAGAAAACTCAACCAGGTCAGGACCCTGCTCTCCAAGCCTTCGTACGGACCCAAGCCATTTTGCTTATGCAACAATCCTCATAAATGATGTCCCTTCAATTTATTTTATGTTAAGATTTGCTAAGCAATTAAATGTAATAAAGTCTCCTTGGCCAGGGCAGAGCAATGGGCCTCACCTGCTGTAGCGATGGCCATGAAGAGCCATGCTGATGAAGGGCTCGTTTCTTGCCTTGCTAATGCCAATGGCAGAATTCCTCGTTGACTTCAGTGGGAGTGGTGTTAAACCAGAAAGGAGGCTTAAAAAGAAATAACTGTCCCGAACTGGTGAGTGGGCACTCGTCGCGTTTCAGCTTTGTGCCTACTTCTCTTGGGGAGAATCCTTTCCCCGACTGGCCCGTGGAAGTCAGGTCTCGCAACAAGGAGCTCCAGGGCACTGTGGTGCGAGAGCTGCTGCCTCGGAAGCGGAGCGATGTAAACCAAAGCCTCGTTCAGAGCCCGCGTTTCCCATGAAACAGCAGCCGTTGCTGTTCAGCCCGGCACAGAACAGGGCTGGATTAATCTCTTATTTTTCATTTGAAAGGCTCTGTATTAAAAGACTAAGGTTTAGGATTTTACATCCATTTAACACCTGGCTAAGAATTGGCGGTATGTGTTCAGATATTAATGTGACTAAAAAGATATATGCTCGGGTTAAGGTTATTTCAAAAAAAGAAGCTGTGTCATTAATAATTTTTGGTCAGGAGCTCTGCCCGTCATCAGGAGATAAATCAGCTTGCAGCAGCTGTGACAGCTCTTTAAGTCTGAGGCCCGAACAGCTTAATTGGGGAAATGATCAATTCTAAGATGCATAGTCAAGATGACATCCTTGGTGCAGTAAATTCTTTCAGGAATGAACATGAATAAAATGAATATATTTATGGAACAGTGATGTAATTCAGAATCTCGGCTGTTAGGGAGCCTATGCATCTTCATTTCTTCTCTGCCCTGTAGCAATTTTCCAAGGCTCCAACCTCAGATAGCAGTGAATGATCTGAAAACTGCCCTAGGTGAATGTAGATTTTATAAGAATGAAGAGTCTTTCCAAGTACTGTGAATGAATAAAAAGTCCGCATTTCCCAGTGAGTATTATGCATCGACTGTACTTATTTTTTCTATGTATAGGGTAAACATAAGTCCTCAAAAACTACTACCTGTGAGTTGCTGGAAAATATTGCCCCTTTCCAGTGACAATTACATGCACTGTCCCCATCCATAGTAATACAGATCCTATAAGCATTCACAGGCATTTCTGTATTTCCTGTGCCTGAGCAGCATTTGAAAATCCCATGGCTTAGTTTTTGCACCTTTCTTGATTTAATGATTTATTCAGCTGAGGTCACTTCGGAAAAGAGATACTGATTCACATTTTGGTGAAAATGTATTTGCTTCAAGGCCCTACCAGCTGCCTCTCCCTCCCTGCTTGTCTTCCCACCAAGGAGAGCATCCTGCGGTACGTACTACTGCCGCCTCCAAGTACCTCATACAGCAAGGTAAATTTGTGGGGCCAGTCATGTCTAGGCAGAACTGCGTGAATAATGAAAACAATTTCATCTTGTGATTTATTTAAAGAGTGCATGTAATTCCTCAGTGGAAAGTTTGGACAAGCATCTTAGGGCTCCTCGGGGATGAGGTCCCTGGACTGCTCTCTGGTTAGGAGCCTCTCCTGGCGGTCAGGGGACTGGGTGGGGACAACGTGAGAGGGACGGTGTTCGGCAGCAGATCAAGAAAGTCCCGAGGTGGGCAATGGATGCAGGAGAAGGGTTCTGCCTGTGCATAAATGGCATGATAAAGAGACTTGCATGTGGTGCTGAGGTTGTTGAAAAAGAAAAATATTTGCATGGAGTGCTGGGCTGACCCCTCCGTCCTGCTGCCCCAGGGGTGTCCCTGGGATTTCTGCAGTTTGTGTGGTGTCCTGCTATGGCACCATGGAGTTTCAAAGGGGTGTGATTTGTTACACGGAACAACTAATGGTCTGGCAAGTTTTCCTCTGGACACTGTCATTACATTATTCAGACACTGGTAGCGCTGGCTGCTGGCTGGAATTTACTTTGCAAGGGAGGATGGCTCCCGTCTGCTTATGTATATTGCTGTAATTTCAAATCTTGCCTGCACCGAGTGCTTTTTTCCCCTGACGAGAGTTATCAGGCATGAGACGCACCAGCAGCCCCGGGGGGGCTGTGCCCTGCTGCTGATCTCGGAGGCAGGGCTCACACCTCCCACGAGGAGGAACCAGAGCAGGGGCAGGACACAGGGGAACTGCTGCTGCCCAGGGAGGCTGCGGGTGGGCGGGAGGTGGCTGCTCGCCCACCGTTCGGTTCTGCTGCTGCTGGTGCTGTAGAAGACCAGGCGCTTTGCAAACTGTCAGTGTAGCTTTTGGTAGGGGAGAGTGCTGGGTACCCACCGCAGAAACGGGTTCTGTAGACTGCTAGGTGTACTAAGCAATTTTGGTTTCAAATTAGGTTATTTTCATTCTTACAATGTGCCATGTGCCTGCACATGTTCCCAGGGATGACAAAACACCACAGTAGCCATTCTTAAGTTATGGTCGGTGACTTTATGCAGAAGAAATGGCTTCAGGTTATGTGAAGAGTATCCATTCATACACAGGTTCTTGATTAACCTTGCAGGTTCCTACTGTGCTGCTACAGTGAATAAAGCAAGAGGCCACATGAAAAGCACTTTCATATTGACATAAAGCAGAGCAGACCAAGTGCTCTTACCGTGTATTTTGTCAAAATAATTTTCATGCTGAAGTTTAAGCCACATAGCATAAATATTTCCCAGCTAGCAGGCACTGATCATGAAGCACATACTGGAGTGCGTGACTCAGGCCATCAAAAGAAAAGCTTTAACATGAACTGTGTGAACTCTAAGGAAAACCTCCAGTCGAGCTATCATAATGTATTGGAAGTGACTTGGATACCTTCCCGTCTGTGGTGCGCTTTAATGAAATCTGTCCTCTCCCACTCTGAATATGTGTGTGTGTGTGAGTGTGTATTTAATAGATACAGGGCAGCGAACTCCCCAGGATTAGCTAATGAAAATAGCGCTGTAAAATGAATTGAGCAAATCGATACAGCTGGAATTTTGAGCACTGTGACAAATGCACCAACCCAAAACTCCCCTCTCCCATCACAGCCAATATTTTATGTGCAAGTATGTGTTACAAACTTCTAAAATGAGACTGCTATTTGTAAATTAAAATTGACTCGGGCCAGATGCGCGTGCTTAGGGAAGCAAAGGAGAAGGAGGAGCTCTTCAAGTAGTGGAAGATGGGACTGCCCTTGGGAGCTCTGGGTCATGCTCGCCATTATAAGGAAGTTCAAAGACCCTCCTGAGCGATGCTGGTGTGAGGAACTAGGTTCAAATTTGTGAAATAACACAGAGGCTGAAGGAGCTGGGGAATTTTTCTGGGGTCCTTATTGCCTTTCTGACCCCTCTGAGCTTCCAGCCCAGTTGTGAGAACACTGCACTGGGGCAGGAGTGAAAGTGACCTGCAAAAAGAAAAGGTTGTGGTTGGGCCAAAAAAAAAAAATCCTGTGTGCTTTATGTAGTCTCACCTTCTGGGGCTTCATAAACAAATCCCCCTGGTCCCTCCAATGCTGCAGGAACCCTCCCTTTGGGGAATGCAGAGGAAGTTTAAACTTGCTCCATTTCAGGAGGAATTTTTCATCTTTCACGCAGGGTAAGTGAAACATAATTTGAAATGTGAATGTCATAATTAAGTCTAATTATTTTACCATACTTTTGCCTTCATTAGACATTGTGTTTGTAATAATTGCTGTAATCAACCATATGGTTAGTATTAACTCCTTAACTACATGAGGGCAGATGATCCCTGCAGGAGGAATAGATGACTTCCAGGTCTGGAGGTGTCATGCTGAGTCCCATCACACCAGAGAGCAGCGGGGGTTTGGCTCTCCTTCACCTCTCACAAAGGAGCAGGAGGTTTCAGACACTTCACATAGCTGAGCAGGTTCAGAGGACATGTAAGCCCCCAAACTGTGCTTTGGGCATATCTGGCTGTTACCTCTGTGATGCCACAAAATACATCCGTGTGGGTGCTCTTCATTCCCAGGGAGCAAGGCTGGGAGCTGGCTGAGTTGGGGCAGCATCACCGAGCAGCTCCCTCTGGCCTACAGCTGGGCACTTTTGGTAGGTGGACTGTCATGGTTTAACAGAAGTATGAAGTGAGTCTGTAGAAAAACCTTCTTATGTTAAAAACTTATGTTTATCCACAGCACCAGCTTCAACCTTGTGCCATCAGCTGTAATTTCAAGGTGCCACTACTAGCATCTGAGTGTGTAATGATGGTATCTACCAAACAATTCTCTTTTCCCTGGCTTGTTAATAATTCTGTTGTCTTGTTACTAATGATTCCACTCTCAAATTATTTTTACAGTTATATTATAAAAAAAAAATCCAGATTAAGTACACTGTAATTGCTGAGCATTGTAGGATATATGTTAATTTTTCTTTTGTAGTGTGTCAGGCTGCCAGAATCAGTTAATCAAGTGTTTTATCTTTCTGTATAACATTTGCAATGTACAATACTTACTGAGTAATATCTCACCTGACCCACTGTTAGGTACCTTGTATTTTCACTGATCTCACCATAAATGGACTTTGGTTGGCTATAGGGTAAACCATAGGGCAAAATCTATTCTTATTGCTATTTTCCACCCGAATGTTTAACCTTTATGTTGGTTTCTTCATTCAGGTTCCTTTCTTCTGTTTCCAAGAAAGAAAACAAAGAAATGTATTCACTCATAGAGCCAGCAGCGGTGATGATCAGAGCTAATCCACGACCTCTTCAAAAGCTTCTTTAGTGGAGATGCAGCAGGTTTGTTCAAAAGCTTTCTCAGCTTCACGGTGGAATTGGTGGTCAAAGCCAGAGAGAGAGGGGATGCAAAATGATCCCAGTCCCAACTGACCTCAGCTGAAGCTTGGTCGGAGAGCCCTTACCCCAAAGAGCTAATGCCTGCTGGGTACCCCTCTCACCGGTGATGATGACAAGGATGATGCCCTTGTGCTGATGAACACAACTGTCAGACACTTTTGGCTGGTGCTAATAAGGAATGTTTTTAAGCTTCATATGTCGAACCTGGACTTTAGACGTATACCAGAGGTGGGGTGATGGGCCCTTTGTTACAAGGGAGGGATCTTTGTCTCCCTTGTCATTTGTTTCCTTCCGTTATACAACAGCATCCTTCTGATGCAGGCAGGGGAAAGTTTCAAAATCCTGGGAAGTGAAATCTGCCTCCTGTTTGCCTCTGGTCCCTGTGGCACAACCTGAGACTGCCCTGAGCTGCAGGAGGCGACAACAGCGCACGATCCCATCAAACAAGGCTCCTTTTGTGCCAAGGGAAAGGGCGTGTAGCGGGGAATTCAGCTTATATCAAGATGCGTTGGGATGTCAACTTTACAATAAGTTAATAATTTTCTCCCTTGGTGGCCCTGTTCCTTTCCAAGGCATGGTGTGGGAGGGGGGCAGCACAGAAAGGGATACCTATCTGAAAGGTGTCTACATGCATACTCTCAGTTAATGGCAGTGACACCAACATTTGGGGCAGATGAATTAATTATTTAAATAAGCTTTGACAGACCTTCCGCAGAATTAAAATTGGTGATTTTCAAGACATATGCTAGTTTTTCCTTATGGATAATTCCTTGAGCAAACAGAAGGTGAAGAGGGCTTTTTGGTGTCTCCTGTAAATAGACTGCTTCTCAGATCCCTTCTTTGTGATTTACTGTGATTTGTAAGGAGAGTAAGAGGGATCTGTATCCAATGTGGGAAGGAAAATGGGGGAATTTGGTTTGTAGTGGATATAATATAGAGGATATATTATTACTCCTAATTGCAAAGGTAGCGAGTGGAATGGGGACACCTTTTCATGGGGACACAAATGGAGAAGGTGCTTTTTCAGGTGTGTCGAGATAAAACTTCAAACATAGTCTGAAAGGCAGCAGAATATCTGTGGCTGAATGCTCACAGGGCTTGTGCAGCCTTTGGAAGCAGACTTGTGTCTTACAAAACATACAAAGCCCTACCAAGCATGGAATAACCACTTCATCATTTTAAATGAGGGCTATAAAAAATTACAGTCAGCACATAATAGGTGTTTTGCACCCATGCTAAGTACTGCCAAGAAAATAGTTACCTAAGTAAATCAATAAAGTATCATTCCCTCCCAAGGTCTCCCTGTCCCAGTCCCTGAACCTCTCATTTCGGAGGAGTACTGAAACCTGTTCAAGATTTATTTTGATGAAAGTAAGTATCTCTGCATTATCAGGCAGTAAAGAAGTTGTTTACTACTACTCCAGGAGTGTTGAAAAATCCGTCTGAATACATACTTGCATTGTAGCTATCATAAAAATGTCTACCAGCTATTGGAGCCCCCAAATTGATTTTTTTTTTTTCCTAGAAAACAAAGAGTTCAGCCTGAGACCTAGAAATTGCTTCATAAGAAAACCATCTGTGTTGAGAGAGATGGACTGAGGTATCCTGCCACATACACTGTTCAAGTTTGGTATAAAACATTTCTATTCATATTTTGTTAGCAAATAAGCCTGGGCTGAGGTAGCAGCACCTGTTCTGGGTTTGCTTCCTATAAATCAGTCTAGATGTTTAACATGTTCCTCATTACCGGAGCGTTTGAAAACCAGCAATACACCTGAAAACCAATTTGCTGGCATAAATGTTCCAACAAAAAGTGGTGAATTTTCAGCTCACACTGTCAATTATTGGCAGGAAGCAAATTTTGACTTGGCCCTTGTCAAGGTTAATACAATTCACAGTCATACGGCTCAAATCAAGCTCTGAAAACGCAGTGTGCAGGGTACGCCATTGCAAGAGCTGGAATTCCAAATTTTTAACACATGCAACAAAATCTTTGCACAGGCACTGCATATATGAAAAGATTTTGTGAGAAGTTTCAAATAGCAAAGACATTGAAGAAAAGTCTTCATCTGTTTGCAAAATGTGTGAATGGGAGAAAAGCTGACTCAGCTCCTGGCTGCGAAAGGCTTGCCCTGCTCTCAGTGATATCACGCCAAGTAGCTGGCAGAGCAATGCTGCAAAGGGGAAAATGCCTTGCACTCTGGGGATTTGTCCCAGAAACAAATGAGAATGGTATCCCCTGCTCTGCTTTTGAACGCAAAACAGTTTGGGGGGACTAAGAAGGAAAAGAGGAGGAGTGCTGGCCTGCTTGGCGTAGGGGAGTGGCAGATGGGTTTCTCGTCCCTGCCTCGCCTCCTGCAGCCTTGAGCTCCTGAGGGGAGATGCCGAGTGACCAGGCTTTGTGCATCTCCTAGCACCTTAATTGATCTCCATGGTCTGCAGGAGTCTTCCTGTTGAGGGACTGAACATTTAGGATGAGATTCAGCTTTGTTTTAGTCATCTAAAAGTTACGTGTCTATTTGAAGCTACTTATGTAGCTTCCTGCAGACAGCAACTTCTTAAGCCTTGACTTGAAGCCTTGACTTCATTTGGATGGGTTTTCTCAAGGTTCCAATCAAGAAATGTGATTTTGTGGGGATGTGGAGAAGACCAGACTTCTGCAAGTCTGAAATCATTAATATTTTAGCCTGCATGGACACTCTTGGGCAAGGGGGAAAACCTGTAGCACTTGGAGCTATGATGAGTGAAGGACTGGCAAAGTCACACTCATCGTTGGAAGGAGACAAGCACTGTTTCTGTGTGCCTCGTACCTGTGAGTACGATGGGTCGAGTTTTAGCATCAGATGCTGTGAGGAGCAGGTAATGGGGGCAGTTCAAAAGATCCAGGGCAGCTCTTATGTCTGTGCCTGCGAGGTCCCACTACTAGACAGAGGAGGGTAGAGGGGCAGTGAAAGATCCAGGAAAGAGCGGATTTCCCGTAGGAATTGAGAGTGACTGATATATGGCCTTTCACTCATACAGCTGGTGATTCTCTTTTCCAAACCTGGCACAACACCGACTCTTTGCCATTATCCTCCTTCTCCCAGATGGAAAACATCTTTATCAATATTCCTGCATTGCCTGAGCATGGTCTCTTTTTTAGTAAACTGAAATACTGGGTTCAGAGCAAATGTTCATTGGGATTTGTATGTTCCATGTCCCTTGTTTAACTCCAAATTCCTCCTTTTTTGCTAAACTTACAAATAAACCCAGTATTTTTGGTTAAGCTCTTCATTTTTACAACTTGAATAAAACTCTCTTATTGATGTCTGCCTTTATGTTTCTATGTACAAATCTATCAAGACCATCAAGAAATGGTTTCCCAAACAGAATTTATTGCAAAGCTGATTATGTATTAATATATACAAATGACAAATCTAAAACACAATGTCGAAAAGCAAGAAAATGCAATCAAGAATTTATTATTCTCCCATTACTATTCAGCTGGGAAAATAGCTGCTCTACTTTACCAGAATAACTTCCCCCTCCTAAACCTCACACCCAACCTGGGTTTTCTAAGTAAGTGCCACAGAATTATTTGCAATAAAATACTTTAATATATAATAATATCAGAAGTTCACTGTAATTTATCCACCTATTTTTCTCACTTCTATATTATAAAAATTTATTGTCAGACATATACATTGTATACATGCACGTGTGGCTCTAAACTTACTGGTCCATTTTACAGATGGAATAAGCATCTTCTGCATTTCATAACCTTGCATCTTGTTCTCTTTTGTACCTGCTTTTCCAACATTGTAGATAAGGCTTCTTCTAGAAAATACTCATATAAGCTCTTCTCCCCAGGAGCTGCCTTATCCCAAGCCCCAATTTAACTTTTGTGGTGGGGTTTTTTTTTGTGGGTTTTTTTTTTTTTTTTGTCATTAAGCCCCAGTAATTTGCATAAAATGTACTTGAGAAATAAATTTAATGCTTTGCTTTTCACCTTCCCCTCGGAAGGTGACATTGTGACAATGCCATACAGTCCCATTTTATACCTCAGGGAATAACTGTTCATCAGGCCTTTTTCAACTGAAGGACTCATCGTGTTGACCATTTTTTTACCCCTCATGTTGTGAAATATTAGGAGCTATGGGAAAATAATTATGTCTTGTGATACCTTTGGTTAGCAATATCACCACACGTTATACTGACACCATTATATTTGCTTGCCAGGTATTGCTAATTATGGATGTATTTTGGATCTGTCAACACCTACGTGCCCATGTAGCAACTGATGAAATGTCTCTCATTTGCAGTGGAAAAGCCTTTCCTTTGGGAAGTCCGTGGCAGCTGTAGCCCTATTTTTGTCACCAGAAACTGGTTCACTGCCATATTGTTTAAGGGAATATGGTGGTTCTGGACAAAAGGAACAATGGGAGCAAAATGGTTGATATACACACACACACAAATTCATATACAAATAGCATAGCCTACATCGTATACATATACTTGTATACGGTACTATCTATTAGTAACATACATGTGCATGTATGTCTGTATATTTGGGCACATACACACATACACTTAGGGCTGAACTCTATGAAGCATCCTGGCTTTAATACAGAAATGATCTCCCTGTGTTTCACACAGAGGCAATCACTCTACAAGCACATACAAGAAGTCATTATAATAGTTATGCTATTTATGGAGAAATGTGTAGCTAAAATGTAGGAAAATTATTGTTCTCCATATTCTCACTTTTTTATTGAAGAAACAAATCACACAGTAAATTACATCTGATTTGCATGAAATGTTGCATGCACCTAGAGCTCAGCATGAACCTGGGAAAAGACATTGTTTTAATTCCGTAGCCTTTATAGTGGTTTGTTTGTTTGTTTCTTTTTTTTTTTTTTTAATATAAATTTCTGAGCTATAATTCTTATTTGGCTTCTCTTGCATTTGATAGGCACTCCCGGGTATAATTTAACACCTGCAAATTGCCATGGTGGGTGAGGAAAGAGTAATGCCCACTGCCCAAGAGGACGTGGAGGAGAAGCAGGAGGGAGTACGTGCCTGCCCCATGGCAATGACGGATGCTGCCCACGCTGGGAGCTGCTGCCACTTGCTGTGGAGATGCTCAGGGGGAAGGGAGGCCCCTGGGGGGGGTCTTGAAACAACTTGGTTGCATCAGCTGTTTGACCCATGCTGAAGGTTTTGGCCTCTCCTTTTCCTGCAGTTTTTCCCCCTTCATCTCTCTGGATGTCACCAGTGAGCTGAAGAGCACTTAATTGCTCATCACAGGTTCCCCGGGGTGTCCGGAAGCTGCAGAGCAGCCCCTACACGCACATCGGTTGCAGGACGCACCTGGGCCAGGTCCAGACAAGGGCGATGTGGCTGGTGTGGCGGTGCACGCTTCCACAGGGCAAACAGTCCTTGCATATGCAGCCTGAAGGAATCTGTCGAAAACCTGGTCTGAGAGATGTCAACAAGGGTGGAACAGGAGGCGGTAGGAGAAGGGCAGGAGAGGGCAAAGGCAGAAGCGAGTAGGGCAGTAAAACCCCTTTAGCCTCTATTACCATCTTTGCCTCCTTCTTCCCCCTTAAGTCCACATCTGAGAGTGCTTCCTGGGAGGTACGGGTCAGTTGATTTTTATTGTCTCCTGTCAGCTAAGCTGTTTCCTGGCTCTGCCTAAAGTTTCTGTGATTCACCATTCATTCTCTCAGTAAAAGCCCAATAGCTCAGGAATCTCCCACCATGTGAGGCACAATCTGATGAGAGAGCTCAAGTTATAGAAGAGAAGGGGAGTGTGTGGTATTAGGCTTGTGCTCCAAATTAAAGTATATTTTGGCTTTGAATCATGATTGTCCCATAGTTAATTGTTGCTACAAGATCCCAGTGTTCTAGGCATCGTGTTCTTCAGAAAAAATGTTTGAAGGAGTGCAGCAAAAAACCAAAAGTGGACAAAAGTATTTCAGCTAAGCTGGTTAAATAAGCAGTGGTATGAAGGGCAAACTGGAAGGATGTAAACACAAGAGAAGGAGGATTTTGTTTTCTAATTCAGAGAAGGACTTACATGAAAGTCTCAAATAATATCCTGGATGAGAGTTTTGGTAAGGTATATAAGGCAGACAATTGTAGGATAAAACTGAATAAGTAAATAGCTTCTCAAAGAGTCTTTCTCTTGGGGTTTTCAAAAAAGGACTGCTTATATCATAACCCTTACAAAACCACAAAAGCAGCTTGCACAAGTTAATAATTATGCTTCAGGTCTCTGTTTTTTTCTGGGAGTGGTCTGTGGAGAGTGCAATTTGCCCTGGCTTAGCAAGCAAGCCCTTGCTTTCTGATCCGACCTCCGGCTGGCGGCGGGCTCTGGCCCTCGTGCACCGCCAGCAAAGCGTGCGTGCTTCAGCTGAGGGTGACGGGCCACTGCAGCGCCGGTGCTGCGGCTGTTTCTCTCTGTGCCGTTGTGTCAGGAGGCCAAATCTGTCCCATCCTGGTGATGAAACTGAGGTACAGTGGGCAATGCCTCACAGTCGGCAATATTTTAAAGTAACACCTTTTTCTGTCATATGGATTTTATCTGAGGGAACATATGTACTTGGGTTGCATGTGAAAGTGTTAAGCTCATTCTCGTCTGTGTGTGTGCACATGTGTAAGAGAGAGAGAATACCTCCCCATCCAACCTCAAAAGTTTTTAACCAGGTATGCTATACTTCATTCTTTGATGTAGCTGAAAGCATACTGTATCTTGCTAGAAAAACTGTTTAGTATGCTTAAGGACTCAGAAACTAATCTTAAAGTCTAGCCTCGAAGGATGTGATCTATTGCAATTAGAAATGTATTGCTTTGCAATTACTATTACCACTTGCTTTTACCTGCAGGCATAGAAATAAATACCTGTTGCCTGTAGATATTTATACCTTCTAAATTCCTGCAAAGAAGCCAGTCCTAATTTCGGCAGCTCTGCTGGGGTGAAGCTGATGCCTCTAACTATCCCTTGCATCTGCTGAAAAGTACTGCAAGCAACCACATCTGGGTTGTAACTATGATCATGCAATTATTGTCACCTGTCTGTTGCAAAAAGTTAGAAAATAAGCATATTTAGAACACCAACCTAATCTGGAAACTCTAGGGATTGCTGCAATAACCTAGTTTTGGACATATTGAGTGATTTCTTCACCTGGAGAATATTAATGTCCAGACATCTTTTTCATTATTCACTCCTTAGCATTTCTGAAGAATGATATCAGAGTTACTACGTATGTATCATCCCTCGCTCTTGCATATGATAACCAACTGTCATCAGTACTGCATTTGTGGATATATGAGAAATTAATACATTCAATTAATTAATAGATAAGTACAATGGCATCGGTGTTCAGGGGCATGCTGGCGCAGGAGTGGTGAATCGCTCAGATCTCTCCTCTGCCGGACACTCTTTGAGAGGGCGGTTTAACAAGGCTGCTACGCAGCCCCTTCACCAAACCTCCGCCCCGACCCAGCAGAAGGAGAGGCTGCAGGAGCAGCGCGTGGCTGGTACCCAGCTCTGCCCTGCTTAGCAGCTTGCTGGGGGGGAGCCTGAGGAGGTGACCAAAGCCAGGTCTACACGGGACTCTGGGGAGAGTGAAGGGAAATTGTTAGTATGGAATTCACAAAGAGCGTGTGTGCGTCTGCTGTTCTGTATCAGTTTGTCCGTGGGCTGAATGGAGTTTTGAGGCTGAAATGGGGGGGACAAAACTGATCTAGGTTAAAAATATTCCCTGTTCTGCCTCGTTCCTTGCATTTTTTGCAAACTTGGGTCAGCTCATCATCCCAGGTCACCGCGTGCTCCTTCACGCTGCCAGTGCAATTTAGGGGACAAGGGTCTGTGCATGTGGACGGGAGGGCAGAAGGAGCCCCGAGCCCTCCTGAAGGAAACCGCCATGGATCAGCCTCTTCCCTCTCCCACTCGTGTCAGTCTAGAGCAAGTCTGTCGCAGTCGGCAAAGGCTGGCTTAGCAGACAGCTGAAATTATTGCGTGTCAGAAGCTGCAGGATTTGACAGGAATTTTCAGACCCGATGCAGGGGTTGTTTAACAACCTAAAAGCAGATGGTGGCATTCGCCGAGAGCTGCGTGTAAGTGAAACGACTCTCTCGGCCCCTGCCTGGACTGGCTGCTGCCAGAAGAGGCTGGAGACAGCGCAGAGGCACTTGTTGGGATTTGTTTGTGGGAACAGAACCTGGCGTTATTCAGCACATGTTGGGAGTACATGATGGGGACCGAAGTGTCTGGTGAGCAGCTAGTTTCTGCGGAGATGAAGGAGCTCGCCTTTAAAACAACATATAAAGGGGGGAGAATTTGCTTTGCTCCTTATGGTGAGTTAAGGGGGATGGCATTTTCTGACTATTGCTTGCTAACCAGAAACCACAGGGAAATGAAATTGAGCAATAAGGGACTGCTGTGTGCACCATATACTTGTCAAGTTAGGGTGCGATGCCGGATTGAGGAGCGGCTGGATGCAGCTTTTCGCCACAGAAACATTTTGGAGTGATTCGATGAATTTCAGTGCTTCATCTAGTCATTCTCTCTTGCAGTTACAAACTCTCAAACAAAACCTTTGAACTATAGTTAAGAGTGGCAACTTTTTTTTTATATAAAAGAAATTATTAAGATTTTTAAAGTAAAATTTGTTATTGTATCCTTTGCAAACCTATTCCTTGAGCGGGCTGTAGGCCTTACTGGAACCCTCTTCAGCTTTTACTTTCTATGTGTTTGGGATGCTCTCTGGTAGCAAGGGATAAAAACGATTGCTTCTCAAATTGTGCCTTATAAATCTTACCGATATAAAAATATATATCTACTCCTATCAGACTTCACAGACATACATATGCTTCCACCACGGTGTTGCTTGGATCCTATACAGCAATATAGTTTAGGAGAGTTTATGCCATTGAGGAAGGATCATAGTGCTGCAAGCAGTACACACCACAAAGCAGACTGAAATTTCTTTTGTACAGTAGGAAGAGAGATTTCCTGCTGATAGGTGAATGCAGAAGATACGAACACAAGAGCAAGGTTAACTCTGGTGATACACATGCTTTCACCTTTCTTGCTCAGTTAATCAGATCCTGCTGGCTTTTCCAAGGGGGCTGAAGCTTTCCATGGGCCATCCCATGATGTGGTCTGCTGTACTGTGGGTTCCCAGGGCCCCTCAAAAATGGGGAGAGAGGGAAAATCTCTGCTTGACTTGAGAGGTGGGAGCACCAGGGGAAGGTAAAGTCCATCTCCTCCTTGTTTTTCTCTTCACCCTCTCCCATTTTTCTCCTCTCTTCTGAATGACATAAAATTACCTCCTACCCCGTGCAAGAGGGGGATCGCTACACATTGCTGCAACCACCCATCACTCCCAGCAGTGCCATTTACTTGACACATACATATACCATCTAGCTGTAGGGATTGCAGCTTTGCTTAGCTTGCAGCATTACTCATCAGCAAAGAGAAAAACCTGCCACATACCCTACAATGCTGAAATCTCCTCCTCGGTTTTGTATAAACAATTCTCACATTATTGCATCCTCTCACATATGATTGTCTGAAGCGCTTAAGTAATATGAAATTATCATCAATATAGCTGTCACAGGTGAAGAAAGTCTACAGCATGTTTATGATGCAGTTCAAGCTAGTCATTGATTTCTGGACCTACTGTAGCCCTTCAGGGCATATCTCAAAGCCAAGCAATGTATGTCCTTGAGAGCTGGCTTTCGTAGCTGGATTTCTGAATGTGGTGGAAGAAGTACTTTAAAACCTTTTCATGATCTGACTCACAAGTCTGACTTTTCCCATTGAGGGTAATGTGTATGTCTCCTGCAAACAGGTGATTCTGATACACTGGGAGTTTGGGTTTCTGAAGACCATATAAATAGGTTGAATAGCAGGGACAGCCTTAGATGCTAGGATGTGATGAATTGGGGCATGCTCTACCCTCCCCCAGTTGGCCAGAACACTTATTTCTCTGAAGATATTTCCCTCTAGGCAGAAGAGCTCAGTGGAGTTGCAGAATCACACATTTTGGAAAAAATGGTAGTGTATTGGCATCACTGCTTGCTCTTGGACCCGCAGACACATAAAGTTATTCTGCCAGGTGGTGCCTAGCTCTCCTGCTGGGCTCAGTCTGGGAAAATTGCAAAATATTTCTCACTAACAGGAGAATTCTTACTGCCCCCAACTTTTTGGTGTGGAACTGGAGCTGCAAGATGTGAATTGGCATGCCAAAGTCACCTAACATCACGCCAGAAAATACTTTTGGATCATAGACTGGTTTTCTAGCTCTTGGGCAAAACTGCACCTCTCCTTATTTGGGGATCTGAATACAGCACTGATGTCTTGGTAGATGAACACTAGGACTTGTCATATACTGCAAGTGCCAGCAAATGTGACCCAAGACTGGAACAATGTCACGTTTGTTGACTATTCTTGTTCTCGCTGAAAATCCCAATTGTATTTCTGTTCCAATAACCTTCCAACTTGGAAAGGCTTCTTCCAGTGGAAGCAGTTTCCTGGAGACATAACTTCTTTCCATACCTGGCCTAGTAGGGAAAATGCCAAAGGGTGCTTCTTTCACCCATCTGTGAACACCCTGTCTGTGGATGAGGTTTTATGAATAGCAAATAATGTCAGGAATTAAGAAGCATGGGTAGTATTCCCTGCTCTGTCACTGACTTCAGTGCACTGCTTTTCTTCTTTGAGCTTCAACAGCTTCATTTGTAGAAGGGCACCAAATTATTCTGACCCACTTCTGTAAAATTCTTTGAGATCATTAGCTGCATTTTATGTTTTATTATTTTTCTGCTGTTCCTAATCCTCTGACACTAAATTATGAAAGGGAAATGAAATGAGCAAATAATATATGGATTTATTTTCCTTGACTACACAGAGACACGTACATTTTCAGTGGACATATGGACTCCATCCTTTTTGTTCAGAATGGAGAAAAACAATTCTCTCAATAGGATTGCTAGGAAACATACAGCTCACACTCTGTCCTCAATTACAGGCTTTGTAGTGAAACTTTGGTTTAATGCTTTTCTAGTTTGGAGAGCATGTACTATGGTCAGAGCTGCCAAAAAAGAGGTAATGTGTACAGCATAAATATTAAAAAAAATATGTCAGCTTCTTAAAATTATGTACAAGGAAAATTAAAACTGGTTTGCTTTAGCTTTTGTATGTTCATTAGTTATTTTTTCACCACCTTTTAAGCATTTTAAAATGTGAGTTGTATCTGCTTGTTTTCCTTACTCCTATGGATTAAAAGTGGAGAGGAAAAAGGAAGAGAGAAGTCCAAAACCTGGAAAAATGAAAAATTGTTTTACTTGACAAACCTCAAAAATGTAACATGAAAAATGTACAAGAAATAATTTATTTCTGGGGAGAGAGTAATTTTTCATGTTAAAAAGTTTCAGATAAAATTTTGGCTTGCTCTAACGATGTCTAAAGCACTGAAACCCATCCCCCAAGTCACAGCACTGGCGCACACAGAGCCTTGCAGTATCATTTTTGCAGGATAATTAGCATTCTGCATAACAGAAGCCAGAGCGGTAAGGTCAGGTTTCAAAGTGGGAAGCAAGGGTAGGCCCCCGAAATTGTATACATGAGTTAGCTGTAACCAGCCTAGCAAGCTACACGGTTCTGTTATTCCTTTAACCCTTTACTGATTAATGTATTTAGCTCATTGCAGAGGTAAAGTGACCATTTCTAAACAGAATGTAACACTCACCTACCTTTCCCATTTCCACTGTTTGCAAAACAGATGCTGTGTTGGCTCTGCTGCTGGTGGTCAAGTAGACACAAATGAACAGTACTGTACTCTGTGTATGTATATGTATCTGTAGATTTCTGTATTGATTTTAAGAGGCTGCGGGTTTTCCCTCTGTTTTAAGTCGTAAGAAATATGTATTTTTTTAGGTAGGCTTGCTTTTGCTGCAAAGCAAGGGCTTGTTCCCAGCGTCTCTCTACTGCTGTAACGTTCTCATGCTCGTCTCTGGGAGGTTTGTGGTAATTGGTATCACCACTAGAAAAGAAAGGTGTTTTAATGTTAACCTGTTAATTTGCTCTTCTGGCAAGAGGTACTCCATTTCTCATTCCACCGCAGATTTTGTGTGTGACCATGAGTAAGCACTTTGGTCCATACTCAGAGGAGCCTACTGAGGCAGCTAACACCTGTAATGGTCTGTCTTTGTCTCCCAGTTCCTCTTAGGCTAAGCAGTGTGTAAGCGCATAAAGGATTTCTATTAAAATGCGTGTGTTACGGGCAGCGAGGCCCTCAGGTAATGCTGTGCTGGGGAGTCAGAGAAGCTGAAATTTGTCCTCCTGAGCTCTGATGTCAGGGTGTAGGTTTGTGCGAGCATTTTCATCTTTCACAGTGCTTCCAGATGGTGAAACGGTGTGGAGTGCAGTTGGGAAACGGGGTTAGTTTCCTGATGTCACATTTGTTATGCATTCTCCTGGCCACTTCCTAACCAGTCAGCAGTTTTGGTTTGGACTGCAAAAGCTTGTAGTTAGTAGAGAAATTCCGCTGATAGTCATCGTGCTTTCAAGAGATATATTCCTAGAAGAAGCAATGACGGGGAGGAGGTGTGGGGCAAGTTACAAATGAGCATCAGTGGCTCTCTTAGAGTTGCACAAAATTAACAGAAATTAGATCTCTAGTTCTTGAAGAGAGTCTTCTGTACTGAGATAGCTATTAAAATAGAACAATCACGAGAGCCTTTTTAATTGTTAATTTGCCCACTTCAAAATGACCATAGAGTGAAATCTCTGTCTTTTTAAATAACATTGTTTTCCTTAAAATTGGTTTCCCTTTTCAGCGTTATCTTTCTGAGAGCACTGTGGTGATATTGTCGGGAATTATCTATCCCACACTGAGGGGAGCCTATCTGAAGCTAACACAGTCCTTGCAAAGTGCAAGGTAATTAACCATTCTCCTCCCCCTATTTATCTTGATTTTTGCTTCCATCTAGTTGTTTTTCACGCTTGTAAAGTGTAATTTGCATAGAGTTTTAGCACTTTCTTCCTACACAGACCCTCACTCTCTGTTCTCTCCCTCCATAACATTGCAGTGATCTGAGTGTGAATTATCTCGGAGTAAGGGTGGGTGAACTGTTCTGCCTGAGCACAGCAACACTGAAGACAATGGAGCACAGCATCAGCGATTGACACAATTCTTTCTTAGAGACGTTTTGTATGCTAATGAACCTCTGATGGCAAGACCAGACTTTTTTTGCTGCTAATTCTGGCAATATCTATCTCTAATTTCCACCCACAAGGATCTTCAGAGTAAAAGAGTGAGCAACGAATGATGCTGAGTACTGATGTGACTCTCCTCTTGGCTTCATTCCTATGTTTTGCCCACAGCCAGGAAAACAGAGCCTCTAGACCAAAGCACTTGGCACCTGGTATTTCCTTTCAAGTGCTTCTGTGAGCCAGGCTCCTTTCACCACTGGATTCCTCGCAGGAACTTCTCTTTAAAGCTGTCACTGCTTCCTTTGTAATTAACCCACAAGGCACATCAGCATAGCCAGGAAACATTGACCTAATAGGTCAAAGTGGTGATGGTCAAGACCAAGCAGCTACCATGAAAAGGTAATGTTCGAGACCAGTAAGAAGGGGCTTTGTTGCATTTTTTGTGCTTTACTCAGTGTGAAACGAAGGCAACACAGAGGTACAGCGAGATTCAGATAACTGTGTTTACACACTCAGTATCACATGCAAGGCATGACTTTGCTGAGTAGCTCTGCAGAAGGTTGAACACTCGGAGCAATTGTTCCCAACCTGCTCTTAGCTCGAAATCTGTGGCTTTCATTTCAGACCCAAGGAAGGGCTTATGAGAGCCATGGTTTGTCTGTTTTTCCCAACTAGGTCAGCTGGTTTAATTAGAGACGCTGCATCTCCCTCCACAGCTTACTTCCCTAGGCTACTTAACTGTTTGAATAGATAATCCCAATTCCTAATAATTACAGCTGCAATATTATATATTTTGCAGAGAGAACTCTTTCAACTGAAAGTTTAGAGCTGCCAGTTACATCCTCTTGTATTAGTCCCCTGTCGCTAGGCATAGCCTGGCTTTTCTTTTCTTCCCTTCCTGTGTGCCATGCACAGCTTTTCCTAGCACTGCCAAAGTGTTGGTCTGCAAAGGTGTGATTTTACACCAAACCAGCAGGGCTGGTGGGACCACTGTGAGGATTTGTGTATTTTTGTTTAAAAACAGGTTATGGCAGTTTGACTGGTGGCACTACATTTGCAGGTGCAAGTTAATCTGATATTAGCCAGGTTTCAACTGATTTAATAGTGTTCACACCCAAAGCTGGTTTAATTAACTTGGATTTAGACCAGGGCATAAGAGGGGACATGTCAGTTTGGTTATTATTCAACGGAGCAGGAGCCAGCAGCTCTATCTCTCCTCCATTTCAAGCTCTCCAATAGATTAGCGATGTGACCTTGGGCAGATCTCCTGGCATGTTTTTACCTTGCTCTCCTTGGTCTGGATATAATCAATTTCTCAGAATAGATGCAATACTGAACTCACAGCCGTCTGTGAAACTTAATTCCCTGCATGCGGAAAGGGTTTTGGCAGCTGTTAGGGAGTGCAGCTCCGTAGGGAAGGGGCAGGGCTTGCCTGCTGCCTGATTCAGCTCCTCGCAGAGCGATGGCTGCCAGGAGTCAGAGGTCCTGCCATCCGTCGCAGCAATGGTACCTTGCACTAATCCTAAACTGGAAAGTGCATGGAGGTGCAAAGCATTCGAAGTGGCTGGGACGGTCCTAACCAGAAGTTTGCTCTCCATTTGCCAATATGAATTAGAAGTCCATCCAATGGATTTTTTTATTTTTTTATTTTTTGGATGGGCAAAAAAGATCCTCTTTGGGAAAGTAACTTTTCCCCTGGTTTGCCTCCCTGTTTGGAACAACTGTAACAATATGCCTGGCACTTGCAGGGAGCAAATGGTGGAGAAATCACCACTCCGCTAAATTACAGCAAGTGCTGCTGTCAGGCAAACACAGGTAGGGCTGCTCCTATGCTCCTGCCATGGGCACGGCTGTGCGCAGCTGCCGCTTCCCCGCTGCCCGTACCTCTGTCGGGAGAATACCTCCTGCTGAAGGCCTGCTCCCACACACCACTCTACGTGGGAAGTATAGTCTTGTTGACTTCTTAGCCAACACCATTTAGCCATCTGCTGATGTTGTTGACTGATCCAGCCTTGCTGTCTTCCCTTTTCCCAGTCAATTCATCATGGAAAATGTAAAAGTTCTCAGTAGCTATCTGTTCATCTGTGTCCTGGTGTGGTTTTGCTCGGTGTTTCTGCTTCACATTTCCATTTCTGCTTATTGTTATTTTGGTTTACGCTCTTTGGTTTGTTTCTCTCAGACAAACCATGGCTTTAAAAGTAAGGGAGGGGACTTACAGGCTGACGGTAATTACCATGGTTTCATTAGGGTCATATTTTGGTGCACACAAGTAGTGTATCATCAGTCTTGCTTTGAAACATCAGGAGGAATCTAGGGAGAAGAATTGCAGTGCCTTTCATTTTTTTACCCTCAGAATTGATAGTGAGAAGAGATTCACATTTCTTAGTTGTCTGCACTGGTCCAGCATGAGCTTCTTGATCAGAACCCCTTGATAAATCAGATATCCTAGCCTCATGCTCCAAAAGAGGTGTGAAGTGAGAAAACTAAGACACAACTCTCTGCTCAGAGCCCACTTATGGGTCTATTTAATAGATGGGAGTTTTCACACAATTAACTAATTACGAGCAAAAGTCAGTGCTTGGGGTGAAGAGCAGGCCTTCAAAAATAAGCACTCAGCCTCATTTGAAGGGCAAACACTTGACCCTCAACATGAACTTAAGCAGGAACTGACTTTCAAAGGGAAAAATGTCTGTCACATTTAAGTCTACACACATATTCTCTTCAATATTTGGGATTCTAAGCTCTTTGAAGGTAGTCTCTTCACTTCCCCACAAAGCACTTTTTTGTTCACCTTTGCAGTAATTTTCTCTTTTCCCTCTCCCTCCTCACCCCCAATCCCCTTAATGTTACAAAAGAATTTGCTTCTGGGATGAGATTTTGCTTGCTGAGTTTCAGCCCCAAATTATATTTTAGAGATGACTTTGAAATTCCCTGTAAGTGTGCTCTCATTATTGGATATCTTTGATACAACTTTAAATACAACTGTGCAGACATCGCTGCTATTAGTGCTAGGAAAATATAAAACCTACACAGAGAAAGCCATAGTCAGAGCCAAAACCCCCTGTAATAGATAAAAGTAGGGGTATGTTTCAGATATGGGACCCCAGCCTCGTAAACATTGTGAAGATCTCTGAATTAGTCACTTCACACAATATTCCTAGGTGAGTTTTAATCAGACCGTGTTGTGCAGGGGCTCGTCCTGAATGTATTCAGCCTGGGGAAATTACCCTACTCTGGTGTCCCTTTTTTCTTTTCCTTTTTTTTTTTTTGACATTCCTCTCTCCTGCAGATCAGTACAGCAAAAGAAGATACCAAGCAAGAGCAAGCCAATCAAGGCAGTATTGTGCTGAATAAGAGACACGCTTGAAGTGTGTTGACTACAAGCTACCGCAAACCACATACATTTTTCAACAGACTGGAGGACCAGTTCACAGTTGGAGGGAAATATTGGGCATGCAAAGAGAATGCGGACGTTGCAATTGAGAGTAGAAACTCCTCATCACTAATGTTTCTTCCAACAAGTCAAGGCCTTTTTGTATTTTTCAGATGGCTCAAATGCTCATCCCAGGTGTCAAAGTGAACAGGCTAAACTCAGAGACGGAATCTACTGCCCCAACAGTTACGCCAAGATGGACAACGACTCCCCATCCCTCACCTTTACGGACGGCAGCCCTACGTATTCGGAGGTGTGCACAGGCGTCCTGTGCAGAAGGGTGCAGCAGAAACCACCCGTGCCTCCATGTGCCCCAACACAACTCGTGACAAACTCTGCTCCGCCCGGGACTGCCGGGGCTCTCCTGGGAGAGGCTGCTGACATGGTGGATAAGAAGTCTCACAAGACCAGGAGAGCAATGCCAGAGCTTTTGTTTGTCACCCCAGTTTTGCTTCAGAATGGAAATGGGAGGTTTTTGGTTTTCCCTTTTTTGCATACGGTAAAACTTTCTTTGTACTGTATGGGAATGTGTATCGCATCCCTCACTGTTTCAAAGTCTCCTCATGTAAGAAATGCTTTGAGATCATGCTCACAGCATGGAGAAGAAGAAAAGTAGCAAACTTTGAAAGGGATTTCTTATAGGGTTTTATGAATAGGGATTTATAAATGGCAAATACTTCCAGTAGACTGGAAGTTTCTGTGGTGTGCCTGTGCAAAAGGACTTGTCAAAAAATTCAGAGTTCCTTTACATGAAGCTCTTCTTGGCTGATTTGCTCTATCAACAGGGTATGTTGTACTGATCCTTAAGGAGCAGGAGGAGCTAAGTGTTTCTGAAATCCTCCCGCTGTGCCATTTTGAAAAGTGATATTCATGTAATGTGTACCCTGGATATCTTATCGTTGAGACATTGTTCTGAATATTTCTGAAATTCTCATGCTGTGTTGTTTTGAGAAGAGGTATTCATGTAACATAGATCGCTTAGTGCTGAGCCATTGCTTTGCCATGTCAGAGATGACAGAAAGAAGCAGATGACAATATGGATAGCACTGGTGGAGAAAATATTATTAAAACTCATCAGAAGCAGGATCGAGGGGCCCTTACTGAGATATTATTTGATCAATGGGGATGCACATGGATTAACAGAGAGATTTTTCTCTCTTAATAAGCTGATAATATTTTTTTATTTTAAGGCACGAGCACAAAGAACTGGCAAGAGGAAGCTGGAAATATAATTTACGCAGGTTTCATGGTGCTTTTGCGACAGCAACAATCACAAAAAGGCTAATGTGTGGGGTCAGCAGTAGGGCACGGGGGGTGACGTGTTTGAGTGGATTTAGGGGTCCTCTCCATATAGACTACAGAGAGATCATACTGCTTTGGTATGACCTGAATGGAGGAACAGAGAATTACTTGGGTGAGAACTGGACTAGATTTGTTCCTCTTATTCGTACTATTTGTCAGAGGCTTGAGGAAGACGAAAATACTATAAAGCAAAAATATTTGCAGATAATGCAGAAATAGGAAGCGCTGCCAGTACAAAGAAGCTGCATGTGTGTGTGGCAAGATGAATGACCTAGATAAAAATAAAGTAATGAGGAGCTGGACAAAACAGAGGACCAGACTCTGAAAGATCATACTATGCAGAAATGCAGTTCAGGAAACTGTAGTTCATGGGTAGCAGAAGAAATTTGAAGCAGAAGGATTAAAACAGGTGCATACACATGCAGAAATTTACAGAGATCTTTGCAAATTTTACATAAATAGTGGATTTAGTTATCAAGAAATTACCCCCCTGTAGTACTGCACAGACCATACTTGTACTATCATCCTAATTTCTGATCACCTGATTTTAAAGAATAGATAGACAAAGATATAGCAAGAGCAAGCAGAATAATGCAGGGATTGAGGGACACCAGTTGTCCCAAATAAACTAAGGAAATTAGGGCTGTACTCTGTGAAAGGGAACACTGAGAGGTGAGATCATTTTGCTCCCTGAAGTTCTTGAGGGAATAGGAGGAATGGTTGATGCAAGACAGTTTGAATTCATGTCAAATACAAGAATCAGAGGGCACAAATTAAAGTTTTGCATTATATGGAGGGAGTTCCCGCAAGGAATTTAGTTTAGAATTCCTTTATGCAGGGAGCAGATAATATACAAGATGCTGAAAAGTGCACTCGGTTATACAAAAAGCCCAATGGAAACACAAATTTTTACTGCCACGTTCCCCAAAGCCACATCTTTGTCTGAAGAGTGCTTTAAAGACAACACCATTCTTCTAGAGAATACAGGAGAGGGCTATAAGAAAAAATAACCTATCTCATCCTTGTGAGAATACTCAAAGTATTTATCCTGGATTATTGGTAGCATTTTCAGAGAGGCTGGATGTCTGAACCCTTTCGAAAATTTCAGCTATGAAGGAACTGTTTCCTGGAAGAATCAGTGTGTAGCTTTGAAATTACGCAGGAGCTGAAATTATGAGACCCCTTTGGGATGTAGGACTGAGAAGACTGAACTTCTGCTTTGACATGGTTTTTGCAAGTTTTAAAGGATTAATAATACTGCAGCAGTGCAGATAAAAGGCACACGGCAATGTCCATAAGGCACAAATGAAATGTGGCATTATTTGAATGAGTCTAAAAAAAGTTATTCAGATGATACATAAGAAAAAAATTTATTGGGGATAGACCTGATGGTGCAATGGATGCAGACGAATTCACCTGACCCTGTGGCACTCAGGCGAAGGGTGGATGAAAATCTGAAGATTAACAAGAGGAAAGTCCCGAGTTCCCCCAGCTGCCCTTTTTCTTCCCTCTCTTCTATTAGTTAAGTGAAATAGATCTACAGAATATTGGCTTATTGAAAATAAACAGAGGCTTAACTTTTTTATGCACTAAATTGTGTCAAGAATTTTATATGCGAAGCAAACACTTGCAAAGGCTCTCACTCAAAGAAATGTGTTTGGCTTCTCTTCTGCCCCTTTTCATTCGGGGCTCCGTGGGCTTCCAGCGTCTGAAGGACTCCTTGACCTGTCAGTGACATCTGTTAGCATATTACATCTCAGCCTTGCACACAAACTGCTTGCAAGACAGTCTGAATCCAAACCTCTGAAGCAGAGCAGAGTTGTAAATGAGTCTTTCATACAAAATAGAAAGAACTAACCCTATTACTGTACTCATCCAAAAAATGTAGGCCGTAACCCTTTGATGTCTGCAACTTCATTCTCCCTTTTTTCCCTCGGTGAATGCACCATTGAGCATCACTTGCTGACACCAAGGGATTTAAATGCATACAGAAAGACAAACAGAAAGGCACCTGATCCAGTCGTTTACAGCATAGAGTATATACTGCTGTACAGTGAATTATTTTTACATAGGTAATTAATAATAGAGAAACAATGTAGTGACAGTGTGAGTCCCAGGGGAGAAAATTGTCAGGCTATTTATTCATTTATTCTTTTCTAACTAAATTGATGGGATAGTCTGATGCCTTTCTGGATTCCACACGGATGATGAAACTGCAAACAAGTTTCATTTAAATAACAGGCAAATCTTCCAATTAGTCAAAGCCTAATTCTTATGCCTTGAAATGATGAACTGCACGTACTGTGGCCCCTGTCAGTCTGAAGGGGAAAAAGCTGCCCACCAGAAACCCAAAGACATTGATCTGAACATTTTAGGCACTGATTCAAATACATTCAATCTAGTGTGATTTGCCAAGATTCTGCAGCTGTCTTCTGGATTCCTAGGTCCATGTTAAATGGGATATCACTCGTTCTTTCATATAAACTCATCTTTTAGCTCTTGGGGAGTTTAAGGGAACTAAGGTGCAGTTCTCGGGCGTACGAGGAGGACAGCACTGGATTCTGCTCTGTAATGCATGGCTGTGTCCAGTCTTCTGTGTGGTTTACACTTTCAGAAATGACACCCTGCACAGCGGCTGAAATCCCAGCTTCACTAGGGGAAGGATTTTGATAATAACAAAGTGCTACTAACCTAAAAAGAAGCTAACAGCCAAAGAACCCAAACACAGAATAAATATCCCATGGTCATTTCTGTCATGAGGCAGGTACTCCGGCAGGTAAAAAGTAAGCTCCCAAAGTGCACTTTTTTAAAGTGAAAAAGGTTGTATATTTTTTCCTGGCTTAACCTTTCTCTCAGATTTTATGTCTTTACTTTTGCACCTGTGTGTTTTCCCATCTTTGTGAGTTAAGGATCACCTCTACTTCAATGTTCTTGCATTTTTTAAATGCAAGCTGCTGGGTAGCACGCATGTGGAGCAAGAATCCCCAGAGCACAGTGAGTAAAGAATGACTTTTGCAATAACTAGCTACAGCTGAATCATGATAAATCATACTATTTCATTGAATTTTTCTTCTGAATATTAAATTTAAGAAGCTGTGTCATGTTGAAATATTGAAATATCTCCAATGTAATCCACTGTAATCCATTGTTGGGAGTTTTGAGGGGGAAAGGGCAGTGAGGAAAAAGGTTGGCTGGCATTAGATAACCAATAATCTGCACGAGCTCTCAGAGCTGGCAGCAGAGCCACAGTCTCAACACCAGTTTCAACCTGGGAGCGATTGACACTCCCGGTACCAGCTATTTGGCTGGAACTTAAATATGTCACTTGGCACTGAGAGTTGATAAAAGCCCTGTTATTTTCCAGGCTGAGAGCTAAACAAGACTGCAGCCTTCCTAAACCATTACACAGTGCTTATAAGGAATTGTTGGTTTATGTGAATTAATTTAATCAACCTGATCATTAGATGAATTTGCTACTTCCACACTTTATTCTAATTGTGTTTGTTTATATGCATATTACACTTTTGCCCAGTTATTTAGTTCTAATTAATAAATTGGAAACAAACATGCTATGAATGTCTGCTTCCCCAAGAGCACCTTCCTGAAATGGAGGAGCCTGCAGGGAAAACGAGCAGGACGGTGAGACCAGCGGGCGTTCTCCAGAGCCATCCTTGGAGACCGCCGAAATCTGGGGCCTGAGCTGGAAAATCCACCGTCTGTTGAAGGCCTGGCATCTAAAGCTAATGCATTTCCTCTCATAAGTCTGTGTATATATACTGCATTGCTTACCTCTGCGTTATTTGCAGGGAGACTGTTAAACATTTGGGACGTAAGCACTGTTGAAAACAGAAAAACACTTACTGTTAATCCCAAGGAATATGTCAAGGAAGCCTAACATGCCCCTTCACTGTACTTGTTCTCAGGGCCCTTTTCTTTCCTTGTTCCCCTATTGCAGGACTCTTTGTGGCTGCAGTGTCCATCACATCCCACTTCATTTACAAGCCGGTGGATAAAGCAAGCCCCTTCTGCAGAGCAGCCCTAGAGCTTATGGTATAAAGGTTTCACTGTAAGAGCTGCAAACTCAAGGGTTTTTCTGGTTTTTTTTTAGAGGAAAAAGTGGTTTTTTCTAGACTAGGGCTTTTCAGGCTGAAATAAATAATAATCTTTTTTTTTTTTTTTTTCCTATTCATGTACCTTTTATACGTACACATCTTTTGTCATCTTCCCAAGTAGGGAGATATCCTGCAACTGAGAGGTGAACTGAGTGCTGTCATCTCTCTCTGTTGCCAAGCCAGTAGCATTTTATATGCCATGTATTGAAGTAAGACTGCTGCTTGGCACAGCTTTGCAGTGCAGTGGTCTTCTTTTGCTGCTGTCAGTAGGAAGGTGCTGACTTTGAAGGAAGCCAGACTGGGCTTAAATGCATGTCGTGGTTTAATCCCAGCCGGCAGCTAAGCCCCACGCAGCCACTCGCTCAGTCCCCCCCAGTGGGATGGGGGAGAGAATTGGAAAAGTGAGAAAACTCGTGGGTTGAGATAAGACAGTTTAATAGGTAAAGAAAAAGCCGTGTGCACAAGCAAAGCAAACCAAGGGATTCATTCCCCACTGCCCATGGGCAGGCAGGTGTTCAGCCATCTCCAGGAAAGCAGGGCTCCATCACGCATAACAGTGACTTGGGAAGACAAACGCCATCACTCCGAATGTCCTCCCTTCCTTCTTCTTCCCCCAGCTTTATATGCTGAATGTGATGTCATATGGTATGGGATATCCCTTTGGTCAATTTGGGTCAGATGTCCCCGCTATGTCCCCTCCCAACTCCTTGTGCACCCCCAGCCTCCTCGCTGGTGGGGTGGTGTGAGAAGCAGCAAAGGCCTTGGCTCTGTGTGAGCACTGCTTAGCAGTAACGAAAACATCTCTGTGTTATCAACGCTGTTTTCAGCACCAATCCAAACCATAGCCCCATACTGGCTGCTATGAAGAAAATTAACTCTATCCCAGCCAAAATCAACACAATGCACAAGAGGAGGAGCTTCACACTGCAGGGATACATTATTAAATATGACCAAGAAAAGATTTCTTCAAAGTTTTCAAGAGTAGGTACTTCCCCCCTGCCCCCCACCTTCTTTTGTATTGGGATGAAGTCAAAATATTTTGAAACAAAAATCTGAGATGATACACATAGAAACAGTCTTTGATGCTCCCCCAGAAAGCACCTATGAGAGGTGCACCTGGGAACCCCTTCCTCTTTGGGGTGACCCATCATGTATCGTGCACAGACTAGGACGCCTGGATCAGAATAAGGACTTCAGCTTCACTGGCTGATAGGAAAAGCCAGGAACTGAGGTAGGGTGTTGGTGCACGGTTGTCCACACTGTTGGATTATGAATGTGCTCCTGGACCTGTTTTGGCCTGTGCCACCTACTGCTCTTAAGTTCCGCCCAGGTGAGGTTTGGAGGATGGCATGTGTGAGGATCTGTACCCGTAGGCAATACAGGTGAGGCTATGTAAAACCCAGAGGGAAGAGGAGGCTGGAGACCTGTGGGAACCAGTCATGCTGTGCTGCTTCTCCTGCCCCTTCATGGCCGTTGAAGTCCCAGGGATGTGCCCAATAAATCATGGTGTTGGCTGTGCCCCACTGCGTCTCACACCGGGTCTCAGCCTCTTCTGCGGGCACTATTGCAACCGGTACTGGTCCCGAGTCGTTGGAGCAGGGCTGTGAGCCACGTTATCTTACGCAGATGTGAATCCCCTAATATTGGGCTGGTGGCTCCTCTGAGGAGGAAGCCTTGCTCTCCTTCTCTCTTGCTTTGAGTAAAAATCCCATGCTGCTTAAAACTTGTACATTTTTTCCCATTAAAAAATTTAACATTGAATTTGTGGGAAAAACTTCTACCAGAAAAACTCCTGATCAGGTCAAATATCCGTCTTATTAATTCTACAAGCTTTCTCTGTTTTAGCAGATGTTGGGGTTTTTAAAGGCCTCTGGGAACAATGTATTTTAAGCTTATTTAATCTGGAGAAAGAGATGACTGTGGCAGGGAATGGTGTCAGTCATAGAGGAAGAGGTTACATGGAAGCTGGAGCAGTAAAGTTCTTGCAGAAGAACAAGAAAAGAAAGGCAACATCTAGTTCAAGAGGTCTGAAAAAGAAATGGAAAATGAGTTCATGAAAAAATGTCCGTGCATTCAAAATAGTTGAACTAAAATATACTCTGCACTAGAGCATAAACTGTGCACCAATTTCTCTTGATTTTAGTGACTTGCGAGCTTAAAGAGTTAAATTTTTTTTCTGCATTGTTTACTGTTTTTCTGCCCCACTGTGGGTTATTTTTTTAGTGTCAGATCTACATTGACACTCATATCAAAAAGCCTGTGATTTAACTTGATAGATCAGCTACTCTAAGGGGGTAGGGGTGGGTAACTGACCCTACTATTGAGATATATGATGCTTATTTAGAGAAATGACATATATTCTTGATGAGATGCGCAGGCATAAACTGCACACTTCTCATTCAAGGTTGCTTACAAAAAAGGAGGAAAAAAAAGCTGAGTTTATTCTTCTGCCATCCTTTCTTTTATTTAAGATAGAAGATGCAGTGTTTTCTGCATTAGAAATACTATGTACTGTGGGTGAGTGAGAGAACAGATGAACTGTGATACCACTTGACATTTGTATGGGAACGGTTCAGCAGGGATAATAGTTTTAGTTAGCTGATGGTGGAATTTGGGGTTCTTTTTTTTGTCTACACAAATACAACTTCAGTTCATACATTCAGAGGATAAGATGTCGCTCCTGCAATTAGGAGATTCCCCATTACTTCTTGCAATATTTCAAAAGGTGATTTGTGGGAAACAATACTCTCCTGATGTGTTTGAATGATTCTAACTATTTGAAAGAAAGTTGAGAGATCCATAAGCTCCAATAATATCTTAGGTGAAAGGCAATGGAAGGGCTTCCTAAGCCATGACTGAAGATAAATGGTAGGTGATAAAACTCATCTGCAGAGGGACATTCTTCAGTGTGGTGGGGTTGGAATTCTTCATTATCTATTTTGATGAAAAATGCTGATTAGCTAAAAGAATTTCAAAAAATGAGCTGTTTCATTTCAGTGAATTATTTGTTAATAAATCACGTGTGCAATAAGAAATATCTACTTTACTATTTACAAAAATGATAAACATTAATTTTTTTCAGTCAGAAACAACTTTTTCTTTTAAAATTTAATTTAATTTGCATAGAAAAGAGAAACTAGGTCAAATGAAACATTGCAATTGAACAAAAACCATTTTTTTTTTTGCTGTTTCATTTTGCAAAAAGAGGTTCTTTGCAATCTACACTCTTCTCCGATTCTATGAGATTTCATTTTTGAGGCTGGAAAAATAATTGAAATATCAAATCTTTATGGATATGAAAACTATTTGCTGCCTAGCCCTGCTTTCTAATAATGTCTTGATCTCTCTCTCAGAAAGCTTACAAATAAGCAAATTTCTCTGCATTTCTTCATGACAGAGAGAAACTTGGTAACCTGACTAAAGATATAGAATTTGTTTGTTGTTCCTCCCCCTTCCCCCCCCCCCCCCGAGACCCTTTGTAAAGAACTGTGGCATGATGCTTAACTTACATTGTCATAGCAAAGAAAAGCACAAATGCTGGAAATATGCATTAAAACTCTCTGTAGTAGCTGAAAAAGAGTCTGAAAAAATTGTAGCCCAGTCTGCTTTCCATTTGTGACTATTTTGTATATTATTTTTTCTTTTTGTCTATTTATGACAGTTTTTAAATGGCTCACATAAAAAAGTCTTCTTTAAATCCCTTGCCTTTTACTAGACCAAAGCCTCCAGACCATCACAAAATGGATTATTTTGGGAGGAGTTCTTAATGGACTGAAAATTGAAAACTAGGCCATTAATCCTTAACATTGGGTAGAAATTCTTCACATTTCTCTTTATTGTCTTAGTGTCATTGGAAATTAAGGTAGGAGAATATTTCATGAAAAGCATCAAAGACACCCATAGCAGAAAAAAATGGAAACTAAGAAAAGATGCTTGGATACCAGAAAGCTGGAGTGACAGGCAATCATCATCAAGGTCTGGGGTTTGGGAGAGAGTACCTATATAAAGCAGGGACTAGGGAAGATTTTTTTTTTTTAATTTATTTTTTTTTCCTGAAACAATTGGCTGTAACAGTAGGTTTTTTGGTCTCCAGCTAGTCCTTCACACTTACCCAACCTGAGGGAAGAGTTTTTGGCTATTTCTGGTAGAAATTGAATCGACTTTTCCTGGTGGATCACCATCTCAAAAACTTCAAGAAAGCTCCTCAGGGAATAGAAACTTAAAGAAGCTTCTAGAGATAGCGGATACGTGGTTTGGTTTTTTTTGTGTGTGTGTTTTGTTTTGTTGTTGTGTGCTCCCCCCCCCCCAACACACACACCTTGCTATTAAGTCTGTACATTCAATCCTTTTTTTTAGCTAGAAACAGTTGATTTCCATCAAGGAATGACATGCTAATACTTTATTAGTGAATTATGCAGCCATCACACCAGGCCGTTGGAGGGAGTAACTCTGATTTCAGTCTAGCTTGCCAGTGTGACTAAATGAAACAGGGGTATTTAGAACAGGTTGATGTGGCCTCCTCTAAAATTACTCAGGTCATTTGCAAGTCCATTGCAGTTCCCATTACAGTCCACTACCTACGGTTATTCATTAAGCAGATACTTATAAATATGCAAGAAATGGAGTGGGAGCTTCAATCTGTAAGCAACTCATCTGCAAGAACCTACCACATTTCTGAGAGATGTCAGACCTGCTGAGCATGCGTACCCTAGGTAGGTGTGTACCTGCTGAGCGTGTGTACCCTAGGTGGACTTACCAGATGACTGAAAACACTAGGCAGATATAGAAAAATCTTGAAATATGTCCAGAACAAACAAAGCATGCTTGGGAAAACACATTTACCTATAGTGGCCCTAACAACGATGGTTCACATCAGAGCATTATAGGCAAACCCAACAGTATTTCATGGGAATATACGTGGGGTTTCAGTCTATATACGAGACTTACCAAATGGTTGGGCCTATCTATGAGAAGCTGAGACCCAATTTCTCACCATTTCTTGCAAGAGGAGAAGGAGGACTTGTGAATCACCTGAGGCACTGTTGTCATGAGTGAACTCGAATTGGTCACGTTAGCCGCTGCAGGCAATCGCCTGGGGTAAGAGGAAAGCACAGTGGAGATCGATGGGACTTACACCTAGGCAGTGGGAGCATAGAAATGCCTTGGATTCTGTTTGGATTTTTTTAATTTGTAAAAATGAAAATGATCCTTCGGAACTTGATAGTGGCTTTTAATGTTAATTCCACCCCCAAACTGCTGTTAATGTATATGTTAATATCAATTTAATGGTATATGTTAATAGGTATATGTTAATATTAATTTAATGCTTCTGAACTGGCATTTGAATGTCTGTGTTGTAGACAACATTGAATAGGTTGTATCTTGGTTTTGATATTTAAGTCTCTTTCCTGATTCTTCAGCAGAACAGAAATGGGGCTTGCAGTCTCTTCCACAGTGCTCCTGCAATACAGTTGTTATTACAAATGATGCCACTTTAGGCAGGATAGACACAAGCAAACTGTAAGCTCAAAATTGCCCATTGTAATCAAATTGGCTATTTTCCAAACAATTCACAGTCTCTCTCCCAGTGTGACCTTTCAGAGCCCTGCGCTCAGCAAAATAGGGGTATATTACCTTTCATGCACTACTGTTCATTTTCAGGAGAAAGCCAGGATTACTGTTCAAATGCCGTTCAATTACACCTGAGCACCTCATTCTTTTCAGGGGGAGGGCACAAACGAGTCGGGTCGGCGTTTGGTACAGAGATGTGTCTGGCATTACACACAGCAGGGCAGAAACGGAAAGGGTTAAAGGCACACTCTGTAATAAATATGCGACAAACTGAATGCTTAGGAGGAGAATGGATGCTTTCTCCCAGTTAGTCCAGTTATTCTCACCTAGCCTTGATGATGGTTTCTAGAGGAGTAATTGGACATAACGTATATGTTGGGCAGGAGTTGGGGGCAGACGGGACAGAGAGGATACCTTGTTTAACGTGTTTACCTGTCACCTAAACAGGTAAAAGAGCAAATGAAATCTGGAGTTAGGAATCCTTTAAGCTGGGGTACTTGGGCTCCAGGCTGTTTCCACATCCCTGTTTTCTCTCCTAGTTTTATAGCTGCTCTTAGAAATCTTTGGGTTTATATAGATCCTTAGAAAAAAATCCAAACAACGATAGATTGCCCAGCAGAAAATTATTTACATGAAAACTCCTGCCTAAGCATAATTTTTCTTGAGATGACATCTGCTCTGAAAATACAACACAATTTCATCTCAGATGTAAAAGTAACACCCTCCCCCTTATTTTTTTTATTTTTTTGCTGACACCAAGAGATACAGAACTTGCTGACTGTAAGTGGCTGATAGCTGTATCAGTCAATCCTAAATAGTCTATAAATCCATGTACAGTGTAAAATATCATTGATTTATGTGATTGGGAATTTTTAGCAATAAAATTTTGCGTAATTATGTTTGTTTTTCCCTATCCAGAACTGCCTTCCCTGGTGAATCTGGAAGCAGTCTCTGATTGTACAGAGCCACTATTTATTCCGCCCTCGTGCTTCCCTTGAGTATAAGTTATGATATATCCGCATTGTCTTTGAGGTCTACCGAATCTGTGGATATGCAATACACTGAAGAGTGGAGAAAGCATGAAGCTGAGAGGATTCATGAATAAGATGTAAGTGGATGATACTTCAAACTAAAGCACAAATACTGCATTGCCTAAATGGAGAGAAATTGCTCCTTTTGCTCAAGTAGGAGCAGTAGCAGTAACAATAAGCAAGGATTATTGTGGCCTTTGGTCTCGGGCTCAGTTGTTATCTGAAAGTGGCACACAGCAGCTGCTGGAATACTTTCTTTCCACATGACGATCGCAGCTGAACTTTGGTGAGGAAAATAAATACCCTACTGGGCACAGAGTCTTATAGATCTGTGAGAAAAACTTTGCCAGCTCTGAGTGATCCCCCACAACCTGCAGCACCTACAAAAATAAATAAGGTTTTCAATCCAAAATTCTTGATAAATGGAAAGCACCATTCTGCCTCGGCATTGTCAATTTTCTCTCCTTTTTCAGGGAACCTGATTATTCACACTCAGTACATAAACATACCGCATGAGGTAAATAGGTACCAAGGCTAGTGCTGTTTTTGAACATAGATCATCATTTTACTTACTCCTTTACATCACTTAACTCTGTTCTGGTGACCCTGGGACCTGGTAATACACACTGCAACCAATAACCATAACTCCATGATCCGTATAGAATACGTGAAGGATGGTGGCAAGTATATAATTTATTACCTTCTGTAGTGCTGTGTTATTATTATGTGACTGTTATAGCATTCACAGTTTGACAGATTCCTATTAGCCAGTCAGTCAGAGTATGTAGTGTATTATTTTACCAATACCTGATGCATATCAATAAAGTGGGTGAACACTGCTATAAAAGAAGAGCTGAATTGGCTTGGATGGCGTAATCTCCCGTCCTGAGTTCTCACCCGAAACATCAGTTTAAGCTGATGGATACTTCTGTAAGTATGAAAAAAGCCTCGGTAACTTTCTTCCCCCCTTGTCCTGAATCCCTGAAAGGAAGTGTCAAAATAGTACAAGAGGTTATTTTCATCGTACTCCCATTCCAACAGCAGAAGCAAAAATTACGAGAAATCTTGTACTGTGAGACAACCTGTTCTCATAAGATTTCCAGCCTATTAACTCAAGAATCAGATTGTTTGGATTAGGTTTGCACAAACAGCCAAGCTTTTCAGGTGCTTATCCAAAAGGCATTGAACCAAATCTTTTGAGGTTTCCCCACATACTTAATATATTATGCAAATATTGACTATATGCGGAGACAAGAGCAAGATGGGAAAAATCTCCTTGTCCAGGACAAGCAGAATTAGTTCTTGCTGGACAAGTAAAGCTGTCAGGCTTTCTGCTGGCTGGACTAAAACAGCACGAGGGAGTGGAGACACAGCCAGTGCCGCGGAACTGAGGGTGACCAAGGGACTGAGGAAGCCAGGAGCTAGAAAGCAGTGAGCTGCTGGAGGGTGGGAAGAGGAGACAAAGCTGCATATAGCTGTGATACAGTCTGTCAAATTATGGGAAATACAGAGCTTATGTAAGAAAAGGGTATGACCAGGGATAGCTGTGATGCTGGGGAGGGGAGCTGGGTCATACAGCCACCACGCCAGCATGTGGCCAGAGCTCAGCTCACGGCTAGTGGCCTCGGTGGGGGCCATAGCGGAGCTGAGCACGGGGGTGTCTGCTGCTGCTGTTCTCCTGGGGGTAAAATAGCTGGCTGGAGCCTGTTAGATCCCTGTTTGTATGCTTCATCCTCCTGCGTTTCTAAAGGAGAGAAAGAGTAGATCAGCCTGTAATGCTTATTTCAGGATTGTGAGGTATAATATTCTGATTAGGTGAAATACATTTAAAGAGTGTCAATCAAAATTTAAGAAACTACATAGGGAAAAATGCAAGTTATCCAGATTTTTCCTGTAATTTCCATTGCACAGGAAACCTGACACAACATGTTGCATGTAATTCGACCATGCTGTCAGTTTTTACTAGGAAAGTAATCAATATGATCAAACAAAATTTAATCAAGGTGTCTGAAACAAAGTATTTGATATTATATGGATTCTTACCTAATGCATTACAACAGTGTGTTAACAAGCTGATACGAAGTGTAAATCTTTAAGGTGAAACAGCCTGACAAAACGCCACGAGTCCTGCCTCACCCAATGCACAACTGGCAGTAGCACAGAGAGAAAGGTTTGCATATAAGATAGTCTCACTGATCCTGCTTCTGAAGGGTAATATAATAATAAAGTACTGGCACAGCTGTGTCTGTTCATGATTTCATGAATGGTCAAGCAAATAAAGCATGATACTTTATGATGATCTGCTAAGCAAAGGTGTAATCAAGGGCTATGGGGATGTTCTTTTTTGACTTGGCTGAAGGAAATTTCTGCAGACACTCGAAGAACTGGTGGAAAGAGAGCTGAGTTGTGCGAAGTCATACTATGAGGGAGTCAAAGTGCTACTTACAATTCTGGTTAGCTGACCGGAGCTAAGACAGAGAGTGAGCTTCTCTCCACCTAGATTTAGACATTTACATGGTAAGCATTTAGGGATTACAGTTACTGTAGGATCCCTTTATACTCTGTGGGGACAAATAGGCATTTTTAGGGAGAGATTCTTTTGACTGGTTTTAGGTCTCTTCTTTAGGATAAGATGATTTATGATGAGACTAGCTCCAGTGATAACTCCGTTATTCATATCGAGCTTGCTGGGTTCTAGCTGTCTCTTCTGCAGCCGCACCTCCACAGACAGCCAAGACATACCCTTCAACAGTGAAGCTGAGCTAGATAGCTCACACGTGTGCAGTGCTCTCGAATAAGTAAGTGGAGAGATTTTAAAGTAATAATGTTTCTCCCAGTGATGTGTTGTTGATATTAAGATAAGTGTGTCTCAGGAAGCACAATCCCACAGTAAATAGGAAGGTAGTCTGCTGCGTCACTGAACGCAGTCCTCTGAAATCTCAGAAAACCACATCTTATAATCCTTCCATTAGAAGAACCAGTTCTGTCTTAAAAGTACTGCTTTCTGCTCTTTTTTGTGCACGAAAGGTAAAGGTGCCTGTAAGGAGTCATCAGAAAATGCAGGTACTCAGCAGATTTCTCACTTTTAGCTCATGATCCCTAAATCTCACCATTGCTGAGTGCTTAGAGGAGCACTTCAAGTCTGGGTTCACTCTAGGTGGAAGCATATAATTGAAGCAGCCTTAAATCAGACATCAAATGTTCTTAGACAAACAGCAGATACTCCCCCTCTTACTATTTCTTACTGACCACTTTATTCAACTCCCCACTCAGCACTAGGCTTTTAAGTCTGTCTTTGGAGATGCCCAAATCTCTTCACTGAATGTATGGGGATGCTAATTTTGGATTAATTAATTAATTAATTGATTGATTAATGCCAGGGCTAAGTGTTTGTAGGTGCTGTAGTGTTTAGCATAGACCTCTAGAGCAGGCACTCTGGTTTTGCTCTTTTTCATTTAGTGCTCCTCACAAATGCTGTGGAAACCAAGGACAGAGAAATTGAGTGTAGATTTTTCAGTCTTCATCATAAAGATTAAGGTTTCAACCAAGCCGGAACTGTGCGCAGCAATAAGCTGGTACTTAATTATTTGTTCCTATTGCAAAATTTATGGCTTAGATCTAAGAAGAGCTTGCTGGGAATTTTCCAATATGATGCTTATCGGTATGGAAACATGCTCCTCAAGAGTGAAAACTGAAAAATGTCATTTTCTTAAAAATAGGGTTTTTTTTCTTTTTTTTTTTTTTTTTCCCCTGGAAGAAACTTTCTGTTAAGGTTGGTTCAGCTAAAACTGAAACCTTACATTTGCTGAAGGAGCCAGCAATATTTATTCTGAGTCAGTACAACAGTCCTTCTCTCATGGGAGGGATTCAGGGCCAAATGTCGTGTCCATGATATGACACTGAGCAGGAATTACAGGGCTGTAGCTCACATAACATATCCTTTCCACCAACCAAAATGAAACATGTCAGTGTGGGAAGGATAAATGGCAATCTTTGGCTGTCATGCACTAGGATCTTATTATAGACACAGAGATAATGAAACTAATGTATCCTGAGGCAGTGTTACTTAAAAGAGCATCAGAACAGGAGAATGTGTGCTGAATTTCATTTACCGAGACTTTTTTCTGGTGTGTTTGGGGCTAAGTTTCAGCCAACAATACAGAGCCCTGGTTCCTCAGAAGTGAAGTGATATTTGGACAGCTGGCAACAGGATAAGGCTACACAGGGTTTGCCCACCTATTTATGAAGCTTTTTTTTTTTTTTTTTGGTCAGGAATTGTATGCACACTTATGTGACCCTTTTTATCACTCGCTCTGTCTTTCACTGAGATAAACAAAGTAGAAGGTAGGCTGGGAGGAACTGAACCCCATACAAGTTTTCCACAAAATGTTTATATCTGTTAAGCAAGTGGTAGAGAGGATGGGAACAGCTGATCCAGAAATTAATAAGGTCAACGGACGCAATTTTTGAAGATGGTCAGATATGACAGAAATGAAGCTCCTCTTATAACTTATCAAGAGTATGGTTTTAGGCACATTCTTAGATATGGATATTGCCTTGTGCCTGTTCCCTCCTGATAGACTAGTGTTTTCACAGTGCCAGTTAGGACACCTGCATTTATTTCATGACTTCATGTCTAAGCAACCTGTAGGCTGCACTTTAATGTCTGAGTGGGTACGCTATGTCTCTCCAGCAACTGACATAACCTGGTTTTATGTACAGGAAGCATGTTAATCCTCATAATTAGCACAATTCTGGGGTCAATACAGGTGAAGAGATTTCATACACCTTTTAGGTTTACTCAGGATATTTTCTTCATCTTCTGCCACCTTTATTTAATTTCCTTTCACAATAGCTACTCAACATAGCTTCCTCCTTATGCCTCAAATGCTATGCTGTCACTGGCAGTTATATAGGGAACAAAACAATCTGAAGGGAAAATTTCCATATGGGAAATCTTTCCTAGCAGGGTATGTTTTTATTTGATTTGATCCAGGAAAGTAGCTTGAGATATTTAGCAGTAGACCCACCTTATTCTCTTGAAACTCTGAAGTTTTTATGATATCAAGAGTTAAAAAAACCCTGTGTAAAGCCCCATGCACATTGGTCTACATGACATTTACTATCTGTATTAAACTGCTACTCAGAAACCTTGGCAAGGGCTGAGTTCTGTTATGCTGGGCACACTTCAAATATATAAAAGGTGACTCCTCTCTCCAAAGTTTAAGCTTTCAATATGACTGGCTTGCTAGCATGTTATAGTATTCCCATCTCTGGCATGCTGATTTGTGGCCTTGATCAAATCACTTAGCCTTTTACGTGCTTAAAAAAAAAATTACTCCTGCACTTGAATGCATGATAAGTCAATTGAGCCACTCATACATGCAGAGGAGGAGTGTAGGACTGAAACCTTAGGACATATAAACAACATCTTCTTCTTGAGAAGCCTCATGTTCCCAGCTGGACCACTCTGTCCCTCTGTCTGGCATGCCTATTCTGCTTTATCTTCTGACTGAGCTCCTTGGGTAGGAGCTTCTTGCTCAATTTAAATCAAAATGAGTCATGCTAAAAATCCCCCACCTCCAAACCCTAGTATTTAAGCTACCTAGTTTCTTTGGGCTGATTTAGATTTGGGAGAAAGCACAAGGTGAGTTCAGGTAGCAGATCTGACTGGGTGACAAACTTGATCAGGTGGCATGGATGACAGTCAGGTTGGAGCAGGGTTAGCTGCAAACCTTTGAAGTCAGCCTATTTCTACGTAGAGAGACCACGAACATACTGCCTTAATCCTTTTATTTCTGGAGTTCGAGCTACATGCTTGGCACTGAAAACTAAAGAATGTCGGTTCTTGACTCTACGGACCAATATGCTTAAAAATTTTAGAGATATGTAATTTAAACACATTGAGTCTTCCAGATGGAAGGTGAAAACTGGCCTACTGCAGTCATCTCTATGTTGTTGTTAAAAATTATCTCAAGAAAGGAGGATATTCAGGTAAAGGTGAGGAGCAGAGTAGTGGATGCAGAAGGAAGAACTGGAAATGTAAGGAGCAAATGCAAAAAGCATTTGGTTTGAGTAGCAAATGCTCACCTAGAATGAGCAGCAGTGGAAATGGCAGCTGTGAAAGACAATCTTAAATTTGATGAAGAAGGAACATGTGTGATGGGAAGACGTGGGCCATAGAGCAAGAGAGATGTCTGCAGCAGCTGAGGTGTGAATAAGGTGGAGTGGAGGAAGAGTGCTGCTGGGAGTCCTAGGTGGAAGAGAAGGTTGTAGTGTCAGAGCTCTGGATAAGCCTCTGGGTAGGAATCTGTAAATGTTTAGAAATGGGAGAAGGAAAGATGGAATAGGAGTAACCAAGCACTTGGATGTTGAAGAGAGGAAGAATACCATAATAAGTACAAAAAAATCTTGCTTTGTTAGGAAAGGCTTCCCAAAAATATACCCCTCCAGAGAGTTGATAGCTACTTATATACTTCATCTCTGTGTTTTTCAGTGTCTGCCATGTAACTAATTTTTCTTCAAAACCCAGAGAAGACCTGACTTCTGCAGCAATTCAACATGGTTTGAAAGACACCTCTGATGACATAGGCTAAAAGCGTCTCCTATAAACTTCAGCACAATATGTAACTGTGGCCACCTCACATCCTTCACGGATATTTGTCTAATTGCACTTATTTATTAATTTGAAATGAAAAGTGTCCAAGAAGACATTGGACATCCCCATTTTAAGCTGTTCTCTCAACCTTCCCTGAAGGTCCATCCAAATGAGACTCTGAATGTTTTTCATTTGTCAAGGATTCGATAATTGGCAGGAAAAGGTGGCTTTGGGCACGTGTGTCCCTTCCCTCCCTCCCTCTCCCCAACATTGTGATCTTGTTTAGCTTTGTACTGTCATTTCAGCTTCTTTTGTACTTGCTAAGGTTCAACTTGTGTCTTGTGATGGCGCTGCAGAAGGTATTCTTGTCACCTTGAGCACTTTCCACTCTTTCCTCATGCTGACTGCTGTTTCCATGGAAGTCTGTGATGTGTTTTATTCAAAGTATAATTTGTAGAATGTTTGCTTAGAACAGAGGAAAGGAAAAATAACTTCTTTAAGGCAGAGTGAAAGAAATATACTCTACATTTAAAAAACATCCCCCCCCCCAACCCTTAATCCCTGGCTCTACTCAATCCCCAATTAGTATCAGTTCTATTTAGGACAGAAGTGTTCAATGACAACACGAAGGAAGACATGTCAGGTCAGAAATGCAGAACATGAAATATCTCCACTCTTGTTAATTATGACCCAGCCTTACCGAAAAACAGATGGAACTGCTTTCAAAGCTTTGTGTGTGTGCGCGCGTGCATGTGTACATATGTATGTCTGTCTTACGAATGGCTAATTCAAATCAAACTCGGGATTCTAGTCAAGACAACAGCTCCACTGCCTGAACCAGCTTGTTTCTGTACTCTTGTCATTACCAAAAAGAAAGAAAACTGAATCAAGTTTCATTCAACTCCAAAAAAAAAAAAAGAATAAATCCCACACTTTCCAATAACAGCCCACTGTGCAATACTTGCCTATATGACAAACATATGGAGAAGCGCAGGCTCTGGGCCTGATTCTGCTTGAAATTTCACAATTAACTATAGCATCTGCAGCTCAAGTAATGCAGGTACAACCGCAATCAACCTGTCCTCTTTCCCCTTCTCCTTGTTACAGGGCTACAGGGTCAAACCTTATTTATGCATAATAGGCGGAGAGATCCATCTGCGTACACAGATGTAGATGTGCAACACTAGCTATAGGTGCTCAGGACCACCGCTGTACACCACATCCTCGCCAGCTAGTGGATTATCCAAAAGGTAGTGGTGCCTACACCCATTCCTTCAGCTCGGCCATGCAGGAACCTAACTGTGCTCTTAAACCAACTCTTTTGCACGACCTTGCAGTGTAGTTCATTACTATGAAGTGTCGGGAATTCAAAGGGAGGAACATGTGAGAACAGAAGTAGGTGCCTCCAGACTGTAACGGCAGTGCTGCTAATTGGGACACTTGCAAAACAGTGTCATATGTGTCATTGCTTTTTACTATCCCCCAGAAACACCTCTAGAAAAATATAAAATGCTAATCTGATCTTTTTTCCCAGCTTAGAGCTGTTTTACAGGAGGCTGCCTCTCTTGTCCCTCAGAATGGATATTGTTCAGAAGTATTTACAGACAAAAACTATTTTCTAGGACCACTGACACTGGGATAAAGGCGTTAAGCAAAAATAAAACAAAGCAATCCTGGATGCAACGGAATGAACAGTTAAAAGGCAGGAAGGTAACATATGTGCTTCTCTGCCTTGCCCCAACCGGGTGACACTCTAATAGGTTTCTTATTCTGCTTTCTTCTACTAAGAGACTGGAAGACATATGTCACTTTTCCACCTTAACTGTGCATTTTCTAGTTTGTTTGGATTTATGTCATAACCTTAATGGGATTTAAATGGAATTTTTATATGTGAATAATACTCTGCATTAATGCAAGAACTTTAGGTTGCCGTGCTACCAGCCTGATTTGCATAAAGGTTTTTAAATATGAAAGAAGAATAGCCAGGCTATTGTAGATGGCAAAGTGAAAAAAAAAAAAAAAAAGAGACACTGGCATAATAGTAAGAGGAGGAGACAAACCCTCCAAAACGCTGGCTTGTGAAAGGGTTAATTATCTGACTCTTAGGTACAACTGGGTGTGAGAGAAAAGCCTGGAGGTCATGCCAGTCATGAATATTTAGTTGCTGGAGGGTCAAGGCCGGATTAAACAGTGAAGCAGTCAGGTCAATGTCATAGGTTTATACTTTATCATAAAACATTTTCTGTTCTACTGCACTGTCTGTGATCTGTAAATGTAAATTGTCTGTGTCAATGCATAGCTCACATGACAGTTACACACACATCCCCCCCACATTGGTGTGCAGAAGTGTCTGTTTCCTGAAAGTATATGGTATATTGTAGATTTTGGAGATTACCTATAAATAATTGTGGTGGGTTGACCCTGGCTGGAGGCCAGGTGCCCACCAGAGCCGTTCTCTCACTCCCCTCATTCACCAAACAGGGGAGAAAAGGCATAACGAAATGCTTGTAGGTCGAGATAAGGACAGGGAGAGATCACTCACTAATTGTTGTCACGAGCAAAACAGACCGAACTTAGAGAGGGAATTCATCTAATTTCTTACTAGGCAAAACAGAGTAGAGGAATGAGAAATAAAATCAACTCTTAAAACACCTCCCCCCACCCCTCCCATCTTCCCGGGCTCAACTTCACTCCCGGCTTCAACCTTCCCCCCCTCAGCGGCACAGGGGGACGGGGAATGGGGGTTACGGTCAGTTCATCTCACGGTGTTTCTGCCGCCTCTTCATCCTCAGGGGGAGGACTCCTCTCATTGTCCCCCTGCTCCAGCATGGAGTCCCTCTCACGGGGTGCAGACCTTCAGGAGCAAACTGCTCCAGCGTGGGTCCCCCACGGGGTCACAAGTCCTGCCAGCAAACCTGCTCCGGTGTGGGCTCCCCTCTTCACGGGTCCACAGGTCCTGCCAGGAGCTTGCTCCAGCGTGGGCTTCCCACGGGGCCACAGCCTCCTTCAGGTGCCTCCACCTGCTCCGGCGTGGGGTCCTCCATGGGCTGCAGGTGGAATCTCTACACCCCCTCATCCTTCCTCCATGGGCTGCAGGGGGACGGCCTGCTTCACCATGGCCTTCACCAGGGGCTGCAGGGGGATCTCTGCTCTGGCGCCTGGAGCTCCTCCTCCCCCTCCTTCTGCACTGACCTTGGTGTCTGCAGAGTTTCTTACATCTTCTCACTCCTCTCTCCAGCTGCAAAAGCTCTCTCTAACTTGGTTTTTTTTTTCCTTCTTAAATATGTTATCACAGAGGCGCTGATTGGCTTGGCCTTGGCCAGTGGCGGGTCCATCTTGGAGCTGGCTGGCATTGGCTCTGTCAGACACAGGGGGAGCTTCTAGCAGCTTCTCACAGAAGCCACCCCTGTAGCCCCCCCGCTACCAAAACCTTGCCACACAAATCCAACACAATAATAAAACCAATGAGGTGTCCATGTCTTACACTGAAAACCATGCTATTATACAATTACATGTTACTTATGTTTAATACACAGTATCTTGTCCCTCTGTTTCCAAGCCCTGGTTTACCCTTGTGTATATCAACTAGAAGTAGGAGAATACTTACTCCTTTTGTATTACTATTTTTTCAGCAGGGTAATTTGGGGCGCAGACTGTTCAGAAGTTTTGTCCTGACAATTTTTTGCGGCAGCACTGGGAGTAGCACTGCAGTTCTTCTGACGCTTGGTCCTTTGCCTTAAACAGAGCGTCATCCTTTTGGTTTTCCGAGCCTGAGTTGTGTGCGAGCAGCTCTGAGTTACTGATGGTAGTGCAGTCAGTGAACTTTCCTGCTGGCATGTTTTTCATTCTTAGTGTACCATTATTATTTTTAAATGAATTATGTATATAACATGCTTGGTGTACAGACTACTCTGAATGTGAATAATAAAGCACGGTCTCTGCTCTGAGGAGCTGACAGTCTAAGGGCTTGATCCAGTAAGCACTTATTCCTGGGTGATTTGCTTAGCCTACTGTCATGAGTAATCTGATGAGCTGGCCCCAAACTAATTAGATAACTTGACAAATAAGAACAATAGGACACGCTGGGCAGTGAAGGAGGGAAGGGATGAGACACAACAGTACATAAAGATTTAGGAAGAAAGAGGATAAACACAGGCTGGTTTGGATTTGACTCACTTCTCCATGGCACTGTCTGCATGGAAGTGCTGTAAAGGATGGAGCTTGGGCCCCGAAATGAAGTGTGTCAGGCTTCACCCAAGCTTTACATCTCGCTGTGCGTTCAGCCGGTCCTCATGGCAGGTGATAGCCTTGTCTTGATCTAATTATTTTCCTTTACGATCCATCTCTGCATTCAGTTCCAGAGGAATCCTCTCTATCATCTTTTAAAAGTAAGCGAAATCAAATATACACGCATAGGTCTGAAGAGTGTTGGAGTGGTCTAAGTTAAACTGTGCTTTTTGCTAGCAATTAACTGACTATCCAGGATCATCCAATGCTCAAGGAGACAGAGGCTTACACTTCTTGAAAATGAGTTAGCTCCCTGCCCGTGGGGAATAGAACTGCAGCAGCCAGGTGTATACATGACCTTCACATGAAAAAAACCTACAGAAACAGAATATGCAGCGCCAGGACACTGGTCTGGTGCTCTCGCCTGGAAGTCCTGCAGGGCAAGAAGCCAAGCGCTAAAATTGAGCTATGAGATTTCTTGTGTTGGTACCAATGAGCTTGAAGCACTTTATCAGGGTTGAGGCCTGGATAAGCACTGTTTGGGTATGGTTAGTTTGTGTCGAATAGTAATATTTAGTTTATGCTTAAAGATCCTGTTTGTACTGCCGTAAGTGATGCTTGGACTTGCAGAGATCACCGCTGACCTTGTTTGTGTGGGTTCCGCATTTAAAGGCTGCAGTAAGGTATCAAGACCTTGGCAGAACCACCCCCCCACCCCACCCCCCCATGCATATTTGTCTGGGAGGAGACCCAGAGCAGATTATCAGTGGAGCTGGGGCTGTGAAGGGCAGAAGAATGGAAATACCCATAACAGGCTTTGGAAGCCCTTGACGGATGGACTTAGTAACATGCTGCTTGTAGGCACCCTTGAAGCAGTTTCCTGGTACCTGGCTTCTGTTTGCATCTTCCACGAGATCTGGGCTAAGGCTTCTTGAAAAGAAAAGTCCACTTATAAGCACGGACAAAATGATTGTCTCGAATGATTATCCAAGGTGCTCATTTCACCAACTGGTGCTGTTTGCAGTGTGAAAAGGGTCACAGGTAGCTCAGGAATAATAAAGTGGTATTTATTCAACTGACCACTGTGCTGGAAAAGGGATAGATATATTTCACTAACTTGGTCCCAGAGGGAGAACTTTGCTTTAATGCAGAGGCAGGTCAATTCTATTCTTACTCTAATGTAGAAATAAGTGGGAAAAAGAAACAAAGGCAGGTCAATTCTATTCTTACTCTAATGTAGAAGTAAGTGGTAAAAAGAAACAGAGTGTGGAAAAATATCAGTGTGTTAGGTAAAATAAAACCTTGATTGTAAAAATCTCAACACGAAGCTTGTTTGCCATCTTATTTTTTTTTCTCTCTCACATCTAGTACTTGTAGGAAAATATTTCTTTGTGCTGTTACATCAAATGAAACTAAAACATCTCACTACAGGTGTCTACTTTATTTCCTTTCTATTTTTTTAAAAAAGGGAAATATATATCTCTCAAAATCTGCAGGGATAAAAGTTTAATTATGTCTTAGTTGCTTGCTGTGATTTTGAAATCAGTGCTTTAGTCTGAATAAGCACTTGGTGGGTTATAAAATGACATGATGAATATTTCTATTTTTTATGTTAAAATCTAGTTTTTGTAAGATAATTGGCAATAATGGAATTGACGTTGGATTAACAGAGGTGACCTGAAGTTGGTATCAAGAAAGTTTTTTTTTTTTAAAGAAATGGATGAATGAAATGAAAAAAAAAAGGACCATACTGTGGAAGAAAATATACTTGCAGCAGTAAGGATTCATCCACTCATGTTTTGCATGCCAATAGAGCTGCAGATAAAGATATGTGAATAAGCTAAAATCCACATAAGCATTTTTTATCCTGGTAGAATTTTATGAAGACTAGGATGTTGGACTGTGTAGAAATACTAGTTTCTATAAATAATAAACGGATACAGAAATAATGGTTTAGACACAGCTCACGTGAATAGATCAGTCCTAAGAACAATAGTCTTCATGAGGAAAATGACAGCTGAAAGTGGATGTCAACACAGAAATGCTCGGGAGTTTCTGGACCACGGCAGAGAGAGGGACAGAAAGCAGGGACAGCTCTGAGGAGAGACAGCGATCTTGCTCATGGGTGGTGGTTAGACAGATAAAATGGGGCCTGACACAGGCGATTTGGATAGAAATTGGCTTGTGGAGTCTCATTGGATATTACTTTTTGGCAGACAAGGGTTTGATGGCAGGGTCTACCTCTAGAAATGCTCTCGTTTTGTGGCCTCCCAGTTGGGGTCGACATGGTCTGTTGTTTAGACTATACATGTATGTGTTTCTGTCACATCATATGCGTTGTTCCACAGTGAACCCAAATCCTGCAGAGTGCCTCCACTGCTACTGCCAAATCCTCATTTAATTAATAAGTCTTTCTCTGAATGTGAATTTTCACAAGGAATTTTTTAAAGGATGCTTCTGCGCTTGTGTATAGGCTACTTACATTGCCTCCCTTGCAGATACCGTCCTCAGAAAGACAGAAATGGGAATGAGTGTGTTCAGAGAGATTTCTTTACCCCGAGAGATGGTACTTCCATGTCAGGAATCAGACAAGCTTTTTTCCCCCATGAGTTCCCATCCCCCTTTCAGCCCTGGACGTAACTAAAAATGTACTTTAAAGACAGAAATAATATCTGTGGCTCCAGAGTCTGAAAACCAGAGTCTCTAGGAGCCGCGGCCCAGAATCAGCTGTCCCATGCTCTGCCAGTCTTCTTCCATCTCCAGATAAAAACTAGAGAAATGCACAGGCTTGCATAGCTATTTGCTTTGTCTCTAATTCTCCATCACAATAACTGGTGTTTGGCACATCTCTGTTAGCGTGTTCTTTCCTATTATACGGGTTGACTCAGATAGACTGGGAAATGCAAAGATCGAAGGCTGTGAGACTTGCTTCTGACCAGAAAGCTTTTAGAGTTTAGCTTCCTGCTGAGTAATACTGATATATGAAGAATCAATTCTGCTAACTGCTTTAGGGGAAAATATCTAATCACTACCTCAAAACATTTCCCTCTTGACGGGGGTAGAGTCTTTCTTGTAAAAACTGAGGGAGAAAACAGGAGGGGGAGCAAGATAGTAGCACTCTAAAAACATTTTAAAGAGAAGAGTTGTTTGCTAGTCATGGTAAGTACTGTAATACTTTTCTCAGATCTCTGTAACTCTTCTGTAACACAAACAAATTTGACTTCAAATCAGTCTCCACTAGATGGAAACCAGTTTTCTTCTAATGTCCTGTGTGTCTCATCTCCAGTTTGTTTATATAAACATATTTTTATCTTGCATCTTCTGTTTTGATCTTTAGGATTCACTGACAACCATTTACCTAATGACTGTGTGTGAGCTATGTAGCACAACATTCATGGCGGGCTGATAAGGGTGGCAGTCAGAGTGGTGTGTGCGTATCCATCCTACCAACACATACAACGTTATAGGTGACGATGTGAATGTCCCAAGTGCTTTTTTTGGTAGGATATTTTTATTAAGATATCTTTATTAAGTAGTGTTTTACAATAACAATAATATAGCTGGGTTTTTTGAAGGGTTTGGAGGAGATATGATAGCAATGAAGAGTAGAAATAGGAAAGAGTGTTGTGGGATCCCAGGACCACTTGGCTGCTAGAGTAGACATACAGAGGTGGCTCAGCCACCAGTGCAAAGTGACTTCAGTCGAGCAATGATAAGTTGTGCCAGCTGGGGATTTCTTACTTCCTGGTAGCCCTTTGTTTTGGTCTGTGCATTTACATATTTGGCTTTTGTGTGTTTACTGAGTCGTGTATGGGAGGATGCATAAACTGGGCAAAAAAGAAATCACTTGATAAGGGCCATGGGAGGGGGCATCACAGAGGATCACAGAGCAGCTTTCAGCTCTGCTGGCTTTTTCTCGCAGCATCCTCCTGCAGTTCTTTGCCTCCTTGCTGATTTCTCTAGTTGAGCTGTAGGTTTGTAATGTCTATTTTAAAGCTGATTAAGTGCTAGCAACAGGAAGTTCTGTGTGTTTGTGGAGTTTGAATGAATCTTGGGATTTGGTGCAGAATTACTATAACAACCATAAAGAAGAAATACCATAAATAATATATTCAGCACAGTTCATGGGTCAGTCTAAAAAAAATATGATCCTCTTTTTCATCAGTTGCTCTAGCTGCTGTTAGAAAGGTCTTAAGGTGGAAAAAAACCCTCCTTCCAGTTGAGCAGTGGGTTATGGCCAGATTTCTTTCTCATTTAGTATTTCAGTGCCATACAAAATGATAGAGTCATTGTTAACTAGTTCGCATTGACTCCTCTTACTTCATCTCCTCTGTGCCTGTGTTGCTGGCATGTTATATGGTCTCCTGTCTAACACATTGGTCAAGCTGCAGACATGTATTGGCGTTTTGAATCATTTTTATGAGCTCAGTGATTACATTATGATCTTAGAAATGGATATACTGAGAATATAGAAATAAAAATAGATGCATTGAGAAAGTAAAGGCAAACATAAAAGGAAGAGCAGAGCCATTTTGACACTGAGGAATGCAGAGATATTGTTTCTAGGGTATATTTGATAGTTTGATTTGAGCATGGATTGCTTGAACACAGGATTTTCCTACCTGATTACTCTGAACTGATGCTGAAATAAGTGGGATAAACTTGTTTACCTTGGGATGGTGAATATGGTGGTGTTTAGAAAACTTCTAATAAGGATACAATTCAGACCTCAGTGGGTGTGTAGATAAGAGGTGAGGTATGCTGAATATTAATCTGTTTGGTCCTTCTAATGATGTCAGGTTAACTCAAGTTCTTGTGCCTCTCAAAGGAACTTTGAGCTAAAATATTGTGCACTGACATACATCATTTTGGTATGGCTTGCATGAAATGATTCCTGTGGTTTACAATCAGTTTTAAATCTGATTTATTTTTTTTTAAGTATGTAATTCTTGCATTTGAGGGTTTTTAAAATGGGAAAAAAACATTCAGAAAAAAATTCTGAGTTTGAGGAAAGTTTTGTACAGCTTTAGTTAAAACCTCATAGCACTTAGAACTATAAAGTTAAATCAAGAATGTTCTGGTCAGGGCATTTTTTGCGAACATAACCAATAGGAAAAACATGCTTTCATAACTGAAATAGCAGTAGTGAAAGAAGTCATAGTTTATGTTTGAGTTCTGGTGACCCAGTATCAAAAGGATAGGTCTTATGTTGCTGATGAAAATTAATGAAGGAATATATCTTTTCTTCAAATTCCTAGAAGTCAATTATGTGATTTCTTACAATCATGTCAGGTACTGTTACAGAAAGCTGAGCTCTTGTGACTATTCCAGACCTGTTTGATGTTACTGGGCACCCTGCCAAAGTCTCCCTTCTGTATGCCAAGATGGTAATTATTGACACTTCATAGGGAAAGGGTTTCAAGGAACTCACATCAATATTTCTTCCACAGTCAGAAACTGGAAATGCCACTACAGCAAAGAGGTTGTGAAATCCTTGGGGATTATATTCCTGGACTGAATGAAGACTAGAGAGCACTAAGAAAGTTAACCTCAGGCAGACGAAACAAGGCTAGCGTGCAGATGCCTGGAGTGGAGCTCAGGCAGTACTATTTGAAGAGAATAAATCTGGTGAGGAGGAGTGGGAGTGGGTGAGAAAACTTTGTATGTGCAGCGTGTTGTCTTTTAGGATTTAAGGTGCAATATGAATCCAAACTAGTGTTCAGGAAGGGACTGAGAGGCTTGGCTCTCCATCTCGGGAGTAAGTCACAGAGCTGAGGGGAGGTGGCACCACGCACTAAGAAGACTGAAGCTGTCACGTTCTGTGCTTCCAAGGTTTTGTACCACATCTGTCTGTGGCATTTGAATGCTTATCTTGGGGTTTCCTCACAGTCTCAGGAGCCAAATTAACTTAGTTTTGTAGATGAGTTTTTTAGGGTGAAGGAACGATGTCTCACAGAGCAAGCAGATTTTAGACCAGGATGTAAAGTTTCTGGTCATTCTGACCCCTTTCAGACGTGAATTTTAGCACTGGCACTAGCGGTTGTGCAGGGCTCCTCTCCTGCTTGTGTGAACTGTGTGTGTTCCACTACTGAGACTGACAGCTTCACAGAGGGGTGTGGAAGTCTACGTAGCTTGCCATTAAGAGTTCATACTCGGCCAGCCACGAGCCACAGTGATTATGATTTCTCTCCTGCGCTGTTATTTGAATGCTTTAGATACTTGCCTGTGGTTATCGCATCCTGCCCCCTGCTCACTGCTGTCAAGCTCCATGTGCTTAACAAGGTGCTTCACTCATGTCAGTCTTTCCTCGTGTATCCCAATGTGTGTCACTTGTAATGCTAGCAAGTAACTCCATGAAGAGCAGAAGTTACAAAATTTGAATTCCTACCGATTTTTGTTTCGCACTTGGGTCTGCTGGTTTCTATTAAAAATTAAACTCTTATTTCAGTCTCTTTCTTGGCTAGGACTTTAAGAAGATCTCCCTTAACTTGCCTGCCAAGTCCCAAAGACATTTATGCAATTTTCAAATGTGTTTGAACTTACTCAGTATGTTTAAAAGTTACCGAGGAGGGAAAACAGACAGACAGGCAGGAGGCTGAAGAGAGCCAGTGAGTTGTGTAAGTCTTATTTCTTTAAGAAACCCATAAAAAAAGTTAGAAGGAAAAATGTATATGGTAACCGTTACACAGTTACATTTCTATGAGAGCTGTTACATTCTCTGTCTCCTTGCAAAGCCTTTCAAGTTTTGCCATAGGTTCATCTTCATTGCAGTGCTAGCTGGAGTAGCTGCGCTGAAGCTGTACCATTTCAAGGCAGTTTAGCTCAAAGCTCAGACCAAGGAATAAGAAAGGCTTAATATAAATAATTAACAACTCCATGCTTTACGACAAGCTAAAACTGTTGATGATTTAGCCCAGAAAGCGCACCTTCCTCTGCGGCGGCTCGGGAGCTGACTGCCGTGCAGCTCGGATGCCTGCGCAGTGTGATGGGCAGGGTCAGCCAGGGACAGGGACCCCCTCAGCACCCCAAGTCAAGCCATCCCGCGCCTCTGCAGCCATACGCCAGCAGCTCCGGTTGTGTGCTGTCAGCAGGAGTGTTTGTATTAGCACAGGATAGTCAAGTCTTCACTGCTTTATGAGCTGGAAGGTCAGCTACACTTGAGCTTCAATCTACCATCCCCTGCCCTCCATTAAGTTAGCTGCCTGGAGCTTAAAGCACAGTTTAATCTGTGATAGAAACTTATGGGAGTCTGCTCAGGGGCAACACTCAAGCTATACCTCAAACTAATTCGACAATCCCCATGAGACAGCAGGGCTTTCTTGGGGAAGATATCAGATGCCAAGAATGTGTCTATGCAGCCCAAAATAGCTCTTTACGGTGCCACAGTAGGAGACTGAAAAATTCATAGGACTAGCCCAGGGATGTCTGTGATGAGAGGAAACTTGTTTACTGACAGGGACCGTGCATGTTGTTATTTGAATGTAGCAAATGAGTGCGTAGTGATCATTCTTATTAATACTAATAGCAACTATATTACTGTAGTTTAAAAGCCTCACTCACCAGCTCTGTGAAAAACTCTTACAAAAAGTAGACAAGGGAGAGAGAATGGCGATGACGTTGTCACTGCAGAAATGATGCCCAAGAGGACAAAAGCCTATGGTGTCCGTAGTGCATGTGCGGCTTGGGACTAAGCCTGGAGATTGGCTTGACTAGCTGCTTGGCTGGCCTCTGGTCCAGGCTGAAGAGCAGACAGTTGCCTCCTTAGTGAGGAGGCAGTAAGAAAGGGCTGCTTAATTCACCCCTCAGCTATTAGTTACCATCTCACACTCCCCTTTATTCAGTCTGACATCTAACAGGCTGGTTTAGGTCCTTGGTGATGGCCTAAGTAACCTGTTTGATTTTGCACCAAAATGAGGGAAGGGCCAGCACCCAGCCTGGTGAAAGTGGAAAAACCATTTCAGAAGGTGTTTTGTGCTCAGGTCTCAGCCTGCCCTGGGCTGTTTGCTCATGCTGCAGCAGGGTTTCAGCTCCTCCCTGCTTTCCTGGGAGCTCCAGGGGCTGCAACGCTGGGGACAGGGCACCATCTCCCAGAAGGAGAAGTTTTGGTGTCATGGGCACTGAGTTGTCCCTGCCCAAGGTGGCATGGGACATGTCTCGCTCTGTACCATGCCTCCTGCTCCTTCCTCCCTCTGGTTTTCCCTCTCTCCTTTAAAATACACTAGCCTGGTTTTCCAAGCAAAAGCTTCCAGCGTAGCAAAACATTTCTGCTCCTAAATCCTTCTTAGATTCCTGACTTTGCACTGAGCTTAGTGGGAAGTTCATAGCCTAAGGAAGAGACAGAGGCCTAAGTATTTAGTTTGGTTTGGAACTTCATGTTTGTGAGTTACTACCAACCACAGTAAAATCTAGTGCGGTTACACACTGCACGTTATATTGCCATGCTGTTCTCATTAAAGTAATTAAAAGTGTTTGCACATTAAACAAACAAACAAATAAAAAAAAGGTGCTAATCAGCTGTATTTCAAAAAAAGTTGAAAGAAAAATGATGCTGTCTAAATGGTTTGGAATAGTCAGGCCTATTCTATTATATGTCTGTACCAGCAGGATATAACAAAGGTAAAGATTTAAGGCAATTTTGACACCTTAAAGCAGAACTGTTAGCACTGCATAGACTTTCAAATCCAAAGAGGATTCAGCCTGCTCACTTACTGCCTTCCACATCTTCAAAGGACCATGGCTCTTTTTTAATCTTTCCGCTTTGCTGTGAAGCCATAGGAAGTTATTGACTTTACAGGCAGTTTTAGTACACAATCAAGCAAGAAAAAAAAGCTGGTGTACTCTGAGGCTGTGAGTTCAAATCCTCATCTCTTTGTGTCACTCCCCTCTCTGTGCTGAGGCAGAATTTAAAAGTGCAGAACAAATGGTGAGCTGTTATACAAGGTTTTGTTTTTTGACCCCCCCTTGTTGAGCCAAAATTCTCTGAAGACTTTCAGGGAGGCTTTGGCTACCTCACAAATCTTCCAAATGTAGTTGGAATAAGCTTTCCACAATAATGTTGCTTGATTATAATTAGATATAGTTTGAACTCTGGATCTGAGCTCCGACATCGCTCTTCTTGGAACAGCTCTGGGGTAAGTGGAGGCTGGAGGGCTTCCAGGGAGAGCATGTTTGCTCGCTGGTCAGTGTCTGGATGGAGTGCTGCCTGCTTTCCTTTCAGGCCAAGTGTAAGAGCACTTAAATTTCCCTTTGCTTAGTGCCAGAAGGCGCTATTAGAACTGGTGCTGAAATCACCAACCAGCTTGGCAAAACTGGAAGAGGAGCTGAGACCATGTGTTTGAATGGCTTTTCCCTGAGCTCTGGAGCACAGACTTCTCCCTGGTTTCACTGGAGTGAAGAACTCAAGTTTCTCTGGCCACCAAGAAAGAGATAGAAGGTAAATAGGAACAGAAAACCAAGAAGCCAGGAAGGGAACTGCTGGGACTGTGACCCCAAGTGAGTGCTCCTGGAGGCCCTTCTGTCCACAGTGGGCCTTGAGCTGAAGTTGGTCTCCACCATGCGATCCTCTAGCGTGTAGAGGGAAGGAGGACTTTGTGTCCATCCCTCACAATTGCATCTGTATGAAACAAGATGTCACCAATGTCCCTTCCTCAGAAACCCTGAATATAAGCAAACGGTTAGGGCTAAAGGCCAAATAATGGACATTACAAAATAATGTAAAATAAACATGATGTAGAGACTCGAAAGTCCTGCACCAAACTATGTAAAGATCAGGACTTCAGTTTTGCATCCTGATCCTGACTGTACTTCAGCAATACAGCAAATGAGCTTGCCTGTGTCCTGCAGCTCCTAGGGTGGCATTGGACTAACTTTCCTCCCAAGACCACACATGGCCTTATTTTCTTCAACTGTACAAGATGCCACAAGATACCCAGAGGAAGGAGTTCAACTAGACATTTTGTTTTCTCACTCTTTTATTTGTTTTCTCCTACTTTTAGCTCCAGAATAGTTCCTTGGAATGGTATTTCTAAATAGATAGAACGGCTACCCTCTAGCAGAAGCTTTTGATGAAGCCTAAATAGTAAGACATAAGGGTACATTAATTTAATTTGAAGGTATAAGGTCCTAAAAATATAGCAGTCATGACAAGTAGTTTTGGATGTCCCCATTTTGGGATATCTAACCTGAAACTTTTAGAAGAGTCTTGACTTTATAAATGGACTAGGTGGTCTTGTAAAATTTATGTAGTGAGAAGCTTAAGAATGAAAATATTTTAAGCCCCTCATTATTTGGAAAGTCTATATAAAAAACTATAGCTTTAAGGAATTTATTAACTACGTACTGAATAACTGAGAAGTAAGGGTTCTGTGTTATCTAGGTCTTATTTAGCATTTGTCTTCTCTGTTTAGAAGTAAGGACAAACAGCATTAATTACATTTCCAAATGCTTCTAAATTTGGAACACTTGTGTATACCGGTTGAAAATAATATGAATGAAGGACTGAAAGCCTGTCTAAACATGCTCAAGGGATAAAAGTGTTAGTATCTACCTGAGCATTAGTTAATGTAGGAGAAAATTCATGTTGAAATTGAAAAAAGTCTTTCCTTCTAATGGAAAGGAGGCACTTGGAAAGCACAGATACTTACAGAATTCACTGGTGATAGCTCTGTTTTCATGGTCTAAATTATACCCTGCCCTCTATAAAAATGAAGAAAGCCCTAACACTGTAACAAGAAAACAGAACTTTTTTTCTGCTATCTATCTTGAGAGCTAAGCATTGCAATGCAGAAGTTTTAAGAAGAAAGTTTGATACACAACTGAATTGGGCCAAGGGACTTGCTGTCCTCTCAAGGGCCTTTGCAATCTTATTTTCTGGGATTCTCTGACACGCCATGAGAAACTCAGAGGAAGTAGTTCAGTTAGACCTTTTGTTTCTCTCTTTTGTAATTTTTCACCTGTTAAATGTGTGAGCCTCAAAAGAGTGAATCCGTAAGGAGGATTTTAATGAGAGCAGCATAGTGCTTGGCTTTATAAGGTTAAAGAGATTGCATTTAGTGAGCTGCAAATTAAACAGTTCGCGATATGAGATGGTAATCAAAAATATTGTGTTATATGTCATTAGGAGAGATGCAGACTCAGTTTGAACGAGGTAGAAAGCTGTATGGCTGTGCTATTGCCACCATATTGTGGACAGGGAGAACACATGTGGAAGTTATTTGGCACTGCTAAATGGAGGTGAGGGTATGGTCTCATTTGTCCCATGGTAAATTCTTATATGTCTCCTTGTATTTTCATAGTTTTCTTACAGACCAGGACATGATTTCTTCCAACTTAATGATCTTCTGCATCACATATTTAGATATCTGGGATTTCTGGACTCCAATTTTCCAAAAAATTAAAAAATGTTTTCCCCTTCATTGGAGGCTGCAGAAGCTAGGAGTCTAACACAATACACTCATATCTGGATTTCTAATAATTCAATTTAGGATGTCAAAAATGTACCATCCCGTGAAGAAAGGGCACCAGCTGTGCGCTTCTGCCCTCTTTCACTCGTAGCCTTGCATCCTAGTGCTCTCCTTGCTTGCATCCATGCCATCATCCTCCTGCACGACCCACTCTGGGGGTGAGCTGTTCAAATTTTGCATTTATTGCTAGAATTCTAGTTTGTGTCTTTAACTTTTCAGAGAGAGAGCTGGGGAGAATTCATTTAGTTCAGCTGAGGCATTAGCAGCCTCCTTTCTGTCAGCCATTACATTGCCATGACCTGTCCTGCGCGTCTAACACTGATCTATTCATAGTTTTCATATCAGCATGCTGGGCAGGTTTTTATGCTAAATCATCTTTCTTCACTGGTCCCTACTTATGCTGCAGCAAATAAAAAGGCTTAGATTAGTGCAACGGGGAAATGGGTCTCTTTATGTCCTACCTTCTCAATGTAATTTTCTGAGTGAATTAGACGGATGGACTGGCAAAGCTGGCCCTGGGACAGACACATGCTGTGGGGAAGCTGTTCCACAGAGGGAATTTTACTCTGCCAAATTGTTTGGTGTTTTGTGATACTGACTAAGTGAGGTCAACAAAATAACTTCCACCAGTGACGATAAGCAATGTTTGAACATAAGGCACCAGAAGTAAAAGATCGCCTAAGCCAGCAGTCAGCCCAAGAGCAGCCTGACTGGAACCCTCAGTGTGGCAGGTAGGAGGATCCTCAGCGAGGTATGGCCCTGGTTACAGCGTGCGGTCTGTGGGACCAGAGCGGCTATGGGCATGAGCCTCGGCCGGGGACCCCGGCCTGCAGCAGCTGGACAAGCAGGGAGCAGCAAGCCGGTCCCTCCACTGAGCAGCTTGCAAGGGTAAGCAAGGAAACAACAGATGGAGACGGGCAGATGGAGGAACACCAGGAAACACAGAAGATATTAGTCAGCATCATAGGCAGTGACCTCAGCGTACCAGAAGTCTAAATGTTGTCAAGTCTTTTGTAGACATCCCAGAAAAGGAGTGCTTTAAAGAGAGTGTTAAAGGAAGATAATGAATTGTTTTGTAGATATTTACAGAGAGTAGCTCCTGAGCATCTGGAAGAGTGGAAAGCAAAACATGAATGTGTTTGAAAATTCATTCTGAGAACCTTTCAAGACTCCTAGTGAAAGATTTTATGTGTGGGAGCCTCTTAAGAGGCTTACTCTTGGTACAGAGTAAGAGATGGTAGAAGACCAGGGGATAATCCATGAAAAACCTTCCTCTGAGAATGAAAGAGATGACCTTTAAAGCATCAGTCTGGATAGATAGGGGTAAGGAAAATGCTATGTGTGAGGGCTAGAGAAAAAGAAGATACATTTTTGGAAATACTGCAGGGAAGAGGAAGGGAAGGGAAGGGAAAGGAAGGGAAGATGCATAGGACTTATTGGTGAAAAAACATGGGAGGCTGCTCTGAGGACAGACAGAAGGTACTACCTGAGCAGCCCAGTGTTTCTTCTAGCATGACTAGTTCAGACCACAAACCTGCTCTGTTGTTTTAATGAGAAGGGAAAGCAGGGAAGATGATTGCCTTGTAGCTATGTACAACCCAGCCAGAGTTAATGTCCTGTCCGAGTGAAAGAAAGAGAAAAATACGTCAGAGATACTGTCACAGCTGACAATTTTCCTCACTGCCTGAAAAAGAATTGGAAGTCCTGAAAAAGTGGGTGGCAACATGCATTTCTGAGGGACTGGTGGATGATGTTGAAAGAGGAATAATATGGGAGGGTTGGACTAAATGATCTTTAAAGGTCCTTTCCAACCCAAAGCATTCTATGATTCTATGATAATGGAGAACAAGAGCAGAGTTTGGGGAAATTTGGGTGAAGAAGGAAAACTGATGTAGGTGAAAGAAACATGGAGGGAGAGAAGTAAAAATAGCTCATTGGCAGCCCCATTCAAAGGAGGAAGAGTGGGAAAAGAGGAACAGTTAGAAATGGAAGCAGAGAGGGTCTCAGTGAGGATGGAAGTAGGAGAGGCTGTTGGCAAAGCAGCATCAGACATGGAGACATCCCTGTCTGTGTGACAGTCATGGTCTAGAGGGACTGAAAAGTGGAAGATAAGGGAGAGATGCACCCCAGAGACAGCAGTGGCTGGGCATAAGAAGAGAGAAGAGCAACAGATACGAGATCAGGGATGACAGAATGGCAAAAAATAATAGCGATGGTATGTGAGAGTGGGGAGTGAGGGTAGGCATGCATTGCGGATGTGTATGTGGGCAGGCAATTAAACCAGTGCTTTTGGTTCAGTTTCTGTTTGGACTCTGTGGCAAGAGAAACCCTTCTGGTTTGATACTGTTTTGAGCTCAATAACATTTCAAAACAGTTATGTAGGCTCAGGTCCTATTCAAGAAAAACAAAATATTCAAACCCATTTATTTCTAGTTTTAGTTCAGCTTCCTGGAGGTAAAATTGATGTGTTTCTCCAAGAAGGTGGTGTTAAAGAAGCGTGGTGAAAATATAAATGGGGAAATTGAGGCAATAGTGGCAGAGGAATAAAAATGGAAAGGAGAGGAGGAGGAGGCTGAGGTGACATTTGTGGAAGGTAGCAAATAGATTGGGTTAAAAAAGAAGGAAGATGAAAAAGCCTTTAAAAAAATGTTGTGAAAACCTAAAATAAATAATGTTTGGAAAAAATCCCATTCACAAAGAGTGCAAGGGATATATGCACCTTTTATGCAGCCAAGCAAAATGCAAAACAATGGAGCTGAAAATCAAGTCTGAGTAAAAAGAAAAGCAACTCCTGGAAGAATTGTTAAATAGAAGAGCACAAAAAAGCAAATGTCATCACAGATAAAGTCACAAAGGTAAAAGTGGCAGAGATACTAGTTCAAGCAAGCACAGGCTCTTATATTTACATATTTTGTAATTTAATATAACCTAATGATGTCTCAAACTCAAAACAATTCAGGTAATTCAAAGCTAATCCTTTGAAGACTGCATGAATACAGTATATACATACGTTCTCCCAAGCATTCATTTGGCAGGGAGCCTAGAAAACGCTGGTGTTCTGTGAATGCTCACATGTAGCAGTGCGCTGCCAAAATTTCAACAAGATGGTCTGTCACAAATTTGCCATTGAATTGATGGCACACCTAGTTTGCAGGCAGGATTGGTTGGAAAAGAGAATTTATTTTCAACAGAGAATTGTAAAAAAAAACCCAACTGAAAAACCCAACCCCAAACCCCTCAAACCCAACACCTTTTACTTAGATTTTCTCACAATTTAAGCAAGCAAACAAACAAAATCTTGAACTAAGAACCAAAGTGTTTGGGGATTTTGAGAAATGAATTTTGTTTATGTTCCCAGCTTTTTATTAGTGTGGGTGGTGTTTCCCTTCTCCTGAAACATGTGATGAAGGAAAGTGAAAGTGCAGTGCCTGACACCTTAAATCTGGAAACCAGATGAGCTTTTGATGTTTCAGGTTTTTGACTTATTTCTATTCTTTTTACTTACTGTCTTGAAAATTTTTATCTAAGAGTTCAGGCAGCCAACTGAACTATGGCCACTGAACAAGTTCTGCAAATCCTGTGCTTCAGAGGCAGGGCAGGGGGCGGATGACAAAGGCAGGAGAGGGTTTTATGGGGTTAGAGAGACGCTGGCTCTTGGAGGGAGGGCAGGACAGCTTGTGGGGGAGCTGTTGTAAATTCTGTTCACTTTGAAATCTATAGGATTTGATCTTCTTGTGAGATATTTTAGGCCAGCGGCTAACTTTGGCATGTCAGAAATCTTCATTAGACAAGACAGCGATTTATGAGTTCAGCTGGATATTGACATATATGAGAAAAAAATTACGATGTGTGGTTGGTTTGACTGGGCTATCACAGTGGAATAAAAGGTACTTTTCTCCTACTGGCTTTAGAGAGGCAAGAAGATCGTGTAGCACTCTTTACTAATTCACTCCCTTTATTTACTTCCTCAATTTGTCAAAAAAATATTGCACGCTCAAGAGACACCTGCATGCCCTCAGGCAGACGCCTGTCAGTTGGTTCTTCTGGAGAAAAGGAAGGAAGTGTCTGAAAAACTTCACCCATGACTGGCCTGCAGCAGGATGGTCTGATGGTCGTACCAGGATCTGTGTGGCTGGCTCCAAAGGCAATGCCATGGAGGAGAGAGCTGGTGGACATCTCTCTCTCGTAAATCAGAGGTGGGGAGGTAGCAAGCTAGAGGCTGCAGTTTTGCAATACTGGCAGAAGAGCTGTGTTCAACCTCCGAACTAAAGTGTTATCACTTCTGAAGGGTACTGTAAATACTTTGAGGAGACTCTATAGAAAGTGGATTCAAGACTGAGAAGCTATTCATATTTTCATACTATAAATAATGTAGAATATTTAACAACTCCTTAATATTGATGTTGGTGGCACACTGGTAAGCAATACTTAGCAAGTCAATGAGAATAATGTCAGACAAAGAGGTAGAAATCTTTTATCACAGATATATAATAATATTTTGCTGTCACTGTTGAGGGCTCTTGCTAGCCTCTAGAAGGCAAGTTATTTTCCATGCTGATTTTCTCAGGATTAGTGTCAAATATTGTTATTGTCTTGTATCTATATATATACTTATGCAGGTAGATGTGTTAATACAGTATTACATTGTATTGTTTAAAAATGTATAGAGATGCCATCTGGTCCAGCTGCTGTGTGGGCCAGTAACTGTTGTATTGCTTTATTTATACCATTTTAGGACATGCTTGCTGTCAGAATTTGGGGCTAATCACTTGTCTGAGAATGGAAAGTTTTAGCTGGCTAGAAATGTTCTCTTGGATAGGAACTAGGTCATGAAATTTGGAAATTTTCATTTTCTGTGTTGATGTCATGTTCTGTTTGACACCTTGGGTTTGAAAACTCCCCAGGTGTTCTGTATTTGAGTATGATTTTAATAATATTTTCTTCAACTTATTTCCATCTGATTAGCCTTTACCTTTTAAGATATTTGACTAGACTGCCACATTAAGAGAAATGTTGAGTTTCTCTATAGTTCAAGCAAATATTTTTTTGGGTTGTAGGTACATATTTCAGAATTATAAGTGTATAGATATTCACTCGTAACATCCATCACTGACTTGGTCCTGTATAGATGGTTGTGGATGTATCCATCCTGACAGTCTGTCCCTTCTTGCAGTGCAAAGGCAACGAGGGCCAAAAAGCAGCAGCTGAAAGAGGAATCAAGAGAGCTGGGTCCTGTTTATTGCAGAGCTACTGAGCAGGGTCAAATCATTTAATCTGTTCCCCTTCTCACTTGCTGCCACCCTGTTCAGCTAGCCTGTAAACTGAGGCAACTGTCTCCTACTATGTGTTTCTACAAAGTATATCACAACAAGATCCCTATCTCAGTTAGGGCCTCTGGGAACTATCATATTATAGATAATTAAATATACCTCACGTTTTTAAATTGTTTCCAATCAAATTTTGTGTTAAAGAGTTTTGTTCTGAATTCAGACTGTGTGTGGGATAATAATTACTTATAATTATACTTGGTATGATTCCTACAGAAGACAGGGGTTTATGTTGGTGTCACAGAGCTTATTAAGTTGTTTTGTATGAGCTTCGTATGAGCATTTTAAAGAAAGAGTGATTCAGAAAGTAAATACAAAACCTCTGTTTTAAGGTAGGAGATTTTGATACTAGGTGAGCTATGCTGTATGGGCAGGGCTGTAACTGAAATTCCAGTGATACCTATTACAGATGAGCTATCTCTATCAACAAACCATCTTCCTATCAAAACCTTCACTACTCCAGAGTAAAACGGAGTTCAAACTTCAGAAAGGACCACGGTGATTTCTCATCCATCTCCACTGCCTTGGGACATATCTATAATAATAGGAAGAATCTTTATTAACAGATGCAAGCACTGCCAAGCATCAGCTGTCTGTGATTGTTTTTATAGGAGAATAGTAATCAAGAACTTTCCCTGCACAGTCACAATGGTGACCTGAGATAGACCAAATACTCTGGAATTTGGTTAAGTTGCTTTTTGTGTTAGTAGTTCTTCTGAGACCTGAAGGGCCTCCTGAATGTGCCCAGACATTGGAGCGTGGCCTGTGCAGGGGAGTAAGTCACTTGGAAAACCAGGGCTGGCTGCTATGAAGAGGGCTACAGTCCCGCACAGACAAACACAGGTGAGAAGGGCTGTGCGGCAATTAAAACACAAAATTTTTCACCCACATATCGTAGTAGGAAGCCAGTTACGTTGCAGCATTGTCTACCTACAGGTAGATAAAATCTTCCACATTTGGATTCTACTGAGTGAATTTAGAGCTTCTTTCTCAGTTTTGCAGTGCTGTTGTTTTCTTTAACAATAAAATGTAAATTGTTCCTACTGCAAAGTGACTCCAACTCTACTAGGCACCTTTTGTCTAAAGCTTGTATAATAGAGCCTCTCATTTTTGAAAAACAAGTTAACTTATCTCAACTTATTCCGTGGGAGTACAAATGTGTTCTCCAGGCAGTTGATAGGCAAAGTCCTGAATCAATGGAGTTGCAGAAGATGATTATAGAAGAAGAGTATATGGATCATATGTACCCAGTAGAAGACAAATAGTCTTGCAATTCAGGTTTTCTGAAGGAGGATATTCAGACTCAGAGACAGAAAAGAACTGAGGTGTTTATTATCCACCATTCCTCTCATGAAAACACAGTCAATGGAAGGTAATGAATATTACTAACCCTCAGGTGAAGACTTGTTGGAGAAGACTCTTCTGTGGATGTTTTGCCTGCATGAAACCAAAAGCCAGGGTTGTATTCTTCCCTGTTAATGTGAATTGTTGTGGAAAAGAAGGTGCAATGCTCACAAGTGCAAGGTACACAGTCCCAGCATGGGGCAGGATTCAGCTGGGTGAATCTCACACTTTGTGTGCATGGCATAACAGCTCTGAATGAAGGAGGAAATAAACAGTATTTCAGCTGAGTGCAGAAGCAAGACAAATCGAACCCTAGATAAGAATATGTGACTGAGAATCTGCTAGGAATTGGGGAACAGAAATAAGAAACTAATTTTCATGCAACTGCAAATAATATCTACACTCTCATGGTGCAGCCCAGTTGGTGTTACAATCCTTAGTCCAGTCTGTTTTGGGTGTGGGGGTGGGAAGAGAAAGAGAAAGGGAAAGAAAGTCCCCGCTTATCTAAAGTTTGTGGAAACTTTGGAAATGCCTGAGCAGGCAAGCCCATTGTCCTGAGATATTGCTGGGTGTGCAATAGCTAATGAAAACTTTACTTTGTGGCTTTTAAAAACTACAGATGTTATTGTTTCCAATCCAAACATGTACAAGAAAGACTCGCAAAACTGTCAATGTCACACTCAATTACTAGACAGAAGAAGAGAGAAGTACCTTACTCTCAGCTAACATCCTCAGCCCCTTTGTATCTCTCCTCATTTCAAGCACTTAGTGATGAAAGTGCCACTTATATCTGAATCAGAGTTGCAGAAGAGCCCTTTGGAAGGCAATGAACTCAGACTTACTCAAGATGATTGGACAACACCAGCCCTTCTTTCCCCATCCTTTAGACTTCAGGCTAATAGGAATGATTGCATTTTCTAGTAGAGATGACAATGTTAGTAGACCCGTGGCTTGCAGGAGTGGAAAGGATTTCAATGTTTTCTTGATATATTTTTATGTTTTAAGAAAAAATTCATTCTACAAATTGCATGGATTTTTAGTGGAGACCCAATTCTTACAGTTTTCTTTTTATTTGTGCTTGAGAAACATGCCCTTTAGTGTGATTAAGGAATAATTGGATTCATTTTGAATTGTGGTAAATGGCATGGCATTCTTTTCATGGAGTTTCTGATTCTGCAATTACATTTCTGCAGCACTGTCTAGCAGTCACGAAAGATTAGCTGTGTTTTCTTCTTCTGCCACGCAGTTCTCTAATCTGTCTGGAACACAAATAGATCAAGAAGTACAGCTTTGTAGATTGTATCAGGTGCTTCTGTGTGTTGATTTTTGACTGTTGGGTCATTCTTGGATACATAGGGTTGACATATATCTCTATAAAAATTATTTCCAGAAAATATGTACTGTGCACTGTCAGAGGGGTGTTCTCTTTCTTCCTTTTAAGTTCAAATTTCATAATTAGAACAAGATGAACAATAGCATCCTCTCACAGAAGAATAAAGATGTGCTCAACTCCCTTTCTACTGCTTTTGAAAGATGAATAAATGGGTATTTTCTGCAGCCTTGCTTAATCTTCTGTTCCTCTTCACACCTTGCTCCATTTTTGAGTATTTCAATAGGGATGCGTGAACTGCTTAGATAAGAGCCAACTCCAGAAAGAACATCAAAAGAAAAAAAGATGAGGCCAGGCAGCCTGGAGAATTCCTTTGGAACACAAAATGCAGGTGTATTTGGTACAAGGTATTGGTGGTGACCTTTGTTTTGTTGTAATTTTATTTTTCATGTGCATCCATCTTTCTTCCTTGCTTCCCTGTTTTCTCCCTTCTTCTCACCCTTCCCTCCTTTCCTTTCCTTTCCTTTCCTTTCCGAGGGTGCATGATACTTTACGATGATCACGGACCTGTGACGGAACAAGCTGTTTCCCTTCTACCTCACATCTATACATTTTCAGAGGAGTACAAACTTGCACATTTCTTATGCTGTTGTTTCCGTTCTGGGGCATGGGGGATTTAGCAGAGCGACTCTCGCTGTTAATGGGATTTGTTCAGCTAAAATCTTGTGCAAGCCAAGCCTTTTCAAAAGAGAGAATTCCTTTAGAAGTACAGGTAGACCTGGTTAAAGATTCTTTTGATGAGATATAAGGCAAGATCTTAGAGCATATCTAACAATTAAAGAACGTGGCCAACTTTTCACCAGGTAAAATGTTAATCTCACCATTATAGTTGTATTTCCATTTGGCTAATTACTTCCTGCTGTGTAAAATTCTTCCTATAATTTCACTTAAAGGTATTTTTTATGCTTGTCTAGAATGACCGTGCAATGTTATTGCATGGGTTTTAAAGCTGAGCTCCTCAATTATCAGAAAAAATATTTGCCAGGTAAATGTTTCTATGAAAAGCATCATTATCTATCAAGTGATTTATTCCATGAGCAGTATTTGCAGAGCTATGCAGTTCGTTGGTTACCAGAAAAAGAAAAATTACTCTAATAAATTAGTTGAGAGAAAAGGTAAAAATTAATTAAGATAATGTATATGTTGGATAATATTTGTCCAGCTGTTGTTTGAAGGCTATCACCTTTCCTTTTGGTGGGCTTACATACCGGCAAAGCAATCCTTATATAAATAGTTCTGAGTTTATCTTGTGATCTGCCATCCTTACTTGAAAAATGCTGTATAAATGATCATTATTATGATTGTAAATCAAACCCTATTTTCATTTGGAGTAAAATATAATGGCATTTGAACAAGCAAGGCAGTGGGGCTGTAGATGAATTGAGTGCCATGTGGTCTGATGTGTGCACTTGGAGATAAAGCCTGGGTTGTTCGGAGTCTGCGAATAAGTGCCTGGCCTGCTGGAGGCAATTATTTGCTTGTTCTTTTTGTAAAGCCCCTAAGTTTCTCTAAAATTAGAGATAGTGCAAATTACATGGAATTTAGCAAGTTCAGTGAACAATGTTTTCAACCATCACATCTCTCAAGACTTATTTTTTGAGAATTTTCATTGCATTGGCCACAATAAAAAATAGATTACAAGACTTCTGTTCATCCTGTCCTAAAACATAATATATAATTTATTTTATCACAATTAAATAGTGCAATTTTCAACCCAAACAAGAGGAAAGATTTTGCTCTAAGTCTTCAGTAGTTTTTCCAATTACAAATGAGTAGGAATTGGAATGTAGCTGGACATTCTTTTATGTAAATTTAAGTGTATGATTATTATTATTATTGTTTTAAATCAGATTCAAATTACTCAGCACCTTCAGGGCTCATAGCACTACCACAACATCACAAATTCTGCAGATACATAAGCTGGAAAGGGACATATTTTTAAATTGTTGAAAAATGCTGATTTCATTTAATACACACTGAATTCAAATACCTGTCAAACAGCTGAGAGACAAGTGTTTTTCCTAGTCAAGCGATCCTGCATCTTCCCTTTCTTAAGTCTTTTGAAGCGGAGCATTTGGGAAAAATTTTTTAAGCCTAAATGAGCAAAGGTGAAAGGAAGGTAAAGGTGAAAGAAAAGAGAACTAGTGGAGATGAGAACAAAAAGAGTAATTGCACACACAAATTTCAGGCCTTTTTCTTTTCTTAGAAACTTGTTTGAAACAATTGACCTGAAACGATGGTGAGGTGATTAAATTGAGAGATGCCACAGACATTAATGTCTGTTTGTATTAAAGAGGAATGATTCAGAGACCTTACAAATATGCAGGTAATCAGAAGAGAAACAGCTGAATTTCAGGGTTGATAAATGCAAGATAGCACATATTCAAATGCTCACAGACAGTGCTGGATTCCCGACCATCACTAGGAAAAAAGAGCAGGGAATCACTGTAGACAGCCCAGTAAAACATCTACTTAGTGTGATGTGACAGCTGGAAATGCAGATAAAACATTCAAGTAATACAGAAAAAATGTAAAACCATTGTATGTATTAGTGGTATAGTCTCAGCTAGACTCTTACATTAATTTCGGGTCATCCCATCTGAGAAAGGCCAGGCTGGATGGGGCTTTGGGCATCCTGGTCTAGTGGAAGGTGTCCCTGCCCATGGCAGGGGGGTTGGAACTAGATGGTCTTTAAGGTCCCTTCCAACCCAAACCATTCTGTGATTCTATGATTCTATGAAATACAACTAAAGAAGCTTAGACACATGAAATATAGGCAAAGAAAATTTACAAAAAAAATTAAGAAATGAACAGAAAAGATGAAAATACAAAGATGTTTTTAAAAGAACACAAATCTTGGAAACTGCACCTTGTGGTGATACTTTTGGAATGAAGTGCGTGTTAAAAGAAAACCAAACTGCTAATCTGCCAGCTGATGATGGCAGCAGTTGCAAAACTGGAGCATCTGAATGACTAAATGCTTTGTCAAGTGGGAGTATGAGGACTGTTAGTGGTCCTCAGGTATTGATGAAGCCTCTGTTTCTTCTTTTCAAAACAAAACAAAAGCAACAAAGAATAAAGGACCTCTACTACAAATATAATTCACTTGCTGTTTTCCCCTATGTGCTCTGCAGTGTTTACAGGACACTATTCTCCTAAAACACTGTAACACCCGGCTTGCTGGAGGCTGGAGCACAACCACAGCATGACATACTCTTTCCCCTTCAGACTGATGAAAACCTGATAAAGAATATTTTCCATCAAGCTCCCGCTATCCCTCATCCCTTATGTGCAGATGTCAGGAAAACCAGGGGCTGAAATATCTTCCTATGGCAATAGAGAATAGCAAAATTTTGTTTCCCTCCACTTATGCTTGGACTTGATCCCACTCCAACTGATTGCTGTTATGTGCTTGCAGATGACTGAAATAGGAATAAATTCTGTCTATTGAATAAAACTTTTCCATCAATGTGAAATTCTCTCATGACAGAACTTCACAGAATTATATGGGAGTCATACTAGCAGAAAATTTGACTCCAAATCTGTGAATTCGTCAGCCTGTTGCTCGCCTCTCTTTTTCTTCTGATAGTAAAGGGCTGAAGGATTTTTATGTGCTATTTAGTCTTGCATTTGGTAACTCATTTTCTTTCTGTATGGAAATTAACTGTAACGGTTTATGTTTTTAATTGGCTTGCAGCTAACATACTAACACTTGCCTCAGCACCTCCAATGTTTTATAGAGGAGACAATATCTTCGCAAGCATTGAAATGTTAATTCATGGGTAATATCAGGTACTAACATGAAATAAATTTGAGGTGTAGAATTTTCACTCACCCTTGTTCCTGCCTGGAGTTACAGATTCTTGCTCCAAGGACCTGACATACCAGTGCAGTTGGGAATATTTCAAAATTTCCATCACAAAATATGAAACTTCTTTGTTTGAATGATATCTCCCAAGGATTCAAGTCTGGTGACACAAAAGCTTATCTACCAAAAGTTAGGGCATGTACTAAATAGATTCTACCAAGCAGCTATTCAAAATATATTACGAATAATTGTTTAAAGACAAAATGTTTTTTGAAAGATTTGTTTTGGAATTATTGTTTTCTCTCCCATCACTCACCCTTAAAACATTCAAAAACATTGGATCCCAGTGAAGGGTATAAAATAAGATGTCTCAATTCAAACTGGAACAGATATGAAAAGGATGGGAAGAATCAGGATGTGGGAGGTTTGTTTGGGTTTTTTTGGGGTTTTTTCGTTTTTCTTTTTTTGTCTGTGCGTGTGTGTTTTGTGTTTGGTTGGGTGGTTTTGGTTGGGTTTTGGTTGGGTTTTTTTACCCTCCATTTTGGGCATATATTTGGCAGGATAAACTCAGTTTACCAAAGACAAAGATAGAAGAATTGCTTGTGCACCAACCATTCTAATATTGCAGTTGTCAAAAATAGGTCTCTGGTAGAGGATATCTTTTTAGACAGTCTGATTTTCTATGGCACCAATGCAGTATCATTGTGTCTCTAGGCTACTGCTTTGTCGCTAGCACATTAATCCTACCAAATGTCTGTTATATATTGTGCCGTGGAAACTCTGATGAGAGAAAATACACTGAGCACAACTTTTTGCATCCTTTTTCAAAGCTCTTGACCCTGGTAGCCTATGAGTTAGTTGAAATGATTGAAACATACAGGTAAAGGAAATCAAGATTCTGAGCACCTCCTGAGGGCTGGCAGTGAGACACACAACCTTTTACCTTCAGTTGAAATCCAGCCTATTGTAGAAGTTTTCTTATAAGCTACTAAATAAGTGGTAATGTACAAAAGCTACAAAACCCATTTAATAGGATTCAAGCATGTAATTTCCTTGAAAACTGCTAAAGTAGCTGCTGAATGAGGAGGGAAGCCTTCTGCACCCTGTCCATAAAGAGCCTGGCGATGGCATGGTCAAGGAGAGGGTGATGGCATCACCAAAGGGATGTGCCTCAGACACCACTCTTTGGGTTCCAGTTTCTTCTCTCAGTCAGATGTGTGACGGTGGTTATTTTGTCCCGTCCGTATTTCCTTCTTACTATACTTAGTGAAGCTGACGCCGTGGCGGGTGGTGCATGTGCTGCCGGGCAGCGGTGTGCCACTGCGGGGGTGCCCTTGCGTGGCTGGGACAGACCCTGGGCTGCGCTCACACCTGCGTGGTGCTGCCGCCCAGAGAGCGGCTGCTGCCCACCCCGGGGCTCAGCCCGGTGTGTGAAATGCTACAGGTTGACAAAGGGAGCTGCTGTTGCTTGTTTTCCATGGTGACAAAAATTCTTGAATTCATTTTACACACACACACACACACACTCTCTTCAGTAAGGAGGTGCTTGAGGAAACAGCTGCGGGGCTGTCAGGAGTCCCTTGCAGCCAAACTGAAAGATGGGTAGGTGTTTTCTCTGCTTCTGAGGGCGCTTGCTTTCCTTTCTGAATCCTGCTAAATCTTCCTGTCTTATAAAGAATATTTTCCCTGGAGACCATAAAGACATTTCAGAAAAGAGTGCTTTCCCCCCTCCTCTTGAATGCAGTAGGATGCACCAAGGATGAGGAATTTTCTAAAGACCTTCTCTCTTTTTACATTCAAATTGCACAGGGGTTGAACTGTGCGCTATTCTAGCAATATAGCCAGTATGTTTTGCTTTCGGATGGAAAGTGTAGCTTTCCAGCAAGAACATTCTGTTTATTTGTCAAGTGGAATTGCTCCTTCCTAGCCTAGGGTTATGAGAAAACATTTTTGTTTAAATGGGGAAACAAATGAATAGTTTCCATAGCCCTTAACTCACAGAATCCCAGTTTAAGGTTTAGCACGAACGTATAGGGAAAGTGGTGTTTGCTGAATGCCCCTTGTTAAAACATTGGCAGCTCATCACAAATTCAGGAAGATGCCAGATGTCTCACTTAGTGTAAAAACACAGTGAGTCTGAGCGCTGTGGATAATTTCCAGCATGAGCTGTTAGATACTGAGAGATTATATTATTATTATTATTATTATTATTATTATTATTATTATTGTTATTGTTATTAAGTTGATCATACTTTATTTTTTACTAAAGCATCCCTTTAAAAAATCAGAAATAAAGGTGCAGAGAGAGGTGTGGAACTGAGGTTATCTTCCCCTTCTGGTTATCTTCCCCTTTAAAACCAGCACACACTGATTTTTAGACCCCTTTAGAAGTCAATGATGCACTTTGCACTTCTGGGAAGTGACATTCCCATTCATATATGATCTGAAGGGCAGATCTGAATTCAGACCCTTGCTTTGTATGCAATGAGGGTTTCCACAAGTACAGCTTTAGATTGCTCCTGCATGGGAAAACTCATGTTTTGGTAAAACTGACCCTGTAACATCCATCGTGGTTGATACCCACTGATCAGGGCACGGGGTATTGACCCAAGGATGAAAGAAAGGCAAAGAGCAGTTACACTCACGGTGATTTTTTGTTCAGTTATTGCCTGTTGAGGTACCTGTAACCAATGTAAGCTCGAGCAATCTCAGGACTGACGGGTTTTTCAGAGATCAAGGTGATGTTATTCTACCATTGACTCTTTGATCAGGGTCTGGTACTACTGAACTTCAACCTGACTCAAGGGAATATGCAAACGTTTCGCTACTGAACCTGAGTGTGGTCAGGAAAACAGATCTTGCAAATTGGTGTGTACATCTATATCTGCACCGAGAATATAAAAGAGTATATAGGTGATGTAAAAGATAAATTTGGTGACTTTTCAATGGTAGAAATGCTATAAAATAGCATATAACATTGGGAAGCATTTTGAAGTGGGCTGGTACAAGCTACATAATGCCACAGATCTGGCTGGGTTACTGTGGACAAAATTATTTTTTCTCGTATTGACAGAACACGGATTTGAAGAAAAATAATTATCAATAATTTATTGTAGACTTTAGTTTTCCTCTTCTTTTTAGTGGATATTATCCTTTCGACTGCAAGCTAGGTAACTGAGAGCTAATGGAAACTGTTTAGTGAAGCCATTCTGACTGTGAATGTGCTTATTCTATTAATGTGGCTTCGGTGAACAGAGTGCCAAACACCTGCAGCTTTAAGGGACTTACTAGTTTTCCTTTGGAGAGGGAAGAAGGACTCTGGTAATGTAATTAATGTGATTTTCACTGAATTTTTTTACACTATGATTTTACACGCTTTATGTCTAGCTTTTGAGAGAGGTTCCACATTGTGCAGCAAGCATATGAAAACTGTGCACAGAAAGTTATTTGACATTACTGTTGTCTACTCATACCTCAAAATGTTGTGGTTTTTTCCTAGCTCCAATACTTCCAGACTTGTCTTTGGAAAAGTCTCAGATGCTTTTGTGTGGTGCAATGGTCACACCCAGTGGCCAGTTGGGTTAATCACATATGTGTATTCCCTATGGATATCTGAGGCAGTTTGTTCCAGGAATTGCTTCTTATATACTATGACAGCTTGGAATCTAACTCAATAGCAGGAAAGCAATGTATGTCCACCTTCACCTCAAGGTGCATTCCCAAAAGTCCCTGGCTGATCAAAACAAAGGTCCGGACCATTCATGAAATGAATAGTAAAGAGGCGATGAAACCCCCATGGAGTCTGATATTCTTAAAATTAGGACTTTGACGATAATGAGCTGGTGTTTTAAAAGAATGATTCAAGGACAGGCTGAAACAAAAAAACTGTACTTTTCCTTAGTTTAAATTCAGCTTCCTTTTAACTGTGGAAAGCCTGAAACATTTGAACATATGCCTGATTCTTCTTTTTTGGCATTATCAAGGTAATTTGAAAAAAAGACCATTTTTCTTTTCTATAAATGAAAAACGTATGGAAGTACCATGGATGAATCAAAAGAGGTGCATACACATAACCCCCCCTCCCTTTCCCCCCAGTCTAGCTATAGCATCCTCTATTAGCATCACAATGACACTAATGTTTTCTTTCTCTCAATGTAGACCATTTTGTCAAGGTCCCTGTTTTCAATTAGTGTCAGCAAATGACACATGGGTGGGAATACTACAGGCATGTTCAGTGGAGGTAGCATTGCGGATGCTGATTTTGGGGTGGGTGATGGGAGAGCCAAGTTTCAATTGGGAAAGGGAGGGACTGCTCTCCATATAGCCCCTTGCTTTGATGCTCCCAAGGACACAGATGGTAGTTCCCTTCCCTACATCACAGAGTGAAAGGGCTCCCTCTAAAGCCCTGGGAGGCATGGTAGCATTCATTTACACAGTGTCAAGTCATTTAACAATCAAATAGCTAAATCTGCATTGCCTAATTTTGTTGGTCTTGCCCCAGATGTTTTAAAACATTGCCTGAAAGCCATAAATGAGTGTGGTATTTTTTTGGCCTCTTACCAATTCCCCCACCTTCTTTGGAACAGGCAATGCTTGTCAATATCTACACATTTCTCCTCTTCTTCCTACAACATCTGCTACTCAATTCTGCTTGCATTTTTTCCCCAAGGAACTGGAGAAGTTGCTCCACTGTGAGGTGAAAAGCTTTGCTCCAGCTTCAGCATTGTTGACTGGGCGCTGAGTGCTGGCACCTGTAGAAACTGGACTAAGGCTTTTATGATCTTTTTCTACTGAGACGTTTCTATACATTTCTTGGTTGAGATGCAGACTTTGGATACTGGATTTCAATGTACTGACAGTAGTCTTGCTTTACTCACTTCTCCCTTACACACGTTTCACATATAGTCCATGACCTCCCAGGGCTCCCCAGGCCACATGTTAGACTAAGCAGAAAAAGCATTCATCACAGATATTTTTTGAAGAACTTTGAATTCTTTTTCCTTGGTGAAATTTCCTTTTGTGCTTAGTTCACTGAAAAAAATCCCAGCATGTGACAGTGTGGACATTCAGAGAGTGACTCCACAAATTCTCATTTCAGCTAAGGCAGTCAATCTCGAGACAACACAGGATGAATTCTGGGGTCTCTGCAGTGAGTTGGGATGTTTTATGCCAGGAACCTCCCCCCAAAACCCCATGCACTAAAATATTACAGCTGTTTCTGTACTGGATTTTCTTGCACCCCACAGCCTGGAGATATTCAGTGCGGAGGTTTGTGCTTGCTTTTCATTTTTGCTTTGCAGGTCACATTTAAATGAAACTTCCACTCTGGATCAAGCTTGACAAAAAAGAACAGTTATACCTGAAGAAAAACAGTTGGCCTACTTTTTGTCTCAGTTCTCTTCTTGGTTGTTTGAAGATGTAGGTGATATAAAGGGACTCTGTCAGGTCTTCTTTGCCCCCAAATTCAGATTACATTCAAGAGTAAACAAAACATTTAGGGGAACCCCCCCCCCCTAAATTTACTCAAAGTTTTTGTGATTTAATAAAAATAAGAAAACTTAAGTCAAAATACTTCAGATGCAAATCCTTTCCTGTGCTGCAAAATAGTGCTGGTGCATGGGAATCACATAGGAAAACTTTGCATAAACAAAATGAAACCATTGGTGCTGCCTTCTCTGACTAAACTGAGGGAAGTTAAAAAAATGTTTCCCTACTTCTACTGTATTGATATAATCTCATTTAAAGCTCCAGTTGATATGTAGGTCTATGTATGTGAAGTCCCAAGTCTCATTTAATGATTAACAAGCCATGGTGAAAACTGAAAGGATTTGTAAAGTTCTTGCTAGTTTCAATGACCTCATGTAGGAGTAAATAAATAAAAAAAGGAGTAAATAGAAGACATGCCTGTATGAGTTGCACTGTTAAATAGTCTTCTTCGCTTTATGTTCCCAAAATAGATACGATATGTTGCTTTGAAGGGGCTGCCCCATTCCTATTGCAAGTGTGAAATCAGACTTAGTGGAGAAATATCCAGTTACCCGAGGCCTCACGCTTTGCAATGGAGACGGAACAAGGAGTCCCTCTGAGCTGCCCCCATCTTCAGCTATGACAAGGTCCAGCAGGTGAGGAAGGAATGAGTGAAGCCCAGCACTTCATCTGTTGTCAGAGAGGCGTGTTTGCTGCACGTGCTATAACATCTGGGGTCAGGCCACAGAGCTGTGCATACCCCCGCTTTTCGTCTCCTTTCCCTGTGGCCCCCCCAAAATAATTCTTCCTTTTAGAGAGGAGACGCTGGACCAGAAGTCCTACAGCAAACAGTTTAGTCTCATGTTTCCCCAGGACTGACGGCGAGCACAAGGAGTTACTGCCCGTGCAGAGATTCCCCAGCATGGACTTCCTGGATGTGCAGTGACAGGATCGATGCTGTTATGGTCTGTGAAGCTGAAGGTCCACCAATAATGAGAGTGTATTACTTCTGCTGAGAACACAGCCATCGTGATTGCAGGGGGGGGATTAAAATCCTGTCAGGTCTGAATCCAAAATGAGGTCAGTGGGAGATTTCTGAGGCATACCCTTCGATCCACACTTCAAGGTCTGTCGAGGGTGCACTCAGGTGTACCGAGGTTTGACGCACTCTGGTGCCTCCTGAGGTAGCTATGCCATCGCAGAGGAAGGACCACTGTGATGGTATTAAATATCCATCTGGAAGCGGTTCTGCCACCTCGTCCCCAGAATGTGCAAAGGATGCAGCAGGGGGGTTGTAGCAGGCTATAAGACGACAAGACCTTTATATAAGCATTCAGTCTCTAACTGTAATGCCACTGGGAAAGGCTGGGCAATTTGCTTGAGTCCCGTCTGCCACTCAGGCTCATATTTTTTGTGCTAAGGGCATGACAGCGCAGCACCAGCATTAATGGTGTCAAATGTGCGACATGATGCATAAGCGTGATTGCATGAAATAATGAAATGGCAACTTTCTGAACTCATTTAGCTTTTTTCTCTGCAATACATTAGTAAATAAATGTTGCACTTACTGCATGCAGAACCTTCAGCTGAGGATCCGAACCAAACAAAACCAAGTGACCTTCCTCCCCCAAAATGGCAATTAAGCCACATGCTGCCCCTGTGTTGTTTGTTACACAGCAGCTTCTCTTACTTGGATCAAGTTTGTTCCTATCACTTTGAATGCAAAAAGCAGTTGATCATTTCATCCATGTGACTACAAGGGTGGCTGTCACAGCTTGCAAAGCATATGGTAGCTCTTGCAATATCAATAATAATCTCTAAGTAATGCAACTTTGGGTTGTAGTCATCTTTTATTATCACTCCAGTCTTCCAGTAGCTTCCTCCTGTCTCTCTCTTTTAGAATTTTTGTCTTTCATTATTAAATGAAACCTTCTATACCCACTGATTACATTATCAAGGATTACCTCCTGAAAGGGATCAAAACTGATCAAAATAAAGGCTGCGCTATTCTGAATAAATTTTCCTTATTTTGAGGGGCTTCATCAAATTAATTAGAAGATGAAATTAAACAATAAGCAAGAAATGTAGTAGGAATTTTGCAGATGGGGACACTGAAATTTAAAGAGGAAAAGGGACTTGTCACAGGTTTGTCATACGGACTGAAACAGAACTGGAATTTTCTCGTTGAAGACTAAGCGCATCTCTTACAGACTGCAAGTGGAGTGGAGCTCATAAAGTGTTTATTTAAAATCTGTGTATGGGAATGAAATACTTTTTGGTTGTCATTTTAAAGTCGGATTCTATTAAATAAGGAATAAAATCCACTGTAAGTATAGCAGGTAATTTTTCTTTAGATGTATCAAAGTATTCAGTTCCCACACTGAAACGAATTCAATATTGAACATATTCACAGCATTCCTTAAAATTTCTGTAAGATCTATTTAAATCATTCTTTCTTCTAAATGAGATGCCTTGCACACTCTCTGCCTGTTATAGGGTATTGATAACATCTGTTTACTAATCTGAGAGCAACATCCAATGACTCCAGAGAATGTGACAGATTTGAATGGCTGTCATGTCAAGTCAGGTGGCAGTGACTGACTGGTCAGCTAGGGAAAATAACATGGGTTTACAGGCAAAATGAAATGGGATGGCAGCAAATGTGGGGAACTGGCTACCTATAATGCATGTTGTTCTGGGAATGAGAGAGTGAACCTTAAGGTACAGAAATTGTTGAAGTGTATTCATGTTTTTGTCCAGTGACAGCTGTTTTTCTGAGTCTCTGCGTAAAGTGTTTTCCTTGAGTTGTGCAAGGAAGGGGTAGAACACTGCCATATTTAATTAGCGAAGCCCTTTCCATTTGTTTCCTGGACAGGTGAGTTTCATGGCCTTGTGTCTAGTTGTGCATTGCTGGTAGGGATGCAGAACTTGCATTCTGCTGCCCTGTTGGGACTGTAATCAGAGCACTCTCACCATGAAAGAACAAAATTAAAACCATCTCCAAGGGAGCTGGTTCTCTGACCTGCCCTCAAGTGTGTCCCTCAATGCAAAAATCTCTCTCAACTTGCCAGGGCGGTCCTAGCACAATGCGATGGCACAGTGGATGCTTTGGAAGGGAAATGATACAGTTTTCTTAGGGCTGGTGAAAGAAAAGGGTTGCTTTTTCTGCCTAATCACACTGGGTGTCTGTTTGAGCCTGGAAAAGCTTTGCAAAGGATGGGGAGGGACCCGCTATCTTTGCATGATCCTTCAGGCTACTGGCAGGATAAAACTGGGTATAACTGCACTTCTGGCTAAAATAATTTTTAGAGAAAGAGTCTGGCTCTTGTGTGGGTACAAAATGAGGAGGAAAGGCATAATGTGCTTTCTCTGTGCTCTTCCCACAGAATCAGACTTATCACATCTGACTTAGGTATCTCAAAGTGATGTCTATTCATATCTGAAAAATTTACCGTAAGCTTCCTTTATAGTCAAGGGAGAGAAATTAGAGGGTGATTTTGTCCTTCAGATGAAGCACATAATCTTAACAGGTGGTCCAAGATGGGCAAAACAAATCACCCTGTGAAGTTGCATCCTTCTTGCCATTAAATATAAAGACTAGAGTAACTGAGATTTAGGTAACTAATTTTTAAGCACAAAAGTTAGATGAAATGTATACCAGGAATAAAGATCAGCTCTTGCCCTGGATTCTGGAAGATGGAGGTCTCAGGAAGGGCTCAGTTTAATGCAATAATATTTCCTAACCTACATTGCATTTTTGTTGATAGGTACCTAGTCCACAGTCCAAGGGATATATCTTCACTGTTGGTAGGTGAGTTGAGACATAGGTCAACAAAGTAAAGTGTGTAGGCTTGCAAATGCTGCTTGATTTCAATGGAAAATAAGCTCAGTGAGTCTGAGTCCAACCGTCATGTTGTCATGAATCCAGCTTTTGGTCATTTCTAATTTTTTCCAGTAATACCAGACTGATTTTTAAAGCTAAACTTCAGAAAAGCTTCCTCATGTAGCTGAGAAGAGATAATACAACTGAATTCATAGAGCCCCATAATATTTGCCTACCTAGAAAAAACACATTTCTTAGTCCAACTTTAAAAATAGGTACTAAGAAAAGATACCTAGCTCATCTTTTTTTTTTTTTTCCTTGCTATTGTTCACTCGTGAATATGTAACACAGCATAACATTCTCAAACTATAATCTGCTCAACATTATCTAATTGCATCTGTCATTTTACTCTGCAATAAAATACTTCTGGGGAAAAAGAAATATGGAACTTAGCACTTGAGCTACTTTTTTAAAAATTGCTTCTGATTTTAAACATGTAGCAATGACATTTACCTGCTAAAATTTAAAAAGCAAAAACAATCTGCATGTTATCAAGCTCATATGTAGTTATCATCTGTAGCTCATATGCTACAGTGTGGGTATACCTTGTTCAAGTGATTCTTAGGGCAGAGAGGCACTCATCTGAGAACTGAGCTAGGGTCTGTATCTCTGTTTTTGACATATGCTTTAACCAGTCTATGGACTGCCTGTTTGGTATTGTTTAATTATTGTTCCACTGAATGTGCTAATTGCACTTTGGCTGTATAACTTGTAAATGGGAGGGATGCCAACATATTCACTAAGTAACATCTTTGTGCTATCCATGCCAGCTTCCCAGAAAATACATCCAAGATGGTTATTGATCCTTTTTCTTGTGCTTTTACAGCTTAATCCCGTTTCATTCTTTTTCCTTTCTTTCTGATCCTCAAGCTGATACTCCATGAAAGTGATTTCCTTCAGCAGATCCCATGCCAGCAGTGTGCCAGCTTCTTGCAGCCTTCCATGACTGCTTGCAGTCTCTACTTTCCTACCTTTCTCCTCTCTGTCCTTTCCCCTTCATATATCTCGTTTCTGCTCCAGCTGAATGAGGATAGGAAAAGTCTATTACTGCTTGATGGTTGGCATTCTCAAGTTGCACAGAAAGTATTAGGCATGAATTTGTTACTGCCTTCAAAAACCATGGGAGCCTCTACACAGACTTGTCTGCTAAAATTCAAGTACAAAGACAGTCTTGCCTTGTATGTGCTTACATAAAAAGCAAACAGCAGGGATTAATTACTTTAGACAGCTAAATAAATATTTATTTCCCCATAATAGTCTTCAAAAATATCTGTCACTGTTTCACTACCTAACAATGGCTGGTAGCGACAAGTGGGATCTTTTTCAATGGAAGTTGCTTTTTAATGAGTGTTTTTCTAGTAGGAGGTTTAATCTGATACTGCTTTTGGAGCAATGCCTGGCCTATCCCAGTACAAACTCCCTCTGATTAACAAAAGGTCTCATTTTTAAACTGATCTAGCTCAGCTGATGCTAGTTGATTCTTTTATTTAACTCAGGCTTGTTTATGAGTCAATTAGCATTTAAACTGAGCTCCCAGCCTTCATATAAACTCCTAGCCACCTAAACCAAACAAAACAGCCCTTTCTCCTGCTTTTAGGGACCACTAAGCACCTATACAATATCCCGCTGTAGCATTCTTATGTTGCCAGGGCTTAGGGAATTCATCTAGTGATTTTGGCTAGGATTCATCCAGGCCAAAATTAGATTAGGTACCTTCCTCAGAGTAGGTGCCTGCACTTCCGCTCCTCTCTCAGTGTCCCTGCTGCTTTCCCTGGGAGGGACCTCCTACTGGGAGTGGTGGGGCAGATGGTGAGCCACAGCACACCTAAAATGGCCTCAGAATGATGAAATCAGCCCATTCACACACCTTTCTGAGGTGGCTCTCCTGTGTTATGCTGTAAATTCCTTTTTATTTCCACTTGACCTCTCTCTCTGTGCTCTTTCACTTGGTTGCTGGGATGCCAGGTCTCTCTTGGCTGGGTAAAGAAGAGGGCATGAGTGTTGCTCAGTCTTGACCTTGCTGAGCCGAGGAAACTGCCCTGAAGACTGGCCCATGGCTGCCACCTGTGACATCTCCTCTCTGCTGTCACCTCTCCCAGTGCCATCCATCAGCCTCTGCATCCCCACCTCCCATGCTATCTCCCTAATGCTCCCCCTCTTCCCTCAGGGCAGGTGATCCCTCACCTCCCACACAGGCACGATGGGCACTGGGGCCACATTGTAGAGGATGCAGCATGCCACAAAAATGGTGTTGAGCATCTCTGGCATGCAGGGTACCAGTGTGGTACTAGCGTCAGTACCGTACCTTAAGGATGTCAAGGGCCTGCTGTGCTGCAGCATAGGTCTGGCAGCGAGCTCTTTTGCAGTATTGACATGAAGCAGCTGGAAAACACCTGAAGAAGGTGAGATGCAATGGTCCAAGGAGGCGGGTATTAAGCGGAGAGAGAGAAGAGGAAAGTAGAAAGTGAGGGTGTCCAGTTGGGATCCTTTGTGTAGGTTGGCTGATGAAATCATGACAAGATGGGCTGGTGGGGACTATCCCTGATCCATGGATGGAAGAGGATGTGATTTGCAAGATGACTGGATTTTTAAAGTGTTTATGGAGAAACTGCTCATGTCTACTTGTGGTAAAGTATTATCTGTGCCTGTTCTGGAGTCCCGCACCTGGGTTGTGGGAATTTTTGTAGATTTTAGGTCCACACAAGGGATCTGTGGCCCACAAATTGGAGCCATTACCTGTGACATTCATGGGCCCATGTTCTGTGATGTTGTTTCCACATAGCTTTAAGACCAGGATTAAAGATGCTATTAATTAAGATGAGCTTTCAAGCAGAACCCTGCATAGTTTGATTCTGGCCCCCATGCCATAGGCGAAGTGCATTAATCGTTCTGTTTATTTTCCAGTGGCTCTGACCAACTTCAGGGTGCAGCAGGCACTTTGCTGGCTCTTCCCAGGTGCCAGGATCCTCACACATGCCTAGAGGATGGTGGTGACACTGCTGGCATGTGGAAGGATGTTCCTGTCCTAGACACTATCCCAGGCTTTGTCATGGGGGCTAAATTTTGCAATTATTGCTTCACTGGTGAGGCAGAGACCTGAGCTGCAGACTGCTAGTCTTGGAGTGTGGTGTCTAGCTAGTGCCTTCCTACTCCTTCCTCCACAGTGCATGGAGACAGCATGCACGGAGATGAATGTTTCTGTTCCCAAATTTTCCTAGCCTGCATTATCTTCTTTCATGTCATCTCTTCAAAGTACTTTACTGCTCCCTCGTCTGGACTATGTGTTAACTGTTCTTGGGGTGCATCAAACACAGCATCACCAGCCAGTCAAAAGAGGGGATTATCCCACTGTACTCAGTGTTGGTGCAGCCTCACCTTGAGTACTGCGTGCAGTTCTGGGCCCCACAATTTAAGCAAGATGTGAAGGTCCTTGAGTGCATCCAGATGAGGGCAACAAAGCTGGTGAAAGGAATGTCCTGTGAGGAGCAGCTGAGGACTTTGGGCTTGTCTAGTTTGGAGAAAAGGAGGCTCAGGGGTGACCTTATTGCTCTCTACAGCTTCCTGAGGAGGGGAAGTGGAGAGGGATGTGCTGAGCTTTTCTCCCTGGAATCCAGTGATAGGACATATGGGAATGGTTCAAAGCTGTGCCATGGGAGGTTTAGACTGGACATCAGGAAGCACTTCTTTACCGAGAGGGTGGTGAAACCTTGGAACAGGCTTCCTGGAGAGGTGGTGGATGCCCCAAGCCTGTCAGTGTTTAAGGGGCATTTGGACATTGCCCTTAATAACATGCTTTAACTTTTGCTCAGCCCTGAATTGGTCAGGCAGTTGGACTAGATGATCATTGTAAGGCCCTTCCAACTGAAATAGTCTGTTCTATTCTATTAATCTCAAACTCCCATCTATGCATAGCGTCCCTAACTATACCTCCTAAGCCCTACCTCTGTGTCCCTCCAGTGCTCATCTGATTTATTCCATTGCCACACTGAACTGATTTGTCTTGGTGCTCCTACAGAAAATCTAGTATCTCTCATTCTCCCTCCTTCCTTCTATTGTTGCCTAGCAGGCAGGCATTGGAAAAGTGTGCAGGGGGTGGTGTTTCATTTTCTGAAGGTGACCAGCTAGTGCAGTCATGGTCCTGGCATGGAGATAGTGAAAATGGATCTAACAACAAAAAACAAATCACAAAAGGTCCTAGATAACTACGCTTTCCCATACAGTTGCATGAGGGGCCATATAGGTGACTTTCTGTGTCTGGTCATCCAAGTGCAGTTGCCTGGTGAGCAAAGATGCCTCTCAAGCTTTTGAAGTTCTGTGTGAGGAGAAAAGTGAAGTAGATGAAACGGCTGACTGCCAAACACTATACATCTGAAACAGTACTATACAACTATTTCAGTCAGATGAATCACACCCTTGAAGACCTGAAAAATGTGTGAGACTTTTAAAATGATGGTAAGAAAATTATTGATTTGGTGTGTGGTTAATTAAACAGCAGCTGGTACTCTTTGCTGTTTTAGAGGATTAATAAAAAGGAAGCTTTGATGACTCTGAAATGTTGGGCCGTAATCAAAGAACTTAAACTAAACAAAAATTGTTTATGATATTTTACAGTGAACAAGAAGTTAACTTCTGCCTTTGTTATGAGGTCACGTGAAGTGTGAATGGTGGCCACCAGCTGTGAAGGACCGAGAACACAGGCTGTTCTCCCAACAGATAATGTGCCACCTTGTACTTCGTGTGTGTCTTTCAGAAATCTTTCAAATCTCTTGTTTTGAATTAGCAGTAGAGATTTGAAGAGACTTCATCTAACATTGGCAACAGTCTTGATTTCAGAGGGGGTTGGACTCGATGACCTTCAGAGGTCCCTTCCAACCAACATCTCTTTGGCAATATAAAACATTCGATATTTAATGCCTTGGCTTCTAAGTAATATTTAATGACTTGGCTTCTAAGTCACTGCAAGCATTGAAGGCCCTACCTGCATTTGGTGGGACAAGGCTCTTCTTAGGCCATGGATAAAACTGGATAAAACTGAGCTGCTGAAAATTCTGCAAGGCTTATTTGGTACAAGTTTTCTCATGCATTGGTAGGAGAAGGAGATGCCTGTTTGAAAGCTGCATAGAAGGCATGGCGGGGAAAGAGATCACAGCTCATGTCACCAGAAACAGTACCTGTTCTGCAGTAGTGCCCACACACCTCCTGCTTCTGGCACAGAGACTTGCCCAGAAAGGGAGGGTGCTTCGGCTTGTCCCATGCTCTCACAAGAACCCTCTGCCTTCCTAGGGTCAGGCCTGGGTCATGTCCTCCTAGGACAGAGGTGGAAGATGGAGATTGAGGGATGGAGCGTGAGGGGCACATGGATGTGTTGGGGGAAACAGAGAGAGGTGGCATGGGAAAATGAGAGAAAAAGTGTCTCAGACAGCCAATGCCAAAGGGAGTCCAGGGCAGGGGAGGAACTGTCATGTGGAAAGGGTGAGTAAGAAGAATAGGGAGAGTGGGAGAGGTCAGTGGTCAGTACCTCCTCCTCCCTTTGGCCTTGAGGGAGAGAGTGTGCTATGGTGGGAGGGCGTGCGTGTGCTACAGGATGGGGCACTACACAGAGCCGTGGTGCTGAGAGAGGAGGTGGGAGAGAGGAGGCCGGAGGAGGTGTGGGGAATCCCTGAAGGAGGGAGAGGGCAGAGAGGCTGACAGGGAGCTCGTTACAAGATGCATGATGGGTGGTGCCTCTTGCACTCAGGCCTGTGGAAGCAGCAAAGCGTGCAGCCCACAGGGTGTTCCAGGGAAGGCAGGATGAGGGTGTGTTGCAGTGGTGCAGCTTGCCACCTTCTCCAGCTTTGGGCAAGGGGCAAGGAGAGGAGAGGGTTTTCAGGAGAAAGGGATCTAATTCAAGAATCACCTCTCTTCATCTCTCTTCTTTATGTTTATTTGTGCAGTCAGGTACTGGATAGGTAGTTTAATATATTCATTTGATGTATGTCGGAGTAACTCCATCCCTGATTGAACTCCAGTGAATCTAGATCATTATTAGAAAATTGCTTTATAAATAAGCCTGGACTGAGAGACACTTTCCATGTTAAATACAAAGCATCCTGCTTCTAAGCTGCTGCATGTTTTCTTGAAATGCAAACAGAGGCAGCAGGCACATCATTGTTAAACTAATTAAAGTTTAAAGAGAGACCTTTATACATACTAGTCTAGCTAATTTGTTGTCACAGGATCATAATTCATTAAATATATTTTCTATTGTTAGTTAAATTAATAATAAGCAAAACAGAGCATATGGAATGTGTCAGCTGATGAGTCAAGATGGAAGGAAACATCTTTACTAAGTCTTTAAGTCATGCCTTCTTCTACAGTTTCCTTTCTGGATAGATGGCTAGAAGGCTGCAGTCTAAATAAATATGACGGACTTTGCCTGCAGACACCCTGCTGTGCTGAGCTGCGGCGCTTCCCTTCCATTTTACAAAACCGCTGAAAAGCGATGTTAAAGCAACTACTGCTTAATGGAAATTCAGACTTCTGTATTGGAGACAAAATTTGGAGATGATGTAAATAGAGGAAAAGTTGACCAGATGTCAGGGAAAGTGTCATGTCACCTGCAACAGTTTGACTTAAAATAGATGCGTGAAATGATTCACCCCAGGACACCATAGCTGTTTCCATCTCTACGCGTCTGCCCCCATTCCTCTTACGGGGATGGCTCAGCTGCTCCAGCAGCATCAACTGAACTCATGTGCATTAATACACAGTATTTAGAGAAAAGCCAAAACTGATGCCAGCTGTGCTGTTTCACCCCAGATACTGCTTTGTGAGCATAGGAGCCACCTATGCACTGGCAGCAGAAATATGGAAGACAGAGTCAGGACAGATTGCTGCAGGCAGAAGCCACAGTGCAGTAGCAGGATTAGGTGCCCCCACAGGTGAATTGGAGTTGTCAGGCCAACGTGGCATCCCTGAGCACTAAATTCAGTTCTGGCAGTAGTTTATTGGTTGTGTTATTGACTGTGTCAGCCTGCTGCACAGGGGAAACGTCACTTAGTTCACTGTATCTGCTGTTTTTCCTGGGAACTAGGTGGGCCTCTGCCCTGGGACTGGAAGAAAATGGAAATTATCATCCTCTGGGTACAGATTTTTGAAAGTGTTTTTTATTCCTACACAAAGTCAAGTCCTCAATGAAAAGCTGTCTGATGGCTACTGGGAACCAATACTTCGGAGAGCACTGGTATGGCATGGGTTTGGAGGAAGCTGAAGCTCGAGTTTTCTTGTATTTCTATTTCACCTCTGGCCAACCTATTGCCTTTTCCTTGGCATGAACGGTCTTCTGGATTCCTTCACAGATTCTTGCTCTTGAGTTTGAATTCCTGCCTGTAGCAGGGAAGTGGACTTTCAGAGTCCAAATGCTCTTGGTTCCAGCTGGGACAGGCTTATGATTTCCCTGTGACTGAAGCTGAATGAAGCTAATTATACTCTTCTGAGCATTTGCTTGATAAGAGGACTCTCCCTGAGCCATCATTTCAGAGCATGTAGCTGCCTATCTCACCTCCTTTCCTTATCACGTTAAAACAAGTGTTTCCGTGATTGTGGTGCTAATCAAGATGAGGGTCCTTGTGGATTTGTGCTCAACAACTCATGCTCACTCTCTCTTTGCGACAGCCCTGTCTGTCCTTCCTGTGCCCCTTCTGCCACTGTTACTGCAATCAGTGTTTTAGGTCCTCCCACCATCTTCTAAATGCCCTTCGGCTTCTTTCCTCCCTCCTATGGTCTTAAGCAATGTCTCCCATCCAGTCATCCACATTGCCTCCATTTCTGTCCCATATCCGCTGCCAGACCCTTGGGACTGTGCAGGATTTGGCAGCTCCAGCGGTCGGGCTGCAGCAGTGTGCACAGGGATTGCCTGCTTCCCCGCCAGGTGCTGCCGGACAAGCTGCCTGCCAAACGAGACAAAAAATGGACAAGCTCTGCCTGTTCTCTACCAGCAGAAGGGTGGATATAACCTCTTTCCCCAACTTCTGAATTTCCCAAAGCTGTAAGAATTTAATGTGGTTTTGTTGCACCCTCTTTGTCAAATTTGGCTGGAATCAGGCAGATGCTCTTATGTTTCTCACAGAAAGGTGGGCAGTCAGACAGCCAGACAGCATGAGTGTTTACACCTCTGTTGCTCCGGACTGCCTAAGACTTTGGACCACATAGGAGCATCACTTCTTTCTCCTATTGGTATTTAGTATGTCCTACTGGTGTTTTGCCAGCATCCAGGAATCCCAATCAAGTCACAGAGGACTCAGCACGATATTCCTGGGGTGTCCGAGAATTTGTGTTTTTCCTCCCAATCCCTCCTTCTGATAATTTTCTGCTGAAATGAGCTTGGCCAGATCAGGTTTTCTATATGGGAAAAACTTGTGGAAAATTTATAAAACAAAAGAATTTATAAGGCCATCAAATAGGGCTTTGCTTTCTCAGCATGAATCATATTTTCTCTGCTCAGTGAATGGGTCTTTATATTTTAACTGAGACTAGACATTGGCCCCAATATATCTAGTAACTGTTGGTTCTTTGTGCTAAATAAAAGAAGTTGTTTAAAGGGCTAGCAAGTAGTAGAAGAAGTAAAGCAATGACTTCATTGTGTTGCAATTTAGTTTCTAAAGTATAGTCAGAAATACAACATGCTTATTAATAGCCAAAATTGTGGGTTATGAAAGTTGGAATAGCAGAGATGACTCCTCTTCAAGGATCTAGGAGAGTGTACTATCAGGGCGGGAAGCTGTCAGTGAAAAGAACCTTTTTTTTGACTGAAAAGATGTAAGAGGTATACTAAAGAGAGTGTCTGATTCCTGATACTGATAGCACTGTCACATGTGTACATGATGGATGTGATTAGTACTGTCAAATATAGACACTGGTTAATGCTCTCTTTAATTAGCATTGAAGTGTGCCTCACATTAGCATGAATGAGAGCTATGCCTTGTAGAGGGAGGGGAGCAGAAGATGGCCAAATGGAAACTGTAAATGTGTGTCCTGCAGTAGAAGAACCATGTCACTGCTTTTAAGATACTTGAGCAACAATATACCATGGGATTAACTGTGGCATGTGGAGCGTAGTAAGATGGGAGAAAGGAGGAAAGGAGCTCTGGTCAGAAGAAGGATGCTATTACCTTGCATTGGTAAATTAGTCACCTCATGTTGTAGGAACAGGACAGGCAAAGAGACTTGGATTTTAGCTTTACCTTGAAGAAGCAGGGATGGATGTAAATTGTTAACAGAGGTTATAATCCAAGTTTCACAGTCTTTGTTCTTTTGTCTGCATGAAGTATACCAATTTAGCCAACCAGAGCAACTTCATCCAGGTGATGTCTCAGCAGACCTTCTGTGGTCCCATGGTGCCAGCAATGCTGCCCACGGCACTGGCCTGACTACGCTGGAGAGCACCTGCGGCAGGTCTGTGCCATCAACACAGCTTACTGCTCTACTACTGTCACAGGGATTTTGTCTACCTGAGAGCTGTTGTCTGCCTCTTCCTAAGAGCCAGTGCCTTCTCCTGGGCACGCAGCAGTCATCTACCCTGTCATCTCATGGGTTCCAGTTTAAAGTCACCATTCAATGGAGCTAAAGCAACCATTCAAGGGGAACAGAGTTTGAACAGAGCTAAACACTCTCTGCCAATGCCATTCTCACACCACCTCTTACTTTTTAGATAAAATTGGTTGAAAAATTTTATACAAACTATTTTGCATGACATTTAAAAGTAAACAAACACAGTTTGAATTTAAAGCTGAAGCAAAACAAGAAATGTAAATTGAAACTTAACTTACTTTCCTCGTAGAACTTGCCACTGAAAAATGAAAAGAAAAAGTAATTAAGTTATATTTTCCCATGAAAAAGCATTTTCTGACAAACCCTCATTCTTTAGAGAAAATGATTTTTCACCCAACATTTTTGACGAGCTAAAGTTTCAAAATAAAAAAGCAAAATATATGGACTTGCAGTTTATTGTTTACTGCCCAGTAATACATACTTCAAATGAAAAGTAAAAGCAATCCACAGCATGTAGAGTAGAGGGATGGAAGAAAAAACAGAAGGAACTGACAGGCACAGGTTGAAGAATAATTCATCATTCAGCAACATAAGCTGACAGATTTGTTCTGTAGCTTACTAGCATTCAAAGCCTTTTGTATCTCCATTTTCACCCACAGTCTTTCATTCTGGATGTTGCAAAACAGTACTTTAAAACTAATGCTCTGCCTATTTTGAAATATTTGCTACTAGAAATTATTGTTCCTGGTACTTGTGAGAGACTTGGAAGGTCACAGAATGATTTCATGGTCCCCCATGAGTCATGGTACAGTTACAGAGGTGTTTTACAAATTCAAATCAATAAGGTTATGTTTCACTATAGAGGAGCAATCAAAAAAGGTCATAACCCTGAAAAAGAGCAGCATTTATTAATAGAGTTGTTCCTTAAGTTAACGAATACTTTTTTATCTTCTGGACTTATATTACAGTTAAAAACATCATGATCTATTTCAATATTAAAATTATTTTTCATTAGATTATTATGTACATGAATATCGTTGGCTTGGAATAAAGGAAAGAAACTCTTTTTGCCTGTTCCTCTCCAAAACATAGGCTCCTCTCTACCACCAGGACTAAAGGGACAACACACATACAATGCAAACTCAGAAGCAGATGATAAAAAATACTGCAGCTAGCTGTGTCTCCTCAGAAATTCAGAGCAGTGCAAAAGAATCTGCAGGCAACTATTTCGTTAAAAGCGCAAACCCTGAAGCTGCTTCTACATGTAAGGCTGAAATGTCACATCTGTTTGTTGATTAGCAGCCAAAGAAAGATGCAGAGCTCTCTCTTTTTCCTTCTCAAGCCCTTCCGTATAACGGTTCCTCACCTACAATATGCATGGCTTGTATTTTACAAACTCTCTCTCAGAGTCCTTTACTAATCATCGCCTCAGAACAGAATATGGAACAAGAGATGGAAGGAGGAGAAAAAGAAGAATGAGAAGGAGGAGAAGAAGAAGGAAAAGGAGAAGATATTTTTAATGTCATCAAAGCCAACAAAAACATAAAGTAAGAATGACTGAATCAATTGTCCTGTCATAGATGTTCCTAGAAATCTCTGGAGCTGAAGTGAAAACTAGAAAAAGTTATTTTGGTCAAGTCAGATACAATGGAAACTATCAGAGAGCTTCCAAAATTAGTTTATTCCACAATAATTATGAAAAAGAAAGATGAGTATTTCCCTGTGGCTGGCAGTCTGAGCAACTAACAAAGCATTTAAAAAGGGGAAAAAAATGCCTAGCCAGGGAATGGTTTCTGGGGACCACTGGATGCTTCAGCTGCGTTCTGACAGGGTCTTCTAGAAAAAAAGAGCTCACATCTTTGCAATTTTAATGCACCATTTAGAAGGCTCCACTTTACCATGTTATTTGGAAAATGCTTTTTAAAATCTCAAGTATTTCCCACAAATACACAGTAAATGACATGAAACCATGAGGAGAAGATTAAGAGAAAAATAATGGAAAAAATCATAGAATCATAGAGTTGTTTAGGTTGGAAAAGACCTTTAAGATCATCAAGTCCGACCATTACCCTAGCACGGCCAAGTCCACCACTAACCGATGTCCCTAAGCACCACATCTACACGTCTTTTCAATGCCTCCAGGGATGGTGACTCAACCACTTCCCTGGGCAGCCTGTTCCAGTGCTTGACAACCCTTTCGGTGAAGAAGTTTTTCCTAACATTCAACCTAAATCTCCCCTGGTGCAACCTGAGGCCATTTCCTCTTGTCCTATTGCTTGTTACCCGGAAGAAGAGACCAACACCCACCTGGCTACAACCTCCTTTCAGGTAGTTGTAGGGAGCAATAAGGTCTCCCCTCAGACTCCCTTTCTCCGACTAAACAGCCCCAGTTCCCTCAGCTGCTCCTCACAAGACTTGTGCTCTAGACCCTTCACCAGCTTTGTTGCCCTTCTCTGGACACGCTCCAGCACCTCAGTGTCTGTCTTGTAGAGATGGGCCCAAAACTGAACACAGCACTTGAGGTGCGGCCTCACCAGTGCCAAGTACAGGGGGATGATCGCTTCCCTAGTCCTGCTGGCCACGCTACTCCTGATACAAGCCAGGATGCTGTTGGCCTTCTTGGCCACCTGGGCACACTGCTGGCTCATATTCACCCCCAGGTCCTTTTTTGCCGGGCAGCTTTCCAGCCACTCTTCCCCAGGCCTGTAGCGTTGCATGGGGTGGTTGTGACCCAAGTGCAGGACCCGGACTTGGCCTTGTTGAATCTCATACAGTTGGCCTTGACCAATTGCAATCAGAGACTTTGGTAAACTCCTGGAAGGGATTCAAATTAGGAGGTTGAAATGCAGAAGACAAAAATGTGAGTTCAAGGTTAAAGAAATAACCAATATAGGAAAATGTAGCAGAGAAAAAAGAAAGCTTAGAGAGGATGCAAATGGGTCTGATTACTAATATATCCCCATACATACATAAAGAAGACATACAGAAACTTAAAAAAAAGGCAAATTTTGTTGGAGAGTTTATATTCAAACAGCTCTAAACCATTTAAACTGCCATCTGAAGGTCTTTAGTGTGTAAAAATGCATAATGGGCATGGACTGGTAATCACAACAGGGACTTCCTGAATCTCAAATAGTTGATAAAGAAGGAACCTGTCCTCAGAGTGTATGATAATAAGCACCAAACAAAGCTGGCAGTTGACGCTTCTAAGCAAGGCCTTGGGGCAACACTTTTAACAAGGAATGGTGATCACTGGAGACCCATGGCATATGCTTCTGGAGACCTAACTGGAACAGCATGTCAGCATGCACAAAAAGAATCGGAGGCTCTGTCTTTAGTCCATGCATGCAAAAAATGTTCATTGTTTTTATATGGAATACCAGTGCTAGCAGGAACTGATCACAAACCATTAGTGGCAATTGCTGAAAAGGGCTTTGCAGGCAGATCTCCGAGATTGCAAATTCTGGTATGATTTACAACTCAAATATAAATCTGGAAAAGACTTACGGAGAGCAGACATTCTGTCCAGAGCTTTCAATAGAACTGAAGTAATACAGACACAGGGTCTCATGTGCATGCAAAAATTGTTAAGAATTTTTTTCTTCTCATACAGGATGTCACTGTGGAGACCTGTCACTGCAAAAAGCCAAAACACTAGATAGATAAAATATTGCAGAAGGTAATACAAGCTATGAGTCTGACTAACAGGACAGCACTTACTGGTCCTTAAACAGTTTTGAGAGAGCATTTTATATAATACAGAGTGTGTTTTCTGAGCATGCTAAACTGCTTCCCAAAACTTTGAATCCAGTGGTGGTAAACAGAATGCATACATGACATCCATGTATGAAGAAAATGCAAAATGTATTATATTATATTTATAAATATTAACTAAAGAACAGTGCAGGCAAAATAGCCAGAGAATGGAAAAAGAATGTTAATTTCAGAAATGTTAGTAAATTGAAAAAAAAAACAATGATGGTAATTCCAGAAACTTAAGATTCATGCTCTACAGCTGAAATAAATCTATTTATGTTTGAAATAAATTTATTTGTGTGCTGTAAAAAAAAAAAAAAATCACATTTTTTTAAGATCATTATTCCTGATATCCAGAAATAACATTGCTGCAGAAGTCATCTGCTGAACGTGTGATCTCACATATAAAGATGGTATTTGCCATAGCACACAACCCACGATTATGTCAGATAATGGACCGCGATTTGATTATTAAGAATTTAAACATTTTCTAAGAGAGTTTTAATCAATTACTTCTGATTCAGGATATTCACAGTCTGATGGCAGTGTAGGAAGACTGCTTAAACAATCTGGTAAGTTCCACTCATATCCCGATTAAGAATCGTTTCATTCCAGAGCAGTCCTCTGGATACTGAAACATATTCAGGAGCAAACTTAGATTAAGACTGTCAAACGGTGTAGTCAATGACATTAAAGTGAGGGATGTCTAACTGCTGTGAAAAAAATCAAACAGAGAATGTACTGTATTAACGAATGGCAGGAACGAAATCTTTGTAATCCAAGACAGCTAGACTGCATTTAATGGAAATATATTAAATGGCACAAAAGACTGCTGTCATGAGGAGTTGCTCCTGTCTCTGATGAGGCAATTACTGAGGAAGCAGGGATCTGTTGGACAAAGAGGAGGCATTGCACCTTCTTCCCTCGGTGGGAAGAGATGGACACCAAATCTTAAAAGTAAGTTAAAAGGGAGCTCGTGGGTCAGACAGCATTAATGGAAAGGACCTGACAAAGACAGAGAGAGCATAAAACCATGGGATGTCTCAAAGAGGCATGAACTAAAGGATGCCAGCTCAGATACTGATTGATAACTGTGCATGTATGTGTTGTACTTTAAGTAGTCACTTTTTTTTTTTTTTTTCCTTTTGAAGGGAGAAAAAAATGAAGGTAACTGATCCTTGACATGTTTGGACTGTAACATGCCCTGGAGGGCTCTGATTGGGAGTAGTAGTTCTTACCTGCCTACAAGCTCGAGAAAGTGAAAGAGGCAGAGACAGACCCATTTTAATAGTCTTAGAAAAGACCCACCATATGATAAGCTCTGACAGAGTGGCTATGCACATACTGCTATAATTATGCCTATATCTGCAATTATTAATAGTAGGAAGAACTAACACCAGTAATGTATTTTTCAGGTTTACACTGGACAGAAGGGTATCAAAACAACATTGATCATCTTGGTGGCAGAAGATAAAAAGCTTCCCTGGACTTCAGCTGATGTGTGATCAGAAATCTGGAGAGAGCAGGTTTGCAAAAATGGACTTGACGGTCTGAGAGAAGAGAGAGCGGGTAGAACAAAGACATCAAAATATACTTCAAGAAAGGGCAGTTTTGAGGGAAACTTTGAGAGAAATGGTGGGGATTTTTATGTTGATCTGTGCTGGGCTGAAATCCAACAAAGTTAAACTCCAGGTCCTTGAGAAATGGCAAGGACATAACTAAAAGCAACTCAGGTGGCCTTTTGTGTTTTGGAGCAACTGTTGTGAAGTGGGAAGGCATTAGTAATCCGTACCCATAGCTTTCTTTTTATCTTTGGGAAACTTGTAGAAGGCAGCAGTCTGGATGCATCTCTAGAGACAGCTTAACTTTCACAATGAACAGTTTAACAGAAGTGACAGCTTAGGTAAAATAGTGGGGGAAAATAAACTCAGAAAGGAAAGTTTCTGCATTTTGTGGGTGGGAAAGAGCATAGAATTTTCCCAGTGTCTGTGAATGTCTCTTTTAGCCATGAAACGCCTGCAGTCATTGGTGTTTTGCCTTCAAATCAATGGATTTTGCTCTTTTGTCAGGCAGGTTTTAACCTCCCAGTTTTAGTGGCATTGCTTCTGATTTACAGAGAAGACAGGAAGACAAAGGAGGCACTTTCCTGACTCACTCCTGACTGATAATTTAGAAAAGCACTCTATATCATGGCCGCCAAACAGAAGAAGAATTTTTTAGTAATATTGCTTTTTCTCTAAACTACAGCAAGTAAGAATGGCCATAGCTTTTCATATAGGCATTGCACATTTATTTATTCAATTTTTTTAAAAGTAGATATTTTATGCCTTTGGATGCAATTTGTAATTTCTAATCAAGACAGGAAAAATAAGTGAACTTATCATCAGGTGCTTGTTGGAGCTAAGAAAACTTTTTATGTGGAGATGATATAGCAGTGCAGGGAACTGCTCAGTAACTCATCAGAAATCCTGAGCTGTTGCTGTGCATGGAGCTTTGTGTATGAGCAACTTAGAGTGTGTGTGTGCATATATATGTGTGTGTGTGTGTGCGTGTGCCTGTGTACCTATTTATTTTGTTTTACCTCCATTAATTAAATGGAAGTAGCACACCCTATGTGGTATTTCCTGACAATGCCTACAAACAATGGTAGGCAAATTTCAGGGCTATTGTGTTGCAAGAGATGGGTTCATTTCCATTTCTTTCTGCATAGCTTTCAGTTTCTTCATGTGTTTTAATGACCTCCTACCCTTTAAAAATAGTTTCACCTACATGAGATGCTAGATTAAGCCTCAGTGCTTGCAGTCATGCTCCTTTGACCAAAGTGGATCTCCTCATCATAATGAAATATTTTGCATGCCTTTTTCCAGGAGAGGGAAGTTGACACATCTGTTCCTCACACACAAAAATACTAATATTTCTTACTTCAATACTGGGATCTCTGAAAACAACTCTCACTGTGAAAAATAGTGCAGTGACAAAATGTTCCATTGTCTCTTAATTTGCATGCCAAAATAAGGTACAAAGGTACCACAAAGCAAAGAGAAGATGGCAACACACACCTCCATTCTCTTTTCTTCTGAATGTGGCAGACAAACCTTGTAACTCTCATCTACAATTCAAGAAGGAGATAATCCAGCCCCCAACCTGAAAATTAAAAAAGCATGATCCAGTGATGGAGGGCAGCAGAAGCACACCTGTGTCCCTGCTGCTAAAAGATATCTGAAAAGGCTGTATTTAGCATCTTCCTGCCTACTGTGATGTACCTTCAGGGTCTAAACAATAATTTTGGAAGAGGAAAGCAAGAGCCTTCCTTGGAGTCTTTATGTGTGTCTTTCTCCTGTCCACAGAGCAGCTCTCTGCATGCTAAGTAAAGCCACGAAGGAGGTGGGGGCTCTGTAAAGATCATTCTGGTTTCTATTGTTCTCCGTAGTCACAGGAAAATGAACACAGCCTCTCAAAAAGTTCCCTCCCACGGGAAGATACTCAAGGAGAGAAAATTGCTATGTATTTGCCCTCTACTTCAGACGCTTACTTGCTCACACAGTTCTAAAGTTGTCAAATGTATTTATACATATAAAATAGCAAATGTTTGATAGTGCCTTTTGTCCCCTGGGACAAGATCATCTGCATATTGCCGACGGGGCTTTAGGCACTGCGTAGGCACGAGCGTTACATGACAACAGCAGGCACATTTATCTAGCACTGGACCTGAGCAGGTTAGTCTACATGCGATAGGATGGACTCGGACAGAGCTACAACTTCATGGCCGGCAGCCAGAGAGCTGAACCGCTCCACAGATGTTACGGTCTGAGGCATTTAGGGAGTGGCTGCACCCCGTTCTGGATTCTCTGACTGGCTCCTAGAAAGCCAGCACAGAAATGCCTGTTTTTCTAGGAGAACTAAGTGCAAAAAATCATCTTTGTGTTTTGTTCCAAGTGACCAGAGGAAGGAGACAGTTAATTTTCTGACCATCATTCATTTTTTTTATTTCTCTGAAACTGACATAACGTACTTAGAAACTGACTGGGCAAAGAAACACCATTTAAAATTACAATTTGATGAGGTGGGAGAAAGGGAGAAATTCTGTTCCTAGATATTTGCAGAAAGCTCTGTGCCTTCCTATTTCCATTGTGGCTCGACATTTCTCTCTAAAGCTACAGGCAAGTTCTGTAGAAGGACTCAGTCATCACGATGCTTTGTGTGTCACACCTACCTGGTAGGTACCCTGCCGCCATGGGGAATGCAGACATCTGCTGTAGGCTCCTGGTTCTGCTCATGTGCTTGAAGAGAGAGGCCCACCAAGGAGAACAGTTCAGGAGATAGCCCTGGCATCTAGACATGACATCCTAGGGGTGACGGGACAGGAACTTTCCTTCAAAATGCAGCGGGAAGCTGAGTGTCTCCATAGGATATTAACGAGGACCAGAGCCCTTTGCAGATCTAAGTCAGTGTAGCTTAGTTAATTTTAGTGTTGTTAGCCTGATTTTCAGCAGAAGTTTTAGTCCTGAAAAGTATTTTCTTGTATTTGGATCAAGGCTAAAATAAAATATTCTTTGTGCCTCAGATCAGGCCTTGAAGAAATATGAAGGAAATAAAGAGGAAAGGCTGGATTATAGGATTCTACAAAGGATAAATTTGCACTCGGCAAAAAAAATGAAAACTGAGGAGTCCACAATAAAGCAAACACCTGCATAACAAAGGTGTGAAGGATGTATTAAACAGCATCAAGTACATCACTGAAGCCCAAAAAGAGAAGCAACAAAAACCTCAGCCCTAACTGGCAGCAAATAAAAGGTTGTTAACCACATGGAGATCTGTCTTTGGACACTGCCAAATTGAAAACTGAATGGAACACAATTTTGAAGATTATAACTGGAGAGATGATTAGAGGCATGGGGGAAGCTTTTTCAAGGACTTACTAAGGAAATGGGATTGTAATTAGAAAAGGAAATAGAATCAAGAGAAGATTTCTAAAAGGTGAACAGAAAAGGCTTTTGTAAATAGTAAAAACACATGTTAAGAAGCCAAATTGACAACACAACGTTGGTGTGAGTTCACTTGTAATTTTTAGCCTGAAAATGATAGAGAAGTGCATTTTAAATCTAATTACTTGAAAATTTGTTTGTCTTTTACAGCTCTCTCAGAAATGGCATGTAAGATTCCGTACTTGCCATGAGAAAATCAAAATGATCCCTTGGCCCTGGAGTGGCCTGATCCAGCCAACATTGCAGATGTGCCTAGTTCCACGTGTACATTTCCCCAGTGATTTCACTAATTTGAATATGAAAACTGGCAAGACTGGAACACTGAGCAAGCACTGAGCTCTCTTTTAAGTCCTTTTCCCATTAATACAATTTGGAGAAAACATATCTGAGATTCTGATAGATATATTTGCAATTAAATATTATGTGCATAGTTCCTTAGACAACAGCCACCCAGAACACGAGCTGGCCCTGAAGGTCTAAATGGAGAGGTAATGAAGAAAGGTGGGGCCAAACCAAAGCTCCTGAGCAGTTCAAGAGCTGCTCTTGCACGAGGACTCCATCACATGGGTAGCTCAGGGCCTCTCCTCCCTGGGGTTTCCCAGCTGAAGGGGAAAGCAGACCATATGGGACACAGATGGAAATCCTCACTGTCATTTGGGGTGCAACAGAGCCCCCAGCCAGTCCTGTCCAGTGTGAGCCTTGAGTTGTTCCACCAGTCCCTTCTAGTCAGTGATAAAGACCAGTAGCTTGGGGAATCAAAAGCTGACCTTCACATTTGTCTGGGTACCAGCCAGAAAAAAAAAAAAAAAAAAGAGAAAATGAGTTTCCATGACTCTGCCCTAGTGAATTTCACTTCTGAAAAATGGCTTTAGTGGTCCACGGAGTCTGTGTGGGGTGCCTGCCCTGGAACAAAAGCCAGCTTCAGGGATCTGCAAACTGGAGAATTACTGACTTTACCCCTAAAGAAGTCAGACTGACTGCAGTCCATGTTCTTGTGAAGGCTGGGACCAGTACTGGTCATAAAAGTGTTTGTTACAGGGACACCACACAGAAAGCAAGAAGTAAAAGCAGGCAAAGCCTGTTGATAAAATCTCAAGAGCATCTCCAATTCATACTTGGTGAACTCCCATGGCCTCATCCCAAACTTGGCTCTTCAGATAATGCTGGTGCAACATTTCTTATCAGAGAGCAAATCAGTATTATTCACCCAGGTACATCTTGCAGAATCCGTTCCCCCAGGCAGATGCAGAAACCTGTTGTTTCATTGCACAATGAAAAGGTGGCAGGAGAACGGGATTTTATGCTTTCTGGCTTCAGCTGACATGTCTCTGTATCAGCTCACTGCAGATTACTAAGTTACACTTGGGATAAATTAAGCAACTGAAGTGATGTGTAAACCCATCCATAGCAAACACATTGCCTTGTGGGGTGTATTTGCAAAGAATATGATTATTGTTTGAATTTAAAAAAAAAAGTGCTTTTGTATGTGCTGTAACCTTCCCATTAGGGTGGGGAAAACTTCATAATCAAGTGAGTTGAACACAAGAGCAAATGTTGGGAGGTTTAGGATCTATATGGCCTTACCAGTGGCCTATCTTGGCCATGTCTGGCCATGACCGCTGACCTTGGCTGGCGGTATCAGAGCAGCTCTGAACAGGCTGTGTGTCTACATTGTCTAGTACTGTTCCTCGCAGAGATACTAATTGGGTCCTGGAAGCAATATAGGTATGGCAGTATGTTGCTGTGTCAAGCTAATTAGTGGTGTTTCTAACGAGTGCAGGTGCAGTAGCAGGTTGACATGGCTCTGGTGCTTCCTGTTCAGAGCTGGCCCGGCTGCCTCTGCCCAGTGCTCTGCACAACGGCGTAGCTGTCACCTCTCTCACACTGGGAAGCACCGTTAACCTCTCTGGGCAAAACTTAGGTGGATTTGAAGCGAGTGGAAGATTTTGTTATACACATACATGCAATGCCTTAGATTCTCTGTCTGTGAAATTGGGCATAATGAAACGCATCTGCCTTCGCAAATCACTGAAAATCTACAAATGAAAAGTGCTGCATGATGTCAGCGTTAGGATATCTTTTAATTCTTATTCTTTATTATAATTCTTTTCCTTGCTATACAACAGATATGCTGAGACAGAGGTCATGATTTTCAACCTGCCGAAAAAAAAAAAGGACACAAGGTAGAAAAACGTCAGAAGGAGAAGTAAAAAGCCACTGAGCATTGAGCAAAATATGAGCTGAGTTTGTATTATTTATACAGTTTTGTATTCTGCCTACTGCTGAGCACATGAAAGTTCAATATTCCCTGTGCTTTAAAACAGGGAGAAAGTAACAGCAGAAACTGAAGTAGGGTGGTTGGAAGTGCAAGTGGGAGAATAATTTATAATGGATAATTTATTCAACAAATTTTTCCTCTTATCTCTTCACAAATTATTCTAAAACAGATTGCTGTTTTCTCAAATTCACTTGTTATGTGAAATTATTTACTGAACAATTCTTTTAAGTTGTTTGTGAATTTAAATTGTAGAAAGTTGATATGCTTTTGATTTGACAAAAAAGCTCCACAGAGCATGCTTTGGTGAGCTGACTGGAGGGATGCTGTGGTCCCTCGCCCATCTGTCTCCACAGTGCTCCATGCAGGTTTGGGTCCTTCTCCAGTGGGGCAGCTTCCCAGAAAGGAGCTAAATCAGCACTTTTGGCACCAAGTCCAAATTCCTGACCATGTTGTTTCTTAATGTTCTGCCAACCCAGGGGGAAAAATGCTCTTTTAACCTTTCGTGAGAGTGACACGAAAAGCCTCCTGCCTGAAAGATTGTTTATTTTTCCAGCCATTTCATCTGCTCTGACAGAGGTGTAAACCCCCTTTCCCCAGCCTGTGCCTTCCCAAAGCCCTTCAGCCTTTGCAGCCACAGGCATGCCGTCCTCGGTCACTCCGCTCTCCCTCATCGACCCTTTATTCTTACCACGAATAATTGTTTGGGGACATTTCCGAGACACTTGGGGACCAGATACTGGTTTGAATTAGATATAGGAGTCACTGAACGTGCTGCTCTGATGATCCTGGGGAAAGCATTTGAATAGAAAGTTTATCTTCCTTGTCAACTGAACTAACAATGTTCCTTCCCTTCTGGTACACTATGAGGAGAAGACGCTGTAGCAGAGGCACTAGCCATGTGGCTAGCCCACGTGCCAGGTGGCTATTTTGTCACAGCGCCATCAGCGCTCATGTCCCCTTCCCTTTAAAATAAGAACAGTTGTGCCCGTGCTGGCCTGAGGGTGAACCTGGTTTTCAGCAGTTGCAGGGAGCGGTAGAAAGGTTTTCCTGTGTACGCATGATCAACCATCCGTCTGCAGAACGTGCCAGTTGCTTTCCTATGCGTGGGATGGTAAGAGATCAATTAGAGCAAGGAAAGTTCACAGCCCACTTAAGAAGCAATATTCCCCTTTTATCTCATCTCCTTCTCCAGTTTCTACCCTTTTACAGCTGTGTGGCTGGTGTGCTAAATGCTAATGTGAAAGTACTTTATCCGGTGCCAAGCAGACATTCTTGTGGAAATGAATTCTCCCTTCTCACATTCGTCTCCTACTTTCTCACCTCCCTACCCGGTGTACGAGATCCTCCCTTGGTATTTAGGGACAATCCTCGAGGTACTTGGCCAGCCGCCCCTGTCTGCGGAGAGCCTGATGCTTTACCTGCTTAGTTCAGAGCAGGTTTGCTGCAGTCTTTTTATTTTTCCAGGCAGGCAAGGAATTAAATAGTCTTTTTTTGATCACAAAAAGAGGTAAGCATTCGGGATTTCATCAGCAGCTTAAATGACTGAATAGACTTTGCTGGATAAAATATTCAGCAGGTTTTGTTTTGTGTTTTTTTTTTTCTTTTTCAGTCATTCACATTTGTTTGTGATTTCCCTCTGCCCTTTTAAACTAGCTCTTCTCGGTGATTATTGGTCTAATTGTATCTAGTCTATTTAGGTTCTTATATTAAGCTCATCACTGTGGTGTCTGAACATCAGATCAATGCCATGTAATTACAGTCACACAGAGCACAATCAACAATTATCAGTGATCACTTTTCAGATCTTGCAACAAAGAAATGCTATCTGAGACGTTGCTGCAGGATTTCAGATTTCCAAATATTTGCACTTCTAATTAAGCAGATGGAAGACCTGCTGGTAATGAGAAAGCAGGTCTCAGAACTTCTTCCATAGCTAATTTCTGCCCAGACCAAAATAAATTATGCTGCAACAATTCTTTTCCAAGGTAAATAACACAACACACCACTTGGCAAAGCGCCTAACAACAACAACAACAAAAAACCCGGAGAAGTGTTTAAAGGTATTGCACTCAGTGGGAGATTTTCACACCACAGTAATAAATGCAACACAGCAAAAACCCACAGCTAGCAGAAGGGAATGCCTTCTTATCTCACCGCTCTGGAGGATATTTGCTGATCAATCCTATGAAAGGATGATATGCTTCTGTGTGTGTCCAGGGGATGAAATAACAAGCCTGAAGGCAATAATGCTCTCATATCATGTTTGAGAATTTTACAAATGCAGCATGAGGCTCTGTGACTCAGTTTGAATGGAATTTTTCTTAGCACATGAATTTTACATGATATTTCGATACTAGCTCTTTTGGGCAGTTTTCCTAACACAGTGCAATGTTAGTTTTTAGGTGTTTTTTTATCATATTGGTAAATACCGTGACACATTTTGCGAAATGTGTGAGGAAGGTTAGCAAACCCCAAAATTTGAAAATTACAAGGACATTTGATTTGTCTTTTTTTTAGTTCTGCAAACTTTCTAATGCTTTTGTTCCTTGTAAGATAGAAATTAAAAGCATTAAAGAAAAAAGAGTTTAGTGCAGTCTTCACATGTGTTTTGTTTCTTCATTTTTTTTCTCATGCTCTCTCCTTAGCCTTTAAATTCTTCCTCTGGTTAAACAAATATCCTCATGTTCCAGATTAATTAAAAAAATATCAAATAGATAGGTAGCTTTTTTGCTCTTTAGCAACAACAAAAATCCATTTCTTTTTGTTGTTTCCAAATCTCTAAAAGCAACAATTCTTGTAATTATCAAATTTCCATATAGAAAACTGGTATGCATGTGGGGGTGTAATAGCACAATCTGATATTCTTGTAACACCAGTTTTCTATAAATAGGGAAATCTGTTATTTATCATTGGAACTATTCATTAAAATAAAAAAAAATATATACAGTATGGGCATCTGTTCCTAGATTTTTAGTTGACTGACAGTTTTTAATCCATTTAGCTAATGCTAAGTGGAACTTGCTGGAATCTCAGCCTTTTCAAGAGGTATTTTCAACTTAGTCCTGATGTGTTCTTATGCCCTTTCTCATGATCTTTGGAAATTTATTTGTTTTTTAAAGTTTGACTCCTGGAGTCAGGTGAGTACATGGAAATTGCAGCGTTTATTAAAAAAAAAAGGTTTTCATTGTACAGAAGAAAGCTGAAAATGAGATTCTCTTAGGGATCAAAAGGAGTATAAGCAGAATAAAAAAAATATTATTTTTTTAAAGACATGATATTTAAGCTATTCCCATGACTTTAGGGGGTCTGACCAAAGGTTTTTGAATATTTGGGTTTTGTACCAATTTTAATAATAAGCTATTTTTTATATCTGCAGTGCTGTTGAAATCTTACTGACCTATGGCATAGTATTACATATTATTAGCTCTTTATGATAGGGGCTACATCGCTTCAGCATGTTTACCAGACTGTCATTTTAAGCATAAACCATCCACTCTTAGCAATGATGGTACATAAGGTCAATGAGTGTGGGACACCTATGTTTTTGCATTTGTGTTTTACCTCCACATCTTAAGTCCTCATATTAATATTTGGTCTGGGATTTTCATTGCTGCTGCCTCAAAAGAACAGCCAGCACCTCACCAGTGGAGCAGCACTTATGTGGCAGCCTAATCCAGGTGAAAACTGGCAAAATGTCATAGAACGTTTTTATACCCTGCAGTTATTAATCGACTCTTGGTACTTTTAAGGCTTCCACGTTACATTTGTCCTTTTAGTTCCTTTGGTGAAGGTTGCTAAAAGTGCCTGGGCCTACGCCGGTATTCACTGGTGTGAATTTGCAGACAGACTGGGAGAGAATTTGTCCCTCCGCCTCTCTCCTGCTGATTTACGTGGATGGGGGTTTGATCGCTTTCTGTTGTCAGCATTTGTTTTCTTTTCTACTTGAGGCATATCTTATGTGTAGAGTAATAAATAAAATAATTCCAGCTCTTATGGCTTCAGATGGCACAGTGCCCTCTGCTCGAACTCTTTGGAGAGGGAAATACTCCAGCTTACTGTCAGAGTTTCATTTGCAAGCTTAGCCTTATTTTAAAAATTTCAAATCTTTGCCTCCACAAATCAGGTTAAACTGTACATTACAAGGGAACTGCTTGACCTTGAAGCAATCCTTTTTGAGGCAGAGGTGACGAAGGGGTTGGCAGGCGGGATTTATTGCGCTCTGAGGAATGCAGAGGGAGCACATGAACATAAATACACAGAGAAACAGGAGCGGGAATCGCAGATGGATCTGGCAGATAAGACTTGGGCCTGTATCTGTAAGTAGGTCAAAAGTGTGATGGTATCATCTCCAATGGAAATACAATTCAAAATCTTGTTTGGATGGTATATGATGCCAGACAAGCTTCATTGGACAGATAAAACATTGTCACCATTACTCTGGTAAGACTGCAGAGTAAGTAGGATACTCAACATATATTATAGGCTTGGGCAGTTTGGGGCAAACTGCGTACGGTAACTGGATATATTGTGCAGAAAAGACTCTTACTGAACAGTGCCAAAGCTGGGGGGGGCTGTGAGATAAAGGACTTGAAGGACAGCAAAAGGAGGCTGGTGGCAGGGTTGCATGTGTGCTTAATACATGGGTGTGACACATCTCGCTGACTACCTTGGTTCTTGTTCCTCAAAGCAAGTGGAAGAAAAGAGAAGCAGGATGTTGTTAGCTGGCAGTCTACCCCCGAGGAAATGAAGTATGGGTCACAGTGGCCTACATTTGTAAAAAAAGGTGAGGGTCTCCTTGTTAAGGGTGAGTGGGAGACGTGCTTGCATGCACGTTTAGGAAAATAACCTGGTTTTGCTGGATATGAATTTCCAGTGCATTCCTTGGACTGATTATCTGGCATTATTGTGATCAACTCTTTCAGTGCTCTAGCTCTTTTCTTGCTAGGATGAATGCAATGAAAGTCAGAAAGGTTTATTTTTTTTTTTTTTCCAAAAAGCCCTTGCTTTTTAATCAGTTCTTGCCAGGTAGAAACCCCAAACAAGCCCTCCCTGCTTCCATCCTGATTCAACCCCCATGTGCTGGCAGCTCACCTCTTCCTTCTGCAACTCTCTCATCCCTCTTTGGTCTACAGCTCCGTCATCCTTCTTTCAAGGTCTTCAGGGCTTCAGCTGGCCCAGAGATAAAGTGGAACAAAAAAGCTTGCTGAGAACATTGAAGGAGAGGACTAGAGGAGAGAAATGAAAGGAGATGAGTAGGCGTGGGAAAAAGAGACAGAACAAGCACAGCTGAAGAGTCAGAACAGACTACATATTTATTCTCTTTAAAAAGGTAAGTGGTTATGTTTTGAAAAGCTCCTGCTGTTGTTCTTTCCAGCAGTAAAGCCTTTTATTTGAGCTTTTTTCATTCTCCTGACTCTTTTTTCCTTTCTCTCCCTCTCTGCATTAAAGGTTTAGGATGTGACCTTTCAGAACATGGTTGTTGGATTTTTGGGCCCTTGGATGATAGTGGCTTATTATGTACATATTTGCATAATGAGTTAATTAGGCATAATATGTGGTTAAAATTAACTACACTGCACTCTTTTTATAGAAAGTCAGCACAGTTTTCTGCCAAAGTGTCTCCTTAGACACCCTCTTGGGGGCCTGTTAGGATTCCCTGCCCGCTTTCAGATGTCACTAACTTCTGGTGATTAATTTGTGAGCTCTGATACATTACATGTGCAGTTTATACATATAAACCCCCCTACTCTGGAATTTCAGAATTATGTAACAATTTCATTTTATATTTATTAAAAAAAAGGGAAAAGATAAATTCAAGCCCCCGTGATTATAATGAGGAATTTTATAATGTCATCAAAATCCATCCAACATGTACAGAAATTAAATAAAAAAAAAAGAAAGAGAAAATCCACCTTTGTTATAAATGGTACGCTGCACATAATGTCTTCTGTTCAACTGCTGTGACAGCCATGTTTTCCGTCCTTCTCATTTGGAGATGCAGTGCCACTGTCCTTAGATGTTGGCCTTGCTTTGAGCAGAAGGCTGGGCCACAGACCCCTGGAGGTCCCTTCACACATCAATTATTCTGTAAATCTCTGGTTATTTTCCCTGTGGCGTGACAGTGAGTATTGATGCTCCAGCCATTTCAGCAATGGTTGATAGGAAGTAGGCAGCAGACCTAGCTTCGCTGAACCAGAGCTAAAGCTCCTATATCACAGTTCCTTGTTCCTCTGAAGCATGGCAGAGGACAATCTAGAGCAGCAGATTTTGCTCCCTTTTCAGATGTGTAGGCTTACTCCATGTTTCTGATGACGTGCAGACATATTCCAACACATCCCTCATGGTATTGTATTTCCAGTGGTCTGTGTGCCATGACTTTACATTACATGCACCTGCTATTATATTGCTTACTCCAGGTGATGTAAGGAGAGCCGTGAGTCAGAGGAAATAACTTTAGCTGTGTGTCCCTTCCTCTTCCTGATCATGCACCTTACTAATTTCCTACAACCCCTTTCTCATGCAGACATGTAAAGCTCCTCTTGAAAGCACTGACCACTGCCCAAGAAAGTATGCTAGACTAGATGCTGAGACAGCCTAATACATTTAAACAAGATCTAGGTAAGAACTGAATCCAAAGTAGAATTTAGAAAGCAGCCCTAAAGGCACGCTCGCTACTTTTTCTCTATTAAAATCCAGAAAAGGAAAATCTGCTTTTGGTTAATTCTCAGTGTTCAGTGTTTCACACAGCAGGAGAAATAAATGACTAGTAACCAATGCCAGTATATGCCACAGAGGGACACATATACAATTCTATATGTTTATTTATACAGCAACTGCTTTCCACAGGCGACTCTCTGGCCTCAGAACCAAAGGTGAATGAATCACGTTGTTTGAACACAGTGAAATAATTGAAAAAATATAAATTGGATTACAGTTTTTCATCAAAGAGTATATACCTATAGTTATTAGCCCCAAATCTGGAACACAAGTATGTCTTCTGAATGCAGTCACGTAGACAAAAGCACTGGCCATTGAACAATAATCTGTAGTTGCATAAAAATGAAGTATTTTTCATTCACTTTTGGATAAGTTACATTATGTTAACTTTGCATCACAGGCCCTTTATGGACAGATTTAAAGGGATGGTCATTGAGCTGTAGAGTTAGTTGTTTAGACAACCATAGAAAAAAATCACAAGTGGGACAGGAAAAGATAAAATATCAGATAGTTCTGCAACGTCCATGAGTAAAATGGATGATTTTTATATGCTTGCTATGTTTAATATAGTGTTCAAGATTTACAGATTTGACTCAACAAATTCTGACTGGTGGGTTTGGGGATTAGGAGGTTCTTTCCAAAGAGTGGCATGGCTACTGGGTGAAACAAAGACTTTCCACTTTTCTACATGGGAAAAAGTCATCCAAAGATGAAAAGGAGGTGTAAGAGATGTATAAATTGGGTAAATCCAGCAGAGTACATTGGGGAAGAGTACTCCATGGAGTTTCCATGGAAAGCAAATGCACTGTTGGCAGGATCAGAAAACGGTTGGAAAATTTCTGACAAAAGTGTTTTTCATTAAAATGTGTAGATGGATTGAGATGGACACTTTTGTGGAATTGTACCATTTCTGATAAATCTTCCACTGCATAAGATTTCAACAACAGAGTGGATTTTTTTTTTGTGTCTCTCTTTCAAATTGGGGTGATATAGAAATAATTCCTCCTGCCCTCCTAATGTGCGCTCTTAAGGCTCTCATCTGGTACAGGTTCCTGCTCTGCCTAATTCCCACCTCAGTTGTGAACTTTGGTCTCCGGTTTCATACGTGATTAAAAGCAGGTCTTCTGCTAGGGCAGTTTCATGTCCTACTTCAAAAACAGGGAAAAGAAAGAACTATAGATCAGTGCTTATGCAGTTAGTGACAAATTTGAGTCCTTATTCTTCTGTTTCCTAGCTACTATTATTATTATAGAAACCTAGGAGATTTCTGGTTTATCTCAGATATTTTCACCAGGCAGGAAAAGGATTTTTTTGGTCCATTTACACCTGAAGAAGTTCCAAAAACGTGCTGATTGAACAGGATGTCCCAGTGTCCTTTCCTCAGTCCTCTGTATAAAAGCATAATTACTCGAGAAAGCATCTCTGTCCACTTAGAGAAAGGAAGGGAAAGAGAATAATTTGATAATATGGGTTTGGATACACACATACCTCCCTATAGTTATTTGAAACTGTTCAGAAAATTGTGTGCTTGAGAGAGATGGAGGTGTAGTGTAGTCAATTGTATCACAGGGAGACAACCCAGAAGAGACATTTATGAAGGAAAAAACTGCAAGTAAGAAAAGCAGTTTTGCAGAAATCAACATGGAAACAGAACCTGCTATAATCATTCTGAAAGGGACAGATGTTGGCGTTCCATCCTCAGCTCGTCTGGCCTATTATGTCTCTGAATTCTGAAGCTCACAATGCTTTTTTCCCTCCAATTTCAGAAGTGTCAGACAGGAGACACAGTGCCAGTGAAAAACCTTATACCGATCTCTTGTTAGCTAACTGCGGTGTTTTGTTCCACCGTTACATGTCTGCACAAGCCGTCATTGTGTCAGTCATAATTACCACCTGTTCAGTGGCTCCCTTCAGGTTTCATCACCTTTGCAGTATTAAGCAGCTGCAGGAAGCAGTCGGCTACCCTGGAGCAGCAACCGTCAGCCTCTGGATTTCAGGGTATAATTGCTGCCTGAGCACAAACATCTCCCTCCTCCCTGCATAAAACACCCAATCCACTCCTTTCTTTGGCAGAGATCAGAGCCCCATCAAATGCACTTTTTGCCCAGGATAGGAAGATCATATCTTCTGCAGGGGCAACTCAGCATGGACGGGATGGGGGCTGTTCAGCTATGTGGCTGTGGCACCATATGCCACAAGTGAAAATGTGACCCAGTACTCCTTATTGGAAAGGGGCTCCACCTTTCCTGTAAATCCCTTTTTATCTCCTGTGAAAGATATGTGCTGCCTTTGGCATGGAAGTCTAACTATAACATCCTAGATGTCCCCTGGACGTAGGGTCTTCTCCTGAATAAAAATGTGAAGTACTTCCATCTGAACTTGACTCACTCTTCAAGAGCTGTGCTCTGGTGGAAGGGTAGATTGATGAGTTCTTGTCTGGGCCAGCCAGGTAGAAAGAAACAGAAATGCAAAACTGGGAGGCAGTTGCAGAGCATTCCTATCAGGCCAGTGCATGGTTTCAAATGCCAATTGCTTTTCCTCTCTTCCCATCCCATTTACCGTGTTTTATAAATTCAGCTTTGGCTGCATGACCCAGACCAGCAGGCCTGCCAACAATCATGTTGCATTTTGTTAACTGCTTATGACTTCTGGACAGTATGCTGCTGTGATTGTCACACTCTTTCACTTAAACATATGGCACATGGAGACGCAAATTGCTTCATCATGCAGCTTTCCATGATAGATTTTTACATACCAATTGCAGATGCTGTTTGAGGCTGCTGAGATTGGCGTGGTCCAATCCTGGAAGCAGTGAAATCCTCTGCTCTGAGAAGTACCTGGCATGCAGAGTTTCTTAGGCTCAGTTAGGAAAGCCAAACACCCTGTCAGACTTTTCTCAGTCCAATAGAATTGCTACCAAGCCGGGGTAAGTATGTGTGTCATGTTGGAGAGACAAGAATGACAATAAAAGCTTTAAAGTAGCAGGAGTAAGAAATGTTGAGAGGCTAACTGAGGAGAAAAGAAGCTATGTCATTTGTATCACAAATGAGGAGGAATTTAGAGATTCAGAAGTTCTGCCTGATTAAGGTACCCACCTTGGGATGTTTGTAGCATATTTGTCAATACAGCGTATCTGGGTGGGAAATTTGCTGAGACGTTCTGAGCTAACTTCAAGACCAAGTCACTACAAGAAAACATTAAACTGTTGACTATTAAAATTAATATTGAACAAAACTAATATTCAAATAAGCAAACAAAATAAAAAATCCCAAACACCTGCAAATTTTCGTCTGAAGATGCACAACTCTTGCTGAGGGACAGGCATGAAGAGTGTTCTTCATTTCCTCTCTTCCTACAAGTTGATTCCTCTTTGGTTTTGAGTCTGAATCAGAGAAAAAGACTTGAAAAGATTTTACATGAGTTTCTTGCTACAAAGCTCCGAACTGACACCAAACATTGACATGACCTGAGAAGGAACTGGATAATGATCATTGTCCCATTCTTTTGATGAGGCAGAACACAGCACAAATTTGAAGGAGGCAAAAACTGGAAAGAAACAGATTCTAATTTTGTGGAGACATATTGCACTTTTCAAACTCACATATTTTCCACCAGACTTGCTGGATTTGAAAAGATGCAAGAAATACAGTAATAAAAATATCCAACTTCACCAAACTCTTTAATGAAGAAGAGTTAATCATGAATCTCCAAGTAGAAAATCTGAGCAGCTGTTACACTTCACTAGCTGCTGCTTCCACTTGTAATAGTGTTTCATACTGCTAAACTGCATTGTAGTGCCTTGCAATGAATAACATTAATTTTGGATCCACTGGAAACTAGGTTGTGGGAAATCTCTAAAACTTCTTGGCATTTTAACCTTCTGAAGTGCTGTGATCCACCAGGATGTGCTGTCATATGGAAAGGGGTATGTATGTATATGGTCACCATTGGCACCTCTTTTCATTCTCCTTGGTCTCTTGACCTACCTTCACTGCTGAAACTCTATCCTTTCCTCATCTTCCTTGCTTACTACTGTATGTTTCTCACTATTTCTTTTACAAGTCCTTTAAAACTAGTGTAGTTTCATTTCCTAATGTGACTGCAAAGAAACATTTCTGTATAAATTTACCTCTTCGCAGCTGGCCGGTCTCCTGCCATCCTTCCCATGCAAGTACAGTGTTATCCTATTGTCCCACTTTGCTCCCAACTTTGGAACAAGCTATGAGCTTGTTCACGAGTGTTATTTCTCTTGTGAAGTTAGTGGACTGGAGTAGGAATTGACTCAGTACATTGATAGAAGTGGAATGGACTGGAAAAGAAGAAATTAGTGATTAACAATTGCTAAGGTGCTCAACTGATCTAAGTACATTTCATAGTTGAAGAGCCTTGAGCTCTTCAAGTATGGACCAGAATCTCAATTGTGAATAATCTGGAGCTGTAGGAAAGCTCAAATCTAAATCAAGACTTTGTTATCTGCTTTTTTCTTGAAATATATCAGATCCACTCAATGAAACAACAAATACACATAAAACATCTGTAGCTTCTGTCATAGGACAGTAGGAAACTGTAATTGAGTATTTCCAAGGATCCTCTTATCTGGTAGTTAATCTGGAGTAGGTGGGATACATACAAAATGTTATTCTAAGCATTTTTAACTTGCTCTTACCAAGAGCATTGTTAGAAAGTCCAGTGCGGCTGTGAATGAACAGAAACTGTTTGGAAACAGCTGGTTATTAGTGAGCCAAACCAAACCTGGACACTGTGGGCTTGACTGTGTGACGTGATTGTGTTTTTGCTCAAAGCTCACCAGGACACTGTGTCAGACAAATGTGCTCCTGGAGTACAGGTGGAAGCAAAGGCTTGGCCATATGGAGAAGTATTGCTGTTTCTGTCACTGCCAAAAGCTGTACTAGATGCCCCACAAAACAGAAAGAGGATTTGCTGTGGTCTAAGGGGCTTGTTAACTCTGTTGGACATAACATAATGAAAGTAAAAATGTTTTCCTTCATTAGAAAGAGTAGAAACAGAGTGATGTTAGGAAAATGGTGGTCAGCATTAAGTGAATGATGCAGTTACATAGGGAAGGAGTTATAGGAAGGCCTTATCAGTATTTCGGCCAAGATGAAGTAAATGCCGCTGAACCTCTGTCTCTTCTCTCTGAGCATATCGCCAGCAAGATCATGTCTATTGTCACTCTTACCATGAGTTATGTGATTCTTTCACTTCTGAACTGAGCTCTGGCCTGTGATGCCCTCGGTGTCACTCACAGTTACGCAGTAACTGAGTGAATTTGTATCTGCAGGCACAGAAATGCAGACAGTGACCTGCCAGGTTTTCAATTCTACCCCCAATCAAAGAGGGATTTATTTCCTGATAGGAGTGTAAAATTTAAAGAAAATGGAGTTTAAAGCTTCAGATAGATGCTGGACATCATCCTAACTCTAAACTCAACCACACCCCAAACGTAGCCCAGACAGGCAGATCTGCACCCGACACCACCGCACAACAGTTAACATTCATCAGGGAGAAAGTCTGTTTTTAAACCTTTTAGAATACATGGTAGGACTTTCCTGCTCGGCCAAAGCTGTCCAGGGAGCTGAAGGGAAGGTGGGATAATCCTCCAAGAGCCCGCGACTGCCATTTCGTCATGCCCACCCCAGTGCTCTGAAGGGAAGTGGCTTGCCAGGAGCAGGTGGGAACAGCTCACCACTTCTCCACGTAGGTGTGATAAGTTTTCAGATTGCCAGATGTAACCAGCTCATTGCTGCTTAAGCCCCAGACCGTGTGTGTTGGCTCAGTCCAAGTGAGTTGTAGTTCTTCCAAAAGAATGTGTTCACTGACACCGTGACTAAACTTCTGGTGAGCTATGTTGAGCACATGTAAAAATGCTGCGAGCTTTGGTACCAGTACAGCTGTGGCATCTCAAAAGGTCATCTAGACTGGGCCCACTACATCTAAACTACCCTTGAAAGACGTCTGTGCAGCCTGTTCTTAAGAGCCACCAGAAGTAAAGATTTCATACCACCTTCAGCAATTGATTTCTGTGCTAACCTCTCTCTACTGGTTCCCTAAGGTATTTTAAAATGCTTAATTTAAATCCTTAGGCCAATAATAGCCACATGGAGAGAATCCAAAGATAGCACTGATGATGGGTCTTAATACCAGTTCTGAAACCTTAAGCTCTGGGTTGTCTGAATGCAACTGTTTGGTGGTCACACTAGATTGGGCTGGTACCAGGAGAGTGCAAGCACCAACCTGCAGGCAAAATTATACATGGCTTTCCAGGGGAAGTACAGCTTCCCATCACTCCTGTGTGTGCCTGGACACTTCTTGGGTAAGAGCATGGACAGAAAAATTGGTTTCCACACAGCAGTCTACACAGGAAGTTTTGGATTATGTTGCAGCCGGAGGCAGTGATAAAGAGATTTTGGGCATCATCCGAGCTCTGCAACAAACAGCAGAGGGGAAAGACCTTGTCTGCCAGGAAGGCTAGCTGCTCTGAGGGGGAGAGTTGTCCTGAGGTGGGAATATTGCTTCTGGTGATTGAATTAGTTCACCTAGAGCTCTCTAGCATGTCTCTGCAAGGCACTGTGTAGGACCATATGGGTGGAGGTGTTTAGCGATTTCAGTGTTTTCTGAATCAGCAACCAACTCAGTGGTTTAATCCAAGGAACTGAATTTCCTTGCTAGACATAAACACAACCCAAATCTGGTTAGAATTAACTGGGTGAAGTCTGAGCTCTTTTCTTCACCTCCATGGCATTTTCCTGTGTTTCCTACAGAGCGGCTCAAGTGTGGTTCCTCTCTCCCAAGCATTTCTGGGCTGGCAGTCATGCAAGAGACTTTCATGTGCTTTGCAAAGCTTCCCTCTTCCATCTAGTTGGAAATATGAGGAAAACAGGCTGTCTCAAAATAGACTCCCACTTTCCATTCTGACCAAAACCACTATGTGTCGGGAAGATGGCATTTCCCCTGCTCACCTTAAGAATGGCTTTGTGAGAGCTCTGCTTCCTCAGCGATTTGGATTCAGCTCGGCTGAAACACAGCACAGGGACAATATTTAATTCTTCCTCGCTATTTTCTCTAGCTTTGATTCACTGCAGTGTAATTTTGGAAGCTTACTCTAGTTTCATCAGCCATGACTGGAGCTAGAAAACAGGGCAAGTTATCAGAAGATACAGCAGGGAGATAACTAAAGGAAGTTTCATTTGGCACAAATTATCAGGAAATCCTCCAAAAATCAAGCCATCAAGGAAATGATGGAAGTACATGATTTCACTAAAAATGAACACACACATGTACCACGACACACACACACACACAAATACACAACCCCTTTCCATCCTCTGAAAGCCAGTTTGCTTTTTTCTGGGGCTACTACAAATATTTTAATGTATCCTGGCTCCAGTCCAATCCTCTGCAATTGCTGGCAGCCATTTTAGATCATCCCTGTCATAAGTTTCATGGTAGCAGTCATTTTACATCCAAACAGTTCTGAGTCTGCACCCAGGTCTGAGCACAGCAGCTGGCACATCTGCCCCGAACAGGTCTTTATTATTTATTGCCTGTGCTGCAGGGGTCCCCAGCAGCTGCCTCCCGAGGAGGGCTCTGCTCCCGGGGAGCAGTTTGTGCTGCCAGCAGCTCGCACAGCAAAAGCAAAGACAACCCCCGCCTGGGGACTGATGGGAGCAGCATTCCGGGAAGTTGGGGCGTAAGGTGGCAATTATATATAAAAATAAATTTGCAAGACGATTGCCCGTGGGCATGGAAACTGCTTAATGTTTTTCCAGCCCTCCCCACAGAAGCCAAGGTCACCTTGTAAGAGGTGCACTGTGGGGATCGGGCCCAACAGGCTCTCACTCCATCTCCAGTTTGTCTGTGGTTTAATAGGGCACAATTTCTGGCACACCTCAGTGCATCTAATTGTTGTCACTATCAGAGCACAAGGACAAATTGCTGACAAAGAGGGCTGCGTAAAAATGCACTTGGGTGCAATAGCTGTGGCAATATTTCAAACAGCTTCCTATTGTACATCTTCAAGAGAGAGGCAAGCACTTGTGCTTTATAATTGTGCAACCATATCACTGAATATGGATAGCGCTTACAAGTGCTGTGTAACGTGTTGACAACTCTGCACACATAAATATGTATTGCTTTTCAGGCACCACCCGGAAAAAGAGAAAAGTTGAGTTTTTATTTTAATTTCTTTTGCAACGTCTGAGCAAACTGTTACAAGACTTATAAAGTGGGAGTCCTAATGACTTAACCAGCAATTCAAGACAAAGCACCTCAGATTTCTAAGTTCAGCTCCCTAAAACATTCCTATCTATTGCTCAGATCCCACCAATTATTCATTTTTTTACAGCTATTAGCTCTTGAACTCCCTGGTTTGTTCTCTACCTCTTTTGGGTGACTTTTCAAAATTCAGATCATTCCAAAGTAAAAGCTTTAACCATCCTTTAAGCCAAGATTCCTCTTTCTTTTTGACATCAAGACTCCTCTCTTTGATAACTTCAAATGCTTCTCCTTCTCTGCAGTGAGTACTTAATTCTCACCAATGGTTTTGCTTTTCTATCAAACATAGCAGTAGCACTCTGAATGCTGTTTATCTGCTTTGGCCGTTGGTTGCTTGCTTTGCCTTTTCTTTTTTTTTTTTTAACTTTTCAACTAAATTGATATAAACACCACCAGTATTTGTCCAACATTGTTGTGGGGGGTTTTGTTTTTCGTAATTATGTAAAAATACACTTGCTTTTCAAACTCAATTAAAGCTTCCTTTATGTGTTAGCAGAGCTGCACAATGGAGGTTTTCATCCTGTGCACTGTTTTCTCTTACTGTGAAACAAATAAAAGCCAAGCTTTTGCATTTCATAACCTTGAAGTTCTCTGAGTAGTTTCACCTCCAGGGCTGGGTAACTGAATGTTTTCAAGCAGCTTAGACAGAAAAATGGGGAGTGGCGTGAGATGGAGGAGAAAAAGGCAGTAAACAAGAATATGATTTCAGATTTTCATGATTGAGACTAAACTGAATAGCAGCAGCAGCCAAGGTAGAGAGAAAGAGAAAATGTACATATATGATGGAATAGTTTTATAATTTAAAATACATATTGTATTAGACTTGCAACATGAAAGGGCTAATGCATCTCTCATAACATCCCACATTTTGTTAGTGCTTTTCACCCCATACCAGTACAAATGATATTTGAGTATTGACAGACAGAAGGGATTACGCACAGACCATGTTATCCATTGCCGAGGCATGGCTGCAGATGTGGTATAACGCGGCAACTGCTCTAATAGTGCTCTGCATTGCTACACAGCAATTTCAGGATAGACCTGGGAGAGAGTTTTACTGGAAAAGCAGATGTGCTAGAGTGGAGTTAGTGACTCATGAGTGGTGGTGAGCTGTGTAGCATTGCTACGATCATGGGGCAGGAAGAATGTGATTGCTCATATTAAATCATCACTGCCCCCTGTACACGCCCACGGCTTTTTTATTACCACAAGTGGCCGAAAAGCCCTTTGTTTTCCAAATATTCTAACTACTGGGTCCTCTAGTGACTTTTTTTGCACTGCTCTGACTCACTTGCTCTACCAGTCATAGAAGGTCTATCACATCTAGAATTACCAGTACTGCTTTCTCTACTAGGCAAGTTTAACTTAAAGGCTGTTCCTCCAACAGTTGACCTTGTCTGACCTTGCTTAGCTTGTGCTAGCTATAGAATTGCAAAAAAAGTGCACACACAAGTCAATAAGAGAAAGCTTTTCCGAAAAAAATTGGCAGCTATTTATACATTCTCTAAAAAACCTCCAGCCCAGACATGCAGATAGCCCCTGATTTTATATGAAACTTATTTGTGAGTTTGTAGAAGAAAGGATATGGATTAGGAAGAAAAAAAATATCAGTCTTTATTACATAGTGAAGCCAGGATGTTCTTTAAATACATCATGTGCTACATGGAATGGAGACAATTTAGGTGTTCCTGGTGACAGAACAGCAGTGAGATACTGCTTCCATGGTTAGAATGAACTCATAACATGCTGTGTGGTATCTTCTGTCTGTGCAAACAACAACCTCTTCTTGACACTCATCATTTGAAATAATTCCTTCTAATATCGAACCAATTTGTAAATGACTCTCTTTCTATAGTGAAGTTGGTGGAGGGTAGGGGTATATTACTAATCTTGTTTCTACAAAAACTGGGTTTTTTTTCCTCTTATATTATGTGCCTACAGGCTAGTGCAGTTACAGATGTAATCTGCAAAATATCAATTTACAAGCTGAAACTTCAAGCCATACAAGGGCACGGGGCTCTGTCTATGACTTTCAAACACAAGCCTAATCTTCAAAGAGTTTGAGAAGAAAGTGTGAACACTAGTAGGACAAACTGTTCATTATTTGCTGTAATTTCAGATATACACACTGGAAATCAATGACCAGTGAAATGTATCCTGTGTAGTCCAGAGTTCTTCACTTATTTATCTCTAGCACATTTATGCACATGAATAAGCAATATTACATTCATTTACAGCTCCAGGACAAGAAGGCACTCTGAGGTTTACAAGATTTGGCTGATGTGCTGTGGCCAGTCTCCTGTTTCCTTCAGGAGTTCAGCATATCGGGAAACTTTATAGTTGGAACTTACATCCAAACACCTTGCTTCTCATTTAACTAGCCTGGAAAATGATGTCTGGTCACAGATAGGATAGGCCAATCTCCCTCATCAAAGATATCGTAATTGTTTCCCTTCTGTATGAGTACCAAGCTTTTTAAGTGCCATAGTGCGTGTCTTTTCACAGGAGGAAGAATGAGGATTGGGGACCAATCTTATTTTCATTAATGACCTTGGCACAAAAAGTAAAGGTGTGCTAATGTATTTTGTTGATGGTATGAGGATGGGAGGGCATTGTGAACACAGATAAGGTTGAGATGATAGTATAGAAGAAACTGAAGACTCTGGTGGTTTGGCAGAAAGAAACGGGATGACAGTTATAGTGCAAAAGATAGGATTATTTACTTTAGAAGAAATGGAGGAAAATGCCTATATAGGAGTTTATTAGTTAGAAATGACAGAGGGGAAGAAAAACCTCTGTGCACTAGACAGTTTACTATGAGTATATGATCCGATACAGCTATGTAAAGGCAAATGTTGTATAGGATGTCTTCCACAAAGTGGAAGTGATAAGGAAGTGCAAGGTATTGAACACTGTATCTGCTTTTCATGAAGATGAATCTAAACCAGAGCCAGTACATATCTGTTAGGATGATTGGGGCTTGTAAAGCCCAGTTTGTAAGAGGAATCAAGCTGGTTACGTACTGGATCAATTTCTGAAGTGCTTTACATAATGTTTCTACCCATTACTTCAAGTAATGGGCTCAGTGAGGAAAGAGAACTTTTCCACATTTTTTTTCTTTCGATGGTACTGACCTCATGTTTGATCAGAGATCTTGGCTAGGGTCTTAGTTTGTTGATTAATTGGGATGTCCTTTTAAATAAACTGATGGTACTTGCTTATACCAGCTGTGGCAAAACTACTATTTCCACAGAAGTAGCCGCACATGCTTCACAGCCCAGGATGGGCTTGGCAGCCCGCTGCCCCATGCCTGCACCACCCCCCTCCCACTGGCTGCTCTGGCTGGTCTCCGTTCCTCCCAGTGTAGCGGGGCTCTCTCCACTGCCCCGGCCCCAGCCAAGCACAGCCCAGCAGGGAGGCTCTTGTTGCTCTGTCACAACCCTGCATCTCCAGAACTGACTCCCTAACATAGCTGGGATGAGAGCAAGCCTTGGAGGAAATGCCAAATACAGTGCTAATGACATATTCTTCCTATACTGAACCCAGAAAGTCTGCACTGGTCAATGTCCAGCAAGTGTAGACTGAAGGAAGAAGAAAAAGAAAAAAGGAAAGCACTATCATTAAGCCAGACTTCTGTGAAATGCTGTGATACTGCAGCAATGACCTACGACTTAAGACAAGCTAAATAGATACCTGTCCTTGAATAGTGAATATTATACGTGACTTATGTTAAGTGCAAAGCACAGTGGTGCCCCTGTAAAGGTAAGAGTAGGAAGGATGATTATTATCTTCAAGCCATTTAATCTGTATTTAGTGAACGATGATTATAAAGGCTGCCCATTCAGTAATGAGATTCAGACTCCCTTAGTTAATTGATATATGACAGGGAACATTGAAATAGATCTTCTTCAGTTCAATCCCACTTCATACTGTAGTTGTACTAAGTTAAATAAAGTTTGCTCTGAGCATTCATATGCTGTAAAAAAATTAGTTTGTCTGAATTTGCGTGTACATTTTCAATGGAAAGAGAAACTGGGCTTGTGGAGTTTGTTGGAAGTGATGGAGTTAAGACATATGCCTGTAAACCTTTACATCACAACCTACTGTGATGCTGTGGTCTCAAGGTGCTTACCTGGCAGCAAAAAACCCAATCTTGCCATATTTTAGTTCTAGCATGAAGTTCATTAGGAAGAATGAGTTCTCAGACTTTCTAAGAACACAGAGCACGTGGTAGGAATAAAAAACAAAAGGAAAGAATAACAAAATATTTCTTATGTAATCCTTACTCATTTGCAGGCTGAATATTTACGCTTGCTTATTCTCTGCGTGTATGAATGATGAATTTAACATGCACAAAAGCAAAGGCGATTGAGAGTACTCCATGCTGATGGCTGGTATTCATGTGCAGATGACAGCTGCTAGATATAGAGATGATATTACTATTGCTTCACTTTTCCCAGCTCCAACTCCAATCACTCACCCTCCTTTAGCCTGTGTCTGCAGTACGCAGGCTGCAGTTTATCAAATGGTCCTCCACTCTCTGAAGGAAGGCTATGAATTTGCTGGGCTATGCAGGGGTACCAGAGGCATTTTCTTTTGACATCGTTGTAAAACTATGGTCCAATTTAGCTAAACAGCAGGTTTTTGAAAACTGGGGGGTTTTTTTGCTTGTACCGTGTAATGATTGCACAGAGATGCCATTTGCCCCGAGCAGGCTGTATCCTGGGACCTCAGAACAGCAGCTGATGTGACTCTGGACACAGGCACTGAGTACAAAAAGAAGTCCCATTGCCATATGTGTGGTCCTGGCATCAAATGGGATGAAGAAATGGCCACTGTTTAATGGAGCCGGATGACAGACTCAGCTGTCTGGAAAGCAGAGGAACAAAGCTCAGATATTGGAGAACAGGTTTGGGACAGACTAGAAGAGAAAGGGGCACAAGTGAGTCTGCACCTACAAACATATATATACTCCCATAAAAATCTGAAGCAAGCTCAAGGTCATGCAGTCTTAGTCTTCCTCCCTTTTTAGCAAATATCTGTGAAGCTCGCTGGCACCCTTATATCCTTCTTTTCTGTCCAGCACATGTTTCACAAGAGGAAGAACAGCCTACTGCTCCCAGGCACCCCGCTAGCTCCAGGGACGGAGGCTAGGGCAGGGATGTTGCTTCATTAATATGGTGCCTGAGGATGGAAATTCACTTCCTCTCCTCACCTCTCTAAAAAACCGCATACTGAAAATAAATTAAATTAAAAGGAACATGAAGATTGAGAAAAATCAATTACTCCAAATTAGCAAATACAGCTCTGAGGGTTGTTAAGCCTTAGATCAGCCTCTTTCAGTGCATACTTTCCAATGCTGTTTTCACTTATGTCATGACAAGAAATCTAAAACTGCCACCTTAGCAGCAGAAAAGGGCTTAGTGGAGCCACAGTCATCTTTACATTCTTGCTGACAGTGAATCATTGGATTCAGCCAGCTGAAATCCCCAAGTTCTGTAAAAGGAACCTTTCTTGTGCATCAAACAAGTGAAAAAATATCAGGCTGTTGTAGTTTCAGGCACAAAATTTTAACAGGGAGAACTGCATCAAATTTGTCTGAAATCCTGCTGACCTGGTCCTTAGTCCTTCCCAGGAAATAAAACTGTATATAAACCCCTCCCCCCCTGCCCCCCGAGGTTTATAATTGTTCAGTTAACATTTTTAACATGAATTTTTAATTCCTTCCTGTTTCCAGCAAAGCAGGCAGAGCTAATGAAGTTCTTCACGTCCTGTGGAAAAAGCTGTCGGAGATTAAGTCTTATTTCTCATATTGTCTGGAATTACAGTAATGTCTGAGGGTGCTCAGTAAGCTCACAGCCCAATGTGCTAAATACTATTAAGACACAGCAGAGACTGCCCCTTGCTAAGGAGCGCTCATCTTCTCCACCTTATGAGCTGTGACTTCCTTACTCACAAGATACTATAAAAGGACTTCTAATATAAATAATGCATCGTCCTAAACTGAAATATAATCAGCAGAAATGAGTTTGAATATTAATGCATGAGACACGTATGTTCATTTCTGGCTCTCTACATTTGTCCCATTTTGTTGGGATCTCACTGGCCCATTCTTTCCCCTGCACCACAGAAAGTGAGGACCATCAGGGATGTATCGCTGCAATCAAAGTAGTCTTAATCACAATACATACACACCTCCTGGGGGGTTATACGAGAGACACTGAATCTGAGTGCTCTCCTCCACCCCCACCCTCAGCCCCTGCACTGTTTACACCCACTTTCTGTCTACTACAAAATCCCTTCTGGACTGGGGGAATTCACACAGGTCACCATTGCTACAAAGGAAAGTTCAGGCTCACTTTGTGTGATGTTGGTTGGATGAATGCCGGATCCAACCACACTTAGTCACTGTCCTTATGCCAAAGAAAAAACTATGCTACTGAAAGCAAAGGAAAGAATCCTCCTGCTAGCCTGACCTTCATTTTTCAGAATTTTCTAGTTGCAGAAAGAGAGTCAAACATGACCTGTTTAGTTTGGTTGTGTGAAAAGCTGGCTTTATATAAAAGCTATGGACAGAATACAACATGACAACAAAAAATAAAGATCCTATTTTTAATATAGGTGTATGAACATCTCCTCCACAGACTTGCACAGCATCAGCCTTGAGTGGAAAAATCACCATGCCAGACACTTTGTGTAAACTGCCCTATCTCTTGCTCTCTCACATTCCTCACACAATCATAAAGCCTATTACCTCCCCAAAGTCGTAATCGTGATGCTGCCTGACAGAATATCCTGAACAATGAAACAAAAATGCTTTGTGGTTTAACCCCAGCTAGCAACTGAGCCCCTCACAGCCACTTACTCACTCCCTCCCCTGTGGGATGAGGGAGAGAATCAGAAGAGTAAAAGTGAGAAAAATCGTGGGTTGAGATAAAGACAGTTTAATAGGTAAAGCAAGCGCCACACACGCAAGCAAAATAAAACTTTCATTCACCACTTCCCATGGGCAGGCAGGTGTTCAGCCATCCCCAAGAAATCAGGGCTCTGTTACGCGTAACGGTGACTTGGGAAGACAAGCGCCATCACGCCTAATGTCTCCCCCTTCCTTCTTCTTCCCCCAGCTTTATATGCTGAATGTGATGTCATATGGTGTGGGATGTCCCTTTGGTCAGTTGGGGTCAGCTGTCCTGGCTGTGTCCTCTCCCACCCTCTGTGGACCTCCAGCTCACTTGCTGGTGGGGTGGTGTGAGAAGCAGAAAAGGCCTTGGCTCAGCAGTAATGACAACATCCCTGTGTTATCAACACTGTTTTCAGCACAAATCCAAAACACAGCCCCACACTAGCTACTATGAAGAAAATTAACTCTATCCCAGCCAAACCCAGCACAAAACCCTAGAGTAAAAAACAAAGATAAGGTTGTGGATCCATGACAATAAATCTGGGGCAAAGTTATTCATAGTTGTAATTATTCTCTGAAACAGCAGCACGAACTCAGCCATTCAGAGGGAAAGTCTTACAGAGCTCTAGCACTGCTATTAAAAGACCCAAACAGTATTGCTCATAAGAGATAAAAATATCTACTTGTGCAAAGAACAGGTTAGCCTATCGCTGTCGATCGATCATGTAAAAGCAGCTATCACCACTGCTGGCTAACTGCAGAAATAATAGTCAGCCCCTGAAGGAAAAGGAGTCACTTTGTTCAGTTTAACATATTACTCAGAGAGATATTTTCTAGTGATGCTGAATAAGTTGAGAACACAAATCTCACTTAATTTGTGGCTAGAGGTAAGCCTAAGCTAGGGTTTACAGCCTGAGTCAATATTCTTCCTCTGTCTTCCTCAGTCTTCCTAAATCAGCAAAGACAGAGACTATCAAGAGCATATGGGATGCCAACCAGGGCATAATCAGCAAAACATGGGACATTCTGAGCATACAAGGCAGATGATCACTCAGAAAGATGTTGATGTCCTTATGCCTATTCATTTATCTACTTGAATCAAAGGAATGGAGAAGGAGGGGGAATGAGTATTAGGAAGGGGGGAGGGAGTCTAGGCATGATTAACAATAGGTGCGAGACAGGAAGAACTAGATTAAACTGATCCATATGCAAATGATCTGAGTCTGATTGCATCAAACCATGCACAGTTTAATGAGTATGGTAAGATGCCTTTATCTCTGCTTGGATGTGTTCTGAAAAGAAGGACTGCTCCAAGATAAAACACAGTTTAATAAGAAGGTTTTTCATTACGGGCTCGATCTGCATTTGCATTTCTCTCTCTGAGCCATGCAGCTTTCCTCAACCTCCATTCCTTTTCAAGAGATTAGTCAGTAAGCACTTATGTATTGTTGACACACACCTTAGGGCATTGCATACTTAACATGCGTGTGAGTTTTAGCCGGGTCCTTCATGACCTGGATTAGACATTTCAAAATGAGGACTAAGTGGCTAACTCTTATTTTTCTGCTTATCTACTCAGCACTCTTTGCCCTTCTGTTATTTTGAAGCTTTGTAAAATCTTTTCGGTATTCATACACTATAATACAGAGACAGAACTTAGCTTTGATACTTACAGCATTGTGGGCTAGACTCAGAACTGCATCACCACTGTGAGATGGTGATAACTCCAGGTTCTTTGGAGCTAATCTGATTTTATGCTACTGTAGCTGAGGTCTAGCCCTCTATTTCAAAAGTGTGTGTTGTTTTCTTCCAAGTGGCTGCCTCTGTATACTGAATAAGGTAGCTAGGCACTACCTCAACTTCACCTGTCTTAGGCTCTGCTTACTGTTACAGGTGCAGATGAAATAAAATAGAGGCAACCTTTTCCTCCTTGTGCAAGCAAGACAGTAGGAAATCTCAAGGCAGTTGGTCAATGCACTGGCCTCTGCTCAGACTCCAGCAGCCATGCAGTATAGTAGGCATTGGTCTTCTCATCCAGCTGTGATTAAAGCTGCGGTTAGCAAAAGCACCGAATCACAGCAAGCTGGGAGTACCTTATTTTTGCTTTGGGGCATAGCAAGTGTTACATCTTCCTCCATCTTGAAGAGGTCTGCCCTGGCTGGCACATTTTCTAGAGGCCATCTATGGATACCATGTGCTTCATCACTCAGGGCAGAATTTTCCCTTTTAAGTGCTGTGTTCTTCTCTGAAGTCTATGTGCACACTAACATCTGTATTCACGCACTATGTATTTACACAGGTAATCATCTTGTTGCAGATAGAAAGTATTTCAATCTCAAAGTGCTGATGTTGACTATTAACTCTCCAATAAATGGAGGCAAATAAATACCAATGGCCAGCCAAATGCCGTCATGAAGAAGAAATCCCTTTTCACAGCACATATAATTTTTCTGTGCAATAAGAATCTGTTGAACTAGGTTGGTTAACAATCTACCTTCTCCACCTCAGCTTGAACTGATCACCTTCATCCTTATATCATGAAGATGAGACATTTTAATAGAAACAAGGCATTTGAACAAAAACATTTCCATTGATTTCAATAGAAATAATCACAGGCCTAAGTGCCTTGCAGATTTGGAATCCAAATATGTTACTGCATATTCCATCATTATTAACATGATTGCTTCTTTTCCATCACTGGGTTGCTTCAAGTCTTTAGGAATTTCTGGTTTTGATTCCTTTGAATATAATGTATGCTTACATTGTTTGTTTCAATTAATTTGATTTCAGTTTCACTTTTGTATCTTTTAGCTTTTCTGACTCGGTACTGAGGTGTCTGCAGCTTTGTATTACATCATTAATTCTGGCTCAGCAGCTACAAAGTCCTTTCTTATCTCAGATTATAGTTTTTTCCTGAATGTGTTCCTCTACACTTAATGCTACAGCCACACAATCTCTCCTCATAGACCAAGAGTCCCACAACAGTAGAAGGCTGAAGCTTGTTAAACCAGTCAGAAAACATAGTTATGCCAGCAGTTAGAAGAATCCTCCTTCTGTCCTAGCTTACTGTTATTTGTTATCGATTACGGTACCACAGTGTTGAGGGTTCAGGAACAGTTGGGGTAACAGAACAACTCAGTTACTGGTGGCAGTGAACTTATGACCTCCTGTGCCTGGTGAGAGGGTGCACTCTTGGGCCTAGGTGTGAATGAGGTCGGTTAGAAGCAGGCACAAACCTCCTTACTTCTTGGCATGGTCTAGCACCCAATAGAATCATACAATCACAGAATCATTTAGATCGGAAAAGACCTTTAAGATCATCGAGTCCAACCACAAATGTAACACTGCCAAGTCCACCACTAAACCATGTCCCTAAGCACCACATTTACACGTCTTTTCAATACCTCCAGGGATGGTGACTCAACCACTTCCCTGGGCAGCCTGTTCTAGTGCTTGACAACCTTTTCAGTAAATAATTTTTTTCCTGATATCCAATCTAAACCTCCCCTGGCACAACTTGAGGCCATTTCCTCTTGTCCTATTGCTTGTTACTTGGGAGGAGAGACTGACACCCGCCTGGCTACAACATCCTTTTGTGTAATTGTAGGGAGCAATAAGGTCTCATCTCAGCATCCTTTTCTCCAGGCTAAACAGCCCAACAAATACAGGACAAAAAGCTGGTGCTTGTCCCAAAGAGCTTATCCTTGAAGTAAAAGTAAATACTGACAGATGAGGGATGCAAGGGGTTAATGGGAGAGCGTTCATTGGGTTTAACTTTAGAGAAATAACTTAGGTGCCAATGTAATAAGTACAGCTGCATTGACAGACCTGGCAGTCAGGCTCCTATGGGGGCAGTTCAGAGCCCTCCTAATCATCCCTCAAAAGACCCTGTCTCTCTTTATGGATTGAACAGAGAAATCAGATTGCTGACATGGTGACTTAAAGTTGGATGCTTAAAATCAAGCAATGTGAATGTCGCCTTTCCTCCACTCCCACTTCCAGTGACCACGGACATGAGTCTTCAGGTGGCAGTGCCAAAGTGCTGCCAAGCTTCATTTGAAGGGAAGCATTTTTAAGGTCAGATTTGAAGGCAGAGAAGAATGCAGCTTTGTGACAGGGAGCATAAGTGAAATCATAGAGATATGTGTTGAGAAGTGCAGTGAGTGGCTGATGGAGGCTGGCACTGCCACAGCTATCTGAGGAAGGACATGGAGTGACCGTAAGAGATTGCGCCTACATGTCAGGCATAGTTCCAACCCTCCTTTGATTAGGTGCTGTCAGATGTGTCTTGGAAATCTCTGTTGTTCTTAGGCTTAATATGGATTGGTATAAACACATGCGTTCACAGTGGCATCCTTTCTCGGGTGTCTATTGGAAGTAACAAATTCATCATCTTGCAGTGAAACACTTGGGGTGAAATCCTGACCCCTTTGTAAGACCCTAGTTCACCTTTGGTTTCAGTGACATCAAGGTCCAATGATTCGGTTCTAAACATTTTCACCTTTTCACCTAGGTGGGCATCCTAGTTCCAGTGGTGGTCTGGCATTTCCCTTCTCTCACAGGTGGGAAGGGTGAGTCCGTCTGATTTCCGTCAGGTCTCTTAGCAGCTATTGAACACGACTGTTAACCTTCTTGCAGTCCTTTCAGTTGTCCAGGTTACGTTTTCCCTTTATAAACAGAGATACTGCCATTCACTATCACTCCAGAGCTGGCGTGAGCATTTAAAACCTTGGTAACTTTTTGAGTGCCAGGTGTGGAATAGGTCTGATGACTATGGTCTTGGACGAGAAAGGACTTCTTGGACTCACCCCATGAATTAATGGTGGGAAGCAAAGCCATCACAAGCATCTGCTGTTAATGCCATCAGAGTTTCACTTCTACCTTTTATGTGTAATTTTATTCTGACATCTTAGTCCCATGTTGTCATTTGTACTTTTGCCCCTAGGATCAACACTGGAATCTGTGTTGAAAGTTGAGAGCAGGTATTTATGTAGGCTTTGAGCCATTCCTAAATGATGTTTGATCTCAATGCCATTATCACAGCATAGCTGTCTCTTTCTTCTTTCCACTTCTCCTTCATTCATAAGGCTGAAAGACCTTTTAATCTTTATGCAATTTCCTCTGCAAGGTCTAAATCACCTTGATATTTGGCAACATCAATTCTGTCTTTCCCTTCTTGATTGCTCAATCTTAGGGAATTTCCTGAATAATAAAAATTATGTCCATATATGCAAGTGTGGTCACAAGGCCTCTTTCGGCACCTTTGCTGTATTTATCATATCTAATTTCCAGAGGATTTTTATTAGTCCAAATGTGTTCTTTAGAGGCCCAATCCAATTTCTGTTTAAGTCAATAGCACTTTTGTGATAGATCGTAATGGTAGTGGGATTTAGCCCAAAGCCTGGTGTATTTAAGTCAATTTTAATCTGAAGGGCCTGTAATAAAAGCAATGACTTTGATCTTCTTTTCTGGGAGTACAACTAAGTCTAACTGCATGTTAGGTGGGTGACTGTGAGGACAGTCCTCTTCTGCACAAGTTGTTCTTTGCTTTTAGAACAGGGCATTGGACTTTGGACTAAGAAGGAAGTTATTTTCATAAGAGACAAAACTGGGGATATGTTACATAGAAACCTAAATATAAAAAGAATTATCTATTTCTGTTGAGGCCCAGTAATGATATGCATGTGTTTATATATATATATGTATGTATATATATATGTATTGTATACAGGGGCTGTATTAATAAATTAAGTTCAATGATCTTTTTTCAAACAGGACAGTAAGGCAGCACTTGCCCTCTTCATCCTTACTGGACTCTTTCTTGGGCTGAGTCTTGATGTCTTTTATAATCTGGGCTTCTCAAATAGCAGTTGTGATGGGATTTTTTCCCTGACATGCTCATCTATCCAGTAGGAATTGAATGTAGATCACCAAACAGTTACCAAGTGGTAACAACTTTCGGATGCTGTCAACATTGGCTTGATAGGAACTGGTGAGCTAGAGGTGAGGGAATAACCTACTAATCATTCTTTTGAGCCATATATTCCCCAGCAGTGACAATTTAACCAAATTGCTGGAAACCTCATCTATTACAATCACAAATCAGGTCGCTAACAACATTGATGTTTTAATCCTAATCTGCCTTTGCTTCTGCCCTCGTTTTCCCTTTCCCCTCTGCCCCTAACACATACAAACACAGAGACTTTCCCCTTTTATAAATACAATGGATGTTGTTGTCAGTTCAGATAAGAGCAAATGCCAGATAGGATGGCAATATTTTCAGTCCTGGCAAATGCAATCATAAGTTCAGTTTATTAATATTGCAACAGTTGCACTAAATGAGATCACTTGGATAACAAAACATTTATCAACAAAACGCTGCCACCTACTGAAGTTTTGCAAACAGCCCAGATGATTGGATAAGATCACAAATTCACTCTGTCACAAGCTTATGGTCTTTGCTGAAATCGTTCTGAGGGAAAAAAAAAAAAGCAAGAATGATAACCAGCAGAACAAGACAAGACATCTCTTTCATGCAGACTGTTCAGCAAGTGTCAGGGTAAATCCTGGAGAGCAACCCCCCAAAGAGGAAAGGATGTTTGGCTCTTTGTGCTCAGTATGTTGTGGAGTTTTCAAGCACAGTGGCTAGGGAACTCTTTCTATCAACCAACTGCTTTAGCTTGCAGCAGCCCATTATAAACTTCCAGTTTTCTTGTTGTGCTGATCTTCAAAGCTTCTATTCAGCACATAGTAAACTGATACTAAAACTTGCCAGCTTTTTGAGTTGCATCACCCCAGGTTATAAAGCCTTTGTAAATAAATATAAAAGAAGTCTGAGTGGTTACAACAAATCTTGTGTATTTTCTGTTGCAAGATCTCAACCAATTTAAAATGTTCATTATTTCAGTATAGCTCCACCAGGCACGCCTGTGAAACAAGGTAAGTTCTGCACACCATATATAAGAAAAGCTTTACCTACCTATGTTTCATTGCTTTGGTGTGGATCAAAAAATAATTAGATATACAAGGGCTGACAAGGCTTTGGATAGGAAATGTGCCCATTTGAAACTACAGACAGCACTTCTAGAGTGCCATAACCTAAACTGGCTTTTAGGCAAGAATGTGGATCTCATTTCCTAGTGTTGTGGGAGAACTGTTTTGGGGGTTTAGCTGTTAGATATTGGTAGAAGTATTTAAATGAAATGCAAACAAAATTATTCACAGTGCAACTATTTTTTTTTACCCTATGAATAGAAAGGAGTATTTATGTCAATCAAGAAAAGCAAACTCAAAGAGTCAAGACAGCATAATTTAGAATGACAATCTTATCGCAAATATTTCATGCAATGGGTGACCCACCTTTTCCCTTGCAATACTATTCAGTTTCTTATTTGTAATAATTAAAAAATTAATACTTACCCCTGGAACATCCTTGGATGTTAAAATTATAGACAACCCACAAGATATCAAAAAGTGACTGCTTTTTAAGACTGGAGTACAACAGAGCATTTAAACATGTGCATAACTTTAAGCATGGGAATAATTCCATTGAAATAAACAGGACTACTCAAACATTTCTGATTTTGCATGTGCTTCTGTGCTCTGCTAGCTTAGGGGCTAAGAACGGATATGCTTATTTAATACAGTGTTTATCTACTAAGCCTACATTCAGCATTACTGATTCCTTCCCTTTCATCAGACAGAGACAAGGAGTTCTCCATTTTTGCAGCCTCCTTCTGGGCCAGTTTCAAACTTTGTTGTGCCTTCCCATGCATTTGCATTTTATATCTGATGTAGAAAATAGCAGCTACAAAACCAAACCCTGAGTCCTGAGGGAGTAAAGCGGATGACTTGAAAGGAAACACTCAGAGGTTTGTCTAGATTAGGGGACGCAATCGATAGTAGGCTGGGGCTGGCTCTTCCTGACCTAATTTTGGACCTTTTTGCACTGGGAAGCAGGATCTCCTTTCTTGGATTTAGATGTTTGCAATTGCCCTTGAGTTCCCCTTCATGACTTTGACCACATCTATTGGCTAACGCTGGCCTCATTCTCTCTTCCTAATGCTGGAATTGTCCTTACTGCTGTGATGCCATGTTTGTTTAGTGCAGGACATGAATATATATGCTTGCTACTGCACTGGGAAACCCCAACTAGTGACAAGGCAGACATAGAGTCTTTAACTTGAGTTGGCCACTACACTTAACTCTTTTGCAGTAAAATCTACACTATCATTTAGTCTTCACTGGATTTTTAAACCTGGATTGTTTATGGTGAATTAGTTATGCTGCTGTACCTGTTATGTGTATCCAGTGCCAACTCCACCACCTTCCTTCTTGTGCCAGCAGGGCAAACCTCTGAATCCCCACTGTGGGCCACCTGGAGCCAACACTGCCAGATATAAGCCCTGACTAGTTTAGCTAGGCTTTGGCTTTAAGCTGTGCTTTGCTGCAGCTGTTCTTCAACACAAAGGAACTTCAAAGGGTTTTGACTCAACTCAGGGACACTGAAGCCAACACATCTGCTAGCTCCTAGGGAGATGAAAGCAAATGTTTAATGCACACCATTGCCCTAACCAGTGTGCAGGTGCAATTTCTGGCTGGAGCTCTTCACACTGGCCTGTCTGTATTTAACTTTTTCTAGCAGGATTCATGATTATTTCTGAGCTTAGGGTTCCTGGCCTGTCTCTCAGTGACATTGTTTCTTTGATAGCGTCTATAGGATGCTTCTTGCCCTGGCACCATGATGGCAGCTGTGGGCTTTCCAGCATCAGGCTGACACGGCAGGCTTCCCCAACCCATGGTCTCAAGTGCAAGGCCGGTGCAAACAGTGCATGCTGAGATTTACCTTCATTAGCTGAGCTAATAAAGTAAGATTCCTGGCTACTGAGGCAACATACTAACCTCAGCTTAAATTTTCTTTCACCTTTGTAAACTCCCAACCTAGAATAAAGGTCTGAAAGACTGACAACTGCTTGCCTTTTAGAAGGTCTCTGGGCTAATATGGAGCAGGGTTCAAACAAAGACGAAGCAGAAAGGGCAACAAACATGGGCAATGGCCAATGCACATGGGCTAGGGTGTCACTTCAGACGGGGAAAAGATCTGGTGACGGGAAGGAAAGGAAGTGAAAATGGCCCAGAGAAAAGCCAAGAGAATACAGGTTTCTGAAGAGAATCTGTTCATAAAGCTAAGAAAACAACTCATTGATTTACAGCCAAAGTGCCGCTGCAAGCTGCTGAGGGGATGCTTACCCAGCCCAGGGCAGAGCCATGTGAGCCGCTCCCAGGAGCAGGGCAGCTGTGTCAGTGGGGCTTTCCAGCTGGGCTGCTCAGCCCTCCCATGAAACACTGATCATGGTGACTGCGCTACATCTTTAGGGGCTCCAGGGTGATGTACAGGCCCACCCTGAGGTACACGTGCACATAAATAGGTCTGGAGGCAAACAGACTAGTGCGCATGGACATAGGCTTTCCTGGGCAGTGTGGAGCTAGGCAGGTTTCATCCTTGCAGACTTGCGTGTGCTCTAAGTCGGGATGGAGGAATGGGGAGAGTTTTGACAAATCGTTTTGTGCTGGAGTCTGGGGACACATCAGGGTGATGAAATGAGCTCCTACACCCTGGGACAAGAGAAGTCTCCCATGCTTTTAGCAGAAGTTGTGGCTCCCACACACAATTTTAACCTTCCTTTGATCACTATTTTGTTTTTCTAAACAACTGGTGTGGTGGAAGGAGCAATCTCATGGAGCTCCTCACTGGGCAGCACTGTCCTATCTGGGTGGTGTCAAGATAAATGCCTATGTAAGCCGCCAGCTGTCAGGTTAGAGAAAATCCCTGCATTAGTATTACTACAGCAGCAGGTTTGATATCCTGGATCTGTAGGCACAGGCATAGTCTGGAGTAACAGCTGTCATCTGTGGCCTATTCAGGCTTCCATGAGGATTCCTGGTACCACGCTTGCTTCTAACTTATGGGATTTATGCACTCTGTGAATGCACATCTCTAGTATGTTGCTATTAATCTGGACATGAAGCCCTGCAAAATTGTTTACCCAGCCCATCCAGCTGTGAGTACGCTCAGAAACTGCCTACTTTGTATCTCTTACTTTCTGGTGTGAGTTGAAGAAAACCTCTGGAAAAGTCACTACTGTCCACCTCTTGCTGCACAAACATGCAAACAAAATTTAACATCAAAAAAACTAATTTTGAGTTTTAGTAGCTAGTCAGGAGAGTATATTTTAGGGAATTGTTTTACTCATCCTCAGTGGAAAGAGCTATTTAACATTTTAGTCCACCCAGATACAATTTTCGAAGGCATTGCACCTTGAGATTCTCTCTTGCATCTGACTTGGGTGTTTTACAAGTAAAACTTTCTGTATCTGTTAGATTTTCTAGTCACACCTATTAAAGGAGTTGGCCACTGTGTGATTAAATTAGCAATGCTTGTTAGTTTGCATTTTTGTGGTCAATAGATCTTTACCAGTGAAGACCAGAACATGATCTTAGTTTGCATGTGGAGATTTAGAGTGGAGCGCACATGTAAAAATTGTGTATATGTTTAGCATAGGAGATCCTGAACTTTTCCAGTGTGGAGCCAGGGCTTGTGCTGGGGACAGGTAGGCATGAGGAGTGTGGCTGATTGTGACTGGTGGGAATAGCTCCTGGGTGTCTTCTGTCCCCTGAGCAGAAGAGCTTTGAAGTGTGCACCTAGTAAGCAATTTGAGGTTCTGACAACATTGACAAATAGGTAAAGTTGTATGAAGGGTTTGAAATCCAAGAGCACTGTGACACTGCCATGACAACAGGCACAAGACCCAGCTTCCATATGCCTCACTCAGGCATCACATCCTGCTAGACTCCTAGTGTCTCCATAAACTGGCTGCAGGAAATATGGTACCTACGGAGAAAAATCTTCAAAAAACAGCTACCTGAGGAACCATCTGAGCTAGCTAGAAGCAAAACAGAAATGACATAGGCAACACGTTGATACATAAGATGGTGTGCCTGACAAGAGGTGGGCTCCTAAGCAGGCCCGGTGACACATCCCTTTTGTGTGTCTCACTGCCAGGAACTTTTTCTAGAGGTGACTACATCTTGAAAATGACTTTATCATAGAATCATAGAATGGTTTGGGTTGGCAGGGACCTTAAAGATCATCTAGTTCCAAGGCCCCTGCCATGGGCAGGGACACCCTCCACTAGACCAGGTTGTCCAAAGCCCCATCCAACCTGGCCTTGAACACTTCCAGGGAGGGGGCAACTACGTCTTCTCTGGGCAATCTGTTCAAGTGTCTCACCACCCTCACAATAAATAATTTTTTCCTTATATCTAATCTAAATCTACCCCCTTTCACTTTAAGGCCTTTACCCCTTGTCCTATCACTAAATACACTTGTAAACAGTCCCTCTCCAGCTTTCCTGTAGGCCCCTTTTAGGTACTAGAAGACTGCTATAAGGTCTCCCCGGAGCCTTCTCTTCTCTAGGCTCAACAAGCCCAACTCTCTCAGCCTGTCCTCACAGGAGAGGTGCTCCACACTCTGATCATCTTCATGGCCCTCCTCTGGACTCGCTCCAACAGCTCCATGTCTGTCTTGTACCGGGGCCCCCAGAGCTGGACGCAGTACTCCAGGTGGGGTCTCATGAGAGTGGAGTAGAGGGGGAGAATCATCTCCCTTGACCTGCTGGTCATCTGCTTTGTTAAACACAGACTGACTTGCTGCCTGATTTTCAGAGAAGCAGAAAAATAGCACAAACCAGGGAGTCTTTGGTGGCAATGGCACTCACTGGGCATGTGGGTGTTCAATTCTGCTCTCCACTAGCCATCATTTTCAGTTCCTGGCAGTCTGGGAAGTACCCATGAAAATGGTGTCACTGCATCAGCAGAATGGTACACGTCTACTTTCAGAAATATGCACATCTTTTATGTTAGGTACCATGAAGCAGCAGGTTTGATTCTTAAAAGACTGAGTGGAGGGTCTAAAGAAGTAAATAAGCATAGGCACCTACAGACTTAAAATTCCAATTTCCACTGCATCTTCATGAAACATAGGTGGAAACTGGTCCCTGAATTTTCTAGATATTCTTACAATTTTTCCCAATTTTCCCTCCCTCCCTCCCTCCTTGTTTTGCTGTTAATTAAAGGCAAACAGAAGAACTTCTGAAAATGTCTGTAAATGCTAACTCAAATTTAACTTTTAAAAAAAGCAACAAACCCCTCTTACTGTATGGCCTATCATAGACAAAGGAGATAATCATCATCTATTGAAAATTTTAAGATAAAGAATAAACTACATGCCATGGACAGGACTTTTTTACTTCTCATATTATGCATTTTTTCAGGTGCTTTAAGATGTTTTTAGAATGTATATAAATTAGCTCCAATTATAATAACTACACATACTTTTTAGCTAATGCTTTGATCATGTTACTTAAAATTCCATTTTATTTACCATCAACAAAATGAACAATATTTGTACACATTTACTGCCCTTTGCACATTTTCATTTCTTTCTAAATGGAGAATGGCAACAAACATGGATATTGATAATCAAAAGCCATTACAGACAAGATGTATACCTCATTTCTGGAATCACATTACACCACTATAAGTTAATTTCACATTTTCCCTAGAAAGAATAACCAACATGAGCCTGGTTCACACAATTGATTCAGTGTCACTCTTTAATGAAGTCATAGACATCCTTCTGCAGACTGTACCTGCTTCTGTTCATTCAGATAGTCAATCCATAGCAGATCAAGGCCGTGTCTTGCCAAGAACATATGTCCTAACTGTGGGGTGAAGTTGTTCCTTTGTGAGTGCAGATGTCCACGTTTGGAAGGGAGCAGTGTGGTGCAATGGGAGGAAGGGAGACTGGGCCCAGCTTGCAAATTTGCGACTGTGAGGTCCCCCAGCTTTTATAATGCCCCGCAATGAGTGCCTAGGAACGGCTGAACAAAGGTGGCCAGTTTGGTAATCTGTGGGGAGGGAGACCTGCTCTTCTGCCCTTTTCCTCAGAGCCCACCTTGCTGTTTGGGGAGGCAGGGAGCTGACTGCAAAAGCTCTGCCCGGAGTAAGTCAGCGCAGCATCACTGGCATGGCATTGATTTGCACTGGCCGTCACACAGGCTATCCTGTGCATAGGGTTGTGCCTGTACCAGTTCCCAACCCAATCCTTTCAGCTGGATTTCCCATCTCTTCTCACTACAGATGTTCCAACTTAACTATACCAACATTTATATTACTTCAGTGAGGCTTTTTTATTTATACGGAGCACAGTTTTCTCCACTTGGCCCCAGATGTGTTTGTTCCCATTTCATGAAGCCAGCGCCTAAGTAATCTGTAAGCCAGCACTGAAACTTCCCTGCTCTTTGGCATGTGTTTAAAAGTCACACTACGCAGATTTAATGCTGGTGGATGGTAAAGAGATTAAATTTTCAAGTGCCAACTCATCACATCAGGTTGACACAACTCCCACTGTGTTGTTGAATTTACTTGAGTCTTTTATTATGGGTGTGGGGAGAGATGGCTGAGGGAAGTTTGAGAAAAATGCTTCTTTCCCAAGACAGCGAATAAGGAAATACATGTTTTAAAGTGTAAATTCTCTATTCTGAAAGGTTTGGCATTGTGCCTTGTGTGCTGTCTGCCCTGTCTGAAAATTACCTAACTATGAGTGTAAACTATGTATGTGCGTGTGCATTTGTGGTTTTATTATAAGCAGCTCAGAGTGATGGCTGGGAGAGCTGAACACCAGTGGAATCTGCCGGGTGGAAACAATGTTCGTGCACTTCTTGTTGATGAGTTTGTAAGCCACAGAAGTACCAGGAGCTCATTAATGTGGCATTCTCAGACTGTGGTTCATGAAGATGGGGAGAATGACGTGCACTTCTGTAAACGTGCTCCCTTCTCAAAATAACGGCTTGTGAGATGGGACCAGCCTTGTAACAGCTCAGTTCACCATTTCTTGGGGACCACTAGAGGGTTTCAACTGGTTTTCGTACTAGAAACTTAAGGGATAAACCCCCAACAACCCTACCCTCCATCCTCTGCCTTCCCCTGCTAGCAGCTCACTGCTGGCCTGGGGAGAGATGATTACAATGGTGGAGCTCTGCTGGTCCCCACTGGGAATACTGTGCTTAGCCAGAGGACGTGATGTAGGGTTTTGACAGAGGAAAGCTGCCAGTCAAGTCTGGGTTCATAACTTGCTGATATCGAAGACAAATGTGCTAATAGACGCTCCAGCTCCTGCTATGCCATTTACAGTATTTGTAAACATTGAAATATAATGCATGTATATCCTGATCCTTCATTAATCGGGAAAAAACATTACAGGAAGCATCAGGGGCCCAGTTTTGCTTTCCAACGTGTACGCACCATAACCCCCATTAATTTGAGATGGAGTCACGTGCGTGTATCCTGAGGGGGTGATTGCATCCTACATCAGCTACAAGTGACCGAAAAAGGGAAAATAATCGGCCTGATACTGGTCATTTGGACAATGTGTATTTGATGTGTCAGAGTCGTTCCAACCTTCCAGTTACCAGATGTCCGTAAAAATTCATAGCAGGCTATTAAATTTAGCAGATCCCGTCTTAATTAGATTAGCTTCTGCTCAGCATGACAGCAGAGTATTTCACTGATGGAGGATTTATAAAGATTTCTGGTGGGAATTCTTTATGGAAGATGTAGTCTTTTATCCAGTGGGATTTACAAATGGAGAGGGGGGAGGGAAGAGAGGAAGCCCTGATAAGGGCACACAAACATTGTCATGGCATGTTAAAACATAAATGGGAGCTTTTATTTTATGGATGTTCCCTTTTTATTTCTCTTTTGCAATACGGATAGGCAGCGTGAGCTTTTTTTTGTGTCCTTGCATTATCAGGCCCAGCGAACATAATGGCATAAGGGTGGTGGAAAACTACAAGCAAATTCTTGTTGTCAAATTCCCTCCTAAAACTAGCACCAAAGGAGTACTCAATGTTCAGTTGCCTGTCAGGTCATGAGTTATTTTTTCACCTACAGGAAACAGAACCGTACAGTTTGTCTTGGGCTGGTTTTATGTGCTGCAATCCAGCATCTATCCATCTATTGCCCTTCTTTCTTTAAGGTCACTGCAAAAAAACCCCAAACCCAACAAACCCACTTTCTTATTAATTCTGCCTCTGCCCCAATGCCAACAATTTTCTGGTTTTCTCTGCACAGGTTTTTATGGAAGATATATACCATTAATGGTGACACTGGTGTCAGTAACAGAACGTGAGCAGCAGCAATGCCTGCGCTCTATTCCCAGTGTGTAGATAACTTCATAAAGCAAAAAAGGTGGGTGGAGGGGAGGGGAGATCTGGATAATTTTTCTTGTCATTTGATTCACCATTGAAAAGGTCACTCCCTGTAAGAAGAGACAGTCTTCCCTCTGAGATGTCGGGGGGAGGAGCAGAAATGGCAGAGCCAAAATGGGGGGGACTCCTTGCCACTGCATGGCTTTTGTGAGGTGGCAGAGCAGCCCTTCCGAGCACAAGGGCATGCAACGCCCAGAGTATGCATGCTGGCGGCTGATAAAAACAGAAAGGGACCATCCTTTGCTCACGCCGCGGGCTGATAGCATTCACATCATACACCGTTTGTTACTAGGCAACTGATTAAATATACGTGCCGGTCCTTCAAGCAGTGCTTGCAATTAATTAACCAAACCATTTTCATTTTGACTGTCTTCCGCCCTCCCCTCCCCACCACCAACCACCTTCCCAAATGCTGACATTTGACACAAGTGCGAGTGATTTGACGTTCCTCCTGACCTATGGCGTAATAAAATAAAGAATGGACTCTCTGCATGGTGGATATGGTCTACACCCAGGCAGTGGACACCTCTGAGTGCCCCTGGTGGGTCTAGGTAGCAGCTGGCACATACAACAGGCATTTCGCTTTGCTGTGCCAGGGCCAATGTAAGCTGAATTGTGAAAACTGCCGGGCAAAGTCCAAAAGAAGTTCTCCTGAAAAATCTATTTGAAGTGCACTTGTATTGAAGGGTCCTCTTTCTTTGTTTTAAAACCGGGATTCCTCACCCGTAAAGTACTCATTCTCAAATTTAAAACTGCTATGGAGCACGTTTGCACGTGCATATATTTACATATCTATATATAGCTACACATATATTGGGATCAAGATAAATATTTATATAGCCACTAATATATATGTGAGTGGTGTAGATGTCCAGGTGTCACCAACCCTAAGCACGTGCTCCTCTGTGCTAGCTGTTTCACGGGGACCCCAAACCAGGCAGTCCCTGCTCTGCTCAGCTCACAGTCTAAATCGCAATGACAGGCAAAGGTGGAAGAAGGGATCTAGACATCAAAGGTTGTTCAAGGTCATACAGAGGGTCAGTAGCAGGGCTGGGAATAGAAAATGGCTTTTGTTTTGAGATCAGATTTTATAATAAAAAAACCAGTGAGTCATCTCACCCCAAATCCTCCCTCTAATTTTGTAATACAGTTGTCATATTAAACTTGTATGAAATAGACTGGAATTACACATGGAAAATGGGTAACTACAAGGATCCTGGAAGATCTGACTGTTCCTATTACACTTGATCAAATGCAACTGTCAGCTGCTTTGGCAGAGATCACCTTTGATGATTAAAAGGAGAGGACTACATTACAAGAGGGTTTGAGCACGAAACCACTTGCTGCAATCCACAATTAAACAGGAGAGGCTATTGTTCTGTTTCTGACTGGGAACAGAGTTACAAATTTATTGGAGTTCACAGGCTTGCTGCAGAGCTTGTCTTTAACAAAACTGTAGCCCCATTCTGTATCAGAGTTTCCTACCCTGCTCAAAACCTCGAGTGCATTAAAGAAGCAATTTAGGGTTTATTTGAAGGGGGAAAAATAGAATGTCGAGTTGGGTTTCTTTCTTCCTTCCTCCCACTGGCTTTCTGCTGGGGAAGGAGGGATTTGAATCAGCAGATTCTCAATGGCACTGTTGCCTATCGGAGCTGGTATAGAATCACTAGAAATGGGTAAGAAGCAAATAATGAAGCATAGATTGACTGACAATTTGAGGGTTTTTTTTTTAACACTCTGGCCAGCAGCTGATTTGGTGTGAACTGTCTGTGGAGCCACACTGCCTGTGCCTTTGAGTCAGAACTGGAACGGTGCCTCTGAAAAAAGCGCTCTTTGGGTTCGTGACTCTTTTGAATGAGCCGAGGCCATTTTCCACTCCTCATGGGATTAGGTTACCTTGGCCTGCTTTGGTTTGACTCTGGCCTGTCAGTTTTTGGTCTGTACTCCGCTCTGAATAAAGAAGGGTTCATGGCTTTTTACCAACCTTGCGTGAGCCGGGCAAATCCGCGCCATGGCAAAAGCAGCCCTCAGCTGCCATCCTGCTGGCCACATGTGGCGGTGACAACCACGGTGTGGACGGAGGAGCAGGCACAGGTTGCCCCTTCTGAGATATCAGATTAAGTCCCTCTTCTCCAAAGACGGCTGGCTGCTTTCAGCAGTCCCATTAGAGCCATGCACTCCTCCTCTTTAACTTTCACTGTGGCTTTGCTGACCTTTGAATGAGAAAAACATTAGTAAAGAGCAATTTTATGCCCTCATAAAGAGTTATGTGTTACTAGGCAGTAATGGAAGCACAAACCAACCCGGCCAAAAGATCTCAGCCTCCTGTCGCTGCTTTCTTTAATGGTGCTGCTGCATCATTAATCTACCTTGCGCTCGTCGATGGCTGGAAATCCCACCCAGCAGATGTGAAGATTCTTCACAGTGCCAGTACGGGCACTGCTCCTCAGCCCTGCTAATCCGCAGGGTGGAGGGAGAAAGTCAGAGAACACCTGTATTTCTTGCAGGTTTCTGCATGCTGCTCCTTTCCTCTTATCCCTGTAATGATTTATATTTAATTGACTTGTAATTATATCCACTTTTCTTTTTTTTTTTTTCCTTCTAGTTCATCTCGGTTGTTCCATACCTATATATAGTCTGTCACTAGCCTTGATTTTTTTTCCACCACAATGAGGCAATAAATCCAGTGGGGCTGGACAGGAAACCCAGCTTGCCAAGGAGAGACAGGATGAATATCTCCTAGAGACAGCCAGAGGTTTGATTGCGTATTGTCCATACAGCGTATTTCAAGGAGTGCCCAGGGCAAGCCTGGAAAAACTTTTATGTCTGCAACAGTATTTCTTTCTGGAAAAACAGATTTTAAAAAAAGCCCACTGTGTATTTTTTGCTCTTTTTATGTGTGTGGAATCCATGATATATAGAAGATGACTCGTTTCAAAATTTCAGCTAGGGCCTGTTTTTTAGAGGCAGAAGATAATCACATAGAAATGCCTCCTTTAGAAAACGTGTGTTTGCTGTCACTGCTCGCCTCACCTGACTCAACACGGATGTGTGCTTGTTCCTCAAGTTGGAGACGACTTCTATGATCTTGCTGCTCCAAACACCTTCATTAAAAACACTGAGCAAGTTTTATTAATACTTTCTTGGGCTTCCAAGCATGTCTAGGCTCATTCATGTTTATGCTTCACTGCAAACACTGGCGAACTCGCTGATCACACATTCCACCCAGCCGCTTGTTCCTGTAAATGCAGCAGAGATCCCGAGACACTGGGATATTGTATCAGAACTCAGGTTAACTCAATAAAATGGTGATAGATAGCACACTAATGACACAGCGACTACTTTGCACGGTCTGTATGAAAATGCACATTCCGTATCCTTTTTTAAGGGATCATTTCTGTAAGACTCCTGTGGTATTTGTAGTTCAGGAAATCCACTCCAGGCCTTGGAAAAACATTACCTTGCAGTAAGAACATGATGCTGTTCAGACACCACACTATCTTACTCTGCATGCAATAACACTGGATGGCATCGTGGCACAGTGGTGCAAAATCCCCATGCTTAAGAAAGAACTTCTTGTTTCAAACATTAAGGAGAGGTTACCTTTATTGCTGCTAATGTAAGTGCAGGGAAAACACTCAGAAGCAGAATCCTTGGTGCCCTACTATAGCTGGCTACATTAATCACTATGTCTTTCAAATTAAGCCACTTACTGACACAGGGGCTGGTTTGAGAACATTAGGAAAAGAACTGGATCTCTAGTCGTCAGTACATGGACAAATAAAATTCCCAGATATACACAAGCCTGTGAGTACAACACCACTTAACTGTGCTCTCTTGCTTGCACACATACGCAGCCATGCTCCTTAAGGGTTTGCCAATGCAATGTTCTGTTGAATTATACAGGCTAACTCTACAAGCTAGCTCTACAAGAATTAGCTTGGGGACTGGAATTAGTCTAACAGCAGTAGCAGGACACATTAGCTCGCACGGATGAGTTAGCCTGTCTGGCTACCACTATGATTAGATGGCTTCTGATACCGAAGCTAAGTCATGAGAGCTATCTTGGGTCTTTTAACGTGATACGGTGAACCACAGCCCTCTCCTTGCCCAGCCCCCACCCAGCACATTGCACTTTGCAGATGTAGGCTACACATACTCGCATGCAAGATCTGGATTCCTAATGGAATGAACTGGCTCAGCTTCACTGTGGAAGTCAGCGGCATAGCTACATTGATTTACATTGACAGACTCCTGGCCAAGACGTTTCGGTCTGTCATTTGTACTTACCATGCTCTACCAATCCGGGGGGCTAGTCATACTCTTATTCCTTTTAATGATGATTCTGTTGCAGTCGTCTTTTTTTGCTTGTTGCAGTTAAGGCCAGCAGGCACTATTATGGTCTTCTAGCTTGGTCTTGCAATGATTTTAGCTTTAAGGGATAATGTTAAATAAGACTGCAGAAGCAGCAGCAGCTTCCTTCCGCTCCCAGCCGTCAAGGCTCAATCCCTCACTCTGCTTCCCCCATGTTTCAACCTGCAGAGAGTGTTATGCTAATTTTGCTTGCAGCTTCAAGTCAGCTGAATTTCCGGCTGGCTTCAACTTAAGCTGTTTTTGTTTCAAATAAGGTAAATTACCCGCTTCGGTCCAGGGCTCAGTTTCCAAGCTTCCGTTCTGCCGGTTTTCAGGCTTCACTTCCAGCAGCTCTGCATAATCCCTGTAGAAGGCATGTCCTCTGCTCCTCCTGTGCCAGGGACACGCTGCTCTGCTTGGCTGCTCCCGGGACTGGAATCCTCCTCTTCCTCCTTCCTCTTCTCTTTGGACTTTTGATCTGAAATCAACAGAAGTTGTTTTTCAACTTTATTGAAGAGACTTTTGCTAAAAGCAGTTTGCCAATCCCTAGATCCTTCTCCCTGTTTCTCTCCAGACTTCACAGAACCTCTTACTGCAGAAATGGAAAGTGTGCCTGTGACAGTCGTCTCCATTAACGGCTAGCAACAATTATGCAGTACACCTGATGGTAGGCCAACGGTCGCCAGCTTGCCTTCCCTGAGGCTTAGGCGGCTTGTGAAAAATTCAGTAGTAACAAGGCTGTGATGGTGTGAAGGTAATCCCAATCCCAGACTGTGGGAGAAAGTAAAACCAGGAGCATCTGTGGAGGCAAACCTCAGTGGTTTGCCATGGGACCCAACTGCATACTTGGACTCCTCTAGCCATTGAGAGATAGGATCATGGGGAGGTCAACAGCTCTCAGACCTCCAGCCACCACAGCTCACTGCAGTACACTCCCTGTGTGTGTCTCAGCAACCACTCGCTTCCTAATACATAGGAGAGGTCAGCCATCTCTGCCATCGTGCCTAAAAAACCTAAGACGGTCTCTCTCTGAAGGGACTACATCCAAATTAATAATCCAGATAGGTGAAGGAAAAGAGGAGAAAATAAAGTACAGAGAGGTAGAGTGACTTACTTGTGTTCACATTGCAGATCAAAGCTGGGACGTTAGTCTCCTTCGCTACACTGATCCTACTAAGTGCCATGGCCCTATGGAGCAAGGTAGCATATGCTCCAGCTTCCAAGAATTCAGGAAGCCAAATACAAACCAAGAAATACCTACCTTCAAGAAAACTGCATGCGGCATCATATTATAGCATAAAGGAATAGCATTTCTTTGCTTGCCTTGTGGAAAGCTGACATTTTCTGTGCTGTGTGTTGGCATTTCCTGTGATATTGCCACAGGCACAGGACTCAGATGGATTGCTCAGGAGCACATTAAATACTGCTTCATAGATATAACTTTGGACAGGAATCTGTTCTATGCATGTGGGATGGATAGGCAAAGTGTTGTCTGATACAGAGATCGTTAGAATCAGCAAAATATTGTTGAGGTGCTTTGCAGAAGTCTCCACTCAATACAGGTAACCCAACTCTAATTTCTCTATGATTTACTCAAAAGTATGTGTTTTGGTGTTGTTTTACTCCCATTTTATGAGACTCACATTTGGCTTGGTTCGCCTTTCATATGTGCAGCTGCTTTGTTTAGGATCATAGGATCACTGCTACTGTGGCAGACTGACCCTGTCCAGCAGCCAGGCTCCCACACACCTGCTTAGTCACCCTTGCCCCCACAGCAGGATGGGGGACAGAAGAGGAAAAACAAAAGCGAGAAAACTTGTTTAATTGGTGAAGGAAAGTGAAAAGGAAACTCACAAACAATCAATCACTATCTCCCAGAAGCAGAACGCTGGCCACCTTGGAAGCCAAAAAGCTCCTTCTTCTTCCTCTACCCCTGTTTTCATTGCTGAGCATGACACTATATGGCATGCAATATCCCTTTGGCCAATTCAGGTCAGCTGTCACGGCTGTGTCCCGTCCCAATTTCTTGTTCACCTCTTACCTATTCACTGCAGGAAGTGGGGACAGAATGGGGCAAAGAGGAAGCTTTGCTGCCGTGCAGGCACTGTTCAGCAACAGCCAAAATGTTGGCGTGTTATCAACGCTGTTTTAGACACAAATCCAAAGCACAGCACCATACAGGCTGCTGTGAAGGAGGTTAACTCCATCCCAGCCAGAAACAGTACAGGCACCTTGTTTAAGGTACCCTGGTTCAGACAAGGTTGCAAGTGTCTCTGAATCAACCGACAGAGGGGATTAGGTGGGGAATGTAGGATTCATAGGCACCTCCAGAGCATAGTCCGCTGGATGTGGGTTTGGCTCTCCTTTCACTAGAAGGGCATTTTCAATACCTAGCTTTTAGATAGCTGGGGTGAATTGAGATGACCTTCATTCTTCAGTGATCAACCCTGAGTCTTTCTCCTGTTCTCTCTGTATTGGTTGTTATGCTATACCTACCAATGTGGTTGTTATCTGTCCCATAACAGATGTAGCTTATCATTTTACCTTTAAATACAGTAACCAAAAATAACTTTAAATCTCCCTTTTTCATAATTCTTCTCGGCACTGAGTCCCAGAGGTTAGTAACATATATTTTGTCCTAATAGTGTATATTTTTACTGAGTAAGCCTTGATTGTGGATGCTTCCTAGCCATGGATCCTACCTTCTCAGATACAGAGCGCAGCTTTTCTGCCTATTGTTAAAAATGACCAAAAGCCTGAGACTGAGCAAAAGCTCTAACCTGTGATAACTGTCAGCCCCAAATAAATATTGATTTTAAGTGTCAATTCTTAGTAAAGATAGATGTCAAAGCCCAACAAACCCAATTACAGTGCAATAAAATATATTTCATAACTCTAGTTTCAATGTGTGCCAAAGCTTTTATAGTATAACATGGAAAGACAGAGAATCCACTTGGCCTTCTCGGTACAATATATCTAGAGAGATATTTATTAAATTTATCTGATATATATTGTATCAATATAGTGAAGTGTGTTGTATTTCAGCCATAGTTTACTTAGCTCTTCAGTTTTCTGGTTGTTTTTAATGAACTTTTAGTGTTGCTTTCTTCAGCTCAGCTTCAAAACCGCTGTCTCTACGCATGCGTGAATGTGTGCCTTTCTGCCTTCACTGTGGCCAGCAACCTTTGAACTAGTTGGCCATTTCTAACCTGTTTGGAAGCAAAAAATGTCTCAAATACATGAACTTCCCAGAAGTTTAATCAAACCAGGCAGCTGTTAGTGGCCTTCTGACAGGAAACACTGTCGTATGAGCTCATCTCTTCTAGATAACAGTGAATCCATATACAAGAGAGCTGCCCTGGCTACCTTCAGCTCAGGAAAGGCCCTGGTGGAACTCATGCCTGTCCACTCGTGCAGAACCCAAGCACAAGGCGCAGAGCCAGAAGCAGCCCAGCCTCACTGGGTCCTTTGGCAATGCGTTTCCTTATTTCTCCTTTGTGACAAGGTGGGCTGAACCTGTATGTAATGGCCAAGGCAAAAATAAATCATGCTGTCTGCTAATACGATATCATAGGATTATAGTCTTTTTATTCTTTTTTTTTTTTAAACTCTTTTTCATAAAGATTGATTCTTTCTTTCTTTCTAAACCACTATTACATGGTCAGGAGCCAGTTTGAGTCATCTGTACTGGTGCCTAATGTGTTTTGGGATGTTTAAAAGAAATTCAAAGCCTACCCACATGCATGAGTAGTTTGTAGTGTTCCCTACACATCGTTCTCTCGCGTGTGTTTAATTTCATCCACTATCTCAGTTTTCTTCATTTTTTCATCCTCTGCAATTTCTCATGCTTCTCCATCTGACCCACCTACCTAATTTTGCATGACACAAACTTTGTCACCTTTGCTCTTCACCATGGTGTTCAAATCATTAATAAATATGCCAAGCACATGTCTTATTTTTAATCCCTGGGGCACCCTACCTGTAACCCCTTTCCATGCTGAGATGGGCCATTTGTTCCTCCTCTTTGTTTCCACTCTCTCAACTGTGGGCATTTTTTTCTCCCCTATCCATGCAGGACTTTACCTCTCACCTTGTGGTGACTAAGTTTCCTTTATAGCCTCTTCTCAGGAACTTTATCAAAAGCCTTTTGAAAGTCTAAATAAAATATAGCCATTGGTTGCCCTTTATCCACTGTTTTGTTAACTCTTTTAAAGGCCTTGAACAGGTTTGAGGTTTCTTCTAAGACAGAGATCATGCTGATTTGTCCCTATCATATCACCCTCATCTACTGCTCCTGCTTTATAACAATCTTTAATGATTTCCCTGTAGCAGGAGTGTGCTGCTTAAGAACAGAAAGCAGAGGGAGATACTTGTCTGCGGAGACTTTCCCTAACAGCCTTCTAACTGGTTGGTTTATGTAGCCTTTAAGCCCTGAGGTAAGGAAACAGGAAAACAGATTAATAGACATAGCAGTCTCCCCCAAGATACTTTTAGATAAACACAGCCTTGGGCATTTAGAAAGTCGGATTTACTACACCTTAAAAGAGGTTTCTGAAAACCACGGCTGTTTCATTTTAAAGTATGCAGCCAAAGGCATGCACTTCTTTAATCTTTGCCACTCTTCCCCGATAGACAACCAAAAGCACAGGTCCCAGGGTTTAGAAACAGTTGTGTATAAACTGGAAACAATCTCAGCAAGCCTTTATAACAATGAAGATCTCTTTGGGGGCACTGAAGTGGATTTGAACTGAAGCCAAAACACATTTCCAGTGCACAAGCCATACAGAAACAGACACAAATGCACAATTGATATTGGTAGGGTAATATAATTGCCAACATTTTCCTGGAAAAATGAGAATGCAGACAGTGATGTTTGAAGGTAGGTGTTTTTTTATGCTCAAAATAGCACTGAAGAGCAAACCCAGACCTCAGTGTTTGGCTCATGCTGGAGGTCTGGGATCCCAGCTGTGACCCCTGTTGCCTGCAAAGCCACATTACTGGTACTCAGTTCTCGTCACTGGTTGTCTGTATCCCAAGGTCTCAACATCTTCTCCGTACTGTTGGGGGGTGTATTGCATGTGACCAGCTCAGATAACTCAGTCGTAAGTATTTACTCTTGGGGGCCATCAGAATTTTTCATTCATCCATTTTACCTGCGCTAAAAATCTTTGAAAAGGTGGCTTTGCCATTCAGTGTTCACGTCTGTCTTTACCTCCACAAAGGCAGGAGCATGTTTTTGTTGATTTGCTTCTGACATGGGAAAGAAAGACTCATCTTCCTAGCCACTCTCATATTATAATTTTTCTTTGTCCCTGAGTGATCCCATTCACTCCCTCTCCTCAGTTCCCAGCAAACAGGTAAGCACTGTAATCTGAACTTCTCTCACTCCTCAAAAACTCCTTTCTTTTAGAGTTTGTCATCTATGGTTTTTTTTACACATTGGTGCACCAATGTAAGGGGGTTACTGTGTTACCTGAGAAAAGAATCAGGACTAAGCTCAGCCCTCAGTGTTGCCGCATTGTTGGTTTTTTAACAATATTACAATATCCCTGAGTGTGGTTTCGATTCTGCAAGGAACTGCTGGTCCCTCTGGAGATGTTGAGGGCTGCTGGAGAACTATAAACCCAGCACTGTTCATAGTCAGAATTGCTAAAATGACTACATAGTTTTTGTACTGCAGCGTTGGGCTGTGATTTATAGGGTTCCCTTTTTGTAAGCTGGTTCCTGCCTCAGATACACTCACCTGCACATGTAAAGGGCACCCACACATGCAGAAACTAGCTGCTGATATTGTGTGTTAGGGACTGGGGCTAGCACTTTATTTTGTCTTCCCTTCCAGGGTGTCTACACAAGCCTCCCTGGGTACTCCTCATCCTCAGCATTTGAATTTGCCTTTTTCTGTGCTGCCTGAAGCACAGTTTGCTCACGCTTAGGTGATTTACTAAAGGCTGCATAACTGCTTGGAAATATGCAAGGCTGTTTTTGGCAGCGCTGGTGTAGGTATTTCAGTGCCCTACCTCAGATTGATAGTGTTACTCGGGGAAGAGAAGGCAGCTCTGGAAAATGTTTGAGTTCAAAAGGAAGAAGAATCTCTTTAATCACTCAGGCTCTCAGGAAACCCAAGACCCAGTGGGACAGTCTCCTCATAGTCGAGGCTGTTCCAGAAAATCAGTGGCATTTGAAAGCAAGATGACAGCCAAGGAAGGCTCTGCAGTGCTGGAGAGGGCCCCAGCCAGCGTGAGTGAAATGGCTACTGCCTCTGCTGCAGCCAAAAACTGGCAGGGAGACTTGGGGTTCAGTATTTCAGAAAGAACTGTGTATTTAGCAATGCTGCCTTTCCTTTTCAAATATCTGGGAGGGTTTGGACCAGATAATCAGCTTTTCAAACCAGTGTAGCCAAGGATCTATTTCAACTCTCCTCAGATTATATTAAGGGCCTGATCCTGCAATTTCTTGCTTTCCTTATTCTCACTCTCTAAATATACATATCCTGACTGACTCCTATGAGATTAATTCAAACAGAGCAACTGCTGGATTAGACCTTAATCCCTTTTCCATCCATTTAAATCATCCTGAATGGTGAGGGATTGCGGTGTGTTCCAGCGCTGGCCTAGGACTCATTTTATTCTGGCATCTTTTTGTTGTTTTGCATCTGTTTTCTGTAATTTATTTTTTTTTTACTTTGGCAAATTCTCTGGCTTCAGTAGTATCTGTAACTTGCAATTTTACCAATATGGTCTGGCAACGATATCTGTCTTGAGGGGATCACTTTTCCCCCCTTTTGCTCTGCCAGTTGATTCTTATGAAACATCCCTCTCCCATCCACTTGGCTTTGCTCTGCAGTTTCATGGGGTGTGAACTTTGAAAGAATCAGCTCAGATTATTCACATTTATAACAGTTTTTTCCAGCGGTGCCCCACCACACCAGTCAGTAGCTCCCATGTACAAAAAAAAAGAAAAAAAAAAAAAAAAGCGCTGCCCAAAAAGCAGAGGGTGGGCTGCGGTTTAGAAGAAACCACACATAAAGTCTTTGATATGGGAGTTTCCTCAAGAGAACTGGAGGTCACCTCGCGGCCACCAAACCCTCTGGTACCAGCCCTTAATCTGGGAAACAAGTTTCCGAGAGAGCACCTCCCTGCACAGCCCCAGCCACGGCGATGGTGGCCATGTGCACGCACTGACCAACAGCCCGTGCACAGAGCAGCCCAACAGCGTACGGCCTCACTTTTGGCCCGAAACATTGCACAGGGACGTAAACCCGGCCACCGCGGGCCGCTGCCTGCTGTTTGGGGCCCGGGGGGAGGCGGGTGGGTCGGCAAGGGCTGCGGGGGGCGAGGCTCCGGGGGCCGGGACGGTAGGGAGGCTACGGCGGGGGAGGGGCGGCGGTGCCGCGGCGTGGGGGAGGCAGCCGCGGCGGTGGGTGTGGGCGCTAACTGGGGCGAAATGCCCGAGGAACCGGGTGGGGGCGGCGGGCCAACCGAGGGCAGGGCGGCGGCGGGGCCCGCGGGGCGGTGGCGGGTCGGGGCAGGCCGGGCCGCGCCGCCCGCACGAACGCGGGGTCGTGACGCCCTCTGGTGGGGCCGGAGCGCGGCGCGGCCCGGCCCGGCGGGGCGGGGGCTGGAGCCGGGGTTGGGGTGCAGGCGGGGTGCCGTGCCGGTGCCCGGCTGGGGCCGGCGTGGAAAGGGTGTGGGTGCAGGCGCAGGTCGAGGCGTTTGTGTTGGTATTGGTATGGGTAGAGGTTTGGGGAGGGTGTGGGTTCGCGTGTGGGTGCAAGTCGGGTGTGTGTATGGCACTGCCTGGCAGCCTGGGGATCCTCTTTGCTGCCTTACGGTGCAGAAGTACAGTCCATGTTTTAGCCCTGTGGATAAACCGATGCCCCTGTGTCTCTCAGCCCTTACGGCCTCTTGAGTCCCTTTGGGGTGAGGAGTGAGGACTGATGAAATTTAAGAGGAAATGACTTGACAATCCAGGTTCCCAGCTGGTGTAAAGTGCTCCGTGGCTTGGCTCAGTAAGAGCCCAGGCCCCAGCAGGACATCCTCCAGGGGTGTGGGGTGAGGGTATGACCTTCGGTCCCCCATGATCCAGCGGACCAGGCACTAGAGGTCTAGTCCCAGCATGTTGCTTCGTGCCCTGCCTCGGGGCGGGGTCTGCCCACTGCCCCTCATGCTTCCAGGCTGGAGTGCAGCGTGGTGTGAGAGCAGGATAGGTGCCACCAATATCCAGGAACCCCTGTTAGCAGACAATTTAGTAATTAAAACATCCACATCATTCCAGTGAGAGGAGATACCTTCATTTTCTCTCTCCTTTTCTCACACGTGCCTTGCCTAGGTTTGATGTGCTTTCGTTTTGTTGTGTCCTGCTTTTGTGTCCTAATGAATAAGTTTGGTAAAAGCTGAAAGGTTTGAAATGCGGGTTGTTGACCTCAAAATTTTAGCTGGTTCAGGTCCACTTCTTGTGTGTTACTGAGCTAGGTTTGTTCTGGATTAAATGGGTCAGCAGAAACCACCTATATATCACTACTTCGGATAAATACATTGGATTTCTTTTCTGGGGGGTTGCAGAAGAGAAATGTTGTGTTGGCGCTTCCAGCCACATGCAGGAGGTAGTTGTGGATTTCAGAGCAGAAAGCCTTTCTAGCAATGAGCTCCTGAAGTAGGGAGGGTGCTCTTTGCTATCTGGCGTCAAACATGTTTTGAAAGTGTTGTTTGCTCATTGTCATTGGTGCCAGCCCAGATCTCCGTTTGCCAGTGCTGGTGGTTTGGCATCACTGATCTAGAGTGAGATCAAACAAGGGGGAATACAGAGCCAGAGCCTCAGTTTATTTACACTAGTGTGAGTGAATGGAGAGATGCCAGTGTTAAATGTAGGTAAGCAAATACATAATCTGTCACTTGGACTCATTTTGACACTTAGTAAGAATAACTTACAATGCATCCTGTTGGACTACACTAAAAAAGCAAAAACTGCGTGTATCGACTTTATCCATACGCTTCTAACTAAAGAAAAGGTTTGTAATCCATTAGCAAAGTGAATCATGAATGTTGCCTAACTCCATATCCCTGTCACCCAGGGAACTTGCATCTCAGTAATTTCCCTTCTGTGGAATATGTTCTTCCCTTCGGCAGGAAGAATAACAAGTAGTATATGAAATACCTTAATTCTCTTGAATTGTGTGTAAGTGTCAAGTAGATCTTGGACATAACCAAAATAATGTCTTAAAATCCATTTTAATACACCAAGTGAACCATTGAACAATATAGAACAGCCTAAGACTATACATCTATTTTCAATATTCTTTTGTTATGCATAAGATTTTGTTGTTGTTATGTGCTGACAGTGTGCTTAGTAGCTTGGCACGACTTAATTTTTTTCTGGGGAATGTTCATAGAGGGTAAACAAGCAACTCAGCCCATTGGGGGAGCTGGGAGCACCGATCTTTTGTTACTGATAAGTGTGGTCAAGGTATATGGCATCCTATATTTCACCATTGCTGATTTAGATGTGTAGCTGGGCCTTTGTGTTTCACAAACCAAAATGAGTTAGATAGCTGAAGTTCTGTATTCAAAATTCCAGTTTTCTTAATTTTTGTGAAAGACGTAGTAGAATTAGTTTTAGCTTGTGTCTGTAAACCACTCTCTCTTAGCTTGGATTTGAAGGTATGTCCTGTACAGTCTGCTGCAGGCAACTGGCAACTGTGTTTGCAAGTAGGCAAACATTACTTAACCCTCAGATAATGCTATGTTTAAATGATTTAAATAGTTTGTTTGATTATTCATGTTTTTTCTGCTGACTTTCACAAATAGTCTATTGAATAAATTTACTACTAGCTATTGAAACAGTAGCATTTAAGTAAATATTACACAGTATTTTCACAAGGCCATTTTCTGTTTCAAAAGCCTAAGTATTGAAGCAGAAACTTGATTCAAAATGACTCATTTAGCTAATCAAGGAAAAGAAATATCCCATCTCTGTCTGGTATTCTGAGTTTCAGCATTATTTTGACTAATCTTGCAATGAATTGCAGTGGACAACGAATAACTCGGACAATAATTTCAAATGAATAACTGAGAAACTCACAACAATGTCCACAGATAAAAAAAAGAACATTTTAATTTAATAAGTTATTCACTATGAACTATCCACCCAGCCGTAGCTGTGCAATAAGTCTTGTTCATACGGGACTTTGGAGGACATTAGCACCTCACTTGTCTTCCATGCCCTTGCACAGCAGCCATGCAGGATAGATGTGGCTTGTTGCATGTCAGACTGGTGGTTAGGTAAGACATCTACAACGAATGGTTTCCAAGGTTTTCCTTCTAGGCCAACAGTTTGTAAACAACCTTTCAAAACACTGTGAAAATAGTTCCATTCCCCGTTTGCCCCTGGATAATACATAGCAGGAATCCTGCACTTCACTTTGTCTTTTCCTCAGTTCTCCTGAAGGTTGAGTCCAGGGTTAGAAGCCACTTTCTCTTGGATTTCCTTCCTGGCTGAAAGTTGTTAACAAGAACTTGATTACTGCAGTGGAATTAACTTGGGAGGTAGTGGCTACTTCTGGCTATGTGCTGGGGTAATCCATTGCATGAATAGTGTAGCAGCAATTTCCTGCTACTACGTGAGGTGTTCCTCCCTTTTCAGTAGAATTTCCCCCGTGTAGAATGAAGAATCTGGAAACAAAAGGCATCACATCAGCTTTCCTCAACTTCAGAGCTGAATCCTAGCTCCCTGCATATATCCCTGGCTCTTTGCTTGATTTGGGCTGCCCTGTGCATGAATGTCACGAGCATGTTGAATACAACTGAGTCAGGTTGTGGCAAGTGCCTTTGGCTGTTGAAGGTAACAAATCACGCTTTCTATATTTAGGAGCTGTGGTAGTGATCAGAGACCATGGCCAGAAACGGGACTGTATTGTTGTGTGAACTATGCAAATATGAAACAAAATGTCTCATCCTGGTACAATGGCTATAGGCAACTAGTAGTCAGTTGATGTAGATAATCAAGATAATTTTTCATTTTAATGCGTGTCTTCCAGTTGGCTAAGCCTATGCACTTTTTTGTCCAAAATATGTTTCATTTTCTACTTCCTTATATTCTGTAGATATTGTGTAGCACGAGTTGCTACACTTCTGTCTCACCTTCCAGGTACTGCCAAAGGCGAATGACCTTCGTCACCAGCATTTTTGCATGGTGGGCTGTGCCTGGAATTGGAGAAAAGAAAAAACTGAAATGAACCGCTCAGCGTGACCATACAGCTTGAGTCACTTGAACCATGTCAGATGGCGAACTATATTCTTAGAGGTCCTCCTGTGCAGCCAACTTATCTTCTGAAGAGGAAATAAACCCCTTTTCTCAGGTGGGTGCTTTACCTTTCACCAGGAGGTTTGCTTGGCCTCTTTTGCTCCTCTGATGCACTTTTCCCCTCATGGTTTTCATGTATTGTCCGTGCCAGCAAAAGTACTGGATCTCGCAGAATGAAGACAGTTAGGCAAACAAGGTAATCACTGAGGCTTTTATCAGTCAGTTCCTCAAAATTAAACTGCGCAACATTTATCCGCGAAAACATAGCATTGCTCTGCCTGGCGAATTTCCATTACTCTTGCATAATGTGGATACATTTGGCATAGACATACCATGAGGTTCAAGTCTCGAGAAAGGATGCCAAGTAGTCACATCTGCTGGCTTGGGTGCCAGAGCAAACACTCCACGTTGCCTGAGTCAGGGCTTATGCTTCTTTTGGAGTTCAAAAGACTAGTGGAGGGAAAACTGTCTGCATAAAGGAATTTCAGCTGAATGTTCATATAGCTCTTAGATTTCTTTGTGCTGCTCTGGGGTCTCAGCACTGATTATCACCCAGATAACTGTTCCCTTAACACCAGGATGGCCCTTTCATGATCAGGGAGACAATATGCTGGGAAAGAACTAGGCTGATAATTTAATATGGCTTTTATGAGAAAAAGACATGGAATTCTTGTGTTATATCATTTGCAAGATCCCACCTATTTTTAAGTCATGGTCCATGAAAATACTTGCTCAGATATCCAAAGAAGGTAAGTTTCCTCATAGTCCCAAGAGCACTGCCCTAGTGGGTGGAAACACTGGTAGATTGCTCTCATTCACAACTGCCTTGTTAGGCTCAAGTTGATCCATATCCCAAGGAAAACTGCCCATTTTTTTTCTCTTCCTTGGGAAAAAGAATCTGAGACAACCAATCATTCAACAATTAAATTCCCTATTTTATTTCATAACTCCTGGGGAACGGCTTGCCTTACAGATAATATCAACGTTTTCCAAGGCTAAGTGGGGCCTCACATCTCTCCTGGCTGCTGTTTAATGCATAAATGTAGTTACATTTACAGTACAGTTTGGTATGAGAAACTTGGTGCAGACAGTTGACGTTGAGAAAGTAGCTAAATTGTTGTTTTCTGTGCCAGTGGGAGTAAAAGATATCCATTGGGGGGGTTAGGAGAGGGTCAGTACAGAACTCTATTCCTCACCCACCCCGATGACAGAAAAAATTGTAAGGGGGCAAGGCTGGCGGAGAGGTAAGTCTGGGGCAGTTGTTACAGTCCAAAACAAGATTCCACCAACTACCTCGAGGCATGTGTATCAGGGATTACTTTTAAGTTACGGAGAGCAGTTGGCTTTCCGTAAGCCCTCTGAATAATAAGCCTTCCCTATAGCCAGCTATAGGGAAGATACCAGGTAGATCACTATTCAGCGTCACTTCAATATAACAGAGCTGCATTAAGATGCCAAGTTTAGGAGAATGAGATAGAGCATGTACCTTACACAGAAGACCACATCACAAGCAGCAACATCACATTGTAGATTTTGAGGGGGAGAGTCAAGGAACATTTGAGTTGTTTTACCTGCAGGAGGGCTTCCCTAGAACATTTAATGGATCTTAAGCTGCAGTTTTCCATTCTGCAAACCTACTTATGCAAAATTTCCTTTATCAATTAAAGGCACCGGTGTTCGTGGAGCATAACTTTCAGAATCACAAGCACACATTTATCTGAAACAGCCTGAAATTGGTATGTCCAAGTGTTTCTGGTGAAAACAGCTGAGTAGCCTTGGAACTGAAAATGAACAGTGCCATCTGAGTCAGTCATACCTATCCTAACTTCTGTGTGAGCTGGATTTAACACTCACTAAGTAAATTTTGGAAGTGACACATGGGGTTTGTATCTCATTCAAAAATAATAATTAATTCAGTCAGATGTTTGATGGTATATATTACTAGAAGCAAGTGGAGACTCCATCCCTGTCACACATTATTTGCTGCAAGCGATTTACCCAGATGTTACTCTTTTGAAAAGGGAAGTCAGCAAGTGTCTTCTGTGGGATATACTTTACTATGACTCTCTTCAGTGGAGATCAGCACAGATCCCTGATAGAGGCATTTGCCTGTTGTTTAATTCAGGCTTTGTCTGAACTAAATGAGGGGATAGACGTGGTCAGCGCTTAGAGGCGGATGCAGCCTCGGTGGGTGGGAGGGGGAGCAATGCAGCCATGCAGCTGCTCTCATGGTCGGCTTGGCTGTACTTGCAGCACTAAGCAGAGGTAATGGCGGAGGTGATGTTACTTTTCTGAACTTCTGTGCTTATTTCTGAGTAAGCAGATCTGTGGATGTTGTCAGGATGTTCTCTGCTTGGCTGACATCTTGCAAAACTCAAGAATATGATCTGGACCTGAAGCATTGGGAGCTTCCTCCTGAAGTGAAATGCATGCTTTAAAATGCTGTGCTGAAACAGAGTATCAATGAATGAACTGTTTAAAGAAAAGTTTGTATATTAGGCCCCAGTAGCCAAGTTAAGTTTGCAACGAGCTCAGACCAGGCAGCCTAGGACTTCATCTGTTTCGGTCTTTGTCCTGGTTTCAGCAGGGATAGAGTTAATTTTCTCCCTAGCAGCTGGTGTAGTGCTGTGTTTGGGATTTAGGATGACAATAATGTTGATAACACACTGATGTTTTAGCTGATGCCAAGCAGTCAAGGACTTTTCAGCTTCTCACACTGCCCTGCCAACGAGAAGGCTGGGGGTGCCCAAGGAGCTGGGAGGGGACACAGCCAGGACAGCTGACCCCAACTGGCCACAGGGATATTCCATACCGTATGATGTCATGCTCCGTATATAACTGGGGGGGTTGGCCAGGACGCGGGTTGCCTCCGGAACTTGCTGAGCATTGGCTTCAAGTGGTAAGAAATTGTGCTGTTCATCACTTTTTTGTATATTCTATTATTATTATTATTATTTATTATTATTATATTCCTTTTCTGTCCTATTAAACTGTCTTTATCTCAAGCCACGAGGGTTTTGTTTGTTTGTTTGTTTTTCATTTTTGATTCTCTCCCCCATCCCACTACAGAGTTTTCTCTTCACTCCAACAATGTCCCACCTTTCCCATGTCCTGCAGAAACCCTGCAAACCCCCATACTTGCAAATCATCTTTGAAATCAAACCATTTTCTTGTAGTCCAGCAATAATGAAAGTGCTTTTGTATGTACTGTTTTTCATTGCACTAAATAGGATTTAAGTTATTTCTCATATTCAGAATTACTACAAGAGGTCTACCAGACAGAAGCCACTTACGGCAGGATTATTTTATCACATGGATAGTTGTGGAGAAAGGGCAAACACAATCCACCTGCAAAGCCCCATTGTCAAGATAATCTTGCAATAAGCTACACTATAAAAGAGCAGAGCCTTAAAAGCAAAAGCCCCCAAAAGGACTGTCCCTCAATCATTTCTCTGCACCAGCCTCCTGAGTATGAAATGCCATCATGGCTGAGCACAGTGAAGTAAGTGATTTATAACGAAAATGAAGCCTGCAATGGCTAAAGGTCTACAGGAGACTGGAGAGTTTGTTTGCTGAGTTACTATGCAAATTTAACAATTAAATCTTCTCTCAGTTCCTGAGGGAATAAGGGGGGATTACTAAGGAGAAGGTATTTGACACGATTAAAAAAAAATAAAAGAGATGAAAACAGAAGGATTCCCTGCAGTTGATCAGTTCTGCCCTGCACAGTAGGCATCACAGCAGTTAGTGAGAATTACTACAGAGATTTCCAGGAATATTTGTACAAAGCAGGAGAAATACAATGAGGAAATATAAAACCTCCACCGTGTAAGTCAACTTTTATTTGTTTGTCTGTTTGCAAAACTGAATTATGAATTTATCTTCAAGGCCTCGAGTGAACTCCACGCTTCTTGCTTCTGCATCCAGCAAACTAAAAATAACTAAATAACCTCAGAAAGAAAAATAAAAAAAAAAGCCAACCAAGAAACAACAACTCTGTTCGGTTTGACTGATCTGAGCCTTTTTAATTTTTTTTTTATTTAATTTTTTTTCACTATCCCCACTTCCTAAGCTTAGTAGTTTGAACAAGAGACTTCTGTTTTGACAGCTTGTCTCCTGGGTTCCCCACTGAAAAGGCCAAAGCTCCCAGTGAAGCAGCAGTAGCTGCCTTTAAACAGGAGACGAGCACTTCTTGCCTTCCCGCACTGCATGCAAATAGAGAGGCTCTGCGCTACCCAGCTCTGCCAAGCTTCCTTCTAACGTGCCTTCTGCATGGCAATGGCCAGGACAAGTGATCATCCAGCAATGTGTCTTTGAGTGTGTTAATGTCTCTGACCCTGGTCCACTGATCACCCGCTTCGGCAGGGGACTCGTCATCTGTACAAACAGCATTTAGAGAGCCTGCAGCCTCCCGGCTGTACGTGATGGGGAGCACTGCTTTATGCTCTGGCTGTTCAGCAGAGCTCGGTGAAGGGCAGCTGCCCCTTCCACGCTTGTAAGTAACACTTCCATGACAACACCTTCAGCTCATTAGTTTTGTTTGTTTCTTTCGAGAATGGCAGTATATTTTCTAGTTTTTTTAAGTGCGCTAAAGAATGGGCCATCATATCTGTTACTAAGCTACCCACGGGGTAATTCAGGAAAAGGCTGGAGGTTTTAAAAACAGAGGAGAGATGATCACACGGCAGAAACTATATTTACTCTGCCAACCCCCACCTCACCACCTGATCCTCTGCTGTGGTGCCAGAATCAGAGCCCGATACATACATTCGTAGTCGCACACTTATGAAAATGTGTTTAATAAAGCGAGAAACTCTAAACCCCAGATTAACAAAACTTCAAGCAAAGGCAGTCAAGATGCTGCCCTCTTCTACCTTGCTGTTTGTTTATTTCTTTGATGAAGGAAAAAGTGATGCTGCCTTCCCTCTGCCAAGGGGAAACCAAATAGCCCATCAACCCCAGAAGAGTTAAAGAGGGGGTGGACTCTATGGAAGTGGGGGAGCAGGTGGGTTATCAGGGTACTTTGTGAAGGTGATCTTTGAGTTGACATGTGGTGGTTTTCCCGGGGCCACACGGCAGCTCTGGGCTGCCAAGGCACAGGCCACCATCCACATCTCATTTTTGACCTGTGTCCCCTCAACTAGGGATCCAAAGCTGTAAAATCTGTGCCAGTACGTGATATTAGCTCCATAGCTTGGGGAAAAAACTCAGCCAGTTGGCCCTAGATTTGTGCCCTAGAAGCAAAGAAAAGACAGAAACAGAAATATGCAGAATATATGGTTTACTGATTGCCCAACATGCATTTACATGTCTTTTAAAACTGACTCCTGACTGGGAATAGAAGGAGATCGTAATGTGTGATGTACATGTCTGGCAGAATTGACAGGAGAGGATGACACAGTTCCTCATATGCACTAATGGGGAGAAAAGCCACAAGCAAACCATCATTTTGCTTTGTTGCTTCCTGCACAAACTGCTTCAGGTTCAGGTGCACAAGACAGCATCACCCACCAGTTTAGGAAATATAGCTGGCTGGCACCACTGAATAATGCTGAGAGTCCTTTTCATACCAAGCAAGGGATTCTCCTCTCCTTTCAAGCTAATCCTGAAAGCGAAACTGTAAAGGGAGGACAGTCACCAAAGAGCTGCTGCCAACAGCTATTATGGGCATGTTCTCAGAAAAAAAAAATAAAAAAAATCCTATCATTTTACATCAAAGATTATTTTCCTCCCTAAACCCCACAAACTCTGGTTAAATCGCCAAATCTCTATTCACAACACAAATATTTCAAGAAAACGATGTATGAAAGATCATGTGTGTGCAGTGGATATTCCCATATTTATGTTCTTATCTTCCCAAACTTGAATGACCCCTTTTTTTTTTCTCCTGCTATAAAGACTGGACCCTAACTGGAGAACGTGGGCTGGGCTGAGGAACAGCAACACAGCTGGTTTTCTATTTTCTTCTGCCCCTACACATGCCTACTCACAGAGAATACAGTTAACTCTCATTGGTGCTATGAGCTGTGCACATGAACAGCAGCCAGGCAGACACAGCAGGCCAGGGGTAAGGATTCATCCAACAAATACAGCAGGATTGGTGCAGGGAAGAAGGAAGACAGAGGCAGCAGTGCACCTCAGCTGGCCCACAGGCAGTAGAGAGGAAAGGGTGCACAACGCGCTGCTCCCTCAAAAGCTATTGAGAGCAGAATGGGGAGAGAAAATAGGGGACTGAGCACAGGAGGTTGGCTAGAAGACCATGGAGAAGAGAAAATGTCACCTTCACAGAGCTGGTGGTTCTGTAAGTGCTGATTCAGGGATAGTCTGAACCAGGGCAGGGAGATATTGAAATGAAAATGCTCCTGTTTACTTTAACAAACTGCTGTACAATGATATCTACTTGGGTCTCTGCCACTTTCTTCCCAGCAGTTTCTCCCTCGTATACCGTGGCTTGTCTTATTTGCAGTGCAGTTTGGCTCACAAAGCCCTCCTTCCTTCTCTGCCAGCTCACCTGCCACCCCAGCCAGCTTTCACAGTAGCCACAAATCCTCCACTGCTCCTGCCTTTTGCTGACAGCACTTTCTGGACTAACTATCTCTGGTAGCTCAACTTTAAAGACCACAGGCTGTGGCATGCACCAGGTCACGCTCCCTTTTGTGGGCCATTCATCAGTTCTCTACATGTTGGGATGGGAATAAGAATAAAAGACACAAACTGAGGCCAAGGTAGGCTAAGGAGTGGAAGAAGCCCTCAATGCCTGCTTCCATATAAGCCAGAATGCCCATTCCTTAGTTTTATGAGCATCAGTGTAACTCACAAAATTAGGGAAAGAAAAAAAAATCCACCCTGAAGAAAATTTTCTAAGTTAAACAATTTTGTCTTGAACAGCAGGGTCTAAAAGGAAATGCTGATACAACCTTAACCTTGGCAGCACAAGCACTGGGACTGTGATAATCAATGTAAAGAGCAGTATCAGTGCTTTGAGGATCAGTAAGAATCCTTGAGAACCTTGCAGAGTGGTACAAACAGAACAAAAAAAAGGGTCAAAACTCAACAAAAAGGGCTTAGAAATTTCCCTTCTTCTGTTGAGGTTCAAAGGCTTCTTTATCTTTGATATGAAAACAATATGAAAATACAATGTCATTTATCCACAATCTTAAAGCTGAAGTTAAGTCCTATCTGCATGCAGATCTTGATAACTTCAGGCCAGAAGAAAGTAGCCATTGTAGATCTTGAGCACACGTGTTACTACATATGTAGAAGCTGTGTGCATGTGTGAGAACAGTTGCAGTAGGGACAGCCTGTTATTAAGAAGCAGATATGCTGAGTTTCAGGTTCATGTTACCAGGAGACTCGAAAAAGTTGAAACTCAGCCTAACCAGGCTGCCAATGGCCTCTAATGAAAATTTCCATTTGGAAAGGCTTGATGTTGACTTGGCATGACACCAAACAAGCAGCCTGCTGCAAAATTTTACACCAATTGTATTTCTCCTAATTAAACCCTGTCTGACCTCAGCATTAAGAAACAATTTGTTTCAGGATATAACCAGCACACATAAGCAATTACATTCTGTTTGCCCTATTAGCATTATTTGGCTTCTACGCTTTCCAGTGCTCCTACTGTTGCAAATGCTGCCTGGAAGCCGGAGGTATAGAAAGTGCGGAGTGCTTAAACTTTTTTGTGGGGTAGGGAGGAAAGGAAGGAGAAGAATGGAAGCTTGAACTAAAAATATCATCTTTTACTCAAACCATAGGCACCCGGAAGAAGTAATCAGGTGGTGTCTTCAAGTTTATTCAGGGACAATGGAAGAAATAAAGTGACTTATGCAAACCATTGAGAACTTATATATCAATTTACTGCAATTTAAAAAAGAAATAATAAAGATGATAAACTAATTATCTATTATCTCTCCTAGCTTTTTATTTTTCATCCAGTTCTCTAACTTCTGCTTCTCACCAGAAATGTCAGAAAGGACATACTTTGGTGTCCTGGTTGTGTAATACTAAAACGTAACGTACACTAGTAGGACACAGGATGCACTTGTCTCTACCTTTTTGACAGCCAGGGGAAAGTGGCTGTGGGAAGACAAGTGATGTAGAGGTGGAGATGAGAGGTGGGACCATGCTGCATCTCCAACGCTGAGGGACATCTGCAGAGACTTTTCCAGTTCATTTAGGAGTAATTCTCACTGGCAGTTCAGTGCCACTCAGGCACAGAGAGGAGAATTATTTAATACATTAGGGATGTGAGGATATAGAAATAATCTCTGCATTATGGTTTCTTCACAGGCCAGTGCTCTGGAAGACCTGTCTAGCACTGGAAAAATCAGTTACAATTTGGAGATCTCAACATTTTTAGTCCACAATGGGATAATACCTAAATTAGACCTTTCTGCATTTCTTTGCCATTGTGAGGCTGAAGAAGACTTTTTAGTGTTCAGATATTAAAGGAACTGACTGGAAAATAGCAGCAAGAATTATTTGTGCCAAGGCCATTAACCCTCCATTCTTGCCAACATCAAATTAAATAAACTGAGAAAACAATTTGCATAACACTGTCACAGCGATACACAGCCGAGGCAACCTTTTGGAAAACTGAGCTTGTGAAGAGGTAGAGTAGATACAGTCAATGACTACATGGTCAGACCTGCTAGTGACTGAGCTCAACCTCTGGTCCGCAGTTCTATGTACGGCCCTCACGTACAGTTGTGTCACATTCCTGTGGGGCTCATGTGGGCCGTGACAATCTCGTGAGAACAGCTTCCTCATTTGACCTCTGCTGCAAACTGCTTGTTAGTTTTCCTGGTGGTCTTCCAGAGGCTGATGAGATCCAGGAATATACCTAAGTATGTGAACCATTTGAAAGCAGCAAGAGAACAGCAAAAAGAGTCTGTGATTGCTGGAGAACATGGAATCAGCTGGTGTGAAAATGTATAGAAGTGATCACTTCTGTCACTGCCTGTACCTGTTCCGGCCCCAAGGAGGGAAAGGAAGGAGGCATTTGCTCTTTACAGGCAGTTGAATCATCTGCTTGAGCGGAATGGCAGCAGCCACTTCCCTGGCTTGCTTTCATGTGAACTAAGCACATCCTGGAGACACTCCTGTACCAGCTTCGAGTCCTGGCTATTTTTTATGTCCATGTGGCAGCAGATGGAGTACCGGGACTTGGGATTCAGGATCCAAGATCTGAAACTCTGAGATGAGACACAAGACAGCGTAAGGCACAGCTGGAGTCTGAAATCTTTATGCTGAACAGGCACAGATACTTCAGAATTGCTATGCATTAGCTAAAAATGTATATATGGATAATTATCAAAGTATGCTTTAACTTGCAAGATTCTTTCAGCTCTCAAGAAAACATTTAAGGCTGAATAAATACAAATGTGCATTTTACACATTGCCTAACTATGCTCATTCTTTTCTGTGTATTTGCATATTTAAACAATTGACTGTAAAGAATGTGTTGTGCTGTCCCACACATAAGCCCAAGAGAGCATGGCTAAATCCTATGCGAACTCTTTGAAAACATAAAGCTTAATTTTATTTAAGTACCAACTCATGCAGTTTAATTTTCTTTCTTGTTTTGATTTTGTTCCCTCATGTCGGTCTCTCGGTAAAAAACAAAACAACCACCCAAATACGACCTACCTTAGCACCTGCAAAGTTAAGAAAAAAACCCTACAAAAAGACAAGCTCTCTCTTGGAGCTGTCTGCAAGCAGATACAACATGTTCTTTACAGTCCATTGTGTAAATATGAAAATATGTGGAAATGGAATATATTTAGGCAAGTTTTAAAATGCATAATATTTATTCAACTCTAATAGCTTCTTATTAGGAGTCAATAGAGTCTATCAACTAAATGGGTATTTCAACCATTTTCAATAGACACATTATTTACTCAATAGACCATAATGATTCTGAAGGAGGCATTAGGGCCTATTATGCAAATCTGTGTGTATTGTAGGTGTATTCAAAAATAGTGAAATTTTGACCCTGGCTGTTCTACAGATCCTGATGCCATGGCTCTTTAGAAAGCAAATTGTCTAAACCTAGTTTGAATGAAATAGAAAGGTTAGAAGTAGCACAGTGGAAATAATAGATTTTTTTGGTCAGGCTACTGAGCAGAGAACATAAAAAATTTTCAGTTCAACTTGAAGCAATCTTTTTCTTCAGGAAAATAAAAAAAAAAAGGAAAAAATAATTTTGTCTCAGAAGAAACATTTCCTTTCACACAAAATGTTTTCACTCCTTTTTTACCCAGTAGCTACACAAATAACTTCATTGCATTTTCAGCTGGTTAGAGCATTCTCCCAGGAAACCTGCAGTGAATAACCTTCTTGACACTGGATGTGAGAGGGAGGGGTTTGAACATGAATTTGGACCTTTGCGAAGATGGCAATGCCAGTCACCCAACACTCCTGTTGGGCAGACCTCCAATTTCTTTCCAGCTATACTGCTCACAAATTGTTTCAGGCTGACTGAGAACAAATTTTTTAAAAGAGTAATTTACTGCAGAAGAAAACTATAAAAATGGCCCATCTGTACTGGCATGGGGAAATCCCAATAGCACTTGGTAGGTGACCTGATTCAAAACTAATACGTATTAATGAAGATGCTTCAACTGATTTCAGTGGGGTTTAGGTCTATGTTCCTTGTTACATGCCAGATACAAAGAGATTTCTTCAGGGAGACTTCCAAGCATCCTAGAAGAGACATATAACTAAAAAAGATACTTCTGACTCACATAAAACTCTTGCAAATTCTGCTGAAAGTGACAAAACAGGTGTCTTCACTCTTACCAAATATTGAAAGAGACAAACATTTTTCTGAAGGAAAAAGGATATAAGTCCATACCCAACAAATTAACACACAGCAGTGAACCCTGGACTAAGACATCCAGGCTAACCCGAGGACCAGAAGTAATATCGTAAGAGATTGAACAAAATATTTTGCACATGTGGCTCTATAGCTTGTACAAAGTCTCCAAGTACTGGGTGAATAGTGCTGCCCAGTGCTTTTGGCTCTCCCCTGGGACTTTGTGTTGTCCTGCAGAATAGAAAATGACATAAATGTTACATTAAAAAATACCAAATTGACTTTGTTTTTACTTGCAGTGTACTGGTAGGTTATTTTGATTTGAAGGGCTCCTTTTTCTTTTCTTTTTTCTTTTCTTTTCTTTTTCTTTTCTTTTCTTTTCTTTTCTTTTCTTTTCTTTTCTTTTCTTTTCTTTTCTTTTCTTTTCTTTTCTTTTCTTTTCTTTTCTTTTCTTTTCTTTTTTTCTTTTCTTTTCTTTTCTTTTCTTTTCTTTTCTTTTCTTTTCTTTTCTTTTCTTTTCTTTTCTTTTCTTTTCTTTTCTTTTCTTTTCTTTTCTTTTCTTTCCCTTCCCTTCCCTTCCCTTCCCTTCCCTTCCCTTCCCTTCCCTTCCCTTCCCTTCCCTTCCCTTTCCCTTCCCTTTCCCTTCCCTTTCCCTTCCCTTTCCCTTCCCTTTCCCTTCCCTTCCCTTTCCCTTTCCTTTCCCTTTCCTTTCCCTTTCCTTTCCCTTTCCTTTCCTTTCCTTTCCTTTCCTTTCCTTTCCTTTCCTTTCCTTTCCTTTCCTTTCCTTTCCTTTCCTTTCCTTTCCTTTCCTTTCCTTTCCTTTCTTTTCTTTTCTTTTTTTACTGCTGAAATATTCAAAACCAAACAAATGACCAAATGACTGGGTCTGCTTGTGTCAGGAACAGACACATAAAATATCTGCAGAAAAAGTCAGTTATATGCAGCAACAACAACAACTACTAAGTTACATTCTTTATCTGTGTATAACTGTGTCTAACCAGTATTTTTCAGAAAGGGCACAGTCCCTGGTGAGGCAGGGTTTGTGGAAAAAAGCAATATTTTGTATAAAATTCTACTGTTTGGAATTATGTGCACAGAACTAACGGACATGCATTCTCAGTTGTGTACAGCTGGTATATTTGGAGAAAACCAGATGGACTTCTGGGCACTCAGACCCTTCATCACGTTCTGTTCATCAGAAATTAATTTGCAATTACAGCCCATGGGATGACCAAGATTATATGAGTGTGTTACATTATATAGTATACTCTTCATATCCTTCTCTGAAGACCATACAAGGTGAGTTGGCTACACTGCCACTTACAGCTTCCTTATTTTTAGTAGTAGCAGCAAGTAGATCTTCTTCCCAGAATAAGATCGCTAGTGAGCACCAGCCCAGGTCTCCACAAGCTGAGAGCTGCCATTGAGAACAGTGTGAGCCCAATGACCGTCCCGTGACAGCATAGCTGGGCAGCTGTTACTGCTGGTCTGGAGCTTACAGGAGTGCATGGGAGGTAGGAATGGACAATGCATAAGGGTAAACCAGGAATGAGTGAGAAGATTTGAGTATCTTGACTATCTAGACAAAAGAACCCTAAGCCTGCTATGCTTATCTGTATTTGCGCTTTATGGTCTCATACCAACAACAGATCTTCCTCTTTTCTTTTCTTTTCTTTTCTTTTCTTTTCTTTTCTTTTCTTTTCTTTTCTTTTCTTTTCTTTTCTTTTCTTTTCTTTTCTTTTCTTTTCTTTTCTTTTCTTTTCTTTTCTTTTCTTTTCTTTTCTTTTCTTTTTTCTCTCTTCTCTTCTCTTCTCTTCTCTTCTCTTCTCTTCTCTTCTCTTCTCTTCTCTTCTCTTCTCTTCTCTTCTCTTCTCTTCTCTTCTCTTCTCTTCTCTTCCCTTCCCTTCCCTTCCCTTCCCTTCCCTTCCCTTCCCTTCCCTTCCCTTCCCTTTTTTTTTTTTTGTGGCTTTTTTGTGTTTTTTTTTTTGTTTGGGGTTTTTTTTGGGTTGGGTCTTTGTGGGAAAGAATTATTGAAATGAGTTTTGGGGCAGATGAATACCCTAGAGGTGCTTTGGCCCATTACTTTCTTTTAGACCATTTGCCTTTAACTCTCACTTGAGCTACTGTTCAACAAAGTTAATAGCTGCAAATTCTTCAAGGATGGTTTGTTAAATCATGTCCAAGAAAATAAATATAATGAATGAACAATCTCAGGAGAAAGCCCTGACATTAAAAAAAAAAAAAAGTAAATGAGTCTCAGAAGTATCAAGCCATTAAATAGACAAAGTACATTAGCAAAAGTGAGATATGTTTTGCAGGAATTAGAAGAGGAGATAACATCTTCTCCAGGGGACCACACCTGAGTTCTTGAAAGCTGAACCAAAAGCCTGTTGTGTATTACATCCTGGCATCTAACAGGACAGACCTGAACGTGCTCTGCTCATAACTTCCCACTCTCCCGGCATTTCAATGTGCTTCGGCTGCCACTGAATCAATGGACTTTGATATGAGGAAGCTGGAGCATAGCTTTGAACTCTACTGAACCCAATTATATCTGGTCATTTCAGAGAGCTGTGATGGTGCGACTCTGAACTAGGAGGCAGAGGGGTCACGACAGACTCGAGTGCTGCAGCTGCAGCAGCAAATTCGTCCCGTGCTGTGATATTGCAGGTGTTACACTCAAGAAAAGAACTGGAAATTTGAATTAAGTGCTTCACTAATTAATAGGAAGCCGTTTTGGCAACTGGTGTCTGGTGTGTCCTGGGGTTAATGCCTTTCAATTGTCATGGCACAAGAGTTAAGTTTTATCTCTGAAAGTTCCTAGAGGTGTGTAGGGGATTTAAATCCTTTGCTGAAATGGAGAAAGTCAGCTTTTTTCCCACTACCAGTGTAGAGCATACCTCTTGTCTTTGACAATCATATTTGCCGTTTAATGCTCGAGAGAGGATGAGTACAGCAGGCACCTTAATTTCCTAGAGATACAGGGAATACCACATCAAAATGATAGTAGAAAGAAGACTTAGTTTTGCCCATGGCTTGTGTAATTAAAACCTAGCCTGGTGACAGGGACATATAAAACCTAGCCTAGTGACACATACAGAGAAAGACACCCTTGGGCAGAAGACTGCTGAAGTCTTATGCATCGCTGAAGTCTTATTTAAGCCCTTTTTGCTTGGCTCTATTAAAACCAATTTCATTCCTCAGCCCTGAAAATGCACCTGTGAAATGTTTCCATAGCCCTTCCCCAGTATTGACAGCCTTTGAACACTCATTGCTGATTCTGTTCTCACAGGGACAAAGGCAGTGAATCAGTCCTGATCTCCACCGCGTTAAGCAAGAGCAGCTTCCACCTGGTTCTCATGGCTGCCAGTGATTGCACTCAAGAAAAGAGAAGGGGACCAAGAAGTCCTGCCTTTGCAGCTTTTTCTCAGGTGGAAAAAAACAAGAAACTGTGCACCTTTCACATGCACATACATGCATATTTTAGTCCTCTTTCCCATTAAAAGGAAGCAAAAATTCATGTTCATGTCTAGCCCTTCCACTCTTGAATATATTTCAATTACAGATAAAGCTTTGCTTTGGATACAGAAGAGATCTTCCGAGACCTGCTCTCGCTTTGTCATCATGTAACTGGAGTTCAGCATTACCCAAATCTCTGGTAAATCCATATTTTTCTTGTGCTTGTAGCTACTGTATAAGATGTTTGGGCTCTTTTTATTACCCCCTTTCGATTGTTGGAATATTTTTCACTCTTTCTAAATATAACTTTAAATGCAGCAGAAATTTTCTTGGGAGGGACTCTGACCAATGCCCCTTGGAATTTAAACCCACTGATTTGTTATAACACACAAGTTTGCAGTTCTGATTATTCCTTGTTCTCCTTATGAAAAGCTGCCATGAAACAATAGAGAAAAATGAACTTTTCCATGTTAGAATTAAGGTGAACAATCTGTGGTAAGAATGGTGAAATTCCCAGGTTTCTAATCATTCTCTCGATCTTGAGAGGATCATTTTCAGGTAGTCAGACTGAAAGTGGGAAGGGACTGACTACTCCAAATTTTTAAGATGCAAAGCTAAGCCAAGATCTTGGCTATTATTATCTGAGACAAGGTTAGTGGAAAGTAATTGTAACAGAATTAAGAGAAAATAGTTCCCCCCGAAAATCTCAAAACACAGAAGTGGGAAACTACTGCTTCCCAAATGGTAGCAGTAGTCATAAAAGCCTCATAAGGACTGTATCTTGTTTGGCGGTTAAGAAAACAAGAAAGATACCAAATTTTTAATTCTAAATAGCATTTAAGGTAAAGAGAGTAGCAAATGGAAAATGAACCCCCCAAAGTCCTATTATTTTCCCTCCGAAAGTGCCAGTAAACATCTTCTGAGTGGTCTTCAGATACTGAGGACAATTTTTCTGCCTTAACATCACATCACATCACTATAAATTAGTTCTGTTATTTCTAATAACTTTTAAACATTGCTCTTTTAAAGACATTTCATACATAAGCAAATGGTGGTATTCATCTAAGAAAAGTGTAAAATGGCCAGAAGTGGAAGTCAACTGCTAGAAATGTGAAACTGGACTTTGTTGGTGTTTCATATCTCTCAGGTTGCTTACATATTTAAAGACTCCCGAGACCAGGGCCTCAGGGTTTTTTTTTTGTCAGAATACCTGAATAAATACCATCTGCAACACTACAAAGGTGAGGTGGACTTTGAATCTGGGAAGGTATTTTATATCTTCTGATATAAGGAAGTTAAATTAATTGCTTTAGTCAAAGCAAAATACAAACTTCAACAGGGTATTAACAACCTCAACAGAAAGGCATTTGATCATGTAGGGTGGGATTTCTTCTGAAAATCATAGAGAAACCTCACTCCAGAGTGTTGTCAGATGCTGAATTTTTCCCTCTATGATGATAACATTCAGCGTAGCAACAGATTAACTTTCAGGGACAAGGAAACAGATCTGGTTGGTTTTGTTGGCATGTTATGATTAAGCTGCAGACGCTCTGGTATATTCAGAAGGATTCTGAAAGGGAATTGAATTTTTCTATTCATTTTTTTAAAGGATAAGCCTCAAACATTTGAGCACATTATACTTGTATTGCCCTGTGGGTCTGGAAAAGACACATATGGTCCCAGAGAAGTCCTCACAGTCCGAGAATGCTGTAGAGCATGACAGTTTTTGATGAAGATCATCTGTGATTTTTTTCGTCAGTCTGCTTCTGCTGTCCAGTTGATAAAACCAATTACAACTCATTCCATTTACCATCCACTACAGTTAGAGTTGACACAGTCAGAGGACAAGAGTCCCGCAGGGTGTAAATGCTCTGAAATCAGCATATTAAGGGTATAATTTCAGAATGGTTAGCACCAAGAATTCCCACCGAGAACAACGAAAAAGGATGTTTGCTCATTTCATTGCCTTCTCTGATGCCTGAACAAGCTATGAAGTCCCAAGCACTTATGAAAATACAAGCATCAGGTTTTAGCCTGGGAGCATGTGTTGCAAGTCACCTTGTTTCCTTCCATATGGTCATGTCAGAAGGTCTTTTAGCTTCCCATCTATAAGCAAGGTGTAACACTAGCTTCACTAATTTCTCATCTTTCTTCTCAGTTCATGCCTAGACTTGTAACTGTTGTATCTTTTTGTTTGCAATAGGTAAAAAGGAAAAATATTGTGGATAGTCTTCTTCATGTCATTATTGCAAATATGTATATAAAAATTCTGTTGCAAAACTGACAGCTCTTCTCAGCATGTTGTCCTAATCACTTTCTCTTCAAATTCATCAAAATACATTACCAATAGCTCATGAATTACTTGACAATGACTGGTCAAAGGGCTGCTGTGGTCTTGTTTCTTCTAAACAAACTGCTATTTTCTTCTTCCTTTTCAAGAAGAGCAGAGGAGGAGGCAGCTGTTGCCTCTCTCCCTCTGCCAGGAGTTGTGCCTCTCTCACCACGTACTGGAGCTTTGGCACCATGATCAGGAGCTGCTGGTGGTGGCGATTCCCTTCCTGAGGCACCTCTCTTGCTCTTCAGTGGCTTTTTTGTAGCAGCAGAGCAGTTTCACAGCTGACTTCAGGTGTGCTGTTTGCATAACATTTTTCCAATGATTCAAATCAGTTCATCCATCCCTGACGCTTTGCACACAAGCACTCTGGAAGTGTATTATTTAAAGCCTTCCTTCCTTGGTGTTTCAGAAACAAAAGTGTAAACTTTCTTTTGAGATCCAAGAAAAAATATTTCCTTTGCTCTCATAGGAAGAAGTGAAAGGCCAGCCTTCGAGCTGTGTGTACCCCCAGAGGGCCCTTGTGCCAGGAGAGGTGAGAATTACTGGAGATAATATTGCCATCTCCGTCTCTGCATCTGAGGATGGTGAAGCCACCGAGGTGTGCTGTGCTGACACCTTGCTGCTACAGTCGCCAGAGGGACGGTGTGATGTTACCAGAGCAACCACGCATCCCGCATCACACCTTCTGCTGGGCTGTGGAGGTAGGGGCTGCCTAAAAGTTTTATCAGGTCTCTTCAAGCTTTATGACGCTTCTGTGCCTTCTACTATTGCCTGCTTGGCCAGATGCTCGTGGTGGAGAGCAAACAAGGAGGGTGAAAAGCACACCGTATGGTAAACATATTTTGAAGGGCATTGTGAAGGGCTGGAGTCTGGAGATTCAGAATAAAGAGCATGAGGAGAGCTGGCTGGATCTTATTTGGATTTTCATCAAATGTGCTTTTTTCTTCTCCCAGAAATGCTTTGCTGAGGGGTGCCCATTTGAAGGAAGGTGTGAAGAAGAACACTTTTGAGGGCCAAGACTCCTTGTCTCTCAAGGGTGTAAAAATCTCCAGTATTCTAAGCCAAATTCTGGAGGTTTCTTTATTCTGCAAGTCAAGAATTTTGCAAAATATAAGCATGTGAAGCCTCTCGAAAGATGGGCTTTTCACTCCATTACAGAATGAAAACAAGTTTGAGAGCTTATGAACTGGAATTGCTGGTCTCCAGATAGCAGTACATGATGAGTACTTCCCTTACAAAAGAACAGATAAATACTCCAGAATATTGCAATAGCAATCCCGAGTAGAGCCGTAAAGCCAATGTACAGTGGATGTGTCGGAGCAGAATGGTGACAAACTGCAGTAGTTTAAGGGAAGCATCTGTGTGCGTGGTGATGTGGAGTACAGATCCAGTCGACGTGTCACACGCAAGCGGTACCTTTCATTGGAGCCACGTCTCTGTAAAGCAATAGAAAAGAGCTGAGCTTGTTGAAGCATGGGATGTAAGAACATCTGCCCTTCAAAATGACAGTAATGCATCAGGTAAATGGAGGTGAGCTTGAGCTGCATGTTGCATCTGACATAATTAAAGGTGATGGAAAAATACTGCTGTTGTAATGGGGAGATATGGTTTAATATATCTATCACAAAGAATGCCTTTGTAAGAAGAGTGGAGCAGGAAATAAAGATGCACTAGGTTTGTACCAGCAACAGGATTTCCCAGTACATATTTTGCAGCTTTCATCACACACTTGGTAGCACCTGCTGCAAAATGACTGTGATCTCTGGGCTTGTTTGAAATGTTAAGCTAATAATACACTTCCATGGATTATATCAGGTTACATCTTATGTCAAGGGACAAATCACATGCAATGGCTTAGCCCTTCGACTTCTTAGGTGAAATCTTTGGGTAACCATCAGAACAGTATGAAAAGTGACAGACAAACCTTATATTGGTTCAGGAGACAAGGGTCTTGTGATATTGGACCCCCACTCTGTCCTCGTACAACAGCCTCCTCCCCAGACGCTATAAGAAAATGGTTCAAATAAAACAAAGCTTGTGTCAAAATCTTAAATGGAATATGCAAAATGAGAATAATAAAACAGGAGTAACCCAAGTAACAGAGTTTCATGAGAAGAACATAAAACACAGACAAAAAAGGAAAAAAAAAAGAAAAAAAAAAGAAAAAAAAATAAAAAAAAAAGAAAAAAAAAAAGAAATCAGGCCAGGCAAATGACTGCACAGATTGCAATTTAGATAGAATAAATGCACTAAGACCAGCAAGAAACCCATTTAAATATTCAAGCTGAGAAAGAACCAAGGCATGCACCAGAGTTTTAGTTGCTTCAGTCATTAACCAAGCACAGATTTTAAAGATGTTCAATAAATGGAATTGACAGGTCTTCACAACACAGTTAATATGGGAATGAAATGACAAATCAGAGTTAAAGGTTATATCCAATTGCTGTGCTGTGGCAGAAGAAATTTTATGTGGTGCTCTTACTTCAGGAAAAAGAAAGACAAAATAAATAAATGGGCAGGAGCTGAGTTAAGAGTCTGTGTAAAACTTATGCCTTATCCATATTATTAGAAATAAAAGATTAGGAAACATCCGCTGGGAGATATCACTGAAGCAATGCAAGACATGAGGAAAAGGATCCATGACAGAACAGAGGGGCAGTACCAGCTGACTGGCAGTTTTAATGTAAAAAGCTGCAGATCCGCTATGAGCACAGAGGGATCACCAGCTCCTTGGGGAAATGTTTGGCCCAGTGCCATGGCTGACGTGCTACGGGACAAGCAAACCTTGACGCCTTTTTGTCCAGGAGGGAAGGACTTGATATTGCCCGAGCAAAGCCTGCAGTGCATCAGATCTGCTGTCGGCAGCTTTTGTATCCTTCTCAAGCTAAAAACTGCCTAAGATGGCTTGCTGCGTGGTCTCTGGTCCTCCCCGCTTCCCCAGATTGCAGACGTGGGTAACCCTGCGGCATCCTTCAGACTTCCTCGGGAATTTTTGGGTCCCTCCTGGTAGAGGGCCAGTGCCACAAAGAACTATGTGTATCAGAGCTTAGGCAATGACGTGAGCAACTCGTTGCTGCAAACGGAGGGGTTCTTGGCTGAAGCCTGCTAGTGAGAGAGCAGAAGACTTGCAAGAAGAGTTGGCCGTGTGCTGTAGAGTGGGAGCAGCCAGCCAGCAGGGCTGGGATGCTGAGCTCTCTAGGGTGGCAGATCTGGGAATTCCTGAATGAGAATAACAGTCTTTGCTGATGCTTTTGCTTTTATTGCATTCAGGAAAATGGGCCTTGGGTGAAATTTTTCCTCCCTTTTTGAGGGGGTAAGTAAACAAGATTATTTTAAGATTATGCCAAGAGTACAATTGACTTACGCTGCTGATTTCTTATGCTAATAGAAACAACTCTGCAAGGCTTTGAAACTTTGGCTAATCATTCAGCCAAAATTGCTATTCCATTTTAATAATAAAGACATCTATTGATGATTTTGTTCTGGATTCACTAATCCAATCACAAATGCCTTTTCTCTGTAGTTTTTTGTACTCATATTTCTTACTCTTTTTTTTTTTTAATATAAAAATAATTGGAAAAGCCTCAATAAATAGATTAGAGGAACAGAGAGGATTTCCATTACCATGCAAGTTCTTCCCCTTTCAGCATTTGCATGATGATCATTTAATAGCAGAAAACAATTAGGTCAACTAGGGAAAAGTGTATGGCTTTGTGTTATGTGATGTTGCCTTGATTTGCCAATACTGTGAGTGTGCAAATGGACCCAAAAAGCTGATTTCACTTGAAAATCCAGATTGGACACTGATGCAGATGTGACATCAGGACCTTTTGTGAGCAGAAATGCATGTCTTAGAACTGTTCCAGGCTCTTTTTCTTCTCAAAAGGGAGAGATGAACTGAGGTCAGCTGTTTTATTTATTTATTTTCTAGTAATTTTACAGACAGGATTATTTGTAATCCAGTTTTCTGGAAAGAACTAGTTCGTGCTCAGCAATTTAAAAGTTCCCTCATCCTTTCCCTTCCAAAACTGCTGTGCTGCTTTCTGCACACAGCCCTCTGCTCTCGCCTCTCCTGGTGCTGTGGGCACTGCCTTCTCCTGCCAGGATCATCCGGGTGCCAGCTGCTGTAGCCTTATGGATACCTTCCCCTGACCCTTTCAGCTCAGTAGATGGGGAGACCTCACTTGAAAAGACAAAGACCTGACCAGAAAAAATGTGTAAGTCTAACTCTTAGTGTTCCGATACAGAGGACCTCTGCCAGGCAACTCAGGATGGGATAGTAACAGTCTGGAAACAACAGAAACGGGTCATTTGTGCTATGACTGCCTCACCTTGTTCTCTCCTCCCATCTCCCTTCAAACTATCATCTATACATTTACCATGTCCCAGCTGCACAAAAGGTGCATCCCTGTGTTCCCGCCGCCTCCACCCTCCCTACCAGGCTCCGGGTGCAAAACACTGCATTTGAATTTATAGAGCGCAAGGCACAGCCGCAGATCTGGTCTTTTCCAGATGAGGGACAGACCAGCTGTGCTGTGGATGTAGAAAAGTGAAGATTGCTACACCCTTGTCACATCCAACAGGAAAGTGCAGACACAGGGCACTGTAGGGCCAACTGTCGTTTTCCCTTTGCTTATTTCTATTTTTTTTTCACACTGGTGTAACCCTTTTTCAGGGGGATACTATTTTGCACGAATTTAGTCTCATGAGCTGTATTTCTCAACTGGGCAAATTTCTGCTATATTCATGTGATAAGATTATTTATAAGAACTATTAAGTACTATTCATTTCACAGATTATGACTGCAGCATCCACACAATGGATAGTGTTATGGTGGGAAAAATAATTCAGTCAGAAGGCTCAAGAACTAACCATATTTACAGGGAACAACTTGATAAAGAAGTTTCTGGAAGGGTAAAGTTAACATTTTTATGTGCAGATGATATGGAGTGGTGGTGGCAGTAGGGTAGGTAGGACACAAGAGAAAAAAGCTTAGCTGTTTTTCACTGTTGTGATAGTCTTGTTAACAGCGTGGGACTCTTCGCTTTTTAGCAAAGAAGTTTATGGCTTTGCAGGAAGTAATTTCACATAGGCAGTGTTCAATTCATATGAATCTCTATTGCGTTGCCAAAGAACTTTTATTCTAGCAGTCTTCCCTTTTCTCGTGCCTGTAGGGGAAGGTGACCTCCGCTTTATGAAGGGGTGATTTTCAACTTCCTGCAAAGTCATCCCACATCTTCCAATATTGCTTAAAGTTGAATACAGCTTGTGAAACAAAAAGATGTTGCTTGCCCTCCACTGTCCTGGAAAGAAACCTTGGTCCATGCTCCTGTTTATAGTGACCAGCGTCCTTGTGATTCTGCCTCTGTCCGTCTCTGCAGAGCAGTAGCCCATCACCTCTCAGCAGTTTTCGCGCTTTCCACCTCCTCCCCCGCAGCAGAGAGCAGAGGCTGGGGTGTAATGGGGGCACCGGCTGGGTCAGAGGTTCCCCCCTTTCCCTGCTGAGCTCCCAGGGGAGTGCACCGTTGCCCACACGCTTGTGTGCAAAGGAGGCAGCAAGGTAAGGTGAGGGGACTGCGGTGGTGATTCCCGGCTCTGCATGTCCCACAGCTCCCAGGCTCCCCAGCTCCAGGCTGCTGGGCAAGGCAGTGGAGGAATGATCTTTTTTCCTCAGACAGCATGTGCAGAGGTTGATGATAGTAGCTTCATCCTCATTATTTTTTGCCTATAGCCACTAAAAGTCGTATTAAAAAGGAAAAAAAAGGACTCATAATAACTTCGTGTTGCTTATTCTTTTTCTCTTTTTTAGGGTGTGTGCATGTGTGTGCCAGTTGCATCAATTAAATAGCAACCAATTCAAGTACATTTACAGTCTGCCTTTGAAATGCCAGCCCCATACTGTACTTACCAATTAAGCATGAGCAGATTAATGGGATGCATTGTTCTCTTGGGTTAACTCCACCATATTGTCATTAGGTGGATACGCCCTCATGAATCCAAGCCTTCTTTCTGTGAAAGGAAATGAAAGTGCACGCTCAAAAACTAGGGCAATTTCTACCAAGCAGAATCAGCTGAGAGGAAAAAAAAGAAAAGACAGTCTCCTCCCTCCTATTTTTTTTTATTTCAGTTGTTGTTTAATTGTTTCTTCGACCCAGTGGTTTAGTGATTTCACATCTATTTAATTAACAGAGAAATGGATAGGGCACACTGAAAAACAAGAAAGGAAGATCAGATAGACAAATGGTCTCTGTAAGTTCACAGTTCTTAAAACAGATGTTCACCTCTGCTGGCTGTGGTATATCATTATCTCCAGGAACCCTGAAGAGAATGCAAAATCCTTCATTACTTGTTGGAAAAAATAGAGCAGGCTTACAGGGCTAAACAGATACACCAGCCCACTGCATCAGACCCCATCTCACTGCGGTTGTGTTACTCGCGGGTCAAGAAGTGTGTGTTTCTGGGGGAGAGTGAGACTACGGATGAACATTTCAGATGTCTGTGGAATGAGAGGGTATAAAGATGTGATGAAAAGGTGGGGTCTAAAGCAGAAGCAGCCAAATGGGTTGGACGTTGGGATAATTTCTCCCTCACTTATTTGGTACAACAGCAAGGTGGCAATCATCTGTTGGACCTCTTACTTGCTTTTTGGACAGGGTCAGCTTATTCTTGGAGTGGGGCTGCCTGCTCCCTCCTTGGCTATTCCCTATAGTGGCCTAAGCATCCTGACTCAAGGGTTAGGTAGTGTGTACAGTAGAAAAGCATATTGCCCATAGTTTTCTTTTCTCTTACTATACATTGCAGACATAAATAGGTAAAATACCAATCCAGTGCTAAGCAGTTCTGATCTCTTCTAGCTGGAAAAATCAGTGGTTGTGGGAATTCCTCCTGTCCTGGAGAGATATACAAAAACACAGGAGAAGTTTGCCTGTGTAGTCAAACCTGCATGCACAAATGCATGTGCAAATGCATGCACAAACCCGTCTGTGCAGACTGGCCACTCTGCTGAACTCCCTGGACCCTGCATCTGGTTTCATCACCTGTGGGACAAGAAATGCTATGTTCTGCTGGGTAAGCAGTTGTGATGGCAACCATGAAAGAGCCCCTTGGAAAATGTGGCCTGAACAGTTTGATTACTGGTGCCCCAGATTTAGCTTGTCTTGTGATTATGCTTTATCACTCTTACTGTCTCCACTAACTTTTAATCACAGTTGAGTATTTCCAATCTGGCTGCCATTTCTGACTTCAAGGGTATTAAAGGAGTATTCAGATTCCCAGATAACAAAAGTGTGAGGATTTGCTAGGCAGGAGGCACTAGAGGGACCCTCTGCTTCCCCTCTGGCTCCCACCCTCCCCCCTTGCATCAGAGCCTGGTAGCGGAAAAGAGATGTTGAAATCAATATAAGAATAAATTGCCACGTGGTCCTTATTGTGGAGGCAAGGTTTCTACAGAAAATCCTTGTAATCAGAAAAGAGGGAAGATGAGATTAAACTGATTAAACTGAGAAAGTCAAAAAAGGACAACTTGAAAGATTAGCTCCAGGACGACTGAAAAGCATAATCCTCCATGCATGTTAAGTAGAACAGTCCCTCTCTGTTATCAACCCCTTCATCTGGTGACCTTCTGTTGCATTAGCACAGAGCTACTTGATCCAAGGCAAATAGTGAAAATTGAAAAGCCAGAATGCCAGTGATTACAACAGGTATCAATATTACTGCAGTGATGGTTTGTTATCATTAGGGAGCTCCATCAGAGCTCATTCTGGAAGCTAAAGGAACAGAAAATAACAAGGCATTACACTTGTGGCAGGTAATAGAAGAAAAAACCTTGTGTTACAATGGAAAAATCTTTTTCATCTGCTTCCACCTCTAAAATTACAGTGGCAAAACAGGAAAAAAGATGGGGGGAAGCAGTATGGGAAGCTCGTCTGTGTTCTTGTCTTGGGGAACAATTGAGCCTCAGTGGGTTGCACACAGCCGGCATGTGTTACCTTTTCCTCTGGAGTGAGAGGAAAGAAAAGGCTTGTGCCAGTTTTACTGGTTCAATGATTTTTTTTGCCTTGCACACTCAACTTTATGGCAAATCCGTTCTGGTGTGCCCCCAGGAGCAGCAGCAAGGCTGGCTCCCCCGCAGCCCGGCCAGCAGCCTCACAGCTCCCTGTTGCAGGGCTGCGTGTCCGAGCTGGGCACGGTGCGGTTCAGGGGCAGCATCTCCTCTCTTCTGCTTCGGAGATGTAGGGAGGTCTGGAAGAAAAAAAAGCAAGTGTGCTCTAGCTGAGAGTTGTTGAGCCCAGATATATCACATCTCCCATCTTAACTAATAAAGTAAGACTCTCCCTGATAAGACTCACATTTAGTCCTTTGGAAATGCAGTTGACACCACATTGGCGTAAGAAAACATTTTTAGAGGGCAGTCTCATTGTCTTGTCTTTTAAGATGGCAGAGATCACAAAAGCTGGGAAATACAGACCAGCACAGGTCTGTGACTATGTAGTTAACCAGTTACATTTGCTGTGAGTAATGCTTCACATTTGTGCCTGTTTTGTCCTTTTCTCTGTTCTCCCCCTCAGAAGTCTGTCGTCTTTTCCCACTGATGCCCAAAGTGCAGTACACTCAGGCACTCCTTTCTTTGTCAAAAGTCTGAAAGTCTGCTGTGGTATTTATCTCTTGTAATATTACTGATGTAAAGGGAGGAGCATGACTCTGAATCATTTAAATGTTTTGACTGAATCCTAGATTTGTCACTGAATTGCTGTTTGATTTTGTTCGACCTCCTGCAACTCAGTGCTTCTGTTTCCTCTACTTCCTTTTGTTGGTCTCTCAGTTAAGCAGCATGTTCTGCAGAGGTCAGAATTGTTTCTTACTGGGCACTTGACAAGTGTTTACAGGAATGTAATTCCAGTTGGAAATGGATAATAATATTGCGGACAACTCCCATTAATGGAAAAAAATATATTTTAAAATAATTTTTCATAATTTTTTAAAACACAAAATACCATTTCACATTGAAAGAGCACAAAGCATCGTTTGATAGCATCAGGCTGAAACATTTTGAAAAATATGGGAGAAAAAAAGGCCCCGCTGCTAGAGAAATTCAATCCAGCTCCAGGATCTAGAGAATAGACCCATTTCTGGCAAGGCTCTTTGCTATTCATTTGAAAGAACTTATCTGCACTTCAGTAAGGGGAACTGATTCCCTTTCTTTACCAGAGAAGAAAGGATCCCACAACACTTTTGCTCACAGAAGGCTTTTGGCCTTCTGTCAGTAGATTGGGTCAAACCTAATTTAGTCGGAAAGAAGCAGTACTGTTGCCTTGGGAGAGCTCCTACTTCTGCCATGCCTGAATTTGTCCTCAGTTGCTTAAGTCTCAATGAAAAGAGGTTTTCAGTTCAGGAGGTAAAGGGATTCATTAGATCTCATTCCCAGAAATGTCTACCTGATTGAGAAAGAGTCCCCTCAGGGGTAATGCTCATAAGCAGGGGGAGACTGAGGGGCTGAAAAATGACCCATTTTGAAGTTTATCTAATTAGCTTCAAATGTATAAGTTGGGTGTTTTGCTAGATGGATTAGCGTAATTATCTTAACGCACCTATTCATGCTAGGAATGTCAGAAAATGAGAGAACAGAGAGGCTCAGAAAAAAATCACAACGGCTCAGCCTGTTGACTGCCCTGACACACGAGTAATTGGGCTGCAGAGGAAAAAAAGAAGACTGGAAAAGCACAAAGTGAGAGAAGCTGCTCCAAAGACAAAATATTGACAGCTGACCTACAAATAAACTGAAACGGATCCACCTTGGTCCAACTCCTTATATAAAGTACTACAGAAAAATCATCCCGTGCGCATGTAGTCACTGCTTAAAGGCAGTATCCTGCTTCATACACCAGCATTAGGTGTGAGGTATTCATTGTAAGCTCTATATCTTCAGTTTTACCTCCGTCACTGAGCCATGTTTAAAAGGAATGAAAGGATTTTTCTTTATCTTGAAAGCGTTTCTTCTGATGGAGAATGTATTACTATTGTATTGTTTGGTTACAATTTCTTCTGATCTGTTGATAAATTAGATCCTACACATCTCCTGAGATCAGCTATAAACTCCCCTGAAAGGCAGTAGACAGCTATGAAATAGCTTTTCCCAAGAAGGACTTCCAGTTAAAAAAAAAAAAAAAAAAAAAGAAAGAAGAAAGAAGAAAAAAGAAAAAGGAAAAAAGAAAAAAGAAAACTAGAAGTGAGGACAGCTTCTTTATTCCTAAGCTTTTTTTTGTAAGGGGATGTTTAGGTACGCGTCTGCTATGAAATATATCAGGAGATCGGGGAAAAGAACAGCATTGCCAAGTAAACCTGGGAGCAATCAATGATCCCTCCGATCATTTCTTTTTAAAGAGTGAGTGCTCCAGTTGTGCAGTTTGTTCCACTCACAGAAATCACATTGCAAAACTGGGGCTCGTGGCTGGAGGGCCTCAGTGTCCGTGCATCACTCAAAATCCAGTGGCAGCTGGAGTTACTCACCCACTTTGTCAAATGCCGCCTTTGCTCCTAACTCACGCTGTCTCCGTGCCCCCATTCTGTAGGGTTAGCTGAGTTGCCAGCTAATGGCATTTCTAAGTGTATCAAGTGTGCAACGTTAATTTCCCCAGCATCTCATTGACTTTTTAGTCAATATTGCTGTGATCCTTTCAGAACAACTCTCCTGTTCGAAGTATTGTAAATGAGTTTAATCACTGGAATGACCTGGTTTCCAGCAGGGTTGTGCACCGCTGGTAACAGTGCAGTCACCAGGTGATCGGCACCCCCTCTGCCCGTTGAGTCACCCAGGCTTTGAGCTATGCCTGCAGTTTTAACCCCAAGATTAAAACACCCTTGAGGGTGTTCAAAATTGGCAGCATTTGCCCAACAACTTATTTTTGAGTTGGAAAAGCCTGTTTCACCAAAATCTAAATTTTTCCTGTGAAAAATGTAAATTATGATTTTTTTTTTCACGACAGACCATCAAAGGTCTAAGCATCAGATATTGATCTTACTGGGACAAGCTGCTTTATTGGTTTGTGAAATTTATCTACTTTAATTCAATGTATCATTTATAACAGAACAAGTCACCTTTACCATTACAGTTTCCTCATGTTTCAATAATGTGAAATTGAAAGGATTAAAATCAAATAAAAATATTTTTATTTTAATAAAATTGAATAGTTGTGATTTACCTGAAATCATGATTCTTCTGTTTCTTGTAATGTTATATCAGAAAAACTTTATTTTCCCATTTGGAATGAAAGCAAATCCCAGAATGTGGGAATTTCAGATAGTTTGAAACCTCCAAGTGTCGACCAGCTTTATCCGCCTGCTTGTGCTAAAGTAATTTTACAGGTAGATGAACTTTCTCCCTTTGTTGATTTTTTCCTGCTGCTTAAAAGGCAAACATTTGTCCCTGAGTCACAGCAGAAGGCAATCATGTGGATTAGAGACCGGCGTTCTGCCCCTAGCCTTTATTTTTGGCAGAGCAGAGAAGGCAGAGGGAGATGTGTTCTGACGTCTGTGGCATGTGGTGACTGGTGAACTTTCAGCTCCACAGCCACGTTCCCTCCTCATATGTGCTAGTGTAGTCAAAGTGACCACTGGCACCCTCCACCTGGTGAAGGAGGGCTCGTCCCGGCTGCAGCAGAGGGACATTTGTTCTGAAGAAGTGGATTGCTATAAACATTTTTGTGTGCACACCGATGAGAGAAGAACTCTAGAAAGAGAGACCACAAGAGACAAAAGGAGAAGAAAGGAGCTAGGAATTCAGTGGCTGGAAAGCTAAAAAGAAATCCAGACTCTGTAATTCTGTGTGCATTTTAAGCCTGTGAGAAATTTCTGGGAGGTGGCACGGAAAAGAATTAGAAGGTTCATACCAAAACCCAGGCTGCTTGCACTGCCAGCTCACGGCTGAGTGCCAGGCTCCCATCCAGCTGCCACTGCCGTTGTGCCCTGCAGGACACCTTAACTGTTACACATCTGGGTGGATTTTAGCGCTCTCCTGGTTAAATCCTCTTTGCTTCCTCAAAGGTTCTGGTTCAGGATGTGGTCTTGATTTTGGAAGTGAATGAGAACTGTCATTTTTAGTGAGCTTTCAGACTGCCTACTTGGTGCCATCTACTTGAGTCATTATAGAAATCCTTTCAGCATCTGCCTGTTTGAACATGAGTGTGGCATTTTAAGAGCCTTGCCTGTTGGCGCACTACGTTTATGGTTGAGACATAAGCTCTTTGACTAAACGCTAACAAATGCAGCCTGTAGCAATAAACAGGACATTACAAAAAAAGATAACTGCTGAGGAAACAGCATTGAGCCAAGGATAAGGTGCAGAGTTTGTGTTCTAAAGAAGCCAGTGAGGAAGAGCTGCTTTCTATAAGAGCTATGTGCTTTTTAGGACATGTGGGCACAGACAGGGTGTATTTGGCATGTCCTGATGATCTTCTTGATGCATGGACAACTCACAGAAGTCAGGACATCTCTTCATTACATGTGCTATTTCTTATAATTAGTTAGCACTGTGTACTCTCTGAGGACTGACCTTCATAATCACACAAGCTGAATTCATATAGATTTTTGCTTGATTTTTCTGGAGATAGATCATAAAAGACCTGCCTTTATCATCAGTCCAGTCTCCTGCTAGTACTGCTATTCATAGTCTTTTATAAATTGATCAAGACTCCCTCTTAAGTCTCGTCCCTGCTACGCCAGCAGGAGAGTTGTTTGAGAACCACTCTCTGATAAAGCTCAGAAATCTTCTCATTTACTGCATAACATCTCCTCATGTCTAGGCTATTTCTTGTCTATCTGACACTTTCCTCAGGCTACCCAGGTCTGTGTTTCTCCTCTTTCCATCCATTTGCAGATGAAATGCCTGTTTGCTCCCAGCCTTCTGAACAGGCATTTGAATCTGAATTTTTCACATTTCAGGTGAATGTCAGAAGGATCGTACCATTAGGAGTCTGAGCTCAGGCTGTCTTCACTTTCAGCTGTTGAAACACTCAAACTTAAATTGCTAAACATTCAAGCATTTCCAGAACCTAGCTTTCTAGTCCCATGGTTAATACAGTCATGTGAGACACAGGAGAACCAGACTTAAGCCCCGCTGCCCTGCTTAGCATTTAGTTTCCTGTAAAGTAGATGAAAATCTCTTCTAAATAGCAGAGGTCTGGTGATTAGGCACTGTGAAAGGATATCAGGGGAGGGTCTGAGCTTCCCAAGACTTTTTCAAGTGAGTCCAGTGCCACTGTTGTGGGAAACCATATGTCTCTGCATCGTTATTGTCCTACAATGTCTCCCTATGAACAGCTTCCTAGAAATATGCTGTTATAACAGCTGCTCTTCTCAGGACTCCCAGGGGTCACAAATGCCCTCAGCAGAGCAGATGCTTGGCTCAGGGGAAGACCGCTGTGAATCCCAGAGTCCTGTCTTCTTCAGAAAATTTCTCTTGCTTTTCCAGTTTTCAGATATTTCCTTGGAGTCTTCAGTGTGGTTGGGATGGTGAGATGAAGGCATGTGAATTTGTCTATCACAGGCAAAGAAGATGCTTATTTGGAGGGAAACTTACTTGTTTGTATGCAGGGAAGACTCTTTGGGTTTTATGTATCAAGAAAGCTTTTCATGTTCTGTACTCTCTATCAAGCTGGTTTAATTGGTTCAATTTGAATGTCGCTGCAGAGCTGCTTTGCCTCTGCCAGTGTGGAATCCCCAAGCCATCAGTCAGAAAGTATGAACAACTTATTGCAGTGTCTTTCCACAAAACCGTGTCTTTTCTATGTTGTTTTTTTTCTTAAAAAGTGTGCCAACAGCTTTTGCTTACTTTTTGACACGTTCTATGGTTTTTATTCCTGATATATGACAAAACCTTATAAGCAAAGGCCACAGAAAAAACCCTTTAAAATATGCACTGTCTGACAAAACAATCCCTCTTCTATTTTGTTTTGCTAAGCATTACATTCTTCCAGGTTTTTCACCTTTTTCCCCTTTTGTAAGATCAGAAGGGTCAGCCTTTCACAGTCTGCCAGGTGGTCAAGACGATTTGCGGTACCTGCTCAACCAAAAACACTGAAAAGGAAATCAAAATGAGATATTTGGAATTATTATTCCATTTTCGGTCATATTGACATTAGCTGTATTACATCATCAAAACCCCGTGCAGCAAATGGAAATAGCACAGGCTCATTTCAACGTTATCAAAAACCTGCTTGAGCCTAGCTGTAATGCCACTTCTCTCTTCTGCTCCTCAGGACTCATCCCTGCCATGATGCCTGTCAGGCAATTACAGAAGGCTAGACTGAGGGCCAGGGGGTGGCCACTTTTTCAACTTCCAGCATTAAAAACTTCAGAACTGAGTAGGCATCCATCCTGAATAGGGTGGGGACAGCACTAGAAAGATGTTGCACGGGACAGATACCTTGTGTCCAAAAGCAAGTCCTTGTGCTCTGTCCCTGATGGTACCAGCTTGCTTCCCAGCAAGGAGCAGCCTGTGGGAGAATGTTGCCTCCTTCTCTGCTCCAGCCTATGCCATCCTGACTCAAGAAGCAGCAGGTAGGGGAGGAAATAAGGGCAGTGGTGGGAGAGACAATGCCCAGCCTTATGAATGGGGCTTTGCACTCCGTTGCCCCTCAAAGCCCACCCCATGTGGGTATGAGTGGGGTGTGGATGCTCTCCTCCCCAGCCATCCCACACCCCTGACAGGCTTGGAGCTCTGCAGTGTGGCATTACCCACCACAGGCAGCTGCTGCAAGCAGCAGAATGATTTGCATTTCCTACAGCAGAGCCTGGGAGGGCCAGGAAGGCCCCTGCTGTGCCCAAGGACGCAGGGCTGGTGTGGCTGACTGTGACCAGGGCTGGCACCCCAGGAGTTGGGAGCATCTCCTCACCTGCTCTCTACCCCACCCCGTAGCAGGAATAGCCAATCTGGCTTTTCAAGGTCTTTCTCCAAGTCTCAGCTCTTCTACTCTTTCCTGTACCTCTCTCATTTTGGGAGCAGCTGGTTTTGGTCGCATCAGCTTTGCTTATGTTTTTGAGAAGTTTTGTGTCAGCTGTCTATGTAGCAGAAGCTGCAGGTGGATGCACCAATGCCAGCAGGAGCTGTGCCAGTCCCCTCCTAATGCAGCACGAGAGTAGTAGTATTGATGCTATGGGAGTTAGTATTGTCAGTCACTTCTTGTTTAACTCGTTTTGAAATGAGCTCAGTAAAACTGAAGAATGGCCTAATAGTTAACTTCAATTTGGCTGAATGTCAGGTAGTGCCTTTGGGTCTGCAGAAATTTGCAGTGATTAAACCACCTTCTTAAGGAACCTGTGTTGTTGAGCATTTTGAATCCATGTTTTTAATATCACCTTGGTATAAAGTATGAGTAGAAGGCACAAGATGGAGTCAGTGATGTTCTTTGAAATCAATGACCTGTATACATGGAAAATATTAAATGATGGACTATTGACTTCTTGATCCATGACATGTCTAACAAAGGTGGGGCATGCAAAATACTTATTTCCATAACTGATGAGAACGATTCCAAAATAATAGACAGCCACACTTACCAAACCAAGTAAATTGTACTTACTGCATGTTAATGTCTGCACTGATTAGGAGTTGAGGATTAATGATCCTTTGCTACTGCTACTAAAAACCCCGAAAATATTAAACAGTTGGAGCCTTGGAGGGAATGCAAACATAATTGCTGTTCTTTGGGCTGGCAGGCTTTCCCTCCTTGTCTCTCTGTTTGCTGGCCTCAGTGATGGGTTGCAGTCTGGAGGCAGATTTTGCCCAGTTGTTCCCAAACTCCAAGATACGTGGATCTGCATTTTTGAAGGCATACATGATTTGAACCACTCTACGGGTCCCTTAGCTGTTGTGTGTCATGCACCCCCACTTTGCAACTACGGAGACAACATGAAGGGCCTGGTAGAACTGACGCTGATTCACCGTCCCTTTTAACAGGTAATTAAAATTGCCCAGCTGATATCAATAAAAATTAGAGGCCTCTGTAAAATTTTCTTGCACACTTTAAAATTTACCTAAATGGCTCTAGGCTGGACCTACATCTGGTGTAATATACAGTAGTTTATTGAAGATTTATGGATTTATAGTGACTGAAGATGTGTTCCAATGCTATAAAACTGCATTCTTCACACCAAAATTTGCCATAGTAGTTTTTATCCCCTTACTCTACAAGTAAGTCCTTGTGGTTGCTACACCGAATAAAGTTGCAACTTTACATGGAGAGCTGGCAAAACATACAAAGATCAGAAGGTATTTCCAGATGTTTACAAATGAGTAATTGCAAGAATTATGGGATTGCTGCAGTTGTTCTTACTGGTGTGTGCAAGTGTTACCGGGAACCTTAAATATGGACTGGGCCCTTCTGTGTTAGCTGCCATTCATTACCAGAACAAAAAGATGATTTGAACACTCTTTTGGACAGAGACCAAGTTTTACATTATCTGTTCTGGAGAAACACGTGAGCTTAAATAAAGGCAAGTCTTCAAATACACTATTTGCCCACAGCTACTGTGTATGCCTTGCATGCTGCGGCTGGATAAGCGTGTGCCATTCGCTGTCAGCGCAGGTCTGTCTGGATTGAAGGGGGTTCTGCTGAGTGCAGATGTAGCCAGGGAGAACCTTTTGTTTGTACAAGAAGCTTACTGACACTAATTAAACATTTTCTTTATTTGGAAACCAGACAATTCATGACTACCTACATGCCCCCAGATTTACACAAATAGTTGATTACAAACCTCTTATGTTCTGGAAGACTGAGCGGGAATTCCTATTTTAGCTGTGCTGAAATGACAGAGATAGGCAATTCAAGTAATGGCCTGTTAGTCAGTTATTAAATATTGCTCTTCAGCAAAATTGCTAATGATGATGGTCTTTCCATGCTACCTTTAAAGGAGTGCACAGTATATTCTGAAGAGAGATTATCTTGCATACAGAAGGCCACTAGCTTGAATACTGTCCAAATCAACCAATTATCTGTGACAATCAACCAACTCTGCCAGGCCACACAGAGATTAGTTGCTATATAAAGTTCTGTGCTTTAAATTAAATGGCTAAAGGTACAAACGTGAAATTACTCAGGAGATGAGACTTGATTTTTAGAGGAAGGATAGACTTTTAGTAGAGGTGGACTGCCTCCTGGGGGTATAAGAACCGTTGTTCTGGGTAAGTGTCTTCATCATCCTTTAAAAGCAGTTCATAAAAACTGTCCAAGCATAGCTAATCTAAAATTCTTCAGTCGACATCATGGTGGCCAGCTATAACTAGATACTGATCTGTTCCTAACTGTTGAGCTTTTCAGTCTGAACAGACAGAGGTTTGTTCTCCATCAGAAAATCAAGAAGTTGGTCAAGCCAGCTATTGGAGAAATCCCTACTGATTTAGTGGGTTTTTTTCATTAGTTCAAATGCTGACACAAGCACATGCACAAACAGAATGGCTGTCAGTCATCAGTAAGGTTGTACGTACCACTAAAGCTTCCCACATTGTTTTGGGGATTCACAAAGTATCCCAGGAATGAATATTCCCCAGCTGGCTCCCGCTTACAGGATACGGATTTCAAGAACTTTTTGTGCATTAATAAAACATGTACTGTATTATCTTTCTTCCTCCACCTGATTGCAATGAGACAGTCTCATATTTTGTTAGTACTTCTAGCACATTCATAAAAAAAATTCCTCAAGAGAAACGGAATGATGGATGAATCTTTACATTGAAAAAGTGTCTTTACTGATGCCATAAAAAGTCTATAGAATGTGCTTCTGCTAAACTACTGAGTTTGCATTACAGATGAGAATTTCTATTATAAAACCTGATCATTGTCTTTTTATTTAAAAAGTAAAATGTCCTTATCCACATTTCTTGGCAAGTGTTATTCAGACATTATTTCAGCAGACCCTCTCGGCAGAAAAGTCTTCTCAAATTCCAGGCACTGGCACTGCATGTACTTCCAGTATGGAAATGACAGATTACAAAAATCTCTTCATGTTGCTGTTTAAACAAAGACATTTCCTCAGTCATAGCCAAAGAAGGATGTATGGAAGGATAAGGAGTTGCTTCATAATAAATGCGAATAATATATGCTGGAGTGAGTATATTCAACTAAACCAAAGAAAGAGAAAGCAAAACAGATAAGAAAGAAAAATGGATCAAGAAAAGCTACACTCCTGTTAACATTTCAGGGTTACTACAAGGTAAGAGTAAAACCACTACAAGTGAAGAGATGTGCCCAGTAAGCAATGTGCTTTGGATAAACAGGGCAAAAGCTCAGGAATTCAGAAGGACAAATGTATTGGACAGCCACTGAGTTGCCCACCTCTAGTTTAAGAGATTGTTTTGGGTAGCAGAGGGGACTGGGGGTACCAAAGCAGGACGAGGGTGCTGGGAAGTAAGTGTGGTGGGACAGGTAAGCGTGGTGGGATAGAAGCTTGTCCTGTTGGGCAACATAAGCAGTTGGGCTGACGCCTGAGGACACATTCAGGACAGGGATGAAGGAGAGAAGAACATTTAGCCCTGCACACATCAAAAAACCTACACTACAGGTCAAACACATGAGCTTTAGCTATGTTTGCCAGAAACCTTCATCCCTTCCTCCTACAAACAAAGTACCACGGGCAGCTGTTGGCGAAAGGAATACTTGTGCTCTGTGTGAAACTAGAGAAATGTTGTTTTGTGACAGTCATACAAGGAAAGGAATTTTGATTCACTGCATCTTTAAAAAAGTTAAAAAAAAAAAATCAAGGACCAGGCAGAGAGGTTACCATAAAGAAACAAGTCAAACAGGTAGAAGGTTGCTCTCAGAGGAGATTGCTTGCTAGGACTCACCTGCATCAGAAAGTCGCGGTTCAAGTGTCCAGCCTGATCAGAGGACATGTGGTCCTGTCACTCTGCCGCTGCCCAAACTGAGAGAGAGAGAAGAAACAAGCTGCAGGAAGAAGATACTGCTTTTGCCGGGAAGAGGTGCAGAAGGGAAGTGGAGGAGGAAGGGCAGGAGTAATGGTGAGCACAAGCCATGGCCCAGCTTCTCCTCCCCTCAGTCAGCTGGCACACGGCTCCATAAAGCCTTTGCCTAAATGTCTTCCTCATTCTGTGCCCGGCCACCAGCAAGGCAGTAAGTTTTGCCAAGGCCATGAAATATGGGTTTAAATCACAGGGACAAGCCCTCATTGAATGTAAATAGGAGTAACTCCATGGCATTCACTGGAGCTGGCTAAGGATCTTGCCCTCAGTTTTCAAGATGCTTTTAAGTACTGGATATAAACAACCTGCCACTATGGATACACTTTGTTTTAGAGTGGATTTTTCACTGCTCCAACGTACCTATTAATTGCAGTAATGTTTTGCTGCACTCCTTTGGATTAAAATGCTATTTCTAAGTGTCAGTTAATGGGTTTTAGTGAAAGCAATTTATTAAACATTATGTACTCAGTTTAAATCTAACAGGGTAACTAAACATTAAAGTAACAGGGGGGAAAATCTATATTGCTCTAATTTGTATTGTATGTTCTTTTCACCAAGTATAATTGCTATTGACTGCCTAAAGCAGCATTCTCCAAATCATGAATAACCAGAAAAAAAGAAAAATTGCAATTGTATGTAAAAAGCAGTGTCATGGCTTACTAGCTGTGTTGGGTTTGCGTGGCAAGGTTTTGGTAGCGGGGGGGCTACAGGGGTGGCTTCTGTGAGAAGCTGCTAGAAGCTCCCCCTGTGTCTGACAGAGCCAATGCCAGCCGGCTCCAAGACGGGCCCGCCGCTGGCCAAGGCCAAGCCAATCAGCGCCTCTGTGATAACATATTTAAGAAGTAGAAAAACACTTAGAGAGAGAGAGCTTTTGCAGCCAGAGAGAGGAGTGAGAAGATGTAAGAAACTCTGCAGACACCAAGGTCAGTGCAGATGGAGGGGGAGGAGGAGCTCCAGGCGCCGGAGCAGAGATCCCCCTGCAGCCCGTGGTGAAGGCCATGGTGAAGCAGGCTGTCCCCCTGCAGCCCATGGAGGAAGGATGAGGGGGTGTAGCGATTCCACCTGCAGCCCGTGGAGGACCCCACGCCGGAGCAGGTGGAGGCACCTGAAGGAGGCTGCGGCCCGTGGGAAGCCCACGCTGGAGCAAGTTCCAGGCCGGACCGGTGGACCCGTGAAGAGGGGAGCCCACGCCAGGGCAGGTTTTCTGGCAGGACTTGTGACCCCGTGGGGGACCCCACGCTGGAGCAGTTTGCTCCTGAAGGTCTGCACCCCGTGAGAGGGACTCCATGCTGGAGCAGGGGAACGATGAGAGGAGTCCTCCCCCTGAGGATGAAGAAGCGGCAGAAACACCATGAGATGAACTGACCATAACCCCCATTCCCCGTCCCCCTGTGCCGCTGAGGGGGGGAAGGTTGAAGCCGGGAGTGAAGTTGAGCCTGGGAAGATGGGAGGGGTGGGGGGAGGTGTTTTAAGAGTTGATTTTATTTTCTCATTCCTCTACTCTGTTTTTGCCTAGTAATAAATTAGATGAATTCCCTCTCTAAGTTTGGTCTGTTTTGCTCGTGACGATAATTAGTGAGTGATCTCTCCCTGTCCTTATCTTGACCTGCAAGCATTTCGTTATGCCTTTTCTCCCCTGTTTAGTGAATGAGGGGAGTGAGAGAGAGGCTCTGGTGGGCACCTGGCCCCCAGCCAGGCTCAACCCACCACACTAGCATAAACATGGGATGAAGAGCCAAGAGTTATGCAATTTGATGTTCTGCATTCATTGTTTTTTCTCCCTCTCTAAGATAGGGTCATTAATGACTGTCCAGCTCCCAGAGGTGTGAGATGGTGAGCATAACAGATGCGTGCATTTTTTATTGGTAATGCAAACCACTATAGGAGGGCTAAAACCAGACTGAACAAGTATCTGTAATTGTACAAAGGACAAGGTGGCATCATATCGTGGAGTGGCAATTTTTTTCTCAGTGCTAGAGGATAAGCTCTGTTTTCTTAATTTCAGCAACAGGTCTCCCTCCTCAATGCACAGCAGGTTAGATTGCCATAGCCATAACAGAGTGGTGTTCACATTATTTTGTGTGAGTAAGGGAGGAGCTGGTGTCCAAGGTATTACTGCTATTAAAAAGACTTCCAAGAAAAAAAATGAAGGCAAAAATCATATCTTCCTTCAAATCCACAGGATTTTGCCTTTATTATTTGAAAAAAAAAAATTATCTCCAGAGCTATCACTAGTAGGAATGCTATTATTCTCCATAACATTTTTCACCTGGTATTTGATAGCTGTCAAGAATTTGACTTGTGAGAAGAAAACTAGCATCAACAGGGTCCTCTTAATGCTCTGCCCATCCTACTGAGTTAACCAAAACTTCATTACAGCCCTATGTCTATTTGGCATAGACCTGCAGCTTCAGAAAACTCATCAGCAGTCTGTAAAGATGGACATCAAAGCTAGGGGCCCTCATCCTCAAGGGTTTTCTGCAACTTTTTTATGAAATCTTACTGACCAGTTATGATGCACTCGCTCCCCTGTCTTCACTAACATAATCCAAAGAACTGCTCCCCAGTCTGATACTTATTTACGGCAACTGAATGCATGCCTAAGAAATAAAACTTGTTAAGAGAAGAGGTATGAGCTGCTGTATATCAGCCTTTTATTCACAAAAATCTAGACTTTAATATTTAGCTGATGTCTGTCTCTAAATTTTTGCTTTCTAAACACTAGACCCTGATATTACTTTTAATTTTCTATAGCCAAAAATATCCACAGAAGAGCTATGATTCTTTATATGTTTAACTACTTGCTTTGAAGGTGAGAATGTTCATGTGCTAAGTGATGGAGCTTATGTGCTATGCAGTGCATTCATTTTATGACATATGTTTTGCAATCTAACTGCTCCTTCACCTGCGCTCTGTCTGCAGGTCGATTCCCCCCTGGCAGATGCAGATTTATGGGGGATAGAAAGAAAACTTCATCTTCTCCCTCAGCCCTTGACTCACACTTCCCTTTCGTGGCATTGACAACGCACGTTTTCCCAGAGCGATGCTGCAGGTTATGTCTGAGTCCCTGTGCTGCATTTCAAAGGCAGACGGAGAGGGAGAAGTTGGAGCACTCAGAGTCTGGGTCTTGTTCCCACCACTAGCCCCGCTCCTTTGTGCACACCCACCGCGCTGAGGGGACATAGCGACGTGTCTCATTTCCATCTGGGAGACATCTGCTACAGCTTTAGGTCCTATATCTAATTTGTGTTACTCCTTAGCAACCATAAACAGTACCCAGTCCTCTCCTAAAAGTCAACTTAAATTTTGAAGTATTTCTTTTCTGTAGCCTGTGTGGAATCCATTTTCTGAAAATTACAATGGTCTAAGACCCAAAATAAGTTGATTTTGGAAAAGGTAGTGCACATCTCCCAGGTTAATGTCAATGTTTTTTCACACATTATGTGGAAACCGCTTGAGCTAAATAACCTATCAAATCTCAAGCCTATCCCTTCCCTTCACTACCTGTGCCTGGCCAGCTTCCCAGGGTGGGTTTTACAGCTGACTTTTGCACCGAGCTCAATGAGAAATGTTTGACCAGCCTGCACCAGCAAAAGGACAGCAACAGACAGCTGTAGGGTAATACTGTCTCGCATTGGCACAGACATTTCTGCATGAACTTGTCACCTTCTGAAGTAGAAACAGAAAGTTCAAGGGCGCTATAGAGGCTTAAGTTGTTTTGTGACACCGGAGTTGGTAGATCCAAAAGCATAGCAACTCCCTGGGGCAGGACCATGTCTGTTTTGTTTAGTATTGTATCAAGCTTGGCATTCCGTAAGTAAATAAAAATAACGACAATGCTACGGTGCATTAGTGTCTGCGTAGGGAGCCTTTGGCTGGCTGCATTATGTGTGTCCGTGCAGAGAGTGTGGAAACTCGTCTTAAGGAGCTGTGGCCAAAAAGGATTGTTCAGCCAGCAGTGTGACAGGGGTGTGCAGGATTGATTCTTACAGCGCAGTTTAAACTTTGCTAGCAGAGAAAGCAAACCAAAACACCTTTAGACAGGAATTTCTGAGCAAATCTGGGACCACCTGTGTTTATTGCTTTGCCAGTATTGCAAAAAGTGTTCTTCAATAACTTCAGTCCGTATTCAGACAGAATTAATATAAAGTTCTTAAGGTATAAGCGCGTGTGCATGCATTCAGAATAGCAAGAAATAAGATGGTCAAATGCATTGATTGGAAAAATATTCTTTGCTACAAAACCACACAATATAGAGATTTGAATAACTGGCAATAATAGAAGTAGTTGCTGTATATTTTATAGGTATTTCTAGTGAATTATGGGTATTTTCCCTTTTTACCTAGACATTTAGATTTAGCGGGCCTGCTTTTACTGCTTTGCAGCTCCTTCTATACAGGACAGCCTCTGCCGAATGTTGGTTGACGGGACTATCAGCACCATCGCTCTCACAAGTCAGTGATGAGGATGGAGGAGTTAGTTTGCTACTTGACAAATGTTATAGATGGGGATAACTTTGGAAAAGGTCTCTGGATCTGAAATCTATGTGTCAGAGTCGACTTTGTTAGTTAATTTCAGCAGTGCTTTTAAGCTGCTGATTGCCAGGAGCTGGGAAAATCCGCAGAGGAGAGAATCACTCAGTCCTTTCTGCTGTAGCTTTTATATTCTTTCACCAGGCAGCAGTTACTGGCAGGTGTTGGAGACAGGATACTAAGTTAAACGAACCTCTGGTCTGACCCTATAGGGCAGTTCTTTCCGTTTTATTTAGAGCCACATCTCAGCAGTGGAAGAGTCCGAAGCCTGATCCATTACCCAGTTAAAAGAACATGTTGCAACTCACTTAAAAGCAAATGCAGTCTTAAATTACACATACAGCAGCTAAAAGTAGCCTCAGCTTAAATTAAAGGGCATGCTTTCCCAGAGGGGCAGCCTGCTCTGGTCGCCCAGAATGAGTCTTTTCCTGTGTGGGAGATTCTTTTTTTAAGGCCGTATCTACTTATTCCAAAACGCTTCCTGCTTCAGAGGCTGTGCTAATGCAGGCAAAAAGAGAAAGGTGAAGTATTACACACTGCTATTACACACTATTTAAACAAATATCCTTTTTTTGGATCTATGGAGTTGGTTAGTTTGGGGTTTTTGGGGGGTTTTTTTTGTTTGTTTGGGGTTTTTTTTTCCTTTTTTTTTTTTCTTTTCTTTTTCTGTTTCTTTTTAAAGACTGAGCAGGCTTTTGGCAGGAGGATAATAAGGACTCCAGCAGGAATTCAACATGATGCTTTTTTATCATGGTGCCAGGGTTTCACGGGAAAGCCAGGGTTGTGGAAAATGCTTTCAGTTGTAGTTCAAACCTGTCTGTAGTTCACCTATCATCTGCTTGCGTGTGGGGCTCCACTGAGGAGCTACGCGAGTGCTTTGTGCCAGCCATACAAAGCAGAGATAACTTAAAGGGGCAGTGGGGAGGGGGGGTTATGATGTCTGTAAGAAAATACTTAGGTAGGAGGCAGCCACCTGGACTAATGATTATTTTTGTAACAGATATTCCAAGGGGAATGGGTTTGTTAGATCATTGGGAGAGGAGAGGAGAGGAGGAGTTGGGTGGACAGCATTTTCAGGATCAGATGTCTGAATTCAAATGCCTGCCTCTGGACAGGTATTAGGTACCTTTGTTGGATCTGTTCCCAAAACTGCAAGACAATAACTGGAAAGGTCTTGATGTGGGGAAGCCGACCTTAGACACAGAAGTGTTCCTCAGAGGAGGAATCTGCCTGTGCAAGTCCAATTTAGCAATAATGTATACGCAAAAGAAAACACATAGTACAGATCTGCCTGTTGCACCTTTCCTGCCCTGTTCTTTCTGAAAGTTAATCACACAATTTTTTTTTCATTTTTCTATATGGTAACTTCAGAGCCTCATTCCTCACTCATTTTGCACTTCACCTCTTGGGTGTATTTTGTTTCTGTTGTTCTCGTTGTGCTGGCTAAATAATGCGGGAAGACTCATAAATTCAAATAAAATTTCCAATTGGTTTAACGTCAGTTTAACTATCTAGAATAATTTAATGTTATAGGATACTTTATATGATGAGTCCATGATGTTTAGACTAGAAAATAATAAAATGCACTCAATTGATTAAGCTCTTTGTAGGTGTCTAAGAATTAGCATACTGTCTAATGGCAAGTAATTTATAATTACCAAGAAGAGCTGATAAAAAGGTTCAGTGCTATTGACTACCTGACTTGATAACCTTGATCAGAAAGCTTCATTAACAGAAAAGTCCTAGCTTGAATGTAACTCTGTAAAAGCCATGAGATGACTTTAATACTTTGTCTCTTGAACGGGACGCTGCTGTTTTGACAGACAGTCCCAAAGTGCTGCCTTTGGAGACCGGCACATGGTTCAGATTGAGGGGCATGTTGCTAGGCTGAGTGGCAACACATTCCCAAGTGGAAGTTTTCCCTGCAAGCAAAACCTCTGTTTTGAAATGAAGCAGTACAGGATATTTATAAAGTAACTTACTCCAAGATTTTGGCCTGCACTTCATTAACTGCATGTGTCAATGTAGGAAGATGAGTTCTGCAGTGGTATTTACTGTACTCTGTAGATTGTAGTTGGAGACACAGTATGGTTCCTCTCACGCATTTCTGTGAAGTGACAGCTGTTTGAGCCAAACTTAAGGTTAGAGATAACTCGTAGAAATGTAGGAATGAGTAGATCACAGCTTTTGGGTTGGACCTGTGGCCACTTGATCTTTAGTGAACTGGAGGAAGGTGAATAAGCGGGGCTTTCATAGAGAGGGAGAGGTACTACATGAAAAGTGAAGACACTGATGTGTCAGGAGGGGTGAGAGCTCTGCCATTTCAATGGGCTTTTCTGAAGCACGTTGCCCATTCCCATGGCTCAGTTATGTCTGGCAAGTTCTCATTTAGTTTAGAACTGCCCCCACCTCTGACTGATGACACTGAAACAAACTTCTTGTTGTTCTCTTGTTCTGCTGGTGTGGGTCTGGGCACACCAGCTTTCTGCTTCACCTCACGCCTTCACTCTAGTGAGTGGAAGGGTCTAGTTAAGTCTCACGCAAGAGCAGAATAAGCAGAGCCTGTGGCTGTCGTTGGCACACAAGAGATTTGTGACAGCCACAGATTTGGCATTTCAAGTCAAAATACAACAAACTGACGTTTTCATGCAAAGTCTTTGGCCTACAGAACACGATAAAGATGATGAAGGAGCACAAGTTGCTGGAAAGTTGTTGAGTGCAATAAATGCATCCTTTCTTTGCCTATGCTTTTGTGGCTTTCTTTTGAATTGACATGGACAGGTATAACTGCTTTAGGAAGCTAGAAAAACTTGGATTCTTACCCTGTGTTGTTGAAATGTTGAGATACTCAGTTTCAAAATGGACCCTTCGAATGTGTCATCCCTTCTGCCCTTGTTCTGACACAGCAGAACAATTGGTTTGAATGCTTGCCTCTAGGCATGCTCTCTTTAATCATCTGCTCAAGGTTTCTTGCAGTCAGATCAAAGAGATGGAGCTTTGCAGAATACCTTTTACGGTTTTGAAGACACTTCTTAGGAGCACCGTGCTCAGCTGACATTTATATCTGGGCACTCGGCAGACACTAATAGGAATGGGAATTGCTGATATGCTATGCAAAGAAATGGCTGTCTTCCCCATATTTTCATTGTATTTGCTAGGTGTCATATTAGAAAGGCTGAAGCTGTGATGATGGACTATCTATCAAGCTACTACAGCAAATCATGTAGCAGCAAAACTGCTTTGCTAAGAAACAAAACAATTTTCATTTTCAAAAATAAATTCTCATTGTTTTTAAGACTGGAATGCCATAGTTTGAATGCATCTTATATGTCATAAGGGCTCAGTCTGGACCAGTGAGCAGAGAGGTTGGTCATGTTTCATTCTAAGATCACAAAACTTTGCACGTTTCTGCTAATTAAAAACATGCTTCAGAGAAGACACTTTGAATTCACATTGCTACAAATGAGAAATTGGAGGTAAACTTGGAAACCATAGAATTTCAAATCTCCTTAAATTTGTCTAATTGTGTAATACAGTCTAAGTCTAACTCATATAGTTAAACAGTTCAGCACATATACAGCAATTCATTAAAATATCTTCAAAGCAATGATAAGTAGCTCGTCATAGCAGAGGAGTCTACGACAATTGTATCTACTAATATACATAATGTACTAATAATAGTATCAGTACAAACGAATACTGTTCTGGTTGGATTTAAATACCTAAACTCATGTTGTCTGACTGGGTTAGAAACAGAGAGAAGGTAGGAGTTCACAGGAAGAAGCTAGCTAATAATTAAGAGTCTTCCTGTCCTTGGCAAGCCTGTTTTGATTTTATTTGCTCTTGGAGTTTATTTGAAGAATATCTCACTAAAGCACACTCTGTGGATAACTTCCAAATATTTGACATTTGCAATTGGAGGTTTTGTTCTCTTTGGTCATATCAGCGATATGGTGCATTCTATTTTCCAGATGAAATGAACTAACAAATTTTATCTGAAATACTTGGGATGAAATTCATCTGAGCTATTCATGCTAGGCTCCCTTTCTGCACAGATATAGACACTTCCAGAATATGAAACAAGACTTCCTAAAACAGATATCTAAACTACATCAGGTGATTCACCTCATCTAGCAAAGTCTGCTTTTCTCCTTTAGCTGCAGAGGGATCACAGGGTGACTAGCTTGGATGTTGATGTTTGTATTGTGGAAGTCTGAAGCTAGCTGAGAGGAATCCCACTCTTGATGGATACAAATTTTTATTATATTCTTACTATAGAGTGCCCTAAAATTATTTTGCCAGAAACTTTATTGTTCTTAGAAGCTGAACGTGATGGAAACATGAACTGGTGTATAGTAGAGGAACAACTCTCTAGTGATGGGTGATAGCTTAGCACTCAGCAGGGCTGAGTTCAGGTAAAGTTGTAGATCTGTAGACAGATCATATGAAGTCTGTTTCCCTGAAAGAAAAAAGTGTTTAACAGAGCTTCTCTCTCTCTCACAAGAGCTTTGTTGCAATTCATGCAATGGAGGCTGTAAGGGGACCTATTCATCTAAATTTCTATTTAGATGACTCAGAGCAGATTCATTTTTAAAATTCACAGGTGCTTATGGAGTTAAAAAGATTTTATTCACAAAGAAAAATAAGCTAGTCCATCTTTGTGGGGAACTTTTCATTGCCTAAGTTAAAAAGATCAATCCATATGAGGAGAATATTTGACCCTAACTATTCATGTGACAAAAAGAACTTAGTGTCAAAACTGATGTGGGGAATTGGGAAGAAGCCGCAGATGGTGTAAGATTTTTGCTTTTTTAGATCACATGATGAACCAGGCTCACACATGTATGCCATGGAAGCAGATGACCACACAGGATCTCCAACTCAGCAAGAATTCTTGAAACCGCATATCTGTGATATACCATATGCACCGTCTCAGAACGGAGGGAGGAAAAGTGGTCTATCCTTTCAAAAAGTTAGCACCCACTGTTGCTTTTAACTTAAGATGGAAACCTTTTCCTGATCACCCTGATCTTTCAAAGATAATCGAGACTGGACTCACAATGACACTGGCCAGCTTCCTCAGCGCTTGTGGATGCATCCCATCAGGTCCCAGGGACTCATGTATGCCCTACCTCCTTCGCTAAGAGTAAGTTTTCCTTGCTCCAGACCTTCCTCCTGGTCTCCAGTGCCTGGGATACTGAAGCCTGGTCTTACTATTAAAAAACAGAAGTGCAGGAGTCACGGTCACCTTGATCTTCTCCGTGGTTTTTTGTAAAGGTCCCCACTCCATTCAGCAGCAGGCCCACATTTTCCTTAGTCTTCCTTTTGCAGCCATTGTACCTGTAACAGCTCTTCTTTTCACACTTCTTGACCTTTGCCAGATTCAGCTCCCAATGGGCTTTAGCTTTCATCCCTGCACACTTGGACAGTGTCTATATTCCTCCTGGGTTGCGTCACCCCTATTTTCCATCTCTTGTACGCTTCCTTTTTATGTTGGAGTTTTGTCAGGAGCTCCTTGTTCATCCATGCAAGGCCTCCTACCACCTTTGCTTGGCAGGGCAGGATGGACCTTTCTAGCTCTTGGAGGAGGTGATCCTTGGGAATCCCTCAGGTCTCCTGGACCCCTCTTCTCTCAGGGACTATATCCGATGGGAAGTTTCCAAGCAGGTCTCTGAACAAAGTCTGCTCTTCTGAAGTCTGTGGTTGTGATCGTGTCATTTGCCGTGTTCCCTCCTACCAGCATCCTGAATACTACCCCTTCTCAATTTATGAACTTCTTATGTTGTGGTGCATCGTTTTTCCCCATCTTTTTATACAAATTTAACTGCAGAATATTTTCTAATCCAAGATTGACCTCCACCTCCTGGTCCCACTGCCCCATTGGGACTGTACATGAATTTACCCTGCAATAACACTGGAGTAGTTCTACACGGTCGAACAACCTGGAATAAATCTGGCCTGAGGTAAGAATCAGGCCCCTCAGTCCTTGCAGCAGAACTAACGCTGACTTTTATTACGCAGTCTTCTGAAGGATTCTCTGAAATTGTTTTGTGCCTGGACTACCTTTATTTTATTAAAGTAATGAAATAATACATCTTTACCAACTCCTCAATGCCCTTTATATTAACAAAGCATGCATTATTTCATCTTTGTCTAATTAATATCCTGTTTAATAGGTATCTCACTTCATGTTAGGTTCCTGTATTCTTAAGAATTTTTACTAATTTAATTGAGAGTGGTCTCAAATTAATTGTATAATTAATCTTGTCAAATTAGGTAACATTTCATACAGCACCTTATTAAAGAAACTCGAATATTTTAAATTACCATGCTATTAGGCATTAATAAAGAAGTTCTTCCTCTGTATTGTTCTGCTTTATATCACAAAGAAGGTAATTGCAATATAAATTGCAATATAAAAGCCAAGTTCTATAGTACATTAATAATTAGATACACATTATTCCCCATTAAAGCTTTTTCTCTTATTAATTCAATCATAGAATGGATAAGCCTTTTTTAAAATGGGAATAATAAAACCCCCAAAATACTAGGAATGAACTATTGTGCTGATGCCTGAAAAACTGGATGGCTAGAACCTGAGCTGTTGCTTGATGGATGTCTCAGAGAAGCAGGTTTCTGAGAAACCTAGCGTTGTGCTGCAGACAAGTTAAAGACACATGTAGCTGTGGAAAGCTTTCTTTGCATCTCATATTTGGGAATAAGTGCGTGTCGATTTCTTGACTGAGAGTGAAGAGGTGTGCTCCCTGGTAGGCTCCTGTGGATTACAGAGCGCAGCAGCCACCTTGCAGAGCCCGAAAGAGTTGCCCCCAGAGACCTCCGGAGGTGACCATAAGGCTGATGTACAGGACTGGGGAATCAGAGGTGGAGGCTGTGATGTGGGAGAGGAGGGCGGGCATGCTGAGGAGAGGGGAATGGATAATGAGAAGCGCTATCAATTTTTTATGAGTATATGGAAATTGTACTCAAGGTCAGAAAGCCCAAATACTATATTATATCTGTGGGTGCCAAAGAGATTTTCATTTATATAATGTATTGGTCTAGTATTTTAAATCCTTAATCTTAGTGCCTGTAGTTGTGTATACTAAAAGTGCCCATTAGATTAAATACTTTAGGCGCAAGAAATCATCCACGCATGAATGCTGAATGAGTAAAACAGCATTTCACATAGGGACATATGCTTGAGTATAATGTGTGGGATAAAATAAATTGCAATGTCAGCCATATATGTAGAACAGCCTGTTCTGATAAATTCAAAGTTAATGCTGAGAGGGGAAAACCATAAACTAGCAGTGGAAACGCTGCTCTGACCAGACAGCCGACATTATTGGCATCTTACAGGTGCGTCACGTGGGAGTTCACCGAGTTGTCTCTGTGAGCACGCTCTGCCACGGGGCAGCGGACTTACCTGCAGCCACCCATGCTAGGCAAGGCCAGGACATGCAACCTCTTTACTCTCCTTCTTCTTCCACTCTTCTTCGCTCCTCTTCGCCAGGTAAATTCACCCCTGGATTACCTGGGAGTGTACTCAGCTGTGATCTTTGGTGTACCTTTGAAACAAGTCTGTCAGACCCAGCTCTAGCTCCCTTAAGCAGAGCTGTGTGAATAACAGCTCGGTTATTTATTTATTTATTTATTTATACAATTGAGTAGGAGAAAAGTGTTTTAAAATAAAACAGAACATTGTATCAATGACATTTAAAATAAAGAGGAGAGAGTGGTGGTGGGGAGGAGATGTTGAACTGAAATATTGCATTCAGCCTGACACCAAGTGTTCCCATTTGCTATTTGAGGCTAGACCTTTCTCATTGTCTTTTTCTTTAGCTCTGTTTTTCCACAGAAAAAATCCTATTTCAGAACAGAAATCCAGATTTGTTTTGAAATCTTACCAAAAAAACCCTCCTTCATTTTTCTTGGCTGAGACTAATCACCAAATGTGATCAACATTTGCAAATAGGACTTATCTCCTTCTTCTATCCCAAATCTGCTATCACTTCTTCTTGGTCTCTGTCACTCTCTCCTGGTTTTTGGTTTGTTTGTGGAGTTTTTTGGTTGGTTTTTTTTTTGTTTGTTTGGTTGGTTTGGGTTGGGTTTTTGGGGGGGTTTTTTGGTGGGTTTTTTTTCGTAGTGAGTAAATTGACAGTGAGCACTTTTCACCCAGCTCTGCCCTTGACATCCCGTGGCCAGCCTACTAGACTGATTAGATACCATGTAGCTGCCCTCTGGAAAGGGGATCCATGCTGACACTTCATGTGTATTTCTCAAAAATAGGATCTTCACAGGATGCAATATCAAAGCATCCTTTTCCCACTTATTTTCTTTTGAGGACAGACGCTTCCCAGATTGGTTCTTGTGTGATAGGATGGCGATAAAGCATGTAGTTGGTGCAGACAGTGAGCAATAGTCCAAAAGACCATTAAAGCCTAAGAAGGTAGGCAAACCTGCAAGATGCAAAGTTGGGAAAACCTTCAAGTTCTCTTTTCACAACTAGAAGTGTGTTAGATAAGAGGAGCTGCTGCAGAACACCGATAAAAACTACAACAAGAATTCCTCTGAATAATAGGACTTCATAGCTCAGCAGGCGGTTTGCTGCCATCCTGAAGAGTGAGTGGCATGAGGACATGGCTTCTGAAGACAAGTGGGAGAGAAAAAAAAAGATTAGCACAACATGTTGTGGAGAAACGACTTCAAAGCTTTAAGCACAAATGCTGATTTTTCACCATACCAGCAAAAATGTCACATATTGTGAAAATCTAATGTGCTACACATCCATGTAGCTGTTACTTGAGTGAGTAATTACTGTGGGAGTGACACTGCTGTTACCTGATAAGTCTTGGACAGCTAAAGACTGAGTGGGAGCTACGTGGTCACTGCAGAGTGCAATGCCGAGAAGGTATCATGTTGGACTGCATCCATCACTTCCAGCCTGGGTGCAATCTTAAGGCACCAAAACTTGTATTTTTACAAGAATATGAGCCCTTTGCAACTCTATCTGCCCCCTTCAAGGAGTGTGAGATGTAATGTACATCTGTTGTTAGCGATATTTTCCTTTGTAATTCAGTATGATTTGAATATGATGTTCAGTTCTTGCTGCTTTTTTCAGAGCTGTCATTCCTATTTGTTTGTTGGTTGTTGTTGTTGGTTTGGGGTTTATTTTTGCTGCGTGTAATGATATTTGAATAACTATGGTGCTTCTCCCCCACACAATTTGTAATATTGGCCATTCTGCACTGCACTACTTCTCTTGGAGATTTGACTTCAGTCCTGTCAGCCACACTGCTCAACCTGTCACCGGCCTCCCGCTGGTAAGACTGACAACGCCAGACTTGGCACATCTCACCCTCCAAAGAGGAGGGGGGGAGAAAATGTCCCAGAGATATATTTCTTCTGTTGCTTTTATTAAAATCAATCTTGCTCACCTGCAGGGTTTCTTTTTATTATTTTAAACATTTTTCCCCCCACAGTCATTCCATATTATCGTTCAATGTTAATAAAACTGGTTGCTTGCAGTGAGGAGAAAAAACGCTTTTTATCAGGTGTGTATTAGCAGAACATGCTGAGTCCAATTGCTGCCTCTTGCAGTTAGTCATTTGTTTCTTACGGCTCCTCTCCCTCCTCCCCAACATCCCACATTCTAAAGGAGAAGAAGGGGAGAGAAACCTGAACGCAGATGTCAAGCCCTGGAGTTCTGCTGAAGTCAATTTGACGGCACAGAGTGTGTCTGTCTCCTTAGGGCTTGGAGCTGACCCATTTCCAGGTTGGGACCTGGACACGGGTTTGTCTTGAATCCTCCAAGTCTCCGTGCCTCTGGCCACAGAATCCACCCTCATAAATTGCTACTGTCAGGACCAGTTTTGAACTGCAGGGGAATAGACAGTAAACAGGACAAGTTTATAGAAAAATCTGGGCTTTCTTCAATGCTTTTGTTTGAAATAAGATGTTTCATGAAGTATTTGGTAATACAAGAAAAGCCCTCCACTGGAAACAGCCTCTAAATTCATCATTTCTTTAAGACATGGACCTAGAGCAAATGTCATATTCATGTTCAAATAATTAGCATAAACATTGCCCAGGTTTGTGACACACACAGGAAAAATATTTAGGTTTAGGTCATCCTGGTTCTGAAACATTCAGAGAGTGTGGAAAACTCCAGGTATTTAGGGAGGAATTGGACTGATGCTGGGTAAAGCCTTAGGAGCAGAGATGAGGGCAAACCCCCGAGCCTTGAGAAAGAACCTACTTATTTCTGCAATGCTTAGATTCATCCCCAGAGGCAATTCCCAGCACCTGCCAGAAAAGGAAAGGTTGCTTAGCCTCCACCCTTTTGTGAGACTCAAGTAAGGATGATGAAATTCTGTTGCAAGCATCAGCAAGCACCAGCACGGTGAGCTTTTCTGACAAGCAGGTAAGAGAGCTGAAGTAGTTGGTTGCATGGGAAATGTGTGCTTGGATAGATAACATTATTACAGCATCAATGGATGGGGCTGTGAGAAACAACATTTGTAAATCATTTTGAGGAGTTCAGGTGGAAGACTCCACATACCAAGTGTTTTGGAGGAGGCTGATGTGAGTTCAGCTCAGTCCTGAAGCTGCCGTTGAGGATAAGGTCTCAGCTCTCTGCTGCTGTTCTAAACCGCTGCAGCTTTCTGAGAAAGTAGCGTTTCTGCTTTCCCCAACATCACAAAACATTCTCTTAAACAGAAACTGAGTCAGCATACACATCCTGCAGTCATGTAGGGCAACTTCCCTGCCCTGGAGTAAATGGCCATCTAGAATTTTGTCTTTTCCTTCTCTCTCCTCCTCACTGTTAAGTCCCTCATGACACCAGCGAGAGGACAGCCCTGGCTGCACTGCCAGGCCCTCCCAAGGACATGTCTGCAGGGCACACGTCTGTGGGAATGGTACAAGAAGGTCCAGCATGCAGCTCTCCTCCTGGCCACTGCTGTAACCGAGACTTGATGCTGCAGGGGAAAGAAAAGGGGTTTGGTGCTTTCCCAAATATTGGCATCTTTTCCAAGAGACTCAACAGCAGCATATAGATTCTGTTCAGTATGGTAAGGTCCTGTACTGTACACATGGGAATCAGTGTCCGTAGCAAGTCTGTACGGCAACTCAGGCAAAGCCTGCGTATCACTAAGGATGCATAGATCGCTGAAGATGCATACACATCAGTGGGGACTTCAGAATGAGCATTTCCATTAAAGCAATTCTGTCTCTGGGAGTCTGCTTACAGTTCCATTCAATGAGTGGCTGTAGAAATTGGTCTGGAGGATTGTCTACACTGAAGATTTGTTATAAAACAAATTGAGAGGACCTTGAGGAATAATGCCATTTTCTTATTCCAGTTTCATTTCCTCCTTTGGTGTCAAAAGAAAGCAACTACGAATCATTGTCATGGCAGAAACTGCTTCAATGAGATTTTGGAGCTGTCTGCCCAGAACAGCACTAAATCAACATGGCAATAATATTGGGTGCAATATATCCCATTAAATTCAAGTTAGCCCACTAAGCTTTCATCTTGGTATTCTTAGCAACTTGGTCTCCTTCAGAAACGTCCCTGGTTGATGGGAGCTCCCTGGGTCTGGCATGCACATTCTGGGATTTCTCCCATACTGCAGGGCAGGAAATAGTCCAGTGAAGCAGAAAACATAATTTGCTTTGCTTAAAACCACCTGCTCCCAGCAGATTTTTTTTTTTCCCCTGTGAAGATTTTATTTGGGGAGAGGGATATGAAGAAGAGAAAAGGGGGAAAAGGAAAGGCAATCGCCTGCCATTTCAGGAGACCTAAACGTTAAAGACAACAGTGATCTTATGCATGCAGGACTTTACAGAACCATCAGTGTTTCTCAATATGCCACTTCCAATTAAGGGCAGAGCTATAAGCTCTGTGCTTTGCAGTGCTATGCAGAGAGTAAGAGAATACCACCTGGATGGCTGCTGCAAGAAAACATAGCCACTGAAATAGGTCTAAAGGGAAAGTATTAAATGGTCACGTTTTAATATCTGGATTATTTATATCAGGGTTTCACTGGTTAGGATAAAAGCATCTTCCATTCTAAAGGTCAGGAAATGCCATCCAGCCTTAAATCAGCCCTGTTATGCTAGATAGAATATGCACATATTAGGATACCGGCTGATTACATAACCTTGCAGTATTTTTTCTGTGGGCACAGAAAATGTTCAGAGAGCAAATAAGCAAACTGATGGATGATGAGGCAAGGTGCAAGGAAAGAAGGAGCATCCCCTCAAGGAGTTTCTATTCCTATGTGTTCCCCAGATTTGTCATGAAATATTAGACAGCAAGTTTAGTCCAAAACTCCAGAAGTCTCCCTACCAAATGATTGAGCCTTTGTAATTTTTTGCAATAGTTAAAGAATTTAGAGGGGTATGTGCATGTTTTTTGGTTTTGTTTTCATTTTAATTTCTTCTTGATTCTAGAGTGCACCAACTACTGAAAGCAATCCTCTAGAGAAAAAATATCTATTTCCCCCCTGTTCTTCATTCTGTTTGAACTCTACAACTTCCCTAATTCCCCCAGGGAGCAATCCTCTTCCCTACAGAGCTACACTCAGTTTCAAAATTGACTTGAAAACAAGAAAACAAAAATCTGCCTTTCTTTTTCTTGTGTTCTAAAAGTTCTGACAAGGGCCTTTCTCCAGAGAGCCATCTTCTTCAATCTTTTTGTGTTTACTGTCACCTGCCAGCATTTTGTTCTGCGTTAAGAAGACAGTAAGCTAGCTATGCTGCCTCCTTTTCGTGGCTTCTTCTACCCACAGGCCAGCTTCCAACTGGATGTATCTGAATATGGTCTTCAGCCTGATCCCTATTGATTGCTCTGATTACTTGTCTATGTCCAGAACATTCATATTATTTAATGGATGGGTCTTTTTAATTGCCTGTATTTTTCTCTGCCTTTCTCTCTACTTTCTTTTTCAGTTTGTTCTGCATTTGGGAAAGATTAGAGGCCATGACTGTGTGTGGGGCATCACACAGGAACCTTCTCTAGTGAAATGCTTACTATTAATCTACAGTAGGAATCCCTTATTTCTGCTGGAGTTCTGTATTAAATTACATGGATACTTAATTAGACAGACTTAATTTGATTTTAAATATCCATGTGACTTGTGCAATTATTATTCAGCCTCATGTAACTTCCCTCTACCTATGATATGCTCTGTCTGATGATGGTAGACACACACACACACACAGAGGCAAAAGATGTTTCTGTGTCATTCTAAGCATGATGTCAGTGCTGTTTTATGAAATATTTTGAGAACCTCAGACAGCAGGCATTTCACTGAAATAAAGAGCAGTATCAAAATATTGGCTCATTTCCTCACCTGTTATAGCTATACACCAGTCACACTCCCTCACCTGGCCTGGGGCCAGAATGCTGTTTGGAGCGTGTATCTGGGTATCAGATCCTTTGTGTAGCAATACCTTTACAAGGCCAGAGACCTCTGTGCAGCTGCCACTGGGCTGAAAGCTGTTAACCCAGCTTACTTTGTTTGTCAAAAATCCTACTCTGAGAGTGGTGCCCTTATGTTTGATTTTATGGGAATTTTCTTCTTTCCTAGAGATGACCTGGGCAGAACTGTTTTCTTTCAAGGCAATCATCATCCTTTGCATAAACACATCACAAGTTCTGGTAGAAAGCATCCAGTAAATTTGGGAAATCACAAGACACAAGTTGTTCTACTGCAACAGTCTTTTGCACAGTAATGTTCCAGCTGTAGCAGGTCCCAGCTGTAGAAATAATGGAGATAATTCTCCACAGAACCCATGTGGTCATTGATTTCTTGGGTTCAGTCTGACAATGGTCTGAATCATTTGTCCCTTTATTAGCTCTCCTTCTAAACCTAGAGGACACCTTGTCACTGAATAACCCTTGAGCCCACATCCCACATTTTCTTTGAAGCTGTTGTTAAAGATAGCCATCTACTAACATCTGTTTGAAAGGAAAAATCCCATCAGTCTCTCATAGTAGGAATCTAAAGCTTAGTTTTATGTCCTTCAAAGACAGAGGACATGCAGCAGTACTCAATTTTGCATTTAAGAAATGTTCACAAGACATGTCACGAAGATAGGAGTTCTCAGCTGAAGAGCTTTTAGTACCTGTTTAACTTGCAGCTAGCTTAGTAATGTACTATTTTAAGAATTTTCTGGTTTGGAAAATCTCATTTCAGTGTTAAAATATTAGTGGTGCTGCAATGTTATTTCCATGGTGCCCTGCTTAGCTCCAGGTCACTTATATTTTGTCAATCAGTCCTACAGTGTTAGTTATTTATCTATCACTTAATAACCATGCTGCAGAGAATAATTTATCTGGCATAGCATGGTAATTTGTACTATAATTTCACCCCCGCTGCGGCAGACTTGCATTCCGTTACAGCAATGATTGAGGAAAATTAAGATTCCTAGGTCACACTTTAGGCTCTATGTTTTCTGCCTTTCATGATTTCATTTCACTTCATCATCTTTGATTGAAGAAAGGGTTCATCTAGAAATGTGAGAAGTGGCAAAAATCACCATGTTGTTCAGCCTGCAAGGACACAATTCATGAAGATAAAGGGAAGGGGACTGTGCAGTCTTGAAATTGGCTCAGGACACTCATGTGCCATCAAAGTTGAACCCATTGTAAAAGCTCTGCAGACAAGCTCAAACCGCATTATTTTGTTTCTCATTTCTCTTAAAAATGTAAGTAAAACATATATGTAACGCGATGCACCCTTTTCCCCAAACTCTAGCCAACCTTAATGCCAGTCAGGTGTAGAATCCAACCTTATCAGACACCAATCTCCACTAATTTAGGAGCCATTTATTGCAATTAAGTGTGAAACAAGAAAAGGGAGTAAATATAATGTAAGTAAAGAAGGCTGAAAGAGATGGTAAAAAATGTTACTCATAGAATTGCTTTTACTCAGCTTCTTTTACAGATCATAATAAGCATACATAATTTTTCTTGAAGCCATGAATTTTAATATAATGATCAGATGGTTGAACGTCTTGCAGTTCAAGTGGCCACCCATCACAGAAATACCCTATTTCAGATATTCACTTTCAGACTGAGGAAAAAGTGGGGACTGTAACATGCATCGGGCAGTGGATTTTATCCATCGCCTGATATTAAGTGCTACCATTTTGTCTGTTCTTTCTGTGGATCAGAGAAATTTTCACATTCAAATTGTCTCCAGATGTTGCATCCTTCAAGAAAGGTGTTAGAGATGGTCGTTTTTTGATACAAGCAAAATTGATAGATGCCTGCTAAAATGAGGCTTTAGTCACACTTCTAAGTGCTAAGGAGATATAAATAGGAACAGAATCAACAGTATCAGTTTTATGGAGATTAATTCAAATGTGAGCCCTCCTCCGAGAGATTCAGGAGACTTACTACAGACCTACTTCTGCATCAGTAGCAATTATTTATTTATTTTTCAGGTGGCATTATTTTTTCTGGAGAAGAGCTTCTACAGAAATTGCAGAGCAGCCAGTGAGCATCATCTGCTTATCCAGTGTTGACACTGAGTTGCTCTTTTCTCTGTTTTTTTTGAGTAAGATGTTCCTGTGTTTGCTGTTTTATTTACTTCAGCTCTGTCTCTGTATTGCAGAAAACCTAGTAAGGAAAGGCTATTCTCATCATCAATCATTTCTTTCTGAAATGCACTTTATCTCCATAGCACACTAAGCTTGGTTAATGGGTACTTCGACCTGGTACCTCAATTCTAATTCTCAGAAGTTACTTATACAGAACTAGGGAGTTCAGCTTGGACCCGTATTTCTTTGTTTAACAAGGAACCTGAGAGGTAGATATCTGCTAACAAATACAGATGTGGTGAGCCTACAGTCTGAATGATGTTTTTGTTATTTGCAAGTAATAAATAACATTCTGCTGGTAAACTGGGTGACTATCTTTTTTCATTATCACAATCAGACAGTCTATCTAGAAACAGTTCTGAGCACCTGCTGGTGAGTTGTCTACACAATAAATGAATCAGTGAAAAATATTAGCTAGAAGAGGGACTCAGGAGAAATTGCTGTGTGGATACCAATACATACAATTTCTTAGAGATTAGTTAACCCCGTGGTGTTTTGGACTTGTAGTTTATGTTTTACTTGGACTGTTAGTGAAGGAGGAAATATTCATGAAATGTGACAGCATCTGGAAACAGCAGGACAGCAAGAATTCATTACTGCTGCATTTCTATCTTCAGAAAAGCTGATGAAATCCAAACATCAAACCATCAGTCTGAGGAGAACCACAATCAACCATCTTGATTGTGGCGTGGTTTCCCATCTTGGTTTATTGGTAAGTAGCTTCTTGCTTGCTGAACTCTAATACATGGCTTTGAGGCTAATGTATTGGAAAACATTAGTTCTCACTATAGTGTCTTGCTGCCTCTTTCTGTTACTTCCCTTTCAAGGATGACTTCCTCCCCCCACCTCCCTGGTCTTATTTTGCAGGTGTTCCTTCCATTTCTAGCTCATGCTCTAGCAGGTGGATAGTCAACTTTGGCATGACTTTGAGTAATTGAGCTCAAGATCCACTTTGGCAGGGAATCAAGCCATACAAGTTTACACCTAAACTTTGTCTTTTTGCACATTTAGCCTCTCCAGGTGGTGGGTGATAAACATCCACCCTTCCCCTCCTGCTAATCTCCACAGAAAATGCAAACCAGTCTTCCTAATGGAATGAAGAAAAAAACCAAATAAATCAAATGGCCCTTTATTAAAAAAATAAAAAATGTTTACTGCATCATTATAGAGTGTGGATTAAGGTGCTATAAAATATTCCATTTGGCAGATCTTCCTCTCATTGCCTGTGCCTCTTGGGTGCAGATAATATCAAAAGTTTACGAGAATTGCCTTTGTCCACCTCTGAAGAGAAAGGATGGAGACAAACAGAACTGGCCCTAGGAAACTTCTAGAAGTCTGTATCATTTACAGGATTGGGCAAGGTGGGCAGAAGGACAGGTGGAGCAGTTTGTACATTAAAGTTTGGTTTTCAGAGTTCACCTTCATGTGGTAAGAGCATGATCAGGAGAAACTCCACCCTAGTTCAGGTCTGAGTCCATCCACATGGGATGTTTTGGAAAACCACAACTTTGCACCCACGTCCTGGCCCATCTATCAAGGAGTGCTAGGTTTCAGGTGTTGCACTCAAGCTTTAAGTCAGCTAAAAACCTTGTATGTAGCCACATGTCTTTTTAAGACCTATTCTCTTTGAGAGCAGGTTAAGACCTCTGTGTAAATACAGCCCAAAATAGATACTGGCATACTGCAAGAAATGTTTTAAATGCAGAAACACTTTAGATAACAAGATAGATATGAAAACTAAATCTTTGTATCTGCCTTGTGCTAGCTTTACACTGATGTAACAGCAGATTTTAATCTTGGAGACATATACATCAGCATGTTGCAGTGATATGGAAACTAGTCATAGTGGAAAAAATTGCCACAGCTGACCAAGTCCTTGGAGTACAGTAAATCCTGGAAGGGTTGTTCTCTTTATACTAACACCAATTTTCACTCTCAGGTGAAGAAAGATTACTCTGCATTTCTGTAGCACCACATAAAGATTTTGGGCACAGAGCCTAGAAGATAATTTAGATACCAGGGCAACTGATAGCAGGGAAGTGAAGAACTCCTCTGCCTTTCTTTTCATTTTTTTTGAGGTCTTAAATTGCTTTCTAGTAGTGCAGAAGAATCTGAAGCCTCATAAGAAGTCTCTATCCTTCTCACTCTGCAAGCCAGGTGAGACAGTGGGGTGAGAAACCTTTTCTCACTGGGCAGAGGTCAGTTGAGCCAGTAATGAGAACATTTCCATGGTGTTGACCCATAAGCAAAACTGAGAAAAATACTTGACAGTTTGCTTCTGTATTGGTAAAGGCCACTTTGAAGGGGTCTATTTTTCCCAACTGCTGGTTTTCAGTCATCCCCGTGCTCATGTTGGTTTTTCACTCATTCAACTTTTCTACCTGGGCCATTTTCACGCCCTTTTTCTCCTCATCCATCTTTGACTGTGTCCCTTATGGATTCCCCTACCAGAAAGAAAGGGTTTCTCCAGGAGTGCTCTGTCCACGTAACAGTGTTTTGCACAAAGGATGTGGTTCCTCCCACCCCCTTTGCCTCATATACAAGTGTTAGCAACCTCTTTTGTTTTGAGAAATCTTTTCAGGTTTGCTTTCTTTCACTTGTGTCTGTATGTGCCTGTTGCCCTTTGAAAGGAAAATAATATGTCTTCTCATCAATTTTTCCCTTTGTCTCTAGGAACACTTTAACATCGCCCTTTATAAATGCAAATAAAAAGATGAGATGATTGGGACTTGACTTCCAGTGCCTGCAAACTGCCTTGCATTGTCTTGGGAACTACTATCATATAAATAGCAATAAATCCAGTGATTCAGAAGCTCAGAGGAGGAGCATTTCCAGAATGGATGGAGAAATGTAAAGTACTGGTCCTGCTGTTTTTCATTGTCTTACTGTTACAAGAAGTAGAACATGCTGGTCTGGCTCTGACTGGTTCACCTGAAAATCAATAGAAGATGTCTGCCTTCTCTAAGCAGCATTTACTTGCCTTTGTAACTACAGTTGTTCTGACTTTGAAATCTGCAATCTACATTATTCCCTGGCTGCATAATTTGAAGTTAATTATTTGTACCTCTGCTTACAAAATCTAATGATTTTAAAAGGTTATTCCTCTCTGTACTTGATCGGTTATTTAGATCATTTGAAAGGTTATGTCACTAGCTGGTTTCTTATCCATTGCCTATCTTTGAAGATACAGTTTTTATAGTGATGTTTGTTTAATCTGACCACTCAGTGGCATTCACAGCTATATACTAGGATGCAAAGGCCTTTAGCACACCACCAAAGTATCCCACTTAAGCAAGAGTTGCAGGCTAAGGTGTGATTGCAGTGATTGCTGCTCCTGCTGCCTGCAATCACACCAGACCCCCTCTGGAGCTGCCAGCGTGAACTTTGCCCGCTGTGTCATGGATTACGAACAAAGCAGCATTCCCCGTTCTGACATGCAGCCTAGAGAAATGCTGTAGTTTTAGCAGAAGATACTAAATGCAGACTCAGAGAAAAAAGAAAAAAATTCTATTTGACAAACTGTGGTCTTTTGTTATTGTTGTTGGGGTTTTTTTGTTGTTGTTTTTGGGTGGTTTGCCTGGCTGAAATTCCAGGGTGTCCTTTTCCACCAGGTCCTGCAGCAAACCTCTGAGAACTGAATGGAGGAAGCAGCTCTGTCCAAGCAGCCTCCTCCAAAGATGCAGGCTTCCCATTTCACAAGGAATAAGCTTTTGGGAGAAAATGCTTCTCTCTTTGTGTTTGTTTATATTCCTGTGGAAGGAACATAACAGCACAAATCAAATAAATCAGGATCTATGACCTTTACACCATTCTAACAACTTTTCTTTTCATATCAATGGAGATGATCCATGTTTTGTGCCCGTCTAAACAGCTGCAGTGTGCGTGTGTATGTGTGTATGTGTATGTGTGTGCATGCATTTAGAAGGATGCTTTACTAAATGAATTGGATCTCCTAGAGAGACACCTGGGGATAATGTGTAGTTGCCTCCCACTGGTATGCCCAGTTACATCCATATTTATAAACAACTTTATCCTCAGAACAGGAGCCATTAAATCACTATCCCTGAGGCTGCTCTGGCTGTGGCAGATAAAGGTAAGTATATCTATGTATTTTTATGTCTAAGGATTGTAAGCCTGCACAGAGAGTTAAAAAGGGCAAAAGTTCAAAGCAGGATATGATTGAATGGATGGATGGTAGGAAATAGGATCAGATGAGAGCGCAGTGCCTTGTATGGAAGGAAGCCTGCTCATTAGCAATGCAGAGATGCTCTAGCCAAGAGCCAGGCAAGTGTCTCCGAGGAGCAACATTTGAGAAGTCTACAGGCATGGGATGCCTGTGAACAGCAGGAAGATGACCAAGGGACCACAAAAAACTCTGGCAGCTTTGACATGTTTCAAAGGCTTGCATTTTCCCTTGCATCAACTTACTAATCTGACCTGAGTAGGGAGTGATGCAGCTTGTAAAAGTAAAATCAAGATTTTTCCATCTAGTTTTGGTTTTGCACACTGTCCATCTTGTACTGTCTTAATATCCTGTTGTTTAGCTGATTTTTTCTAATCCTCCATTCAGCTGGGGTCTGTTCTGCAGATACAGAGTTCTGTGGAAGGACACTGGTTCCTACTGAGGACATTGTTCATTCCCAGCATGACACAGGTATACTGTATCCCTGTCTGTTTCTTTAAGTTAATGAGGTTTTATTTCAGTTCCTTTATACTTGTGTTATCTCTCTTGCATGCCTGCCATGCTTATGGAAGATATTTGCTAGGCAGTTCTGGAGACTGAAAGCTGCTTTAGCAGGTGAGTTGAATGGTCTGTAGCCAAATACAAACTTCAGGATACATTCATGTGGTCTAGATGGCACATTCAGATACTCTGGAAGTTTCGAATCATAGAATGGTTTGGGTTGAAGGGACCTTAAAGATCATCTAGTTCCAAACCCCCTGCCATGGGCAGGGACACCCTCCACCAGACCAGGTTGCCCAAAGCCCCATCCAGCCTGGCCTTGAACACTTCCAGGGATGGGGCATCCACAGCTTCTCTGGGCAACCTGTTCCAGTGCCTCACCACCCTCACAGTAAAGAATTTCTTTCTAACATCCAATCTAAATCGACCCTCCTTCAGCTTAAACCCATTACCCCTTGTCCTGTCTCTACACTCCCTGATAAACAGTCCCTCACCATCTCTCCTGTAGGCCCCTTTCAGGTACTTTTGTTTGTTTTTTCTTTTGTTTGGTTTTCTTAACACATTTCTTGTGGGTTTCTGGATGCAGTGATAGCTTGAGGTGATCAAAGTTTAACACAGAGCAAGATCTGCCTGATCCCACAGACGTTCATAAACAGTGATCCAGACACAAGCATTCATTTGGTTGGAGAAAGCTTTTTACAGCACCTGCTTGGAAGTCCAGTGATGACTACTTCCATGCCGCCTTCACCTCAGTCTTTACTGGTAAGACTGGCCTTCTGGATCCCAGGGCCTAGACCAGACGGAAAGTCTGGAGCAAGGAAGACTGAGGACTTGAGTGCAACCCATAAGGCCCTGTAGACTTGTGTGTGTTCAGTTTGTTTGCATGCTTCCTAACCTGCTCTTTATCCACCAAGAGAGTAAGTCAGTGTGGGGTTTTTTTTTTAACCTGATTTCCCAAGAAAAGAAGCCTTATACAAGCACCCTGGTTGAGTGTATTGTCTCAAAGGAGGTTGTTTCCTGATAACTTTTGAATCTATTGGCTACTTTCAAGAAAATTCAACAAATAAATAGAGGTGAAGAAATCGGTTTATTTCTACAAATTTTGTGAAAATTGAGAGAGGCTCTTCTTACTGCATTTACCAGTGGAAAAGACCGATAATCTGACCTTTTATTAGAATAACAGGTGATCTACCCAAGAAAGAGATTTGGTTCATTAGTTCTGTTATTCAAAGAATTATTTATTTCACTTCTCATCTCTCCTCCCTTTTCACATGGGAGCTCCCTGCTGAAACACTGAATTACTCTTAACTATCTGTGGGCATATGTTCTACTCTTAATTTAAAAGCAACACGTATGGCTTTGTGTTCATAACAAATGGACATAGACTTCATCTCTGGTACATTTTGCCATACTGAGCAATCACTGCCAAAGTGAATACAAGGCTGAGATATGTGAGAATGGAAAACTTCATCTGTTGTCCAGTTATATGTATAGCTTCCAGGCCGGCGAATCTGGCATTAAGCATTATACAAACTCTTAATGAGTTTATTAGCCAAAAAGAGAGGAAGAAAATTGAGGCACTGGGCTTGCTCAGAGCTAGAAGGCAAGCTAGTGATGAGAACCAGGACTCAAATCCTGATCTCTAATCTGAACTGTATCTTTTAGCCCCACAGGCCTCTTCTTCTTAGCTCCAGTCTATTGCTCTTGAGAAACAGCTGATGTCAGAAGTGTATCTGTAAAGAGACTATCTTTCCTTTCTTTTTTCCCCCCCTGCTGTTGAAATAATTTCCTGTCTTAGCTGGTTAACCTTTCCTACTCATTTCTATTTTCATGTAATTTCTTATTATAGTTGCAAGTTAATCACAAATCTATTGAGAGACTTCTCTTTAATCTAGCAGCCTTCGTTTACTTTCTGTGTCATTTAGAACAGTTGTGCTATGGTTAAGAGTGTCCAATTACATTCACTGCAGGAGAAAAAAACAAGAGATCAGCAGTCTACGATTTCAGCTGAAGATATCATCAAATGGGAAAACAAATTAGGTGCCTAAAAATAAAATTAAGGATAAGGATTCACATGCCAGATTTGCTTGTACTCAGTGACACAGAATGACTGGTCAGATAATTGTTAATCTTTTCTCCCTAAATAAGAAAAAATGGGTGATTTTTTTAAACAGTTCTAAAGCAGAGAGGCAGCCTTATAGAATCTGTATGGATGATGTATTTTAGAGCATCTGCCACTCCAGTTTCTTAAATCTCATTGTGCACTTGCTGTCACATAAGAAAACACCAGAGATTTCTCTGACTCAATTGATAGATACATATCCTAATACAAAAATGATAAACCCCCCATCTTCTGTACTGTGATGGTGGAGAAACTGGTGAAAATGGGGATATCATACCCATTGAGTAGTGGGTTATGTGCACCTTTGCTTTCTCCCTCCCTCCCTCCCTCTCTCCCTGCCTCCCTCCCTCCTTTTTTTTCTTCCTTGCACTCTCATTTCCTTCCTCCCTTCCTCCCTTCCTTCCTCTCTCCCTTTCTCCCTTCCTCCTGCCCTCCCTCCCTCCCTTTCTACCTTCCTTCACAGGGATCTACTAAACAATACTTTGAAATTAATTACTGGCTTTAAACTGAAGAGGGTAGATTTAGATTAGATGAAAGGAAGAAATTTTTTATGATGAGGGTGGTGAGGCACTGGAACAGGTTGCCCAGAGAGGCTGTGGATGCCCCATCCCTGGAAGTGTTCAAGGCCAGGTTGGATGGGGCTTTGGGCAGCCTGGTCTGGTGGAGGGTGTCCCTGCCCATGGCAGGGGGTTGGAACTAGATGGTCTTTGAGGTGCCTTCCAACCCAAACCAGTCTATGATTCTATGATTCTATGAAATCTGATTTCACCCATCCAGCAGTCAAAGGGTCTGTATGTTAATCAGTTCCCCGAAAGCTCCTCAGTTAGGAAAAGCTTACTACCTGGACAGTCATGATTTCAAATGCAGATTTGGATATATAATATTTATTCATACTTTTCTACATTTCTAGAATACACAGAAAGTGGTAAACACCAATTCTGTCGTGCACAGACCACTGCACCCTAGCACTGCCTCACATAAAGCATCTGTCTCGGAACCTTTCAATAACCACACCATGAATGATCTTTAGCACAAAGGTACCTCTTTCCTGAAAAGATCTATAGATTATTAAAGCACTGGACACCTAAAACAAGCAATTCTGCAGGTAGAGAGAAAATGAATAAAAGTCTCCATCTAGTTGTTCAAATAATTAAATATCTCCTAGAAAAATCAGAGATGATATGCCACTCAAGAATGCTTGATAGAATGAATTTGACAGAACAGCTCTTTATAGCTGACTTTCAGGTAATATTAATCTGTCAAGCTCTCCAAAAGGCCAGACACCTCATACTTCCCAGAATAACTCCATGTTCTCCATTGGGCAAAACCAGGCATGAATCTGAACCAAGTTGTCAAATATCAGACCTTATAACTAAATGCTCTTAAAGAGTAAATACGATAGAGTAATTTTCCAGATACAAGATCGATTAAAATTGCAAACTACAATTCAGAGCTTGAAATTCAGCAGATGAAACAGCCTAAGCTCAAATTCATTGCCCAAGTTACCATGGCATCTTCTGAAATCATAAAAAGCAAACAAGCCTAGCCATATAATTGAGCCTTTAAAGGGGAAATCTGTCCTCAATTCAAAAGTAATAAAAGGTCAATCTGTTTCAGGTCTGTGTGGCTTAAAATTCTCCTGGACGATCTGAAGATAGGTTGCTGGTCTGTGCATGCCTGCGTGTGTGTTTCTTTCTTTAAGATGCCCATACCCCATTTCCCAGCTTTCAGCACATAAATCAGTGTTTGCCAGCACTTATATGAAAGTGTAAATAAAAGGGGCTTGATGACTCACTGCACAATGGCAACAACTATAGTATTTCACAGGCAGGACCGCAGCTGCTATCCACCTACCCTTGAATTGGCTCAATATATCCTGTCCGGGTGGATGTTATTGACTTGCCTCATTTGTCTGTGCTAACAGGCTCTCTTTGGAGAAGGAAATGGGGGAAGTGAGACAAACCGTTCTGAAACTGCCCTTGCAAGATTCAAAGATAAGTACTCCAAACGCTCAGTCACTGCAAGTTTCTCTAAGTTATTCATCGCACAATGTATGCACCTCCTGGTTTTGGTAGCTTGCCGATGACACACAGAGAAGCGGGGGGAAGCACGTTTGAGCCCATGGTGAGGTGCTGGGGACTCCAGAAAGGTGAACGGGAGTGGGCAGATGGAGGAGAGGCTCCAGGCAGTGCCTCCCTGATGAGGTATCTGGCTCTGGGGGACAGCAACCCCTGAACAGCTGGCTTTGCTGCACTTGTTCAGGTCCCTTGTATATATATATCTATATCTATACACACACACACACACACATTATACACACACACACACAAACACACACATATATGTGTCACTGTCTACTGAGGCATAATTAGTGATAAACAAATAGGAGCTGAGCCCAAATGCAGAAAAACCCTATTTCCACATCATCTGATTTCATGAAGCGGAGAAGATTTGTTCATTACCAGAGAGTGGAATAGGAGGAAGGTAAAATTACAGTCCTTTCAAGTTAGTGTATAGGAAGCTGTTCTGTAGAACTCTGCTTCTTACCTCTTTCTACACAGAAGAAAGTGTAGCTCTAAATAAGGAAACTATGCTCAGTTATCCTAAAATGCTGGAGCATTGTATTCTAGGCATTCCACTTTTATCTTAAAGTAGGAGTTAAATCAGAGTAATTTATGCCCAGTTAACTAATATATCCTGATAGTGAAGCATTTGCTTCTTGCCCCAGATTACGTTTTTTTATCATCTTGTTCCTTTGGTGTGCGTGCTTACACACATGATTAAGGTTTTTTTAACATTTGTGCATTTTTCAATACCTGGATATTCTTGCGTTAAGATTGGCTCTTCATTGATCCCCACAAGCTGAAACAAAAGAATTCATGATAAGACTCCTATAACTCCTGCCTAGCCTAATAAATATGGGCTATGAGGCAATGCAATCTGCTGAAACATTGGTGCACATTTTAAACAGTCGTCATGGTGTAAATATTCCTAAATAGAAGTCCATGGTAATCTAATACAATACTGTGATCTGCAATATGGTAATTACAACTGTGACTTGACTCATTAATTTTGGTAACAGTTGTTAAGCAGCTCATTAGGTGGGTATCGAACAGCAGACGTCAATCTGGGGAGCCTCTCAAAACCTTCCAATATTTTTCTTTTCACAGCAAGGAGCATGGCAGAGGAGGGGAGAGGCTGGACTCAGGGACTTCTGAGCTGTTAAGTTCTGCGCACTTCATGATCTTGGCAAATATTGTGCTAGCTCCGTGAGCCAGAATTAAGCAAAGATATGATCGTATAGTACATCTCAACTGCTGGCCTTGAAAAGTGCCCCTCAGTTGCTCACATCGCTTGTATTCCAGCAGACTCCCTCAGTTCCTGCTGACAAACAATGGGGCTACCAGAGTACCCCCCTATATAGGATTACACAAAACTAGTCTCTGCTTCCGCTCGCTCATTTTATGTCACACTTGTGTATGATTAGATGTTCTAATGGGATGATTTTTGGTGCTAACTTGTATTAATTCAGCTATAGTACACCAGTTGGAAATCAACATACATCAGTTCCCCTTCGTATATCTGTATGCTGGTTGTGGTGAACAAGATCACAGAATTCACAGACACGAAAATTAAAGCTGTCAATGGCAACCACATGATGTATAACATCTTTAACATATGCTTTAATCTCCCTGCTTCTGCATATTTCATCAATTCACTTTTAGGCACTTAAATAAATGGTGTGAAAATGTCCAAGATTGACCAAAAATGGACAGTGCTGGCCAGTCAGTCACCCTGCACAGAGGGAATTAGATTTGACTTCAAGTATTTAGCTTTTTCCCCTTCTTGTGAGGTGTTTCTTGAGGAGATTCCTCAAGGGAATTTGAATAGACTGTTCTGAAGCTGACTGACTACAAACAACAATGCCAATACACACACGCAGGGCCAGGTTCAGCCACAGTGTCCGTAATTTGCACATAGTTTAATCTCTGAACTGAATGAAGCCTGAAAATTGTCAAACACGTCTCCTTCCCCCACCACAAAACCTGTCCAGCCAGGCACAGAAGTGCCAAGATCACTATCAGACTCTGCAGTACGGAGGGAAGCTGCAGCTATTTTAATTTTAAAGTTAATGAAATCTCCCAGTCCAACTCTGCAATGTTTTGGCAGGAATTGAGTCATGAGCACAGCATCTAAATAGTGTCTCCTCCCCAGCATATCACAGGTGGCTTTCTGTTGGTGCATTTCCCCTCCTGCTTGTAGTCATGAGTCATGAGTGAAGCCTGAGTCTCCAGAAAACAAGGACCATCACTGTGTAGTGTTGGTTCAAGGCAATGGTGTTTTGCGGCTGGCAGCCAGTTTCCAGGTTGGAAAAGCTTAATCTGCTTTTTTATTCTCAATCTGCTTTCCTGTGGCTCTTCCTTATACCTTTCATTCTCCACACCATCAGCCCAAGACATATCTTGCTTCTGACATATAAACACTTCCCTGCTAAGTAAATGACAATTTTTCTGTTATGTCGATCAATTAAACCAACGGTGCAATATAGCTGCCTTCTGGACATTTAGGTATTTTTATCCCTTGAGTGACTGGGTATATTAAAGAGTGCTTTTCATCCACATTTTATCTTTCCTATCCTTTAATCATCCTCATTTGATTCTTGATAAACAATGATGCCAAATAACACCATAGATCTTATGCTACTAGGAGAAGGAGTACTAGTGGCAGCACTTGAGTGATAAACACTGGTATGTTTATGCCAGACTTAAGCTTAGCTTAGAGATGAGAGATGTAAACTCCCTACTGTGAATCTGTTCAAGTTGTGGTTTGCTGAATCTTTGCAAGCTGGGCTTAAAAAGGGCTCCCAGTTCCTTGCTGAGTCAGCTGGAGAGTACAGCCACATAGGGTAAAGTATCTCCCGTCCACAGCAACACTGCAACTCTTTAAACTCTCTGTTAACATCTTCCCATCCCTCACAGCCTCCATGCTGGCTCTTAAATAATGATATTGCAAATAACGCAGTTAAAATGGTAGGGTTGCAGGTTTTTTTCCTGACGTACTTTCTACTATTCAGTCACATATGGAATAAGACTTTTAAAAGCCTGGTTTTCTCCCCCAGAATACTATCTGGCTGCTGTTGAATGCAAGCTTTCTCCCCTGGGTCACCTTCAGTCTGGAACAGCATTTTTTGCCTCTGTCTTGCTAACTGTCCATTTATTTTCAAACCTTCCTGGCAAAATTCTCCTCCTCTGCTCTTTAAATTTAATTCTATAAAATAAGTTTTAGTAGGATACTGGTTACATGAAAGATACTACAGGTCGGTTCCACCTCCCCTAATGTAAGCTATTGAAAAATTGATTGTCTATTCTGAGTTAACTGTCCAGGTTCCTTCTGTAGTCAGTGGAGAGATAAATGATTTAGCCCATCCTAGATAAGTATTAGAGGACAAACTGTAAGCTATATATGGGCTGGTTAATATTGTGAAGAAGTCTGTTCCCTCTGACTTAATTGAATAACCAAAGTCCCAGTACACCTCAAAGTCAGTCTGGATCTAAATTCTGGCAGCCCACCTGGTTTCTCAGTGCACTAGCAATCTTGCATCGTGCTAAGGAAGTTTTATTTAATGCCAGACTTAGACAGACTTTCTTATGTGGAATAAGCAATTTATTTTTCCCCTATTTGCTATTTTTCCCCTATTTGCTATTTTTCATGCATCCCTGCAAAGAGGAGCTGCTGGATTTTACACGCGCTTCAGCAAACAGCTGTCTAAAGTCCTGTAAGAGTGGCAACACAGTTCAAGCGATAGCAAAAAGGCGAGCACTTAATTGATCCTCGAAAGTGTTACTAGCACTCACTTTCCTGCCTACCTCCTTTTGCATCACTCACTGTCACATATTTTTAGAGCAGAGCACTTTTGCTCCTCCAGCTCCGTTGTGTGCCTTCTCTTTGCTGCACTGAGCTATTTGCCAGAGGTGGGAATTGTAGAGAAAAAGCCCTTTGCCAGATCTTCATTTCTTTGTCTTGTGATTGCCCACTCCCTGAAAGCAAAAAGCTGCGCTGAATAAAAGTTCTGTTTAGCTGTTAGACAAGCATAAAAACCCACAGATCTGCAAAAAGTTGCTCTGCTCAGACCCTCAGAGATCCAAACTATTTCAAGCCTGGACAAACACAAAGCTGTTGACTCCTCTTTGAAGCAGGACCAGTCTGTCATGCTCTTGTACTGGTGGCACCTTTGGTGCATGCGTGCATGTGCATGAGGTGAGGCTGCTGCGTTGGAGGGGGCGAGCCTGGGAGGGAGCTACTAAATGTCTCGTAGCATCAGAAAGTCAGATAGAAAGGGAAGAGGGAGAATGATGCAAGTCCTTTGAAGGGTTTGCTTTGTCTCAGATCTTGCATTTAATGTTTATATTTCTCTCCAATGAGGCAGATAACTGTCTAGTGAGCAAAGGAAACTGTGTAAGTAAAGTTTTTTTTCCTACCTCTTTTCCTAAACCAGTCCACCTAAGTGTCTGTTACAGCAGGTTTTGTTTTGGAATTTAATTTTCTTCCATTCTTTTTCTCCTACAAAATCCTTCATGAGATACATCACTTTTTCTTCCCTTCAGGTTTGGTTACACACCAGAGGCAAATTTTCTAAAAAATTTTTCTAGCTATTGGTAAACTATTGGAGAAAATGGATAAGGACAGAAAAAGATTAGGAATAAATTCTACTTTGAGGAAACAGATTTTGTCAGGTATTCCTTATTTTTAAATAGTTCCAAAATACAGAAATTCTAGTAAGCTACCTCTTCATATAAAGAAAAATAAATTGCCATACACTGTAAAGCAGTTGAATTAGTTCATAAACTGGGTATGCTGTGTGTGGTTACTCAGTTACGACCCACTACATACAATCAATAATTCTGCCCTATCATTGTACCGTAACAATATTGCCTAGGCATAAAGGGCTAACAAAATCCACATCTATTATGAACTACTGTCTCAGATTTTCTATTGCAATTCCTCACAAAGCCACTTTGTTATGTGTGTCAAATCTCATCTGTGGGGGAAGAATAATTTAGAGGATCAGTAATGGGATGTGGAACATTTCACCTCCAGGTCACTTGTTTGAATCTAACCCTGAACCAGCAGTGATTGAAAATCATTGCCATCTGATTGCTTTCTTTTGCTGGCCTAATGGATATGAACCATTGGTTCTAGTCTAGAGCACAAAGGAAGTGTGTCCACATCAAAAATCTTCCTTCGTATTGTAGTTAGCCTCTTTAGACTCCCAGCAGAGAGAGGACCAGGGTGGAATGGGCAATGGTGAATGAATTGCATTACCCCCATGACCTGGAGGTAGCCTTTTCACGTAAGCAAGATATTCTGGTAGAGTTACGGAGAAACTTTTATTGCCTGCATGATGCTCTGCAGAGAGGTAGCAAACCAAGCCTCCGAGTCATTTGATGTCACACATTTTTTGAGTGCTAAACTTTCCAAGAGACTTGAAGTATTTTGAGAGTTACTCTCTAACCTGCACTACCAATCAAGAAAACTTTTATCAAAGATTTAAGGATCCTGAAAAAAATTAGAAAGTGTCTGTGAGGAGTGAAGGGGAGTGGGCGAAAACAAAGGCAGAGGTGATGGTCATACAGAAACAAAAAATAACTGACACCAGGATGTTATTGGCCAAGAATTCTTAAGTTGGCTAATGTACCACACACCACAAATTGTCCAGCAAAACCAGCCTTTTTAGGATGGGTTTTTAGTGATGAATCTCAGCTTCTCTAACTGATGCAGTTTAACTACGGTCCTTCCCTTGGCTTGCCTTCTCTCACTTCTTCCGGATTGAACTGCGTGGTTGCCTGTTAGACGTTGTCTGTAACTCAAGAGGAATGTACCTGGGGAAAAGGGTCCATATTTACACTAGAGGGAGGAACTGCTATTTTTAGAAGGCATTATATAGCTATTTGGGATCTATGGGGTTTTTCTGGGAATAAACCATCTTCTTTACCGTTACCTGAGCTGGTTAATAGTGGTCCACAAGGGGCATATGGGCACGACTGAATGCAAATGGCCATGCCAACAGTGCCACCTTTCCTCTCTCTCGTCAGGCATGAAGCACGCCAAGTCCAGAAGCGACAAAGCTGTGTTTCTCAGTGCTGCCACGACTCATCTCATCTCTAGTTCTCCTTTTACAGGCCTGTTTGTTTTCTCAGGACAGTAGATCAATCAGACAGTGTGAGGAATACAGTTATTATTTTATTCCACAAGACCAGATGAAGAAAAATCAGATTAAGTCTGTGAAGCACAAGCAGAGGAACAGAGGGTTTGTTATTACTCTAACTATAAAGACCTGCCTTAATCACAGAGCTTTTCTTAATTCTTCGTCTGATCTACTTAGGTAAAATCCTTTTTGAATTAGTATGAGTAATGACAAAGCTAAAAGCTAAGGCAAGACATCAAGATTTGGCCCCATATGATTTTGCGTGGTTTGGGTTTTTGTTTGTTTGTTTTGTAACACAGGTCCTCGCATTTCAGTACAAAGCAGTATTCAATACCAATTCAGGAGAAAAAAACAGTGAAAAAATAAGACTGTACTGCTGCCTTCCAGGAGCCAGTAAGAATAATGTCTTAGATTATAAGAAAGGGCAGTAGCAATATCACCAGTGCAAAGAACAAGTAGCAACTTCTGGCTGCTTTATCACTGACTTTTTTTTGCCAATTTAAGATCGAGATCTTAGAAAGAATTACATTCTGTCTTAGGAGGAACTGACAGAAACACATTTTCAATTACCAGTGGGTGACAACAAAACAACAATGTTGGTACTTTTTTAAACAAGGTTATTTCTTGGTTTACAGAGGTGACTATTTATAAATGACTGAACAAGATTCTCTTACAAATGATCTTATTTTTAAAAAAAGAAACACCCTCATTGTGGGAATGGAGATGTCCAATTTATATCATACACTGTGTTTTAAAGGGCAAAGGGTCTTTGTGCACAGAAGAGTTGCAATAAAAATATTTCGAATTGATCAGTTCTTTAAATAAAATCTTCTGGTGTGCTGGGGTCTCTTCTGCAGCCCTTTGCATGGACACAATCCTGCCAGACTTCAGTGACCCCCATCTGGGTTCTGTCCTGTGCGAACAGGGCCTTAAAAGAGAGTGTGGTACAGTCTGTAAATCACCACCTCTTTGAAAGAAGAACAATGCTTTACTGTGCAGCCACACAGACCAGCAGGGACATGAACCCGCTTACAGATAACAGACATTAGTGTGGTATCGTTAAGAAGAAGAAAGAAATTTTGCAGTTTTTCAGTGCACTGAAATGTATACTTTCAGTGAACTAAGCAGGAGGGAAGAAAGGGAGAGCTCTTGTTTCTATGTGATTATAATGAAGAAAGAAGTGTTGTTAAACTATTCCTGTTTAAATATTTATCTAATTTGAGCTTTGTCTATATAAAAACCTGAATTGTACAATAAGATGACCTGGAACAAGCACCATTGTGATGGCTAAGCACAGTTCAACAGCGCTGGAAAGGATTACACAGATGCACATGAGTCAGAAAATGATCCAAGTGCAAGGCAGCATGACTCCCACCTAATGGGGCACTTGGTGAGGTTGTAAAACAGATGATATATAAATTACACCACAGTAACAGCCTTTGGTATGTAAAGGAGTCGCATAAACATGGCAGACAGCGTGGTACCAGGGAGGTGGAAGCTGGAGAGCAGTAAAGCAGCAAACAAGAGTCTGTGACAGATGCATCCTATTTTGACTTATGTGGATACAATCCCAAACCTGGCTGGCACCAATACTGCAGCTACATCCATTTCTGTTAGGATGATGGCCCTGACAAACACTGGCCCTTTCTGGTACTGGTTTAGTGTGTTTTTACAAATCTGGCAGTGTGGTCATGCGTGCATGCTCTGAAGTCCAAAGGGGAAGGTTGGAAGGAGTGATCTGATGCTGACGTCTGCCATCGAACACCCAGCCTGAGAGATCAGATGTGATAAAGGACTTGGTGTTGATGAAGGACTTTAAATACCCAAGCATCTTTTGGAAGACTGGTATGGTGACAAACAGCCTGCCAAGCAGATCCTACCCTGCCTTCAAAGAACTTATCAGCGGTTTGTTGCAGAAAGGCAGTTTGTGTGAGAACAGTTGTGAAATAACAGGCAGAATTCTTAGGAACTAAAAGTGAGAGAAAGCAGAATAAACCTAAAAGACTACAAAACCCCCACAACTTTGGGAAAAAAATTGAAGCAGGAATTCAAATAATATAGAAAAGAGTGGTCTCCCTGGGGACAGTCAGCTCGACATGTGCAGAAGACCCTGTTGTGAGGAAGAATGAACAGTGCTTTGTATCCTGTCTGAGTTGGACGAGGGGAAATTAGTTTAAGCGGCATAAGAGATTAAAATTATAAAAAGATTAAAATATAGGGGGGGGGAATTTTATTTGTGAAGATGGGTAGACCCTCCAATGGAATGCTTAGGGAGGATGTAGAATTTCCTTCCTGGGGTAGCTTCCAGGGACAGATTAGACAAAGCGTCTCGAACAGTTGAAGTGCAGCTGATCTTGTGTGGGAAGCACGGAATGTGCAAGGATCTCTCTATGATGAGGGAATTCACTAAATCTTCTTGTAAGAAGAGAGCTGAAATTTGAGAATAAGGCTCAAACACTAGCCTTCATGGAAAAAAAATAAGTTATTGACATTAAGGATTTTTTCTTTCAAAAAAGTCTCCAACTTTCTTACTGTTCAGGTTGAAAATTTTACCTATGCAAAATTGTCCAACCTTTTATTTTTCTTCCTGATTCCATTAACTTAACTAATTCAAAGCCATCTAATTTGAGTTAAATAGCTTTCCTATATAAATAGTTTTTGCTTCAAAGCTTTTTGACACACCTATCATATTTTAGGCTTTTCCCAAAGAGTTGTTTTTCTTTTCTGTCTTGCTCTTTCTTATCCAACAGATATGTTATAAATTGGTCTAGGAAAACAAGTTTTGTTGTTTAGCTGCTTACAAATTCTCACTGCTCTTTTGGCAAGGGGGCAACAATTTAAATTTTGGTAACAAAGTGCTTTGTCTTCACTGAAACTGAGAAATTTAAAAACCCTGAATATTAGACTTTTCTTAGTAGGAATAACAGTTAAATTCTAAATGGATATTATAACTGGTCTGGAGAGGTTGTCTTTCAAAGCACCTGGTTTGGGCAATACAAACCTTGCAATTGTCAGAAACAGGAAGAATGTTAAATAAAATACATAACCTCACACTTTCCCTTCTTTATGAACAACAATGCATAATCCCAGAAGGAGTAACAGCTCAAATTTGCTCCATGGCACTCCCAGGACTCATTGTACTGCTGGACTATGCTTGCTACCCAGAAAACTCCACCTCCCAGATCTCAGATTAAATAGAAATTACCACCAGTGGAAGGAAATCTCAATTAAAATCCATGACCTTAATACTGTCAGCAGACAGATCTGTGGCAATTATGCTTGTCTTAATTTTGCAACAAGATCTGTTCCTGAGATATTCCATTTTCCTCTGGACTGATAATTTTCACCTCAGTTTGTAGAGAATGCTGGTTTATCTGTGGACATAATGTTGAAAGCAATATATGTATACCTCCTCCCCACAGCCTCTGTGCTCACTGTTGAGCTTGGGGGGAACACGAAACACTTCTCCTGGCACCTGCAATGGTCCCAGGCTCCCTCTTCAGAGCAAAAATTAGATATTTGCAGTAGGAGGACTGGTTCAGATCATCACTGGTCCAGAGACTTGGACTAGTACTTAGTCTGGAAATACAAGAAGATTAATTTTTTCCAGTGCTGCTTCCATAATCTTGTTTCTAGACCAAGATGGAAAAAGGCACACAAGAAATACTTTACAGTAAGGCAGAATAGTCTAGGGGAGAGAATGGACTGTGTGTATATTTTATAAAAGCCTTCATTTTTGGCTTAGTTTTATACAATAGTGAAAAATTTTGTCTGAATAAAGTTAGTTCTCTCTTTTTCAAAATATTGGGCAGTCCCACAAAATTTATTGCCAGTAATTGTTGTAGATAATGCCCCTAAATGTATTCTGTAATATTTATTCAATATATTTTATTATATGGAAGCTAAACATGTGTCCACATCACATTTTTGTGAATCAGTTTGCTAGAATGGCTAGTGAGTTGTTGTTGCTGTTGCTGTTTTCCCCATGGAGAAAGCAGACTAAAACAGAACAACCACTGGAGACATCATGGCACCTTGGCTACCTTTCAATTAGATGATACAGTATATTATCTACATGCTGTGGTGGGTTGACTTTGGCCATCTGCCAGACACCCACCCAGCAGCTTTCTTACTCTATCATGTCCTCAACAAGATGAGGGAGAAATCGATGGAAAAGCTCCTGGATTGAGATAAAGAGAGGGAGATCACTTACTAACTACTGTCATGGGCAAACCAGACTTGACTTGTGGGAAGTATCAGTATATGTGTATCGGGTGTAGATGGCCAAGTGTTGGCAAAGAGGAACTGTATCTGGCATGGTGCAGCCCTGCAGGCCCCCCATCCCACCTCCACCCCTACTTCCAACACCTGGCCACCTGCATCCAATACATATGTACTGACGAAGTGTCCCCCTAGCAGAGAAACTGGAAGTGTCTTTACACTGAAGACCCTTGAGGTCCCATTATCTTAGAATGAGGAGTCTCGGGTGAGTAAGCATAGGACATCATTGATAACACAAGGACAATTTTCAAATGTAGAAAACTAAGCAGCCAAGTCCATAGTTTAGTTTTAAACTGACCTGGCAAATAATTTTTAATCAGCACTCTACTCACTAGGTCCTGAGCTGAGTTCCTAACCACTGCTGTAGCATTTGCAGTATTGCATTATCTATGATCTCTTCAGAGTTTGGGATTTTCCTGAATTTCACTAGAAACACTAAATTAGTCACTGCTCCATTTATAGGTGAGCCCACAGTGGGTACTAGGGACCATCCCCAGAGAAGATGGCATTGCCAGACTGTGTGAGGATAGCCAGCAGCAGGTTGTCCTCATGAACACAAGGGAAGGAAACCTACAGCAGTGGCAGCGTGAGGGCCACACAACACCATAAGATGGCTACAATACAGGACTTGATGTTTCCTGAGCTCACATCCAAAGAGTGATAAGCCACTTTTGCTCAGTGTGATGCCTCTATTTAATTTACTCTCTTGGAGTGTATGAGCTTTTTTTCTTCTTTTTTTTTTTTTTTTTTTTTTTTTTAATATATGCCACTGAACTATGCATGAAAACATGATGGTGAGATGCACCAAATGAGCAATGGCAAAAGGTAAGTTAACAAGTTACTATGGCTGCCCCATGCTAACCAGTACAACATAGGGCAGGCAAGAAGACGGGGGAGATACAGAGGAATGGCTGTGCTGGCTGGTTGCATATGGCTATGAAAATGGAAATATACCATTTAAGTGAAATCAAGGCTTCTTCTCATGTTGTTCCTTTAGGCATCACTTCATATGATTTCTTTCAGCAGCTCAACTGGCTTAAATATCTACTTCAAACTTTCTGTAACTTCAAACCTGCAGTCTGAAGTTTCCACCAGTGCAACGTGGCCACTAAATCAGACCTTATTTTCTCCAGATGTTGAGCATCTGTCAGTCTTAATTAAATGAACAGGAGTTGAGGATGTAGAAAAGCATGCACTTTTAAAGGTGACTGCAGTGGGATGGAAAACTGGAATTTTGCCCTTTCTCCTTCTTCATGATGTGAAAGAAAGGCTAGAAAACTTTCTCCTTTTGAGTCTGAGTTTATTTTATTTAAGTGATGTGCTTAAAAATATCAGGAATATAAAATCAGGCATTTCCTGGTTTTCCTAGGGAACTCTTTGGAGGCTTCATCTCCACATATTATTTATTTGTACTGAGGTATGGCTGAGCAGGGATCAGCGCTGCACTGTGCATATGTGATTTGTACAGCATCTGGCACAATCTTTATTTGCTCTTAAAAGCTCTGTGGGTTTTGAATCTTAAACAAAGGAATGTTTTCTCACAAGGTTTTTTAGGTAGAGCTGTTGAATCAGTGTGTTTGATTTAAGAAGGGGAAACAAAATTCCTTTGCCATTTCATCAGTGTGGGCAGAAAATGTTTTGGCTTGGCCTCACGTGGTGTTGGTTAACCTGGGAAACATTCAGTGTATCATTGTTTATGATTAAAATATGTTTTGTATAAATGTTTTTAGAATCACGAATAATAGACTTTAAAATATTTGGTATTCATTAGTAAGCTTTCTCTATAGAAGGTGCTAGTCATCAATGGAAAAGATACTTTATTTTTCTTTAGCCTCAAGAAAAGTAAATATTTTGAACAATATGTTTAGATCGGTTAGAATGTTTCAATCAACCAGTTTCCATTATTTTTTTTATTTTTGGTGCCATAACAAGACTGATTCTTCTCCTGGTTTTAAGTCTTCCTAGGAAAAAAACAAAACAAAACAAAAAACTATTATAAGAAATGTGATTTGCAACTCTCAATTCTAGAAATAAAAAATAAAGGCCCAAACCAAAATATGTGCATTTGAAAAATGGCAACTGTTCAGAGACCTGTATGAGATATGCAATAAAGAAGCAAATAGGGATACAGCTTGATTTTGTTTTCATGTGTATGGTACCTCTGAAAGAAAATTAACTCAATTGTTTAAGTAGAAATCTGTCCTTTGGAGCTCCCTCTGTTTTCCCTTTCATTCTCTTGGTACTTCTGGCTACTCTGAAAGCCTTAATTGTGCAGAGACAAGCTATCTCATTCAACTGAGTCAGAGGCACCTATAAAATCCGAGCTGTTCGAATCAGATGGGGAAAATGTAAACAGGCTCAATCATGCATGAAAGCTTTCTCACAGTGCGCAAATATAGGATATAATTTGAGAGTTCCAAAAGTGCAAAAACTCGTATCGTTTGCATGGTAAGAGCAGGGTTAATAAAAGAGGAGCTGAAGCAGAAAGCTAGCTTCCACAGAAACGAAGAGCAGAGCATGAAGGTTTTTTCACTGAACAAGGATTAATCAAGCATCTATGACAGTTTAAAAAGACACTACATGCAAGGAAGTGCTGGTATCTTTTCATCTGCGAGGAAAAGATGATCCACAAAATCACTAAGGCAACTTCCCTGGCCCTGTGTGCACAGCTGCTGTTGATTTCACAGGAAAACAAAAGCATGGAAGAAAAGGCAGAACCAACTTTTATAGATTAATATATGGGGTGATGTTTTCCTTTCCCTCAGGTTTCAGAATCTAGTGGATGGGTGTGCTAGATTATCTTATACTACATGACACTTTAAACAGTAGCCAGAACCTTTAAAACTGATTAGTGCAGAGTAGTGTTCGTCTTGCAATGTTGGTCTTTATTTAACAGACTGGAAGCCTGTGCTGAACTGAATTATTTCGCTTTTTGCTTTGGCTACGGACCACATGTAATTGTAATGAGAGTTAATCCTGATAGCTGTAGTGTTAGAACGGTGTGGTGAACTTCAAAACACAACTTTTTTGTATGCAGCTAATACGCTTCCTACTTATACTGCCAATCCTGAGACTTCATTCCTGTAAGCATATGTTCTGTAATTTCTTTTTAATCAGCATTTGAGTTGCAAACAGTCTGCCTAAATTGTCAGGGGTTCTTCAGATACTGTGAGGATATAAAGATCTCTTTATCTCTAACTTCCCCTCAATTTGTTTTGGATGCTTTTATCTTAAAGATGTAGGACAAATGCCTGTTTTGTTAAAAAAGCTCAGACTCAATTTTTGTATAACCTGTGTTTAAAGAAAATTACAGCTTTTCACATATCTTTTCACTTTAAAAACAGGCAGGCAGGCAAACCTCTACGTTTTAGCATTATATTAGGAGTTGTGGCATTCAGTCTAGTTAGGTGTGACTAAACCTCAAACTAACAGTGGGGTTTAACATGTTGTGTGTAATCTACGTAAAACACCTGTAAACTCTGCTGAATCTTCTTCAGACTGAGGAAAAAAACCCCAAAACAGAGCTTTGCTGGAAAAAAAAAACCAAAACCAAAACAAACCCAACAGTGTGAGTTGATAAGTACAGCTTTTTTTATTTTCAGGAGGAAAAGTAAATATGAATAGGGAAATTGGCTCCTCCAAGATCTCCTCTTTGTATAAAAGGAAGCAATATTAGAGAGGCTTTAAGGGTTTCACATTCACACAGACGTGAAGCAGCTGATTGAAGGTTCACCACAGTGAAACACATTGATCATTAGAGAAATGCATGGATTTTGAAAGGAACTATCACAATGAAAACCTTCTTTTGCATTGAACAACACCCAGAAAAGCCCAACTCTAGACGCACTGAGACAAGAAACGGTGCACAGGATGTAGGGGACAAACCTGCCCTATCAGGACTTCCCTGGTGTCCTTGGAAGGGAGGCCTGCAGTGATGGGAGATCCTGTGGCTTCAGGAGCCACGTATTTTTGTGCAGATGGCCTACTTAAACAGGAACACTCAAAAACAATGGTGGCAGCTTGAATATTCCTTCAGCTCTGGTGCCTTTTGGCACGTCACTGAAGTTGTAAAGGTGGTCATTGTTTAAGGATGTCTGACCCACTTCTGCCCTCAGGTTTTCTCCAAGAGAGCTCATTGAATGTCCACATATGTATTCACGAAACAAAATTGTAGAACTGGTATAATTTTCTTCAGTGAAGGAGATCCCAGAAGTTAATCAGAAATTAGTCTTATGCGTTATTTATGGAGCAGAATTGTGCCTTACTGGTCCATTCTGAGGCAACTGGCTCTGCCTTGGTCTTTCCAGCAGGTTGCAGCTTTCTAGAGGAAAGGAAAGCATCCCTGCAGCGGGCAACATGTGAAATGAGCCACTGGGTGTGAAAGTTTCATCCCAACTCCCTGACTAGAGATTGGTTGACCCTATAGAGTGTGCAGCTTTCTAAAACTCATACAACTGGTATGAGAATATCTGTGAGTAAGCCATGTCCTGCAAAAATTCAATATGAATTTTGCTTCAGGAATATCTATTTGCATTGCATTCTCAGACTAATCGTGTAATGTTTATTGAAAAAGTTTCTTTTTTCATAGTTTTCTAAACCAATGGGGGACTTGAACAAAAAGCCTTTAATCACTTGCTATCTCTATATACTTTAAAGAAACCTGTAATAGACAGTTTGAAACCATATTATGCAATGTTATATAATTCAGTGCTGGACACACTTATGAAATTTTAATCTAAACCCAATATTGACTTAAACAGACTTCATGCTGATATCTTTTTAAGTACTTTTCATTGCAGCTCTTGTAATTCTTAAAAGACAGGGTGAAAAAAAACATTTGATTTTGAACCAAATATCATACCAATGTATCTTCTGTAGGAAGGAATAAACAATTAAATCGGAAGAATAAGCAACTGAACTGCTCTACCTAGATAGATGTAATCAGCTGATATCACTAAAATCAAACTAAAATAATGGACAGAGAAACAATACACTTTCATGTCAAACAATGGTTGTACAAAGTGTCCATTAACTGCCAATAGGAATGTATTAACATTTTCCAGTTTAACCTGCACACACTTGATATCAAGCCAGTAACAGTTAATTCCACTTCTCTGCCCTTGTTATTAAAAAGACAAATGAACAAGAACACAGAATGCTTTTGTCATTTCACATACCCTAGAAAGTTTTTTTTTTCCCAAGAATGCAGAATTTCTGATCTTAGTACCTCTTATTTGTGTACCTATATAGTTTTATGCACCTTAGAAGGACTTCTCATGAGCCTAGACGTAGAAAATTAGGAGTAATTTTTATACATTCCAAAGACCACAGCCTTGGGAGTAATAAGCAAAATCCTTGTCCTTTAGCTTTTTGATTCAGAACATAGGTGATTTCCAGTCTTCTTGACTGCAGCATCCAAGGCCAAGGGTAAAGAAGTAAAATCATACAAGTGAAACTGCATCTGTCTTCCTTACAGTAGGAATATAACATGTTAGCTGACATTTTTTTGTGAGAATATTCTCCTTGTGATGAGGGTGACTTTAAAACTTTTTCATTTTCCTGTCCCTCACAATTGTTTTAGGGGTAGCTCCTAGCTAGTTCCACTGGCTTCAGAAGGAACTTTACCTTGAGAAAACATGCAAAAGACAAATCTTGAAGTTTAAAACTTGAGCAGCTGAAAAAAATCAGGATATACTGGCTTGTGGCAGATGCTTTCCCAGCACTGCTCCCACAGCAAACTCCTGCTCCTGCATCATCTTGCGAGTGCAGATTTACCCTTCTTGCCCATCTATCCCTCCCCTGGGTGTTGGATTCCATGGAAATAACAAAATGAGGCTTCATTAGCATTCCTGCAAGAGCCTTTGATCAGATGTCTCTTTTAGGGGAAGAAAGGAAGAGTGGAAGGAGAAGACCTTGCTCCTTGTTACTGCTGGCTGTTCTCTCCAGCCTTCCTGTTTCCGATGCTGACATGTCAAAAATCTCTAGAGACATCAGTGTTTTTAAAATGAATACACAGATTCACTTTTCATGTGTGTCTTGGTTCTCTAGAAAGGAACAAACTCCCCACTTCCATCTGTATCTAATTCTTGCTGGATTCAGCATGAATGCAGCCCTCCTTACCAGAAAATCTAAATGATTGATAGATGTTTGATCCTGTCATGCAAATATCTACCGACATATTATGCACGTGTGCGAATGTGCACATGAACTTGGGTAGAGAGATCATCTCAGTTTCTACTGTAGCTGCTCAGGGTTAGCAGTAGCTGGCTACCTAAAAGGAATAAGCACAATTTTTCTTACTTCTAGGGTGAAATCTTCACCTTGATCTAAATCCTTTCTTACTGGCAAAGGACAGGAGTGATTAAAAGCAATCGAGAAAACTCTGATTTCTGCCACTGGAGGTTCATAGCAACAGTCCCTGTGCAAGCATCCTATAAAATTATCCGCAGAGGATTTGTTTGCAAACAGTTAGGAGCAGAGTGTGGAGGGCACTGAACCCCGCTCAAGCTGCACTGTGGAGGCTCCAGGCAGAGTTTTCACCGCAGACCAGTGCTGGATCACCACCATAGCCTACGCAGTGCTGGAGGTTCTTCTGGGTTCTTGGAGGAGCTGGGAACAAACTTGGCTGACAGCCACTGTTGCCTGCTTTTGGTCCGCGAGCACTATGGATCAAAGCAATGCACTCCAGACTAAAGAAGGCAACTTCTGCTTCCAGAACCTACTGCCATGGCAAAATACTGGAAAAGAAAAACAAATTGGAAGAGTCTGTCGTTAGCCTTCTTTTCTCCACCTCATCACTTCCCCTCACTTTTCTGAAACGTCCTCAAGCGATGCCTTCTTCAGTTACTTTGAATGGCTTACCACCCTCTGTTTCCCCCAGGTTTTCCTCTCCAAGGATATTTTAATGTCTTATCATATACATGCTGTGCATGTTTTAAAAAAATCCATTCAATATTGTGTCCAGCATTGCATACAGACACTTTCCCTTCCTTATTTACCTTGTCCAATTTTTACAACAGTGAGTAGTGTCTTCCAGCATCGCTTCAGATTTTATTTCTATTCTTGTGTCTCCAATTCAAAAAGCCATCTGCTCTTTGTTCTAGCCTGACAAGTCAGTTTTTGTATGCAGACCAACCTGGCTGGAGTTTTTCAGCCTGACTCTAGCTATCTGAGCATAAAAGAGACAAGGCTCATATATTCTTACAATTCCCTCTCGGCTCATATAAAACATAAATTACAGACATGACAGATTAACGTTAGCCTGTTACATCAATTGGGGATGTAAAAAGTTCCTGCCACTGTACACATGACTTGTATGTTTGTCCCTTTGTCCAACTCAGCAGCTCTGTTTTCCATTTGAGTAGTCTCTGCCCTGCAGAGCGTATAGTTTGCTATGCCACTACGGTCTTTAGTTACTACCATAACAATTTCAAAGTTTATTAATAACCTGCTATGTTTTCAGACTGGAGCGAGGAGGTGATCTGAGAAGATTTTAGAAATTACCGAGGACCAGACAGCCCTTACCTCTACAGGAAAATTCCCCCAGTGGAGTAAGAGGAGGCAGGAAGCAGGAGAGATGCCCCAGCATCAAAATCCAGGATGCAGCCCAGAGTGAGTGCCTCTTCCGTGAGATCCTGTTCGGAGTCCCCTGTAACTGCATGCTTCACCATTTCGTAGGTCACGAAGTGAGAACTGCAGATATCCTGGAGACAGCAAAGACTGAAAGGGTCTTCCAGGAGGAGAAGGATATGACAAAGCTTCTCAGTTGAACATGGAAGGTAAAACTGGCCCTACCAGAATGAAACGAATACTGGGTAAAACACTGCAGTGCATCGGCTTTTTGCACATGTGTAAATGAAAAACCGAAGACACAAATACACAGAAGCTTGTCATATATGGTCAATGAAGTAAATGTTATGCATAAATACATGAATACACATTTGTACTAAAATATGTGAAAATCAATTGTATTGTTATTACTATGATGTAGTATGTCTCAGAAAATGCCCTTTCCCCCCCTCATTTGCAAATATAAACACTCACAAAATGTGTTTTGCTGAATGCTTGGATCTATGTATACTGTTGGGATCTTGGATACTATTTGGGATCAATAAAATTGCGGCTAAGGAAAATAAGAGGGTCATGGTCTCGGCTTTTTAACATCATAACACTGCGACTTGTGATTTTTTTTCCCAGAGGACTCAAGCTTTCTCAAAGCAGAACAGCTCCCCTTGTGCTGTTTTTCTCTTCTCAAGTTATGCTTAAAATGACCCATAAGCAGAGTGAGACTGGATGAACATCTCTTTCTTTCACAGCCCTGTGAATTTTTAATGCCTGGCATTAAGGTGAAAATCATCATTTCTCTCTGTCTGCTGGGCGATGGGCCATCAATTAAATTCTCTTTTGTCCATATGTAAAATAGCTAATGGTTGCAGCTTCTTTCCATAATAGAGCCATTAGTGGTAATCTGCCCCTCTCTGCCAGCCGATTTACTCAGATGGGTACAGATGAATTGGCAGTAATGTGCCATATAAACCTGGCTCTGTAGATGTCCTGAAAGCAGCAAAGGTCTCTCAATATGATAGTTTGTTCCATTGTATCTCTGTTTGATATGTAACATAATTATATACTGGTGTGGCTGTAGCTGAATTTGCAAATGGTTTTTTATTCCAGGATTTCAGTTTACACAAATCTGATTCATGATCTGACATAGTGCATAGATAAAATGTCTTCAATTTGGTAATGTGCATCTGATTCACATTGATTATACTCAGCGCTGGTATTCAAAGCCCTAAATTATCTTCACTGTTTGCTAGCTTACAAATACAGCAGATAACTGTTAGGGAATTTGAAACCTTTTGTAAATATGCCCATTTGACTGCTGCACAATTAATATTTTGGATTGTATTTAAAACTTGTCTTCTCTAAAGAACTCCAGCTTCTTCGTGGGGGGCAGAGGGTGCAGGGGGGAACATTGCATTCCCTGGCAATGGTAAAACAAGAAGGGAAAGCAGAGTACCGACATCTCGTGAACGGTGATGAATGTTTCAGTCATGCGCTTACCCACACCAGTGTGCAGTGGCTGAATAATCAGCAAGATAAACCATCATTTTATTTGTATTTGCTGTTTGACAAGTTTAATAAGCTAAGTAACTTATTCAGTAAACAAAATGGCAATGATCCAGGGCAATGTGTTTTTATTTTTTATTTTCCCAGGATTGAAGGGCACTAATGTATATCCAGCTGTGACCAGATTTGCCATTGTTTTGAACATATAGGAAGACTACGGTGATATGGAAAAACTCTGTGATGGTTGGGAAAGCTGTAGAGAGGATTTATAAGTGAAGTTGCCAAAGAGGAGATACATTTCTTGCACTACTCACATGTTCAATGATTAAAAATGTGCTATCAAGAGAACACTTCTGTCCTGAAAGTAATTCACCTAATGGCCAATGTTTACTCCAGGTTATATGCAAAATGTTTGGGATTATTTCTCTTTTCCGTAATGTGAAGGAGGGAGGGAAAAAATGGAGAGAAGAGGTACTGGGAGAGGTGTCTCAAAAGCTATCGCCAGTAGTCCTGCTCTACTCTAAGTCTGAAGCAGAATCCCAAAGAGTTGATACTGAAACAAAGTTAAATCGATGCTGAACGCTCTTGAAATTTCCACCATCCTGTACGTTTGTGTGCACACATTTAAGCTTATGCATGTATGTACACATTGTAATTAATGTGTCTGTGTCCAATAAACACATACACACTTTTTTGCTCTCTGCTTGCTTTTCTTGACTGGCTCGCTCTCTGCAGAATGTTTCCAATTTGGGTCATTTCTGTCCTCCTGCCAGTTTTCCAGTCCAGTGTGATCCAAATTAAATAATCTTCTATTGTGCCATTCCTGATGAATGTCAGATTAATCTTAGCAGAATGTGGGACTTTGCCTGACAAGATGATTACTGCAATATTTAAACAACCCTTAGGGCCTTGATTCACTTACAATTTATGGTCCACCCTATACGTGAGTGCCGTTTCTGTCTCCTGAATGCCCAGGTGCACTCTGCTGTGAAATGTACAGTAAACTGATATTTGCTGACACGCATTCATTCTCTTCGCTACATGACAGAGTGCTTTATATAGAAACCGAGGAGGGCTTTGAAAATGCTCCCACCCCTCACCAAAAAAAAAAAGAAAAAAAAAAAGGAAGAAATCTCATCCCAAAGAAAAAGAGAAAACTGCTGAGAGCAGTCAGTAGGAAACAGGCAAGGGAAATCCTCTTTTACTTGCATTTAAGCAGAAGAGCCATGATCTGCATTATGGTGACTGTCGCCACCAGACGCTCGGAGCAAGCGAGGAGCACAGCCTCTGCCCGCCGCCAGAGCCAGCCCCGAGTGCGGGCACCGAAGGAGCTGGGGCCGGCCAAGAAAAACCCTTGCTGGAAAGCCCAGTCCACAGTGCAGACACTAGATGAGGAGGCCAGAATAGAATCTGAGAAGTTTAGAAGGAATTTAAGAATGAAGCCAACATTTAATGAGGCTTGGGAAGAAACTTCCCCTAAGGGCCTGTTATTGAATAGCTGCTGGCTGTAGGCATTTTTTGTTCTTTTAGAGCAGCTGGTACTGGCCGGTGCCTGAGACAGAAAAGCTGACAGGGTCAGAGATGGCAATGGCTGTCTTTAAGGCTTAGTCTAATTCGAGTTAATAGAGTACAGATTCTTAGGAAAGGGTGCATCATGATGAGGATGTATTTACAATGTATGAGTGAAGGAAATATCCCCCTTTCCCTCTCACATTTGTGTCCAGCCCGTCCCAGGATACAGGCTTATGTTTCAGTTGCACAGTGTGCCTTTTTCTGTCTTATGTCTGTAGTGTCATAAAGCAACTGGTAGTGTTTAGTGTCTCTCTGCACCAGTAGCTCCATCTTGAGGGACTGAAATTGATGTAATTTATCATGGCAGGTGAATATGCAAGCTGTGCCTCTTGCCCCATCGCACAATGTAGCAGAAGAAGCAATAGACAACGAGTCGGAAATAGCTCTCTCTTCTTTTTTTTTCTTTTTTTTCCTTTTTTTTTCTTTTTTTTTTCCCCCCAGCTTTCTGAAACAGCAACATCATATGTCTGCATGGCTGGAATATCTAGGTACAGTAGCTCCTCTTAATGGAGCTGTGTACCACCGCACGCCGTCGGAAACTGTTGGTGCTTTATTACTGAACCATTCACTGTGCATCTATTTTTCCAGAAGTGCTAATGAAGAGTGCATTTTATTTTCCCTGTGTTTTTACCTTGTCTCGATGCTTTTGTACTGTCACTTAACAATGAAGGACCCTTATATCTTTTATTTAATTGACATATCCCAAGCAGGACTGAGCAAATGGATGGGGCTGTCATTGCCTGGATCACTGTTTTCTCCCTCCACACTTACTGTTCCCTAATCATACAGTATCACCCCTGGCTTGATAGTTTCATTAAAAATCATAGCTCCAGGCCTTTTGATTACATGTGCCTGTTCTTTCAGAAATTTAGGATGAAGATTACCAGGTTGCCCTGACTTGACTACAGTGAGCTCCTTGAGTTTTGGTTCCGCCTCAGCTGTGTTACTTTGTGTTTCCACAGACTTGTTTCCATTAACCTTCTTGCCTGTACTTCCACTTCCAGCATCACTTCCGTAACCCATGCCAGAAAGACAGAAAACATGGGCATGCGCCATACCCACAGGGAGGCATCCAAGGGATACACAATCCTACCTCCGCTGTGAAGGATCCCTCAGCATGAATACTGCAACTTGAGCTCAAATACGCTGCTGCTATTATTTGGAGGAGCGGGAGTCTGCAGGACTGGGGGGAAAAGACGACGAGTGACTTTCAGTTTTGTCTGGACAGGGACCCTTTTTAACCACTTCTAGAATTTGTCCCAATTAGCCGGGCTCCTCACAGGTGCTGGCCCCACGCAGTCCCCAGGGCCGCTGGTGGGAACTGCAGCTGCTCAGCACCTCTGCAGGCCAGGCTGCTTATGTCTGGGACTAATCAGAAATGCTTCAACCATGAAAAGGTTTGTGACTTTGAGAATATTTTACATATCCCTGTTAAGAAACATCAAAATAACCCTAATCCCTTTGCAAACGTTAAGTCTTAACACAATCTTTTACTTGGCACCGTATCCGTGGGCAGGCATACACACATGTTAAGAGGGCTAATGAGCAGAACAGTCAATAAAATAAAATAAAATAAAATAAAATAAAATAAAATAAAATAAAATAGAATAGAATAAAATAAAATAAAACAAAACCCTCCTGTTCCCAACAGTGCAGTCTTATCACAGTTGAGCTATATTTTTCTTCTGCAGAATTCAAAGTTTTGTTTTAAATTCTGCACATCACAGCCATACTAAATATCCCCTTAGACAAGACACAAAGCTGCTGAGTAAGACCCCTGCAAATCAGGGATGCTTTTTCATAAGACCAACATGCATAATTTATATCTGCATACAATTAGCCTGTTTACATTTATACATCTTCTGTTTCCTTTTATGTGAAATATTCCACAGGATACTTGGTAATGCATTCAAAGTAACCTTTTTTTTTTTTTTTTCTTCTTTTTTTAAGGGCTGCAGGACTAAACAATTTATAAAACCTCACACCTAATAAATACTTTATATGAATACAAGAGTGTTTTCTTACTAGGTAGCAATGGCTTTACATTAAAAATAGTCCTGCTTTTTCCCAGTTTTGAAGCTCTCTCAAGCAGTAGTCTATAAATCCTTGACATATTTAAAAAATATGTTTAAATTGCGGGTTTTTTTTGTGAATGCATTCAGTGTCAGAGTTATAATCATCTCTACAGAACAGATACATCAGACCAAAGTCCTTCCATCACCCCTGATCCGGAGGGTCACTCCTTTAAGACTGCAAGATCCTTTAGGGGGTTTGGACTTGCTTCAGGAGGCATATTGAGGTTTTCTTTAACCCTTCTGTGCCTGGCCGCCTTGTGCAGTGTCTCAACCCAAATGAGGTGGTGAGGCTGCATGTCCGTAAGAGATGATAATGAAGAGGCTTGATGTGATCATCCGAAATGCAGCTGGCCCACAGGAAAAGCCGGTGAGTGCAGTTGTAGGGCATGCCCGTGCTGCACAGCAGGTGAGAAGATGGGGAAGACTCACACTGGAATTGTTTACCCCAGGCAATAGACAGCAACTAGGTGTGGGTGAGGATGAAAAGCACTGTTTGGGGCATGGGAAACTGGTCTGAACACAAGGGGACATGGAGAAGGAGACCTCAGGGAAGGACGTGTGTCCGGGAGGGAATGAGCTAGGACAGAGGCTGGGAGAGGTGCTTGGGAAAGGAGACTTATGTTTTAAAAAAGAAAAGTGTTTCTTGCTGAAGGGAAAGAAATCCTAATTTTCGCCGGATAGAAAAGATCATGTGCCTTTTTATACAGATAATATTTAATAGTGGAGACCTACAAATTAAATCCATTTGTGTTGTGGTTTAGCCCCAGCTGGCAGCTAAGCACCACGAGGCTGCTTGCTTACTCCTCTCCCCCCGCCCTCCCTGGCAGGATGGGGAGGACAATCGGAAGAAAAAGGTAAAACTCGTGGGTTCAGATAAGGACAGTTTACTAGGACAGCAAAGGAAGAGGAAAATAACAACAGTACTTGTAAAGGAATACACAAAGCAGGTGATACACAATGCTATTTGCTCACCGCCCCAAATTCCAATGCCCAGCCTCCTCTCCCTGGCCAGCTGTTCCCTTATATGTTGGGCATGACTTTGGCTAGTTTGGGTCAGCTGTCCTGGATGTGTCCTTGTGTTTTGCAAGCATGTCATGCTCAGAGCAATGGAGTTTTGGGTTACCACAACCACCCAGGCACGTACCCCCCTACAACTTCTGCCATGCAATGATGAGTTAGGTCAATAGTGTTTTAATTACCAGCTACTGAACTTTGGATTTGCGTGCCTGGGGAGAGACTGGCATTGCCTCCCTCAGCACAGCCTGGCACTTACTCCTGGAGCATTTGTTCTTTGGAGCAGACTTCCTTTTCATATTCCACCTCCTACCTCTCCCCCACACCCTTTTTTTTTTTTTTTTCCAGTATCCCCTGAGACCACAGTAGCTATTTTCTGCCCATGAGTCAATGGTGAGAAAGGTGAAGAGTTTGGTACAGGATGATCCAAGAAAGGGGGAATTACTGGTATTACTTTGCACTCACTCAGCACCAACTCTCCAAAGAGCTGTTATTGTAACATAAAACACAGCTGGAACATAAGCCATTGATCCTTATGAGTTTTTTCTTCAATCAATATTTCTTTATAGGGAACTTCACTTAGGATGCAATAAAGAGGTACATCATAACTGCTATGTGCCACAGGATACAAGGGTTCATTCTAGATGCTCGGAGTCCTGCTGGTATTGAAAGGGGACTGCGGTGCCACAGCAGGCCAGAAGATGATACATTTGGAGACCGTGCTCCGCAGTTTGTGATGCTGTTGGCGAGAACTAGGACCTCTCAGATGGCTCCCCAGGGCACAACCCTTGAGTTTGTCAGTGGCTGCAGCTCTTGACCTCTCCGGTGCCTTAATCTCCAGGAAATTATTTCTCTGTTACATTCTTACTCATCAGGTTTGAGACTCACACTTCCCTGGCCGAGGAATGGGATGACTAAATACTGACCAGGACAAGTCCAAATTCTCTAACTTCTTATAAAGCCTGAAGGATTGAAAAGGGGCAGGGAAGAAATATCCAAAACATCATTTGCATAGAAACAAGTTGCCTGCCATAACAAGACAATTAAAACATCCACCCCAGCAGTGCATTTTTTTTTTTTAAATGAGTTCTGTCAGGAGCTGAGGAAGAGCTCAGAGCCACCTCATAAGGAAATAAGGGAAGAATGTCAGACAGGAATTAGTGTTCATACAACCAGGCAGATGGGTTGTCCCGTGCAGCTCAGATGTGGAAGAAGCTTTTGCATTTTCTTTGAGACTGGAAAGCACCAAACAGCTTTTGTTACAATGGGAAATCTTGTCTGTCAGATACTGAAACAGACTAAGATAAGTTCATACACTTACAATTCTATGCTTGATGCTAGAGAGTTACTGTTAAAATAAATGGAGGAAAATTGCAAAAGAAAAAATATCGCAGGACAAGTTAATTTTTGGTCTGATTGTACCGCTTGACATTATTTTGCAAACACGTATATTTTTATTTCACTTTTATTTTTAGGAAAGTGTTGCTATCCCTTGCCTCTATCCTCTGTTGTTCATTATGAAATTAATAACAGCCAATTGATGTGGCTGAAACTGAGCTGAACTTTTGTTGCCTGGTACTGCCCAAAGATCCTGGTCAGTCCGTGAGCATCATTACTCTGCCATTTATCATTTTCTGCAAGCCAGTGACCAACAGGCATCATCCTGTCTCAAGCACCTCACAGCTTTAGTTAAGTCTCAACAACATACAACAGACAGCTGGGGAGAGAGAGATAGAGATTAAAGAAGTCAAAGCCAAAAGCTGAATGTGATAGATACAGATCACGTCGTTATTTTAAGATTAACAGATACTTGCAATTATCCTTTGACCCTTCACAGAGAGGCCCTGCAAAGCAGGAGGGGTTATGAACAGAACTAAATCTCTCTGTGTTGGCTCTTTTCCAGTTACCATGGGAGGGTAGGGCTGTGGTAACCTTTGTTTGCTTCCTTTAATTTTCTGAATCTCCCCTCAGTTTAGTTCCCAATACACGGCAGAAGAAAAGATGCTGCCTGTCCTCCCTCTTCCCAGCTCTGCCCCCGTCCCCACTTTAGCCCTGGAGGTTTTTAGTGCTGAGAAGGTGCAGCCCAGGTAGATCCCATTGTGGATGGGGATCCTCACAGGCTGAATAAGATCACTGCACTGGAAAAGAGACTAAGAAAAACTGCAGATCTTACCCTGTCTTGATGAAGAAACAGGTATCAGCTGTCCTGTTACAATGGTTATAAAGAAGCTGATAAAAAAACCTTGTGTGTTTTTGAGTAGACACTTGCAAGTTAAGGGATTGCTGGCCTTTAAGTAGCAGGGCTCATCCACCCCATTTTCATCTCTTCTCTCTAGCTGTTCCTGCCTTAGTTTAGATGCACTGTGAGAGACAAACAATTGAGACAAGCAGGAATGGTGGTTGACTTGCTATATCAGAAGGAGGTCAATACTAACATGTTTCTGATTCACTGAATTGTGCAATGAAAATGCTGGTGATTTCAGAGAGAAGACAAAGAGCATGCACAAAGCATATGCGATGACATATACACATATACACAAGCATATATAAGACTTACACACCCACATATAGTACACACACACACACTCACATAAATGACCACCACAGTGATGTCCAATGAAACAATGGGTATTTTCTCAGACAATTCCAGATAAAAGGATTACTCGTTTGATCTACTATGTTGACTGTGAAGAGAAAACAAGATGCAGGCGTAGGCAGAGGTATGAGGTGGGCAGAGAGTGCTAGAGAGTTCAGGATTGTATCTCTTAGTGCAAAAATGCTTTGGCAGAGCACATAGGTGTAAAAATATGAATATAAAAAGAGAGGGAATTCAGTTCCTTCCATTTTGAGCCTTTATTTTACCAAAGAGGTGAAAAGTTCTTAAAGCATTGAACAGAAAGGTTTATGGATTGTTTGAGCTGTGAAAAACTCATTTTAGTTCACACAAGCATAGCTGATTTTCTCACTTTCTGTTGATATGTTATGCATGGAGTTATCACACCTGTGGTATTTCACAACGTTTCTTAGACCCTTGAAAAGTCATGGGATCAGTTGCCTACAAAGTTCTGCTACAAATGCTGTTCAGACCTATAGGATTCAGTGCTAGATAGATATGCCTGAGCATTTTTCACTTTGAAGTTAACTGAAACGTTTAGGGAAACTACAAGCTATTTGCTGTTGAGCACACTAAAACAGGACAAAGAAATCAGGTTCAAAATGAAGATGTTCCTCACATCTATCTGGCATGTTATGGAGCACCAGGTGGAAGTATTGGGAAAACCATGTTTGCTGAGTCATTTGAGAATAAAGGATTTACTACACTGTCAAAGGATAAAGATCTTCTGGTCTCTTTGAACAAATCCATTCCTCATACCCTAAAACTCAATAATGAAAAGCAAGCTATTTGCACAAAGAAAACTGGAAATCCTTTAAGATCTGTAGTAAGTCTACCATTTAATGAGATACATGAATGGTAATCACCAGTAAGTATGTAAAATATTGGATTACTCACACAACAGCAAAAAGAAAGATTCTAAGAAAGCACATATATATCATGGGGGAAAAAATCAGCATAAAAGGATGGTCAATGAGTGAAAAATGGTCAAATGAGTTTCTGTTTCCAGCCTTAATAAATGACTCTGACAATTTCTGCCCTTTGTTGATTTTTAAAATAATTTGACAGCTCAATGTGAACACTCTGTCAAGATCTAATTCTATCATAGAACCGAAATACAATCATTTAGGGTTTTTTGTTATTCCTGGTCTGCTACATGCTCTGTCAGAGAAGATTTAGTGTAGTAACAAGCAATCAAGAATGGGGTTTGTACAAAATTTCCTCTCCTATCTTTTGATATTAATGCTGGAGCTCCAGGAGAGACATTCAGGCTGGCTGACACTCATGCGTGTGAATCCAAACTAGTCCTACAGTTCTGCCGCTATGATCCGCAGCATCTTTTTGGGCACAATCAACTCTGCATTTCCCTGGTGCTTTCCTTTGTAAATGGTCTTCATTGAGAACACCTCAGTGTTTCTGAGAAAGGGGACCTTTGACAGAGTTTTCCCAGAGCCCTGAGTGTGTTGAGGAGGCAAAAGTTAGCTTACTCACATAACTCCATCTGTATTGTTGCTGAGGGGGGAGTCCACTTTACATACATAGTGTAGAAGCGGCTTCATAGTTTGCTCCATATTGATCTAATTTAAAACACTTTCTGACATGCTTATCCACAGCAACACACAGTTTAAGGAAAAGAGTCAGTGCCTGAGAGATGGCCAGAGGGATAGAGATCGTGTAAACATGACATGCTGGCCATGGGTAGGCTGAGAAGCCCATTGTCCTGATTTATTGTCGAGGTCACTGTCTAGGTATGCATCAGCTGCCCCCTCTGAGCATGCCTCCTGGGGTGATGGAGAAGAAAGAGTTATTGACTTCTCAGCCACAAGAGATCAAAGAATCTGCTGACACTGTGGTGTATGATGCGTCTCAAGTGATTCCTGAAATATAAGACTTAGTCTTGTTAATGCCATGAGGTGTCTATTTTGCACACAGACGGGATATGAAGGTCTTGATTTTCAGCCAGCCTGCACAATGCTGTCTTGGTTCACAGGTTACATGGAAGTTGGATGGGGAGGTCATCTGAAAGGGGCTGAAACACCTCAGTGATAACAGCAGTGAGAGAGTGAATTTAGTGAGGGTGGGACTGAGCATCTTCATACCCTGCCAGGCGGTGAGATAGAGGGCTTACAAGCAAGCCTTAATGCTTTTATAACATTACTAGTCTTAATTATAACCAATAACAAACCTACTTGAAGGAGTCTTTTGGTGGTATATTTTGTGTGCAATTTTGTTTTGATATATGTCCTTCGCTGTTCAGACACTGTTCTATTAAGTGATCTCGCTGCTGGCATTTGGTGATGTTTATCTGTATAGATGAGGACTAGGTGAAGGAGGTTTGAGTTTTACTTTTGAGAGATGCCTAAATGTTTTAAAATATGCATATATTACAATATATATCAATACAGTCATGCAAAACAGGGTGACTGGGCAATGTAAAAAACATGAAAGGAAGTGTTTAGACAGAATAGCTGGTGAAAACAATGATTTTTGTACTGAAACATCTTTCTGAAGAAAACTGGGATTTAGAATGCTAAACTGCTGGTGTTTTGGTAAATACGGATCTGGGCTTTTTATTGTGTGCTTTAGTTCAAAACCATTTTTAATTAGCTCTAAATAATGACATAATTTCAAAAATGTTCCTGAGTAGGGTGAAAAAACCTGTTTCATAGGATGAGATCACCATTACCTAGATATACATTTTGTTGCTGAGACACAAAAGCAATTATAATCTAATGCAGGTAGCACCAGTGTGTGTGTGGCAGCAGAGTGTCATATTTGTATGCTGATGTTCCCTTTATGGGCTGTTCATCCCTCCAGTAACTGCTACCTCCATCCAGCACTCATCACCCATGGTCTTCCCAGCCCCTTCTGCCTCCTTTCACCCTTTGAGATGAGCCCCTTCTTCAGAAACTAAGGATAACAGGTAGATATAGAATTCTTGCTTGGAAAAAACCTCACTTTGCAATTTTAGCTGATGCTCTTGATCTTAACAAATCTCTTAAGTATTTCAGTAGAGAAGAATGATTGACTTGTTGACAGTTTCATTCAGATACTATGTTGATTTTTTTCAACAAGTTGGAAGAGTAACTGCAAGGACAAATTGCATGATGAGGATTCAGAAGAGCTGATCTCTGGTTTTGGCTATACCACAGATCTAGTCCTGCCTCATACCTGACAGTATCTCTGCTTCATGTTACTAAATGTATGTGAGGATAATGCATAATTTGGTGGGTGGTCTGAGATTTAGTTTAAAACTGTTCACAAACCCACTGGGGTTTTCTAATGATCAGTGGTTGAGCAGTGACACCCATATATTTCCTATTGATCTTTACCATTGATTTCACTGATAGCATTGAGTTGCTGGACCAAAGACCACGTATCTCACTGGAGGTTCCGATCCAACAGAACTACTGAAGTTATCACAGGAATTTTGTTCTTGGGCTGATACTTCAGATCACCAGTGCCTTAGCTTCAAAATTGTCCTACTCACCTAGAATAATGAAAAAGCCAGGCTTTATCAAGGAGCAAAACCTTACTCTCATTACATTGTTAGGAGTTGCTCCTGGATTGCAGTGAGGAAGGAACTTCATACTGAAAAATATTCCATCTAGAAAAGGCATGATTCAATCAGTAGATGAACCCATCCTTTTCATTAGAAAGTATGTGCAATATGGAAAGAATCAGCAAACAGTTCCTCTACACAGTTTAATGCTGGTTGTTTTTTGTTTGTTTGTTTGTTTGGCTTCTTACTTATCAATGGCTATGTGTTTTTCTGTTCTAGTCTGGCAGAATTAATTCCTTGTGGCAGGTAAGCTGATTTGCAGAAGCTTGTGTAGCCCAGTGCAGGGTTTTTTTAAAATAGTATTTAGTTACTCAGGGCATTGAATTTAGAGTCCTTGATTCTAAAATAAAATGCTTGAGAAGGAAATGTATGTATTTTGAATTAGTAGAATACATATCAGAGTTCTCATTTAAACTGTATATCAAAACAAGGATATGAATTCAGTCAGTGTGATCTTCAGCTGAGACATCAGTTTACAAACTGGTTAATTATGTATCTTAAATACATAATTACAGCAAGGGAAAAATCTGCTCGTATGTCAAATAACTGGGTACCCTATCACCACAACTAAAGGAATTCTCCGATTGTTTGGGAAGGGTATTTTTTTCTTCCTTTGCATTTTAAAGATCAAACAGAGCATACCCTCCATTTGTTTGTCAGGATCAGAAAGCTAAGTTAGGAAGACTTTTAGAGAGTGGGGCTATTTGCTACCTTGCTGTTAAAGACATGTTTTGCTGTCTGTAACCACAATATTTTCAACATTGTAATGCTAGGCAGGAAGCACAAGATTACTAGTTATCACCTCTGATTTCACTGTTTCCTGTTTTGTGTCTTATCTGGCCTAAAATTTCTGTAGATAAATGCAGTTTCCAAGTTAAACACAGATGTGGTGCAGTATAATTCTGGCAGGTGCTATTGTGTTTGTGCTATAAGAGGTCTTACCTGATCCTGCTTGTCTTTAAAGCTGAAAGAACAAGGGGACTGATTCTGCTTTTCCTTGAAAATGCACAGTGATGTGAAAAAGAAAATCTCCACCAGCGGGGTACTTTTCGGAGGCGAACCCGGCCCACAGTGAAGAGTTTGTTTTCCAGTCCTTCCTGGAGTCTCACAAATACCTGACCTCTGTTCCCTGGGAATTATGCTTTCCTTTGCAATTTCTGAGTGTGTGTTACAGCAGTTTGTGGAGATGCTGATACAAAAAGGATGAAGGTTAAGGGTGTTCTAACAGGTGTCACACAGACAATAAGTAGGGGAAGAGAAATAGGCACCATAACGCGGAGATTAAGAGAGAGAGTGTTGCAAGAAAGGGTGTAAAGATGAATGCAAATAGGAGAATGAAATAGGAAAATATGATAGTAGACCATGATTGAAAATGGTTAGCATGAAAGCACAAGGCAGCCAAAAAGGGGCTAAGACAACACTTACTGAAATTTCATTCATCAGAGGAACAAGAGAAACAGGCACCTAATTTTCATGAACGTCCTAAAGTTCAGCAGGCATAAAATCATACAGTTAAATTACAGAATACTAACACTCTAAATCACGCATACATACATACAAACAAGATGTTTAAAAAAATAAATGTAATCTTATTTTAAACAGCTTATGGTCCCCTCCAGAACCAATTTAGTCATTTTGTCTGTTATACCTTGGCATGGTTCCTCTAAAAATGGGAGCAATTTGAGATACAGAGAGCTGGTTAGCAATTTAACTGGGGGAAAAAAATCATCAACCTGGCATATTCAAATAATGTTAAAAGATTTTACTTAAACTCACAAATCACAGAACTCAGGCATGACTAAAGTGATGCTACTTAACCCCCTCCACTTTGTTGAAGGATTACAGCAGCTATCCGTTGTTTGCAACCTCTTTTAACATTTAAATCCAGCAGATTAAAGATAGGATTTTGAGAATTGAGTAATAGGTGAGAAGAATAAAAGATAAAAGGAGCCGTTGTCATCAAATTATTCTAATTTGATAGCTATATTTGTAGCTGTGTGTTGGATAACGCCCAGGAGCTGGAAGTATTTTAAAATCCTTTTTAACTTCTTGACTGCAATTTTTCTTTTCGAGTGATATGTCTGTTATGCCTATATGAAAGTTGCTCAGAAACTGGAGATAATACTGAAGTTTAAAAACATATTTTTTGGTTTAACTTCTTCAGTATTGCCAACATGATTCTTCTGGTTATCAGCACACACTGATTTGTGAGAAATCAGATGCTTGGCTAATAAAAAGTACTATAAAATCTGGAAAGCATTAATAAAAAAGATTACGAAATGGCTGCTTCTAATAGAAAAGAAACAAAGTCTACATTCTTCTTATTCTCTGTCATAGACAAATATGTTTAAGGAGTTTTGACAATCGTTCTGTTTTGATTCAATCATCATATTCCTTACAGAAATACTGAGATCTACTACATAATATCTATCCTATTTAGGCATATCTATCCTATTTAGGTAGGATAAGTAGAAGATGTAACAACTATTACAGAACTTTGGCACAAAGTTAGGCTTTATTTCTCGAAATGGGTAGCTGCGAACTTGAGTACCAATAGATTCAACGGGATTTGATAGACATCAATGACGCATTTGAATTTCAGACAGTATGTGCTTTGTTGAACTCTAGGATGCTATTTCTGTAATTGTTGTCTCAGGTAGACACTGGATCAGTTTTTAGAGCAGCCGACTCATGATTCTGCACCCTTCAAAGTCCAGCAAAGCCCTCTCATAACAACTGATTTCTTCAGTTTCTAATTTTACTTTATATCAGATTATATCTGAGACACTCAGGAGGACAAGTAGTGCTACAGCAATCTGCTAGCCTATTGACAGAAGAGTTACATGACTTAGTTCTTTGTTATTAACGGCTTTGTTGATAACAATGAATACTGATTTTCACAAATGCAATCCCTAGTGCACAAAAATTAAAATAAACACACTTTCTATATCTAATTGAAATGTTTTTCTTGGATTGAGATCCTTCTGTTCAGTACTTTTTTTTCTCCAAACTACTAACATTACCTTGGCAGCTTGACAAGTCCATATTGGCATTACCAAAATGTTCTCACAGATTTCATGTTCCCTGACTCTCCCATCATAAGAAAACATACGTGAGAGCTCGCCTTTGAAGGCTTCATAAACCCAAGAGCTATAAGCAAAATCATTTAGTCTCACATACCTTGCAATGGCATTAATTTCATACTTCCCACTTCACTGGTCCATCCATTCTCTCAGAAGTACTGCTGAATTCTAACTATTTCCAAAACTTGTGATTTAAGTCATCAGAAAATTTTGGTTTGAGATCACAAGACAGTAGGTCAGTCACACAAATGCTGATAAGACGTTTCCTGCCTCGGCATATCGGCAAAGGCAGGTTGTTGGCTACAAGATTTCAAATGCTGTAAGACTGGAGCTAGGATACTGTGACTGAAGGATGAAAATAATAGCACAGCAGAGAAGTGATCGCACCTGAGAAATGGAAATTAAATTGTCCTGTATGTTTGTGCTGAAGGGAACGATTATTTGCAACACAATCCAATTACTCGCGTTTGTGATACTGCGCCACTTTCTCATCTGTTTATGGTACTAATTGTGAAGCTAATTTAAGACTAAACATATGAACTTTTATAGCCTTGAATTTTATGCCATCAGACTAAAACATTGTTTAAAATATTGTGATTAAAATATTCTGGGAATGTACTTTTTGCTTGAATTTAAAAAAAAAAAAATTAAGATGAATCCCACTGTGGATTATGTCAGTCTTGTCAAATTCTATCATGTCAGCCATCAGAAAGATAAATGGAATGAAGGATGGAAACAAAGAGGTAGGTTACTGAGCAGGAGACAAATCAGGATGTATATATAGTGAGAGATAGAGAGGATGACATAAAAGTATGAACGGAGAACTGACAGTACGGTATGGAGCAGAGGAGAAGAAAAAAAGCGATCCTATAACAAAAAGGGAAGATAGCTCTATGCAATAGTGAAAATATACATGAACCTACCTCCAGTAAACAGTCTAAAAATACTTTAACAACCTCAACATGCTCGAAGTTAGTTTTAGGGTATCTCAGTATTATTTTTTTTACCTTTATTTGTCATTCCTTTCCTATCAGAAACCCCAGAGGCAGGTTTCCCTGGATCATACATTATTCAAAGGTTATATCAAGAAGGCATTAATGCATTGTTAGTGTTTATACCACCCTTGTTTTTAACATTACAGTGGCTCAACTTATTGTTCATGATAGTACCTTTTAGTGTTTTTTCCTACCCACAAAATATGCATCCCATTTGCAATTACATCTCGTCCCATTTGTTTTGTCTTTCCAGATCTGTTAATCATGACCTACACTGATAGTAGGTACAAAGAGAACAATAACATAAAGCGCAGTCTTGAGTTTATGCTAAAATATCACATGGCAGCACAGATGACTTTCTTGCAGTTATGGAGAACTGAGGTTTGTAGCGTTACAGCAGATTACTTGTTCCACTGAATGGGCATGAGGCGCCTGTCACTCCGGGACCCCAGCCCCTGCGACAACCCTGCTGCCGGTAGCGAGCTGTTATTACTGCTATTCCTCAAACAGGTGTTTTCAAATATTTCCATTGCTTGGATGGCATGTTAAAAGAGAGAAGATTTCATGGATTGTCTTTTCCTTTCTTTGCTGACTGAGTAGCATCCCAGTGGTATTTACAGCAGCTGATTATATGGAAACATAATGTTAGGGAAGAGCATTTGATTTTTTTTTCTTTCTCTGTCATCTATTGTAATGTAACAGCTAGAAAGAGGAAAAGCAGACTCATGTGATTTGCCACTGTCTTGATGACAAGCAGCATGTATCATCGTGGTCCGCAGAACCCAATTTGGGACCTACCCTCTAGGAGCAAGCACTATAAAGAGAAACGTGCTGTCTGCAGCTGCTCTGGGACATGAAGCTCCATGAAGAATTTAGATCTTTGTTTTGGAAGGGAAGCTGGTGGCAGAGCTCTAGGGAATAGTAATTCCTGCTCTTCCAGAGGCGAATGTCCTCCACACAAATCTATAATCGCAGGCATTTTGTACCACTGCCTGTCAGCTGTTGTGGATCTTAATCTTACAGTATGCAAACTTTTTCCATGAAGGTTTTTAAAATATAATCCATAAATTTCAGTGTTTGCTTTAGAAAGGCAAGTCTCTATTTATACGCACACGGGCAACGGTAAAGCAAACTTTTTGCCTAGCAGAAGACTGAGGCTTTTTTTTTACTCACTAAGCAGATAGAAACACCTCAGAAAGACTGTTGGAGAAGGCTGTTAGAATGAAAGTCTTCTTCATGGGGCACTGCAAGGAACCCACCACCAAAGGAAAGTGAAAAAGGAAATATACTGGAAAGCAGCACAGAAACAATTCCCAGGATGTGGTAAGGGTGTTGAAGGAAAACCAAGGCAGGAAGAGAAGTGAAAAACAGAAATATAGTCACAGCTTTTTATCTGAGATTAATTTCTGCCTCCCACATGGGAATAAATGTTATTTTCATACTTAATGGAACTTCAAAATTCCTTCAAGATTCCTTTTTTAGTTGAGGGCTAATTTCAATTAACCTCATGTTTTTTACCTCTCACGTGAATTTTTCCCCTGATAGCTGGCATCTAGATATTGAAAAGAATGATGCCATTTACAAGTCCTTTGGGGAGATGCTTCAGTAATTTATACTGCATTGATGTCAACTGTGTACAAAGCAACATCTGTAGGTTAAGGGGGTCAATAACTGACCCTAGGTTAATGATAAATATATATTTTTGCTAGGAGGTCATAAAGTACCCCAGGGTAGCTACCAGATATATAAGGTGTCTCATCATCCTCTCTTAGCATCTCTCAAAGCATTGGATGGTGTCATCTTTTCACCAGAAACGATGTTTTCCAAAAACTTGTTTTGCAAGTTGTCGTTAAGAGGAAAATCAAAAGCATCCACAGATAAAAACATAACTTAGAAGATTGTAACATCAACTGACAAAATCCAAGAGGCTGAAAATGCGACGTAGGTCACAGCCTGTCTTTTCCTTCACAGTAGCACAAGAAAAAGGCAAAGTTCCTTTCCTACCATTGAATTTCCTGGCTTTTGTCATTTTTGTCATGATGTCAACATTGATAAGCATTCAGCAGTGCCAAAGGGGTGTGTGAAAATGATCACATAAATACAGTATTACTATGCATATAATTAATAGAATAACAGAAAACATGCACAAGCTACTGCTGTACTTGACTTGTTTGACTTTCATCGGTTGAGCTACAATCTGTACTTAGTTTCAAGTGCTAATATGGAGTGGGGACGAGGGAAATGTGTTAATTCTTGGAACCATTGCCCTTCTGAAGAGTGACAAGGTAGAATTTTTCTAGGATACTTGAAATTTCAGTCCACTAGTATGATTATAGCATGCTGCAATGCAAAGTGGAATTTCCTAGTTAAGAATGTATCTCAGGTTCCTAAGCCCCAGGCCAGTGAAAGCTGAGTGTACTCTGAAGGTGAAAGTGTTCAGTCTCCAAAGCAAGAGAGCCATCCACATCAATTTGCAGCAGGCTAAGTGGCATCAGCTGTGGGAGGCAAGCTTACAAAGTCTAGCTTAGAGACCGGTGCTGCAGAAGTTACACAGCACACAATGAAGGAATCTGCATAAACGAATCAGAGACTTGTAGATAAAACGCTCCAACACCACTAAGTCTATAGAAGCATAGTGCTGCAGGGAGGAAGATGATGTAGGAGAAGTAATGTCTCCTGTATAGCATTCAATAGTGTTTATTAAGGAAGGAACCTGATTGGTTTATATTCTGCGGCAGCTGGGATTTACATCAGACCATACATTTGGGAAATCTGTGAAGTAAGCTTTACTTGTGGTATTGCAAAACTTCGAGATTTCACATTTGCAAGTACATGTACAAACATATATATCTGTAGTCTATGTGAATATGCATCCCACTCCTCCCCCTGAGATTCACTGAGGAGTGAGCATCAAATCTAAAAAAAAAAAAAAAAGCCCTCAGTCGAAGCAGCCAAAATTCTCCTGGTACCACCACTATGATGGCACTGATTAGGCACATCGATTCGGTGCAAAGTTAAAAAGATGCCCAGGCTGCCTCTTAAGTTTTATGGCCTCTGATGATTCTCTAAAAGCATATAGACTATGAATTTCATTATTATAGTGGCATCTGAAAGCAGCCAAGTTTTCTGATTGCAGGTTTCACTTTGCTCTTCTGAGACAAGCAATGCAAAAAATTGAGTTAAAATCGGCTGGCAGGAGATAATTAGGTAACATTTATGGAAGAGTGCTTGAAATTGTGATAATACTGCATTTTCAAGAGAACTTTAGAGCCTTCAGATAACACCTGTTTGTATTAATCTCGTCTTATTTTCTTTCAAAATAAGGTTAATTGTAGAGAAAAAATCTGAAAGCAGAAACTGCAACCTGATACTTCAATCTATTGAATGTACGTTGTGAATTTAATTTCCTTTAAAAAGGTGTCCAGAAGTGAAAACTGTATGGAATCAAAAAGGGAAAGGGATGGCGGATGTTGTTAATGTTATTAGCTGTACAGACCCAGATCCAGAGAAGCCCATATGTGGGAGAACCCAGTATCCAGATAGTGACCTAGAACCAGGGTTTACTGCCAACTTTATAGACGATTCCAGGAAGATTTTCCTCCAGCTTTAAGAAGTTTTAAACTCCAGCTCCCAACTTAAGTGCTGGTTCCATTCCTAAGATTTTCTAATATTTATTGTATACTTATAACAATTTCAGCAGCTGCATACCAATAGCAAGTGTTGTAGAAAATATGTTTTTCCTTATAATGAGAGCAAATAGTAACAGAGATCCTTAAAAATGCAATATAACTTTTGATGCACCATGGAATGATACCTGCTGTTCTCATCACAAATATCTGCTACTGTGGCAAAAAAAAAAAGCTATATTGACATAATTTAATATATTGTGGATATCTAAACACACAGCCCAAGACAGCTTTTACTCACAGATATCATTCAGCAAATATATGCTTTTTTTTTTCTTCCTAGCTATAGAACTGAAATGACATACATATTTGAAAAGTAAACTTATTGTTACAGGGAGAAAAACAGTGGCAGAATCTGCCAACAAGAGGGCTTGATTAGTGTCCTCTGTCCTCATGAGTATCCTCAGTTGCTGCTTTACTAAAGAGGCTCTCTGAGATGCTGAGCACCTGAAGATCTACTGGGTTCCTAACTTCAGGTTCCCACATCTGAATATTTTTGTTTAAAAGTTCAACTTTTCAGGCTATAGATTTCAAGCACTTTTATTTAATTGGAAGCTAGGCATCATACATCATTATCTTCTTATGAAAACTTTCAATAAAATATTATATATAACCATTTGGAAGTATATGTTGAGATTGCATGTCTACAGTATTTTTCTCCTCCTCAGTGAATGTCAAGCCCAGCACACACTATTGGATGCCAAATGTTGTGGTGTTCCCTTTTTAACAAGTTGCTCTCATCAGTTCCTTCTGACACAGTAGCTCTGCGAGGAAGAGGAAATAAGACGTTCAGTGGAAGCTACGTGATAAGTACTTTTCAAGGAACAATTTTCTTGGTGACAAGTTTGGCATCTCAGATTATTAGCTTTAAGTTGCGCTATTCTGTCCAGCAGGGCAGGATTTGAAAGAGATAGTAAAAAGAGAAAGCAGTGAGTACTAGTCAAGTGATTTGTCTTGATTTTGATTCTTGAGCAGTCTTCAGGCACAACATGTAAAAGGGTTTGTTGCTGTAATGCACCTGCTTCCACTGTGCTGTTGATTATGTTCCTGGTACTGGCATGGCTGGACAGCCAAACAGAACTCAACAAGATTCAGTGATAAACAAAACCAGTAGAAACATATCTGTCCGGAGGTCTCTTTAAGTGGTTTTCTCCTCCTGTGAAATTTGTTTATTTATTTGTTTGTTTGTGGTGCATGCCATCCTTTAAAAAGAAAGAAACAATAGAGAAAAAAATATAATCGTGGTGGTCCCATAAACTTTGCGCTCTAAAACATGAGCAAATAGGTGGGTGACCTATATGGTGTCTGAAGGAGACCCTAGAAATTAATTGGGAAGAGAAAGACAACAATGGTAATGGCAAAAATGGTAATAATACTATAAAATTATTGTAGGTACCCTCTTTGGAAGCAGGAACAAACCTGAGGAAAGAATCAAATCTGAAGAGGGTGGTATTATGGCAAACCAACACTTGTTCTGATGATGTGTACCAGAGTTGCAGAGTAACCTTACTTTCACCCAACACCCTTCTTCCACTTTCATGGTGAAAATTGTTATCATAGAATCATAGAATCATAGAATGGTTTGGGTTGGAAGGGATCTTAAAGATCATCTAGTTCCAACGCCCCTGCCATGGGCAGGGACACCCTCCATTAGACCACGTTGCCCAAAGCCCCATCCAGCCTGGTCTTGAACACTTCCAGGGATGGGGCATCCACAACCTCTCTGGGTTGAGTGCCTCATCACTCTCACAGTGAAGAATTTCTTCCTAGCATCTAATCTAAATCTACTCTCTTTCAGCTTAAGGCCATTACCCCTTGTCCTGTCACTACACTCCCTGATAAACAGTCCCTCTCCAGCTTTCCTGTAGGCCCCTTCAGGTACTGGTAAGCCGCAATTAGATCTCCCTGGAGCCTTCTCTTCTCCAGGCTGAACAACTCCAACTCTCTCAGCCTGTCCTCATAGGAGAGGTGCTCCAGCCCTCTGATCAGCTTCGTGGCCCTCCTCTGGACTCACTCCAACAGCTCCATGTCTGTCTTGTACTGGGGCCCCCAGAGCTGGACACAGTACTCCAGGTGGGGTTTCACCAGAGCGGAGTAGAGGGGCGGGATCACCTCCCTCGACCTGCTGGTCACACTTCTTTTGATGCAGCCCAGGAGACTCTAAGCAGGTATGGCTGTGACCGCTGTTGTTCTAATTTTTTATTAATTACTGCATGAGTTTTAGAAGGCTTTTCTTGCAAAACTGTACTTCAGTTTTGACTAAAAGTTTTTAACCTATTTCATCACCCAATTAAGTTTTGTTAATGGAGCAAAAATGGTGTAGAAGTCGGAGAACAGTTCAACCCGCCGGGCAATACTGACACCATGGTTTGGCATAGTTTTACATCTGTTGTGTGTACTTCAAATAAACATCAGACTTCCTTACTTTTCATTTTACCTTTTTCTTTTCTGAATTTTGACATGAATATGTCTAACTGCTACGTTATGAAATACTTCTAGGTCCAGGAACACATGAAAAGCTTTGATCAAATGCCTCTCTGTTCATACAAAGACCTCTGCTTTTTGTTCCATGTTTTGAGGGAATTGAAAGTCTGTTCAGTTTGAGGGAATTGAAAGTCTGATAGTAGGACAGTCTGCTCCAATATGGAAGAGTAGATGTTTTATATAAAAATTTTGGGTAGTGGAGCACAGCATTATGATTTCTCTCTGGGAGAATTTCCCTGTGGTGATATGGAACTAGAGTCATAAGCTTTGTGAGTCACAAACTATACCCAGAATCTTGTACAAAAATAGCTTAATTAGGAGGGCTGTCTGACAGATATACTAGACAATAGTATCGCCACTACAGCTAGCCAGGAATTTTGTGACAAAATGGCTTTTCATCATAGAAAAATGATTCATCAAACCTAAAACTTTCAATGGCAATTTTCTCTTTTATCCTACCTTTCGGAGAAAGATTTTGCAGGCTCAGGGTAGAACTCTTGACAAAAGTCAGAAAGCTAGTCAACACTGCTATGACAAAGGAGTTTATCGAAAACACCTGGCCTAGTTCAGGCTGGAGACTCGGCTCTTGACTTTCCAAATGTCCCTTGCATATCATGACTTTTCTCCAGACAAGTCTCTTTCTCTTTGAGGGGATCGGCTGTGCTTTGCACCAAATGATTTATTGTATGATTCTATGTGGAGGGTGTCCCTGCCAAAGGCAGGGGGTTGGAACTAGATGATCCTTAAGGTCGCTTCCAACCCAAACCATTCTGTGATTCTGTGAAATACTGTGAAGCAGGGATCAGAGCCTTGGTCTTCCATGCTCCTGGTGACTTCTCCTACACTGCAATATACGGCAGTTTCACCCTGTGATGGCACACTGGCTGCTGAGCAGCTTGAAAGGGAGCAACTCCAGCCAGGAGGCTGAGCAATGAGAACTTGGGCATTTGTCTGCACTCAGGAGGAACAGTAGAGTGAGGAGCTTCCACACCCAGGTGAACCCATTGGCTTCCTTCCTATCTTCTTTCCCCCTCCTGTTGAAGAGATTGAGGTGGGAATTTCCTGTCCCCTGTTATTCTTCATCACATGCTTCTATTTTTCAGAATCTGATTAACATGCAGCTCTTTGCTCCTGAGCTCACCACAAGATATATTCTCTGAGAAACCTGGGTTACCATGCCTGCGAGGAAGTGCTTCAGGTGACAAACAACCTGTTGCTGCCTGTGCCAGAAAGGAAACATTTCTTTCTGAAAGCTGCTTTATTCCCTTGGGTGAAGATGCCCTGAGAGGAAGAAATATGCATGTGAGTGCTCCTGGGACAGCTGAGTTCTGTTGCCAGCGTCAACATTGTGAAGCTTGGGCAAAGCAGTTCTGGATTAGATGCATTTTAATTTAAGCATTGCCTGCACTGTTTCTTGCAGCTCTCTTTTCATCACAAAGCCTTTCTTTTTTGTTTCTTCTATTAGCTCCTGAAAAAGCTATTTTCTCTCTTAATGTACTGATAACGCTTCTCTCTTTGGAAAATCTTTTCTCCTTTGTCCAGATCATTGCTGGTTCTTTCTGTCCTGTAAGGGTCTCATGAATACAAAAAAAAAAAAAAAAAAAAAGAGTTTAAAAAGTCTTTTCAAATGCAGTTGAATTTTGTGGATTGTGTTAAGCCTAATATGTATTCAAATGAACATTGCTGCCCTTGCAGTCTCAGCTATCCTTCAGTCTGGTTGGAGAACTGAACTGTAACACAAAATTTCTCAGTCACAACAATTTGAGGGTAAGGAGATGGAAAGCGTGTCTGAAACTGAACTTTGTCCTTCTGGAAGGTCAAATAGATTTGACTACATCCATGTCTAACCAGGCATTGTATTGTGACCAGGACCTTTTTGCCACTTGTTCTATAATTTTTCCCCATGATTGGATCACAACAACAGGCAAAATGAATAAATAGAGGATACAATATATTATTTATACATAGACAGCAACATGCACAGTTTTGCCAGTGAGTGCAAGCAGCAAAACCTGTATTTAATAAGAAATAATGTCTTACAGAAACTACTACAACTTCCCCTCCCCAGAAGTGCTTCCTATAATTTGAGTCCAGTTACTGATCATAAGAAGTTCTCTAAGTAAGAATTTTTATAACACGCTGAGAGAAGGAAAGTATGATGGCAAAAATAGGCACTCAGGATTATTATTAATCTGTTCCCCCAAAATCATAAGATCATCTTAAAAAAAGTATATTTGGATTTTGTTTTACATTTGCCTCTGGTTTTTGTCTATTGGGATTTATGCTTAAAGTGGTTTTGTATCACAGTAAGGACAAGGCATTTTTTAAAAAGGAAAAAAGAAAACAGATTTTCACATAATATCTTCAATTCAGAAGATGAGATCGAGGAAAATCACCACATAGCACAAAGCTCTCAGTAAAAATCACAAGAGTTGACAACACAGCCTCCAAATTATAATTTTTTCACTGTGGGTTTCTATCCTGATAGAAGAACATCCAGAGTTCAAATCCAGCATACAAAATAGTGACAAAAATTCATCCCTCTTAAATGCATTAGTTCTTTCCTAAGTAGGACAAGAAAACTATTTATTGTCACTTCCATTCACACTGCAGCAAAATATGACACTTCAATTCATTGTAAGGATTGCACAAAATAGTCTCACTATGTCTGTATTTGGTCTACAACAGTAACTTTTCCTTAGGAAAAACAATTGCTATTTGGAGTAAGTTCAGCTGCTCCACAGACTTTTCACAGTCTAGCTGTCAGAGGAAGATTCATGGAGAGGCCATTAAAATTTAATATTTCAAAAGTGAACTCTATTGTATGCTTAGCAGGTATTTTTAGCTTCCAAAACTCTTTTCATTGTTTCTCAAAGACTAAATAATATATACTCAATGGGAGAAATTCTTATTTTGCTTACCACTGAGTGGATCCAGAATAACTCCAGTCTCTTGAACTGTATCACTTCAGCATAAGGGAAAGCAGGATTGGGTTCTGTATGTCTTTCAGTTCACTGTGTTTCCATATGTGTACTGCTGTATTTCACAATTTTCCTAGTGTTAGTTAATAAAGTATATGTTTTTTTCTAGTTCAGGCAATTTTGTTTCTCTTTCTTCTGTAGGTATTTCATAGAATACTCTCTAAGCAAATATTTACCAGTCTCTGTAATATTTCTAGATATGGTATAGAGGTATTTTATTGTCTTCCTAATGTTAGTTGATAAAGTAAGTATTTCTCAGTTATTGCAATACTGTATCTCTTTATATATATAAAGGAAGTATTTTACACTTTGATGGTAGGGAGTGTTCTTCCATTTGTCTGCAATATTTCATTACAGTGTATTTGAAAGTTCCAAAATTGAGTTTTCAGCCTATAATGTGTTTTGTACAGAACTTTCTTAGTCTTAATATTGATTTCACTATATCTTTGCGTCTAAATTTTTTGTACTTCCCAATTTTCTTTAATATTAGCTTTGGGTATAAATGGAAGTGTTAAGTCTTGCTATTTGATGGTACTTGGACTTTCCAAGTCTGCTCTCCTAGTAACGCTAACTTCAATCTTAAATTGACTTCAAAGTCAGGTGTACCTTGGGCTGTCAAAAAAAATCCAGCCAACATTAAAAAAGTCTACCCATTCACTTCTCTGTAGTAAATCTAGGAGCTGGCATTTTTTGTTCCTTCTCTCATCCTCTTGCATTCCAGTTTTCATCTCTCTTCTTCCTTGCTTTCCAGTTTTCTATTTCTTACTTACTCACTACATCCTTCATTATCCTTCGGTTCCTTTTCCACATGTCCTTCTCTTTTCCCATGGCACCTTACCCAATTACACTGTTCCCTGCTTCTTCTCTTCCAGCCTGCTTTTCTGCTCTATTTCCCCATTTTCTACCACAGCCACATTTAAGGAATGCAGAAACAAAAGTTAATCCTTTTTAGTAGGGACAACGTAATATTTGCCTGCAAAGATTTCAGAGAGGTAGTGACTGTATTTGTAGAAATTATTCTAGCTGCAGCTGCATTCAGAGGAGTGGGAGAAAATGGCATTTTGGTAAAGGGGAAAACTTACATATTGTTTCCTTAAAGCTTACCTCCTGATGCAAAGACAGTTGTCACACTTGTGGTAATCCCGTAAACATCGGGAACTCAGCTCATACTCTCCTGCCCTGCAAAATATCCTTTCTCTCCTACTCTCAGTTTCTGCAGACAGTGAGGTAGACTGGGAAAAAGAAATGGCCTGTGAGGAGGGGAAAGCATGTATGAACCACAGAAGGAGATGCAAAGCTGTGGTTTTCATTTAAGGAGAAAATATGTCTCTGGTGCTTTATTTTATTTTATGGTTTTTTTTTAATGCAGCTAATCTGACTTAATGCTACAACAAATGTAATAAATACTGAATTATTTTCCACATAAGGAAAATGTTCCAAAATACTAAAAGCAGCCTCTCTTTTTAGAATGTTGCTTTCCATAACAATATTTACCTTTTCCCTCTCTGTTATGCCATGCTGTAGTGAATGTAGAGGAAAGGACATGACAAAGCAAGCTGGAAAATTAGAGGTATTTGTAGTTGCAAATGAGGGCATGGGACTTCAGTGCAATGGGCCTAGAATTACCAAAATTATTTTGTCTAATTCTATACTGGGCCTTAACATGGTAGGGAATGTTTAGTTTTCTTCTCACAGAAACCTAGGAGCAGATTGCGGTGTATTTCTTATGGTGGTTCGCAGTTATTTATATAGGTATTTCTGGGTTTCCTTTTGCAGTTCACTGTGAGTCTGACACAAAGACTAGATCAAGTGATGGGTGGACTGAACAACTACATGATTTTTTCATTGTGTTATTTAAACCCATTGCACTAAATTTAGTACGAGGTTTCATTCCCTGAGTCTGGTGGTACGTAAACTCCACATTTATAAGGTGCCAGTCATACAGTAGGGCACTGAATTTTAATTGATCAGTGTATGTTTTAAATACACCCATTGGGAATATTAATTTATTTAAAACATATATTTGAACCCCAGTTTTGCAAAGACCAAAGCATCTACTTAATTTGTTCTAGGTCACTGCATGGAGTCCAGAGAAATTACCCGCAGCCTATGGATGCTAGCTCAGGGTCTCCCTTAATATTTTGCAGCAATTGCTTTAAAGCAGTTTTTCTAGTTTTCAGAAGTACCTAAGAAACTACTCAGTATATGGGACAGGTAGAAAAGGAAACTCAAATTTTTTTTACTATCATTGTCAACACATTTTAACAAATATGTAGTTGGAGGTGATGAAGAAAGATTATTTGCTCATCTCTGATTATGATTAGAATAAAAAAAATTAGCTACAACTTAACAAATAGTAGAAAAGAATATCATTCCAAGTAGTGTGAACTGAAGTTATGAAAAGACGCAGAGCAGTGCCACTATAACTGACACCACATGCAGTGGAGAATAAAACTTACGTAGAATATGTTTGGCTAAGTGAAATAGGTTATCAACAAGCCTAGGTCTTGACTGGAAATGTGCAAAAAAGATTTAAGTGAGTCAATTCAAATTTTAATTACAATGTAGAATTTTAGTCTGGAGTTACCTCACGATGATGTTACATGGAGGAAAAGTATCAGTTTGACAAGTTATTTGATCGTCTCTGAGATAGCATTCTTGCAGCAGAAGATCCCATTTTATACCAGGAAATTAGAATATGGGGGACCATTATTAATGGCTTAATTGAGTGAAAAAAGCTCAAAGTACTGCAGCATTTTTTGGACAAAATTCCAGCCAGGCTTTTAAAAAGAAAGAACTATACAAAACTGCATAGAAAACCCTGTGAACATAGATAGAGGGTAGACTTAAATGTAAGATTTCCTCAGCCAATTTGGTTCGGAAGGTTTCCATGGACCACATGGACACAATGGACTAAACACAAAAGTTTAGTGCAGAATTTTATTTTGATTTTGACCTGTATATGTACATGTATATGTGCATACACTCAACAACACAACCAAAATCCAGGAAACAGAGGAAGAAAGATCTCTGGAAAAGGGTGTGGCTTTCTTCTGTTTAATAGTATTTGTGGAAAAATGAATAAATAATCTTTGGCAGAAAAGCTGGGATTTGGGCAGAAGTTCTTTTCATTTACTAATTCTGTCTTCATAACAGGGCACGTTCATCATAACTGTATTGTAATTAACTGAAGTATTTCAAGGTTATTTTTGCCTAATCATTTGGCTGAAAAGGGGAACCTCTGAGGGATTTGAGGACATTTTGCTGCAACATGAAAGAGGGCTAACGCTTTCCTTAGGTCAAACGTTTGCATGTTTCATTGTTCCTCCCTGTGGTGTGTGACTCTGTTTTACACTCAGAAGACAAAGAGGGAGAGAATTCCTAAAGCAGAATTGTCATTCACCAATGTAGTATTTTAAACGGCATCTTTATTGTATCTGAAAGCATACACCTACTTAAAAGTGAGCTGCAGAGCACTGAAATGGAATGAGCCCATAATCTGGGATGGAAACCCTAGGTGCCTCCTGGGAAGTGCCGTTAACGGCTGTAAGTGTGAGGACTTGGTTTCGCAGCTCATGCAGCACAAAGGACACTGCTGTCCTTGTCGAAGGCAGCTGGAGAACCTGGCTTTTTACTCACCATGGCACTGACAGGACTTGTACGTGTGTGCTGCGGGAGCGCTCCCGCTCAGGCGCTGACCAGGCGTGATCCCGGGTAGCTTGCCATGCCTGGCAAGAGCACGGCACAAACCGATGCTGCCTGGCTCTGTTAACTGCAGAGAGGTGCAAGGGCCTTTCGTATTTGTTTATCCTCACCCTTCATGGAGATGTTGTTATTTCTTGTTGGAATAGTTAAGTCCTTTTTGCTCTAATTCGAGTTAAAAAACCTCCCGCAAAACAAATAATGAAGATTTATATCAATGATTTGTATCTTCCTATAAACTGAAGGAAATGGGAGAATGACAATAAGGCCTCACAGGCAGACGCCTTAGGAACGTGCCAAATTCAGAACAAAATCTAGTGTTTTTTGGAACTGTTAAATTGTTAATATTGAAAAACTTTAGGAAGAAGCTGGTTTTGCATATGAGCATAGGATGGTGTATTCATATTTATGATCAGAGGAACCTTGGTTTGGAATGGAAAGTATTTTTTCCTGTCAACTTAATTTTTTTTCTAGTTTAACACTAGAACCAAAAAACTGAATTGTAGTAATATGTTTGAATGAGATACGCTTTATGCAAACAAAAACCACAGGGCAGGTAACACAGAAGCACGGTGCTTTAGCACACTGAAATCTGACTGTGAGAGTTTGACTCACTTAAATCTTTCACACCCATGTCAGCATTCGCTTTGTTATGATTTTTATTCTAGTTTGCATTGTACCGTAAGTCTAGATGAAAATTCACAAATATGGGAGAAGGAAAAATCAACATTATGTACAGCTCACACTGAATAAGTGCAACCCTGATACAAGACAGGGAGGAGGTTTGAAAGTCAAAGCAGACACAAATGTTATAGAAACCGTACATTTGTAGTGTATGATAAAGAAGGAAAGGCAACACATTTAACAAATGATGAGAGTGGAGCTGTTTCAAGCAGTTGGGAGAGAATGACTTAAATTGAAAAGGGAAATTCTATCTAAAGCAAAATAAATTATAAAGCCACTATTCTCTTACAAAAAGCATGACATGATCTCATAAATGAGAGATGAAAACACCTGGAACCTGATAAAGATCATATAGAACGCAGGACATAGAAAAACATGCAAAATCTGAGATGGAGGCTTTATCTTACAGATGCCTATTAGACTGACAAGACAGAAGCTGTGAAATACACAGTTCTAGTACAGGCAAGGTTTGTGGGGAGGCATAATATGTTTTATCCCCTTATGATATGGGGAAAAAAGAAATAACCTCTCTCAAGCACATAAGTGCTTCATCAGGACTGAAATAGAAGCTTAAAACAATAGCTTTCAGACATAAATCGGTGGCTTGTGTTAAAAACGTCGAGCCCCAGAAAGGCACATTGGCTCAGGTTTGCTTTAAAAGTATCTGAAATCTAGCTAAATCTTGGCACGGCTGTCACAGAGCAGGTACTTCTGTTTTTATAAATAAAATGGAAGTGACAAAATACATTTCATTATAAACCATCAGACTTTCTTTTCTTTATGCTTTCTGTTTTGGCTGTGGATTATTTTATTTTGAGTCATTTTTCCTTGTTTTAAGAAAGGGGAAAAGCTTTAGACTTCATGGCCAAAAAAGATTTTATTTCTTTATAAAATAATAAAGTTGGGAGACCTTTTTAAAATGGCTCATGTTACTTTTGTGGTCGTTCCTGTAAATATTCCAAAGTGGTGGATAATCTTAATGCATCTACTTTGACTACAGTTGTCTGGCAGATGCTTTTATGGTGCTCTTGCTCCGCTGAGGTTACTGGGCTTTCAGATTCCTACTCAGATTCTGTTGAGAATTAGAAAAATGTTACATATATTGTTTCATAGCTGTACTCACAATGTGCAACACAGAACATCACTTACAATTTAAGGGTCCATAAAACAGAGAGCTTATTTAACTCCTTTGCTTCAGTGGGTACTGAACTTGCAGCGCCCTGTGATAGTGCATTTTATGATTCTTCAGACTAAAATATGACAAACGTCAATATATGCCCTGAGACATTAGAACTTCTTTTTCATGAGGATACTGGACTTCAGGCAGCAGTGTTGAATTTGGTATCTCAGAACCCAATTACAAAAGGATATAAAACACCGGAAGTAAAAGTAGAGCAAAATCTATTTCTGGAACTGCATTCCCACCCCCCACCCCCACCCCCCTTTGAACAAACAAACAATCAAAATCCCCTTAGTGCAGCTGAATTAAAAAACTGCATTTTTGCCAGAATCACTGTGCAACATGTTGCCAAAAATGCCGGGAAGTCAGCCTAATTTTCAAATACGGGCATCTTAATAGGCTATCCAAATTGCACATTTGAGTGCTTACATGGACACTTAGATGTGTAAATGCCCACTCTGTGGATCTAAGTGCTGATTTGAGCATTCATGTCTGAGATTTAGACATTCCATTAAAACATCCATATTTGATATTGGACCCATAGTGTGTATGTGTATTATTAATGTTTAAATAGAGCGAGAACATATGAGCCAACTATGCATATAATACTGGGTAGCTGAATGTATTTCTACTACATACACATTGAATATGATAAAACACCACCACTGAGGCTCCCAGTATATGTACAGACAATGCCTTGAATGTATCTTGGATAGAGAGAACATGCAATGTCTGAAAATAATAAGAATTTTCAGGATATGCTTTTACTTCTTACAACTTTTTTGCCTCAGTCTTCACCGGCGAGTGCTCTAGCCATACCACCCAAGTCACAGAAGGCAAAGGCAGGGACTGGGACAATGAAGAATGTCCCACTGTAGGAGTTCAAGACCATCTACAGGTCCTGATGAGATGCATCCACGCATCCTGAGGGAACTGGTGGATGAAGTTGCTAAGCCATTATCCATCATATTTGAGAAGTTGTGGCAGTTCAGTGAAGTTTGCACTGACTGGAAAATGGGGGTGGAGGGTAGGTGGGGGACATAATCCCTATTTTTAAAAAGGAAAAAAAGGAAGACCTGGGGAACTACAGGCCAGTCATGCTCAGGCATATGGAAAATAAGGACGTGATTGGTGACAGTCAACATGGCTTCACTAATGGCAAATCATGCCTAACAAATTTGGTGTCCTTCTACAATGGGGTTACAGTGTTAGTGAATAAGGCAAGAGACACTGACATCGTCTACCTGGACTTGTGCAAAGCATTTGACACCATACTGCACGACATTCTTGTCTCTAAATTGGAGGCACATGGATTTGACAGACGGACCACTCAATGGATAAGGAATTGGCTGGATGGTTGCACTCAAAAAGTTGCAGCCAATGACTTGATGTCTAAGTGGAGGCCAGTGAGGAGTGGCATTCCTCAAGGGTCGGTATTGGGACCAGTGCTGTTTAACATTTTTGTTGTCAACATGGACAGTGGGATCGAGTGCACCCTCAGCAAGTTTGCAGATGACACCAAGCTGTGTGGTATGGTTGACACACTGGAGGGAAGGGATGAGATCCAGAAGGATTTCGGCAGGCTTGAGAGGTGGGCCCACGCGAACCACATGAATTTCAACAAGTCCAAGTGCAAGGTCCTGCATGTGGGTCGGCGTAATCCCAAGCACAAGTACAGGCTGGGTGAGGAATGGATTAAGAGCAGCCCTGAGGAGAAGGACTGGGGGATGTTGGTGGACGAGAAGCTCAACGTAAGCCAGTAATGTGCGCTTGCAGCCGAGAAAGCCGACCGAATCCTGGGCTGCATCAAAAGGAGCGTGACCAGCAGGTTGAAGGAGGTGATTCCCCCCCTCTACTCTGCTCTCAGGAGTCCCCACCTGGAGTACTGGTCCCTTCCAACCCAAGCCATTCTATGATTCTATGATAAATACATGCACTATAATAATGTTAGGAATATAAATACAGAAACAAACATTGAACATTATTTTTGCTGTGTGTAGTCCTACTAGAATCTGGAGAAAGGTCACTTGCTGTAATAAAGATCTTCAGTGTTTAAGATGTTTCCCTAAGCAGCAGTTGCCCAGTGTATTGGATATTAAGCATTCCAGACATACCAGACACATAGCCTCATTTGGTCAGGAATTCATGTGTCTACCAAGATTTTTCCTGCCTTCCCCTCTTGCTCATTGAATAATATTTTATGTTTCTGTGGGGTTTTCCAAACATTCTTCCATTTAGTCTAGCTTAAGCATAATCTTCTGTGTTAGAAGCACTTCAGGCATAAAAAAACCATGATTAGGCAGGGAAAAAAATTGCAATCAACTCAACCTCCCATGGAATGCCTGAGACCATTGTGAAAATCTTTGTGCTTGGCTTTTACTTCCAATGTGCAGGAGTGTTTGATTTTAATCTTGGAGGAGTAGCAAAAGTACCAAAATACTGTGACAGACTTGAATGGGTTTTTTTAAAAAAAAGTTGAGCAAAGAAAAAAAAATCCTGTTTACAGAAGGACTGGTCTTGAAGAAATAAGCATGTGAAAGCTCTAGCACAAACATCCAGGACCCATATTTCCAAGGAAGCCCTGAAACACGCAGACTCTTGAGCAAGGTGGCTCAGGGTCCCTTTCCATGGCAGCATTGCCTAGGCATGCAGAAAAGTGACGGCTCCTCCTCAGCTGCTGGGTCCCAAAAGCGAATCTGAGAAGAATCACATCAGCTTTGTTTAGAGAAGGTGCAAGAATCCTCCAAATGGCTTTCTTTTTATCTGGAATGGAAGTGGGAAGGTAGGGCTGTACCTGGCTTTTCCGGAGGATGTTGGTTGCAGGTATGACCTCCGTGATCAATGGCTTCCTGGGCTTTGGTTTTTGCAGAGTTGGAGCGAGATCTAAATTATGCATCAGGTATGATAGTGGCTTATGAAAATGAGCATGGAGAATGAAAGGATAAAGGAATGTGTAGGAAAACACATGGGTCAGCATTAATTAGTTAAAAGGAAAAATGGCAATCGGAAGCAAGCATACAAGATAAGTAAACCAACTATTTTTCCACTATGAAAAGATCTTATTTTAGTCAAACCCAGCTCAAATTACAACAGAGTGAAATAATTTTAACAGATTCAAGTTACAATTATCTTAAACAATCATGCAAGTATAAATTGAGTTAACACTCCAGTATTTGAATTAATGAACTCTAACTATGGGTGACTTTTAGACCATTCAGTTTATGATAACTGGGAATAAACAAAAATTTTTTAATATTTTCAAATACACAAGAGGTTGCCTAAAATACACTACAAGTAATTTCAGGCAATACATATTTTATTTTTTTTTAAGTTGGCAGTTATCTTTTCCATTCTGCATAGCTTGCAGGATATTTTAATGCCATTAGTTGCCATGGTAAAATGTATTGCAAAGCCATATTCAGTTCTGGTGCAAATGAATACAAGTTTTGAGTTGTTTTGCTTATATAAGGCCTGATAGGTTAGGTCCATTTTTTCCCTGTACTTGGAGATAATGAACATTTATTTTGTCACTGAAGGAATTGTCATCTTTCATTGTGCATAAAGGCATAATGGAACTCGGTGGTGAACAGTATTCTTGATTAATAAAACTTTTAAATTTACTTGAGAAATACTGACTTAACAAGTAGCAGCTGTTGTTGAAGAAACATGTCATATCAATAAAAATAGACTACCTTTACATTATAATATTATGAACTGAAAGCTAAGCATCTATTTTTCAGGTAGGACAAGTCCCCAGAAAGTAATTCCTTTTAAAATATAAATTAAGTATCACACAGTTCACATGATTTAAAAATAAATGGCTGACTTTAAGAAAGGATTTAAACAATTACATGAATATGAGAGCAGTTCTTCAATAAATAAAATGTGACATAGTAAAAAAGAATATTTAATAAACAAATTAGTCTTGCTTATAATCATACTGTATCAAACTTTTCTGGACTTGTACTCATTTCCGTTTTTGAGGCTTTTTCAGTTTACTGGTGCTACTGTAATTTCAATAAGGCTACCAAAGGTTACCCATTATACTTAACTTTAGTAAGCCAAAATTTAGCACTTGAGTACAAGTATTATCATATTTTACATATTCACAAACACTGCAAATCCACAGGTGTTGGATTTTTGACTGCTGGAAGTTGATACATCAGCCTGACGCTGCATTGTTTCACCAACACATGATGAGGAAAGTCATTATCATGTTACCATGCAGGCCTAAAATTTGAAGTATGTAGTTCCACACTGGTAGGGTCTTCTTGCTTTTAGTGGAAAAAAATCCCCCAAAGATCCCTAATGTGTCATTGAGTACTGAGGAAGGTATAAAGCTTCAATGCATGTCACTTGCAGGAAGAATTGTAAAAAATCTCTGGTAGTCTTGAAAAAAATTGTAATTTTGAACCATTTCTGAAAATTGAAAAAACAAACCACCTGATCTCAGATTAGATTAGATGAGATTAGAATAGAATATTTCAATTGGAAGGGCTCTACAACAATCATCTAGTCCAACTGCCTGACCAATTCAGGGCTGACCAAAAATTAAAGCATGTTATTAAGGGCATTGTCCAAACATCTATTAAACAGTGACAGGCTTGGGCCATCTACCACATCTCCAGGAAGCCTGTTCCAGTGTTTGACCACCCTCTTGGTAAAGAAATGCTTCCTAATATCTGGTCTGAAAATAACACGTTTCATTACGATTGGTGTGGGTTTGACTACTTTTTGGGAGGATGAAAGGATTTGTGGCACAAAAAATTTACCCAAATACTATTTGCAAGATGGAAGAGAGTATAGCTGTGAGCCCAAACATAAGATGGACGCTCACCTGAGACGGAGGATACTTATACTGAGCTCCTCCTCTCTGCAGGTACTGTCTGAAAGTTTCCTGCTTTGAGTATGCTGTGAAATAGTCAATGGCTTAAAAAGACAGTAACAGCCTGGTTTTAAAACTTCTGAGCAAATCCATTCTGAGAGAAATGAGGCAGCTGTGTTCCTGTCCCTGAAGCAATGTATTCTTTTATTTGATGGGGTGAAAAGTAAACATCCTTTCAGTTTCCTGTTTGGCACCAAAATATATATCCAATTCTTAGCCCTTGAATCCAAAGGTTTTAAAAATTTAAGAAATGTCGAGATGAACTGTTCTGACATAGGAATGTGGTTTTTTGCTTGCTTTTGGTAGAAACTATTAATTAAATATGACTCTCATTTGTGTGTGGCTCAGACCCAGAAAAATGATAAATTCCTTTTTTTGAAAATATAAATAAATTAGCCTGTTCTATTTGTATCTTACAGGTTGGGAATTGCCAATATCTTCTCTAAATGTGATAAACTGGCTAATAATAGAACTCAGTTAAATACAGTCCATTCTTCCTGTGCCTGTCTGTCTTGAAATAGAGATGATCTGCTCCCCATTTCCTGACTGCTGAAGATGGGCTGTTGTTGCTACACACCTTGCATTCTTTAAAGTAGGATTACTGCAGTGCCGAAATACAAGTGGCGTAAAGCAAAATATATTGCAATCAGGTTTCAATGTGAAAATGTTCAATGCATTACACATTTTTCAAACCAATCCAAGTTTTATGAGAAATTTTTGTTGTTGGTTTTGGTCTTTGGCATTACATTAAATGCCCGGGTTCTGCGTTCATCTCTGAAAGAAAGAGATTGTGAGCAGTTTCCTTTGAACAGAAAAAATGTCTGTCAACCTTGATCATCCATATATCATTCTTCTGCATCATCCATTCCAACTGAAACTGTCCTGCAATTAGCAAACAATCCAGTCTGATTCTGCAAGGAATCTTATAGGATATTAAACACAGTTAAAGAGAGGAAAACAGCTTCTTTAAACTTCTAGTCAGTTTATAAAAACCTGGCAAATCCTTTGAAATGTCAGTAGTCCAGCTTAATGCTGCGTGAACAACCAAGGTTGCATAAGTGATAAAACTGGATGAATATTAATCCGAGTCAAGCACTATGCACGGAAGCCTCTTTTTTCCACCTGAGACTTTTTCAGTGAAATACTTCATTATAATGAAAAATTAATGTTTTCAAAGATGAGTCTGAGGGAACAGAAAAGTGAAGATATATTTTGATTGCAAACTGGTCTGTTTATAACGTGTGTTGTTATGAGGCAGTAGCTTGACTGTATGGCATATTCAGATATCATCAATCAGCTAATTAATTATTAGGAACATTTCATCTTACCTTTCAGATTTATTTTTTTTATTTTGCTTGCTTTTGCGTCATAAAATTGGCTGAGCTTTTTGTTTATTCACATTTTAGCAACAGATTTAGATTTCAGAAGACAACTTATCTCTATTTTTATCTTTCACAGGGCATTGGTTCCTTCTGGGGGGTGGGATCCAAAGCTTCTTCCATTTGAAATCTTTCCTGGATGGTTGTACTGCTATTCTTCTGTGGTTGATCTTCAGCACCACATCAAAAAAATAATATTAACTTTGTGGTAATCACTTCCCTGCCTCCCTCCCCCCACCCCGGCATCTTCCACATATTATCTTTGGCTGAATTTTAAATTGTGATCACATTTTGGCAAGATAAGATTACTTGATTGCAGTCTATTTAATAAGCTTCCGGAGACAATTTTACTCCTTCAACTAATTTCATTATTGCATGAATTATTTAATAGAAGCTATATCTTCTGTTGGTTTACAACAATAATTCTACTGTATTGACATTTTCTGATTCTTAAATGCTCGTCTTGTTACTCAATGTTCTTTGAAGATAACGTATTTTTTATGGAACATACCGTGTAAACCTGTGTGCTGATACAGGTGATTGTTACCTTCAGATCTTTTCAGTCTGAGATTGAGGTTATGACAGAACCATTTCTATGTTCAGGGAACTTTGATCATTCCTTCACCTAGCTCAAAGAGTATTTTTTTCATGCTTTTATCTGTGCTTGAAAGTTTTGAAACGCTGTATTGGTGAAGCATATGATCTTTTCACATTTTGGGTGGGAACTACTGTGTGTTGTACTGCCATTAGAATGGTATAAGTGGTCTTCTGCAAGCATAAGGTGTGTTTCCACACTGCGAGGTTTTCTCACAACAGCTAAATGGGCAGACAGGTCCAAAAACTGAGTCAGCTGCAGAAGGATATTAAGACCTCTTTCAAAAACTAATACAGGCTGCTATGTTAAGTCTTTACAGTGCTGAAAACCTATGCAAGGCAGGGGAAGATGATACTTTAGATATAATTACTGATTTTTCTAAGTTATGGCCCATGATCTCCCACAACCATTGGACTTTATGCAGATTTGACAATATTACTTCATTTACCTGAAAATGATGCATTCAACTACACCTCTGCTATATTTCCCATTGCACTTGTTGCATCTAATTTAACTCCTCTTCCCTTTGAAATAATTATAAGCAGATGGAAAGTGCATTTGCCTCTGTGGATTTGAAACAACGTTGTCTGTCTTGCTTAACAGGGAAAAAGCTAAAGCAAGAAAGAGAGAGTAGTACATGCTGAGTGAAAGCGTGCGAAATCAAAACTGACAATTGGGTATCTCTGACTGATTGAAAGGTCCCAGGGAATGACCCATCATCTTGGATGAGATCAGACCTAGAGACAGAGTCAGGATTGTCCTGAGTTAAAATCCAGAATAATGCTGTTTCTTTCTTTTTCCTTCCTTCCCTCTCTCCCTCCCTCCCTTTTCAAAACCGTTGGCTATTGTTCTTTCCACTAGGAAGGACTGTATGCTGCTCTGACTGAAGAGATGCAGGGACCTGGCTGATCATCTCAGTTACCGAGGGTCCAATTACTCTGATTTCCGAGGCTGCCTCTATTGCTAACCTTACTGATTACATTACACTTACTGACTTACTGTTGTGTCATAACTGCCTCGCCCAAAGGAATGAGCAGCAGGCTGTTGGGTGGTAGACTGGAAAATATGAGGAAAAAATGGGGAAAAAAAGAGAAAGCGGGTAAAAGATGAGCCAAGGAATAAGGAGAAAACTCAAAGCAGAAGCAAAAGCTGCAAGTAAAAGCCAGAAGTATTTGAGAGATGGAATATCAATTGAATGGGACTGTGGCTGGACAGACTGTTAGGTGACTGAACAGTCTGTGCCTGTTTTAAACATACCATTTATCAATGAGAGAACCTTAGCCAGCGAGGGCCTTGGAGAAAGAAGAAAACATGGCTGGGGAACTTCGGGTTGCCTTGAGACACTTTACCAGTGAGTAAGAACTCTTAGTTTTCTATCTTGTTTCAACAAGCTACAGCACTTCAGATGTGATTTGGATGAATGCACAGCATGACTAAGTTATATCAGGGCATGGGAATGAAAATTATACCTCCTTTTGCAAGAAAGAAGGTATAATTTGATTGTTGAAGGGAAATTTCTCAAAGCTGAATTGCGGGAGGTAGTAGCTTTAAAATCTGCTAGAAGAGTTTGGAGAAGCCAGTGGTATATTTTAGTAGTCTAAAGTAGCTGTACAAGAGATGTTTTATTGCTTCTTTGGAGACATTTCCTTTGCACTCTACGTTTCTATTTCATAGTCTTTGCTAGACAGGACTTGAAAAGAATTGTGAGTACTTCTTGGTAGTAGAGCTGCCCTTTGAGGAGAAAGAAAAAAAAAAGAAGCTTATGAGGTTAAAGCTTGAACAGGGGGAAAAAATGGGTTTTAGAAGAGGTGTTCCCGATTCTGATCTGAATTGCACCACAGATATATGGCAAATTTATTTATATGTCAGTTCAAGACCTTTAAAACAGAAGTAGTTTCTTGAGAAAACTAAATAGTTTTTTCACCTCCAGAAAGCAGGTAACAGAATGGTGGAAGATATGAGATTGCTCATGGGAGGCTTGTCACCTGAAATAACAAAATAATGGGTGGTAGGAAGAGTTAATGACAGAAAGAGTAATAGGACAGCATAGAGATTTAAGACTTTTTTTTTTTTTTTTAAAGTAAAGATAGGACAGAAAGCCATTTAGAGTTTTCAAAAGATCTGTAACTTCCTCAACATCTAAGTCAAATATATCTCATTTTGCTGGATTTTCAGTTGTCCAAAGAAAGCACTGGAATTTAAAACAACCAGAAAGTTATCAAATGTTTTCATAATCAATATTAAGGAAAAATCAGAGTTTGCTGGATGTGGCTGATATCTTGTTATTCTTTTACACCTGTTAGCCCTAACATGCTTTACAGAGCACTGGATTAACACATTCACTAAAAAATGCTGCAGTTTTAGCCTCGCTGTTTTATTTTTTCAGTCTGTCTTTATTCTCTATGAGCTGAGGCGCTCTCAGCACAGCTGAGCATACTCTTAAAATGCCATCTTTCTTGACCTCTTGAACCTCTCATGATTGCTCTCCTACCTCTCTAAGATCTGTCTCCCAAAGAGCTGCCAAAAGGGATTCTTATTCATCCCTTGATTGGTTCTCACCTCTCTGTTACAGAAAACGAAGCTAATTCCCTTGCCTGTCATCTTTTTCTGTCCTTGCCCTGGTGCTGCCTTAAATTCGGATAGTAAGCCTTTTGGGTCAGAATCTATCTTTTCACCTGCTCTTGGGCAGGGCCTCACTGACTGAGAGACTGGTCCTTCACTAGGTTTCCTAGGTGCTTTGGTAATGCAATGAATTAACAACGATCATGAGTCTAATGAATACAAATGAGTAAATGATCAGCTGAAAATAAGACAATCCTCCCTAGTAACAAGGAAGTGACAAAAAAAAATGTATTGACTGTGTAATTATGAGTAGAACCCGGTAAAAATACTGCCTTCAGAATATATTGTAGAATATAACTCTTTATTGACTTCATCTTTATATATGCCTTATAAGGCTCTAACTGCTTACTACTCAACTAAATTTTTATGATAAAGATGATGTGATTTATAGAAATCCTTCCAAAAACTTGTTACTTTTTAGTTGAAATATTTTGGGCTCTACCGAAAAGTAGAATGCAGAGATATCCCAAAGTTTTTCCAAAGCTGTACCTTCCCCTCTTTTTTGCATTTAATTTTTTGCTTATTTCCATCCCCCAAGACATACACAAGGCTGTATCCGAGGAGTTATGTTTACAGGGTGAGGCATTCTGCTTTGTGGATTTTGCTCTACAGGACGTTTTCTGGATCAATGACTTGCTCAAGAGAGTTTGTGTGCATATTTACGAAGTCATGTCCTGTCTGCTGCAGCAAGCCAGATGCCGAACACACTTTACAGATGAAGGTTTGCTGTAGTTGGAGCACCTTGATGCTGGAAGCAGGTTACCAAGTCAGTCATGCAACTGAATGTGCCACCTTTTCTCTAACAAAATATCATTGTGAAATTAGACTGGTGAATCCTTGACTGACAGAAAAAAGTATGAGCCAAGATGATTAATTAAGTAGTCGATACCAAACTCATTCCAAATGTTTGCAATAAGTAATATACTGAGTGTGTAGAAGCAGCATTGCATTTAAACCCCAGATACTTATCAATACTGGTAGAAAGCACTCCAAGAAATTGGATGTTGTTTGTAGTGGATCATTTCAGCAGTGATTCATCAAATGCTATCGCATATATCTGACAGAACTCAAAACTGGCAAATGTTCTAATGGAACATAATAACAACGATGAGTCGTACATTTGTAACACTTACTAAAAAGAATTCCAGGATTGACAAATTGGAGTGGCAATGTTGGCAGACTTAAAATGAAGCATTTGTACAGTATATACAGTACTTGGAGATGTGGAATAGATTCCAATATGAAATGCAGAGAGGTTTCTTAACATCTTTCTGAAGCTTCATGCCAAGATGGTGCCTGATTTTTATCCTGTCACTCACAAACTCCTTTGCATCTGTTGTTCCAACGTGTGAACAGTGACCCGGTTCAAGCTGCTGCTAAAACTTGAGCATTAATTAATAAGCGGGAAGCTGGCTGATGGATAATTAAGAGCAGAGTAGGAAATTCTGGACAATGTATTTGCAAAATTGCATTTGGAAGAAAGAGGTACATTGGTTTAAGAAAAATAAAGCCATTTTGAAATGAGATAATTAGAGAGAAGTAGTTGCAGAGAGTATCATGCATTTCAATCAGCATGGAAGGCTCCAACCTTTCGCCTTCCCGGGAAACTTCACTGTAATCATCCCAGCTGCTGGACTGGCCTTGTACTTGACTCAGAGTTGTATCTCCTCTCTGAAGAGCACAACCAAAAATGAAGTTTTAAATGGTTCTAGCTCATCAGTGCTACTTATAGTTGCAGGTCTATGACAGGTGTAACTGCTAATATGTCTCTTCATGCGAACACCCTTATTGTGGAATTAACAGGGGGGTTCCCTCTAGTATGCCTGGAGCCCTCAGGTGAATGTTATGCCTGTACTGCAGGAAAGTCCCCTTTCAACACCAAGAATCGTAGTGGTGCACAAGTCCTGCACCATTTCTATGTGGACCTTTTAAGACTGATTTATGCACAATTTTTGAAGCATGTAACACTTTGCAGTTGTCCTGGTTTTCAGCTAGGATAGAGCTAATTTTCACAAGAAGCTGGGAGGGGACACAGCTAGGACAGCTGATCCAAACTAGCCAAAGTGATATTTGATACCATATGACGTCATGCTCAGCATATAAGGGGAGAGCTGGCCGGGGAGGAGGAGTCGCTGCTTTGGGACAGGCTGGGCATTGGGTTTTGGGGCAGTGAGCAAATTACATTTTTTATCACCTGCTTTGTATATTATTTTGTAAGTACTGTTGTTATTTTCCTCTTCCTTTGCTGTCCTAGTAAACTGTCCTTATCCCAACCCATGAGTTCTACCTTTTTTCTTCTGATTCTCCTCCCCATCCTATCGGGGGGGTTGAGGGGAGAGGAGTGAGCAAGCAGCCCCGTGGTGCTCAGCTGGAGGCTGGGGCTAAACCATGACAGTCTTTTTTGGCACCCAACGTGGGACTTGAAGGGTTGAGATAATGACAGATCTGACCAGTGTGTGTTAAAACAAAGTTGTTATATTCATTTATTATATTAGGTAAATAGTCACTGGTCACAATGGTGTTTTGTTTGTTCACATGGTTGTGTTATGTAAATCCTTACTTGCTGTATGTATTCCCTGCAGTGCTGTTTATCACCTCTGGGAGAGGGGTCAGGATTCTCATTTTGCTGTACTGCGTGATATCAATTTATGATATGCTAACATCACTGGTCATGATGTTAAGCTGGTATTTGTATGTGGCATTGTTGTCATGCCCATATCTCAGATGACATCTCTCAGAATTTATTCATAATTGCACCCAATCTCTTTCACCTCCCCTTTTTCCTTAAGGCTAGTTAAAACAGCTTTTGAGAATTTTGAATACCCTTGGGAAGTTCAAGCCAGCATGTTCCTATTGTTATGTGTCCTGAATGTGTTCCAGGTCTTGTTTAGGGTTACAAAAAAAAGGTTTAAGAATACCACCCAGAGATCTGGCCCAAGGCTGAATAGTCAAGTTTGGCATGGCATGTGGGAGAATATGAGCAGGTATCTAGAAAACTTCTCACCTCCAATGGTTTGGAACTTCACTCCCAAACAACTACAGGTCCCTGATAAATTGATAAAATATTTGAAAGGAAAATGCTGTGGCTATTCCAAAGAGGCACAACGTACTGTGCTGGGCCTTGGCCACTATCTACCAAACAGTGCTCAATAGTAGGCAGCACCCTCAGGGTGAAGAGAGGGGAAACAGACTGACAGGCACTGTGGCTACCCAAAGCCCCACAACAAGCACTGTGGTTACTCAAACCCCAGTGACAGGCACTGCAGCTGAACTAAAAAATCAAACCATACCAGTATCTGTTGGCCCTATACAGAAGAAATACACAAAAAAATCAGTTTGCTTAGTAAGGGATGATGATGATGAACCTGGACCATCATGAGAACAGGAAGAAGAGCAGAACCAGAGGTTAATTACCTGATCCCTGTCCCTGAGTGAGCTGTGAGATATGCAAAAAGATTTCAGCCTCCATCCAGGCAAGCACATCATTACCTTGCTGCTCTGATGCTGAGATAATGGAGCCAGTAGCCTGTTTTAGCCGGTAGCCAGAATTAGAGGGCAGGGAAGTCAAGCAGCTGGGATTCCTGTCTAGGGAAGAGGGCATTGGCAAGGTGATTGGGAAAAAGACACAAGCCTTCAGCTTCTGGAGGTGACTTCTTTCAAGTGTAAGGGAAAGGTATCCTTTTAATGAAGATAATGGATGTCATCCAGGCAAGTGGACCACCATCGAGACAGGTATCCAGTACCTGAGGGAATTAGCTGTGCAGGAGATGGTTTATTATGACCTGGACAACGTGCAGCTACCCATAGATCCAGATGAAGTCCAATACATACAACCCATGTGGCAGAAGTTTGTACAGAGCTGTCGTGGTTTAATCCCAGCCAGCAACTAACCACCACACAGCCGCTCGCTCACTGGTATCCAGTGGAATGAGGGAGAGAATTGGAACAGTGAAAGTGAGAAAACTGATGGGTTGAGATAAAGACAGTTTAATAAGTAAAGCAAGTGCCACATGCACAAGCAAAGCAAAACAAGGAATTCATTCACCACTGCCCATGGGCAGGCAGGTGTTCAACCATCTCCAGGAAAACAGGGCTCCATCACGCGTAACAGTTACTTGGGAAGACAAATGCCATCACTCTGAATGCCGCCACCCCCTCTTTCTTCCTATTTTCCAAGCCCTTTATAAGCTGATCATGATGTCATATGGTATGGAATATCCCTTTGGTCAGTTGGGGTCAGCTGTCCTGGCTGTGTCCCCTCCCAACTCTTTGTGCACCCCCAGCCATTCTGCTGGCAGGGTGGGATGAGAAGCAGCAAAGGCCTTGGCTCTGTGTGAGCACTGCTCAGCAGTAATGAAAACATCTCTGTGTTATCAACACTGTTTTCAGCACAAATCCAAACCATAGCCCGATACTGGCTGCTATGAAGAAAATTAACTCTATCTCAGCTGAAACCAGGACAGGAGCGCACCATCGTCATATGCCAGCTCATTGGCAGTAATGGACTGGAAAGGCAAAGAGGCACCAACAGTGGATGAAGTGGCTAGCCGACTCTGGCAATATGAAGAAAGTGTCTCTTCCTCCCTTGTCTCACCTGTGGAGAAACTGTGCTGGGAGTTCCAGCAATTCAGAGGGGATAGGTCCTATTCCCATCTGTACAGACCAGTATCTCAGCTATTAGGAGTAAGCGTTCCTCTGCTCAAGAGAGAGGATAAAGAGGGTTCACACCATGAGGCACCCTGTGGTTTTACCTGTGTGACAATGGAGAGAACATAAGGAAGTGGGATAGAAAATCTACCTTGACCCTAGAGGCAGGAGTACATGAATTGCAAGGAAAAAAAAAACACAAAAGGGGATTCTTCCAGGAAAAATGCCTCTCCAGTTTCCAGCAGGCAGTTCCCCAGACTGAGTGGAAGGCCTGATCTTACTTATGATCCTCTTGAAGGGACTTGTAAATCATTTTTACATGAAGTGAGTGATGAATACGATGAGCAGGATTAGAGGGGCCCTGCCTCCAGCCAGGTGGAGGAGAGGGACAACAGGATTTATCGAACTGTGTGGATCCGATGGCCTGGCACCCAGGAGTACAAGGCTCTGGTGAACATTGGTGCACAGTGTACCCTAATACCATCGAGCCATGAAGGGGCAGAACCCATCTGTATTTCTGGAGTGACAGGAGGATCCCAACAGTTAACTGTACTGGAGGCCGAGGTGAGCCTACCTGGGAATGAGTGGCAAAAGCACCCCATTGTGACTGGCCCAGAGGCTCCACGCACCCTTGGCATAGACTACCTCTGGAGAGGGTATTTCAAAGACCAAAAGGGTACCAGTGGGCTTTTGGCATAGCTGCCTTGGAGTTGGAGGAAATTAAACAGCTGTCTACTTTGCCTGGTCTCTTGGAGGACCCTTCTGTTGTGGGGTTGCTGAGTGTTGAAGAAGAACAGGTGCCAATCGCTACCACAACGGTGCACCGGCAGCAATATTGCACCACCCAAGACTCTGATTCCAATCCATAAGCTGATTGGGATTATGAGTAAATCAGCCATATTTATTTGGCCATGTGATACCAGGACAGGCACAGCGCCCAAAAGCAGGATTTTCTGAGAAACAGCCCTATATACTACAACAACTTCTTTTTAAACCATTGCTGCTGCTTCTTTCATAGATCTCAGGTCTTAAAGAAGGAGGAAAACAAGATCTAAACACATTTCTCAAAAATCCTCCAATTAAATTTGGCAAGTCCATTCATGCATGTGCCTTGCTTAGTGTTACACACCAACGTCCACACACATGGTTATACACACATTATAAAAATGCATTTCAGGAGTGAAAGAAATAAAGATGTTATGTACCTGAACAGAATGAGCGGCTATGTACTTTCATTTTTTTAACTTCCTTTGTTCTAAGTCCTAGCACTCCATTTTTAAACTTCACTTTCAACATAGATGCCTTGATGGTCATTAAATATTGAATCCATTCTGTAAGGACGATGGCGTCTCCTTCTGCAGAAGATGAGATCTGGCAGAGTTAATTCTGCCAGTCGCATCAATGTGATCTTCCTCAGGCATTCCTGCAATCTTCCATCATGGAAATGCATAGTTTTGCATTTCAGTGCCTCATTCGCAAAAGGTGAGTGAAAAATGATTTTTTTATTCTGTTTATCAGAGGAAAATACAATTGTTATTTCACTTCAACTTTTCCCAGGTAAGTACTACAGCTTTCTTTTGTACAGCTTAGTGCTTGCTGCCAGGTAGAGGCAGCTGGGCAATATTTTGGCCACAGGTGCTAGGTTTCTGCTGAAATCAGTAGAAGCAAGAAGCCGGGAGCAGCTGCCTTCTCAGAGAGAGAAAAGATCCTGTCTGTCTGAGAGGCAAAGACTGGTTTGCTAGAAGGGACTGGATTTTCTCTCTGGTGACAGGCAGAGAGCCCAGGGTCAATGATCCCTCCATAACCTTGCGACGGCCAAGCGGCAGAGACTTGGTCCACAGCAGCAAGGTGAGCTGAGCTCAGCAAGGTGCAATGGGCCCTACGGTCAGCCTGGGAGAGGAACAGACCTGGAGCCTGCTGCTTGCACAGCCTGCAGAAACGCAGCAGGAGAAGGGGCTGCTGCTGAGCTCTTCCAGGCACCCTGCATGCAGCCCCTCTGCGAGGAGAGGCAGAACCATCGCAGCGTGGTGGTTGGGCATCCTGCCTCATTGCTAGCGGCTCTGGCCAATGGTGCCTTGTACGTATCCAAACAAACCACTCTGTCTAAGGTTTGAGCAGAAACGCAGCACGTAAACATCACCTTTCCAGAGGTTGGGAGGGTTTCCATTTTCTTCTCCTTTCCTTAAGCAACAAAGTGAGAGCCCAAAGAACATAATTCATTTTGTTTATGCTTCTGTAACTCAGGAGTAGCTCCTTTACAGTCAATAGAGGATGAAAACCGTGAGCACCAGTTCCTGAGGCACTTAAAAGGCTGGGCAAAAGAGAAAAAAAGTCTGCAAATAGTACTGTATCTGAACAGGATTTTTTTTCTAAATGGACATGAATGGAAAATCTAATTATTTGCACAGATTTTGTAAGAATTCCATTTGAAACAAAGATCACTCAGTATTTATAATATTGACAGATAAGTGAAACGGCTTATTTTGGTCCAAACTTCAAGATTATATTTTTATTTTGTAATTCAGTTTGGAAACTAGAGCTCTTGATATGTGTTGTGTGAAAAATTATATCCTTTTTCAAAATACTTTATAACCTAAAAAGAAAGATAATATTGTTTGCAAACTCATTTAATTTTTTTCTAATATTTTGACTTCTAGACTGCCTAAACACTACAGCTGCTAGTCCTAAATTCTTTATGCATTTGACTGAAAGGTGTTGATGATATAAAGCAGAAAATCTTAAAAGGCTAGGAGAAAAATTTTTTTGCAGCAGTTTTGCTCTAGCAGCCTACAAGAGGATGGGTTGGAGGGCTAGGGTAAAAACAAAAAAATTATTGAAAAATATACACTTGCGTTCATTTCAAATAACCATAATTACCTAAGTTTATAATGACATGTAATCAAAATATGATTTGGGAGAGATGTCTTTGCCACTGTAAAATCCTTTTCTCACTAAAAACCATAATAATAATAACCACATTTAATGACAAGATGCAGCTGGATAATGATTTGATGTGCTCTTCCATAACTATTTCAAGGTGTCAGCACATCTGAATATCATACTTTCCATGGGAAGTTGTTCTGTTTTAACATCGCTGATGTCAAGGTGAAGGGTTTAATCTATTGTGCTGGGTTAAGAACAAAAGGAATATGTTTGTGTCTGGCATCTGCTGGAAATGAAAGGCCTGTGGACTGCTGACAGGCTTTGTGGACAGCGTGGTGAGAGCTAAGAGGTTAGAAGGAAGGACTGCAGATGTCTGTCCCCTTAATGTCAGGGTAATGGAGAGGTGAAGCACTATGTAGCTGTGTGCCCCAATCCTGGCTGCTCCTCAGCACAGATTTTGTTTGCTTATTTCCCAGGATTTGGGGGACCAGGTAACTTTACAGGCTTTGACGTATGTCTGCAGGTCACTCACTCTTTAACTGCTGCCTCCCAGAGGAGGTGATTCTGTGCAAAGCTGATCTGGACATCATTCCTGAGGACCACAAGAAACTCTGAAGAGACTCACTCATTAAACCCCCCATCCAGAACATTTCATTGTCATTTTAAATTTCATGGAAACCAGAGCAGTCACCCAACCTCAGAGGCTCAATATCAGCAATAAGAACCACAGGTGACTTTGGTGAAAGAGGTTGTATGATCACTCAGTTCTCAAAACTAGTATTAATATCTGAAATATACTTGTTTTCTCCATTAAGTTTTATTATGCTTCTCCCTCCTAGTGTCTGCAGTCTGAAGCATCTCTCTGAGCCTCAGCTCCCCCATGGCAGTTTGGAGGCGGTCTGAACCAATCGGGAAATTTACTTGTTCCCATGCAGAAGAGCTAATAGTGTTGTGTCCTCTCCATTGACTAGTGAATAGAAGCACCTGATTTTCCAGATTTGCCCTGAAAGAAGGAATAATTTCTACTTAGGCATTTGTATATCGCCAAGAGCTTGGAGTGGGAACTCCTTCATTCATTTGTTTCCACACATGACTCTCTTAACAAATCAGAGCTCGGCCTAATATCATATGAACTCAAGCATGGCATTGGCCAGACAAGGCACATAAAACTGCAACGACTTTGAGCTTTCCAAAGTCTGAGCATTGAAGATGGATTCTTCCCCATATGACTGGTGCAACCTGCCACAGACAAAACCTGTAGCTAATACTTGTTGCTAATACTTGTATAATGAGGAATTCTTTGTTTACTGCCAAGGAAAAGTCTGGAAAGGCAGCAGCATTCGGAGGCATAAAAATAGAGAGAAATGGATCTTTGGAAGTTATACACGTCTGAGGCAATTCTCACCTCGTGCAGGGGGCAGAGATGCAGGGAGAGCTCCTACTAATTAGTGTTTAAAAGTGCCTATACAAATATTAAGCAGCATGTCATCCTCCTACCCAGGCAGTGTCATTTGCACATGGAAAGGACTGGACCTGCAGCTGAGGTCTGCTGGGGTAAAGATGCTGAGGAGGTAATCGGCAAGAGCAACTCTTCCCCGAGCAGACACATACAGCACTTCTTGTTATAAAGTGGCAGAGCTGTGCATTTTTCCACTTTCTCTGTTCTGCAGTGGGCCATCCCCTGGAGACTCCAACCTGCCAGAGTACTGGCTGACCGTACCTGGCCCTTCAAGCCTTACATGCCCTCAAAAGTGTGTGTGCATGTTGTTGCCAAACTTTAAGTATAAAGTCTGTATTTTTCTACTGTTTTTAGCCTTTCATACAGGAATACAGCTCCATACTATAATCATCAGAGAATAAAAACAAAGTACTTACTCAGCAGTATTAAAATATAGTAACTTCTGAATATTTTATGACAACGCTTTAGGTGTAAAACTTTACCAGAGGCTGCTACTAAATAATTGTGTTAAGGAAATGAAAAGAACAAGTGGAATATAGCAGGAGAATGGTACGAATTCAATCATACCTTACCATGTTCTCCTTTTATATTTTCTTTGTACCCCAGAACTCTGTTATCATTTAGAGCCGATTAACATCATTGTTCCATTAAAAGTTAATTTTTAAAACCTATAAATATATTTAAAAAATCAAGCTTTCTCTGTATAGCATACATTAAATAATTTGCCACAGCAGGCTGTCTGAAGCAGAAGGGGTAGAACATGACACAGTATGTGGTTGGGTAGATATATAAAAACGGATTTTCCTCTGAAGCTTAAAAATGAGTCAGTTCCCAGACTTTGGTGGCATGTTCCCCATAGCTGGCATGAGATGACACAGCATTATTACTATTTATGGCAAATTATTTCATTTTTCTATATGTATTTATCTTGACCTTCTATGTGTTGATTACTTGGACCGTTGGAAATTTTACAGGATGTTGTTGCTTAACTGAATTTTCCCGCATGTTCTTCAAACTTATTTGGAAAACATGCAGTCAAAATATGTACAATAATTTTAAAGTAAATTAATGCAAAACTGAAACAGAAAAATGTGCAGTAAACTATAAGTATGAATAGTTGCATGTTAAAGTTCTCCCTCTCTTACCTAATATGAAAATTATTTTTTATTAAATGTTTCCTTTACCTTCCCGCACTTATGAAATGTTTTTTGGTTGCCTTCTCTTTTTGTGATTCAGCTTGTCTGCTCTGCTCCACAGAGATCTTTTCAACTCTTGGATATTCTCTTTTTCTCTGATTTCATAAAGATAAGGAAAAGAAAGCCTTAAACCTTTATTAATTTGGCAAGATATTCACACTGAATGCTCTTTATCAGCATGATTGGATTAAGAATAAAGTTCATTAGCAAAGTATTTGCACTACTTTTTCTTTTTCTTTTTACAGGTGGTGTCATCATTAAGCTTCAGAGCTAACAGTGAGAGGAAAGCAGCAGGACAGGTAGAGCAAGTCTGTCAGGTGTCGTATGTGCAGAAATAAACTTCACAGTGGTATGATCCTTTTTATGCAGGCAGACATTGGATGGTCTGGTTTTGAGGCGAAAATATTCAAAGTGTGTGGTAGATCTTCAGGTTATGCCAGAGTCCAGAAGGTGTGGGGTCAGTGGCTCCATGGCAATCCAACAGCTGAGGTGCTCTCCCCTTTCCTTACTCCTTTTTTGTGGAGGTAAAATGTTTGCTTTCCTCAGTCACACACATTTCTTCAAGTGCAGAAATAGCTTGTTTTAAACTGCCTTATGGAGTTGTACTTTATACAGTACATCCCAAAATCTTTTCAAACCCAAACAGTTCAGCAACCTTAAGAACGGTTCTTTACTTGTAAGAGTAGCTTGTGTAGCATATATCAGCCTGGTCCACTGTTTTACCATCTTTACAATAGTCATGTATTCTATTTTATATAAAATAAAATCTGAAACAGCTACTGAGACCTGGCTAAAGTGGTGCAGGTCTTTCACATGTGTATATCTCCTACAGGTTACCTGCATTGTACAAAAGTGACATCCGAAGATGCTTTCATATGCATATAAAATATTTATCACAATGTGCTAATAAATGAATGGTAATTAATGTGTGGTAACATACCGGCATTGAAAAATGGCTTTAGTTAGAACGTACCTTTATTGCCTAAATAATGTTTACCTCAACCTGCTAAATCCTACTGACTACATCTGCCTTGTCAGCACTGTCATATTACCCACATTTGCAACTACGCATTTAAAACCCCCACAATTAAACATTATCTTCCTTCTGCCGATGGCAGCACGTGTAGAAGCTGTGCTTGACTTGTGATTATTGCAGTTTTCTGCCTCTCACCTGCACTGTTCATCCCTATTACACACCCTTGTTAGGGGTCGGCTACGCTAATGAAGCCCCTCGCTGTCCCATTGCTGCTGGCCCCACAGCATGCCACCTAACCACTCCACCGGGAAGTATTTTTGTGTGAGGATGGTGTCATAACTTCGAAGGAGTCTTTGATAGCACCTTTGATTTCCTTACCCACCCTTGGGGGTCCTTAAGGACAGGAATCTCTGAGGGTATGGCTGTGCTCTTGGATAACTGCACAGTTAGTTTGGTATGTGATAAAAGTCGATTTAATTTCTACTTCTTCAGGCTTCACAGCCTGCTGGCTAAGCTGCTAATTGGGTTGGAGAAAAGCAGGGAGGAAGTGGAAGAAAAAGGGAGTATTGATGAGAGAGGGTGAAAAACCATTGCTGTCGGGATTAGTACCAGGTCCACAGAGGAACAGGTCTTTCAAAAGGTTTCTGAAAGATCAAGGTTTGCTCAGACCTGTTTTAATCACATAAGAAATGGTAGCCTTTCCTAAGAACTTGTGGTCGCTCTCTGTACTTTAAGGTAGCCAAAGGAAAACTTCCCGTGCACTAACAAAATGCTGCCTCTCTGTCAGAAGTTAGGTAGTTTCTCCTATTTCCAAATCACCATTTTATTATAATTAATGTGTTATTGTACTTTTAAATATCATTTATAAATATGCATAAACCAAAATAATCTGTAGCAGAAAGGAATTGGGAGTAAAAACATTATGAAACCTGTGTCTCTCCAATATAAAATATTATAATGTAAACATATTGCACATAATTACATATAATGACAAATGTGTCTCTATGTGGTATGATTAGTACTGCCGTAACAAAAGAAGAAAGAAGGAGAAGATATCACTCTAGCTGTCAGCTATGTCAGAAAATAAATACAGATGAAGCATCTCTCTCTCTCACCGTAATTCTATTTATTCATTAAATAGTCACTGCAAACTAACCAACAACTTGTATTTAACTATAGAGTTACATAAATTCCAGAAGGGAATATAAAAAATGATCACCTTTACCCCTTTACTGGGGACAATGAGCTGTATTCAGATTAATATGTCTCATTTAAACAAAGAACATGTGCAAAATTAGTCGTCAACTTCACAAAGAGCAGAGGAGCTTTGCTGAAGTTATTTAGAAACCAGATGACAAATTATGCTCTGAGCATGTCTTTGAAAGATTATTCTATTGGGAGACCTAGAAAATGTTTGAGGAAGAATCAAATCTAAACTGTATTAAGCAAAAACAAGGTCTTGAGTAGCTCTAGAAAACTTTCATCAAAAGTTTCATAAGAGGCTCTTTCTGAGAATATGCGCATATGAAATACCTTTGTGAGGACATCTATGGAAGATTCCCCAAAAATCAGAGCAATGAGCCTGGAGCTAATGATATAGAGTTGGCCAGGACATTTTAACAAACCGAAACCTCCGTAAAGTTTCTCAAGCCCTGCTTGGGAGGAAAGCATCCACCAGTCTGAGAGCAAACAGCAAGCCCCTCCTTTGGTGGGGTGGGAGAGGGCAAAAATAAGGTCAATGCTTTAAGTAAAGTAGGTGAGTGGACTAACCATTGAACTGTTGGCAACTGAATGATGGCCCAGTCTTGCCATCTCATTTTTGTAAGAGATTTCTGAAGATCTCATTTTTATTTAAATATGTAACAAAACCAACTTCAAAAGCTTGGCTTTTTTTTCATAAAACAAAATTTTTGTTTTATGGACAGCTAGAACACAAAGCAGCTAACACCAAATTCTGAGGTGAATCTAAATGTCTTGGAAATAGGATGATAAAAAGCGGATCTTGGAGAAGGCATGAAGTTGCCTTGGAGCAGATATGAAGTACATTTCAAGAAATATAAGCAGTCACACGTGTCCAGTCCTAGTGCTGTGCTGCATTTGTGGCCTTCCAGTCTGTTCAGGAGCGCTTATGAAGTGCATGCATTAAAGCTGTGGCCAACTATGCACAAAAAGTGGAACATGAAAAAATACTCCATGTTCCCTTCCACGTAAAACAACTACTGTGACAGCATAAACCAGTAAATGGTAAACAGAAATATAAAGGTAAGACATATTTGTCTTGGCACACATAAAAGTAATTCAACTAAATGTAGAACCTGCTTATAAGTCTAAGTCTATTGCTGGCTAAATGTCCAGAATAATTTTCTTCAGACATGAAAAATGTACACTGTCTTTTTGAAACTGTAGACTGAAGGAGAGTGCTTCTGTAATTGCTAACACAGTAATAGACATTTTCTTGCTGTCCACATCACTGAATTGTGGAAAGAAATACCCATTTATGAAATATTTTGTGGGAATTATACAATATATCTCCCCTCTCTCTCTATCTTCCTTTTATTTTTTTGAAGAAAATTAAGTAACTCATGAAAGACCAAATGAATATCAATGAAGAACACACACACTTCTATGGTTTTTTTCTGCACACAAAAGATAAATGATCAGAAAGTAGTATTTACCACAGTGCTTTGTTTCCATAAAAGCCCTTGATTTTGCCAGAAATGAAAAATACTTATCATCTGCCTACAAAATCACAGTTTTAAAGTGAAACCAAAATATCACGGGAGTGATGGCTCCTGCAAACAGAGAGCTCTAGCCTAACTATGCGACATTGAGGCCAAAGAGGGGAGAGAGGAATTTCAGATGCGTAGAAGGACCTTCCCAATGTGACAGCATCTTTTTACCCCCAGATGGTGGGGGCTCTTCTCTGCTGCCTGTTAGCTTTTTCCCTGCTCCCACTTCCCGAAACAACCCTTCCCTGAGCTCCCCCTGGGGCAGGAGGAGCATGAAGGCCTGAGAGGAGGGAGGTTAAGCCTTGCGTGCTTTGAAGGCACAATTTGTTGGTCTGGAGTCATAGCCCACTTGGTACAGGACGGGATGCTGGCTGGATTTGGCTTTCCAATCTGAAGTCTTACATGATATCTGTGGCACCAGATACAGTTTAAAACAAGCATAGATAGGATTTGTTTGCCCTTTTCATCAAGACCTTCGTCCTGTGTTTCTGTTGAGTGCTTTTCTTCTCCAAGTGGTACCCAAACCTACAATAAACTCATTCACTGAGCTATGGCAGGAGCTCATGGTGAAACCACTGGCCGTCCATCCTTAAATCTGGCAAGGGAACATAGCACGTCCTAGTTGCTGTTGTTGGGGAAGGAGTGGAGCATATTGTTAAACTGAAACCTGTTCTGCAATGTTATTTCTTTTTTACAATAAGGAAGTGTGAGCAGGAAATGGGCATGAGTCTCTTTTCAAATAAAACAACCTGCAAGTAGCCTCAACTAATTGTAGAAAGAAAGAAAGAAAGAAAGAAAGAAAGAAAGAAAGAAAGAAAGAAAGAAAGAAAGAAAGAAAAAAAGCTAGTGTTGGAAGAGGCTGAATCAGCCCAATTGATTTTTGGCCAGTCTGCCACTGCTATAAAAGCAGGGCTGGCTGGAGCTCCACACCTCTTTTTATAGCCTGGGCTTCAGAATTACTGTGCAAGCAGTGAAGAACACTTTCATAGTGAGAGTCAGAAACCTTTACTGTCCATGGAGTGCCATGAGTGCATCCCCTGAATGGGAAGGTGAAAGAACTCTTGCAATGATAGCGTTTTTCCCTTGCTTTGTGATAAACTGCTGCCTTCTGATAACAGCTACAGCATCTCAGCACACATTCATCTTGCTGTTAGAAATACTCCAAGGAGAAGCAGGGCTGTATTCTACAAAGATCTTGTTTCTTGTAAGTTAGACTCAGCTCTAAAGCCTAGAGCAATCTCAGACCTCTGGGATCCTTTGTTTATTCTTAATTGGCTTTCAAGATCAGAGAGAACAATTTCAGAATGTCACTTTTAGTCAACACAAGGCTCACATTTCTCAGTCCCTTTTGTAAGTGTCAAGATCTTCTGAATTTTTTAGTAAATTCCATTTTGGATTACAAGCTTAAAGTGGTCATTCTTGAAAATTCTATTTCAACATTTTATTTAAAATGTACCGTGAAAATAGTATACTTTCAAAGGCACATTTTACAGCCGGCTTTTCCTGAAGCGAAGATTCTTGGAGGAGATTTCAAATATTTAGTGTTACTTACCACTGACTTAAAATGTTATCTTATGTTAGATCTGTTTTAGACACTTCTGAAAATCAAATTTGAGCCTCAACAAAGCCACGTATAAGGAGTCCTGGAACAGAAGAACACTGCAATGCTGGAGGATGCAAGTCTCCATTCAGCCCTGTTTTCCTTCACAGTTGCAATTGAAATTCACTGTCTGAGTGGAAGAGACTGGAAACACTTCAATAGGCAGGTGTACAAGGTAAGCTTCTCCTCCTAACCCATCTGCTAGAAGTTGCCAAATCCTACCAGCCATAAACTATTAGTTTTAAGTCTGTTACCAGCATAACACTGGGTATTTTTGTCACTTGTTAATGTCGTTTGTTTGTGGCTTGTTATGTTTGGTGTTTGCAGAGCTTTCATAATTTATTGCCTGATTATGCCACTGAATAGCATACACAACTCTTATTGACTTCAAGGGGAGTTTCACACAGAGAACATGGCAATATAATGCAACACTTCTAAAGTACTTCCTATAACTATTCATGACTTTGTCTACATTGGTGTTAAGATGTAAACTGAAGAATGGAAAATTATTCCCAGTAATTCCTTTTGTCATACTCTACTTGTGTGTGTTATGAAGACAATAAGAATTTGCAACATTATGGTTCCTACCAGAACAGAAGAAAACAATTAATTTGCCAGTTAAGTCCACTACGGAAGCAGACCAGATAGAAACCTATATACAGAGTTTCTGGCACACATAAAATTCAGCAATAACTGACCTAAACTGGTCTATAAAAGGGAAATAGCAAGTGCTGGGAGATCTCTAGGAAGAATAAGTGATTGTAAAGCAGTATTCTGATAGTATGCTGCAAGCAGACGGGTAAATTTATAGTCAAATATCCCCAGCTCCCCACTGAACATAGGAAGATGGCTATCATTAGAGCACCGAACAGCAGTTTTAATGGTTGAGGCACTATTTGTTCACAAAGGTAATTATTGCTCATTTGCTGTATTTGGGAACAGATATGTTAGATCATTGAACTAGCTTCAAGGAAGGCTGTCCACCAGCATATGAATGTATAAATCCTGAAGAGAATCAACTTCAGGGCTCAAAAGATGTCCTCGTCAAACTCATCAGCTTGGCAAGCTAGAATCTGTACTGACAAAGGTGACCAGGAGGAAAATAATGCAAGATGAATGACACCTCCAGATCAGAGGCTTCTGAATTCTCTTCCAATACTTTTTGATAGCCTATTTCCCTGAAGGACAAAAGGTGATTTACAAAGGTGTCTGTTGAAGGATGAAGAGGTAATGGCTTGGCCCCAAAAATAGGCCATGAGGAACCTGTGAAAATGATGTTTTGCCAATAGAGTGAAAGAGATAGAGCTCAATATATATGAACTGTGAGTGAGTGAGAAAGACCCACGTTTTCTTACCATTGATGAGAAACTAACTGCATTATGTTGGGAGACTAAACTGGCATCTAAATTATTCCAAAATTATTATTTTTGTTTGTTGTAATCTCTGGAATCACGGAGGAGCAATTTAGAAAAAAAAATCCGAAGGGCAAAACTTCCTCCTTACTGCAGGCAATGATCATTGAGGATGATGAAGCAAAAGCACCTCGCTCAAAACCAAAGTAATTATATATTGGGAGTGTCTTCACATGGAAGCCTATGCAAATCGTCTTGCTGAAGAAAAGTGCATTCAGAATAGGCAATGCACCTAACTTTGTAAGGATAAATGAAAATGCTGGGATTGTAAATTATTTTTGGGAACATAAAAGTGATTTTTGGTTCAGGAGATCTTTGATTCTATGTGAAGACAAAGTGAATTTCAGCAGAGATTAAGAAACAGAATCTGGAGACAACTCACATTTCATGGGGTGTCAAGTTAGGAAAATCATGTTCTTAATTTAGTATTTTGGTATGTTATCTCAGCAGCGATTTTCAGGGAGGATAGCAAAGCACGACACATGAAAGTGTTCAGGCTGTGTAATCCAAGAGTCATTCAGTAAGAAGTAACATAACCCTGGTAAATGAAGTTTACTTGTAAGAGAATGAAAGGAAGAAAACCCTAAAATTCTTCTGGCACTTTCTTTTAACTCGTGTTACATGAAGGTTTCGGTGAAGTTGGATGAAGAACTTCATGTAAGCCTTACATCATATTCATGGATTTTTCAAGGTTCCCTCTCTTAACAGATAGTGGCAAACAGAGATTTTTCTGCTTCCCTGATCATACTGCCTCTGAGCCACTTATGTGCACCTGTTGTAAGAGAGAAACATCCACTGAGCCTGAGGGCTTCCTATGGATGTGGAAGGAAAGTGGAAGACAGTCATTGTCATTGAGATCTAATATTAATGGCCAAGGACATGTCACTTGCATAGCTCAGAAATGGGTGATGGAGAAGAAAGCTGGACTACTATCCATGGTAAGGCATGTCAGCTGTTTGAAAAGTTCAAAATTTGAGACAGTTAAAATCAGAAGCTGCAGCTGCAAGGTGCCTGACTTGGAGAAAGAACTCCCACTGAAAGATTTTGGCCTGGCGCCTTTAAAGGTGTGAAATGAGAGAGCCATCTAGCTGGCTGTCGAAAGAAGCAGGGCTGAATGGTGATACCGAGATGCTGTTGTGAAGCAAGGACGAGGAGCCATTTATTTGATTTAACAGTGGCGGTTGCAGGCAAACTTAGCATCAAGGACTGGGGGGATTTTAGGTACCTCCTTTCTCTCCACTGTACCATAACTTCTAATGTGTCAAAGAGGACAGGCAAGGCTGAGTTATGATCTTGCATGGTCCTTTCTCTCCTAGTCTCCTTTCTTGACTCTTCATTCTGCTTCCCCTTTCATGATTACCCTACCACACCCCTCTCTTTCTCATCGAGGGATGAAGATAGATATCTACTCCGTGAACTGGGATCAATGCAGTGAAAGAAAAAGGGGAACAGCTGCAGTTGTAGAAGAAATGGATATTTTATTTTCATGTACATGAAGCAAGAATACTGCCTTAAGACAGGAGATGTTATCAAAGCATAGTATACACCTGTTGTCTTTGAGCATACAAGGTGTTGGTTTTAAAGTACTTCACTGCAATGCCAGTGAAGTCAACGGGTGAAATTCTCGTCTGTAACACCTCTGAAACACAGCAAGTCTTCAGTGCTGCTGCAAGTACCTGAGGAGAAAAAATGATCCAAAGTGTAAAGTGTATTCTGGAAGATGGTTTGAATACATTATGATTTGAATTTCATTTCTTAATTTTAACTCAGCTGTGAAACAGACACACCACACGTATTTTTCCTTTGTTTTACTAAACAAACAATACATTGAAACTTGATCAATTTAAAGTTAAGATAGAAGGAATAATTAAAATTAAAACTCTAGATAGTAGCTTTTGGGGGCAGAAAGAATTATTGGGTTCAGTAAGTACTACAGCACCAAAAATTTCTCTGAACACAGGACAGGGGTTAGAGTCTTTCAAATCAATCTGTCAAAAAGATCATTTCCAAAACAAAAACTCTGTAAATTCACAAAAACTCAAACATACACAGATATAACCTGATCAACCTTCTCATGCAAGGTTATAATCAGGAAATAATTCTGTTCCTTTACTAGGCAAATTATTTTAATTATACTACTTGCAATACACAAAATCATGTACTGCAAAAGCAAAATAAATACACTGATGTTTTCTGTTACCTCCAGATGCTTCTTTGCCATCTTGTCTTTTGTTATAGCAAATTGGAGAGCAAAATTAAACACCTAAAAATGGCAGCAATCTCTTTACTAAACAGGACTTTTTTAAAAAAAAAAAAAAAAAAAGTTATCTACTGCCTCAGTTGTATTGCCTGGCTTCTTTATTTGCATTCCAGACTGTGCCAAAGAGGTCCCCAAAATTTGTCAGAGTTAACTATTTCACTAAACTTAAAGCTGCCACCTCTGGTGATTAATCAAATTTTGCTCTAAATAGGATTAATTCGGGTGTATCTGTGAAGAAGATTGTCAGAGTGCACGTCCCTCTTCTCATCTGTCCTCGGGTCTTTTTTTCTTGCTGAATTTAAAATGAAGCATGAGCTATAATCTTGCATGGCAGATACTGGATCGTTCCTTTGATAAACATCTAAAATGCTAATGAATGGGGGCTGCAGTTCTGAAACAGCAAAGCAAATGATTTGACAAGAATCTGGAGGGTAAAAAAAAATAGGAACTTTCTGACTTAAAAGAAAATCTCTTTTTGTTCACATAGAGTATTGTTTCCCCAAGAAAAATTTTTCTGCTCTGCAGAAAACAGAAAAAATCCTACTACATCAAAATGCGGAAGCATGAAAAACTGATGAGCTTTCAGATTGTCCTCTTTTGCATGCAAATCATATCAGAAGTTCTCATTAGCATAAATGCATGAGCAACTCTAAATGCTTTTAATTTCCAATCTCAGCCAGCAGAGGAGTAATTTGTCACTGTCAGGGTGAAAATCTAAAAAGAAAAAAAAAGAGAGACGGAGTCCATGCTAAATTGGAATCATATAAATTTTTGATTTGCTAATTGACTGATGCTGCAGTTCAATCAGCTGCCTTGAAGGTGTAAATAATTCAGTGTACAGTCAGAAATAAAAGCATAATGTGCTTCTACTGAAGGCATATTAGCATTCACTGCACCAGGACACACCTGACCATGTCTTTTTCATAGATACCCTTTAGTGATGTTCTAACTCTATGCTGGCAAGCGCACTACACTAACAAATAAAACTACCCCTGAAAATATTTATGCTTTCATATTAAGAAACATGCTTCAAGAGATAGTTTAAAATATTTTCATTCCAAATAATCTAGGAAGTCAGTCCTAATACTTACAGGAATGGTGGAATACATTTGTATAACACTAATGCAATTATAAAAGATAGAAAGTGCATAAATGGAAATCCAACACTTCTATCAACTTTTAATTATCTCTTTCCCTTAATCAACTGCTTTAAATGTCATATGCAAAGTGTATTTATGGCAAAAATGCTTCTCATCAGTGTGCGTACACTAAGGGTGTGTTAGAATCTGTATAGTTAGTTGCAATAATTTGTGATTTACAATAGAGGAATGATATTCAGATGCTTTGTACCATTTGTGTTAATCAAAAACTATTTCTTTCAAAGCTGTTGCCGAAGTAAAACCTATTTTCAAATGACTAGCCATTTCTTCCTTACCTAAATCAAATAAAATTTACAGCCATCTTATATTTTTGTAATGTAATTATACTTTCAAGAAAATAAATGAATAATTAAGAAAAAGACCTTGAATATACAAAACCCCTGCTATGGAACATGTATGAGTAAAAGATCCAGTTTATAGTTTACCAGATGCATTAAGTTAATCGTTAATGTCTCATGGACTGGTGGATGTGAAAATCAAATATGGCTACACTGACCGACAAAATGAGCAGTTGCCTTAGTTGTGAATTATATTTTGCACAAAATGTAGTTGTACTATTTTGTTGACATAGCACAAAAATGTGTCAGATACACACTATCTGTTCTTTAGATGCATCATCAAACCTGTCCTGATCCCCCCAAACTTATATTTAAAACAGGTTCGGTTTAAACAATTTATATTAAGACTTTATCCCAGGTAAAGAGCAGATTTAATTGCCAGTAGCAGTCTTGCAATAGCTTTTGCAATGGAAATCTAGGTTTCTGATAATGAAAGGCTTATGCCAAATTCCCCAGTGTTTTCAACGGGGATTTAATCTGAATAAAGTCTGCAGGATTAGGTTCCAAGGTGTTCAGTTTGATTGAGCATTTGATTCTGCTTTCAGTGAAATCAATGATGGCATTGATTCAGTCATTCACACCTTTAACTTGTCATAAATTGCACATTTCCTTTTAAAATAGTGTTAAAATATGAACAACAATAGCCAAAAAGTGGGAATACATGAAATATAATTTTTTAAATACAAGCTGTAAGGACTAAGTTTCTGAACAACCAGTTCCTGTTTACTCTGATAGTTGACTAAGGAAGAAGGATAAGTCCATTCAGTCTATATCAATCTAGAAGGAAAAAAAATCTGAAAATCAGTTTTATGAGTTATATTTGTTTATACCGAAGGTTCTTGAAAACCCAACAGGAAGGCAAATCTCCCAATTCTTTACTAGAGCTAGGGGAAAGCTAGGCTGAGAAAAGTCTTACGATAGCAGCCCAAATATCATCACCATGCTGAGTGTAGCCCAAATGTCTGCAGATCACACCCTGACCCAAAGACCTTGCAGTGCAGGCAGAAGAGGCAGACGAGAGCGGGCAGAGCAGATACCCACAGAGGTCATTTCAGATAACAAAAGGCAGATGGCAGAACTGGCAGTAAAACCGAAGACAGCCCTTTCGGTCTCCACATCCGCCGTTGTGCCTGCTCTGGGCTGGTGGCGGTCCGGGCCACCAGCGAGAGGACACAGGAGCCCTCGGGAACTGATGGTCTGCTGCTCTGCCCCCTCCTCCACATTGGTGAGCCCAGGAAAGGCATGTGAAGGGCTTTTGCTCAGACAGAAATGATTTCTGCAGGCCATGCTCCTCCTTTCTACAGGCTTTTTCATGTTATGGGATCCAAATAAAAAGGGACCCTTGTGGGGAAAACCTTACTAAAATATGGACGTCTCGCCACTGCTTGGTTCACCACTCGAAAGACAAGCTGCTTTGTTCTGCTGGTCAGGGTGAGTTACAGCCCTAGTCCCCAGTGGAAAAAGAAAGGGATCAGCAAGGGAAAAAATGAGCTGGATCACAGGATTAAACAGTGGGGAAATGTCCTGGAGTCTCATTCAGACTGTAAGTAAGCAATTAAAATTTTGCTCTAAATGATGAAAGCACAAAGTATAGAAATTTCAAGGATTCTTTTTTTTTTTTTAATAGCTTTTCAAATTCCCTTTAAATATTTGTATTTTGGTCTTTTTAATCTCTTCTTATGCGTCTGCCTCTAGTTCTCTTGTGACTTGTGCATCGTTCTGGCTACCATTGTGGCAGCCTTTTAGATGCAGCAGAAGGGAGATTAGTGAAATGACTGAAATTCAGTCTTGCTCTACCCAGTTGTTCATATCTATATTTTAGACATTCATATGGAGTAGAACTATCATCTCTAACAAAAGCATTGCAAATAATCATGATTATGGTATTACAATAGTTTAAGACCCACATTAATACGTCCACTTATCTTTTTTACATAAACATTGCGAGGAATATAAGAAAGAAGGGCAAATTTGGAAACACATTTCGTGAGCAGGATCTTGTTACTCTCTGGAGAACAGATGGGCTTGGACTCTTCAGCCATAAACCCCTGGCCAAGTTAATACCTGGCCACTGGTACAGGCCCAAGGGTTAAGAAGATTTTGCAGCCCTCAAGCTCCTGTGCCAGGCAATCCTGGAAGGGGTAGATGCAGTTATGCTATGTCAGTGTTACAGCATACCGGGACAGGGCCGCGAGTGCACACTGCCGGCTTATGTTGAGCTTCTCGTCCACCAACACTCCCAAGTCCTTCTCCTCAGTGCTGCTTTCAATCCATTCCTCGCCCAGCACTATAGTCGTGCTTGGGATTGCTCCGACCCGCGTGCAGGACCTTGCACTTGGCCTTGTTGAACTTCAAGCAGTTCGCACAGGCCCACCTCTCCAACCTGTCAAGGTCCCTCTGGATGGCATCCCTTCCCTCCAGCGTGTCGACTGCACCACACAGCTTGGTGTTATCGGCAAACTTGCTGAGGGTGCACTTGATCCCACTGTCCATGTCGCCAGCAAAGATGTTAAACAGCACCAGATGTGAAATTCTGTAACTTTCCTGAGTCTGCCAAGCCCATTCTTCTCCCTCCGTCCCTCCGTCCCTCCCTCCAGCGATTTCTGCTCCAACTCATTGCATTAATCTTTAGATTAAAAATAAATAGATAGATAGATAGATAGATAGATAGATAGATAAACAGACAGATAAACAGCAATCCCTTTGAGACCAGGTTATATCCTTCTGAATGTCCTATGGCTGTGACCCTGGTAGGAAATGCAGAGCATTGTGATCAGGCTCACGACTGTTGTGTCAGGAGGGATTGCTGCCGCTGCGGCTGCTGCGGCTGCTGCTGCCTCACAAGGTTGGTGAGGTGGCGACAGGGTCCGATTAAGGTGCTGAACTCCAGGGCCAGGAGGGTGGCTGCTCCCAGCCCAGAGCTTGAAGTGACTATTTTTGGAAGAGAGGAATCCAAGCACTCTTTTCAATATTCACTGCTGCATTGCTTATCTGGCCTCAGCAAATCCCAGGGTCAGGTTGTGCTGGACATGGAGCTTGGGGACCATGCTGGGGACATCACCAGCTGCGGGGAGCATGTGTTCGGAGCTCAATCCTGATCCAAGCTCATCTGTTTGGATTTAGCCCCTAGACCACATTGTGATGACCAGACACACGAAAACAGGACCCTGATTTAACATCAGAGGAAAGAAAAACCTTTTTTCAGCATGAAGGCTTGGGCCTGAAATGTGTTATATGATTTTATTTCACCTTTTCTTTCCTGTTTTTTACTTATGGTAAATTCTTTCTGTTTCTGATCATTCTTAGAGCTTTTTTTTTTTTCCCCATAGTAACATGGTTCACTCTTGCAGAAATGTATGCAAATTAACTTTTTATGAAAAATGGGGGCAGAAATAAAACATTATGCTGCTCTTGCAAAATAAAAAATCATTAGTGATTGCCAAAAGCAACAAAGTTGATCTCTTGGCAGCATATTGTATATAATTACAAATTTTCTATTCTATTTCAGTCCTGTGAACAGTAGAAGAATAGCCCTATCATAGGACACAAAATAATTCTGACACCATGGTAACTCACTCGTCTACCTCATTCTGACCAACTTCACATGAGCATTGTTTCAGACAAGCCACATTTGCAGTGGAGCTTTGAGAAGGAGGGAGAGAGCAAACACTTTTTCATTACTTGAGAAGTGCCAGGATGCTATAAGCATACCTCAGGCAGATTTAATTGTAATATTAATTAACTGGTTCACTTACTCACTAATTAATCTGCTGCCCCCTCTTTTTCACACTAATGTATTTCAGAAGCAGATTCAGAAGAAATGTTAGAAAAGTTTCTTTTGACAATCTCTGAACTAAAATTTGCAGAAGTATGTGTACAAAAATTGCATTAGGATCAGAGTGGCAATGCTGAATCAACTACCTTCATTTGATCTAGTAATTTAAAAGTAGGAAGAGGCAGCTATTTATTGACTGGATAGTATGACTGAAAGACAATCAAAATATATCTTAAGAAACAATCTTTAGAGTTGCTATACACTAATAAATATATGTACCAATGATAACCATGTAACAGGAAATGCTGCCATGTCTTCAACTACAAGCATTTCTCAACCACAGAGAAATACACAACAGATATTAATATTCAATCAGTATTATAAAATACACAGAAAACTCTACATAGGCTGTATCCTGCACACTCTGCCTCATTATTCATCTCTCTATCAAAATTTTTCAGCTTCTCCATGCAAATAACTGCTCCCATGTCTATGAAAGCCAACCTGCAAGTAAAGCGTTCCCCCATTAGTGGCACTCCCATCTTGTTGATTTGGAAACAAGACATGTCTGTCATCCAAAATAGGAGACTGCCAGCCTGCTGATGAGATGCACAGCACTGTTACTTGTTCAGTAAGGGCTGGTAACACTGGAGTTTAATCTAAGGTACTCCCATGCATAGACCAGTTTTAGAAGCATTTTCAGTATATTGGTTACAATTTCTCTTCCCTTTTGACAGAAAAGCTTTCCCAAGAGAGCTTCAATTTATAAGCAAATGGACAAAAAAAAAATTCATATTTTTCTTGCTGCTTTGCTAGTGCAAAGATGGAGAGCTTCTAAAGGGGGAGCAGGTAGAGAAGAGCATATTCAGATCTCCTGCTTTAGGCTATGGTAAATATGTAACTCCAGTGCTAGCTAAAGGGCCAAGTCAAGGTTTACATATGCCACAGCATGACAAAGGTGCCACTGGTTGCAATTCTGAGCACTAAGTGCAAACATCTTTTATCACCTCTTGGGACTTAGGACCTGTTAAAAAGGAAGACCGAACCACAGAGCCTAAATGACTTTCCCAAGATCAGACAGCAAACCTGGGGCAAAATAGGAAGGAAGTCAATGTCTTCAAGTACAGGGAGACACTTAGCACTGAGCCACATTTTCTGCCTTTAAAATGTTTTTATACGTAGGTAGAATAAGTATCATATATGGAAGAAATGATGCATAACATAACCTAATGGTTTATTGACAATGTCTTGGGACAGGTTGCATAGTTTTCTCGTGGCTTCAGCACCCTAAGGGTTAAATTATTTCCCAAGCCATGATGTATTTCTTCCTTACTAGCATTACTTAGATAAAGAGACAAAATGCATCCTGCTAATAAGTATTGTTAAACTGTTTCACATAGGTAGTCCAGTGTTTTGGCTCAGCTCTTACTCTAAGGGTTCATTCAAGCTTATACTTCCAACAGTGGTGATGAAATCAGTGTTCTTTCTTCAGGTGAACTGCCTCTGAGACTGCAATAAAGTTAAAGCACTTAACACTGTCTTTTTGTTGGAAAATTTTTCCCCATCAAAATTGAAGAAAAATTATTTCTTTTATAGCTAAAGATGTTAACTTTATTAAACTTAAGGTACTAAGCATCTTTCAGCGGGCAATATGAAACAGCCAGTGATCCAATTTATACTTGTAAATAGGACAAATTACCAGGGAATAACACTTCACACAGAATGGGTTCAAAATGGTCTAAAATATGTCAATGAATAAATGTTAAAGACTTTTTGGATGGATGATGACCTGATCCCACTGTATTCACACATTTTCACAAAAGTTGTGGCTGAGCAAGACATAGGGTCACTATCACACATACTCTTATAATCACATGTTGATAAAACGGAAAGTAATTCTTAAATCTGACAAATTATTGAACCAAAGAGACACAGGAAAAGCATTGTGACAGTAAATTGCTCATAAGTTATATTTCCCCCAATTCTTTCTTTGTATACTGACTCAGAATTCTTTAGTGTCATCAGCCTGCCAAAACTGATACAAAAAATCCTCCAAAGCTTGGCCAAGTAGAACATTTCACTTTCCATTAAGAATCTGACTGGGAACATTACATATTTGCTATCTGAATTGTTAATATGCATTGCAAGTAAATGGTCCAGTTGTCAGAGCAGTAAACCAATGTGCATTTCAAGGTAAAAAAATGCTTTTGAAAAAAGTACAAGTTGATAGTTGAAACAGCATTTCAAATTAAATGCATTTACACCAATTGTTTCTGGAAGTCCCTTCTCCAAATTGTGACTTAGTTTCTTGAAGACATTAACAAAGAAGCGGGAGGAGACTTCTGTTTTGATTGCAGCAGCCTTTCAGGAAGGTCTGCAATGGTAAATGATCAAGGTAATTTGGTGTTCTGCTCTGTCTCAGCAGCTAAACCCTTGCAATAAAGTAAATTTTCATTGACTATAAATTGACTTTTTTCTAAGCAAAGTGGTAGGTTTCTATTTGTATCGCTTTTGATCCCAGACCCCATTTACGGAAGAACAATTTTGTGTCAATTTCTAAATCTACTAGGTTGAGATTTTCAGTAATTTGTGTAGACTTGGGCAATATTCGGTATCCTGCAACATTCTGTGTTGGAAGTTAACCCACAGAACTGAGAGTTAATATGGCATGCACCAGCATATCACTACATCTACTTTAAGATGTAGTCCTCAGTATAAAAGGAAATTTTTCAGAGCACACGAGACTGAGAAAATACGATTATCTGAAAATAGCTGGAAATCTTCCTTGCTTTCTGGATTAAGAATTCACCTTGCATTTCTCCACTTAATAACTGCCTCATTTTAAAGACAGTCTACTTCCATTTTTGTAACTTTAGAAAAGGTAGTGGCAGGTTTTCTTGTGAGGCAGTAGCAACTCTCTTTCAAATTGCAAGTGAAAGCCTACTTTAACTCAGTGAAATAAGAGATACAGTGTGTGTGAGAGGCAGTTGTCATAAGAATCGTATCTGGCCAGGTACACATTTGTATTGCTTTCTGGGTGGGAGAGTCTTGAAAGGTTAAAAAAATAGCCCTTTGATTCAGTCAGGGCATTTTCATCTCTTTTCAATCATACTATGAACATCTTTTGCACACTGAAAAATGCGTTCCAAGGCTTATGAAACAGATTATCTATTGAAGTCTGAGTGAAGTGGGGTATTTGCCACCATCTGGTTGTGAACCCTATAGAGAAGCTATGAATGGGTCTGCTTGCTATTTAAGTGGTAGCCATACCCACACTGGTGTCCCAATTAGGAAAAAAAAAAAGTTATTTAATTGGAAAGACAAGTTCACACATTTCCAAATTTTATGGCAGGCCCAGATGAGACCAAAGAAAAGAAAACCCAACAAAAATAAAAAATGGTTATGTCAAAACTGGATTTTTTTCAAATTGGCACAGAAATGACCATATTTTACTCAAAGAAATTCTGAACTATCCTGGATGGGATGGGGGAGGGAAGAAAAATATTTAATTATTTTTCTGATATAAAGAGGGAAGAAGAAGCATGTGGACTCCAAAATGGCACCTTTCCAGGAACCTGATGAAAAATCTGTTATCTTTTGAGAAAGAAATTAAGTTTTGTAGGTTTCTAAAATGCACAATGAAAGGCTTATATACTGCCTGCATTTTTAAGATTTTTTTTTTCTCTGCATTTTGGAGGAGCTCCTGTTGTCCTAGTTTAAAAGGTAGCCCATGTTTACTAGACCTGAATGTATCACCTGCAGCGAAGGCATAACTCCTTTCTAATCTGATTCAGAAATCACTGACTGATTCTTTTCAATTCTACTGCATATAACTACCTTTCTCTAAAGTAACTAATGCACAGATACTTACAGCCCTTTACAGGCCAGACACAATTACATTTTTATAACTATTTTTAGCCATTTTCCTACAGAAGTGTATGTTACTGTAATTCTCATGAGCATTAGGTACACGGTTACTTGAAATCTTAAAACTAGCAAACTGTTAGGTCAGTATTATGGCTACAGGAATCAGTACTTAACACATTTGAATAATTTTATTTTTAAAATATTCCATTTATTTTAAGCTGAAACAACAACAACAAATAATCCTTATTCCTCAGTAGTATTATAAATAGCAAAGGGATTAAAATGTCATCAGAGCTTCAGTTTGAGTTTCGTTCCACCAGTGCAAGATAATGTCCTTTGAAATCTAAATATAATCATGAAATTTAAATTAATATATTTCATGTATGTTGGATTGCCAGTAGCTAGAATGGTCCATTCAGTTTGTCCTCAAAACTAAAGCCACTTTTTTTCCCCACATATATCAGTGGTGAATCAGTAGCTTCTAAATAGTGAAAGGTGGACTGGCATTTCCATATTTTTAGTATAGATAGATGAGATTATATTGAAAACAACCAACCATGTTTCTATTCTTCTCACCTGCATATTATTGTGGGAAATAATGCATGATACTTTATATTCATAGAATCATAGAATCATAGAATCATAGAATCATAGAATGGTTTGGGTTGGAAGGGACCTTAAAGATCATCTAGTTCCAACCCCCTTGCTGCCATGGGCAGGGACACCCTCCACTAGACCACGTTGCCCAAAGCCCCATCCAACCTGGCCTTGAACACTTCCAGGGATGGGACATCCACAACCTCTCTGGGCAACCTGTTCCAGTGCCTCACCACCCTCACAGTGAAGAATTTCTTTCTAAAATCCAATCTAAATCGACCCTCCTTCAGCTTAAACCCATTACCCCTTGTCCTATCACTACACTCCCTGATAAACAGTCCCTCACCATCTTTCCTGTAGGCCCCCTTCAGGTACTGGTAAGCCACAATTAGATCTCTCTGGAGCCGCCTTTTCTCCAGGCTGAACAACCCCAGCTCTCTCAGCCTGTCCTCATAGGAGAGGTGCTCCAGCCCTCTGATCATATTTGTGGGCCTCCTCTGGACTTGCTCCAACAGCTCCATGTCCTTCTTATATTGGGGTCCCCAGAGCTGGATGCAGTACTCCAGGTGGGGTTTCAGCAGAGCGGAGTAGAGTGGCAGAATCACCTCCCTCGGCCTGCTGGTCACGCTTTTTTTGATGCAGCACAGGACACGGTTGGCTTTCTGGGCTGCAAGTGCACACTGCCGGCTTATGTTGAGCTTCTCATCAATTAATACCCCCAAGCCCTTCTCTTCAGGGCTGCTTTCAATCCATTCCTCGCCCAGACTATAGTCGTGCTTGGGATTGCGCCGACCCATGTGCAGGACCTTGCACTTGGCCTTGTTGAACTTCATGTGGTTTGCATGGGCCCACCTCTCCACCCTGTCAAGGTCCCTCTGGATGGCATCCCTTCCCTCCAGCGTGTCGACTGCACCACACAGCTTGGTGTCGTCGGCAAACTTGCTGAGGGTGTACTCGATCCCACTGTCCATGTCGCCGACAAAGATGTTGAACAGTGCCGGTCCCAGTACCAACCCCTGAGGAATGCCACTCGTCACCGTTCTCCACTTGGACATTGAGCTGTTGACCACAACTCTTTGAGTATGACCATCCAGCCAATTCCTTATCCATCAAGTGGTCCATCCATCGAATCCATGTCTCTCCAATTTAGAGACAAGGATGTTGTGCAGGACAGTGTCAAATGCCTTGCATATTCTACACAATGAAATATCAGATACTGAAAAATGGGACCAAAATCCTTATTACCTTGAATATACCAAGTTAAGTAGCTGTTTTTGCCAAGGAAACCATCAAAAAATTCTGGCACTGGATTAGCAACAGAATTATACCTAAACCAACAAATGCAGAGCATGACACTTGTTCAGCTGAAAAAAGGAAAACGTTAAAGGGAAGTGTAAAGAATATATGATATATTCCAAAATACTATTCTGAAATACTAAGTTACTGCATAGATGGGTACACATTATAGAAATGTTCACATAATTCTATGTCTTTCAAGGATCTTTTCCTAGGAAAATGGGCAGCACTTCAGGCAGAAAAAAGCACAATTCCCAAAGAGGCTTCATTTGCCTGACGGCTTTATCTGAAGACATGTAGCAAATGCATGTTAAATAAGCATGTGGGGCAAACCTGCAATCAGACTGCTAGAGTTAGATCTACAGCAGCATGTGCCGGAGTCAATATATCTGTAAATGAACACAAGATAGCAATGGGGATGTTTGAAAATTTACCAAAACTGATGTCATACCCTAGAAATATATTGGCGTCCGTATCCTGTGGTCAGGCGACTCATTATGCTGTCATGTTACAGACTCCACCTTCCCAGGCTCTGCTTAAGCAAAGAGGCCAGAAGGCAGAGAGCCAGGGAAGTGACTGAGGTTGCTATACATGCGCCATCATATTACAATATGTGAGGGGTCCCCTGCAATGGGTAAGAGCTGTGGAGTAGCTCTACTGTCCTCTCTGTACACCAGTCAACTGAGCTGAGACTGAAAGGAGATTAAGGAAGAAACTAGAGTATAAATGTGGCTCTGAATTACAGTCTCTTTTCTGTTCTGCTCATGGAATGTTATAGCTATGTGCTACTTTCAAAAATTGGAGAAAAAATTGTAGGCTACAGTCTAGATCACGCATTTACAATCTAACAGCCTAGTCCCTAACCTGCAATTTTTCATCTGTTTTTGGATTCGTACATGTAGTATCTGTTAGCAATGCGTATTGGAATGTTGGGCAAAAGCCATTAAAGTTTTATATCCATAACTTCAGTCTGAATTTTGGTAAACTATCTCCTGTGTACATGAGCAAACTGCATGTGCAGTATTTGTGTTCTTAGTGAGACTGATGAAAATATTTGAAATATCACAACGGGGATCAGTAAAATTCAACAAGATGCATTTTTTAAAGATCTGTATATTTGTTTAGGTAGAGGTGGTCTTGAAGGAACTAATTGATAAAGGACGAAAAAATTAAAGATCCTCCAAACTTGCAATCAGTTTCTGCTTAGTGCTAAAAGGTCTCAATCCTGAGGAAGTAAATTTCTTGTGTCGGTCCTTCTCAGTGCACTTAAAGGCTTTGACCTCAGGACAGTTCATCAACAAGGGCTGCCTGCTTTACCTGCTAGAAACTATCTGACTGGTCAGCCTTTAAACTCAGCAAAGCAGAAGAGAGGAAGCCTGAGATGAGAGTGACACAGATTTCTTTATATCCTTCCCTATGTTAATTTGCAATATCTAGCCCCTAGGAGCACATTCTGACCACTAGCTTCTCCTGCATTACGAAGTAACCACTCTCAAATTTTCTCATAAAAGCTGTTTTACTGTATGTAGGAGACACAAATATTTACTACAGCAGGATCTATAACTTGTGTCTCCCAAAAAGGTACACTGTCTAGCAACCAAGCCAGTTTTTCTTCTCCCTAGCCAAAGGAAGAATACTTGTGCAATGAGCCTGACATGGAGGGAGAAGCTCCCATTTGCCAGGAGGGCCGCGTCCTCCTTCTTGATATTTCCTAGGTGGCCCCTTTATTGATGTTCTGGCATCTTTGTGCCTTGTATTTAGGTGTCACACCAGGGGCAGCAGGTGCTGTAAAACTAGGTACAGTTCTATATTTGGATCTAGATGGTGATAACAATTTGGTTCAATCCAGACAGTGTACTGTTTGCCTGACATGGTGGCTGCAGCCTCAACAGGTCATTGTAAAACAAAAATGTAACCTATATCCTACAAGTAACTCATTTTAGATGCTATACTGTTTTCTTCATTAGGTTCAAATTCATAGATGTTATTACTATGTTATATGATCGCAGTGTTTGTCTCGGAAGAGCAAGGTAAATTCATGGCTCCCCATTAATCAATATCTATAGGATATTGGTCTTAGGTTCTAAGAAATCTTACACGAAACCACATGAGACATAGACATATAAAGAGAGAGTTCAGAATGTGCATAAATTTAAATTAACTCTGAACAAGGTTTTAATGTTTTGCCAAAATAAAAGGCTGCAGAAATAGAATTACTAAATAGATCAAAATGTCTCATATTTGAACTTTATAGTTTTGGGTCATTGGTCATCCGTCTTTTATGTCATATTTAAATTGTTCACATGTTGTTTGTTATGATATTTCTGTTAAAGCTGAGAAGTTTTCCTAAATAAAAAAAGTTAAGAAAACAGTTAATGAAAAACCCAAACCAAGCCAAAGTTTGCATGGGAAAAAACAGAGAACGTCTTATTGGCAGAAGCTTTTTCTGTCTAGGCTGGGCTTTCTGTTCAAGAGCAGACAGAGATAAAAATCCCCTAAGAGTGAACAATGTAGGAATGAACAATGTTATATGGAATACAGGGGTATGAGAATGGCAGTTAAGGACCTTCATCTTGGCCATTAGCATCTCGATCAAGTGCCATAAACACAAGGCTACCAGCCATCCTATGGCCAATGTCTGCCCCTAAGTCTGAAAAAATCTTCTGTGGGTTTAAGGTCTGACAAGCACAGAGCAGGAGAAGTCTTGAAAAATCACAATTCAATGGGACAAATACATCGTTTCCTGCCCAGTTCTATTCATTAGCTGTTGGTCAGTGAATATAGAAAAAGAAAATGAAATCTGATGCTCTGACATAGTTTCCTAAAATTTATTTGGCTAAACAATTTACAGAAATTAAATTATTTGTAAAACAATCACTCAATGTTAAGTGCCGAAGGAACCTCATGTCTAAAACACACAGTAAACTCATCTGATCTAGGACAGCATTCCCTGTTTAATAGTGTATCCTATTTCTAACAGTGCTCAGAGGACCAATTGCAGAGACAGCAGCTATGAAACTGGAAAACAAAGAAACAAAGAATAAAACCATAACTCCTGCAGACATGTGTATACCTGTAGCACTCTGTATCTAATATTATACAATATAGAACTTATTTTAAAAAGCAGCACATTTTCCCCTGTTGGAATCTAAGCAGTATTTGCTTTAAACATCACAGGCTCATACTTTATATATGAGTCATTTTTTCTCAAAAAAAAAAAAAAAGAAAAAAAAAGAGTGATCCAAAAGTTTTATACCTGTAGAATGTCCTTTTATTTCAAAGCAACAAAATATGCCTAGTGCTATTTCATTCAGTAATGATCTGTGGTCTCTCAGCTCCCGACGGCTGGCCACGTGATTAGTCCTTCTAGACAAATAGGATTGTTTCTCCACTCCTGTAATTGATTCTGATGTGCAGGTCTGGACATTGTTTCTGTGTTGTGCCACTTTGATTCGCCTATTTAATTGAAAATGTGTTATGTTTACAGAACATCAGAGGGAGTATATAATCCGTTTGTAAAAGTCTGTTGAAGCAACTTTAAGCCACAAGATGGCAATGGTGTTTACATTTTTTATTAGCACTTAGATTATGTTCTGTTATATAAGCTGCACTTTGGTTTATGTTAAAAAATAATTGAGATTTCACTCCAGAGTGGCATCTTTAAATCTCTAACCATATATTTGAAACTTTAGCCATGGCCTTCTCACCAGCAGGGACCATGCAATGAGTCATGCTATGGAAGCCATCCGACTACCTCTGTCAATCACCTTTCCCAAGCCAAAGGAAGGCATGATGGCGCTCTGGTGCAGAGAGGCGTCAGTTGGTTCATTGCAAGACAGCTTGAGTCCAAGGGCCACAATTCATTCACTTTGGACTGCATGCGAGCTACCACAGATCTACTGCTCTCCTTGGCACTGTGCTTTCCCATGCAGGTGGACTTTATGCACTGGGTGCACCCACCGAGCATATCTATACCTCACCTCACTGCTTTATGTTGGATAGACATACACTGGATGCCTCACAGAAAGCAAAGCCAAGAAACCCCTGGCAGAAATTCTGTGATGGCATATAACAAGCTTCCATGTGCCCAGAGGTGCTCCCTGGTCCCCTCGCTGGGTTCATAACCCCTTCCACTCCTTCTTCCTAGCTCGGGCAAGGCAACACCAACTGCCTCGCACACACCTATGGCTCGTAGTGCAGGCTGCTTCAGATCCAGACATTTTTCTCCCAGAGATGCTCATTTACTAACATGGATTTAATTTCTTCAATAGCATCCTAATATCCATACTTAACCACCTCTGAAAATTTAATCCTCCATGTCCTTTACATTTACTGACAAATTGGCTGGCTTGGTTGGTTAGTAGACCTTCTGTCCCAAGATGCCTGCCTCATGCTCTTGAGACATGATCTAAAGCCTGCTGAAGGGAGCAGAATCACTACCTGATTTCAGCAGGATTTGTAACTACTGACATTTAGTTTCCCCCCTGTGCCATTACTGCCAACCCATCCTTACTCCACCATGATTTTTTAATGTGTGTGTATATATATATGCATATTAGAACCCACAACAGAAAGAAAAGAAGCAGCAGAGCAAATAGGGGATCATCAAAGCAGACTCCTAACCCTGCAATTGTAACTGCATTACATCCTTCAGCATAGAGCTTAGGAGTTTGTTTATTTAATGACGTGCTTCAATTTGGAGTATAAGATTTTAGGCCAGGGAATATTTGTTGTTATTTTTTTGCCTAAAACATCCCTACAGTACAGAACTAGACAGAAATGAGTAATACAATACAGAAACACTAGAACATGATAAACAGCCTCACGATAATCAACACTGATGAACATCATCTTGTCTGTTTTATTATAATCTCAAGTATAGTAAGTAATGATTTCAGACTGAGAATGCACCCACAGGGTGACTTCAGAACATGAAAACACTCTTCACAGAAGAAAGAAAAGGGGGCAAAATGGGGTCTTAAGGAAGAAGGTCTAGTTCAATTTTAGCCATTAGAAGATTAAATCAACAATGGAAACTCACAAAGATGTACGAGCGAGTCTATCTCTGACACTTGCGTTGGGCAGAGGGAAACAGGATGGAAGCAGAGAGGGAGATTTCTTAAAGATGAAATACTGAGAGGTATTCTGCAGAGCAACGGATTATTGATCCCAAAGGCAAGAATGGCAAAGAGGAACATCCAAACAGCTGCTTGGGCTCTGGGTCAGAAAGGCATCTTTATTCAATACATTATTTAAGCATATGAGCATATGATTCATTGTTGCCCTGAACAGAAATGCATTTAGTCAGGTTTCTGAATAGAGACCTAAATAAATATTGAGAGGTAGGAGACAAGACAGTAGAGGACTGGGCTGTGAAATGAAAGGGAAGGTAATATTTCAAGGCAGTTACCATAATGCTGAAATCCAAGGAGAATTCAAGGAGGATGAAGGTGGTATTTGACTACAAGGATGGTGTTAGTTACTTAAGTATAACCACTTTCAGCATATTGGAAAAGGTCTCAAGAAGCATTTCAAAGAAGCGAGAGAAGAACAAAGGGCAGCAACAGCTCAGGGAGAGGCGAGTGTTGAATAGGGAGTTGGGAACAACAGTGTTAGGGAACGTAGCATGTGCGTTGTGAAGTGGTGGGCTGTGATGGCGAGAAGACAAAAAAGAGGGTGAGAGGAGACAGAGGGCATTGGAAATGGAACTGTTGGGGAACGGGGAGAGGGAGGTGAAGGGATACTGTGCATCTCAGCTGGCAGCCAGGAGTGTCAATCCAGCCCATGAAATGTTTCAGTCTGGTTCATCAGTTGTCCCCAGAGGAAGAGGAGGAGGAAGGTGCCACCCTGTTCTGGTGCTCCCACAAAAGGGAATGCTTTCTCCTGTGCCTGCTGCTGTCAAAATTGGTGATGCTGAGGGACAGTGATCGCAGGTGGAGACCTGGCTTCCAGACAGCTGTTGCCTCCTTTTGCTTCCTATGGAGCAGCCTCGCTCCATAAGTAGGGCATCAGCTTGCTCTCCTGCTGCCCCCCTCCGTGCTTCCTGGTGTGCTCCTGCGAGGCAAAAGATTCAGTGGGGTTTGAAGTAAGTTGACTTATAGCTTAAGCATGATTGTGCATTAAGACTATTCATCAGAAACCTTGTGTCATCCAAAGATAGGAAGCGATGGATGTGCTCTACAGTGCCTGCCTGTGTATACTCAGTCAGAGGCAGCTGGCATTTTGCCTCAATACAGATTGCAGAATCCATCTACGTGAAAGAAAGATTTCAGTATCTCACTCTAAGCCTGAAGAATCCAGACTGGATTTTCAATCCTATTTCTCACCCCAGCTACTTCAGTGACCTATGGTAGCACTTTTTATACCACAGCTTTCAAAATGACTGGTAATTTTGGTGCCACACAGCCTGATCTTCAGAGATGCTCTGCTCCAATTTCCAGCTTAAAAATTAAAGACTATATTTGAAAATGCTGCTATTGCCTCTGGCCCAATATCCCTCTTTGTAATAAGGAGTTAGCTTATTTCCCAAGAATGCTGAGAATTTAATTACATAATGTCTGTAAAGCAATTGGAAGAAAAGCACTATATAAGTGTTAAGCATTATAATTGTATTAAATGTGTATGCCCGGTATTGCAGGGAAAGGATGTGATTATCTAATAAGCAATGACCTCTCATCACCAGCAATAAAAGACTTTGTGAAGACCACAATGTTGTGCTGGCATAGGCTGAATTAAATGTCAGGAATATCATGCAGTGCTTTTTAAGTTTTCATTGCACAGAAGGTTAAAAGAATTTCTGTTAAAACATGCACTGCCCAATCAGAATATTCTCGATACTAATGGTTTTACAAATACTGGTACAGATATTAACTGGAAGAGCTAATTTGAGGCTATCTACTGTCACCAGCACAGCTTTAGATGAATGAATTTTAATCTGACCCTCAAGAGTCAGTCTAGCCGAATAATAGCAATGAAAAATGCATGAGAATAGCAATTTCAACATGGCTATTTCACAGACAAGCTTATTTTATGCATCAATAGCAAATAAATCAAGAAATTGGATGGACTTTCTGAATGTCTCTCACTGTTCTAAGTAAATCCATGTAGGCAGCGTAACCATCAGTTCTAAAGGTTGGAGAGTAAACAAAGGAGGAATATTGATTGATTGCTTTATTTGGAATGGAATTCCTAACGTCACCTTTGCCAGGAATTTAGCTTATAGGTGTGAAACTTACTATCTTCTTGCTATAAACTGAACTGTAATATATCCTAATTGCTAGCATTTGGATTTCACCAATTATCTAAACAGAAGCTGCATCTTAAAAAAATACTTGGGCAAACTTTACATAAATACCATGGAATAACAACTGATCGTTAGCAACAAGTTGTTACACAGCCCTGGTAGAAGGGACTAATGAAGTGTTTTTAAAAGACTTCCACAAACTGTACTATAATGTACATACTGTATGTGTCCTAATGGGATGTGGGAGTTACACGTTGTCACAGAAAAATAGATTAGTTAGTTAAAATTTAGGTGCCTAAAAAAATAATTCATCCTCATCTGGCACAATATTGTGGTCTATCACTTTTTGCTCTAAAACAGGTTCCCAGTGAGCACATAGTGCCACTATTAGGCAAACAAGCAAAAATACTGGTTTTGGTGTGTCATTTATCTACTCCTAATTTTAGGTGCTCAGGTTTAAATTTTGGGCCCAGTTCCCAGGACATATTTCATTTGATTTGGAAGATGGCCCAGACCTTTGTATTAACACAAAGCAGAAAAGTTTTTATATTAGTGCTTAGCAGTGGATTCAAGTGGAGTTCAGACAGTCAAAGTTTCATTAAAACCATCAAGCCCTAAACAGTAGTTTATAAAAACAACAGATCATACTTTGTTTTTAAAAGGAAGTTTGACATGTTTTTCTTGATGAGTGTTCTGGTTTGCTATATGAGAACTAATGTAGCCTCAGAACAATATACTTTAACTTAAATTGCTGTCTATATTTCAGTATCTGAAAATCTATAAAATAGGATTTTTTTAAAATGTTTTTCCCTGAAATCCTCAAGCACTCCGATATGCATTCAGCTTCAAGAAGATTCCCCTTCTATTGAACGAGACGTTGTAACTGTTCTATTAAGCACAGGCAAGTTAGATAATTGATGTATTATTATACCTTAACAGATGCACAGGAAATGACTCTTGGATGTTACCACTTTGCATGAATGTGTGCCTGCACACGTGCAGCACTCAACGTCTGGGACTGAAGATTATGTTTGAGGAGTCTTAAACAAAAGGCTTCTTTCATTTACCCTGTGTGGATCTCCATTCATGTGGGCAGTTTAAACATGATATCAGAATTACAAAGGAAATAACTTACTGCCCATGGACTTTGAATTGCATTGCTGAGAACAAAACTAAGTGAATGTTAATGACACTGTTCTTTTCCAAATCCTCAACAGAAAGGTGATATGAAGCCCTTCTGGGCTTTTACTTCCAATATATCTCTCTCCTGGCCTGATATTTGCAGATTGATACAGATGAGAGGGAAATCCTTATGGGTTATTTGAGATAACTGAGCCCATTGTTTCTGAGCAACTTCCTCTGTGAAATTGAAGTTGTGTGTAATAAACCAAGAATCCACCTGGAGAATGGATCTACCAGGAGAATGGCAGGAGGAAGTACCCAATGAGAGCTGACAATTAAAAAGTGTGATTTCAAAGACAACAATAACATACATACAAATATGTTTGTCTTTAATGGGACAAAACTAAAACTAAATATACAATGTTTCTATTGCAATACAGACATTCAAGAAGGTCTGACTTCATAGATTCAGAAGAAAACCAGAATAAAATTCCACAAAACCCATCGTCATGTCCATACCAATAACATGTATCTCAGAGAAAATATAAAGTTCTATGCTATATGTTCATCCACATCATTAACATCACTTTCATCAGAGAGACTAGGAGACAATATAAAACCTCCACTGCATGGAGTGGAGAAAAGAAATATTAAGTATGAGTACAAAAATCCTCTATGAATATCCCTGTCCCAGTGTATTAAGCAAAAATAACATCATCCCTTAAAAAAATGAAATTTGTAGAAAATCTACTGCCACCTGTGTACAGCTGAGACAATTCAGAAGCATACCTGGGTTTTGTCTGGGTTAACATCTATTTTCAAACACAGTACTATGGCATGTGACCCAGGATGACTGCCATCAACAGAAAGATCCACAGCATTGGAACAGATGTCTTGGAGGGTCATGGAGAAGACAAATATAGACACAACAAGGGATTCTGGTCCAATGTAGCCAAAGCTTGAGCCTCCACACTTTCAGTGGTATCATTAACAAGATTTTCACAGCAAGTATATTCAGCATAGTAGATCTTCAGTCCTACATCAGCAGATAAGCTGGAATGATTGGAATGAGTTTTCCTTTTAATACTTTCAATGTTTAGAAAAGGTGCGTTGAAAGTATGATAACTATGTAAAACATATCTCAGTAAGATTTGGCAAGCATATCAAAACAGAAGGAAAGTGCTGTCTAACAGATATTTTCCTGCAAGTTTCATGGGAGGACAAATTTTTTTGAAAAGTGGATTGGGCGGAAGGGGATTACATGATGCTACAAAATGTTTGTGCATGTGTACATAAACCAGAAGCATAAATGATGGAATCAGAAAGAAATAAAAAATCAGGAAGAAATAAAATATCGAATCTCTTTGAAGAAAATAAAAAAGGCTTGCACAACCATGCTTCTCTGCCCTCAAACAGGTTCTTTTGGCATTTAAAACTTTTTAAAATGAAAACCAGGTTTACTATGTAAAAGAGATTATTATTCATGCAAGATTAAACAGTGATCCCAAAGAAAATGCCTTTGAATCCCTGTGCATGCTGCTAGATAAAAGACGGACAAGACAAACATCTTACTGGCAGCGTGAATGCCCAGTCAGAAGAACTAGTCATAGACTATTTTTTTGTGTGAAGTATCAGGAGAAAGCTGCAAGGGACCTTAGATAGTCTGTAATGAATCTAGCACAACTTGGCAACAACTGACCATAGATTGACCTATCTGAACAAAGGGAAGCTACTATTACTGCTAGTTAGTTATTGAAAATTCATTTTGAAGTAATTCAACTGTGTTATTCATCACTGGGATTAATCCTACCATGGCAACGTGCATCAGACTTGCTCTTCATGATGAGCTAATGACTCACCATATGTAACCAAGGAACTCTACTGGGTTGCAAAGAATTGGGATTTCATGCCTAGGACTAACAGTCTGGACTAGTACAAGCCAAGGCAAATGAGAATAGTTAGGAGGCATAGCTGAGCTTGCTAGCCTACAGACAGATATCTACAGAAACATAGGCTTCACCTAAACAGGTATATAAGCAGAAGACCTAAATCAGTAAATCTCATCAGTGTTGACTAATGCTCTAAGCTGTACAAACCATGAAAAAACAAGTAAACAAACAAACAAAACCCCCTTGAATACAAAGAAAAGGATAGAAATGCCATTCAACTATAAATGTCTAAACACTGAAGTTCTTCACAGGACACTCCAACATAATAACAAACGTGCCGGACGATCTTTGGTGTCTTGTCATGGTAACTGAACCAGCAATAGCCTAGAACAACACCCTATTAGACATGTAGCTTAACAAACTCTCCTATTACTAACAATAGAGCAGATGAAAGAAGCTTTGGTTCAAAACCAGCGTATGGTAGGACAACCATGATCTCGACAGCCTTCGACAGCAATTCACCAAGAGTGAAGAGAAAGAGCTCTTTTAAAATCAGTACAGGCATGACCCTTGATGCCACCAGGACTGTACCTAGGAAAGTATAAAGAGCCACAGTAACCCCATATATGAGTTTAAACCCCAAATGTGGCAGGACAAAGAGATATTCTGGCACTAGGGTAAGAACAACATTACCATCAGCACTTTAGGGGGAACAGTGACATAGGTTTAAGGGATGCCCAGGAAATGGCAGCAAGATCCTCCTGCTTCCCTGGTAGGGCATATACACAGAGATGACCATGCTGAGGTGAGAGCAGAGAGTAAATTTGAAAAAAATCATTAATAGATGGTTTATTTAGTTTGTTGATCCTTGTAAACCAAGACACTGCAACTGCCTAATCACAAAGTCCTCACTTCTTCCAAACCCTGTTTTAAGTCAGTGGGATATTTTATTAGGAAGGACTCAAATATTTAAGCTGGAATCAGTGCAATTCTTTGCAAGATAAACATAAAAAAAAATCTTGGTATTAAAACCCCTCATCTTCCAAAGGATGACACTTTTTCTTCTTTTTTCTGTGCCTCTGACAAAAGTAAGCTCTTGAAAAATGAACAATTTGTTTTGACTTAGCTAACATATACTTGGTTTATGACTATCAGCTAAAAAGTTTCTTCTCTAATGCATGTCCATCTGGACAGGGAACAATAAGTTAAAATGGGGTGGGGGGGGGGAATGAAGGAGGAAGGAAATATAAACCTTGATGGAAATAGTACCAACACTTTTCAGAACATTAGGCATGTGAAAAAGAGATAACAGAATATTTTTTAAAACAGCTCTTTGGCTTCCCTGACTTGGGGAGAAGATCCTCCTGCTAGCTGGGGAGAGCAATAGGGCTGAATTGCTCTTGGCTTTCCCTTGGTGAGGAGCCAGGCCCTCTGGCTAACTTTAAATAAAGTTTCTGTAAACACTCTGCCAGTGCATTTACAAAGGATGTCTGAATTCCTGGTGGAACGAGTGCACTGTGCAGTTCATAGAAACACTAGTATGATACTTTGAAGGAATGTGAGGTGGTGCCTACAGACATTCACCAGACCAGTAATTTTTCCTTTTCCTTTAGGGTACACACAAAAGAAGCTGCCTTATTTAGTGCAGATGGTTTATTATACAGCAACATCCTTTGTTAAACTGCAACGCTACTAGGGAAATAATAAATATGGAACAGTTATTTCCCTCTTATTGCTGAATCTTTATATTGAAGGCAAATTTATCTCACCAAATTACATGTCTACAGCACCATGAGCTAGTCAGAGTTCACTCTCTTTACAGCTGATGGAGAGAAAGAAGTGTTGTAAAGAACAGTTCATTTGACCTAATTTGGAAGTCCACTTTAGAAGGGTTATATTTTAGAAGTGCTTTTTTATCTATTGACTAAAAAAGAATCTAGATGATTTGTTTAAAAGTTGACCTGCATTCTTGCATGTGTAAGAAATCACTAAAGTTTTTAGGTTTTTGTGATTATTGATACATGACATACATCTTTCTGTCAAGCCATGTTTGTGATGAGAACCTGAGTGATTTGTAGTTAGTATCTTGATTTTAGTGATAACGATTTTTTAACTAACTCTTTTCTTATTGCTGTGCAATTTCTGCACTTCACATGCTGTTTAAATACATCTAACAAATCTAGGATGGAGGTCAGGTATTAGGATGCCAACTTTGGAAATATTTCCAAAGAACTATTATTTTTATCTCCAAATCAGCTAAATTATCTATTAATTAGTTAAGTATACCCCATATGCATGACTCTATAATAAACTGAGTTACAGTATTGTATTGGTAAAGCACAGCTTCATTTTGCATTTTCAGCACAGAATCTTTAAAATCATACTGTTATCTTTATTGAGCATTGTATGTATATATCAGACAGATTCAAAAGAGTTTACATTATATTTTATCACTGTCAAAACAATATTTCTCTTGACTTAGTCCAAACACATTGCAGTCCTAACATATCAACACATTATAAGGTTTACTACTCTAATTAACAAGAGAAGGTGGCTTTTATGTCAAGGGTAAATCATCTGTATTCTATTTATGCCACAGTCCTTAAAGATTTTAGTTTGGTAAAAAACAGTTAGATCTTTGTCTCCCTGAAGTCCAGTCTTCTCTTACTAACTTTCATAAAAGAACTAAAACCAAAACCTTTACGCAGAAATGAATCCCACCCAAGAAGAAAGGCATCCTTCAGAAACAATAGCATGTGTTCATGCATATAAATGAGACGGTAGAGTTAAGACTGTGTGGAGCATCTTGACTTACATTTTCACACTCTTGAATGCTTTGATCTACTACCTTTTAATGTAGGTGTTTGCTAATATAATTAGGGAAAAGCCATAAACAATTTCACCAAACACAGAAGCTCAAAGATTTCTTTTCAGGATCCTACAGCAAGCCTATCAATGTGATAGCTTGTGCAATGAAATGTGCAACAGAGATTTAACTCAGACATGGAAATTATTTGCTTGTCTGGATCTGATTTATCTTTGCAGGCCTTGGTCATTCTTATTTAACACTCTGGCAGCCCTCCCATTGCATATGCTGTAGTGGAAACTTAAGAAAGGTCCTCTAAATGAATTAAAGCAGGGTAAAGATGTTCAGCTTCGACTACACCAGTTGTAGCTTGACTTTTCCAACACTGTCCTGACTTGTGCTATGAAAGAATGTTTGGGGTTTTTTTAGCTTTTGGAAGAAACTCATTGGAAAAGGAGCCTGTTTATCTACAGATTATCACATTGTGTGACTATTTATATAGGGCAAAGAAGGAATAAATCAAATGTCCACTCAATCTGCAAACAATACTAAAAAATATAAAAATGTACAAGAAAACAAAATCCAAAAGAGAAGTGGGCTTATATTGTTTAGTAATGGAGAAGTAGAGAAGGCATTCAACAGAAGAGGAGAGTGGACATACAGACTGCATGTATTGTGGTAAACTGAAGTGTAGGACCAAAGCTTGTGCACTGCCATGCAATTGCTCAGTGCTTAATTTTTAACAAACTCTGTATCATGGTTGTGGCTGAGCCAGCTGCCATTTTCCCAAGCAGTGCACTGGCATGAACTGCTGGATAGCTTGGGCTAGGAAGCGATCCAGTAAGCAGTATGGATGGGAGCATATGGTTTGGAGCATGGAGGAGGGAGTTTAGTTGGGCAGAGGTAAGCCAGGACATGCACTTGCCCTGAGGGCCAGATAACACACTCTGGTCACTGTTGTCTGTTAGTGTAGATATGGCCAGAAGTGTACATAGTGGAATAGTCTTTTTGCTCTCCTATAGAAAAATATTTTTTTTACCCTACTAGAAATAGGTAACCTATGCTACACGGTTTGGTTGTTGGGGTGGGGAGGGGAGAGGAAGGAAAGTTTACCATCTTTATGGAAAGGTTCATACTCATTAAAATTATTATTGCAATCTCACCAAGTGAACTAGACTTTTAAGTTCATCTACCAGAAGACAGAGAGGGAAGAAAAAGGAAACCATCCTCCTTGTTATCAGATTTTTTTGTGGCCAGTAACTAAGTAATTTTACTGTGTTTCCATACATGAATAAAGATTCTCTGTGGTCTAAGCAGTGAAGATCTGATTAGCAAACCTCACGAAGATGTTCGCAGTTTAATACAAGTGACACTTATTTGCCTACAGCCATCTTTCTAGTAAGTGAAAAAACTTAATGAATAATTGAAACATTGCTATTTGATACCTGCTCAATTATTCAATGGTAAAAGAGAGAATATAAATTTTTAGGTAAACATTGCTAACCTGAATTTGTTTAGCTGTGGTGCTAAGATCACAGTGGCAGTTTTACCCGCAGTGACAGTGAAGGAGTCAAGACTATTTCTGATGGTTATTCTATGTTCTAACAGACTAAAATCATTATTTTCAGAATTGTTAACACTGGGGACTCTCACAATGTTTGTGGAGGTGTGTTCAAGAACTCAGAAAGGAGGTCAGAGAGATATGCATTGTGCAGCAAAATTTATTTTCCTTTTGGCTTTGCCTATTGTATCTTACAGAAAATCCCTAATTCATCACAGAGTGCTGGCACTGAGCATTCTGCTCAGTTATTGGCAACTGGGTTAAATTTCCACGAAAAAATGTAAGAAAGGTAAGATCCAACATTTACATTGAGGATTTGAAGCAATGATCAATCTACAGCTTCGAAGAAAAGTTTGCAGTCTCTAGGTTACACAAGTAAATTGATGACCTATAAGAATTATGTACAGATAGAGTATATATGAGTATATACAATACATATATTTAGATAAAGGGTCAAAGAGCTTCAAGCTAAAATTGCAGTCAACATTTCACATCAGATTTTTTTAAATCAAACTAGCAAAATATACCTGCTTAAGAAAGCTACATTTTGGCACCCAAATGTTCAGATACAGAATCATAGAATCATAGAATGATTTAGGTCAGAAAAGACCTTTAAGATCATCAAGTCCAAACACTAACCTAGAATTGCCAAGTCTACCACTAAACCATGTCCCTAAGCACCACATCTACACGTCTTTTCAATGCCTCCAGGGATGGTGACTCAACCACTTCCCTGGGCAGCCTGTTCCAGTGCTTGACAACCCTTTCAGTGAAGAAATTTTTTCTAATATCCAACCTATATCCCCCCTGGCACACCCTGAGACCATTTCCTGTTGTCCTATCGCTTGTTACTTGGGAGAAGAGACCAACACCCACCTGGCTACAACCTCCTTTCAGGTAGTTGTAGGGAGCAATAAGGTCTCCCCTCAGCCTCCTTTTCTCCAGGCTAAACAGCCCCAGTTCCCTCAGCTGCTCCTCACAAGACTTGCGCTCTAGACCCTTCACCAGCTTTGTTGCCCTTCTCTGGACATGCTCCAGCACCTCCGTGTCTGTCTTGTAGAGAGGGGTGAGGACTCAAGGTGCGGCCTCACCAGTGCCAAGTACAGGGGGATGATCGCTTCCCTAGTGCTGCTGGCCATGCTATTGCTGATACAAGCCAGGATGCTGTTGGCCTTCTTGGCCACCTGGGCACACTGCTGGCTCATATTCAGCTGGCTGTTGACCAACACCCCCAGGTCCTTTTTTGCCAGGCAGCTTTCCAGCCACTCTTCCCCAAGCCTGTAGCATTGCATGGGGTGGTTGTGACCCAAGTGCAGGACCCGGACTTGGCCTTGTTGAATCTCATACAGTTGGCCTTGGCCCATCGATCCAGCCTGTTCAGATCCCTCTGCAGAACCGTCCTACCCTCAAGGAGATCAACAGTCCCACAAAACGTGGTGTCATAAATAGGTCGTAAATATGCCCAGAGAGATAACTTATTATTTGTATAAGGGCTTGCAAGCATGTTTGAATGCCTGCCTTGGAAACAGGCAGTCTGAAAGAGCTTTGGAGTGGTTGTGGTTATCACCTGCAACAAGCTGACTTCCTCAGGGAAACTCAGAGCAAAACATGAAAAACCATGACTCAGAGATGAAAATCAAACTTACCACTGCAGCAGTTACATTATCACAGGGAATACTACAACTCACTATGTGACTTTTTTAATAAAGGAACCCAATTTATCCAAAGACATATATTTTAAATACTCTGTCTAGACTTTCTGGAATGATGTTTTCTAACTCCACCAGGAATCAGCCAGGACTTCAGACTTGGGTAGCAGGTCAATTAAATGTTCTGAACTTTACTCTGTGTATACAAATCAGACTCTAAGGTTGAAGTCCAAATTGCTTTGTTTCTACAACTCTTTTCAAGGAGTTTCCAGTTTTGACTTGACCAAGTACTCCCCTCTGAGCAATGTTTTTTGGTAATATTTGTTCTGGAATAGGTGGATATGTAGGTTATTAGACATGCATAGCTTACCTGTACTTAATAGTCATGAAATTTTGATGTCATTAACCTCTATTTCTATAGGTGTAACTTTTGGTTTAGCTCCAAGAACCTGAGGTCCTATCAAAATTTTGCTCACAGTTCAATAGAAGATACAGTTTGAAATTCTAGATTTCTTCTAATGGGTACTGACTAGTCCTTTCATTGCTTATTCTAAAAAGGACAAAATATTGCAAGGAGAAGCATAATGGCATGATTTCCTGAAGTAATTTAATTGTTCCTGATGCTTTCCCAAGTTTGACAGCAGTATCAGAAGAAACAAGGTACTGCTTCCACAACTTAATGATAATGCCTTCATCCAGGACAGCAGTAATTGAGTTTTAATGTCCTGCACTGTTGCTTGTCATAAATCCTCCCTATGTGAAACTCTAACCTCTGCTAGGCAAGATTAATGGTTAACAGTGTATATAATATTTATTAAACCTCTTTTTATATTGCTTGGCAATCTGTGCTGCCATCAAACAACTTGAAATAATTGACATTTAGCGCATCAACCTTCTTTTGACTAAGAAGCATGACATTCATGTAGATAGTAAACATTTGGCAATTGCTGTAAATGTCTCGAAATTTAACGCCATGACCTTTTCTCAGGTAAATGTTTTGGGATAAAATGTAAATAGTGATTTGCTGTATGTCAAATATCATGCAACGTCAAGTTTACTGTCTTATTATTCTTGAGAGGATTGCAACTTGATTTTGACCTGTTGCTTCATCTTTTAAACTTTTGTACAAAATACACGCATGTGTTTTTTTCAGTCTATTTTTATGTCTTGAAGACTGGGAGAAGTTCATTGGATTTTTTTTTTTTTTTGGTAGTTTTACAGTTCTATTGACAAGAACCCAGTAAAATTGCCACTGAAATAAATGAGACACATAAATTTTAGCAAGGTGACTTTAGTAATGTTGTATATGTCAGAGTGTTTTTAAAAAAGAGGGTTTTTTTGTTCTTTGCTTGTCCTGTCATGTATTCTGAAGACAGTGCTCCAGAAACAAACCAACCAAACAAAATTCATGCTAGGAAAAGCAGCTGAAGAAAAAAATTACTACAAAAGCAATAAATGTTGGATTCATTTAGGTCAAAAAGGCATGACTATATTCTGATTTAATTTGGTCCAGAATGAACACAGCAGATGTCTGATTGCATGTGAGGTCAGCAGGTAATTATTTATATTTAACCACTTTGGAGTACAGTTAATTTGGAAAGAAAAACTGGAATATTTCCCTGTATATGCCTGTGATTTAGGAACAGAGGCATTTGGTTACTAACATGGTTGCTACCAGTGTGTGTTGGGTTTGCGTGGCAGGGTTTTGGCAGCGGGGGGGCTACAGGGGTGGCTTCTGTGAGAAGCTGCTAGAAGCTCCCCCTGTGTCTGATAGAGCCAATGCCAGCCGGCTCTAAGACGGGCCCGCTGCTGGCCAAGGCCAAGCCAATCAGCGCCTCTGTGATAACATATTTAAGAAGTAGAAAAACACTGGGAGAGAGAGCTTTTGCAGCCGGAGAGAGGAGTGAGAAGATGTAAGAAACTCTGCAGACACCAAGGTCAGTGCAGATGGAGGGGGAGGAGGAGCTCCAGGCGCCGGAGCAGAGATCCCCCTGCAGCCCGTGGTGAAGGCCATGGTGAAGCAGGCTGTCCCCCTGCAGCCCATGGAGGAAGGATGAGGGGGTGTAGCGATTCCACCTGCAGCCCGTGGAGGACCCCACGCCGGAGCAGGTGGAGACACCTGAAGGAAGCTGCGGCCCATGGGAAGCCCACGCTGGAGCAAGTTCCAGGCCGGACCGGTGGACCCGTGAAGAGGGGAGCCCACGCCAGGGCAGGTTTGCTGGCAGGACTTGTGACCCCGTGGGGGACCCCACGCTGGAGCAGTTTGCTCCTGAAGGTCTGCACCCCGTGAGAGGGACTCCATGCTGGAGCAGGGGAACGATGAGAGGAGTCCTCCCCCTGAGGATGAAGAAGCGGCAGAAACACCGTGAGATGAACTGACCGTAACCCCCACTCCCCGTCCCCCTGTGCCGCTGAGGGGGGGAAGGTTGAAGCCGGGAGTGAAGTCGAGCCCGGGAAGATGGGAGGGGTGGGGGGAAGTGTTTTAAGAGTTGATTTTATTTTCTCATTCCTCTACTCTGTTTTGCCTAGTAAGAAATTAGATGAATTCCCTCTCTAAGTTTGGTCTGTTTTGCTCGTGACGATAATTAGTGAGTGATCTCTCCCTGTCCTTATCTCGACCTACAAGCATGTCGTTATGCCTTTTCTCCCCTGTTTAGTGAATGAGGGGAGTGAGAGAGCGGCTCTGGTGGGCACCTGGCCTCCAGCCAGGCTCAACCCACCACACAGTGAAAACACATGCAAGTGAGAAAACATGTTCCTGGAGTGGGAGGAACGTAGGGAGTTACTAAGATCTGCTTTGGTCAATGGGGAGCTGAGACAGTATGTCATGAGAGTTAAAACAAGAAACATGCATGTCTGAGTCCCATGACTTGTCTTCCTGTTATCGCACTCCATTGCCATTTGGCTCAGCTTCACAGACTCCTACCAACCCTTGATCACTTTGTGAGGCCTGTAGAGGTGGGAGTACCAATTCCTGTGCCAGGAGAAGCCTTGGGTGTTGTCTGCAGGCAAACCAAAATCCTTGTAGTACTGCTGTTAACTGCCATTTCAGCCACAAATATGGAAACAGTTTCTGATATGGAGGTCTCTTAGGATAGCCACAGAGCAGAGCACTTACTTGCTATGATCTGGCTGTCATTGCCTATCACTATCATCACTGGCCTGTTTTCGTCACCTTTCTCCTCTGCAGGATGGTCCTGCTCCTCTGACTCATTTAATCTGCTGCTTTCAGAATATCAGTTTACACAGGAAATTCCAAATAAGACAAACAAAGCCTCAGCAAGAACTGCTCATGTAAAACTCTGATCAGCATTGCCACTACAATTCTTTTCAGTTCCTTCCCCCCCATACCTTCACAAAGAGTTGTAGGATGCCTGAGGATCCTGGGTCGTCACTGAACAGCAAAACCTTCTCCACAAAATTCCAAGCAAGACCAGATACAGATGTTTCCTGCTCACCCCAGCTTCGGACTGTTAAACTTGTGTCTCTTACATTTACTGTCAAAAAACTACCAGCAGTCTCTGTTCCTAATCCTTCATCCTAATGAACATCATATGTGCCAGGAACAGACTCTTTCCCAAACAACATATTTCCCTACCAGTAGTCAGTAAAGCTTCCTGCTCTGTCTCTATAGGCCAGCAAAATCCTCTGCATGGGTAGCCAGATGTGTTTGTGATAATTAAGCTTTCAGACATCTATTTGCCCTTATATGCCTATGTGGTATTAATGGACCTTCTTACAAATTAATATACTGTATAAAATAAAAATAAATTAAAAACATCCACAAACAGTTGAAATTAATAGCTGGACTAAAATGCAGAGAGTGGACTACCAAGACTCACTTAGCTGGCAATGTGTTTGGATTTGTGTTGATGAAAAGGGTACGAACTAAATGCCATCAGAGGGGGAGGAGCACACAGCAGAAGCCATTCAAACGAGACATCACAACATACATTTCAAACATTTGGCAAAGCAGCGGATGTGTGATAGAAGCTAGAGGAAGTCATTAGTGTGGTCATGAACCAGAGTGTAACCTGAGAACAATAACAGTTATCCAGAAAAAAAATCTGCAGAGTAACAAGGAGCAAAAGCACCATCCTAAGACATCCACAGCTGGAAAGGCAGAGCGCAGGACTCTGTATTATTGCTTGGCTTACATGACAGCTGATGGAGCAATAAGGATGAAACATATTCTGCCAGTTTGTCACTATCTGCAGACTATCAAATAATAAGTGCGGATATGTTTTTTAAACAGTAAGAAATTAGCTTTGTGTTCACAGTGACATATTCAGTGACTAAAGTTGTCTATCTGTTAACTACATATTTGCAGAACAGGCAGTCTAAAACTCATTATCTCTTGACTCAAACAACAATCCAAGACACTGATAAGCAAAAGAGCTAACTCCATCAAGTCATCAGTAGCTATAATCAATAACCAGAGCCATAGGCTTGGCCATCAAACCGTAAGTGGCAAGAGAAGATAAAGGCAGCCATTTGTTACAGTAACAATGACTCTATAGTCAATAATAATGTCTCAAACATACAAAAGTTTAGTTGGATTTCACCAGCCTCTAACTTCCTTATATACTTTGTTTCTGGATCACATTTAGAAATTTTGACCTTCCCTATTGATTAAATGGCAATTTCATATAGCCAATGATTAGATAATCCAATCTTATCTGCCAAAAGTGATCAACCATATATGAAATAAAGGGCAGAAGTTGTGTAATTTACAATACAAATGAGTTGGTTCCTCTGGCTCTGATTAAATAAAACAAAAAAATCAAATTAAACAGTGATCAAATTATAGGGGTGGCACTGTAACAATTTTAATTTTTCATGATTCATTTAATTTAAGACAGCACTTAGCTAAAAAATAAATAAAAAAGAAAACCCTTTTTACTCCTTCCTTCTTTGAAGTTAATTAGCCTTACTTAAAACTATTTCTTGAAATGCCATGGTGCAAAACATTGAGAGCTATTTTCAAAGTCATCCAAGTATTATTTCTACACCACGCATAAAAGTGCTGACAACATCCTCAGTGATAAATTTAACTTGGGAATAATGCTTCCACTTTTTAAAAAGGTTTTTCCCATGCTGTTTCAGTCCGCTCCAGAGAAGTTGCTTCCATTACACTACTGGAAAGACACCTTCAAAGCATCAGCTCAGCTTATTGTGTCCTAAAATTCACCAGGCATTTCAGCCTGGACAACTGAGGTAACTTTTCTTGAGCACCCACTTGACCTCCGTGTGGGAGGACGAGGTGAGGCAGGTGGCTCCCCCAGGACACCTTCCTCCTGGAAGGAGGAGAATGAAAGGTGTCTGTGGTCACTGACCTGTGTCAGGCAATAGGGGCAGCAGATACAGGTACAGGTGGGTATGTGAGCATCAAGAAAATTATGCTCGCGCTGGTAGAGCTATTTCTGGAGATGGACAGACTATAGCTGTGCCTTTCAAAGCATGGGAGGGAAATACTATGAAGCTACCTCTGAGGAGCATGTGTCATTAGACAGCTTTGCATGATAAAGCTGGTTTCCACTAATACGGGAATGACATTCTTTGACTGGAGAATTTCTATTAAGCTCCTGCCCAAAATGACATGTGGAGTACGTGGTCCATTTTTAATAAAGAACTCGGTGCCAAAAAAGTAATGATTGTCACTGTGCCTCTACTATCTAGATCAATAGGCCAAATGTACATGAGAATGTATGGGGGGTAATTTTTTGACAATACAGATTCAGAATAAAACAATTATTGTAAGTATGGCATCAAAGCTATACTGTGGTCAAACTGGAAGACAGGTTCTTTCTGGAAATAATGTAAGTGAAAGTTTGAAAGGGGAAGATGGCTTAAAATGAAATGAGAGTGATTGAGGTGTATTTGGTGCATTGTTTATCGATATTATTTGAGAGATGAAAACAATGTAGAGCTAAACAGTGGTTTAAAAGCAGCTCATTTCAAAAGAAAAAATCTGAATGGAGGTGGTGAAAGTATGACAACCTGTTTTAATAACTGGTTTCTATTTATAAGAAACATACTGATTAGATATAAGAAATGCAAGGATTTGATAGGTTGCTTTGTAGCTTTGTTGTTTTACTGGCACTGCTCTTCTGAATACCTCCATGTCCAGTATCGTATTCAACTGTTTGGGGTCTGAATAATTCACTGTTCTAAATTCCAGCTTGTTGCTAGAAGTCTTTCTGATCCCTTGACTCAGGATTTTCTCCACTCTTAATCCAGAAACTGATTTTTAGTTGGCTGGGAAAGCTGATTCTTGAAGACTTCTGACTGGAGTGAAGAGGAAGAGACCTCATTGGACGTTTCTTGTTCTGCATGTATTTGTTTTGGCAATGAAAGAGAGAAATAATGATTTATATGAGAACAATGTAGAATTACTGCTATGTATTAAACAAATCCTCCCTTCCTCCTCTTTATTCCCCTCTACTTTTTTTTTTTTTTTGGGTGAGGTTTTTTTTTAAAGTAGTAACTATAAATAATTTCAAAAAGCAATCTCTATGCATGATGGTCAAGGTTCAACACCAGATTAGCAGACCTAACTTTAAATTGTTTTTCTCTGAAGGTTAGAGTAGGAGGTACCTGCCCCTCATTCCTGTGCGTGTGCGCTTTCAGCATCAAAATAGTTCCCTGACTGTTTACATACTATCTTCAAGGTAATCTTTGGAGAAGGACCTCCCCATAGGAAAGTATGCTTCTACCAGTGCCAAAATCTGTCCATCATTCTAATTAAGCTTCTTTTCCCCTTAGGGCCACTAAGAAATTGATGCTGTTGACTGAAACATTACGGGCAATTTGGTATTGCGTTGGTTCTATTGTTTATCTTGGCTTGCTACCTCAGAAATAATTATATGTAAAAAGGGCTGACTGCAGGTAAATCTAGACAGACGGTCACCCTAAGTCTGTATGCGTGGACAGTGGACATTTCAAGATTGTTTTTTTCTCAATTGTCTCTGTATTAATGCATTGCCCCCCAAATAAATTCGGGTGTTTCAGTAGTTTTAGTACTTTGACATGTTTTCAGTTATGGGATGCTGCCTCCCTGGCATTAGGAGAGAGGCAGCAAGGTGACTACAGATTAATGATTAAAATAATTGCTTAAAACTAAAGAGGAAAGTATAACTTTATTTATAACTATTATTTACTTGAGGAGATATAAAATTTCTGAGCTGTTGAGCACACAGTTGAAATTCAGTAAGGGGATACTACTCAGGTGACAGGACAGATTTTTGGGGTGATACCTATAAGAAGTTATATAGAGTTAATCAATTTACAAACCTATGAAATTACAAAGGCTCTGAAGAGCCATGAAAGTAGATGGCCTGAGTAAATCAGGTAGTGATCTATGCGGTTTCAATATACTTGCATATAACAGAATTTGTTTTTATAATCACTGTAAATAACATACAAAAAGAAGAAAATTACAGTTGCAAATTTGAGCGCATCAAAGGTGACACACTCTTAAATCAGCTCCCATTTATTATATATCATGATACAGTCTTTAATGACATGATAACATACCCCTACCTCATTAAGCGTGCAGAATGTACTGTGATTAAAGGAAGAATGTATTACAGGAGGGAAAAAAGCACCTTCTGTTACAGTACAGGATGAAAGCCCAGGAAAGCTGGAGGTACCCATGGTTCTATCACAGACTGCATATGTGATGGCTATCAGAAGGCAGATAAAAAAGGATTTGGAATACGACTGCATGGCCAAACTTATACTTGCTAATTTCTGAATACTTTATATTTTCAGAGGTATCTTTCTCTTAGCACCATTCTCTGTATGAAATATGAGTTACATGCAAGCAAACTACATCAGAGTTATGAGATGCTCAAGTACTCTTCTATTGGTGATTTTTTTTTTTTTAATTTATTTCAGTGACATCAAAATATATAACGATTCTCAGGAACAGTAAGCTAGGAAGAGTCACTTTCACCACAATGTAAATTAAGTTCTACTAAAAGAGTGCAAACTGGTAAGGAAATTAAAACATTCTTGGCCTTTCAGCTCATCTGATACAAATTTATACATCGAGTCATGAAATAATGGAAACTTACAATATTCAAAATACAAATGCACTTAAACATTTGATCTGTCCTGTTGATGCTTTTCTGTACAAAGCATTTTGTTGGCAGAGAGTCCCAATCTTCACAAACAAATTCTAATTCTAGACTTAAAAATATCCCAGTACAAAGTAAACGCTGCCTTCCATAGCTAAGTCACTGCAGTTATTCTCCAATCAGTTTTTCATTAAAAACTTTCCTTTCATGTCTGTTTTCAAAGTATTGCAGAACCTGTTTCTGAAAGCCAAGCAGGAGAAGGCACTGTTTCAGTTGTAAAAGATACTTCTTATACCTAAGAGGCAAGATAAAGAAGATGTTAAAGAGTAATTAGTATACTGAATAATTCACGGTCATATGTTAAATTGTATGGAAACTTACAGATTTTATATTCTCTGACTCACTATTATCTCATTTTATACAGGAACACTTTATACATTTTTCAAAATGTTAGCTGAACTGTAACTGGCACTTGAAACAAAAACTCAGTGATAGTAAAAATTTTCCTCAACTGCTAGTGCAGCTTAAATGAGAATTAATATAGTAAATATTTTAAAACAATACAAGGCTACAAATTGAGAAATTATAAACCACAAAAATCTCTTTTGATAAGAATTACGTTTCTCCAAAAGACTCTTGTGGCTTCCTGAAACTTAAAGCTACTTCTTGAAGTCCCCTCTTTTTTTTTCTGCAAGTCAAAATGTACGTAAGTACACAAAAACACCTTTTATAAATCTGAAAAATAGGTGTTTTCAAAACTGTAATACTAAGGCTTTTGAATGCCGAAGAAACCTTTTTATTAATACTGCAAAAAGTAAAAATTCATCACAGAAGAAAATTAGAAAAACACATATGAACTAATTTCTGATTTGTCAACTGTTTTGGAGTAATACGATATACAACCTGTAATCTGCAATTATTAATGCCCAAATAAATTGATCTACCATTAAGTACTTTTTGCCCCACTTATAATATCCTGGCTCATATTGAGTTCAATACCAGGTTTTAAAACTCATTTTAGAACACTGCTGTATATTTAATCTATTCAGATTTATATCCCCAAATACCTCTGATTTTCTTATGATTGTAATTCTATATAAATTAATAATTTCAGTCAACAGAAAGGAGTGACTGTGCTTTGAAATGTGGAAAAGAATATAAAGGTAGTACTCAGCAAATACATTAACTGTACAATGTCAGTCATTAATCTTAGTTAATGTGGACTTAACAGGGTTAGCGGTTGTAACACGAATGTTGAGTTTTTGGTGTTGTTGCAATATGCAAAAAAGATTTACCACATCTTGGACTGTGGACTTTAATACAAGAATTGCAGGGAGATATTCAGTAACAATTTATAGAAGATCCTAAGGCTAAAAATAGGGCTAATTAGGTTATTATTTCCACAGTTGCTTCCCTGCTATAAAATGTTAGGTAGAACAGCCCAGATTCTCTGTTGTCACATTAACAGTACACTGATTTAACCCTTCTTTTTCCTGGTTTATAACAAGTTCGAATTAGACTTCATCAGCTATATCACCCTGAGACAAATCGAGCTCTTGTATTTCCTGCGAAATCGGTATTCAGGACACTTTCAGAGTTTAAGGCTGTCTATAAGAAGACAAAAGCTTTTCATTTCTGAGGATGGCTGAAACCAGATGAGATTCTGCAAACAATTTGTAATGTATACCTGAGGGGACCAGTTCATGTTAAGTGGTTTTAATCGATGGATCAGAATTTGGGTTCCACGGACCCATTTCTGGCACTTGTTCTAGCTGCCTGCCCTGCTCGTGCAGAGAGCAGAAAGCAGCTGGAGGTGGTTAGGGGCTGCCGGGGCTCCTTCCACAGCCCCCCGCAGTGGAGGTTTCCAGGAGAAAGCTCGGCAGCCGGAGGAAGCAATGCGGTGACGGCTTGTTTCAGGGCTGTGGGCACAGCAGGAACGGGCTATTTGCATCCTCCACCCTCCACTGCGCACGGAAAGCAGCTGAACCAAGTCGGAGAATACAAATCTACGCTGTGCCTGCGCGCGTCCTGGACATCAGCAATGTTGCAACACAACGTGCGAAAATAGCACGGATAAATGTTGTGGATTTAAAGGTAGCAAAATGAGACTTTGGGAACTCTGTTAGCATTAAAAATGCTTTCAATAAGGTGTTGTTAGCAGCACATATTTTTTACTTAGCGAACCCAAATCAGTTCTTAAACAATGTGGGGGTCCATCATTCCTGTCCCAACTTCTGGGGGGCCTTCTCTGCCTCAAAGAGCTGGTAGCCTTGCTTGTAGCAAGTTATACAGCAAAAACTGCACAGTATTAGGTAGGTGGGTGGGATCTTGATATTTTTTCCTTCTCAGGCTTCCTCTGGTACTGAACTGAATGTCTGCCAACCTTTGGATGAGCACCTACCTGACAGAATGTTTCTATCTGAGTGCTGCAACTATTCTTAGACAACATTTGTTTAAATCTTCCCTTTTTAGTAGACTTGCTGATTGGTCTAGATTGCTAAACATGTCTATACACTGAATCACCACCCAGCTTATATCCAAAAATTCTAATTCTTAATATTTGACCTGTATGAATTTGCGGATCATGATTTTTTTACTAGACTGGTTTAATTTAAATTCCAGAAAATATCAAAAAGCTTGAAATACTCTTCTTAAGTTCATGCATCTGTTCAACTTAAAATAAAGAGTTACAGGAGTCCCGATATCCAGAAGTTAACTCATTATATTTCCTGGAGATATGTCAAAACACACAGCAATGCCCTTCACTAAATAAGGTGGAGTCAGGAAACTTTCGTACCACTTTTCCTTTAAGGTCACAAAAGTTTTTGCTCATAACCACAGTCTCTGCAAATGCTGGAATACATACAGAAATTTGTCAAAGGCCATTCAGGTATAAACTAATCCCTAGATCTTCAAATATCTTCAGATATCAAGCTCCTGAAATTCCATTGACTCCCAAAGCCTTTAGTGACCTGAATAGCTTTGAAGATATGGTTAGAGAGACTTTTTTTTTTTTTCTTCACACCTGTCCTCACAAGAAAGTGACTATTCAAAGGTACCTGTCCACCATCAGATATTACTGCTCAATGCAAAAAGAAGGAGACTTTTGAGTATAAAATTTCATCTCTTTGGAAAGGAATGGCATAAGAACCCTGCAGGATGGGCATCCCAAGCTCAAATTTGTCACTGAGCCCTCACAGCCAGCAGTGGAGAGTGGCTGCAGGGAAGCCAATGCTAGATCTTTTCTGCACAAGTGACTCTAGGGGCATTTTGCCTCTCCTTGTGGAAGTGACACAAGAAAGCTTTTAATGCAGAAGATTTGAAGTTGTTGAAGTCTCAGTGTTTCCTTATTAAAGTAAAAATTTCCAAAACGGAATGGACGTGGTTGCTTGACAGACAGCCATATGTAACCAAATAAACCGCTTTTTACCAGTGTTCTGCTCTAACAGAAATTCTCTGTGTAACAGAGAAAATTAGGGTAATCAATCTATTTTTATAAAAAGGCAGAAATAATTTTCTAGCATATTTAGCATGTTCTGTGTAGAGATGACCAATAAATCTTTAAAATAAAATAAATAGCGAAAGTAATCAATAGACTTATGCATACATTTTAGATAGGTAGACTAAAAAAACTAGTTATCATCAGCTCACTAGCAAAGGTGAAAGATTACTTTTATATTTTTCCAGCTACTTGCATGAACCCTCACTCTGAGGTACCAGGGAGTCCTTGGGACTGATGAGCTCCAGAAAACACAGAGTGTCCCTAACAACACTCAGACAAAATGCCATACTTCAGAAACTACTCGGAAAAATATTTAGCGAATAAATAAAAAAGTTATGAAGCTGCAACTATAAATAGAGCTTAGAACATTTTACTTTTAGCTCTTTTTCAGTGAACAAGCAAAGCAGTTATTAAGTGCAAAGAAATTACCAGTTTTCAAATGTGGTTATTTTGAGTACACTTACCCAGTAATAGCTGTACTATTTAAGTTAAAATGCATGCTAGTAAAATCACTGTGAATTGCTAATAATTAACAGTAAAAATATAAAAGTAATCTTTTACCTTTGTTAGTGAGCTGATGATAACTAGTTTTTATGGCATTCCAAATACATGTATTTAGAAACAATTGTGAAGCAAATGTTAGATAAATAGGATTATAGAAAAATGTCAAAAATCAGAAAAACGCACCAGTTTAATCCTTTACTTTTTCATTGGATCAACACAGAAATTTGTTTTCACATTAAACATTTTACAGTGTACTGCACACAAGAATGTATAAAATTAAATGCTGAAAGATGATGGCTAGTGATTTAGCTTCTAGGATGTGATCTGCATTTGGTAAAATTGACAGCATCACTAGCAGCTTTAGAAGAAGGAAGATCTGACTGCTAGCTATCAGAATCAGATTTCCTCCAGTTGCCAGGAAAATTAAGGTCTTAGAAACTCACATCCAAGTTGGCTGAAATTTGCATAGCACAAGTCCTAACCACATAGTGTCTCTATAGGCAGCTGCGCAAAACTTGGTTGCAAGCATAGAATTATTTCCCAGGTCTCAAAGATTACTTCTTTTTGTTGCAGTAGAATTAGGGCTGGTTTGAGAGCAGCCTTGAGGAGAAGGACTTAGCAGTGTTGGTGAATGAGAAGCTCAACATGAGCTGGCAATGTGAGCTTGCAGCCCAGAAAGCCAACCGCAACAAGAAATAAACCCAAATCTTAAAACACCTTCTCCCCACCCCTCCCTTCTTCCCAGGTTTAACTTCACTCCCGATTTCCCTACCTCCTCCCCACCAGCAGCACGAGGGGAAGGGGAATGAGGGTTGTGGTCAGTTCATCACACATTGTCTTTGCTGATTCTTCCTCCTCAGGGGGAGGACTCCTCACACTCTGTCCCTGCTCCAGTGTGGGCTGTCTCTCATGGGAGATGGTCCTCCATGAACTTCTCCATGACTCCTTCCCACGGGCTGCAGTTCTTCATGAAGAACATTCCTTCCCTTCCACGTTGTGCAGACCTTCAGGAGCAGACTGCTCCAGCGTGGGTCCCCCACGGGGTCACAAGTCCTGCCAGCAAACCTGCCCCGGTGTGGGCTCCTCTCCCCACGGGACCACAGGTCCTGCCAGGAGCTTACTCCAGCATGGGCTCCCACAGGGTCACAGCCTCCTTCAGGTGCATCCACCTGCTCCAGCATGGGGTCCTCCATGGGTTGCAGGTGGATATCTGCTCCACCATCATTGTCCATGGGCTGCAGGGGGACAGCCTGCCTCACCATGGTCTTCTCCATGGGCTGCAGGGGAATGTCTGCTCTGGCACCTGGAGCACCTCCTCCCCCTCCTTCTTCACTGACCTGGGTGTCTGGGGAGTTGTTTCTCTCACATATTCTCACTCCTCTGACTGCAAAAAACTGCTCCTAGGTTTTTTTTTCCTTCTTAACTACGTTATCCCAGAGGTGCTACCACCGTCACCAATGGGCTTGGCCTTGGCCAACAGCGGGTCCGTCTTGGACCCAGTTGGCATTGGCTCTATCAGACATAGGGGAAGCTTCTGGCAGCTTCTCACAGAAGCCACCTCTGGAGACCCCCCTCCCCACTACCAAAACGTTGCCACGCAAGCCAAATAGATAGGACAAGGGGTGATGGTTTTGAACTGTAAGAGTGTAGATTTGGATCAGCTATAAGGAAGAAATTTTTCACTCTGAGGGTGGTGAGGCACTGGAACAGGTTGACCAGAGAGGTTGTGGATGCCCCCTCCCTGGAAGTGTTCAAGACCAGGTTGGATGGGGCTTTGAGCAACCTGGTCTAGTGGAGGGTGTCCCTGCCCATGGCAGGGGGGTTGGAACTAGATGGTCTTTGAGGTCCCTTCCAACCCAAACCATTCTATGATTCTATGAAATGGAGGAGCTCTGAAAATCTAAACCAATGAGGCTATTTTGGAGCAGAAGAGTTCACTACCGTATCTCATCTTCCACGAAACACAAAGAAAGTGTAAACAATGGGAAAGACTCATTTCCTCTTCCCTGACAAAAGTAACATGCAAGGCATTTAGCAGTAGGTTTCAGTGAAACCTGAACAGCTCTCCACTGTAAGAAGATAAATCTTATTATTTCAAAGACTTCTTAAGAATGCTGCTCTCCTTAAAGACTCTAGTAGATACCCTAGTACCTTTTTTGCCAATGGAAAGACTGTCTTATCCTTACTAATCCCCCAGTAGATTTGTTTAATAAACCAAAAGATTTCACTCTTCTTTGTATGCTTATATAGCTCATTACAACATTGTTTAAGTACTTGAAATATTTTCCCAGTTGGAGCAACAAAATGGAGTTAAATTACTACTGTTCAACTACATCAGGGGTCTGTTTCCTGGGACTGATCCTATTATCCCTCTGTCCTCTTCTCTGTGAAATCCTTATTTAGAAGCACAAGATATTTGATAGAACTGATTTGTCTTTTTTCGCACATCTTTCCACACAGAATATTTACAGAAATGTAGGATTCCAGCTTGCAGTTCTTGCACCTAAATATCTTGCTGTGAATGCATGGTCAGTAGATTAATTTGCCCTATGACTGAAAGCATCTGAAATGATGGCATGACAATGTTGTTATGGAAATGCATAACATACAAAGCCATATGACACAGTAATTTTAAACATACCTTGTCTGAGAACTAAGGATCAATTCTCAGTTGCATCACCAACAGACATATGGTCTGAAATCTGTTCTGTGAATGTGAAAATTTTGCCAATGGAATTTATAATTATTTTACAGATTGGGTTAGTTGATAAGGCGTTATATGTGATTTGTTCATATTGACTTTAAATCCTAGCAAAGAAAACAGCACCATTTAGACTATAAAGAAATGGCGACATTTTCACAAATCAGCCAAAGGGTGAGTTAAAGGCACGCTGTAACCTCAGTTTAAGCAAATGAGTTGTTATTAACCAGAGGCTGTGAATGGTGGTGTCAATGAATCTATGGGATGTAGAACGGTCATTACTGAAGCAGAAGTCACCACGTGGAAGCCAAGGTGGGTCAGTTGCACAGTGAAATATATGTAGGTCATCAGTGAGAAACATATGTATTCAGTCCCTCCCTTTATTTTTTTATTTTTAAGTAGAGAGGAGGATGACTGAGAAGGAGGAAGCAGTGGCAACTCTTTCTGAGCTATTAGTAGAAATAACAAATATATTCCTACATGGGGGAGGTTCATATGCATGTTCTGTAATGGGGATAAAGTTAGAGGGGGAGGAGGCAGAGGCTGTGACTCAATTTATAAGTGTTATGGATTATTTTTAATGCCCCCTCATCTATTGTAATTCCTGTCCAGAAGTGCTTGAAAAAAAGTAAGTAAGAAGCCAGAATAAAGCTCTCCATAAATCTCTGCAAGATTCTCAGTCATAACCTGATGTCTGAGAGGACTTACTTTTGAAGTGGGAGAAGCAGATGAAATAATTTGTCTCTTCTGAAACCCTCTGCATTGAGCTTCTGTTCTTGATCTTTTGTTCTCAAGACACTTGAGAGGTAAAATGTTTACTTCTAAATGACTGCATGTATAAAGATGGAGCCCTAAAGACAGATTTTTTTTCAGGCAGCAAGAAGTCTCAAGCTTATTCACAACAGTGCTCTTTGCCACCAAATTTAAACGTCATATACCACAGTCTCTTTTTTCCTAGGTACCAGTGATACAGAAATTCAAAATCACTTCTCGTTATATTTGGCACTGATCTTACTCTTAATTTGAAGCGTGTGGAAGCAGAGATGTGCTTCTGTAATCAGTTGCCCTTTAAACAAATAGACTTAAAGTTTATAGCAGACACATTATCAGTAAAATTAAACATTTAATTCCACTTCACATAGACTTATTCCTAAGGGCAGCTTATCATACCAAATGTTAACTTTTCCAGTTAGTGGAAGTGTGCATCTTCCAACAACTGTGGTACACCCCCCGGATTCCTTCTCCTTTGGGCATGCTGCAACAGCCTGCTGCCTCCGTCACAGGCTACACACTACAACTCAGAGGAAGCACAAGCTTGGCAGAGTGGTGCTGGATAGATCTTTATTCTCCTATTCTGCACCTTTCAAGGAAGCTGTAATGGTTCCTAGTAATTTCTGGGAACCTCTGAGTAGTTTTACCAGTCAATGAGGCTGTCTGCAAAGTGTTGTATGTTTGCACTCCTTGTCTTACATTATATTGAGGACAACAAACAGAGTCTGGCATTGTTAATAATTTCTCAAAAGCACTGATGTGACTTAGAGTGAACAGCTAAAGACAGTGAGGCTGATGAAAAGCAAAGATGATACCTCTCGGTGTTTTGTATCTTCTTCCATCAGTATGTGGTTTTTCTTTTTAATGGGTTCACTTTCATAAGGGAAAAGATCTTGGAGGCTCCCACAGAAAGCCTTTATTTCTAGAGCTCAAATATATCATGGCATCTGACTCACAACCTAAGGCCGAGGAGCCCAGTTTCATAGAATCATAGAATAGTTTGGGTTGGAAGGGACTTTTAAAGGTCATCTAGTCCAACCCCCCACTTATTTTACAGCAAAGCACCAGTCTGAAAAGATTTCCTTCTCAAACTGGTGAACACTGTTCTGCCAACAACAGTCCTAACTTCCTCTCCTTCCTCCTCTTTTCCCTCCACAAGACTGGAAACCTCTCTGAACCTCTTTTTAGCATCCCCAAACCTTTCCAGACAACAGAGTCAGCTCCTGGAGCATTTCTGAAGCACCACACAACCTAGCTATTTCCCAGACAGAGCAGTGTCCCCCTGGAAATACCCAAAGTACTTCTGCTACTAGAAAGCATTTGCAATTACCACATTTCTACACAATGAGGGGAAAAAAAGCCTGCCTGGACAAATTCTACCATGTTCCCACTGCTCAGTTCAGGTAAACTCTCATCAAGATAGCAAGTACACAAGTTAAGGCCAAATAACACACATAGAATCAATTTAAAACTAAGTATTTGAATATTATCTTAACCGATTTATATCTAGTTAGATGTTTATGCAGATTAACATTACCATAATATGAATATTAAACAAAAAAGCATACAAAATACAAAAGTATTCAGGAATAAGCTCGGTAGTGGTACTCTGTACTGCATTAAAGGCAGTATTATAGCTAGATGTGTATGTTTTATTGTTTGGGGTTTCTTAACTAATATTTTCATTTATCTCAGGAGGACATAATTTAATTTAAAGATATATTACATTTTGGAATGCCAGAAATGCCAGAGCCAAAGTATAACATGCGACACACAGTATGACGCAGAAAGAACACAAGCGTAGCCTTATCCACAAGATTTATTCTGTAAAAGAGAATGCAATTGAATTACTTATCAAATTTCAAGAGATGCTGTCAAGTACTTTTTAATCTTACTAAGGTTCCCTATTTTCTTGAAAGAATTTACAATTCAGCAATTAAGAGGTTAAAAATCTTGAGTCTTACATTTTGCCTTTTCCTTATTGCCATTTTTTATAATGGATAGTGAAATAGTTACTGGTTTATATGCAATTTCTTCACAGGGTTTATTTAATTCTATTTTCTCTTGAAGCCCAGGTACCTTCATGGCAAGGAGAAAACCACTGGGTGATAACTTTACTCTGCTTAAGTCAATGAGAAAGTTAACAGAATTTCAATCACTATGTGTAGGGTCATGCTTTTGAATTCAATGTTTATACTGAGTAGCTAGCAGAACTACTAGCTAGATATATAAATCGTGGTGATAGTGATATAATACTACACATGTCAATGCCTACACAACTAAATTGTTGAAAGGTTGTGAGAAAAGTTTATGATCTTTTATACTGATAGAAATAACTTCCTAACTCCAGCTTCGAGTAAGTACTTTTCTCTTTCTCTATGTGAAAACTCATTAACTAGACTTGTAGTTTTAAGCTAATAATTTAGTTCATGTATTTGGACCATCATTAACTACAAATCTTTCCCTGACCACTGCATACTGAAGTTATATTGTGAATTAATAGGTATCCTTCTGTTCTTTTATTTCAAAAGTCCCCAGGTTTGAAGCTATCATAAAGAAATAGGTTTTGAGTAGTTTAGTACTCAAACTAAATAAAATGCTGTGACTGGAAAGTGGGGTGCTAAACTGTACGAATGGTACCAGAAATCAGCAAAGTCAGTAGCGTGTATTTGTAGTTTGACTTTGCACCCTGTATACTGTTAACTCATTAGAGATTTTACCATAAGGTCTTTATCACAATTTACAAAGACTGAGATATCTTTCAATGATTATAAAATCAGATGATATTGCTTGGCAAAAAACTCTCAGTTACATGGATAAAGGCAAAAGCTATAAGTGTGTTCTTTCCCATCTGACTTTAGCCATCAAAGAATTATGTATTATTTCATGATGAAGGCGAAACATCTTTGCATTTCTAAACTTTTGAATTTATATCAGGCATTTACAGAGATTAAAGATCATGTTAGATGATTAAACTCAGGCAAAGTGAGTCCTGTGCCTAGTATATTACTGACTCCAGAGCTGTGAAAAAAACAATCTGTGGGAAAAGACCTCTTGTGGACAACTTCTACAAATGTAGTGGACTATTGTGTGGAGTACCAAGAAATTCCATAAGATGTCTTGTAGAATTCCAGTATTCCAGGTTTTATTTGTTTTTAACTGCCATGGAGTATAAAAACCACCTCAGGAGTACCAGATATTTGTATCATATCAAGGGCTAGATATTCTACTCCCACTTCGTAGAATCTTGGAAAATTGGATGAAATTATTTCATTTACTAATTCACCAAACATACCATGTTGAGGTTCTGTTCTGATAAAAATAATATATGAGCTCATATATTACCTATAGATACTGTCAGCTGGCCTTAAGGGATACAGAGGGAATAGAGAGATGTTCATTATTACTCACTGGAATAGAAAAAGATTACATATTGTTCTTTCAGAGAAATTCACCAAATTAAGATTTTCTTATCACTATATCTAATTGCAAAATGTAATTGCACTTTGTTTTAGGTATAATTAACAATCATATACAAACCTTCTGGATAATTTGATAGGAACTAAAAGAATCAATGTTCCTATTAGAATTCATTGAAAATAAGAGTTCCTGTATTGTTCTCAAACATTATGAGTTCTATAATCTTTTCCTATAAAATAGAAAAGTTCATTTAATAATCTTAAAACAGCTTTTTTAAAGTTTCATCAGCATACTAATTAGAGAATGACTTTGATACCTTTCCATCTTCCAGCATATAGGTACTTCCTTGCAAGGAAATAATTTCAGCCCCAGTTACTGTTATCAACTGTACCGAGAAGTATCCAATGGGTTATGATGTTCCTCAGAGACAGAGACAATTAGGGGGGGAAATGAATGGCACAGCAGGCATTTTTAGCAGTTCAAGGAGCTGATGCAATTTGGTTTCATCAGCTAGAGTAGAGCTGGGGGGCATGAATCATCCTCCCCTTTGGTCTGTGCTTCTGGACGAAGTTTGGACAGATTTTCTTTCCCCTTCACTCTCTTTACTTTACTTTTTACCCTGCACATCAAACAATTGGAAGGAGGGTAATGTTGCGATCAGTCCCTCCAAAGTGGGGACGTCACTGCTCTAGAGCAAATGCGAGAAATGGTTCTGGTGCAGGTTCTGTTGGCAGAGATGCACTCCAGAGCGACTGTCCTTTACTAGGACAACACAGCTGGTTTCCTCCCTTCGCTGGAGACTACTTTCAAAGATAATGAGAGGATAAGCTCCTGGCTATGAACCTCTGCCTTAAGCTTGTTGAATTTATGGTGTCATACATCTTCAATCTTTACAAGAAACTTCTTGATTAGTCTGTAAATAACCAAATCAAATAAATAAATTTCATACTCTAAAAGAAACAAAAGAAGAACTTATTCTTTAAACTTAATAGACCACAAAACAGTAAACAACATAAAAGGGGTTTTTTTAAGTGAAAATTTTAAACACAGAAAAATGCTGACATTCCCTATCTGTTATCACCCTGACAAGCCGTGCAAGATGCCATTATGCAGCTAAATGATTTCCAATTGCTACTGCTTCAGATTTCTGGAGCCTAGAAATAAACTCAAAGAGGGCTCACTTGTCATTACCATTCCTTTTGCTTTTTTCATTGTAAAAAGACTTTTCTTAGGATATGTTATTTATTTTGCAGTGTGCTCTGTTTCCCAAGGACTCCTGAAATTTCTGCTAAGATCAAAACTTCACCATGTCTGTGGTAGTTAGGGAGTGTTATATTGATTCAGCTTTCATTTCTAATCAATGGAAGTTCACTGGAGAAGTTGTGCCAAACCAATGTTAATTCCCCCATCACACACACTGTCAGAAGGCGACGTTTACACTTTGTCCTCTAATTGTGCCTATGGGCTGGCCCTGAAGCAGCCCTGAGGGTGAGCTGGCAGAGAAATCACACAGGAGCTGGGGTGGAGAGGAGAAGGAACAGCTCTTTAAACTGCCATCACTCAATGTGCCAACGAGCAGAATCCTTGCCAGTCCAAAGTCAGGCAGGTTACGTGAAGCAGGAAGTAATATATTGTCTAGCCCTCTTTTTAAAGTCTTAAATATCTTCAGGATGGAATGTTTTCTGGATTTTTTTTTTCCTTGTGTGTCTAGGACCATGAATAAGAATCATGCTGTTTAAGATAAGAAAAAGAAACCCCAACACTTGTAACAGGGGTCAAGGAAAAAGGATTTGAAAATACCTTGGCTAGTTAGGAGTCTCCTACTGTGCTAATCATCATTAAAGAAACAAAAGTAAAATAACTAGAAAGACCTGGGGCCACTCAGACAAGAAGATGATTGTACATGAACTTAATGACTTTTCTTTACAGATTACATGAGAATACTAAAGCTATATCATGGGAAAATATTCATAAAACATAGCTCCATTTTTCCACCTAGCGTGGGCAGTTTTGCAAAGTGACTCTTTTGACCAGCTTTATATGTAGGACAAAAATTTAATTTCAAGAGCATCTTGGCAAGTAGAGCAAGATTTCCAGAACAGACCACAACAATACTAATGTGGAACGGGCTATCAATTTTTCTGCATTAAACTATGCTGGTTGGAACTAAATTAGGAGAGAGCTTTAAAAGCATGTTTATTGTATTAAGAGCTTTGTGGAAGCCATTAGTAAAAACTGTTTTCCAAAAGTAGTAAGTAATATTTTCAGGGACTTTTTTTTCTCTGCTTGTTTTTATTTAAAAGGAAATACTCATATGAAAATTTCTGTTGCTTAGGAGTGCATTTGTTCCACAGGGATTTTGATTTCAAGTCAGGAAAAAAGCAGTAGCAGCTGATAAATTCCTATGTGCGTATTTTTATGCAAATATCTCTAGTAATCAATAGGGAAAAGTGATAAAAAAACATATATGCTCTAGAAACAGAATTATTTCTATATAAAAAGTTTTCAGAATTTCCCATGAGAAGACAGTAGTTTCAAAAAGTAAGTTGCAAACGCCATCCTTAATCTGAAAAAAAAAAAAAAATCTATGGCAAGTTTTTTACAGTATATTTATGAAAGGCATGGAAGTAAAGATTAAAGGGTGCATGCGCTGTCAACCTTGGAAACAGTTCCCATTAATTATATACGTACACAGTCCTAACTATTAAGTTGGAAATACGCCTCTGTGAGAGCATCTGGCTTAGCACTCCCTGTCATCTAGTCACCAGGTTACTGTTAGGGAGAGCAGCTACTCCCTCACCCCAATATTTTAAGCCTCAAGAGCTTCAGCAAAGCCTAAACACTGTCCGTGTTTTACTGCCCCTGCTCACTCAGGGGATGCTGCTGTGCTGGTTAGGATCCTCCCCTGAGCTTCCTCTCAAGAGATACTTTGCGTTCCTGTCTTGTTCCGATCACCCAGTTGTTTTTGTCACTCTTCCACCGTAATACAAACTTGTCCTTTCCCATTATTCCTGTCAAATCTGTGAGCTGCCTGGTTTCCACTTCAGCTCTCTAGAAGGCACACCGTAAACACGCAGCAAATAATAGGGAAACAAAGCTAGAGGTAGTTATAGATATACCATAGATTGCCATAATGGATTACATTTGCTTGCATCATTACTTTTTACTCAGAAAGATAAAGCCGCCAAGTCATTCAAAAACAAACTTCCAGAAAACACTGCAACTCAGGCTAGTTTAGCCTTCTCAATTTAGCCATTCATATAGGAATACATGCAAGAAATTCATGGCTTGTCTGCCCTGTCTTTGAAGAGGCCTGCAGCTTAACAAACACACGTAAAAGAAAGGTCAAACTCTTTCTGCGTGGCCTGTTCTCCAACGTGCTTCACACACACACAGATGCCTCCATCACCTTGAGACTATTTTTCAACTTGTCGCGTTTGGTCCTGTTTTTCAATCCAGTCCCTTTGAGGCACCGTTCTTTATACTAGATGCAAATGCAACTTCTTCTATTGCAGGAAGCCAATGAGATGTACACAGCTTTGCCTAAGGCACGATGGAACGCTTCCAGCTTGTGGTGGATACACAGATAGGGGTAGTCACTTGCACAATGACTTTAAGCCTATCAGCTGCATACTATTTTGGCCAAATACAAGACAATCTTGAATCTAAGGCAATTCTCTGTCCAAAGTAAAAAAAACTATGTTAAAAAATGAAACTGCATGTGCCCCCCCTTTACACACACCCCTTTCCTGTGCCACTGCACAGCCCACTTCCCCTGAAGTCTGACTCCATCCCCTGCCCTCCTCCAGCAGGTAGGTGCTGTGTAAGTAAGAGGCTAAAGAAAATTCACATAAGTTCAGTTCCTCCTCTCACAATGACATTTTGGCTCATAGAGGACCTGTACAGACAAATAGCCCTTAGGCTGCCATCCGCAAATAAAGGGTGAGCTGTATCTTTCCGATCTTAATTCCCCAGGACAAAAATCTGGCTTTATGTTCAAGTTAATATGTTGAAAATTTCTTAATATCAGCTTTAACTCCTAAACTGTATAGACAAGTTCCTTAAATCATTGTCCCAAGCTGACCATTGATCAGGGCAGGGTGAGGTCAGATTCACATCCTTCACTGTCCTTTGGGCAAAGAGTAGATAAGGTACAAACCAGCTCACCTTCAGTCCACCTCCAGTAATAATAAAACACCTTCATTTTGTAGTAATTTTAGTATGTATTCAGCTAAAATATACTCACACTGAATCTAATAAATACTTGGGAAATTATAGATTCTTCCGAAAGAAAAAAAAAATTCAGGCAGAAATTCTAAGACCAGTTCGATATCAATAGGAAAGTAATCAACACTGGGCACAAATAACCTATCTTGACTTCTTGCATGCACTCTTTACATAAAAATAAAAAAAACATAGTATTCATAAACATCTTGGACAAAAGCCAAAAGTAGTAAGCAAATACATAATCTTGATTATGGAATCTTTATCAGACATATGACTATAGATGCCACACAGTTTTAGTGAGATGTGTCATATTTATCAAACATATCAAATGATCTGTTATTCTTTGGACATAAAGAGCACTGTTATTCAGAAAAAAAAATTTCTATTCAATGAAAAATACAGATTGTGAAATGTTTTCTACTCAAAATTGGGTGAGGAAACAGTTTTAATGATATTCATCTCCAAAGCTGCTTAGAACAGTTAAACTAATTATATAAAATATAGGAAGATGGTTTGACTATTTTAATGTAATTCCTTATAATTTTTCTTTTCAAAGACAAAAATAAAATTTGAAAATTCCAAAAATATAAAATTTTAGTTTAACCTGTTTTGAGTATAAAATACCAGTGTAAATACATACTGCCAAATTTAACATCATAATTTTGACCAATACGTATTGGACCAAATAGTATTCTCTGATGGTAAAATTGAATATCAACAAATTTCCTAATGGCTTTGAGGATCAGAAATTGGATGAAAGAGAATGGAAGCAGAAAAAAATTACACAAATTGGCATTCAGTGGATGTTCAGACAGTGTAATTTACATGTATAGCAGACAGAGGGAAGTCATTAAAGGAAAAGCAAATTATGGGATAGTGTAAGTCAAAATCTGTTCCCTTAGAACTTTAATTAGCTACCCTCATCATTGCTTTTCGCTTGTAGGCACTTCTGCCCCATCTCATTCAATCTACACCGGTCTAGTGCAGCACTGAAATTCAGGGATAAATTACATGTTTTAATAAATACACCCATTCTCTGACAGGCTCAGTCTACAGCTTGTCACTCTTTATGATGTTGCTAAAGTTAGGCCAGCTTTGATGGAAGATTCGCTCACTTACTGCAGCCCTGATTTATCTGTCTTGGAAGCATGATCTGAGGCAAGCTCCTTACGTTTTGTGGAACCGCAGTGAAAATTTTATGGAAGCAAATATTTATTTTTAAGGATTATTTTATTTGATTAAATACGGCAGTGCATACTGTTGCACACAGCATGATTTATATGGTGTGTCTGATATTAATCTGTTTCAAACTGTCCGTGCCATTTCAGCTTTCAATGTACCATAGGCTGTCACTTGTAGGTTTGAGTTAATAGTTCATTCATATGTGTAGGACACTTCATGTTCCTCAGCAATCATCCCGTGATGTCTTAAAGGTCCGGAAAGCATCACTAGATCAGTTTACACTTGATTTATATTTTCAAGGCTGTCACCACAACAACAAGGTCTAGGATGTTGTTTATTTATTTGTCATCTAAAAGCTGAGATTCTTGAACACTGTTCCTGGGCAAGAGGTGAAGAATATTTGGGACTGTCTGTGTGCAATTTTTTTCAAAGGACAGCATTACCTTCAGCCCTGATCCTTTTGGCCATCTTCTCTATCATTACCAACTTTTCCACATCATTTTTGACTACCAGCTCTGGATGCATTTTTTTATATTGATTTCAGCAATGCTATAAAGCATGTCATATACTCACTCCTACTCAGGACTCCCGCAACCACATAGCCATTGTCTCGCTCAGCCAACTCACTGTAATAGGAATTCAGAATGAGCCAGTTTTCTGCTCAAACCCATGAACCTTTCTGAAGTCACTGCTTGGCAGGAAACAAAGCTTCATCCTGTGCATACAATTTTGTTCTGAAACATATAGGTCGGCATCCAGAGTCCATTCTGCTTGAAGTGGTCGAGACGGCAGGATGAACCCGCGTGCAAGTGCGGCTGTTGCATCCCCCCCAGGCTGGGCAGGGGCCGGAGCAGATCCTCCCCCAAGGACAGGTCTCCATCGCCAAAGGCAGCATCAGCTGTAATGACAGGACGGGGATGCTGGAGCAGGTATCACAACAACTGGCAGCAGTTTGCCATTTAGCAAGTATTAATAACACGTGGGGGAAAAAGACTTGAGAAGACAAATAATGAATTAAGCAATACATCTCTTGTCATCTTCCTTTTTGTTTCTCGCTGCCATTCTCTCAAGTAATCTATCAAATCACAGTAAAAACATTTGGGTCTAGTGATCACACATTATCATTTTCTCCACTATAATAACAATTAACAATACAGTTTTAATGTTCTTATATATGAAGAGTGCTTCAGCTTTTTTCAAAACAACTGAAATAATAATAAAAGTCTTGTGAACTACTTATGAGACACAACCTGTTAGCAATTGCTATGGCTCTTTGGCAAGTCACTTAAACTCCCCTTCTGATTTTTCTTTTTGTAATAACTTATCATCACCTCATAGAGTTTGATGTAAAGACTTAACAGAAATGTTTGAACAGTACTTTAAGTATGGGAAGAGCTACCAAAACAGAGTGTATTTTTTTTTGAATGAAAAATACATTATTATATAACAGAATTATATGATTATAAAATTATATGATTATATAATAAAATACATATAATACAAATACAAATATCAATTGAATATTGAAGTAAAACAAACAGAACTTTAAAACTGATTTTTTGTTAAAATAATTTAAAAATTAGCATGATTTTTAAATGGGCTTCCCTCAGGGTTATATTTCTAAAAAATAAATTTTAAAAACATCACTCAACTTTTAAATTAATAGGATTTTACTCATAGTCCTTTAAGTGTCTTTTAATTTTTTTATTCTCAAACCATAGCCAGTTGTTAGAACTTTTATGAGATCTGAAATGAGCAATATTTGAATATAAACCAACTTTAATCTCTTCTGTTTTAAAGCACTATATTGGGAAAACCTCTAACAAAATTGAATTCATTAGCTTAAGTTGTAACTACAATATAAACAGGCATACATTAAATACTATAATCACCACGTCCTTGCAGTTACCTTTATGTTCATACTTACAATAAGGTAAATTTACAGCTCCACAGAAATTGCAGGCAGCTCAAAGACTTGAAACACTTTCATTGTTAATCTAAATTTAAAGCAAACTGATGTAAGAGCTGACTTCCCAGAGCCCTGGTGAGGGGTGACGCCCGTGGAGAGCAGGCATGGCTGGGGTACGGCCGTGGGGCCAGGGCAATGGGGTGGTGCTTGTGGCCGTGGTGGGTCAGCAGGGACATTGCTGGTGGCTGCCGGGCTGGAGGAGATGGGAGCTGATTGCCCTGGGTGTGTTGCTTTCTCCAGAAAGCACCGTGGCAGGAGACCAGCCTGCGTACGGTGGGGAGAGGAGGGCAAAGTCCCCGCACCTTGCCCAGTGGAGAGGAGAGGTGAGAAAGGAGCATGAGCTCATCTGCTGCCTTCTTCTCCGTGCTCAGACTCAGACCCTCACTGATCGGGAATTACTCCGCTACAGATGAGAATGAATGAACTTATTAGAAAGGAATCACTTAAAATTTAATTTCAATATTGTGAGCACCAAGTCATGCGATGTATTAAACACGTGCAACCACTTGGCCCATTGGGATGGATCTGACGTCCTAAACCTTTATTGCTTCATCAATAGCACATTAAATAAAATGTGTCACCAAGTGTAAGTAAAAGACTTTTTACCTATGCACACTATTGCCGTGAGATGTTGGAGAAGTCTGACACAGGAATAATTATTTTTAGTTGCTAAAACTTACAGGGCTTTTAGAAAAAGTTTAGGGGATGGGATAAAGGTGTGGGGAGAAAATGTTGAAAGGAGAAATAGAATCAGGTGTCACCTGGAAGCCTTTGCTCACAAGGGTACTATTGCTTAGACTATGAAAATACTGTTTAAAGGTCTGTCATCCTCCCACTTTGTCTTTATTCATTGTTTCTTCACCTCTTCTTGGGGTATCCTTTTTTTACTCTCCTCCCTTGCCTATGCCTCTTCATGGCTTCTTCTCACAACAGAGAGATACTTTATAGACAGTGCCACTGGCTTATTTGAATTTAAGGTAATGGAAGCAAATAACATTTTAGTGGCAGAGAAATGAGTCCAGAACACTTACAGCTTATGCTTTTATATATTGCTATACTGCAGTGTTAAAAATGATGGCCTGTAATTACTTTAAAATACAATTTCCACTTTGAACATGCTAGAAAATGCTTTCTACTAGGCGAACTCTTAGCTCTTGACCTCTGTTCTTGTGCGCAGTTGTGAATAGCCATCTGGAAAGATTGTACATATTGCTACTCTTCCTGCATGTGCATATGATTACTGACACCAAGGAGTACATAGGAGTGACCCTTTAATGCTGCTATGCTGGGCAAACTGTATTTCATTTTTAATTTAATACGGAATAGGATTTAATAATAATCTCAGAATGAATTTGGGAAGTAAAATAAAGTCTAAACGAGGAGAAATCATTCACTGAAAATCATTCAGATAACATACAGTTTTATCAACTCTGGTAATTTTACTACTGTGCAAATGAGGAATTTGCATGGTGATGTGTTTTTTGGAAAAATTATTTGCAGCACACAGTCTTAAAAAAATACCTATATACAAGTCCCTACATTAATTTAATGAAAGTCTTTATTCATGTCATTGCTACTTATTTTAAGGGTATATGAAGTCACTTAAATACCTATGTTTCCTTCTTATCATTGTTTTTGGTGTATCCAGTGAAAGAATTTGAGACTGCATCAACCAAAATTGCTATAAGATATTCCACTGAAAATATTCAATCTAGCACTCCAAAACATTTCATCCCGATAAAAACAGACTGCTAATGGGATCACAAAGTTCTGAATAAGAGCCAGAAATAAAATCAGACTAATCTAATAACTTCTTCATGAAAATTTTAACAAAAGACAAATTAATTTAGTTAAATGAAGTATGTTCATAGTCTAGGGTAAGAAACCTCAGAATGCTTCATTCACTTTGTTCTAGTAAACCAAGTGGAAATCACAGACATCTTGAAATGTCTGAGGTTGGAAAGGACCATTGGAGATCACCTAGTGCAACCTCCCTGCTCAGAACTAGGTCACCTACACCAGGCTGCTCAGGGCTGTGTCCAGATGGGGTCTGAATATCTCCAAGGAGGGTGACACCATACCCTCTTTGGGCAACCTGTGCCCGTTACCCTCACAAGTAAGAAAGTGTTTCCTAGTGTTCACACAGAACCTCCTGTGTTGCCTCTGGTGCTGTCACTGGGCACCACTGGCAAGAATCTGGCTCCATATTCTTTGGAACCTCCCATCATGTATTTATACACATTGATAAGATCCCCCTGAATCTGCTCTTCAGCAGGCTGAACAGTCCATCAGCTTGTCCCCTCATGAAAGATGCTCCAGTCCCTTAATTATCTTTGTCACCCTGACTGGACTCATTCCAGTAAGTACATATCTTTCATGTACTGGGTAGCCCAGCAGTGGACCTACGACTCCAGATGTGTCTCACCAGCACTGAGCAAAGGGAAGGATCACTTCCTTTGACCTGGTGGCAACACACTTTCCTACTGCAGCCCAGGAGGCTGTTGGCCTTCTTTGCCATGAGGGTGCATTGCTGGCTCATGGTTAACATGTTGTCCACCATGACCCCCAGGGTCTTCTCTGCAGAGCTGTTTTCCAGCAGTCAGCCCCCAGCTTGTACTGGTGTCTGGGCTTATTTCTCCCCAGATGCAGGACTTAGCATTTCATCTTGTTGAACTTACTGCATTCCTGTCAGCTCATTTTTTCTACCTGCTCAACACCAAACCTGTGTCTCATCATAGAAGGCTATCAAATTTGTTAAACAAAATTTCCTCTTTGTAAAGCCAAGCTGACGGCTCCCAATCACCTTCTTGTTCTTCAGGTATCTGGAAATGGTTTCCAGGAAGATTTGGTCCATCACCTCCCTAGGGATTGAGCTGAGGCTGACCACTTCAGGTTCCCCAGCTCCTCCTTCTTGCCCTTCTTGAAGACAGGACTGACACTTGCTTTCTTCCAGTCCTCAGGAGGCTCCCCCAACCACCATGACCTTTCAAAGAGAGAGTGGCTTCGCAGTGACACCAGCCAGGTCATCACTCGTGGGTGTGTCGTGTCAGGTCGCATGTATTTGTGTATATCCAGTTTGTCTAAATGTTCCCTAACCTGATCCTCCTCCACCAAGGGTACATCCTCCTTGCTCCAGACTTTCCCACTTGCCTCAGGAGCCTGGGATAACTGAAGGTCAGTCTTACCAGTAAAAGACTGAGGTGAAAAAGGGATTGAGTACCTCAGCTTTGCCATGTCCTTCATCACCATGTCCTGTCCCTGATTTGGTCAGCCCTGGAGAGCATGGAGAGGATTATGTATGTGCAGTAGTGTAGGGGAATTGGTTGTGTGCTGATGTGGAACCTGAACAACCCTTTTATACCCATATTGAGTGTCTCTCAATATTTTCGCCATTGAGTCGGTGATGCCCTGGCTCTGGGGGAGAGATGAAAAATCAGCTGGCAGCCCTCTTCCCCCTCCATCACCTCACCTGCCAGGGCACAGCCCTCGCTTCCCCTGTACCGGGGGTTATACCCAGCCTGGCAGAGCCTGCTCCCATAATGGGCATCCTGTGAGCACAATCCTGCAAAAAAGTGTCACAGATTGCAGGTCAGTGGACTTAGTAGTGGCCCCTGGCACAGGAGATGAAGAGCTGGAGGGAGGCCAGCTGATGCACAACTTGCTTATAGTGTATTAGGAACATATGAGATGAGAGGGCCAGATGAAAAATATCTCATCTATTATGGGATTTTTCAGATCTGGCAACACAGAGAAAAAACATCATGGGTGCTACTGTCATCCCTTTTCCCTCCTGCTCCTTCTTCTTCCCATTTCTCAGCTCATCTTTAACCTGTTTTCCATGGCTTGCTACCTACAAAACAGCTAAAAGGAAAATCCATCTGGGTAACCTGTGGACACATCTATTTATACAAGATTTCAGCTGCTTTGAGGGGTTGCTTTGTTTTATTAAGCTGGAAAACAGCTCATATGGGAAAAAACAGTATTTTGCACATATAATTAGGAAGGTAGGATACTCTATTTCGGGAGATGCACAGTCAAGAGCTGGGAGATTTTGGCACTTACTGAAACAAATAGCTTTTGAACATCTAAAATTGCTCCTGAATATATTTTGATTACAGTGTGAACATGGTAATAAAGGAGTCCCTTGAGAGAGAAAAGATTTGGATTCAAATATTAATATCATTTGGCTGGGAACCGATTATCTCCCAAGCTAGAGCTGTTAGGTTTCTCATCGATTTCTGCTGGCTTGTGGAAAGAGTCAGGGTTGCCCTCTGCAGACAGGGTGCCAAGCCGAAACAACAGTTGCTCCCACACTGGTCAGTGACAATCTCCCTTTTAGCCTCCAAAGTGACTTTTGCTTTTGATCCCAGACCCTTTGCGTTTCACTGTTCTTTCAACTCCTTTTCTGGACTCCTGCAGACATCGCTGGAGTATGCTGTGACTCCAGATCCTGGCACTGCCCGCCAGCTGAGGTATCCCTGATAGCAATATCAGGTCTGCTAACGCAGGGAAAGGAACTGGTTTATTGCACCATGTCCATTTTATTGCACTGGCTTGTGGAGTTCAAGAGGAGCTGGACCTACAACCAAAAGACTTTTCTGCTTTTTAAAGGGGTTCTGAAACTTTATTCTGCTTTTCTGGATAGAGACACAAGTCTTTCTCTCCATTTTGTGCCTTGTGACCAATGACGGTTTTTGGGCACAGAGAATACTTGCTGTACCATTGCTAATTATGCCAGCTGTTATCACAAGTGTTTTGATAACTGCATGACTTTTTTTTGTTCAAGCCCACTTCTGGGGCCAAGATTTTTAATATTTTATTAAAAAATAAACACTTTTTTACTGGAAAAAAGCTCTAAATGAGAAGCCATATGCCCTTAAAGTCTCAGTACTCAGCACTCTCCTTCAAACTGCATACCCTTTTTTTTTTTTAATTTCATAAATTTTAGAACAATCCGATGATTTTTGAATCTTTAGCACTGACAAGGCTGATATTACATTAGTCTTTTAGAGCTTTAGGGATTTTTGGAATGTTCTTAAACTGCAAAACTGTTCCCCCATCCGTAATGTGAGTACAGTTCATAAAAAAAAAATCCATTAACATTAATGAGGTAGTTAAATTTAAAAAAAAAAAACAACAACAAAAACAAAACTATAAGAAAATCTCTAAAAAACTATATAGCTGTTCTTCTGCTACTAGTCACTCAGCCACAGTTTATAGAAATTCAATAGGTTTCTTTTACAAAGCTAGAATCAGAGCATTGAAGAACAACCAAAGCTGAACCTTGGCCTCTGTTCCTTCAGAATTGTCTTTGAAAGAAAAAAAGAAAAAAAAAAAAAGAAAAGGTTTGCACTCTAATCAGCCTCAGCAGCTTCTCTCTCCATAAAAGTTAAATGGTTTATCAAATATATTGTGTGGCTTTTTATCCACTCAACAGAGACAAATCTGCCTCTCACTTATCGGAAAACGTTAGGTAGAAATAACACAAAAATTAGAGAACGCAGCAGTGCCACCATTTTGTACGGTCTAACACAAAGTGCACACTCTGATATAGTCAGCAATTAAATGGCTGTCAGATGGTCTGCAAAATTAAAGCACCCTGATCCCCTGGATCACTTGTTTACCTACATCCGTCTCTATATGTAGCATAGTGAAGCTCATCAAGTTCACCCAGGTTACTAACAGATATAAAGTCAAGCACACAGAGAAACTACAAAAGGGCTAGGGCAGAGTTCAGAGTCAACTGAAATGATTTTGTCTTTGAGAAACAAGGCATGCATACCTAATAGTAAAATTAGGATAGCCTAGCAAAGTGCAATATATGTAGGTATATGTATACAGTCTCATGCTAATAATTAATTTGTCTTGCAAAGGGTAAGCACTGTTGAAAGTACTTTAAAAAAATTACTAACAACCTCAGGCAGAGGTTGCTGTCAAATAGAATAGAACTAACTGTGATTGAGATCTGTAGCAGTAATTGATATAAACATTGACATTAATGCTGAGATACTTACATGGAAGAATTCAGCACCTCATAAACCTCTTTCCATGCAAAAACTGACCTTTTAAGCTAATGACAGAGTTGCCTGTCTCTTGCATGGGAACTCAGCATACTCGTCACTGCTTTTTCCCCAACTGCCAGAACAAATCCCTTTTCATCCCTACTCTATATCCTTTTTAGGACGGTTGCAGCTCATAATAATGATAAAACAATAACAAAATAGAATACAGTTAGTTCTTTAATCAATAAAATGTCCTTTCCTGAGTCTTGTCTGAATAGTTTGTGCTAGAAATTGGCTGAGATCGCTGCAAATCAGTATAATAAAATGATGATGACCAGTTCCTTTGTAGAAAATGAAGCAATAAAGAGCTTTTGTGTTAGCTTTATGTTTTTATTGATAGATACCATACTGGAGACCACACACATTAGCGTTACATATGAGAAAAAACATAGCTGCTTCAACAGACAAAAAATAAAGTGCAGTTGATTCATCGGCTCCTTTAAGAGGACTGGCATCTGGACCACATGCACTTCAAAGTCAAATGCTGTATTGAGATGTGCTGCTTTGAAGTACAGCTGCTGATCCAGACAAGTTTTGGAGCCTAAACCAGCATATGAATCTGCTGTACTCTGAAAAAAAATCTATTTCAGATGCCAGTTTTGACTCATTTTAGAAAATTGCTGTCTGGATCGGCTGAACTTCAAAGCAGAACATTGCAGTGCAGCATTTCCCTTTGAAGTGCAGCTAATCCAGATAGTGGGTTTTCTCTCCCCCCGTTTTTTTAAGTAGTTAAAGTTGGCATCTGACCTTACCAGTATTTCTCCTCACCCTCTGCACATTCTTCTTCCCTTCTTCCTTATGTCCTCTTCTTTTGACCTCTCTGAAAAACACAGCAATAGTCACTATCTAGTTAGCTCCTGTATTACCAAAGCTACTATAGAGAGGGTCGTTGGGGGAATAGCCTGTATCAAGTCACCTAATGGACAGTGGCCAATTATTTCACATGGCTTGTCATAAAGTTTGTTAATAAATAATGCTTAACTTTACCATCCAGGAAAAATAAAGCTCAAAATAAATCCCTTGTAAATGCTTGTATTCAGAGTATTCATAACCACATTTCCATGGTTCTGCTAACTCATATTAATGGTCATTAGCACTGGTTTAAAAAGTAGCTGGGCTTAACAGCCTTTCAACTTTAAGAAAATTTAAGCTATTCAGAAAGCTCTCCTTTGCAGCAAAGTCAGGAAGGCCTTAGCAAAATGGTGTTACTGGGAAAGGAATGAGATTACTACAGGCAGAGTTTGCACAGCTTCTGGCAAAGGCAGCCAAGGGTAAATGCAGAGCACTCACCAGGACAGGACAAAAGACGAGCTAAGACTTGGTCGGCCAGGAGGACCATCCTGCAGAGTGGACCATGTTTCAAAGCTATTTCTTCCTTACCCAATTATTGCCAGTTCCATAATGTAAGGGAGCCCAAGGGGAAGAGATTTCCTTCTGGAGAAGTGCAGAAGAGTCAATAAATTATTCTTCTCTCTTTGTACAGGCAAATCAGAAAATGTGTTCTTCATGTTGAATATAATCATGGTGCTGGCTGCTCAAATAACCACCTACTAAAGAAAACCCTTGAACAGACTAACAGGATTCTCTGTTACACTGACCTGTCAAAAGGTTTTGATCTTGCTGAGAGGTACTGAATCATGCTGACTCATTTTTGCAGGTGGCTTCTTAGATCCTTACCGGAGTAAGCCTCTGAGGAGAAGGAAGTGGGCTGGACAGTCCTCAGAACAAACCCAGAGGAACAGGAACATCTGGTTTTATAAATAAAAACAAATCCTGAAAAAAAGGGGTAAGCTCTAGCCCTGGACAGTGTTTGCGGACTGTATTTGGAAGAGGCTTATATTTCCTGAGTACCTGAAGTCCTGCCAAACCAACATCACTTTGCAGACAAAATGGGGGAGCAGGGTCCGGAGCACATGGAGAGTCACAGCACCTGCCAGGCTGCACAAGTAAGGGACGTGGTTTTTCCTAACCCCCCTGTGCTCAGACCTCTGAAATAGGCATCCTCTCCTCACCTCGCAGGTCATGGGTGAAGGCAGCCAATGTTTGTGAGACTTGACAGAGAAGCCCAAGAGGAAAGTAATTGGAAAATTAAAATTGGAAATTAAAATTCCCTAGCAGGGAGGGAAGGAAGTAGGATTCGTGTTCTTACACTAAACAAAATGAATAGAAGAAAGAGAAAGTAACTGCTTATTTTATGACTGCAGCCAACTGAATGAAAAACTACCATGCATTTTAACATTGCCATAATCTATATTCACAAGAAATCCAGATGAATGTTAGAGGGGCATCCTTTATTCTGAGAGTTCCCAACTTCCAACCGAGTGACTTTGCCACTCCCAAGATGCTTTAGCAATGGTCCCATCTTATGCACACATAAGGGATGTTCCCATTTGTTACTAAATTAAAAGACAAATCATGAAGAAATGTTGCAGATGGCTCAAACTGCAAAGACAAAGCAAAAAACCCCATCCAAATAAATGCTAGTAGAAGAGGACAATTTAATGACAGCATCTCTCATTTGCTGAGAAATAACTTTGGAGAGAGAAAGGACTGGACAATGACCAGCAGTTTATTTACACAGGTCATGAGACATGTCACTTGGGTGATCTGTTTTTGTCAGGCAGTCCTTAATTAGAAAATTCCTAAAGAGAACTCCTGCTCCCACTAGGTGCTTATTAAAATCTAAAGACAAAAGGAGTTAGTAGAAAAGCTTGAGGAATGGACAGAGAACTCAGGTTACACTGGAAGGCAAGAGTCAGCTGCTGCTAGCGTAGGAAGAGGCACTCAGGATGGGATGCTGGATTTTGAATGAAAAACTCTCAGTGCTGTTATTAGTGAGTATTTTTAGCATTGAAAAAAATCTAATTGGATATATATAAATATTTTAAGCTTGTTTAAAAGACATTTTATGGTTTGCTTACAGTAATACTCCCAAGCTTAATGTAAAACTTGCTATAAAATATTCAGCAGCCTTTTTATAACTAGTCTTAAAAACAATTTAAAGTCTTACTGGTTTATTTTTAATTATTTTTAAGCCTGTGTACCTCAGATAAAGGGAACAGGGGTTTGCAATTTTAATTGAAATTATATTCTGAATTATTTTCAGAGGCTTTGGTGAATTGAGTATGGGGGGCAGAGAAAAGAATTTCCTCAGCTCCTAACCCCCTCCATTTCTGGAATTCTTTAATTTTAGCTTTTATTGCCTTTTTAGAGACCAGGCTAAGCCCTGTGTTTAAGATCAAGTTTACCATCACACAGTAAATGTCATCTATATCCTCTACTGGAGATGTGGGGATAGGACTGTAATCCTGCATTTGCTAAAAGACAGCCTCATTCCAGCAGGCATTTGTGATTTCTATCATCTGTGATCAAGAGCTGCATTGCACCCTGATTTTGAAGTATCTCTCAGATACTTTTAAACTATAACCATAACCAGTTTTATATGCATTCAAAAATACTGTAGGTGTCCCTAATCTGTAGCCTATCTGCTTTGTAGTTGGTGTGGCTGGGACTGAATTTCTATTTGTTTATTGATACCTTCCACTGGTATGAAAATGAAGAAGCTTACATTTATACAAGGATTATGCTGGGAGTAAGTACGAGTTTGATTGTTAAAGGGCTCCACAAGAAGAATGTATGCACAGTCTGATTTTATTTCCATCCTTCATAATAATATTTTTGATGCTTCAACAGTAATTGTCCCATGTAAGAGTATTATGTTATAGTATTTTCTTTCTTCCTATACCAAGCTTGTAATTTAATTTCTTTATACTGTTATATGTACAGTCAACCCTGGCTTGGGCAAGAGCTTCTGCAACGTGCCTTAATTTTAACTGCATGCTAATCCTGTTACCAGTCAGTAGAAACCTTATTTCATTCTTAAGAGGAGCAAGCATTGTAAGTACCATTTCTCAAATAGCCATATTATCCTCCCTTTTTTATTTCTGTAGTTCAGCAGTATTATCCACATCAAACATTTTCCAAGGAATTTTAATTTTTGATGGAGAAGTCTGTACACTATTGCCTAGTTATTACCATGTAAATTGTCAGTATTCATGACTGAAGAGAAACAAATGGCTTGTTTAACACAGTGCTCTAAATGCAACACTGATTTTGGCAGCCGCTGCATAGCATGGTGTCATGAAGTGAAAAGTGAGGAGCTACAAAAAAGGGACGTAATAATGCAACTTGGCCAAATGGAGAAAATACGTATCCACCATGTGTATCCTGTGTAGCGCAAGGTGAAAATTGGAGAGAGATCTATCTACAGATAGATACAAGTGTCATAAGGATAATAAGGAACATGTTTAAACCCTTCTGTCTGAGTGGCCACAATTCAGGTCTTCCTTTCTTGTAAACGTGTTTTTGTAATGGAGTGGTCTTCTGCTCAGATTTACATTAACCTCGGCATCATGCATAGGAAGTTCTTAAGGCTTTAGCTTTTCTAGCTATAATTTCAGCTTGCAGTGAATTATCATAGTCAGAGCAGTTCCAATTCCACATGTTTGGGTAAAAAATCACTGATCACTTCATGACTCCAAGAACAACAGGAATTTAGAAATCGTAACATTAACTTATTTTATTGTAAGCTGGTTCTTACTTCAGTTCTGCCTTTTTTTTCTTCAGAGTTACATTTCAAGCAGACTTTAGGCTGGGAATCAACACTTTTATAATTGTTTGAGTCCTGGAGCTGAGCATTTAAGAAAAAAAAAGTCTTGTTGGACTTCTGAATCAGTTTGTAAATTAACATGATATATATGCGTGCCCACTTAGATGTTGAGTAAGAACCCCAAGACCTGGAACTCTTCTCACAGATAATCAATATTTTGCTCTTCTGGACAATATTCTGCTCTTGAGGACCATGGTACAGACCAACTTGAGTGACTCCAGCACGGTCAGGGCTGGATCCAGTGACTCTCTAAGGAGGTGCTGTGTCTTAGCATTGCACCCCACCGTGCTCTAGATTTTTGGAAGATTTATTAGCTGGATCTTTGGCATGGCGCTGTGCCAGGTCAAGCGAGCAATCCAGACACCCCCACCACCCTTCAGGGACTGAAGTAGGGCTGTCTAGGTTTCCAGCAGAGCGTGTTAGTTTTGGCTCACCGCAGCGCGCCCCAGCCCCAGGCTGGCTCTGCGCAGAGGCACCCAGCTGGCCACGAGCACACCACTGTGGAGCACTTCCAGTAATGGGAAAATGGCTCGGTAACAAAAGCGTGCAGCCACCTGAGGTCTAGACAGCGTCACCCTCCTGGGGTGTGCATTTCATGAAAGCAGCAAAAATGTTTTCACTGCAAGCTGGCTTTGCCAGCAGTTCAGCTGCGTTCATGCAGCTAAACCTGAGCTTGCAAAGCTGTGGTGGCCCAGCCCGGTGTCCTTATACCAGCAAATGAGTTAATCACCAGCCTAGACAAACCACTCACAAATCACAGCTAAAGGTAGCAGAGTTTTATCAAACCTGTTTTTGAGCCCCTAGAGAGGCTGAATAGGTTAAGAAATCCTGGAGTGTCACTATGCCGAAAAGAGTTACCTGAGCCGCAAAGTTAAGGCTATTCCAAAACTTCCACTGAATTCCTTCCACATTCCATTTTAAAATGTACTGAACTCCTCTCTTCTCCTCTCCAAAATGTGAGTTGTGAATAGTAATAGGAATGATACAAAACAAGTTCTGCTTTTTCACCAAGTGCTGTGGAGGAGCACTGAGGAGACAGCTTGACAAAAACATCGCGTTTCACAAGATGGTTGCCTATGGAATAGCTGTAAATGCAAGTAAGCTTTTTTTTATTATTTCTTCTTTGCCTTTGAACTGTTTTGAATTTCACAGTCATTCTGCCTAATGCTGTAATCCCCATCAGCTCTGAGATGTGCTATTTTAGTGCAGTCACTTGGTGACTGCAGCTTTAAATAGGTGTAGGAGTCCCGTCTGATTAACCATTTGTAACCATTTTTCCTTGAGAAAAAATTAACTGTTAAGTCAATAAGCTTTCAACCTGGATAGTAACTACTAGTTACCATTTAGTTAATGTGACCAACTTGTGTGCTTATAACATTTAGTGCAAATAACTTTCATTAAATCCCTGAGAATAGATGTTTGGGGAGATGACATAGCATTACAGTCTGATTCCTAAGAAAATGGTGCTTACGAGTCACGCTGCTCATTTGTCCACTGCTACATCTTATTGAATAATTTTTCAACCAGGTAATAAATTTAATATGAATTTAAGACAAGCAGCTGTCTCAAAAACACTATAATCCTAAATATTTTTTTTAAATAGGCGATGGGTACAGGGAACTAATGCCCCCCCCTTGAGGGAAAAACTTCATCTTGAGATTAAAAGTTATCCGTTCTGCCAGTCCTAGTGACTTACTGAGCTACAGGCGTTTGTTCGCCTGGCTGGGAAGAAGACATGGCACCTGCCCGTTCCCCGAGTGGTTAAAGGACCTGGAGAAGACTGAAGCTTGTCGGAATTCAGAGGACATGAGGGGAACAGGAGATAGCGTGGGGAAGAGGAATGTGCAGAAAAGGACGAACAAAAGGGAAGAGGAAGGACATAAGCACATAGGGATGGAGACGTATCTGGGGCAGACAGCTCTCTTAGAAAATGTGAAGGAGACACAGGAATTAATCAGGGTTATTTGCAAGCATAAGACATTGCAGGGTAACGGTTCTATCCCCAGGCTGTCAGGGTGGATCTGGGTCCCAGTATTTTTTTCAGTCTACGTGAGGGAGCTGCTTTTAAGTGTGTATAGGCTGTTAATGTCCCCATGCAGTGAGGCAAGAACATGAAGTCAGGATTGCCATCAGGAATCAATAGCTAAAATTTGTCCTTTGTATGTAGTGAGAGGAAGGCTGGGGGATAAGAACGTGCATCTTATAGTGTATTATGATGATTTACTTATCTGTCATGTCCATTCATTTATCAGAGTTCAGTTTCAGCATAAAGCAGATTCCTACAGAACGCAACATTGCTTCTTTAATTAACAAATCAACCCAGGAATGTAAATTAACCAACTTCTACTTGGTGTATAATTTGTCATGCTCCAAAAAGAAAGCAAAACTGCACAGTCAAACCTTTTATGTTTTTGGGTTTTACTTTCATATAAAAATGTTTGCTAGTGCATTAAGGTGGACAGTTTGAGAAGTGAAAGTCTATCAGAAAAGTGATTACTTTATGGCTTCCATAATTCCAAGGAAAAAGACACAGAAGCTGATGTGAAATGACAGAAAGCACCATTATTTAATTCCTTTGCTCTCTAGGGAGAAAATGAGGGTTTGTTGTTGGATTGTTATTTGAGTTGGGTTTCTTTCCAGAAAATAAAATGGACAAATAGTTGATGAGATATTTGAGGAAGAAAATAAAATACAGGCAAGTCTAATGAACAAAATATGACAACTTATGAACTCATGCTTCCCTAACAGACAAGTGAGAAACAACGATCATATCTGGCAAAACGCTACCACTACATTGCTGTATAGTCAGACTCGGGTGAAGAATGGCCAGAAACTCAGTTGTGGAAATTAAATTTCAAATTCATAAAAAAATACAATCTACAGCACATATTGTGACAGAAAAGCAATGTTTCAGAGTAAAGAGGTACCCACAAGTATATTGAGTCCCTTTTTATAAAATCTAACAGTGTTAAAATGATGTGTAAATAGATGCCATTTTCCTCTCAACTGACACATTATTTATCCAAGTATTACCTATATTGCCTTTTGTTACACAAAAGCATAGTCAACTCCTATTAGTCTATTGCAATTTAGTAATTCTTAGTTAAATGAATGTTCTCTCCTGTATGATCAATCGCCTAAATGTAGCAGCAAGAAATTAAACCAATTTGCAGATCAGATCAGTAAGCTTAGCCTCACAATATAAAACTGTAGACTCCTTTAATAATAAAGTAACATGTATTCATCTCAGCTTGCCAGGTGGTGTTATTCCAGCATATTTATTTAATAGCGTGCTAAAAATAGTCAGTGCAACATTAGTATTGTCTGGCTTCTAACAGGCAGCCAGCTCAGCTGAGGTGCGCACGGCCTTGGAAAAAGTACATCTGTATCTTTAATTTTTCATCAGCTCTAATACAAATTCAAGAGCAGGCTTTAATTGGTCAGGTCATAAAGGGATATAATTAGAGACTAGTGGAAGAGGGAAGTTGGAGGAAAGAGAGAGAGTAAACAATGCTATCTATAATCAAGGGCATCATTGAAAATTCAGTAAAGGGAATTCTGCTTAGTTTGGCTTCCTGCGTTCTGCATGCCTGTCTGTGATAAGAGCTGTCTGGGAGTTATTCACCCACTAATAAATCTTCCTTATAGACCCGTAACTCTGCTAGAATAAAATCATAGTTTCATGCACTCTCAGTTTGATCAGTGCAAATCATTCTATGCTTTCTAATGCAAAAGAGACTTTCCAGTGGAGAGGTGGTTGTCTGAAACCTAAAGATATCTACAAGAGATAGTAAATAACATTTTTTACAACTCCTCTCTCTTACTGTATTGTTTATACCCTCATAGGAAAGTACATTCATACATTACTGAAGTGGGGAGTGTTCGGGGGTTCTTTTTTTCCTTTTTTTTTTTCACTTTGGTATACAGTGCATATTTTGAAGAACAAACTGCTTCTTGTGTTGTTTTGATGTTTGCAGAAAGGTTATATAGATATATTGTTCCAACAGTCTTTGAATTATGATATGAATAAAGCTTAAGCAATTGAGGGAAAGTAGGGGAAGGACAGCAAGGTTCTTTGTAGTTAGGTTGTTTGAAATGGTGGTTCCTGCTCCTTAAAAATTCCAGCAGTGTAATTTTCTTTAAAAACATGCAAAATGCAGACAGAAGTATAGTGATGCCAGGTGTGTTTGGCTTCTGGCAAGCACTGAAAAATCCACAGCTAAAAATACTAGAAAAACCTTTCCATTTTCAACCACATTTTGGTAGTGTTGGCTATCTGAAGGGTAACTGAGTAACAGTTTTGTGTAAGCAAAGAGTTTTTCAGGGGATGCTTATCTTCAAAAGAGGTTTAGCTGCTATCTCAGTGCTGTACTTCCAGAAATTACAGAAAATCAAATTTCCATTGAACTGCATTTTTTTTTTCAGTCAGATTGTTTAAATCCAGACTTAGTGCAAGTACTAGGAAGGAAACTACATTAAATTAAAGATTATAAGCTTCCAGCTAGGATAAAAAATGGTCCAAGTCATGTTCTTCTTTGACGTTTATAACCATTCTAAAAAAAATAAAATCCAGTGCAAGTATGTGTGTGGTCACTATTGTTGTGATTTTTACATAACCTGCACTTTTTTAGTCCACAAAGACAGCATGAAGCTGAATTAAGGGATCTGTGTAACTAGAAACGGCACAAGGCAGTGGGTGGCAAAAGAACCCAGGCTCGGTCGGTGGCAGAATTCCCCGTGCCTGGGTTAGCTGTCTGCAAAGCCGTTTTCTTCACTGCGGGCAGAAAGGCCAGGATTTGACCCTTTGATTTCATCGTGATGGGTTGGTTAACCAAAGCATTTAACTGCTAGCAGGAAACTCCAATTTGATTATTATCCTGTACAGGCATGCAGAAAAAGAGAGTGAAATCTTGTCCTCAGATAAACACATGCAATTTCTGTTTAGTTCAATGAGAGTCGTGCATGCTTCACTGAAGGCACAATTGGCTGAGTAAGACTAGCTAAATTGACCAGACTTTCAAGATAATTTAATTACATCTCTTTGTATTTAAGAATATGTACAGTAAACACCATGCTCTAATAGCAACCCTTTTCCCATCTCCCTCCTTCCAATAAAACCTTTTATTTGATCTCAGAGGTGGACTAGATAGAACATCTCGGGGTCAAATACAAATTAATGTATGTTAAGTGCTTCAGAGGTTCCAGATGTTGTTAAAAACAACAGTCAAAATCCTTCAGTCTTCATGCACAGTTATAAAAAAGAACTTTGTTTAAAATATTGCATGATTTATTCCATACTTTATACTTCGTCATGCAGAATGAAGAAAAAATTGAACTGAAAATCCTGACATGTAGGTACCTTAAACTTTGCCCTTGTGGTTAACTTAGATAAGTGGTGCAAGGAAAAAACAAACAAACAAACAACAACTCTTGTAAGTTCAGATTTCACAAATCTGCATATTAATTTTGAAATTGTTTAGTAAATTCTATACACTGCAGATGCAAAGACCTTCAGAAAATGCACTTTAGTAGGGATGTAAAATATTTTAGCTAATGGCAATGTATCCAGTGCCAGACATTTTAGTCTGCTACAACTATTGTACATTAAATGAACCACACTGAAAATGGAATTAGTTCTTTGCATTACTCTTACCATCGAGCTATAATTCATTTTTTAGATTGCATCATTTTTTCCTAGCAGCACACAAAAAACCATCAGAAGTATTAATCTAATAATACTCTAGGCAATATTTAAGATCATGGAAGACTCAGGTAAACCAACATCTTCAGTGCATCATTAGTTTGAATGTTAATATTTTTCAGTGTATCATTATACTCTGTACATTAACAGCTACTATAGAATAGCTTGCAGAAAAAAACCCTCTCCTGTTCATTCTGGAAGTCTTCTACACTTGTGATATCCTCTACCTGTTAGATGAAAGCTGGAGGGAATGTCACCCAGAAGGGAAGATGTAGTAAATCCCAAAGAAGAAGGTATGGTGATGTTTCCATTGACAGTAACACTTACAGTAAAGCAGAACAATATGTAGATGGACAAAAGGGTGTCCTTTAATAGCCTGCAGAAATATCTTACTACGTTAATTTGCAGAAAGTGGATCTCTTCTTACAGGGAAAAGTTGCCTCTTCATTAAACCATAGGCTCAAGACCTTCTTGGGAAGCTCTATCTATTCAATCAATTTTTTTTCTCTTCAAGACTAGAAATACTCTGTTAGGAACCATGGACCTCTGTCTGTCTGGAAGAAACTACTGCCTCATTTCACTCTCAACACTTGGCATATACCAGATAGCACTACGTTTCCTGTCACTGCTGACATGACTAGAATTTGTACAAATCATGTACAATCCTGCACTTTGAGGAAAGTGCAAGATTTCTTAGCCTTCTAAACAACAGAAATGTCATCATTTCACATGAAGACTTCACAATCTGCCGTATCACTTTTTAAAAAATCTATGTTTTGAAGGTGAAGGAAAGAAAGTGTATTATGTTATGATCACAGATTCAAACCTCCACCTCTAGTCAATGTTGCTATTTTAAGTGAGCAAGGATAATCCAAAACCTGCAGTTAATATGCTGCAGGGAACCCTTGGTAAAACTGTGTGTACTTCACATGGTTCCAAGGCTATGGTGACTATTACATCATATCAGAGTTATAAAGAGCATCCTGCAGGTATAGAGGACAAGAGGCCCAAGTACCATTGCTGGTTGCACCAGTAATCACTAGCAGATGACAAGATATAACCGCTCAGTAGAAGTCCATTCAGAGATTCATTGTCAGGGCTTTCCATCCTTTGAAAGTTTTCTGTCCTCTTTCCTTGTGTCTGGTACTGGTCTACATGCAGCATGTGACCCCACAACCTACCGCAGACAGCAGTCTGTTACCCTGCGCTCCCGTCCTCCGAGTGAGCTCTTTCAGATGTCTGAGAAATCAGGTTCTCATCAAGCAATGACTTGGTTCCCTTCCAGCTGGATCTGATAACATCCTTACCAGGCCAAAACATCTGTTCTGAAAGGAGCTCCTTGTAGGAACAGTTCCCCCCCTTCCCACTCAGCACTTAAAAGTGCTGTTACACTTAAATACATAAGCAGTGTTTATATACTGCTTATACATCAGTTGTACGCTGGGGAACAGATTGCCACAGCCCCCACACAGCTGCCACCTAAACCCTGCAGCTCAGAGCCTCTCGGGCTTTTGGGTTTTGACAGTCTGATTCCACAAATCTCACTCGCTGCTTGTGGGCTTGTGCAACCTTCCTTCCAGCGTCCCGGTGCTGCCGAGGTGCTGGGAGCACCCTCTCACGTGCAAGATCCAGGGAGCGTCTCCCGTCTGATGCTGGCCAGGTTGTTTCACATGCAGCACCTAATCCATAATGACGTATGCAGGACATGCCGGGTCACTGGGTCCAATACCTTCTAATACTCACAGTCACGTCATACATGCTATTTCATAAAATGACCAACCTTCAGCCGAAAGCTGCTTAGATTGCTTGATCCCATTATCCCGTTTATTGAAAGGTTATTTTAGAGTCTCATTCCTTTGATGGCTTGAATCTGTCTTCTAATTTCCTGGCTCATTTTATCTCTGTGCAGTTCATACCCATTTGGATTCAGTCTCCATTCTGCTGAAGCTATTCCAGCTTGTATAAATAATTTATTATTCATTGGGCCAAAGATTCAGAAAAAATGGGAGCTTGATTTTGCAGTTTGGGTGCTGAGGATATTCACTTGGGATGCCTGTATCAATAAATATTTGATTATTTTTATTAAGGGTTTCATCAGGAGAAATGAGAATAACCAGTCAGCCCAGTGACTAGGACATGTGATTTGGTTTAAAGTCCTACTTTAAATTTAATGTAACAAGGATTTTAAAATAGGTCTTTTATCTCCCAGTGAGAATCTAAGCATGGGGCAATGAGGTGAAGCAGGTGTTAGGGAGTCGTGGGGGGGGGAGTCCCTAAACTAACATTGTGTTTTGAATGAAGTGCAACCTGCCAGTCAACCAACCACAGCACTTCCACTGCTCTAGAAGGATCACCTCTGAGGAACAGAGTGAAAATAACATCTCTCCAGCCTGGACACATGGGCTAACCTACTGCTGGGGGGAAGAGTGCAATCTTCTACCTTTTTGCACTGGCTGCTTTAAGCACTTCCATGGCCAGCATCCTACCTTAACTCATATTCCCATGCTCACAGCTCTCCCCTGGCACTGCAGAGGAGCTGGACTCTGGCAAGCGGAGTGAGGGAGCTCGCTAAGTGGTTGGCACCTAAAAGACTTAGCATTACCAAAGTCTTTATGCATTTAATTCTGTTTTCATCTATGATTACACAGTAACTAGCACAGTGCCAATAGTTATAATTAAAAAAAAGGAGAAAAAAAAAAAAGAAAGAAGAAGAAGAAGAAAGAGGAAAGAAGAAAGAAAGAAGAAAGGAGAGAAGGAAGAAGAAAGAAGAGAGAAGAGAGGAGAAAAAAGAAAAACTAAAAGAGAAAAAAGGAAAAAAGAAAAAAGAAAAAGGAAAAAATCTTCTTTTGAGAGAATATTGTTCAGGGAAGCAGTTCATATTTGGTTTACTACAAATGCTGCCTTTTAGAAAGGTTTTTAAAATGGTCAGGGACAGGAACAGATACACGCTGAAGGACAGATGATAACGGGAAGCTAATTATAAAAACTACAAATAGCATATCCTAATAGCTCTACTGTAAACATATAATTGTTTTTCATTGTCATTTTTTCATCCTTTGCCATTTAATATTTTGCATTAATTACAACTTTCCTGTAATGGATTTGAGAATCTTTCATATTGAAAACTGAAACTCTGCACCTAGCATGATTATGACTTTATCTATGTTAACCAATAACAAAACAAAGCCCTTCCTTTTTGCCTCTTTTAAAATTATCACCTTTCCACTTAGGAAAAGAGTTACAGGGGACTTCTTAATACACTCTAAGATGTTTTTCTAAACTAACCATTTCATATACCTTCTGAGAGCAGACCAGAAGTAGAGGTGATATATGATGCTCAGGGCAAATCAGATCTAACACTGTGATTCAGACTTCTCCCTTAAAATCATAGTTCCTGTGGCTTCCTGTGCTGGTTTTGGCTGAGATAAAGTTAATTTTCTTCACAGTAGCCAGTATGAGGCTATGTTTTGGATTTGCGCTGCAAATAGTGTTAACACAGAGATGTTTTCGTTACTGCTGAGCAGTGCTCACACAGAGCCAAGGCCTTTTCAGCTTCCCCCACCGCCCCACCAGCGAGGAGGCTGGGGGTGCACAAGGTGTTGGGAGGGGACACAGCCAGGACAGCTGACCCCAACTGACCAAAGGGATATTCCATACCATATGACATCATGCTCAGCATATAAAGCTGGGGAAAAAAGAAGGGGCAGGGAGGACAGAACAGACATTTGGAGTGATGGCGTTTGTCTTCCCAAGTCACCGTTACGCGTGATGGAGCCCTGCTTTCCTGGAGATGGCTGAACACCTGCCTGCCCATGGGCAGTGGGGAATGAATTCCTTGTTTTGCTTTGCTTGTGTGCTCGGCCTTTGCTTTACCTGTTAAACTGTATCTCAACCCACGAGTTTTCTCACTTTTACCCTTCCGATTCTCTCCCCCATCCCACCAGTGGCAGTGAGCGAGCGGCTGTGTGGGGCTCAGTCGCCGGCTGGGGTTAGACAATGACACTTCCCCAGGCTCCACCTGCATAAAGTAATGTTATAGCTACTTGTTAATAGGGGACAGATTTTGGATGCATCTGTTAAATATCCCTGGTGCAAGTTGCAAACTGGCCTATGCTTAAAACAGACAAGTTAGTGTCTTGTGTAACAATATTAGACCACGGCACATCCTAGTATATTAATAAAAAAATAGGGATTTTAATCAGTTTACCTCATTTTCAATAATTTAAAATCAAACACCTTTATATCATATCTGCAGAGGTCCTCCTTTGATGACACTGAAAACTGCAGGGCACTTGACTGTGAACGTGGGAGGTGACCCTGGAGCTGTTCCTCTTCTCCCCAACATGAAGCAGTTGCTTCATAATAGACATGCATTTGATAAAATTTTCCTTTTATTGTCAGCTTAACAGATGCAAAGGTCTCAATTTACACCCAAGCTTTTCAAATACATATATGAGTGTGTCTGTAATTTTGCACCACTCTTTCTGTCATGCAGCCATCCATATTGCTGCCCACTTGATCAACATCGAGCGATACCATACCAGCCAGTCAAAGGAAGCCGGGGAGTTACGGAATAAGCTTTCTGGCCTTGGCAAGAGCCCAAATGAAAGCTACCTGAACCCAATCCGGACCTATGAAACAGTAAGTTGTCACTTTTTGGTTTTCCTCATCTAAAAAATTTTCCTCTGTGGATTCTATTGTCGGGAAAACTGTATTTCAAAGCCTTTTAACCAGAGCGAGAAGGTGCTGCCAAAGGTTAACCTCAATTTCAGCTGAAAACCCTTACTCAGAGCTGCAATTTTCGGGTTACTAAGCTCAAAGAAATGTCTGCAGTATTTTAATTAGTTTCTTAGGAGACAGTTGGGGGGTGTGTATGTGTGTGATCAGGAATATTGTGAATAGTAGACAGTGAAATGAACCTGCAGAGAATTTTAAAAAACTAAACTAAATTGTTAATGTACGGAACAAACACAACTTCTTTCCAGAAAGGAAAAAACAAACCAAAACAAAACCCAAAACACAACAATATCACACAACAACATTTACTTCACAGTTGCTATTTGTCTCTCCCCATGGTTGTGCAGTATCTTCCCAATCTGGGGGTTGGTTCTGCCCTCTTAGCTGTCGAGTGTGGCTTCCCAGGGCAGAGCACGTGCAGAACCACCCGGAGGATTGCTGCTTATAGGAGCCAGTGCACTGGGGCCGGTGCGTGCTCTTCAGACACGAGCAGGACTATGAGCACCTTAGCCCTGCAAATAGATGGTTCTGCTTGCTTTGGGAAAGAAAAGTGACTGCGTCTCCTGTCCTCTTCCTTGGCTATCTCAAAAGAGCATGGGTGGAGAAGCTATTCTTTATAATACTCATAAAGAAAAACAGATCCTTTCTGCAATGCATGCAGATAAAACATGCAAAAAATTAATCAGCTTTTTTCTTTATTCCATCATACTATACATCACATAGATGTTATTTGCTTGCTTATGTATACTGTTGTATACTCCTGTATACTCCAGGGTTGAAATGACCCTGGTGAGACTCTCACACATATTGTTTCTGCTCTTTAGAAATTTCCCACATAGCCAGCATGCAATAAAGGCTGCATGAACACGGTGCGGGGCTCTTTCGGTCAGTGGTGTGCTCCACTGAAACAAGAAACAAAGTGAGATGATGGCCGGACAACCATCAGTAGGCTTCAATAGTACTTTTCAGTTACAAGGCATTTTGCCCTATTTTTTCACAGTTCTTTTCCAGTTTAGATAATGTGATTTTTGCATCTTTCAAAACAAACAAACAAACAATTGTCAAGTTTGAAGAAAGCCAAGCAAATGAATGGTCTCAATGGTGTGAAAACAAAAGTCTTGATGTTAGTGCTGACAAAGTAGTTAGGTTTATCAGAACACGACAGCAAGCACGGACTAAGCTGCCCAGTCTTTCTGCACACCTGGTGCCCACTCTCACCACACGCACGTGAGATGTTCCCCAAGAACAGAACAGCGCTCACAGCTCTGAACAGGAACCTACCATCTTTCAGCATGCACTTTTTTCTCCACTAAGTCTTCTCATGGTGATATAATTGTGAGGTAGGCCTCTAATTAACATTAAGATCCTAAATACCCTTGAGGAAGAAGGCTAGCATTTTCCGAGATCCTTTCCCAGATTTCTCACAGTAATATGCCCCACAATTACCAGCCTGGATTTTACACTAACCTCTAATATTTATATTTCTTTTATCGCTCACTTGTGTCTCAGTAGCTACACTCAGAATTAATAAATTATGAAGGAAAGCAAATAGAAGATTGCTTCTAACTTCAGAGAAGACAGTTCTGAGAGCACCAATTCAGGCATCCTTTTCAGTTTCATCCTACCCCTGTAGTAGCAATGCACTAAGTGTCTTTGACATTTTTCATTGTTTCATCTCAACATTCAAACTAGCCACTGTAATGGAAATGTTCAAAATATCACCTAGATCAATCCTGTTAATATGTAATAGGATCTGAACACAGCCTTCACAGGCACCAATTTGAAAATGTACTGTGTGCTGTCAAGTGTGAACATTTGAAAGAATGATTTTACTGTAAAAAGTGACTGTAAAAATGGCATTGTGGAATTTTATCGCCTCTAGGATTTCCATATCAAATGAGTGCACTTTACAAGTACAATATAGGGGTTTTTTTTCTCCTAGTGTATTAAGCTGTAGAACCAACTCAGGATCCAGAAGGCATGCTGAGCACCTTCATTCCTGCACATCAGCACCGGGAAAACAGATATATATGCTTTGCAGGCCAAATAGGGACTTCATTTACACTCTGCTGGCATATTTAGCTTGAGTCTCATCTTGCATGTGAGATTTTTACTGCTGTTCTTCACGATTTGCACTTTATAACTGAGATCAGCATCTGACTGCTGTGTTCAAAATACATCTTTGTTCTCACTTCAGTTTATTTTGGTGAGTTTAGACAGATGTAACAGACCTGTGCTGATGTCTGTGAGTCATGAGCAAGAAGGAACATGTTCAAGTCCAGCATATTAATGCTTCATCACTGACAAGCATAAAAATGTAAATATAAACTTACCTTTCAAAAAATAAACCCAAGTATTACCCAATGTATCTCCAGGTAAATGTAAGGAACAGGTAAATGAGATATGCTGTTTAGGTAAATGAGAGCATGTCATTTTTTTACACCATTTCAGCACTGCTGAAAATCCACAAACTTTGAAGTAAAATAAGCACAAAAGAGCCACACCCCTTTATGGTTGCAGGTGTCTTAGCACCTCACTTTATCACCCCCATATGAATAAGCTGTTTTCTAGTGCTGTTTTGCTTATTACATCTCTAGGTTTAATCTTCTCATTTCTCTAATAATTTTCCTTTTTTTCTGAGACACTTTTTCATAAGCAAAATAGATAAAAGTACTAATGAGACTGTCTAATTTCCTGCTTTCAATTTCTGAAACAAATAAGTGGCAGCAAACATGTACACATCTGTCTGGGATAAGCCTGAGTGGAAATAGAACAGAGGCATGTTTTTCCATGCTCTTCTGTGATAAAATGGAGGTTTGTCTCACCTTCATGTCTTGTTCTGGTTTTGTTCCTATGCTGAAAATATGTCTTAGATTTTGGCTCCACATGTAACAGCAGCAACAGTAACAATAGTAACAGTAACAGAAGTAATAATAAAAATAACAATTATAACAGCAACAACAACTAATACTAATGCAAGTATTAATACTAATAATGTATTCTTATTCTAGAACACAACAGGGGAGGTACTAAACACCATAGCTGGAGTAACTGGAGTTGTGATAACCGTGGCTTTAGTTCTGATCATTACTTCATCCACTGAGCTCATCAGAAGGTCATGCTATGAGGTGTTCTGGTACTCCCACCACCTCTTTGTGGTTTTCTTTATTGGTTTAATAATCCATGGTATGGGGTAAGTGTCTGCATAAACTACATGGGGTATATGTACACAGTTTGAGATGAAACACGATTCAAATCTATAATCCTGTGCTTTTCTATTAACAAACTGCTGGGATCTTTGCTTGGAGACTGATTGCAAAATGAAAGCATTTTGAAATTAAACCACACAACTTTTCAGAGGACTAAAAGTGTGATTTAGTTTTTTCAGACACTCTTATACCATCTCACAACCTGCACCTTACAATGCATCAATCCAAATGAACCGTCATCCCTGAAAAATGGGGACATTGCAGTTTAGGAATCAGACCTTTGTGGATTCAAATTATTAAGGGATAGACCTTATGCTCATAGCTCTTGTAAGGCATTTTGTGAGAGAGCTTGTAAAAGCTTGACAAGCTTTCAGCATGTCAGCTACCCGGTGGTGAACATCCCTGTGCCCATTCTACTCTACATCCATAAATGTAAAGTGATTTTGCCCTTCTTTCTCTGTGGGAAAAGAACCCCAAATTTCCTCACCATAGAGAAATAGGCACTATACTGTGAACCAGGTTTAAATGACTGCAGTAACAAACAGCTCAAGTTTATGACTAGCCCCGTCAGGTGGTGTTTATGGAGAGGGATAACTGCCAGGATTGTCTCCCTGTTCCTCAGTACAAGAGGAAGATCCACCCTGTTGTAAGGGCTCCGCTTCTCACACTGGGGGACAGCAGGGTTGGGGAAGCCTCCCTGGGAAGCTCAGGGGCTGATAAATCCCCTGGTGATGCAGAGTGAGAGCAAAAAGGCACCTACTTCTGAAAACATTTCCATCTTCTGTTTCCAGCTCTACTGACATCGTCTGCTTCTTCTCCCTTGTGTTCTTCCCCCCATTCCCTTTTCTCATTTCTTTACAATAGCGTTAATGTGAATCTGCAGCAGTGCCTCTACATTCACATTTTAATTCAGACGGGGAGTGCAGTTTTGATGCAAATCTTGTTGTCCTCCTCACTTCCTACGTTTTGGTTCACACCATGGCGCAACCATGGGCTGCATAACACAGTGTTTTGAGATGAAACTACCCTGAGAGGAACACAGCTCTGTGTGCTGAGCACTAACAAGTGATCCGTTCACAGGATCAAACCAGACCTAGTCCTAAGCCCTAGGTAATCTTCAAACGCACACAGTGCAAGGCCGTCAGCAAAGACTGCTTTGCTCCATAGGTCTTTTCCTGCTGACTGCCTAGCGTACGCATGGCCTCGAGCTGCTGTAAAGCTTTTCAGATCTAAGGACAGAGTCACTTGGTGTTTTCATAATACACTTCTTATGTCCGTTTCATAAAACATTCAGATGGTATTGCCCACCACTAAAGTACTTACAGACCACTACTCTTTGACACAGAGGAACTTCCTCGCCCGCAGCAGCATGAGGGTCTGCCTGTTCCCCGGAGTACGTGGCGTCACCACAGGGAACAGGCCGGTACAATGTTTTGTGGTGTGTTACTTTTCTCACCTCTTTCCTTGCGATTTGAGAGCTGCCACATTCAGTTTGGCTTTGAGTGTTCCTGAAATTGGCCCAATTAATTAGTCCCAAGTTTCAGAGGCACAGCTGCAAACAAATGCTGTAAACTGTATCCTGCCCTGATTAAATGGCCCCCTTCCCCTCTCTCTCTGGCAAATCTTTTAGAATCCAATTTCAAACAACTATAATGAACCCTTTAAACCTCCAGCTTTGCAAGCTCCCTCTACCTAGCCAGCGAGAGACTTCCCCGAAAAGGGGGCACTTATTTAACAGCCCTGTCGATAGCATTCAGCGAGCGGGCTGCTTGCTCCAGGCTGGGAGCGCGATCCCTGCTGCCCCAGCACATCCCTACCACTACCCCACTTACGAAAAGGAGTCAAACCCCAAGGTTTCGTTCACTTCCCATCTTTTCTCCTTCCAGGGTGACTGAACAAAACTCACTGGAGCCTACCTCCTTTCCTGTCTTTCTGTCTGAACTGGGGGCAGCTGATGACACTGCCATGTAGAAGGCGGCAGCACTTCTTATCTCCTTGTCCCTTGTCCCTTGTCCCTTGACTAGTGGGCAGGACAAGCTAACCTTGTAGAGCCAAACTAAGTATGGAAGGGAAAATTCAGAGAAACAATATGAAACAAACAGGGTTTCCCCATAAAAATCTTCCTTCTCTACCCATAATCAACACCAGCTGAAACCCATTTAAACTGAACAGTCAGGATTGGTATGTTTAGGAAAATTCACATCATTAACATTCTCTGAAGTAAAGAAGCTAGAATTTAATATGTTTAGAGAGTACACATCTAATTACAGTCCTCCAACTTTATTTGCAGCTTTAAAAAATGCATTTAGAAAGCAGCAAAGGAAAGAGAAGGTCTGTCACCATTAAATTTTATTATTTTTCTAAACAATACCAGATGCTCATATACAAAGGAGGTCAAAGTGTCTGCTCCAAAGAACTTGGAAATCATTCTAATTTTGCCACAAACAGCAAAATGTACATTTTTTTTTCTGCAAGGACTCTCCACACTTTAGCTGCACTCATGTATACCAATACTATATATAACACATTTCTTGCATTTGGTCAAAAAGTCACGTTAAAGCTAAAGGAAGGGTAATTTGAACAAGAGAGCAGAAAAGGGTTGAAATGGCCAGTTCTTGAACTTTCAGATATCTCCAAATCTGCATTCGACTACTAGTGCAAAACCTACAGATGCACGGCAACCTTGCAAAGCAGCATATCACAGATGAACATTTTTGTTTTAAGTCAGCTTGTCCGAGGTCAGACACCTCAGAGTCTGCTGCTTCACAACGCCACTTACTGCAAGGATCACTACTTGGAATGGGAGAACGCCACTCAGTGCCCTTTGCCGCAGTTTTCTGGCAACAAACCCGTGGTAAGAGTGATGTTTGTCTTCTGTTTTTAACTTAATGTCCTTCCACGGGAGGCCAAATGTCTTAGGTAGTAGAGGGCTGGAGTGTGTGCTAGCGACTGGCACTTAGAGTCATGTTTAGAGAGTAGTTTCACATTTCTGTTCCATGACCTCTCCCTGTGCATTAAGATATTGATCCCGACCTCCTATATAATCAGTATAGACAGGTACAGATGAAGAGTGATGTGTAAAATTTTGGTGTTATTAATAAAAACTTTTATTTCTGGAAGATCCTTTAGTTAGGCAACACTCCCTTTGAAGGGTACGGATTTCAGAATTATACTCTGTTTAAATCTGTTGTGTACATTTATTTTTAATTATTTGGTATCACCAATACCCTTGATGTGTTCATTGCACAAACAGAGTCTCCAAGTGAAAACCTTATGAGCGTAAAGATACAGAAAATACAATGGAAAAGAAAAGTTAGGGATGCAAATTAATATTATTATTTTGACTAATAATACTGTAATGCGGATAGTCTAAATACCAAAGGAGAATAAGTTGGAGATAAAATTATGTCCTTGCTTTGGGGCACATGCTTCATATCGTCCAGCCTTGATGTCTTAAGTTAGGTAAAAAGGAGAGAATTTGAAACAATGAATTATGAAAGGGAAAGGCGAAAGGCAGGAAAAATGTCCCACGGAAGGGTGGTTTTGCTGCAACAAGATTGCAAGTCCACAGGGGGTAATTAAGTAGCAGACTTGTACAGTATGTCAGATGTCTAGCATCCAAACAAAATCATTTAACATTTACAGCTCAAGATTTAGCTTGCTCATATGCAAGTTTTTGTTGTTTCTTCCAAAAAGAGGAAACATACCAAAGGAAATCTTAAAGGAGAAAAATTAGCATTCAGTGTCTTGTAGCTCTTTTAATGGCTGACATAGATTTTTCTTAAACTAAACTATTGTTAGCCACTATCCAACCTGCATATTAATGAGAAAATGAATGCCTCTCTAAAAATTTCAGTTACAATGTCGCCATAAAAATCAATACATGGCTACGCACCATGAATACAGACACAAGCTTGCTTCCAACAGCACATCTTCACATTCATTATCATAAAGCTAACTGGAGAGAACTTCCACTTCTCCGTGTTAAACCTATTTTGCCACACTTTCCTGCATACCCAAGGCCATACCTGCAAAGTCACATTACTTTAAATGAATTGTGATAATACCATATGGCATATAGATCATCTATAAGAACAGCGCTTTGCTGGATGGGTAATGTGCTATGGTGCGATACCTGCCAGACACCTCAGTTAGCACAAATTCATTCAGAGGCTAAAAAGCCATGGGGAGGCTCGCACGGCGCTGGCGGGGCGGGATGCGGACGTGGCTGAGCAGGGCGGGAGCAGCCTTGTGCCCAGCCGGGATTGCGTGAGGAGGCACTGGAGTGCACGCCCTGCTGGCCACGGCTCCCCGGGGGGGCTGCCGCAGCGGAGCCCCTCTCTCAGTCATGCCACACCTGCTCCCCTGCTCCGTATTTTAGCAGGTAGGAACCCAGTCTGGCTCCCACTGAGGATGATGAAGCACTTCTGTTGCATCCAGGGCGTCCGGACTTTTATCCTCGCAGTCTCTCCTGAGCCATCACTGCCTCATCTCAGTTCATTCTCATTACGGGAGGAAACGCCACTTGGGCTAGAATACCGATGCCCTGATTAGCCGGCCGGGAGCCGTGTTGCCTGGCAGCCCATCCCTCCAGGTGGATGCCCTGTTGTCCCAACCCAGCCGAAAGATATTTTGGATTGAATGCTCCGTTGCACTGGAGCGATGGCACGTTTGAGATCTCGGCTGAGCTCTCGCACAGGGTAGCCTGCAGCCTTAACATTCCTGTCACGTGCTTTTATTTACAGGTAGCACAAATGGAAGGGAGGAAAAACAGGTCTCATCATTATTGTGGCTTGATATATGCAAATATATTCAAGACATGTCAGATCACCCACTGTGCAGAGACACCTGTAGTATTTAGGGACAACGGATGTGTTGAGTTTCTGCTTTCACCGAGAATCTTCTGGCTTATGCTGGTTTCTTTCCATTATTAAATCATGCATATTTTTTTTAATTTAATTTTCAAGACTTAACCTTGGGAAATTGCCACTCCATCCTCTTAGCACTTTCTAAGTAAGCCACATAATTTTATGGCTTGCTTCTCATAAAAGATACTTTATAACCCCTGTTACCCACCTTGTGGAGCAAAGTCAATGTTTCAGCAAGTAAAGTTACTCTTTTGAGATTTTAAAAGCCACATGATTGTGGAGTCTTCAGTTTGCTAGAATGAGCTGTGTAATTAACAAAACTGGAAATAAAACTGTATCTCCTATAGAAATTTTTTTTAATCATAAGATTCAATTACATCTAATTATCTTAGCTACCAGTGCAACTCAGTGAAATTATCAGCCAGTATACTTGAATAGCCAAGTATCTTTGATTGTTATAGTGATCAGTACATACGATTAGCAAGTAGAAGCACAGCAATCGTCTGCAATACTTAAAGCATGACCGGCTTCATAGTCTAGATCAAAAAAGCACATTTATTGATACAGACCCGACTAATGGATTAAATGGAAATATATCCCATTCCTCTAATTGAATATTTGGGACTTAATGTTTTCTCATGCAGCATCAGAAAACTCACAGCTGACAATAAGAGCTACTCCTATCTGACCCTTCTGAAATATTTTAGACTTTGAAGAACAAAAAAATAGTAAGGCAATGGGTAATATTGTACAAATGCATGCATCTATATGAATTCAGGTCCAATGACATCTATATCTAACACCTAAGTAGATTAATCCTTTTGCCTTTTAGTAGGAAAAGACTTTAAAGGAGTCTTCTTGGCCAGAATACAGATAGATATTAGCACCACTTTTGGAGTGCATCTGTGAAGGAGTCCCATATGTCTGTTCCACAAGAAAGCCAGAACTGCTACAGTAGCAACAGAAATACTCTCTTGAGAAAGGCGAACCAAAAATCACAAAAAATAAATCAAATAATTTCTTTTTAGGCTACCTGCTGATTTAAACCAGAAATGCAAAATATTTTTGTTGACATTAAAATAAATGTTGTTTTTTAATATATAACTTTCTACAGGCTTGGAAGTGGGTTTTAAGTCCTATAGTGCTGTACATCTGTGAAAGAATTGTTAGATTTTGGAGATTTCAACAGGAGGTGGTCATTACTAAGGTATGTAACATAGCTTGCATGTCTGCATAAAAAAAAGTTATGTCAATGACTTTCTTTATCTTTTATAGATAACTTCTCTATATTATGACCTCATTTTTCACTGGTAGCTTCAGCAGCTCTTCTGTCATTACCATGGTTTCAGCCAAGTATTGATTTTGGGTTTTGCATTTATTCCAATAGCAGGTCCATAAGAATATTCCATATGGGACCGAACTTGATTAACAAAGTACTAGACTTTACACCACCATAACATAAACATCTGCGCAGAGGGTCTCTCTCTTTAATGCACTGAAACCATGTTCCACTGCAGTAAATGCCAGAGATGCCCCCGACTTCAGTAGGACACGGTTTTTACTTTCAAATCTGGAGGCTTCCAAGGAGATTAAGGGTTATATTATCAGTTAGCATGACTAGTCAAAGTTTCATTAATACCACTGTAACAATTTATCCCAGTTGTAAATGTCTCTGTGTGCTACGGGCCTGTTTAAGTCACATCAGAATGGATGGGGAATGCCACTACTGAAGCAGCCGAGTCCACACGTATAAAGCCGGCAATCAGAAACAAGCTTATCTGGTGTAGGTGAAAAGCATGCCGCGTAAGTCTTGCTGCTGATTTCGCAGAGTGGCTGTGATCTAAGAATCACAGTATACTACATGTAACACATAAAACTGGCTGCTTAACTGAGATTACCTCTTAATAAAAGCATATTAGAATTGAGCTCACTGGGCTTTTTTCTTCTTGCCAAACCAAGAATAATCCCATACATGTTAATTGTGTTACATGAGAGTAAAACTGGGAAGTTATTCCAGTCCATTAAGAAATACTTGTGCACAGGCTATACTAAGATAGAAAGTTGACAAATTGTTGAATTGTTACAGCCTTTCCTCTGCCTCTTACACTCACAAAGCAAGCTGCCCCATGCTACACGCTGTCCTCATTCTCAAGCCGTTGGGCAGCAGCAGCGCTGCAACATGCAGCTTCAGCCATAATCTACAAGACATTTAAAAATTACTGTGCATCCCAATTTGCATTAACTTGTGGTTGAACTCAAGTAGAAATGAATGCAAAGTCACCTGTAGCCTAATGGAAACAAACAGTTATTCTTCTGAAGAAAAATAAAACAGGTCCTTTTACTATTGTTTAGGTAGTGACACATTCCTCTGGAGTCCTTGAACTTCACATGAAGAAACGTGGCTTTAAAATGGGACCTGGCCAATATATCTTTCTACAGTGCCCATCTGTCTCACAGCTGGAGTGGCACCCTTTCACCCTCACCTCAGCTCCCGAGGAAGACTTCTTCAGCGTTCACATACGGGTCGTCGGGGATTGGACTGCAGCCCTCTTCAAGGCCTTTGGAGCAGAGGAAAAAGCTTTCAAGGAATTGTGGCTGTTACCAAGGTTTGAATAACAAACAATACATTTTACAATGTTAATTCTACATTTTAAAATAAATGTTAACATTTTAACTTTAACAAATTTTGTGTGTGTTCTTTATGATACAGTATTAGATTGTAGTTCTGGATCCATAAGTATGCCATTACACTAAAAAACCCACAAATAATCAGAGTCATGAGCTTAGGTCAACAGCTACTGAGAAGACATGATGACTAATCCAAGATTTAAAGTCCATATCAATAGCTATAGCTCTGTCACTATCATCTAAATCTCTAACATCTATATCTATACCTAAAACATCTCTAACATCTAAATCTATACCTATAAATTTCAACAGATAGGTGGTTAAGAACTGAATTAAAACAACACTGGAAGCTATCTGCTAGCTTTGTGCCTGTATGCTTATGCTCTGATGGCACCCATCACCTGCCATCCAAATTTCTAGCTTTTCCCTTTCAGTTACTGAGATATTTTGTGGCCCCCAGAAACTTCTGCCTGAACCTTACTTCATTCCAGCAGTCTCCCTCAGCTGTATCTCCGGTGTACAAACCATGCTCCACTTTAGAAAGGTTATTGGCATTCAAATTCTGTGTCTGAGGCATCTTAATCCAAGCAAAAGGTTGATGCTTTGTTGTTGCAAGTCAGCAGCGCTCCGCTGAAGTTAATGGGGCCATCCTGACTTAGACCAACTAGGCATCTGGCGCTATACGTAATGGATTCAAACCAGGTAGCTCCTTGCAGGCAGAGCGGAGATTTTCAGTGAGGAAGAGCCCAGCATAGGATCATTTCAATCCTGATGGAGTGTGAAGGGCCTGGGACTAAAGGGACAATTTTCCCCCCTGGAAAATTGCTTTATATGAGGGAGTTATAGTAAATCTGAACAGCAAAAGGCACCTGTTTAATGCGACTTAGATGCTAAAGAACTTTGTCCTAAAAAGCTTATAGACACCATTGAGCTACAGAGGCATACTAGAAGGTGGGGGCAGAGAAGAAAGTCTGGTCCAGTCTTTGCATTATATCAGTTAATAAGAATTAGAAGTGAAAGTCGTGCCTTTGTTAAAGGCGACTGGAATGAGAAGTATGCCATTTCAGCAGAAATGGAGTAAAAATGGTCCAAAGTGATTGACAGCCAGTGTAAAGAATGAGAAAGAGAAAAATGTTATCAAACGTTGCTGGCCACAATGCAGAGTTGAAATTAACAGTGCTGTCATATATAAAGACTCTTCTTTTTAATCTTGTTAGGGTGCCTAATGCCATCATTCAGTTGCTTTCTTGCAATATATTAAAAAGAATATTTCAATACTTAAGCTAGCAATAAAGCAAAAAACAAGTCTTTTTCACAGGTTTCAATACCTAAAGATAAACACTGAATTGGTGACTATATTAAAAAATAATATACAGCAGAAACTGAGCATAAGACAGAAGCCATGTAGCAACTGAATGATAAGGTAAGGTTCTAAAAATAAAATGGGTATATCGTAATTAATAAAGGAAGACTAAAATAAAATGCACATGCATTTACACATGTAGCAAAGACAGTTGTGATTTCTGGACAATTTGAGAGATAAGACCATTTAATAGACTATTCCTGTGAAAATAATCAAGTTCCATATTATGCCTCTTTGGGATTTTGGCTCACTTAATTGCTGTTTTAGCACATTGTCCCAAAATCTAACTTCTTTTCCTGTCAGGAGTACTACATAATCATGCTGATCAGCAAATGTTTAAATTCTAAAAATAATACAAGAATCTGCTAATGTTACTTTTCCAAAACTAAATACTTTCCCTGCCTTCCCCACAAGTATAATGCTTCTTTCTAATGAAGTTGTGTAGATGGACACAAAGAGTATGGACAATCCAACCCATAGCTAGAAACCATCTATAGTCCTATTTTCCACTCATCCATTGGCAAACGCAAATGTAGTATTTTTTTGTCACTTTGCTTACTCTCTTCCTACCTTTTTCCATCCTCTCTAGATCAAATGAATGGGTTGTATAGCTCAGATTCCCTTTCTCCGCTTTCTCCTCCCTATTTCTCTGAGTTTTTGAATTTGGTTGAGTTCTCTAGCTATGGCTGAACAAGACATTGAAACCAGTGATGGGATCTCTGTCACCTAAGGATTTAGGAGCAGACTGACAAGATAAATGTCTGTAAGGAATGATTCAGAAATAATTGATCCTGTCTTATAGCACAGAGACAGATTAAAGAATCTCTTGAAATTCCTTCCAGATAATTTTTTTCTCAATCTACTAACAATAATGAGAATTGCTCCCAAGACCACATTGAACTACATAGAAAGCTTACCTGAAAGCAGTTCTTAGGCACTTTACATATATACCCTAAATTAACTGTATTTTATAGGAAGTTTTGAGTGCTCAAAAAGTACAGGCTGGGTACTAATATGAATAATACAACATACTAAAAAAAAAAAAAAAGTTTTTTTATTTATATCTGAGGCCAGGTTCCCAAATGTTATCCCTGAGTAGCTGTTTAATTTGCTACCACACTTGCAGAGCATTTGCAGTGTTGAAATAAAAATTAACCATGTGACAAGTACAAATGAAAAGGAAAATGTTTGCTAGGACTTCAGGTATACTTTAAGAAAGCAACAATAGGGTTTCAGATATGTTGTATCCCTGTATTTATGTGTGCCACCGCTTGGTGATCCCCCTTTTCCTGTTAAAACATTTAATTCTTCTTATGTCTGCATATTTGCATGTAGTATTTCAGCTGAATTTTAAAGATGATTCATGCAATAAAGAGCACAAAACAACAGAAAATCTGAAAGAAGGAAAAAACTTGTTTTTCCTAAGGACTGGGTGATAGTGAAACCATCTTCCAGAGCACTTAGGTTATTTAAAGACAGACTGGACTCCAAAGTACTGTGTGTATTTACATTCCATGTTGCTAAAGGAATGAATCTGATTATTTAATAATCTTTTTCATCTCTAATTTTGACCAAAATGAGTGCCTTAGCAGCAGCAACATTGATTATAGGAGGTACTAACATAAACAAGTGTTTCTCGTTACACATTTGGACTTTATGTCAGATACTAAGTACAGTATTATTGCCAAAAATGTATTTCTGAAATATTGGTTTTTCAGAAAGAGCTGAGAAAATAGTAGTTTCCTTGCATATGATGGCCTCTTTCCTGCTTTCTCTTTTATTACTTTAACACATATAGAGAATTTTTCAAAATAATTAATATAATCTGTTCCTCTTTACTTTGATATCTACAATATAGAAAATAAAGCTCTAAACCAGGATGCTTTTCAGTAATTCATGATTAAATATGCAAATTCTGCAGCTAAATTTGGACATGCAATTATATGACTAATCACATTTCAGAAAGCCAGAAAATTGCAATTGCATGCTTAAATAGATGGCCAGGCCCCAAACCCACATGGGTGCTCTTGTTCTCTCATTTCAGAAAAAACAGTTGCTTTGCTATTAAATGGCACCCACTGAAAATTAAATGTGTTAGTACGAGTAATTTGTGTGCCAGCTTAGACGTGTCTTTTCTTTTTTACCTTAGCAGAAGTTCAGTTTTGAAAATATGTAGCCCAACAAATTTTAACCTTTCTGTCATTTTATATGTTGCTGACCCTTGTCTCGTTGCTGTAGAGTGGCCGTGGATGGACCATACGGATCTGCAACCACAGGCGTCTTTCGCTACCGAGTGAGCGTGTGCATTGCAGCAGGAATCGGAGTCACGCCGTTTGCCTCTATTTTAAAATCCATTTGGTACAAATGCTGCAACCCTGACACAGTACTGGTGCTGCAGAAGGTAGGTGGGAAAGTTTATCGCTCCGTCAAGAAGGCCCACAAATGAGCTTATTTTGCCAGGTTAGAGAGACAATTCAGAGCTAGAGACTCACTTGAGAGCTTTAACTCCCTCTCAGAAGCAGTTACTGGCTCTGCGGCCGCCTCAGGAGCTGTTGTTGGGGTAGAGTCTCAAATTCACTGTTATTTCCAGAGGAAGAAGGTATCCCTAGCCACAGTGGTTTTAGTAAAAGCTGAAGAATCAAATTTTCAATAGCAACTGCAGATAAATATGGAATGTGTTTCATACCTAGACAGATAGTTAGAGAGCTAGAAGAGACATTTGTCCTCGTTCCTATAAAAAAAAAAAAATAAAAAAAAAATTGCAAGGTCATCTCAGACAGAAGTGAAGGACAGCACTTGCTCCTTGTCCAGCTGCACGTTTCATGAGGGCCCTTTGGCTGCTTGTCCTGGTCCAGAATGCTGCATTCAGCAACCATTAGCTGCTTTTCTCACCTTGCAAAATCAGGATATTAGCCAGCATAGAAGGAATAAAAAAGGCACTTAAGCTCTGGTTGAGATGCATATATCAAGATGCATATTACTGCCTCAAACCACTTTAATTATTTTGTTGAAAAAATATATTGGGGTCTGTAAGGCATGGATGGCACCAATTAAGTTAACATACTCTAACCTGTTATACATCTTCTGCTAAGGATACGTGAGGCAGCACTGGGGGAGGACAGGTGAGGAAGAGATAATGGGTGAAGTAGGGTGAGGGATAAGAAGGTAACGGAGAAAAAAAAATCAGCATTAAACATTCTCTTCCCTGTCCATCATGGCAAGTGGTATTTTCCAAAGTAAAAGTTGAATCAGGAACTGTTCAACATTTCACATTTAAGGACAGATGTTGAAATTGCATTGGAACGGACAGATCTCTGAGAGGGTCAGTACATACGGAGCTGACTGCAGGACCAAGGGGCTGATCTTTTTAAATGAAAGAGTGTTAAAACTGGCATCTTAATGACAAGCTGCCACTGAAAAAGCATCTGGGATTTTAGTAACTGAGGAGTTGAGGACAGGTTCAAATTGCCAGGAGGGATCTTTGAGGCAGAAAAAGCACTGAGAAGGGAGGGAAATAAAAATGAAAATATATGCTAGATGTGAAAAGAAGTGTATTTGCAAACACTCCAAAATGATCCTTTCCACTGGAAGGAGAGCTACATATGTATATACACATTATATATATACACTATATATTTTCTAGAGGTATACAAGTAAAATTGTTATTATTGTCATTGCTGTTATTATATTAAGGGGAAAAGAACAGAATTTAACTATGCAGTGAGTAGAGTAGAGTAGAGTAGAGTAGAGTAGAGTAGAGTATACCTCAGGGTGTTCATCCATAGCTTAGGTTGAATCTTGGGTGAGTGTGCCTGCCTTCTGCCATGGTTTTCTGCTATAGAGTTCAATTTTTGTGAATTCCTGTGAAATACAAAAGTATCATGATTTCTATATGTTCTTTCTCTATATTTTGGCTTCCTTACTGGTGCAGTGGGAATAGTGATGCTTATTTTTCACAGGTGTTATGAGGCTAAACTTCATTGGTGTTTGTAAAATATTTTGAAAGCCTGGCTGAAAGCTGCTGGGGAAGTTCACAGCATTGCTTAAAAAATTTAGCAGTCATCTTAGTGAGAACGATTAATCTCAGGGTAGCTCCACATTTTTTTCCATTGGTTAAAAGCTTCCACTTGTGGTATAATTACAAATAATTTAATCTTCCTCAAAGTATTCAGCACTCTCTTTCTGCCATGATGAGTACCATAGAAATGTCTATTAAGGAAATAAATAAGAGGTTTTTCTTTTTTTAACAACTTCGTTTTGATTTGAGTACAGCTATCATTACGCTTATTGAACTAATATTTCTTAGTGTTGCCCACATACGGTTGAGATATAAATACTCATAGCTTCCATAATGTCTGCAGCTGTATAATTTAAAAAACCCAGCAAATCAAAAGGAGTACACATTTATCTAATTGATTCTTCACAATTAAATAGCCTCAGAGCCTTCATTTCCCTATCATTTTTTTTTGCAATGAGGAAGGGCGCTACCACTAGTCATGGCTAGAAAGTTTCTACTGGCTTTAGTTATGCATAAAATGATCTTTTTTTCACATTAGTGGTCTCATTTTTCAGATCAATTGCTGCTAAAATTAATAAAATTGTACTGATCCATCAGATGATAATATTAGCAAACATCCACTTTCTCTTTTACCCTACTTAAGGACATAAGAAAGGTCCTACTGAGTGTCACCAAGGGTCCATATTGCCCAATATCCTGTCTCCAACAGCGACTGTTCATGAATGCCGAGGGAAAAGTATACAGACCAGAAAATCATATGGCAATATGTCTTTAGTGGACACCTTCTTGCCTTTGGGCAACTTGCAGTTCAGTAATGTCTTGACACAAGAGCTGCATCTCTCTGTTTAATATCCCTTAGTAGATTTTTTTTCCATTGATTTGTCTAATTGCTTTTCGAAGCCATGTAGACCTTTGACAGCCACAGCAAGTCGTAGCAGTAAGTTCAGCTACATACAGTGTGGAAAACAAAAACACCCTCTTCCATTTGCTTTAAGACTGACCGTCCCTGCCTGAGATAACCTTCTCCTTCAAGCTCTACCCCAGCTCACAGCCTTCTCTGCAAAATATCTTCTCCCAAAGACCTAAAAACACTGGGCTCTTTTTGCTGTCAAATGTCACCGTCTTTCTGAGCTGTGTTTGAGAACAGTTTAGGCTTCTTGCTTCAAAATTAGGGGTATGAATTCAAGCCTTGCCCTGCGTTTATACGAAAGGCTGCTTGCTGCCGCCCTAGCTGTAAGTCGGTGCCTCGTGCAGGCTGCCAAACCCCAGTTCTCTGCATGAGGGTTTTGCAGGGACTAGTCACGCATGTCTAAGAGGGAGCAGCAAGAGTCAGGGATGAAGATGCCTCCCTGGGCATCCCCCGCTTCATCACCTTTGGTGAAAAGCTGGCTTTGCCCAGAGCTGCAGCTCCACCTCTCTCTTCAGGGAGCAGGGAGAAACAGACGGATGGTCATCAATAGATAATTATTAATGACTTTCTGCATGATGGAAGCTGATTTACAAAATACGTTCTTTCACCTTACAGGAAAGTGGTATCGGAGCTCTTGCTCCTGTCGTACAAAATTCAGGATGTGGGAAAGTGAATGATAAATATGCATGCATTGCAAGGGAGCAGAGTATTACAGAACTAAGCGACTACTCAAACCCCTGCATTACAGATCTGATTAATAGCAATACTGCATCTAACTCAATTTGCAAAAAGAGCACTTGGAAAATTTAAGACAGTTTACTTGGGCAAGCCATCAAGCTGATGAATGTAGTCGACAGGGGTAGGGTGGGTGGAGACTAATGAAACATAAATCTGTAACAGATTTTTAAGGGTCCTAAATAATTGCAGTCAGTTAATAGTATGAGGCTTACAAGAAAAAAAAAAGGATTCAGAATAATTGTTTAATTATAGAAATGTACTGATGCTGGCTTTATTCTACAGTTTTAATAAGGATTAATTTTTTGTGCATTTATTTTATTTTAATTATACATGTAATATGTTGTGTTATGATATGGGCAGTCAGTGTAAAGAAAGGAAGACTTCTTTGTAAACACCATTTATTTAAACATATTATACTAGAAGTCCTCTTTGATCTAAGGGAAAAGGAGACCTTTTACCCATAGGCCATCCTTCTTCACTACCTCTTTTCTTATAATCATAGCAAAAAATACTTCTTATAATGACAGTCTGTCTTCATTACCAAATGCTCTCCACCTCTAACATGTAAAAATTAGAGGCAGTGCAATGGGTACCACTTCAGTGGAACCACACCAGGGATGAGTTTAAGAAATTTCTGCAGCTTCAGAAAGCTACATCCTTTCTCGAGAGGACTGTGCCAGAGGTGGCTTCACCCAATTCGGTTGGACTCGCTGCCTCTGTGACAGCTAGTTCTGCAACCAGCTAAAAGCACTCCTTCAAGCTCCATAGCCTGATATTCTGGAAACCAGTCCCCCATTTCCAAGACCACATCGTCTCAACTCATCGGCTAGCTTTTCTTCCTCCTTCCCCAAATGCGCTTGGTTCCCTGTCCTGCCCACATGCTCCCAGTTGCTGCCCCATGCACAAATTCATCGTTCATTTAGAAGCACGTGCCTCCTCTCCACATAGGTGTACTAGATATACATTTCCATAACATGAACTACTGAAAAGACTTGAGAAATAAGATAATCAAGTAGAGGCTGGGTGAAGAAATTTCTCACTACAAATCAACAGCCATGGCGTGATACAGACTGACAGCACTCAGTGGCCTGATCTTTGAGGTGCTGAGCATGTAGAACAAGTGGGGACTTCAGGATTCAGGCACAAAAAACCTACATAAAGGTTAAGGCTATAAATCTTATCTAGTTTTGGTAATCTAAAATAATGCTGCTGTTGGTCACAAAAATTAAATGCTATAAAGTCAGTGGTCTTACTTTTCCCTCATAACCTAGGCCAGTGCAAATCTGCAGCAACCCCCCTGTAAAGCAATGAGGTTATATTTAAGGCAAAACATTGAAACAGAAGGGGCAAAAGCAAACAGCCAAGATGGGTGGTACTAAAGTTCTGCAGACAGCCCTATTCCTAGGCTGTAAAAATACCCTACTTAACTCTGAATGCCTTATCTCTGTTTCCTGGGATCATACTTCATTTATATTTCTTACAGAAACCACAGATGGTCCCTTACAGTACATTCAGATCTAGGAAACATCTCAAATTACTGTTACTCTCTTCCACCAAATCTCCAGTGAAGCATGGTGTTACCACATTTTTCTCCCACCACCTTACCAGAAGTCCCACAACCTAGTATATTAAATCTTTGGGAAATGTCTTTATAGCTTTTCTGGTTTCTTCTCTGATTTTTCACTTCAGAAGTGTCCAATATGTATCTTTATCTCATTGATCCTATGGAAAAGGGCTACAATTTCCAAATCATCAGAGCTCCCACAATGATTGCCTTGGGGACAGACCATCTATATTACCTTTGATGTTGAGGTATAATAAAAGACAGAGGGGCTGATGAGCACAAAGACAGATGGGTTGGAGGAAATGAAGGGATTTTGCAATAAAATAAAAATCACAGTCACAATAAAACATGTTCCAACTATCTCTTTGTTATAAGTTTATGCATTGTCCTCCATGCCGTTCCTTCTTCATCTGAAATTGTATATTTTTAGGCTTCCTCCATCTTTGTAAATTATTTCTTTGGAGGCACTATAAAAATAATTACATTCAAAATTACATTGCCCACAGAGGCCTATTTGAGGTCTGGCGCCCTCTGTTCAAAGATAATGATGGATTGTGTGGCAAGGGCTACAGAACTCGAGTTATAAGAATTGCAGTCAGATTTTTCTGATAATTGTGTTTCTGCCGGGCATCACGGTAGTGCCTGGGCAGACACCCAGGGAACGTCAGACATTCATCCCCTGGGTGGTGCAGGAACTCCCAGTCTAGTCATCTACACAGCTGGACAGGCTTGAGACGAGGGACTGAGCTGCAACCAGGGGATGGGCTGTACTCCCAACCCCCTTCGCAGCACAACATTGGTGGAGGAGGTGTCCAGGTGGGAATTTACAGCTGTCCTGAAGACTTCCTAAGGCAGCTCCTGCTCTGCCTAGGCCAACTGTGTGTCTCGGTGTGTTGATTAAGATCCTGGGAAGGGAAACTCACCCGTCCCGAGACTGCCCAGGCAGTTCCTCCTGCAAAATTCATTAACTTGTACATAGATAAGACATTTGCAAATGGTCAGCAGAAACTGTTCTTGCAGAAGTGGTCACACAGGACAGTCTTTTATAGTCAGTTAATTAGTTAGATGACGCTTTGCATTTAGTTAAGACATAGATCACAATAGGTCACTACAGACCATGCACATGCTGGAGTGGTCACAATGGTGACCTGGGCCAGCTGGCTATAAGAACTGAGCAGAAAAAGAAGTTTGGGGAATCCCACCTGATCCAGCTGAAGATGCCACAGCAAGGACTCTTGAAATAGAAGTTATCATCATCATATGGACAGTGACTAACCATCTTGTTTGGAAGATTTTATTCCCTATGCAAGCATTACCCTATGCCATGATCCTAATAAAATAGTGGGGGTTTTTTGGTTTTTTTGTTTGTTTTTTTTTTTAAACAAAGTCTCTGCTCTGTTTGTGACTGACTGCAGTAGAGGAGGAACAGACAGAAATAAGCCATAGGAATGATTAAAAGATGGAGAATTAGCCTCTCAGTGACAGATCCCAGGAATTTTTGGTTTACCATAGAGAGGATTATAGGATGACTTGATCCCAGCCTCTTATTTCTACCTGGGAGAAAAAACCCAACACTTTAATAACAGTGTCTCCAATCCAATAGACAACTAAACCAAGATCCACCATATGGGAGATGAAGCTGGAGCAATCTGGATGAGAAACTGTAAGTTTTTCACTGGGAGGAGGTTTTCAACCAATAGAAAACCAGTCATGGGATAGTGGTTCATTTTACCCCTTTGGCAACTTTAAAATTACAGTTTATCTAGAAATTATATGCTCCAATTTAAACAAAAAATACATTATAAAAGAAGTAGGAGTGTTCTGTGGCCTGTATCTGACTTGAAGAACATAACTGTATCTTTTGACCACATCAACTGTTAACCTATGGCATAAGATCTTGAGAAACAGGAATTCCTTGCTTCAGTGCTGAATGAAACTGAAATTCCATTTTGAACATAACTGAAAATAAATAAAAAAATTCAAATAATAATCATGTTATTTGCAAGAAATGCAGGGTTAGGTGTTGTGTTAGGTTAGTCAAAGTTGAGATGCACTGGCAGGGGGAGATGGGGAACTTGTACATTGCCTATCTTCACCTGCACATTAATATATTCACTCAATGTTTAAGAAGAAAATGAAATTTTTAAAAGATAGAAACTCCATCATCAAAATGATATGTAATTATGTTTAAATTTACAGTGGAAAAGAGTTACACACTATGTGGTTAATGAGTTGAGCCAATCATTAGGAAGTTTTACAGTAAGTTTGCTTCTTGTTAAATCTCTTTACTTTTATCTGACAGGTTTATTTTTACTGGATTTGTCGAGACCCATCAGCATTTGAGTGGTTTGCTGATCTTCTGTTCCATTTGGAAACAAAAATGGCTGAAAAAGGGAAAAATGGTTTTCTAAGTTATCATATATTTCTTACTAGCTGGGATGAAAATCAGGTAATAATGAAACTCTTACGAGTTTGAGTTAATGTACCTTGCTTTTCCAGTATGGTAACATATGGAACAGGAACAGCTGAATAAATGATGGATGAAGCAGAGAGACAAAGAACTGTAAATATAAAGACACCAAGCCGTCTGTTTCCATCTCACATTTAGGAAAACAGGAATGAAGAAATCGAGCCAGTGATCCTTCCAGTCTTCTGTCTTGGCTTGGGCAGTGCTGATTGCCAGGTGTTTTGCAGAAAGTGCAGAGACCCTTTCAGGAGCTTGTAAAGGGACATTTTGTCCATGTCTTTGAAACGGAGGGTTGTAGAAGTGTTGAGGTTTTTTACTCTTATTATTTAGTATATTTTTTGCTGTTCAGTACAATTTTGAACCCTGCTGTGCTTAGAACATTTTGGCAACAAACTCTACAGACTATTTCATGTTGTTCGAAAATATATTTTCTCTACTTCAAATTTGCCATCTTACAATTTCATTGGATAATCCCAACTTGAGGCACTTAATCCTTAGACTGGGTCTATTTTTATTCAACTTCTTAAGTCTTTACCTAGCCCCACATGAGTTTATTTTCTCTCCCTCTTATTTTTAATGGATCACTCATATGACAATTTAATCAGTTAGGCACCTGCCAGAACAGCTCTCACAGGAAAGTCTTTGCTCTACTGTTTTATTTCCTGCTGTCTCTGTTGAATGAAGGACTGTCTAGTAGAGATTAAAAAATAGATTTCATAGAGCTTTTCCCTTCCTGCCTCTGCTGCCACAAAAAAACCATTGTTTCTTTCTGCTTTCCTTAGGGCTTCTGTCAAGTAATGAGGTATGTGCATAAAGCTTTATTCAGAAAAATCTACTCCCACCGTGAAGTATATGGCAGTCATAGAAACTACCACTGTGCATTAGCAATATCACAGGGTATTACCTAAAACCTGTTTTGAAAGAAGCTATTGAGGAACCTAACAAAACACAAAGTTGTCCTCATCTCTCAACTGTCATCATCCCACGTCCCTCTTGGGCAAACATTAGGCCAGAAGTCAGGTAGGGAGACAACTCTTCTTGCTGGGATGTCTGACTCTTCACTCATGTGCCCTGCGTTTTCTGAAGTGCCTCCTTCTTCTTTTCAAACGCCGTGGTCCAGCCTCCTGTCAGCACGGCCTCATTATCCTGTGCTGCTGGATAGGTGACAGAGGAGCACCCCTGAAGCTGTGCTGCCTTCCTGCCTACACTGGTACTGCTCTTGCTCCTGGAGCTCCCCAGCATCCCACCTCTAAAGAGCTGTGGGGGAAGAGGATTGCTTTTCAGTGGCTGCTTCTCCTACTCTGACCAAGCCCAGGGAGCTGTGCTGGGTAACAGCTCCTCCTTCTTCAGACATCCACAAAGCTACCTTATCTTACAGGTTTTACTCATCTTTAGTAAATTCCAGTTCATCGCTCCTCAAGATTTGAGCTTCAGCACCAGTAATATTTGGAAGATGCTTTACTTTACTTATCCCTTAGCAAACAACAAAACCAATATTCTCCCCATTCTCTCCCTGTCTCACCATATAGATGACCAGTAGTCAGGTGAAGTTGAACCCAAGCAGGATGGGCAATTTACAACTTCTAGTGCATCCTTCACTACTGGCAGGTGTTTACTCCTCAGACATAACATTTGTGCAATGCTTTGAGCTCTTTGTAGATTCATGTTGGCATCAGATAGTCAAACAGATATGGCACATGTCTGCCTCTGCTTGGACAAGAAATCACATTTCAGCCTATTGCTCCTTGCAATGACCCCGAGACTCCTAGGCAACTTTAATGCTGTGAGCTATACCAAGGGCTAACACTAACAATCCTGGAAAAGTTCCACTTAATGTGAACAGAAATAGTCCATCTGCTCAGTGGCACAATTTTGTTGTAATGAATTAAAAAATCCTGCAGTTCCCCACTTCCCACTCCCACCAAACACTTTAAGTTCTTTCTTAGACTTTTCCAAGTCCTCCATGACATTGGCCCTAACTAAGAAGAAGAATCTTTTAGAAACATGACCTCTTGTGACAACTGTGCTTGACCAGAATAATTGAGTTGTTAAGCAACACGGAAGACTCATTAGCACGAGGAATATACAATATTCCCGGGAAATGGATCTAAATTTCAGCAACCGATTCTGCAAGAGATGATAATGATGTCTAATTCATGCTAGGGCCTGAACTAAATGCAAAGCCCATTTTTTAACTTAGCTTTCCTCTGGTAATTTCTTGACAGTGATAGTAACGATGCTAGTCTGTAGTGAAAACAAGTGTATTACTCCTACACAACAGCAGCACAATTAGGAGAGAGGGTGGTTTTGTTTTTAAATGCACCTGGGAAGTACTCAGATAGCATGGTAATGGGTGTAGCATAGGAGCTGTGAGACAGTACATGCCCATGAAAATCAGGATTTGTTTTCTTGGCACTCAGAGCTGTGCAGCTTCACCTGAGCTGATCCACTTTCTGCACCTGCCTCCACCTGAGGAGAATCATAGAATCATAGAATGGTTTGGGTTGGAAGGGACCTTAAAGATCATCTAGTTCCAACCCCCCTGCCATGGGCAGGGACACCCTCCACTAGACCACGTTGCCCAAAGCCCCATCCAGCCTGGTCTTGAACACTTCCAGGGATGGGGCATCCACAACCTCTCTGGGTTGAGTGCCTCATCACTCTCACAGTGAAGAATTTCTTCCTAGCATCTAATCTAAATCTACTCTCTTTCAGCTTAAGGCCATCACCCCTTGTGCTATCACTACACTCCCTGATAAACAGTCCCTCTCCAGCTTTCCTGTAGGCCCCTTCAGGTACTGGTAAGCCGCAATTAGATCTCCCTGGAGCCTTCTCTTCTCCAGGCTGAACAACCCCAGCTCTCTCAGCCTGTCCTCATAGGAGAGGTGCTCCAGCCCTCTGATCATCTTTGTGGCCCTCCTCTGGACTCGCTCCAGCAGCTCCATGTCTTTCTTGTACTGGAGACCCCAGAGCTGGACGCAGTACTCCAGGTGGCATCTCATGACAGCAGAGTAGAATCACCTCCCTCGACCTGCTGGTCACACCTCTTTTGATGCAGCCCAGGACACGGTTGGCTTTCTGGGCTGCAAGCGCACACTGCCGGCTCATGTTGGGCTTCTCATCAATCAGTACCCCCAAGTCCTTCTCCTCAGGGCTGCTTTCAATCCATTCCTCGCCCAGCCTGTAGTTGTGCTTGGGATTGCCCTGACCCAGGTGCAGGACCTTGCACTTGGTCTTGTTGAACTTCATACGGTTCGCACGGTCCTGCCTGTCAAGCCTGTCAAGGTCCCTCTGGATGGCATCCCTTCCCTCCAGAGTATCAACTGCACCACGCAGCTTGGTGTCATCAGCAAATTTGCTCAGGGTGCACTCGATCCACTGTCCATGTCGTTGACAATACCTTTTATCACCGACATACCTATAGAAGCTTTTCTTGTTGTCCTTGATGTTCCTGGCCAAATTTAATTCTATCAGGGCTTTGGCTTTCCTAGCCTGATCCCTGGCTGCTCAGACAATTTCTCTGTATTACTCCCAGGCTACCTGTCCTTGCTTCCACCATCTGCAGGCTTCCTTTTTGTGCTTGAGTTTGTCCAGAAGCTCCTTGTTCATCCATGCAGGCCTCCTGGCATTTTTGCCTGACTTCCTCTTTGTTGGGATGTGTCGCTTCTGAGCTTGGAGGAGGTGACCCTTGAATACCAACCAGCTTTCTTGGGCCCCTCTTCTCTCCAGGGCTTTATCCTTTGGTTCTCTACCTAGCAGGTCCCTGCAGAGGCCAAAGTCTGCTCTCCTCAAGTCCAGGGTAGTGAGCTTGCTGTGCACCCTCCTCACTGCCCTGAGGATCTGAGAAGAGTCAAATCACTCACGGTTTTACCCCTGCCGAGCTCTTACATGCACTGTCTTTTCCATTCAGCAGCAGAATTCTCTGGACTTAGTTAAGGTGCATGTAATTGCTAAAATTTATTGTGAAACTCTGTTATAGTACATTTTGTTCCCTTTTCTAAACTCCAGCTTGGACTTTATAATGGTGACTGTCACTTCAGGATCTGCAATGAAGGAACTGTAGGGTGCAATTGAAAGACTGAGAAGAGGTTTAGGAATCTAAGACCTGCCTGTGAAAGGACTGAGGCACTCAGGCCCAGGCCAGTAAGGACAGGTATTTAATCCCACCTCATTTCAAACATTTCATCTCAAGAAGGTGAACTCTGAGGTCTTGGGCACTTTTGGAAGTGCTTTTTATACTTCTAGTCATTTTGTGAACTCTTGAGTACTCCTCTCCTCTCCTCTCCTCTCCTCTCCTCTCCTCTCCTCTCCTCTCCTCTCCTCTCCTCCTTCCATTTGACAATTACACAGATTCCTTTCCCTCATTAATACTTCTGCCTTTCACCACGAAGCACCATTATTGCTTTCTCCTCTTACTTGGAGTATACGTTGTTGACTCTAAAATTATTATCTTGTAAATTTGCCTTTAGGCTACTCACATAGCCCTACATTATGATGACAAGATGGATGTAATTACTGGTTTGAGACAGAAGACCTGCTATGGAAGGCCAAACTGGGAAAATGAGTTCAAGCAACTAGCCGAAAACCATCCTAGGTAAGGCAGGCTGGCTTCTAACCTTGTTAGGTAACTCTTCTCTCAGCATAAACAGTGGGAGAAGGGGAGGGCAAACCTTTCTAAATGACCCTTTTAAAATAATTTAGTTTTTTTGCTGCGTGGAAAGAAGATTTATGCTTAATGAAGCTTTTAATGAAGAAATCTCGGAAAGAGAATGCCAATAAAATCTAATTTTTGGACAAGAAAATCTAATATTTAGAAGTATTTCAATATCCTGGCCTTTGTCCAGATATAATTGAAACACACAATCCAATTACTGTTCTGCACAAAGGACAAAGTAGCATTAATTTCCCTTGAAGATGGTTATTAAAGAGATAAACTGTGATTTTTTTCTTATGATGTCAAGGATATGTTTGTTCCCCTAACATATTTGGCTACTCTTGCAAGACTATGCTGTTCTGTTATTAGTTCATCTCTGCTGGCAAAGACAGTTCATTTGAACTTGGTGGATTTGCTAGTAGTCTGAGAAAAGCTTCTTTGTTCCTGAAAGCCTTTGAAGCAAGAATTTGAAATATTTTGTGTTCAGCAGTAGAAAATTCCAGAATCTTTGTGACTCTCTCTGATTTCCAAACATTTACCTGCTAATGCAAAATAAAGGCTTGCACTTGGGAGACAGAGATACAAAAAGAAAAAGAAGAAAAATTTTTTTAAAGATGAAAAAGACCCAAGAAAAAGCTGAAAGGGAGGTGATCAAAGAGAATACAGTAAGCTACAAGAATACCATAAAATTGCAAAAATAACAGTCACAGAGAAAGCACTTGATGGAGGTCAAAATAAATACAATCAGGAAATATGAAAGATTAAAAATAGAAAAAGGCCAAGAGTAGAAAATATGATTTTTGAAAGACTTTATGGGGATTCTACTGCATAAACAGAGGTTTTAAAGTTATAGTTGGAACATTATTTTTTGTTACTTTTTTTAAGTACAACTGAGAAAAATCTGTTTTTCTGATACTCAGGGAAGGAGATGGGCATTAACTTTCTATACTGAATCTTGTGGTATTTCCTTAGAAAGTCAGTGCTAAAGTGACAGAAAAATCTGCATTTGCTTCTGAACCTAGATGCCTAGATGTTTATTGTCAATGTTGAACCTTTTAAAGAAAACCTTGCCTGAAATAAGCATTCCTTATGAGAAAAAAATACTCCACTTTTTCTTGCTCTGAGTTACAGAAAGTTCAAGAGGCAAATAAAAAGAGTTTCTATTGTGTAATGGAACAATCAGGTTTTACAACTGACTAAATTTTGTGTCCCAGCACCCAAAGTCCATGGACTTTCCCTTGGCTGCAGCAGTGTCTTTTAGCTGATTAGCAGGAATATACCACTCCAGGTTCAACCTAGCGCAACTGAGCACCAGAGCAATATGGGCGCTACTTCTAGGGACTGTGGTTTGGGCATCCAAACCATATCTCCAGCACCTCCTTTACAGGAGCAAACTTTTTGAAACTCATGCTGTCACTTGTCACTTGCACTGTGTTTACAGAGATTGAGCTTTTCCCAGCAGCACAGCATGTGTGTGTATCTGTGTGTACATATATACATTTTAAAGCAATATGTGCTGTGTACTTAGAAGCACACTCTTTAAGGCACTTCGCAGCAAGTAACCAGGTTTCCAGCTCCCTGTAACAGACTTGGGCACTCAGGAACACAATTCCGTGTTACATTGGTCGTGTTCTTATTTTAAAAGAACTACCTACTTAGACATTTTGTTATTAAATCAGCCATTTAACATTTTTCCATAGGCAGAAAAGTGTTAAAATGAGGGGAAAAAATAAAAAAGAAGAAAACTCAGAAGTAGCTGAGAATTTTGTGCATTTTTTAGAAAAAAAAAAATTAACTTGGCTGGAGAAAAAGCATTGAAAATTTTCAGCCCAAGCAGTGTGTTTGCTTCTCTGGTTAAAAAAAGCAATGAAGATCAAAACCAAAGAACTACCATCTAAAATAGTTTGTGACCTGTAATACAGCAATTCAAATAAATAATGCAATAAGACATAATAAACACTAAAGCATTAAAATAATTATACTGTAATACTTTGTGACAGTAACACAATTTTTTTCAAATGTATTTCTCAAAAAGCCATTTCAAAAGATGCAAAGCTGAAGTCAGCTAAACGGTACAGTTTATCCATTTACTCTGCTACTCTCATGTTTGTGTTGTTATTGCAATTACAGCAACAGTATTGGAGTATTCTTCTGTGGACCCAAGACTCTCTCTAAGATCCTTCAAAAGACATGCAACTCATATTCATCAGTTGATCCAAGAGGAGTTCAGTTTCACTATAACAAAGAAAGTTTCTAGGCTGTACTTCTTAACTGTATAATAGGTATTATCAAATGATGTATTTTTTCCTCACCTTCTCCTGTCCTCTACTCATTCTGCAGCATTCAGGTTGGATATTAGGAGTTGTAAATTGAAGTAGGTGCATTGACTTCAGTGGAAAAATGCCATCCTATGCCAACTAAAGATTGGACCCCATTCTTTGCCATCCTATGTCAAATAAAGATTTGGACCCCATCCTTAGTCTTGCCTTCAAAGAACTGAAGAGCTGATTCTCCATTGCTTACTTAATGATGTTGTGAATCCATCTATGTCTGTGTGAAAACAAGCACAAACGACTAACCTTTGAGGAAAAAGGCGTGAGTAAAACAGACATTTAGAACTGTACCTCATTGTTGTGTGTGATCAAAATACTACCACAGGCAATACTCATATTCCTGCTGTTTAGATCATGCCCAGCCATTCAAAGCATTTTCCTTCCTGGTGTTCTGATTTTGCACTCCTTATAGCCTCCCACTGCGCACACTTCCACATCCACATCACCTTTTGAGCCGTAGCAATATTGTTTATATACACACTGCCCAACAAATTCCTTTTGCCCTGCCAAGCTATGCACCATTTAAACCTGCCATTTCTGCAGTGATGGTGGCTCTGCATGCCATAAGCTACTATGTTCTGAGGATTAATATGTTAAGGACACTCCAGAAATTTTTGCACTCAGCAAATGGATCTCCTGAGACAGGCAACTGAAACGGTGGAAAAAAGTTTCAGGTGTCCTTTAAACGTCACACGGCTTCATGGGCACTGAAGAATAGGCTTTAAAAGATACAGAATCACAGATATATGACAGAGTGACTGAGGTGGGAAGGCACCACTGGAACTCACCTACTCCAAACCCCCTGCTCAGAGCCGATTCTGTGAAAACAGGAGTGACATTTGCATTGTTCCAGTCCTCAGGAACCTCCTCCCATCACCATGACCATTCAAAGATAATGAGGAATGGCCAGCTCCCTCAGCACTTGTGGGTGCATCCCATCAGTTCCCATGGATTTGTTTAAAAGCTCCCTAACCTAATCCTCCTTCACTGAGGTCTGTATTGCTTCAGATTTTCCCATTTGCCTCAGGAGTCTGGCATCTCTGAAGGTCAGCCTTACGTGTAAAGACAGGTGAAAAATGCACTGAGTACCTCTGTCTTCTCCATGGCCTTGGGCACCAGGTCCCCACTCCATTCAGCAGCAGACCAACATTTTCCTAGTGTTCCATGCATGCATAGCAGCCTTTCCTCTTGCCCTTTGCTTCTCTCACCAGATTCAACTCCCAATGGGCTTTGGCTTCCCTAACCCCATCCCTGCACACTCAGTGTCTCTATACTCCTCCTGCATCACCTGTTCCTTCTTCTACCTCCTGTACATCTCCTTTTGTGCTTGAGTTTTGTCAGGAGGGATTTGTTCATCCATGCAGGCCCCCTACCACATTTGCTTGACCTACTCCACTGCAAGAGGGATCATTTTTGAAGTTGGAGGAGGTGATTCTTGAAAATCATCCAGTTCTCTCAGACTCCTCTTCCCTCTACACCATAATGCATGGGATCCTTTCAAGCATGGAATTCCTCCCGTGTCCTCCCCATGCCACATGTGTTAGTGTACAGGCACTTCAGAGAGGCATCCAGTCATGTGGGTTTTCCAGAAGAGGTGTTAGAGCTGTCTTGTAGGCACTTGCTTGTTTGTGAGGATACCCTTTGAGTGGGTCCCCTTCTGCCCTGCTTTGTTGGTTGTGAAGTCTCTCCTGTGCACATCATCCTGCATGCTTTGCTCGTCACCCTGGTCCACCACTTCCTCACTGGATTGTTGGTCATCCACTCCCTCCCCATCATTCCTAATTTAAAGCTCTCATCAGAGGCTGGTCAGCCTTTGCCCCACTGCAGTGGACCTCATCTCTTCCTAACAGTTCTCAATCCTCAGAGTGGGTCTCATGGTTGTAAAAGCCAGATACCTGTTAACACCAGCTGCACAACCAGTTGACTTCAAGGATCCATGCCCACCAAGTTCCCCATCATACTGAAAAGCCTTTTGTTTGGTCGTTCAGTAATCTCTGCCGATGCGGGAGGAACCGTGTTTGCCTGCCATTTTGTCATATGCCAAGCTGACAGCCTCGAGAATGGTGTATGAGTGTAAAATGCGCCCATACATATATCACTGCTTAATATTTTTAACAAAGTCTAATTCATATCTGCCTTTCTTGTTTTTAAATCTGCCTTCTAACTGATCCAGCCTTTCCTCATAGGTCACAGACTATGTTACTCAGACTAGTTATCTGGTCTCTGCTATACTCACATAGCACTGAGAGGTAGGTACAAAACAGAGTCATCTTTTCACCTCTGCAAATCTTCTCAGGCAGCTGCTGGGAGTCCTGAAACACAACTGAGGCCAACTGCAGAGCTGCTGGAAATGCTGTTGTCTGACAACTGTGTTTCAAACAACCTATCCAGGGCCCACAGAGTGTTCCCTGGAGCCACATCTTCTAACGTGCTGGGACTAACATAAAGCTATGCATGCCATCTGTACGACTGCTTTCTCCAAGACAGGACTGTCTCCAGCTGGTTAGATTGGCCAGCCTTGCAGCACCTCGCATATCAAAGCAACAAAACAATGGCCTTCATGCAACCCAAATCTTTACTCATCTTCTTGTGGCTCTCACTGGCACTAGAGCTGCCATGGCTATAGGTTCTATCCCCTAACGCAGTCCTTCCCTCACAGCTTTGTATTGCTCATCTTTGACGTCCGAGTATGACACTGCCACCTTCCTAGACCTGGTGTTGTCTTCCACCATCAAGTATTATTTGTGCTCTAGCTTTGTGACTTTAGCACTGTTAAGCATGTGGAGCACAGGATAATTCTGGAATGAGGGAGAAACAAAACACAAAATATGGGAATGTTGTAACATTCACATAAGCTAGAAAAGTGAGAAAATATTTCCCTATTCCTCAGCACAGAAAGTTAAAGAAAAACTATATTAGAGTTGGACTGAGGCATAACAGAGTTCACCAGGATCACATAACGCATTTTGCCAGCCACACAATAAAAATCGGAGGTAGGAAACATCCTGTGTATGTCAGCACTCAAATAAGACAAATGACGACATTATATATGTATACTTAAACACACACACAAAAATGCCCACTAGAGGGGACATAACTGTATAGACAAAAAACCCCAGCATAATAAAAATTATGTCACAGAAGACTCCAATATTATTTTATACCTCCTCTATTAGGGGATACAGTATATGTGAACTGAGATTGCTCTACCAGATAGAGTTGTATTATTATTAAGTTTAGGGCAATGCATCTTTGTTTTAAAATTGTGGAAGTTTTTTAAAATGCCTGCCTATGTGAAATGATTAATGCGGTGCATACTGTGTAGCAGTAGAGTGAGTGCAGAATTAGAGCCTCTGCCAGTTCACCTAGAGGCATTTATCTTTTATTTTTTTCCCTGGTGCCCGTGCTGAGCCTCAGGGTAAGCTGACACATTTTTTAATATAAATTAAGCTTCTTTTTTTAATGTGTGTTGAAAATCTTGAAGGAAATGAGAAATGTGTGTAGGCACCAATACCAGCTGCCATTGCATGAAAGAAAGAGGTGACAATTTCCTGCAGATTCTGAATGATTGTTTTAATGGGGTTGGATCGGAGGTAACAAGCACAAAGATATTGTGCTGCCAGAAAAACAGGATCTGTTCTCCCCCTAGCCTCATGCAACAAGATGTAACATTTAGCTTCTGGCTCAACATGGCATCTCTTCACTGCTTTGATTTATTCCCACTTTTGCAAATCACTGTGGTATGCTACAGGAGATGCATTTAGAGCCCTTGTTATAGTTCATTGAGTAGCACTGCTGTTATCACCACCAGAGGAGAATTTCACTTGTATCAGGACTGAATGACCTAGAATAAAGGAAAAATAATAATAATAAAAGAAGTGGGGAGGTTTGTTGGACTAGGATGAAACTGCATTTAGGTTGAATGAAAAACCCTTTATTACAAATACAATTTAAATCAAAATGGGAACTACTAAGATTTGGCTTCCTGCCTTGTTTTGAATAACACTGAGCACACAGCAGCTATGATAATGTGAGTGCATATGTAATGACTCTATTATTATGTTTATATATGGAAACATCATTCACTGTCAGGGAAAATGAAAGATATCTTCATGGATTTGTCCATTCAGCTTCTTCAGCAGGAAGTGTTCAGCACTGTGTAGGAAAATATTAGTAAATAAAATATAGTCATAACAGCACAGACTCACCACATCCTGTGACAGAAAGCTAATCTTAGACAGGGATCGTAAATACACAGATTAATTACTTTGGCTCTTACAATAAAAAGAGTGGTATTATAAAGATCGAAGTTGTGTTATGATAATTTAAGTTTATTCACTAGTAAGTGTAAATTGAAATACACAGGATTATATTTTCTGGGCTTCCCCTATCTCTCTCCCTCCCCCAAAGTTATGCATGTAGTAGAAGTCAGTTAAGCAAGTCTGCTCCTTAGTTTACACTAAAAGATTAAACAGGAACTGTCACTCTTAACAGAACGTCCATCATACGGTGTGTGTACCGTATCATCATCATCATCATTATAAGGACTCTCCTGCTTCCTTCCTGGTTTTAGCTATAATAAAATGGTTAAGAGTAAATACTGTTAACTCAAAAAAAAGTGTCAAACTCTTCATATGTTTGAGTATTCCTGATTAACAGGAGATTTTATAAGAACTGCCTTAAAGGCAGCTCAGTCGCTACAGAAAAGTAATAAACTAAATGACAGGGTAGGTGTATAATCTCAACTGGTCAACAATTTCAGTGATTTTTTTTTTTTTTTTTGAGGGAAAAACACCTAAATTTCTTCAGGAAGAGAGAAAAGGAAAAGAAAAATGTGACAATGCTTCCACCCAGCTTGCCCTATGAAGGCCAAAAGCTTAAATGAAACATACATAGTCAGTAAAGCAATGAGGAATGCAAACCCGTGACTGTCAAAGCAGCAGAGCAAGCGATGGACTGGAAGGTGCAGTACTGTGTGCAGCAGAGGCGAATTGTCCCTAGGCCTTCACCTCTTCTCCTGACACTTTTCCGGCAATCAAATACTGGGCGTGAAGTCACCTTGGTGACCACTCACAAGGTTGAGGGCACTCTACCATTGACTGGCTGGCCTAAACCTTCTGAGTGCTGGAAACCAGCTGAGCTGAGGCTTTCTCACCTCAGTCAGGTTACCTATTCTGCAGCAGCAACACCAACTCCTCTTGTGGGATCACTTAATTATCTGAGAAATTCTGCACTTCTGTGGCATAAAATCAGGTGTCCGTTTCATTAAAGCTGCAGCCACAATATGGTGGGTTGACCCTGGCTGGATGCCAGGTGCCCACCCAGCTGCTCTATCACTCTTCTACTCAGCAGGACAGAGAAGGGAGAAAAATAAGATGGAAAAAAGCTTGTGGGTCAAGATGAAGCAATTTAATAAAGCAAAAGCAAAGGTCACGTGTGAAAGCCAAGGAAAACCAAAAGATTTATTCTCTACTTCCCATCAGCAGGCGATGTCCCGCCACTTCCCGGGAAGCAGGGCTTCAGTATGTGTAGTGGTTGCTCCGGAAGACAAACGTCATAAATAACAAATGTCCCCCTTTCCTCCCCCTATCTCTTAGCTCTTATTGCTAAGCAGACATCATACGGTATGGAATATCCCTTTGGTCAGTTTGGGTCAGCTCTCCTGGCCGTGTCCCCTCCCAAGATCTTGCCCATCCCCAGCCTGCTGGTGAGGAGGGGAGAAATGTTGGAGAGAAGCCCTGATGCTGTGCCAGCCCTGCTCAGCAGTAGCCAAAACACTGGTGTGTTATCAACACCTTGCTCACTACCGATACACAGCACAGCACTGTGAGGGCTGCTGTGGGGAAAATTAACTCCATCTCGGCCAGACTCAATACACACACAAAGAATCATTTTCCAGGAATGTCTACTTACATGTTACTGAACATGTTAGAATGAGAAAGGACTGATGATTTGCATTTTAAAACTCTAACCAGTTAAGTCTATTTAACAGGAGTCATCTTGACCTTCCACAAATCATTTCCTACAGTGAAAAAACCCCTCATTTACACAATGGTCTTAATATATGTGAACAAATGTGTTAGTTGACATGGAAACACACTTTTTCTCCTTTCAAAAGCAAGAAAGGCTTAAACTCTTTAAAAGACATTAATATCCTTTCAGAATATATAGAAACAAACAAAAGTTGTACAGCACACCGAACAACTCAAACCAGCATATTTCAAAAGCTATCTATCCGCTTCAAATATTTGCAACTATGATTTCCAAACAATGACGACTTCTAACATGGTAAGACATTTGTATTCATTGAGGATAAAAGCCCTGAGCCTGCCAATACTTACACGTGTGCTTTACTAACTTCAAACAATCTTTCTACTGTCCTAGAGGACTAAATATGGTTTCCTTTGAAGCTCATGCACAGAAGACTGATGTCAGGCTCCAGGTTGGGTCCTGAAGGCTGATCGGTATTATTCAGATATTAAACTACTGGACTGTCTTGATTCTTGTCTAGAGACCATTTCTCTGGTACAGTAATTCTGAATATGAAAGACAATTTACAGTCACACTCGCCTTAAGGTACACAGATAAGATTGCACTTTAATAAAAGGTCTGCTGTTCAGTGGTCTTACCGCTTCTATTAAGCAAAAAATGTGGGTTTGGGGAGAGCTTTTATCTTTTTTTTATTTTGGCCAAATGATGAGTACACAGATCTGAACATTTTATTCCGTGGATAAAAGCAAATAAGCAGGAGAGAGGGCAGATATGAGCCTGTCCTCTGAGGCAGAAGTCCTGGTCTCCAACTTACTGCTGACCATTCCCCAGCATCGCTGCCTTGAACGCTGAATCTTGTGTCCCATGCAAAGGCCTATGCCCTTGCTTGACACAGGCTGCACAAAAGCAACGTCTTTCCTCCCGCTCCCATCCAAGGCTGCAAAACCCCTCACAGAAATCATTACTGTCAAAAATCTGAATTAAGTGGAACTTTGTGAGCAAAGAGAAGGAAGCATGCACAAGCCCAAATTAACACACAGTAGTTGCAGTGTGGATGCACACAGGAAATTTGCAGAAACCTATCTGCTTTAGATCTCACAGAAGCTGATGTCCACGATTCCCTCTTACTGTAACAAGCACAATGTATTTATTCTCATGTTTCCAGGAATTGATCAAGGTTAAAAAAATGAAAGACAAACTGTGAATTCAAAAGGTCACAGGCACCTAATCAACCTGCAACACATCACACTCATTAATTATACATTACTACACAATTACATTACTACACAATTACATTACATTTAGATAAAAATGTTTAGATTGAAGAATGTCTACCATTTGCTCATTAATGTTAGTAAAATATCCATGCAATTTTCTAAGTTTGTGTGCTGCTAAGGAAATTCAGAGGGCTACACAGAACGCATACCAATGCAGAGTTAGCCATTTAAGATTACTCTTTTTTAGATTCCTTACCATGCTGGCAAGAGGAAGATAGTTAACAGGCACAGTTGGACAACTTTGAATGTAATATCAAAGGTTTGAGGACGAAACAAACAAATGTATGCTGTGATACTGGTCAACACAGAAGCTGCTTCAAATACAAATTGTGTGGAGAACAGCTAGATTTGACTGAACTGGACCTTGTGTAATACAAACATGCCCAAGTACAATTTCTGTGACAGGAATGTACATCAACTATTTTATTATTTAATGGAAGCTGTGGTTGTCATTACAAAGATGTATCTATAGTAAGAGACATCAAGCATAATCGCAGATGCTGGCCACCCTATGTCTATTACAGCAAGTGCATCATCCTTCTATAACGTTGCGCATTCATAAGGGAGCCTGAAAACACTTTTTAAATGGTCTGATGCTGGGAGGTGCTGAGCTGAAAGAGCTTTTAGTGAAACCAAAAGAAACTGTATCTGCTCAACATTCTGCAGAACCAGACCTTTGGAGTCCAGACAACAAAATTAACTGGAGTTTTGCCAAAATGAGGACAGTAGAATTTGGCGCAGTTAGTCAATGTCAGTGCAGAATTATACATTGCAAATATCGAACACTGAACTTTAAAGGAAAAAAATTAATTCATTTCAAATTGTCTGACTTGTTTATAATGAAATAGCCAGTGCTTTACCACATGCTGATTGTCTTATTGCTATACATGTAGATAGTCATCAATAATGAAGTCTGTAAGTGGGGAAACATCTTTTTGGGGATGGATGCAATTATATCCATATATATAATTTATATTATATTATTAATGTTACTACACCAGGCTCCGGTTCAGCAGAGCATTTGTGCTTATGCTTAGCTGAAAGCATATAATATGGGTTTTTTGTTTCCAGGGGTTTAGACACATGCTCAAGGCTCAGTCCGTATCTTGAAAGCTTTGTTCAAGTGAGACACCAAATGCTTCCACAGGGAAGTTTTTCCTAAATTAGAAGAGACTTTTCTCACAGGGTTAGTGAAGAAACTGGGAATCTTCTTGGCTTTGCTCTCCAGATAAATTTTGTCTTATATAGGGGTATGAAATTGTCCCCTTTTCCAGGGAGCCAAGTAAGACCAATCTCAATTCTTAGATTGGCATTTGCCATAATAACTGGTTGGAATGTGGTTCCCTAAAGAAATAAGACTTATGCAATTATGATGTGCGTCTGTCTGTCTACTGGTTCCCTTTTCTGCCCCTTTACTCCACAGCAAATATTGCTTAATTTGCCAACCAATTTCAACCAAGATATAAGGTAGATAATCTTATTCAAAACTCTCATATAGCCCACATCACCAAAAAAGGTCTGAATACTTCAAAAGCTTTTACAAGTGGTCAATGCCACAGAGCAGTCACTCAAACAAAAACTGTCTGAACACATGCAACTGAGAAGCTGCACATCACAGGGCATGGAAGGCATGCCAAACTCAGAGCATACTGCTGGACCATGGAAATCAGTGACACTGAAGAAGGAATTGAGGCTTTACTAGACAAACATCTCATCACAGGCACTCAGTAAAATAATGCAGCAAAAGAGGTTATTGTTCCTTTGTACATGGGAGGGATGAGACTCATAGTAGTATATTGCAAATTGTTCTGTTGTACATCTTAGGATATTAAGAAATTAAGGTAGCAAAAAGAGCCACAAATGTATTCAAGGACTTCAGAAAATACCTTGCAATTAAAGGGCTCAATCAGCTTAGCATATAAAAAATTAGATTAAGAGATGACTCTGTAATAACATACAAGTACCTTCATGTGGAGAAAATCTAGGCACTAGCAGGGTCTTTAATCTAGCATATTAATCTAATCTAGTGTAATTAAAGCATAACAAGAACAACTTCAAATAGGAAGTAAGGCACTCACTTTAAACAGAGGAGGTGATTAGCTACTGGAAGGCCCCACTGGAAATGGTAAAACCTGTATCTCTTGCTGTCATCCAGTCAAACCTGGGTGCTACTCTGGAAGACCCACACTAGACAGACACAAGTTAGGCTCAGTTAAGTGGAAGTTATTGGTGCAGATGGTTAATGGGGTTCAAATTATTGGCTGCTGCTACTTAAGCATCAAGGGTAGAAGGTGTAGTGGTCCCTCTGGGGTTCAAAACGCTTCTTTGAATGTATGTTTTCTCATAATATCCTTGTCAGGGGGGAAATTTATTATTTCCAGTTTTAGATGGGGAACTGAGACATAGAAATGCTAAGTGGTTTGCCTCAAGCTCTCAAAGGAACAGCAGAACAAGGATTAAACCATAGCCTTGCAGGACCAAGACTATTGCTTGAACTGCTACACCAATCTTCCTCTCCCATAAACTGTATTATGTATATTTGACATGGCCCTTAAAAATACCTGTGAGTTTTCTGAATGAAGATAAAACTGAATTGCATTATTATTTTCTTTTTAGTGGCAATGGTTAATATTGTTATTAGGCAGCATGGTTTGAAAGGTAAGTATTTTGATTCCCAGGACCAGCATGGGATACATGCTGGCTCACTCTTTGAATTCTATGTATGATATAAAGCATTTACATGAAAACTAGGTCCTCTGGCATACAGTGCATGATCTCTGTGATAAAAGAGAAGGTTTGAAACAAAAAAATAACATGTATCAGAAAAGAAACAAGATTTGGGGTTTTCTACTAAGTGATATTATCCAAATATCTGAGTACAGATTTTGATGCTGGACTCAAGCCTGATCCTACTCTGAACAAAGAGCACAGGAAAATGCTTGTTACCTCACATAGTAACAGACTCCAGCTAAACACCACACAGCACAGCAATGCGTTGCCAGGAAAGCCAAGATTTCATTTTCATGTAGGACAGATCAGAAAATTTTCAAGTGTATTAAAGGTCCTCTCTAAATATTTCATGTAAAGAATGTATAATAACAAATAATAAAGCTAGGTAAATAAATAAAATTCTGTTTCAGTTTCCTGGTGTAGTGCTGTGTTTGGGATTTAGGATGAGAATAATGTTGATAACACACTGATGTTTTAGTTGATGCCAAGCAGTCAAGGACTTTTCGGCTTCTCATACTGCCCTGCCAACGAGAAGGCGGGGGGTGCCCAAGAAGCTGGGAGGGGACACAGTAGAGACAACTGACGCAAACAGGCCACAGGGATATTCCATTCCATATGATGTCATGCTCCATATATAACTGGGGGAGTGGGCCGGGAGGTGGCGTAGCTCAGGAACTACTTGAGCATCGGCTCTGGGCAGCAACTGTGCTACATATCCCTTGTTTTGTGTATTCCTGTATCATCATTATTATTAACATTATTTTGTTATTGTTGTTATTGTTATTCTCTTCCTTTTCTGTCCTATTAAACTGTCTTCATATCAATCCACAAATGTTCTCACTTTTTTTTCTTTTTGATTCTCTCCCCCATCCCATGGGGGGCTGCATCAAAAGAAGCATGACCAGCAGGTTGAGGGAGGTGATTCTGCCCCTCTACTCTGCTCTGGTGAGACCCCACCTGGAGTACTGTGTCCAGCTCTGGGGGCCCCAGTACAAGACAGACATGGAGCTGCTGGAGCGAGTCCAGAGAAGGGCCACAAAGATGATCAGAGGGCTGGAGCACCTCTCCTATGAGGACAGGCTGAGAGAGCTGGGGTTGTTCAGCCTGGAGAAGAGAAGGCTCTGGGGACACCTAATTGCAGCTTACCAGTACCTGAAGGGGCCTACAGGAAAGCTGGTGAGGGACTGTTTATCAGGGAGTGTAGTGACAGGACAAGGGGTGATGGCCTTAAGCTGAAGGAGGGTCGATTTAGATTAGATGTTAGAAAGAAATTCTTTACTGTGAGGGTGGTGAGGCACTGGAGCAGGTTGCCCAGAGAAGCTGTGGCTGTCCCCTCCCTGGCAGTGTTCAAGGCCAGGTTGGATGGGGCTTTGGGCAACCTCGTCTGGTGGAGGGTGTCCCTGCCCACGGCAGGGGGGGTGGAACTGGATGATCTTTAAGGTCCCTTCCAACCCAAACCATTCTGTGATTCCGTGTTCCCACTGCAGGGGGACGGTGAGTGAGCAGCTGTGTGGTGCTTAGTTACCAGCTGGAGTTAAACCATAACAGATGCACTTATCCCTTTTATGACCATTTGAGGCTACACTGCATTTGTTTGCTTTCTGATTTCTGCCACCTTGCTTGTACTTAGAGAATTTTCTAAGACTGCAGAGGTGGACCCAGTTATTTCTTATGTCTACTCTCCATTAACAGCTTAAAATAAATTCTAAGAGAACCAGATATGAAGTCTTCATCCTGACTCTTTATCACCTCTGTTATTGGCTCCATAGTAATCCAAACTAATGGTATTTGGTTACTGCCCTGCTTAGAAGTACATTAAAGCTGTGTCTGCAATAATACTATTTACAAGAGTAAATTCATTCCTTCTCATTCCATTTACTAATATTTTCTATTAAATTAATGCTAGGGGAGGAAGGATTTAGTACACTTCACCTCCTGCAGAAGTAATCAGAAAACATTTATGAACATTTGCAGTTGTGATGGGAGGAATAGAACAGAAGGCATTTTATTATACTGATTTTATCCTCTTTCTTCTGAATGGTGTTAACTAGTGTACAAAAATCCAAAGCTCATAGGAGAAATTGGATCTATGAATTTTCAAAATTCACTGTCAATAAAATAAATTTGGGGGGGGGGAAGTAATTCATACCTTACTGTGTAAGTTCAACTCCACTAGCTGCCAACAGCACAAAGCACTGGGACACACTGTTAAGCGGAGGAATGAAAACTACTCTAAAAGACAATATCAATCTAGAAATTCAGTCATTGAGAGCTTGCTTCATGAACTGAAGCTAATTAATGCTCTCATGTAGGGTTGAACCCAAACCATCAGAATGATAGCAGATCCACAGCTGAATTACTTTTTTAGTATGCTGCTACTTAAAATTCCACCCAGTCACTTTAAAAGGATGGAGCACATGACTAAATTGTGCCACAGGAAGGGAAAAAGATGAACAAATAAAGTTAAAACTTCTTAAAAAACCCAAGATGACCTAAGATATTTAAATATAGAATGACTTTATGTTGCGAAAAAGCTTTCTTCAAAAAGCATCCTGAAATTATCTGCCCAGAGTTACTCCTTGCACAGCTTCATTTGGAAGCTCTAGAAAAGGTACATTTGTCACGTCAGTCTTACATAGCTGCTTCAGTAAAGGAGTTGAGCATCCTATAGCATCAAAGCACGACAACAATGTGACAGTGTGAACTATGCAATTTTTTTAACCAGAATAATTTTTCCATGCAGATGTCTGGAAGAATGTGAAAATAAATCCAAGGGTAGATTAAGCAGATGCCTTTACCTCAGGAATGGGAAACAGCACAGATCATTCTTACAAAGGGTATGAATCTGGAATGTTTGCAAGTTACTTTCACATTTTGCAAAATGACTTTAACTCAGGACATTGTCCATGACAGTGCTTTCAAGCCCTTCCAGTTTATTTGTGTTCCTAGCTGCTCTTGTTTGGATATTTTGCTTTCTGAAATAGACAGGAATGAGATTTCAATGTGTGTTTAGGCTGGGAGAGGATGATCAGATGTATATGGCTATAAACCCACATTTGCTAATGTCTCTAAATGATGCTACAGCTGCTGAAAATCATAACATTTACTTGTCTAGGTTATCAACTAAATCAAAATTATATTTACAACTGGATTTTTCATCAAATACATGAGATTATCAAAGGTAACATTTCAAAAGGAATTGAGTTAGGAGACTAAATCACATTGACTTTCAATACAATGCAAGCATCTATGTGACATAAATATGTGACATGTATAGATTAGTATTTTCAGTGCTAACCCGAGTCAAAGGTATGAGGCCTTTCGCCGAGTTGGGAAACAGTACATTGGAACTGGGAAGAAGCTGAAGGCCTTAGCGAACTGGAGGGACAGAGGAAGTGTAACAGGGCACGCAGCATTTGTAGCAAACATTTGTCCTGGTTTCGGCTGGGATAGAGTTAATTTTCTTCCTAGTAGTTGGTATAGTGCTGTGGTTTGGATTTAGGATGAGAATAATGTTGATAACACACTGATGTTTTGTTTGTTACTTGGCAATGTTTGCACCAAGTCAAGGACTTTTCATCTTCTCACACCACCTTGCTAGCGAGGAGGCTTGGGGTACGCAAGAAGTTGGGAGGGGACACAGGTGGGACAGCTGACCCCAACTGACCAAAGGCATATTCCATACCATATGGGACCATGCATAGTATATAAACTAGGGGAGAAGATAGCTGGGGGGCTGCTGCTTGGGAATAGGCTGGGCATCAGTCAGCGGGTGGTGAACAACTGCACTGTGCATCACTTGTTTTGTATACTTATACTTATTATTATTATATTATTTTCCCTTCCTTTCCTGTCCTATTAAACTGTCTTTATCTCAACCCATAAATGCTATTTTTTTTCTCCTGCTTCTCTCCCCCATCCCACTGCCGGGGAGGGGGAGTGAGCAAACAGCTGTGTGGTGTTTAGCCGCCTGCCAGGTTAAACCACAACAATCATAATCATTCTGGTGCCCAACACAGGGCACAAAAGGTTGAGATAACAACAATCTGACCAGAACATGTTAAAACAAATTCGATACAAGCATTCATTATATTAGTTTAATAGTCACTGGTCAGAATGTTCATTTATTTGTTCTCAGAGTTGTTGTGCTGGTCCTCAGAGCTGTGTTACGTAACCCCTTACTTGCTGTACATATTCCCTGTGGTGCTGTCGATCATCTCTGAGGGCTGGATATCAGTTATCATTTGCTGTACTGTGTAACACTGGATTATGGTATGATAAAATTGCTGGATAATTAAACAGCTGTCTACTTTGCCCGGTCTCTCGGAGGACCTTTCCCTTGCGGGGTTGCTGAGCATTGAAGAACAACAGGCGCCAGTCGCTACCACAACGGTGCACCGGTTGCAATGTCACACCAACCAAGATTCCCCAGCTCTCATCCATAAGCTGATTCATCAATGGGAGAGCCAAGAAGTGATCAGTAAGGCTTGATCACCCTTTAACAGTCCCATATGGCCAGTGTGGAAGTCTAATGGAGACTGACAGTAGACTATCATGGTGGGACATGGCTTCAGCAATCGTGGTCAGAAGACAGGAACACCAGTCCCATAGTGGAGCAAACGCGGACAATGAGGCCATGGTCAGTGGCAGAATGGGTGGCAGGGCAGCAGGAGCTGCAGGAGGCTGTAAAGCACATAGAGGCTCAGCAACTACTCTTATTCTAGCTATTGGACTGGGCTCAGATATGCCACACAAGGTAGTGGCAGACAAGGAGAGGGACTGCTAATATGGCAGCAGCTCCTTTACAGATGTTTCAGAGTGATCTGTGAGGCCCATAAATGCCCTGGGTGTGTATGGGCTGTCCTTGTGTGATTGGCATGGTGTGGCATGGGGCATAGAGCTGCCATCCCTGACTGTAGCAATGTGAGTGAAAATGTGTACTGATGATTATTTAGGCAGGAAATGTTCTCTTCAGACTCATATCTAGGACAACATCACTGCAGCTCAGCAGTTTGTGCAGTTCAACCAGAAGCATGTTCTCCTGTTGAATCATTGATTTTTCAATAGCTATCTGGCACCACACAAAGAAAAGGTTTGCTTCCAGCAATGTCTCTAGCCCTGAGGAAATGATATAACATGCAGAAAACTAATAGGAATTTTATCTTGGGCTTTAGACAACTGAAAGAGCCAAAAGCCTAAGGTCTTGAGCTCTTAAGTTTGTCAACTCCTCCTGACCTTCTAGGTTGCCCCCTCTTCTGAGCTGGGTCTAGTTTTCTCTGTCCACATATGCTGGGTATCATGGTAGATATCAGAAGTGATTTAGGAGAGATGAGCACCTTAGCAGAAAGGAGCGATTCTTAATTTATTTCACTGTGAACAAGTCACAAACCTAATGTCTATAGTTCCCTCATGTTGAGTACCTGTAGCTTTATCTCAAAGGTTGCTGGAGAGCTTCCAGAACTACAGTGGAAAGGACACAGGTAGCAGACAACTCAGAATTCCCAAAGCTGAGTAACAGGCCCAAGGCATGTTTATGGGATGCAGTTGTGGACCCTACCATGTGGCCAAAGAGATACCGATACTGATGTCAGGTAAGGTGATGATAGCAAATGGCTGTGACCCTGCTGCACATTGGTTTAGGCTTGAAACTGAAACCTAGGAGACTGGTTTCTGTTATGGATCATAAATTGAGTTCTGTACACTTGTGTAATCACCTAGAAGAACCCGTCCTTTCCTCTTATCACTTCAAAACAATGAAGATCATGTCCAGAATGGTGGATCACTGGAGGATAATGGTGTACCCCAGAAAGCAAGTCTCTGCAGGTTGACTGGAAAAATCACTTGTGTTTCTGGGGCAGGCAGAGGTGACCAGTTTGGTCAGTTCACTCTATGGATGACTGGCAAGTGAGATGCCAGTTTATCCCACACAGGATTTCCAGTACCATAGGTAGATGTCCCGACAAGGTTTGCACAGAATGAAGAGATCAGGGCTTTCCAACACCAGATCTTGATTCCCTGTAAGACAAGATCATTCAATAGCAACAGCATTCCGGGCTGCATTAGGAAGAGCAGGTCAAGGGAGGTGATCCTTCCCCTCTACTCAGTGCTGCCGAGACACATCTGGAATGCTGGGTCCAGTGCTGGGCTACCCAGTATAAGAAAGATATGGACTTACTGGAGTGAGTCCAGCAAAGGGCCACAAAAACAATTATGGGACCGGAGCATCTTTCATAAGAGGACAGGCCAAGAGAGCTGGGACTGTTCAGCCTGGAGAAAAGAAGGCTCAGGGGGATCTTATCAGTGTGTGTAAGTACCTGATGAGAGAAAATGAAGAAAAGAGGTCCAGACCCTTCTCAATGGTTCCTAGTGACAGGATGAGAGGAAATGGGCACAAACTGAAACACAGGACTAGATTATCTCAAGAGATCCCTTCCAACCTAAACAATTCTGTGATTCTTTAAAGACATTGCTGTATTTCTTGTTTCCAATTTAACAAGTCCCAGGGTTATCTATGGACTTTTCTCTCTTTCCGTTATTATACATAAGGTAGCACCAGGGAATATGAAACCTGCAGAAAAAACAAACAGGGACCACAAGTAAAAATATGATTTGATATTTCCTCAATCTGAAGGAGAGGTTGCACAGAGTTGGATCCTTTGCCAAGAACCTACATGCCACACAGTATTCTCAATATTAATGTAATTCAGTGTTGAGTGTTACTTACCAAAAAGCTGATCAGATTTTGCTTTCTGATGAAAAACACCACCAAATTGTCAGTTATTGTCATGTCTCATTTAAATACCATGGTGAGCTGGGAAGCTGAAGATGTCATTTGTTTAGAAGGGAAATGTGGCTATGATAGTCTACTGCAATTTGGGAAAACACAGAAGATGTGTTAAATTTAAGGTTGTGCTGTCCAAACTTGCCATAACAATTCAAATATGTGCCTTCACAGAGGACCTAAATGACTCCTCAGAGAAAATCTACCATAGATCTCAAAGAGGAAGCTACATTACTGGTTAAGAAGTTGTCAGGTGTGTTGATAACCGGGTCATCTGAACACCTTTCTAACTATATGTAATTGCTGCCTAAGTGTAAGAAAACACTTTGTGAGGCGCTTATCAAAGACAAGCAAGAAATAGTTACAGAAAATAGTTCATTTAAGCATCTTTGAAAAGTCCCAATTGTTTTAGCTTGTAGCATCTGCATTTTATAATGATTTCTAGAAGGGTACTAAAAACCAAAGAATTTGACCCAATCTGATGCTTTGAACTGATGAAATGCAAGAAACTTGGGGAGGAGTCACTGAAAAAACAGTCTTGAGTTAATGAATGGATGTTGGCAAGCTCTGTTATCCCTGAAAACCAAGAGTTACATTAACTGCCTTTCTAGTCCCTATATAAGCTGTACCTGTTCCACATCCTGCTGCTAGGGCTAGATGGAATGGTTTGATAACTTGCAGATGAGATACTTTGATACTATGGATATTCAGACATATATCTCAATACACCATCTTGCAAATTGAGTCCTTGCATAGAGAGATCCTCAAGTCTCTGAGGACTTTTTCTCCAACAGTGTCACGCAATTGACTGCAGGTTTTGGCAATATCTAATAAGGTATTTAGACCCTGTGCAGCCTAGTTCCTGTGGGTTTAATCAAAGGAAGTCTTCATTTCTCTCACATCAAATATAAGCCACTTATCTTCACCCTGAAGTCCCCCAATGCCCTATTTCGACTCTTCTTATGATCTCTTGTTCACTAGTGTGACTCTACAAGTCAGTGAGCTACTTATCCAGGTGAAGCTATACTGTGGATTCCTGCTGAATTTAATTCCTGCTTTAAAGCCTTTTATTTAACACAGAAACAAAGTTTCCAAAGTACTTAGAGCAACAAACCTTCAGAGCCTTGGTTAGATCTCCTTCTCTAAAGCTCAGCTGTCCTTCTAGATCATAGCCAGATCCAAGCTTTTGTATCTTTCTCATTTACAGGTTCAGTCCTAGTAGACTCTTCCTATCCTTCAAATACTTTCCTAAATTCTTCCTGCTATCAAGTATAGGGAGTCTTTCCCAAGTGCTTTCTGATGCTTGATCTTCTCATTTCACTCTTGCATGTGGTAAGAGTAGGGGGCAAGAGCTAAAGCTTCCACTGTGTACCTGTGTGGCCAGAATAAGGCCTGGGATGGCAGGATCTGGTCAAAAACAAAAAACCCAACCCAAACCTTAAAATGTTCTTCCTGCACATTCCCAAGCAATACTTTTTATGATCCCTGTCAACAGTATCAACCACTGCGCTCCCATCTACTCATCTAATCAGACTATCATTATCACCTCGGACCTCTAATTGGGCCACATTCCCAACCTTCGTCTTGCAGATCTTTCTGCACAACATCTGTAAGACACTTTTTCACTCGTGGTTAAAAATTCTCATCCAATTTTCAACTCTTGATACCTTGCATACTGAAACCACCTTCTCTCTGGCCTTCATAAATGCTTCCTTGTCTCACTTGACATATCCATCCTTCACCTATCTATCTACCTCTCGTTTTGGCCAGATCCCTTCTCTCTCTACATCTCCCCCTGCTTCACCTTTTATATTGCAACATATGCCACAAACCCTCACGTTCACTTGCCTCTATACAAAGATTTCTGAGTTTGCTTCCTGGAAACTTACTCATTGTTGAGAGGCCAGCTGGTTCATGAGAGCAGCCCACGTTTCAAAGCAGCGCCCTGTTGTTTTTTCCCCTCTGCCCTCCCTGGAATCATCTGCAAAGTTCCCTTATTGTACCCTCCAGATCCTTCTTTTGTGATGTTACAGGAAAAATGCTGCCTTGCTGAGACCACAGCTTGTCATGCTGACCAGTACTAACTCAGTGCCTCCTTATTCTTTTCATCCGTCAGTATCTACTTTTCCCCATTCTCTTAGACTCTCATGGCAAGGTTTTCCTGACAGAGGTCGTATCTTCTGCTGTGTTAGTACAATTTCTGACATGCTGGAGTTCTGTTGGGGACCTCTGGGTGTAACCACAATAAAATAAAAATCCATTTTAAGCTTTAAATACGATATTGAATAGTGTCTATTTAATACACAGGGCTAAACAGACACATGCATTAGCAGTCTGAGCAAAGCTGTGGCTCCAAATTAACTTCAAACAAGAGTTTGGCAAGTGAAGAGCCAGAAAGAAATCAGTTTATCACCCCTCTACCTCCATTTTCGGATCATGGTGTGACAGAATGTATCTGGAAGTGAGCAGATCACTGTTGTATTTTCAAAGATGTTAGAATATTTTGGTTTAAAACCAAATCAAACTAACAAGACATAAAAATATCAAAAAGTATTCCCACCTGTTAGAAATCAGCACAGTCACCAAGACTTTAACAGAACTGTAGCAATTTATGGCAGGTAAAGCCTAAGCACAATATATTTAGAAAAAACTCACACTGTTGATTAGGGGAGCAATTTCTTGCTGATGCTTTTTAATTTCAGATTAGCACTTCCCTTAGTCTGGACACAGAAATCATTCTAGTTAGCTTTACTGTCCCATACTCATTACTACAGCAGTGGTGGTCGGTTGCCACCTCAGAAATGCATGGTCAGAGCGCTGTGGTAGTGGCAACACCCTCATGATAAAAGTAAGTCAAGGTTCAAACAGGGGCACTATGTTTTGTTGTACCAGCTGCATTAGATGGAAAAAAAAATACTTAAAATCTAATAGTTAATGAAAAGCTTTCTTTTTAAAATAGATTTTTTAATCAGTCTTCTTATCCTTTTCTCAGCAAAATACAAATTCTGACCTAGCCTACTCAGGCGCTCCAAAAAGCAGAGCAACTCTGACTACCTACCTACCCTGTCATGTGGTGTATTCAGTCAGCCTGAACCACCAGGTTTCGCGGCTTGGATTTTGCTTGCTAAATCTTCCTTTCTTGTTTACTGTAAGCGCCTACCATTGACCTTCTGCTTTTTACTTCTGCTAGGCGGAATATACGGCATTCGTATTCTGGCAGCCTGACTCCACATAAGGACATACAGTGGAGTCAGTAAACTTTTTGTTCCTGTGCAGTTCGCTCGCCGTGGAACAAGAGTGGCACCCAGTGGCCAGAGAGCTTGGTCCAAATACTCATGCCCTGTAGTTTCTGTCTTCTGCATTTTAGAAATCCTCTTCCAGCGTTTTGAAAACAGAAATCCTTCCATGCTCAAGCTCGCAGACTCCTCTCCCCCCTCTGTACTTGAAAGACAGAAGCTAGAGCACTGAAGCTAAAAGGTTTCCTCTCTGTACTCTTCTTGAATATCACTTTTTCTGAGCGCATCAATAACCCACCACAGGTATCAAGCACTTAGAACAGGGTGCTGCATCTTTCTGAGGGATCAGACAGCGACTGACTTGCCTGACATAAGCACAGGAGTTCAAGGGCCTCATCTAACTCTAACACGTTGTCCAGGCCGGACATGAGATGAGGTAAGCACATGTTTCTAAACTGCCCTCTAAGAAAATGCTACAGCAGTAAAGAAAAACCCAGGGACAGAGCCTGTTTTGTGATCTCCCCCCACGGGGAACATACAGGCTCTGTGCTCTGTGCCAGTCTGCGGCTGGGTTTTACAAGACCATAAATTAGATTGTTGCAAAGAAGGAATAGATGGTGACATAGTGTGATGATGAACGCTGCTACCTGTGTGATAGCACACATTTCATGTGCTTCCCAGAGGTTCACGTAATTTCGTATTCATTTTTCATGATACACAGAGTATAAAATGTTGGGTTTCAGTTGATATGGTATGCTGTACTTTTAATGAAATTCTTTGTAGGAGCTGTTGCAAGTAGTGAGAAAGCTTTTACTCTAATTTTTTTTCTTTAACATAGATATACTTCATGCTTAAAAAAGGAACATCAATTTCAAAACCACTCTGCCAGCGAGCCTAATTAAGATGCAAACAACTATTACCCTCAAGGGAACATTCTCCAGGATGAAGACTTGGGTGTTGGCTGAGCAAGACCAACTCACTAAAACACCAATGTTTCACAATGCTGTAAAATTCCCAAAGATAAATGGGTTATAATGGTGCAGTGGCTTGCAGTGCTGAGTCTGGATTTGTGTTTTTGGGTCCTACTTGCAGTGTGAAAATCCCCATTTCTACAGAGGCCAGCAGATAACATTAAGTGAGAGCAGTCTTGATTCTTGTAATTCCTGGCATTCCTAAAATTTTATCCCAAACTTTGCATTAACGGATACTGTTTCTAAATGCTGTAGCACCTAGAACGGTATGATCAAGTGGAAATCAAAACTGTCAACCAAAAATAAACTTTCTAGTGTGTATGGCTATGGCTAGAGCTTGACAATGCGACCTGAGTAGATTAAATGGCTCACAACTCAAAAGGCACATCAAAAGAATCAAGCATTAAAAGAAATTCTAGTGTTTTAAAATAATGATTTTTAGCCATCTGCTGTGGCAATCCTGAAAGCCACGGATCTTTGTACTTCCTGAGTTATGTTAGGAAAGCACTCAGCAGTCTGGACAGAAATTCCTGCCAGATTTTCTGTTAACGGGAAGTCTTTGTTCCTTGAGTGTTTAGTTTTTGCTAAACAACATTATTGAAGTGGTAACAAGGAAAATACTGTTCTGGATCACAACGTGGCCTGATGAATCCACAATGGTAGACCGACAAAAGTAGGAAGAGTTTCTCCATAACTGGATTGTTTTGCTCTAGGGGAAGAAATGGATGTAGTAATATTCTGTTTTATTTCACAATGAATGTAACCATTGCACTGAGCAGAACATTTAGTTCAAAAAAGGTATTCTAAAATGCATTGTCTCCACCATCAAAGAGCAAGAAACTATCTTACAGATCCTCTACAGAGTTAACACTAAAGATGATTCATGACAGTTTTGCACTTTTTTGCAGCCTGTGGCTTCCAAAATTACTGTGACTATGCAAACGTACATCTCTCTGCTGTTATCTTACCTAAACTTTTTCCCATTTGCTAATTTATTTTCTTCAGCATTTTATCTGGTCACAGAAGTTTTCCTGAGGGAAGGCAGTCACTGTGTGTTTGTACAGTGCCTGGTGCAATGGGATCCTAAAATCTATTTCAGATCCTTATGAGGTAGTGCAATAGAAATAATAAACATTTTATTTTAACAAACAATAGAAAACAGTGTCTTTGAGAACAAGCTGAAGAATAGAGGCCTTGTGGTATGAAAATACTTCCAGCAGGGCTAAAAATAAAAAGATTTTCTCTATCTATCTAACCTCTTTGGGGTGTTACATTTCCTTATCATTTTTCAATACAATCTGGCTATTTACAACTTGTCATCTTATTTACCTTAAGTTGATGTAAAATAATTGTCAAATAGATTTTTCTGTCTCAGAATTCGAATGGAGTGTGGCATTTCAAGAACCCTGCTTTCTACAACATAATGCCATTAATGTAAAACTAGTAACAATAATCCCAAGGAACACAATCGATTTAGGTCAGTGATACTGTACTTCTGTTTAGAGGGGGTTATTTTTAAGTTGTAACAACCTGAACACATAACCAGTAAATATTTAGTATCTATGAATGAGTTCAGCAAGTCTGCAAAATTAAAAGCTGAAATTGCCACTGAAATTCCACAATTACTGTGGAAACTTTTCACTGGTGCACATGCTTTTTCATAATTACAGCCACAACTTTGGTTTCAACACTTGCAATGCCGGCAGGTGAACCTGAACTGAAGCTGCAGCCAAGAAAGGAACTCCAAGTGATCCCACAAGGGTGTCTCTGCACAACAGATCTCAAGACCTGAATCTGAGCTGCTTCAGATGCCCAGTTTATCTTTCCCTGGCATCTGTATGATCTGTGGAAATGTGCTGAATATTTCAGTGGTTTCAAAATTAGCAGGCTCGCTCTGTAAGGTCAAGACACAACTGAATGATGAAACAAGTCAGATGGTGGATTCCTGCCATTCTCAAAATAAAGTGTTTCACCAGCATTCCAAAATTCTGTATTTATTTTTGTCAACTCCTCTCACCCTGGAGGAAGGAAAGAAAATAGGTTAAAAACTTCTTTAATAGATTCTTGGGCCGAGCTCCAGCATCAAAATATCATTGCCCAAATTCTAACTTGAGGGGTCATTAAAGTTTATTATTGCTATTTATGGTAGTGTTCTCCATATTCCAGCTGTTTTCTACATACTTAAGGACTGTCCTGACCATGGTGCTCACAACCTTTTGCTGTTACACAAATACCAGAAAGTCAGTCCTGTCACCAAAGACCTTACATTCAAAGCAGCTAAGACAGCTATAAGGCAGTGAACGGACAGAGGCATGCACGGCATCTCCCAGCGATCACATAGCAGATCACTGGGACAGCTGGGAACAAAATCTTGAACTCCCCACTTATCTCTGTTGCACCACAATGACTCCGCAAGGTTCTCCTCTGGACAGTGAACTCTGGAAAACAAACATTTCACATATAGTGCACAGGCCATTAGAAGGCCACCTTCCTAACAGTGGCAGAGCTTGAGATGTGACATGGTAGCTAGAGTAATGCAGAAGATCTTCTAGTAGCTGATGCTTCTTCTTCTTGCAGACTTTGAGGTACATAACCAGAAACGTCTTCCAGCAACAATTCCAACACATCAAGGGAGGAAGCATTTTCCTGTAAGATGCTGGCAAGTCACAGAGTAGATGTCAGGCATTCACAGGGATGGAAAAATTCCTTCCAGTTTCTTTTTCTCACATTTCTTCCATTAACTTTCTTAGGACCATAAGAAGGAAGCGCTCTTCCTGCAGGCCCTACATAACGTGCAAAGGAATGAAAGGGCTGGAATAAGCAGAATGAACAGATGAAAGCTGGCAAGGCTTACTTTTCCTCTTGCAGAATACGTAAGACTTAGTTGGAGACATCTACTAGAAATGACCAGATGATGTGAAGAGTTACAGCCTAACTCATACACTTCCCTTTTATCAGCTTTAGGGGCCACCTTGACTCTCCAACCCATACACTACTACCCCTACAGTCTGTAAAACATTTCAACTATAAACTGGAATTAATATTTTAGCAAGTGATCTTTCTACCAAAAATTTTGTGAAAGTAGACCTATAAGCCTGTGCTCATATATTTCTTTCAAGTACTTAAGTATAAAGCTATTATATCTTGTTATTGTTACAGTAAGAGTTATGGCCACACAAAATACTTGGAAACTTCTCTATGTGCATCCAATCAAGAAAGAGCTTGTACTTTAACCACCACAGAACAGTATTTGTACACAAATACTGAGTAGACTTGAGGTTGTGAGATGAAAAAGCTCAGCCTTGGTGACGGTCAAGTATGAAATATATTACTATAACATTGCTCTGACACAAAATTTTTCACATACTGAGAAAAACTACTAAACTGGCATCTTTTTTGCTTTAGAGTTAAAATAGCCTGCATGCCTCAGCTGGTCATAAAGCTGATTCATCCCATGCTATTTTTGCACTTGCTCCACCTAAGACCCAGTCCATATTCCTTCAAATTTCTTAAGATTTTAAGTAGAAAAATCACCATTATATTATTTTCTCGTAAAGCTCTTTTGGAATTGGGCAAAGTAACAAATGTCATTTGAAATCCCACATTTTCACCAACAGGTGGAGCTTACATTTTAAGTTTCATTTATAATTACTTTAAATTCAAATATATATATTAAGACAAGCACCTGATACCTCCCAAATAAAAATTCCAGTGTTTCAGATAAGATTAGGACCATGACATTTTAGTCCAACATTCCACCGTATGCAAACAATAAACACTAGGCCAGCTCATTTTCTTACTGACACTAATTGCAAAGTTCCCTGTGTTTTTAATGACTGCATAATTAGATCCATTTTAATTTTTCTTTAAATGTTTGCCCCTTCACATTATATTCTTTCCTGTTGACTCCACTAATGTTCACACACGTATTATTTATCTCACATGGATAGGTTTCAACTGTGATAAACTTGATTGATCTCAGAACATGACTGAACCCACATCTGTAAAAAGATATTGATGCAGATATTGTGTATCAACCTTCTTCCATTTAATTCTTCACAGGACAACACTAAAATACATTACAGCATCTGCTGTTATTATTTAACTAGAACAGGCTATTGATGCCAGAAGCTATGTCTAATTCACAAAGTTATCTAGAATTACACCCATGATTTATCCTGAGTGAGGAATTATGTTTTGCAAATCCTTTAATGTCTTCATTTTCTTACATCTACCTAACAATATCCTTGGTGATCTGTGCCTTTTTAGTATCCGTTTAGCTTTCTGGAAACGTCTTCTTAGCATTTATTTGTGCTATCATAATAATCATCAAGCACGGAATTATAAAGGCAAAATGGAAAAAAACCCTTAAAATCCAACAATTGTTCAAAAGTGCTGTGGAGGAAGGAACTATGACAAAAGATAATTGCAGAAATACTCTGCCAAAATGGCTTCTGATGCTACCAGTGAATTTTAGGGTAAGCAAAACTGGATGTTTTAAGAATATATACACAAGTATACGTGCACATATATATGAACACATGCACTTATACGTTGGTACAGCATATCGTAGCTAAAATTCCGTTGCAACATACAATTGCTCAGTTTATATAATTACTCACAAGAACACCGTTATTACTTCTGTTTCTTCAATGCTAATTTCCTAGTCAGATTAGGATACGTGTGCTGTATGGCTTCAATTGGAAAAAACCTTAGATATACAGAAACATATAAGCATTCATATTTTGAAAGGAAATTCCAGGTTCTGATCATACTCTTAAAATTAATCTCTAGATACACGGAAATGAGCAGAGCCAAACATTTGTGCAGCATCCAGCCTAGCTGGAAAAACAGCCTCATAACTGGCTCACTCAAATTAAAAAAGAAAGAAACCTCCATTGCTAACATAGAAGCCCAATTCAATTCCACGCCCATCTGCAAATCTGCAATCCCATTTGACCTCCACGCCTTTTGAAGGCATACCATCAATACCCACGTGCCAGTTCCTGGAGCCTGCAGGTTGTTTTACCTATCTGAAAGGGTGTCAAGACAAATCGAGTTACGCGGGAACGGATAAACTACACTTTAACTCACAATAACGACTACCAACGGTTTGGGCCTTTTTTTATTTCCAGACTCATCTCTGCCGTGGTAAGGCACGCCCAGGGTCACTGCCACTTCAGGCCCACCACTGCCGTCCCTCGCGCCGGCAGAGCCTACAGCTCCAACGGGGCCTTGCCGCGGCGCCTCCTGTGTGGACGCAGCAGGAACCCCGCCCCAGCTGCCAAGGGAGCGGCAGGACAAACGACAGCTTTCTGAGAGGGCGATATCGCGTGCGGGACGGGCCTCTGACACCGCCCCCGTAACACGCAGCGCCACGCCAACGGGAGCACCGCCCCCACGCGCTGACCGCGCATGCGCACACGGTACGGGCGCTGGGCTCCTGGCCGCCGCGGGGCGCATGCGCAGCCCTCCCTCCCTCGAGACACGGAGCCAATCAAGGCGCTGAGCACGCGCATGCGCCCTTACGGAGCCGGGCACGGACAGAGGCGAGGCACTTCCTTTTCCGGGTTAGGTCCCACTCTACACCGTAAGGAACTGCTGGGGTGCTACTCTGAGGTTTCCTTTGCGCAAAAGCAGAGGGAGGAGAAGCGTGTGCGGCTGTATGGCGCATCCGCCCCGGCCCGTGTGACGGTTCCGCGCGGCGCCCAGCTCCCCTCCTCCCCTGGATCTTGCGCGACCCCGCTTCCCCAGCCACGCTGACGGCTTCTGCGCCTGCGCAGCCGTCTGCCGCGCCACCCCTGCGGGCGCCGGTCCTCTGGCGGAGTGGGGGGGCGGGCGGCCCGAGGGGAGGGGCATGTGGCGGGGCTCTGCTGCGGGCGGGGCTGCAGCGCTGCCGGGGCTCGGGGCCGTGTGGGAGGGGCCGCGGGGCAGGGCGGAGCGGCTCGGCTCGGCTCGGCTCGGCTCGGCCCGGCCCGGCCCGGCCCGGCCCGGCCCCGCCCCGCCCCCTGCAGGAGCGGGTCGCCCTCCTGCCGCCGGGGGCGGCTCATCGTGCGGTGTGAGCAGCGCCTGTGAGGCTGGTCCCCGAGGCAAGGGTCCGTGCGCTGCCCCCGGCCCATCAGCAGCTGTCAAATGGCGTCTGCACTACACGCTCGCCTCCGCCTCCTGCCCGCTGGTCTCGCCGTTCCGCGGCTTTGGCCCATTCGGTCCGTGCATGAGGCCGCCGAGGCCGCCAAGGCCTAAAGCGCAGAAGGCGGCCTCTTCTGAGAGAGCCTCGGAAGGCAGTGGCGTTGTGTGCAGGCCCTGCTGCCCAGCAGTCAGCGCTTGGTGCTCAAACTTGGCCCCGGGGTCTGTAATGGTGAGATGGAGCTGGTGGGGGCGAGCTGAGAGAGGTGAAATGTTTCATCCTGTCATGCTGAAAGTGAAAAGATTTATTTTTAAATTGGCTGATGCCATTGTTTACACTTGAGATTCCTATCCTTACATCTGCTTAGAAAAGCAGGTGATGGAATAATAAAAAACCCTAATTCTTCTTCAGGGATACTTTAATTAAATATATTCTGTCTTTATGTGATGCCAGGAAATTCAAGCAGATTATCCCTAATGATTCTTTTTTAAAGTAATGAAAGATTGACATTGAACAATTGTGAGGGGGTTTTGTTTTACCTGATGTTTTGACAAAGGTACAAAATGAGACTTGCCCAATCCCACAAATACACGGTTAGCGTAAGCACTGCACACAATTGTCAAAATACTGATGTTTAAAATTTAGCACTTGAATACTGGTTTGTAAATCATGTCTTGGTTCGTAAACTTAGTAGCTTTTTTATTAAACATATTAGAACTTATTGCATGTACTAGAATCATCTTTTTAATGTCTCTCTAGGAGGAAGGAACAAGAGTTTTGTCTTATGGCTGTTCCAGGAAAGGTGGCAGCTTTCCATCTGCCTCCCCTGCCAACTGTTGGAGAGATTATTAAACTCTTTCGCCTTAAAGCCCAGAAACAACTTTCCCAGAACTTTCTACTGGATTTGCGATTGACAGGTTAAATATTTTATTCTAATATTTTTAGATACTTTAAAACATGTATCCTGATTTTCTTCAAAATCTAGGTTCTAGCTAAGGAGATGATGTTTGCATGATGACATCTGTCAAACTCATGACAGCTCAATGCTAAACCTTTAAAGACTTCTTTTAAAAGTAGTTTTAGCTTAGGCAAATTGATTTCACTTGTAAATTCCTATAAAATGTGGGGTTTTTTATAAATTATAGAGAAATTTTTAGGTAGAAACTGTATTTATATATAAAATATGAGTTACTGATTGAAATGTAAAAATCTAAGCCTTAGTAGTACTTTTACCATTCAGTTAATATTATAGTTTATAAGTTTGATTTAAAAATAAGTATTTTTTCAGATTATTATATATCATAGAAAGTACTATAACTCATTATGCAGCTTAGTTTACTATATACTGTGGTTAGGAAGGTCATTTGTCTCAGTTTATCAGAAATGTTGTAACTTTTTTGAACCAGTTACATTGTTCTGAACAATTCAGTTTTCTCCAGCTTCACATCAGCAATGGGTGACAAAGCTGGCACTGTTCAATCAGTGGTGGGTTTCTTCACTGTCCTAGTGGTGGCAGGGTTTTACAGTAATAAATGCAGTGCAGCTTCATGTAGCTGATGATTTGATTTACATTTGAAGATTCAACTTGATAAAGATTTAGGATGTGAACATGAAACTCAGTTCCACTTTGTGAATAACTGGACTCTTACCCTGGAATAAAAATGTCTGCATGCATTTAGTAAAATCTTACAAGTAGACACGTCTTCAGATATTTCTTATTTTTATTGCATACTTAAGAAGTTATGGAGCGAGCAGCATAATTTCTCTCAACATCCTCTCTCCATGCTTCCTATGGATCTCTTTGTTTCATTAGCTACATTTTTAATCCTTATTTTAATCCTTTTTCAATCCTTCATCTGTTTTCTCTTGTGGCTGTAATACCTTCCAATGTTGTATCCTTCCACTTAAGTACGGGTATTCTTTCCTCATCTTTCAACTGTCCCACTTTCTATAACTACCAGTTGCCTGTATTCCAACTCTTTCTTTACTCCAGCTCCTCTCTCATAAAATTACTCTGTACATATTGTAATCTTGGTAGAGCTTCACTGTATAATTTTTGCTTCTTAAATTTCCTTGAAACAGAAGTACTTTAGTGAAATACCTGTTTAAGGATGAGTAGTGAGACTTTAGGATGTTGAACACTGGTGCTTACTTGCAGGAGAATAGTACTGGTGGTTTACAGATGAGAAGTAATATTCTCTTTTTATTTGATTCTGTAATGAGCAACGATGTATATTAAAGACATTAAATTGAAAATAGTCTTTTTAAAATAGTTGAGTGTATCTTGTAATATGAAACAAATCTGAATTCTGTGCAGTCTAGCAGGCATGTGATCATTTAACTGGGATGTGTCACTGTTTGTGTCTATTCTGAGATAAGCACACTTGTGCTTTTACAATAAATAATGGGTTTATCTTAGTGAGCTGGATCTTTTGGAGAATAAAGGCTTAGTATGTTCTTTGTGTCTTGCAGACAAGATAGTGAGACAGGCTGGCAAGCTGAAAAATACCCATGTTTGCGAAGTGGGGCCTGGGCCAGGAGGAATTACCAGATCCATTCTCAGTGCTGGTGTTGAACAACTCCTTTTAATTGAAAAAGATGCTCGATTTATTCCAGGATTGCAGGTACCAACTGGAGAATAATTTGTATAAATGTATCCACAACGTTGAATAAGAACATTTTAAGAAAGAAAGGTTCCATTTTAAGAATTTAAGAACATTTTAAGAAGAAAGGTTCCAAGCGTCTTGTTGAGATCTCAACATTGAAAATAAGTTTGCTGCTTTGTCTTAAATCAGAGCTATCATTTGCTTGAAGAACAAAATACACAGTATAGCAATTAATTACTCCTGCTTTCTCATATGCCCTTGCATTTAAATACCCATTGTCTCTTCAGGACCTGATCCTGCAACTGAATTAAGGCTGAGGCCTGTCTGGTTTTTTTCAGGTTGAGATGTTTCAGATGCTTTAAAGGTCTATTCGTGCAGGTGAAATAGTAGTCTGAAGGCTGAACGTAATGTCCTTTGGTCTTATTTTTCATTTTAATCCTAATAATTATGCTTTAAAGTTCATAAAATTGTGAAAGCATATCTCCAGTTAATACAGTTCAATGCGGATTAACATCCAGATAGAGAAGAATAAAGCATTTATTTTACAGTTCAAAAAAAATACTCTCAAACTTCTGTTCCTTTCTTTTAAAGTTGGTGTAAATTCACAAGTCATTGTGACGTTTTTCAAACACCATCTACTTGTGTTGCTATTAAATCTTCATGTTTATGGAATTTGGTTGTATAAATCTAGCAAGAAAATCAGAGTCTAAAAATCTTTTCAGATTTGACTGTTTCTTTGTGCCTCTACCGTTTCAGATTATAGCAATTCAAAGAGCTTTCCTTATATTGCACTGTGTCTTCTGTAATAAATCAGCAGTGAAAAATAAATATGTAGTTCACTTGAGAAGTGCTACCATCTCTTTGTAGGACAATAACAATGTAACATATGAATGAAACTGCTCATATCCTTAAGCCTGAATATGCATGTTAACTATGTCTTTGTAGGGTTAGCTGTTGATAATTTACAGTATGCCATCTGTACCTTACGAAGTATGAAAACTCCATATTTTCACTTTTCTTGAGTGGGGGCAAATCTACATTTTGTGTTTAGATTTTAAGAACTGGTTTGGGATTGGAGGGAATTTCAGATTAAATGATACTTGCTTTAGTTAACAGAGTTTTTTTCAGGTTTTTCTGGTCTTCTAAAATGCAGCCACTACAACAGATTTGTCTGAATGATAGTATACTTTTGAGGGTCTATAATGAGCTTTTAGTATGTAATTTTCTTTTACTGTTCAAGTGAATTAATATTAGTCATTATTTTTAATTAGCAACCTCCTCACAGTAGAAATAAATATGTCTGAATGAGGTTATTGAATATAACGATGCTATAGCTCAGTAAAAGTGGATGTGAATGAACAAGAAATATGTTGCATCCATTAGTGTTAAATTTGGTATTGGTTTTTTCCTCCAAATAAGATGGCACATAACAGAATGAATCTTTGTTTTGTGATAATGTGGGTTATAATATCTATTTTTTCTGGTTTCCCATTGAAAGCTTTATCAAAACCAAATGCTCCTAAAAGGGTTGAGATTTGAATAACAAAAAATGTTAGATATTAAAATAACGATTGGCGACTATTACATAAAAAAGTCTATTTAGATACTTGTAAAATCACTAATGTGAAGTGTACAGCATTTTTCATTAGCTGTTTTTTCAGGCTGTGATCTCTATCACAAAACTGAAGTTGGGATCCTTTTTACTGCAAAACTGAAATACAGTGAAGAACATACATGTACAGAGTAACAGTTTACACAAGCTGAGAGTCTGTCAGTTCTGTCTCGCTCTTGAATCACAACCTCCCTATGCCATATGCCCTAATAGTTGTTAGGCTGGAAAGATTTATGAAGAGAGAAAGGGCGCGCTCAGCCAGAGAGTGGATTGAATACAGAATTCTTCCAGGAACACCGTTTCATTTTTTAAACTATGCCCTTTATATTTTCTTCCTGCCCTTTTGGTTGCATGTGAGGAACAAGGGGATCTGGATGATGGAGGGTCAGTTGGCTTGTGTGCTTGGGGCACAAAAGCTCCTGGAACTGTGTAAGCTGCACCCATTGGCCTTAAAATGGAGAAAGTTTCAGTGGGTTTCTGAGTCGTTATTTCAAATTAGAAGTATACAACTGTGATTTTCTGCTCACAAATTAAATGCGATTTGCAATTATGTTGTGTGATACTCAAAAAACCCCAAACTCCTCTTGACATGAAAACCATTCTTCAAAAGCGATATAACGTATGTTAATAATCCTTTATTGTGTAGGCAGCTGCTTCCTCTTAGCTTTTTTGGTAATGTTATTGATCTTACATTATCTTTCATTCTATTGTAGTATTTATAACATCTTCAAAGAAAGATTTGACAAATCATGGCAGATTAGTGAATTTGTATGCAATATTGTTGCTAGTGTAATACTGAAAAATCTGTTAAGTGGTTTGGATTTGAGGTTAGATTTATTTTTTCTATTTGGAAATAATTGCACTTAAAACATGTAGGAACACTTAGGTTTTAGTTAAGCTTTTTCTTTTTTTTTTTTTTGGTACTCTACACAAAATTTAGCTATTTTCACAGTAAAATAAACCTTTACTCAAAGAAATTTCATGCAAACATTTTGTGAACAGTATGAGAAAGCAGTACTTCCCTTTGGCTCAGAGACCTGTGAAAGCTGTTTGTGTCCCTGAGCATGTTAACATGATACAGAGTGAAGATGAAACTAACAGTGATGAGCAGTTTATTTCAGCATTTAAGCCACTAGCTTGTAACTGTTTATGGATTTGGATTTCTGAGCAAAAGCAAAATTGTTCTTTAAGCGGTTTTTCATTATTCTGACTTAGGAACAATAAATACCCCCAAATGTCATCTTTGTAAGCGTTGACTTTGCTTTTGAATTGTGCTGTTGGTGCACAGTTTCATACTGTAAGAGAAAAAGTTAGCAACACTAAAAAACATACCTAATTTTGATTGTGTAAACAGACACCAGAAATGAAAGAATTGGTCATCAAGCTATGACTTGAGTTTGCATTTCAGCCTTTATTAAATACTAGATAAGCTGCAGAAGTGGGATAGAGAAGTTGACAACAGAGTGGGTTTTGTAGCATCTAACAAGGTACAAATTTTTGAGATTTTTCTCTACAGTTAGGTATTCATTCCCTCACTTTTGACAATTCCTTGGTTTCTCATGGTGTGAGTTCAGACTACTACAGGGAGTATTGAGAGAATGTTTTCCCCCTTTTTTATGTAAAAGAAAAAATGACTGAATATTTCTGCAGCCTTGTATCACATATGGCTAAAATTGGAGAATAGACCCTACAGCTAGGGGGAGACAGAATAAACAACATGAGCTTTGTTTCCATAGATAATGGATCTAAAACCTTTTCAAAGTAGGGTAGGTGCCTTTTCAGGTAGGGTCCTATTAGTGGCCTAGGATTTCTTAATTGTCCCTGTTGAAGAGACTTTTAGGAGTCTTTTCAAGTTTAAATTGCCTATTAAGAATTCTACAGCTGTGAGTAGTAAGCATGTACAGAATCACACATTAAACTTTTTCATTAGTGTTTGCTTTTTGAAGGTAAATGCTTACTAATGGAGTGCTCAGTTTTAACTGCTATTGTGCTTTTTTGTGTACTGAAGATGAATAAAACCATTGCTATATGTTTCTGCTGTGGCTGAGGCTGGAAATCAGTTTGTTTAATACTTACTGTGAATTCTGCTTGCTTGTTTACAAACAGATGCTATCTGAAGCAGCTCCAGGAAGAGTGCGCATTGTTCATGGAGATATTCTGACATATAAGATGGACAAGGCTTTTCCAAAGCATTTAAAAAAGAACTGGGAGGATGGTTAGTATTTGGTTTATTTCATGTTTAAGTTAGTCTTAAGTGTGGTGATGTAGTTGGAGTTCACTCAGTGCGGGTGTTACTCTCTTCTGGTACATTTTGAAGGTCAGAAGAGAGAGACAAGCTAACTTTCTTCCTTTCTAGAAGGAAACAGGGAATCATCTTCCTCTTCTGTGGCAAGACAGTGGCATTTGTGTGCCATTCACCTTAGTCAACATTATTGAGGAGCTTTGCAGTTATTAACCTCAAGGTGTCTTGACCATACAATAATGACTCTTGGGAAGTATAATAGCAAATCAAATGGTATACTGTCATCCCAGCTTCTTCCTCTTTTTGAAGAAGCCAGAAGCCAGCACTGCTGGCATTCCACTGAAGAAATTTCTGTAACTTTCTTTGAAGCTTTTAGGAAATCTGTCGTCAAAAATTTAGTTCTTCTCATTGTGTTGACTTCAGTTGGATATCTTTGGCAAAAGTAGAATCCAATTAGAGATATTTTTTTCAAATCTGTGGTTCTCATAGGACTCAATTGCACCTTCCTTTTAAAATATGTAATAGTATTACATAAATCGGAGATAACCTCCCAGGCCTCTTTTCCAAGTTTCTTAATTTAAGGTAGAGTCACTGTCTGTAGTGCTTGAAGAACAGTAAACTGCTTTCTGATTTAGGATGTAAAAGACTGTGCCACATTATGTTCATCTTGAAAAATTCCATGCCATATTTTCCTCCTTGCAAAAGGTGAGTGCTTCACAAAACAAAACTGTAAGCAAATGCATGTATGAAGGTGTACAGCAGTTTCTAAAAATTTACCTTTCTTGAACATACATATAAGACATTGTTATCTTTGAAGCTAACTAATTAGAGGTAAGATAAACTTTTGCTATATTACTGCTACATGAAAATCTGAAAGGCTGTTGGATTTCAGAAAAACACTTGGTCATCTCTGCTATATATGTAATATCACAAATATGCTAGAAATATCACAGCCTAAAAAGCGCATAATAAGTTTGCCAGAAAACCAGCTTGAATTTGATATTACCATGTCTTATTCATGTTATTAAATGCTGTAGTATCTAAGAAACAATGACACGCTTTTCTCCGCTTCTGTTGCACTCCTGCTTAGACATAAGGATCCCCACTAATGAAATGCCTGCTTTGTGTTCTACAACACGTATACACTGATACAATCCGTAATTGAACAATACGTATCACTTCTTATGGCTAAGTCTTGTACTTGCTCTGAGGACTCCATACAGAAAGAGAGGTCTGTCCGGTCTGAGCTAGGTGATTGTTTTGGGGATTATGAAGACTTGGTGAAATGCCCTGAGGAATGTGTTGGACAGAAGGATGAGTGTACCTAATAGTCGTAGTTTAAAAATCATGGAAACACTGTTGTAGTTTTGCTGTTGATACAGTTTTGCTATTCTAGAGTAGCTCAGTAGAAATCTACTGATCAGCTGAAAGCTGCTGATTTATTCAGATGTAAATGAGAACCAAACCTAACCACTTTTTTCCAACTAATTACTGAGAATAGTAACACAGTTTTGTCAGTGTAAGACAAGTATAAATGGAAAGGCATAATTTTGGTGTGGCATGATAAAAATTGTTTTCATATTTTAAGTCTAGGTTGATGTGCATGTATCTTACTTACGTGTTCTTTCATGGCAAAATCTTAGCCAAAACTTTTGACAGTTGTTTTTCTTCCTTCAAATATTAACAGAGCCACCAGATATACATATCATTGGGAATCTGCCTTTCAGTGTTTCAACTCCTCTAATCATCAAATGGCTTGAAAATGTTTCCAAAAAGGATGGACCTTTTATTTATGGCAGGACACAAATGACATTGACTTTTCAGAAGGAAGTTGCAGAGGTAAGATGTTACTGTTTTCCCAAAATTTTAAAGATGCTAAATTAAACAAAAATTTGTTTGCATGCAATCTTTTGTTTAAAGATAGAAAACCATCTTAGTTGGCTTTAAAAAGAAAGAGTTGGTTCAAGTTTCAGTTTTTGTGGCTGTAAATTATGAATTTTAATGTTGATGCTCTGATCCTTTCGCAGCACATAAATATTTTAAAAAAATTTCTTATGGAGGGATATATTTCCTTAAGGTACTTAATCTGTGCTTTTCTGAAGTCTGATTTCTTCAACATGAATAGATTCCATGGCACTCTTCTGTTTTTAAGTATCTATCTTCTCTCATAGTTGTTTCCTTTGCCCTCTTAATTAAAACTAATCTTTAAAAAAGATACCTTCCTTGAAATAAGGAAAAATGGAAGGCTAGTAGTATTTCCAGTTGTGATTAAACACTTAAAACACAGGGAGTGTTCTGTCAAGACCATGGAAACTGGCTCAGATTTTTTTGAATGAGATTTGATACCAGAATTATTAATGGATTGCTGCTAGTCTTAGGCATCATTTGAGTTCTGTCACTGCAAGACCAAGAGCAATTCGAGATTTCTCTTTTTCTCAATAGTTAGGTACTCAAAGGAGGCCAGACTGATCTGCTATGTAGTAGTGTTAGTTCTACATCAGTTGATACTAGGTTTATTTATTTTATTTACCATTTTATTTTACCATTTATTTCTGTTGCCATTGCATGGAACATGTCATATGACTTGGCAATCCTAGCTTAACGGTTGGACTTGATGATCTGCAAGGTCTTTTCCAACCAAAATGATTCTGTGATTCTATGATACCATAGAGGCCGGAAGACTTTTTGCTTTGTATTTATGAAAAGCAGTATGGCTTCTTACCAGCATCTCATTTGCTTTAACAAAAAAAAAAAAAAAGAAAAAAAAAAGAAAAAGGAATTGCACATCAGTCTGAAAACTGAATTTCCATCTGATTACTCCAGTGTTCGTAAATATCTGGTTTTCCATGTGCAACCTAAATATGTGTGTTGTTTTAATTTTAATCTTTCAAAGTAAAAATTCTATTAGGAAAATTTTGCTGGGTTTTTTTCAGTATGTAAGTTAGTAATAATTATTATGCAAGTGACATGTGTGCTGTCACACCATATTGTACTGTCATTACTTTAGCCCTGCAATCAAGATTCAAGACAAGTACTGGAGTATTTCCAGTAGGTGGCTCTAGAGAACACCAGGGACAAACATTTAGTATGAAATAAGCTAGATTTCTTAATTCAGTTCTGAGCTCATGTGGTTTCATGCATTAAAAAATCCAGATCTGTTTTCCAGAAGGACTTCATGTCATTTGGGATTATACCTCATTGCAAAATATGGTTGATGGACTATGATATAAAATGCAAAGTGATGATGGGTAAGATGCAAAGTTTTGTGACAGCAGTGAAAAAATTGGCCTAGTGCTGGGCGAGAGCATAAATGCACTCTGTACTTTATATAGCCGTAACCAGCTGCATACACCATTGGTGACATGCAGATTATAGTGCTTCTGCATCCAGCATAGCTCAATGAGATGCAAAATACCATGCACTCTTAAGTTCCTTGTACTTAGCAAGCTGAGAAGTTAGAAACACTAGGAAATTGAATGATATGTTGTTCAAGGTCATGCAATGAATCAGTGTTAATTGTTGAGTTTACATTCTGGGATATCTTGACTCTTGTTCTTACATCTATTTAAACACAGATCTTCCACTGAAGACAAAATTATTCACAGTTTCTGGCTTGCGTTTCCATGATTGATTTGACATAATGAAAAACTCTTTTGACAGAGACTATTTTGTTTTATGATTAGGAGAAAGGACAATAGTGAAAATCTGTGTCGTCTTTTTTCTGGCCCTCTGAAGATGCTGAAGTTAACCGTTGTAATTTGGCGTATACAGACATACTCAGTACCAGCAAATAGAGAACAGTGTAATGCAGATAATAAATAAGTTGCTACTGATATTTTATGTATCTGTGAATTTATATTCTTGAGAGGAAAATGTCTTATACTCAAAAGTTTGTCCTCACTGGATGGTTGTAAGCTAAGACCCTAAATATCAAAGAAAGTCTCAGTGTATATGCCATAAGCTCAGCAGAAGGGTAAGATGCTGTCATGGAGTGAAGCCATGTGCTTTATAATCAATTCTCTATTCTGATGTGATTTGATTAAACTGATTAAAACTGTTGATGAGAACCAGCGGTTATATTATGTACTGAATTCTGAGGCCTATCAAGGAGGATAAGGCTGGATATCCACAGCAGTAAAAATGGCACTTAAAAATGTTGAACAGATCATTTTATCTCTCTGTAGTTTACATTCTTAAAATTGTAACTTACTTTGTGGATAAGAATTTTTACCTTGCCCCAAATTCCTCAATGCTTCACCTTAAATCTGCCACCTGAGCAGGGTACTTCCTGGCCCACTTCCATTAAAATGAGTCATATTTCAGTTTAAATAGATGATCTTTGTCAGTCTCTAATTTTGGGTAAAACTGGGCAGAGAGAGTAGTTTGCCTGAACTGCTCTGCCACATGATCTGCAGGCTGGGAGGTGGGGTGCTAAACTGTTAGATATCTAGAAGACAGGCATGTTAGAAGAGCAGAATACTTAATCATTTTGTATATAACACTGATGTCTATTTAGAACACTAGGCAAAAGGTGTTAATAGAGTGGAAAATAATTCAGAGTTTTGAGCAGCAAACAGAAGAAAAATTACCATTATGTTTTCATAACCAATATAGGTTAAATATAAATACTTATGTTCTAAAAAAAAGGGGTTTTTTGCAGAAAGTGGCTTGTGTACTAAAATGTTTTTAATACTCCTTTATATGGTCAGCTTTGCCAATGTAATTCTTCATGTAGGTTAATTTGTGTGACAGATTTTGCAGATTCATTGATAATGGAATTTTAATACACGTTTTTGAAAAGCACAGCTGTATGGTATAACTCAGCATGGTTTACTTAGTGTGTTTTCAGGTGCTATCCATATTTTAAAAGTAGGAAGAAAGAAAATTTTGAGAAATGAAGGGCAAAGCCCTACAAAAATATGTCAGGTTACAGAAGTATATCCTCAGCATTTTCATGTTCCTTGAGCAGTGCCATACACAGGGATGTTCCTGCTGGTGTGGTTGAAGTGGTTTAAGATGCTACTGCCCAGGGGTGGATGTTGTTAACTTACCCCTTCTGTAGCTGAGATGCAGGAACTAACCCAAGATCTCTTTCATTTCCACTGCAGAGGTTAAGGAAGTGCATATCTGGTTGCATTGTTAGACTTTCCAGCCTGTTTTTTCAGAGAATAGTAACGATGGCAGATAGATTGTATTTTTTTAATAGGTCTCCTCTGAAACAATAATGAAGGTAGTTTTAAATGCTGATGTAGGCAAAAAGAATCACTGAGCTTTCTTTCAGAAAAGTCATTGAAAAGTATTTTATTTGCTCTATGCTAATACTGAAACTGCCTTTCGGGAGAGTTGTTTAAAAAAATTGTAAAACTTCAACAGTAGCTTTAATTTTATTTTTCAGGGATAGTTTTAATAAGCATGGCAGCATTTCATGAGTAGGCTTTTCATCTGAAGCTACATGAAGTACAGATGTTACTAGATATGCAAATTGCTTTTAGTCTTTTATTTTTTATTAAGGTAATGGTAAATAAGAAGAAGAATCTTCAAAATTCTATTTCTGCATGGGTGATGTAATGTTTTTTACCATTTGAAACTTGTTTTACTGAGTGCTTTTTATGTTTAAATCTTATTTGTGCTAGGAAAACACAAAGTGTTTCCTGCCAGGTCATGAAAGTGTAGAAAACCTCTGTCCAGGCTACTTTTTTGATAATATTTGTGAGAAATTTCTTGGGAAAATCAGATAATTACTAAATTGAGCTTTAAGTATGAAATGCTCTTACTGTTAGGTATTCTAAATTTATGTTAAGTAGATACCACTTCCTTGCATATATTGTAAGCGTAGACCAGTTAATCATGAGGAAAATTTGTTTTCTATCTGATACTGATTTTTATGGAGCTCTGTTTGACCTTGAAGGAGAAAAAAAAAAATTGCAGTGGAAGGAAAGGATGTGGGAGTACTGTCAGCTGGTGTTATGTTTGTTTTGAATCCTGCAGTCAGAAGAATTTTAGTCTTTTCTTGTGCCCACATAATTAATTTTATATGCATTAAGTTCTGCAGAAGTTCAAGGAACTGCTTTTCAAGAGCATTTGATTGCAGGACTGAGGCTGTAAACTAGTATGGTGTCTTAGTGAAATGCTGCTACATTGGAGAAGATAATTCTAGATGAACTGGGCATAAACTTTGATGTGGGTTCTTAACAATTAAGTGGGTTTTTTTTAATTTGTCTTTGCCTTTAATTACACTGAAAATCAAGCTTTAATGTAACTGACCACTTGGTCAGTTCAGTTTCACTGATTCACATGTTTTGATTCTTCAACAGAGGCTTACAGCTAATCCAGGAGGTAAGCAGCGTAGCAGACTGTCCATCATGTCTCAGCATCTCTGCAATGTTGAAAACTGTTTCGTAATTCCAGGTCAAGCCTTTGTTCCAAAACCAGAGGTAGGTTTTGATGTATTTCTTTGGGGTTTTTGTTAATTTGTCAGTCAAACAATGTATCTGATTTTGAGTAAGGAACATGGTAGTGTGCTAATTCAACATCTCCGTACTACAAAGTGGAGTGATGTGATATTCCCGTAAATGAAGTGTATTTCCTTCAAGAAAATGCTTTTCTTTTTGGTTCCTCAGAATTTGGCTTTGACCTTCAAGTCTATCTGTAGGATCAGCATACTTCTTTGGGTGTTTCTGGAGAGCAAGATTAGGGTTTAATGACAGGATACTCTGCTAGGATTGTAGCATCTTTGGAAAGCCTGCTGGTTTACAGTTTGCATTTATAAACAGTTTGGGAATTGTGTCTAGAAAATTTGATGGCTCTTTTGAAAGACCCTGATAAATAATAACTTTTCATTTGTCATCTTTGTCAAAGATCTCTAATTTTACCATGTCTATAATCTTTATGTTTCACCTTACTCATCTGTAGCATATTTAACTCCCTCCTATTTAGTGTAGCATTTTATCACCTACATCCCACTGCCTGTTTAAAAAAGTAACAATCTTTCCTCCCTCCTATCTGCTCTTGAGTGTATAGAGGGGAACAGTCTTTTTGCTGTGCTGTTATCTATTGCCACTGCTATTTATTAATAGCTGTTATGATTACAGGAATCAAGAATTAATAAACTGCATTTTGGACAAGAATTTATTTATTTATTTATTTATTTATTTATTTATTTATTTAAAAAATATGTGCCTGACACTAAGTGGGATCTGTTTCCTCTGAATGCACGTGGAAATCTACTGTTCCGTTTCAGAAATGAACTTGCAGCTTCTGAAAAGTTCCTTTTAAACTGATTGGCTCAGCTCATCAATAAATCTCCTTTCCCCCGTGTCACAGTCTATTTGTTGGTCTGGTCTTTTTTACTCTTCAGGTTTATCTCTTGAGAATCTTTGGAAGGTCATTCTTTCTCTCTCTTATCACAATGAATTTTAAAGCCTATTCTGATGATGATTTAAAATTCTATTAGTATTTTTTGAGCAAGTAACTGTTCAAGCATATTAAATTATTAGTTGTGACAGCAGTCTGTTGTGAAGAAAAATGACTATGCTCAAGACATTTTTTGCTTTGCTTTCCTCCCCCTCCATCTCCTAGCTGATTGAAAAATGATTTCAGGATGTCATCTTACTGTTAAATATGTTCAGTAAGACCAAAATTCCAGTTTTGTGGTGGTGGTTTCTCGAGGGTGGATACAATTTGAGGGCATAGTAGAACTAGCGTAGTCAAAGTCTTGTGCAGACTGTGCCTCAGAATTGCGAAGCTATAATTGATATTTCCATTTTCCTGTACCGAAAAGGCCATAGTTGACTGAGAGAGGTAACTCAGACTTGTGACAAATGTCTTAGTATAAGCAAATCCTGCATTCAGTTGGTGCTCTGTTGAATAAAAAAGGCAGTACCACTAAAGGCAAGCATGTATTTGTTTAATACAGTTCTTTGAGTTAAAACAAATACTGCTTACATTGCAAAAGCAGAAAGTACAAATTTTTCAGATGGACCTGGCACCTGGTTTCACTATATTTTGTTTCCTTCAAATTCCTGTTGTAGATTGATCTTCTGATTTGTCCGTGTTCTTTTAGTTGTAGGCTGACATGTGGTTTTAGATATTACCATTTCTGACAGAATCTTTGTTTTCTTGGAAAGCTCTTGCAGCGTATTGTGAACGAAGTAGCTCAGTGCTTGATTTTTATTTCATAGGTATACAAAGAAGTTCATGTACTTGTGTATGAAGTTTTAGGAAGAAGAATTTGCTGCTTATGTAACTGATGAATACTTCATTTTGCTCCTAGCATGCAATTATTACCTTTTTCTTATGCCCTCCTGTAGAGCGCCTTTGGTTCTAATTTTACAAATGTTAGTTTTAATTCACATACATGAGCAGTGATCACAGCTTAGTGTCATGTTAAACACCTTACTAAAGGTGGAGATCCATGTTTTTGAGAATTACCTGTTTACCTTGTTTGCCCAGTGAATTAATATTATTTCAACAATACCTATGAATGTCGAGACATAGAAGACTCTTGGTTTATGGAATGGAATGGTGCTCCACAGCATTGTGTCTAAGCAAAGAAAAATTGGCTTTCTGGTCATAGTTAAGTCTCTGCAATACCGGATAACTGCTGATACTAGCATTAGGAATAGTAGAAAGCAAGCTCCTTGATGAATACTGAGAAACTCAAAATGGCTACATAACAGTGGTAATACAAGCAAGATTTAATTTCATTCTATGTATATTAGAATAAAGACTCTTTACATATTAGATGCATAAAACATTTCACTTTGTCAGATGCTATAACAGAAGATCTTACTTTTTCCAACAGAGTATACATAGAATGTTAAGGCCTCTTCATACTGTTTTAGTGAATTTCAGGCTAATAATATGGGAAAAGAAAATTGTATATAAATATGCAAAATGATTTGCAGTTGGTTTTGTTGAAAGACTCATCCAGCATTATCATATTCCTAAATATAAAGGCCTGTGTCATACCCCTTTTCATTCCCTTTCCCATGCTAACAAATTAACATCAATTTGCTTCTCGTTTAGGGAAGCATTTATATAGAACATACTCTGCCAATGACCAATACAAAACAAAGTCTGTGCATTGAAAGAAAAGGTTAAAGGATCTAAGATTATTAAGCAAAATAAAGGGGTTAAGAAAATAAATTTTAAATTATGAACTTGTCTCTATCACTATTGCATATTACATTTTACTATAATAGAATATATGGGAGTGTGCCTGAAACAGACCCTGCTGGAATAATTAAAATGACTTATAAAGTTCTTAGAAGGCCAGAAACATAGAAGACAATAAATGGTAGCTGTATTATTTGAGCTGTTAAAAGCTACTTTGAGCAAGTGTAAGCCAGAAGGCTTCCAGATTTTCTGGAACATAGATATTTACTTTGTATCCTGTGTGTTACAGTTTGCAGATGTTTTCATAGCCATGGTTACATTTCTGTTATTGTATTGCTCCTCAAATCTAACATTCTTTGTGTAGTGATAGATTAGTAGCAATTGGGGAATGCCCAGTGGACATTTCTTTAACAATAATAAATGAAACTCACAGCAGGTGGCAGTTTGGAGCAGGAGAGCCATTTTTGGCAAGATCTGAATGGTTCTGTTGGTTTTTCAGCCTGGTATGGGGAATATACAATGCAGCTAAGATTTGGGGCTATGGGTTTTTAATGTGTTTTTTTTAGTTTGGTTTGTGTGTGTGGGGGGGGGGTTTGTTGTGTGTGTTTTTGGTTGGTTGGTTGGGTTTTTTAAAAAAAGAAATCTAGTTATTGAGGCAAGTTAGAGCTGAAATTGAAAGGCAGATATGTCTGCTACTTAAAAACCATTGAATTGAGCTTCTTGGATAGAGAGTGGTTGGTTTTTTTTTCATAATTAAAGATACAAATGTAAAATACACTATAAAACATTATATGTTATTGATAGCCTAATTTGCTAAATAGAAGGCAGTTAGTTTTTCAGCATCTTTGCTGTAACAAACCATCAGTACATTAGTTGTACTGTCAGTTATGTTTTAAAATAGTTCCTTATTCTTCAATAAATGTTACTTGGAAAGTCAAATAGTTTGAAAAAATCAACACAAAAAAGTACTCTTGTAGCAGACTTAAGCATTGTTTCCTACTTCGTTCTTTTTGTGGAAGCAGCTATAAATGAAATACCTTGCTTAAACATAATTGCAACCCATATCTAAGAAAAGTGTTATGTTATACATTCTTTGAAATAATCAAACTACACTTAGCACAAAGAAAGCCTCAATGGATAGAAATAACTGTATTTACACGTAGTCCTTCAGGTTGTAACCTGTGTTGCTCTCCTGCTCTGTGGATGGGAAATGGTGCTCCTTTGGAGGGTAAATCCATGCTCCTTGCTGCTTTTTAAAACAGGAGGTGCAGAAGATCACACCTGCGATAAGCAGAAACCCTGCTGAAATGAATCCTATATAAACCGCTCCTCCTGGTTCATGTTTACTGCTCTCTGGAATGGTCTGGTCCAGAAAATTTGAAATAATTTCTCTTGTGTACCAGGATGTTGGTATTAATCCAAAGATTCCTGCAAGAATGAAGCAGACTCCTCCAGCAAAACAAGCATGACTTTTGCTGTCAGTGTCCCCTCCCAACTTTGTGCATTTCATTCCAACTGTAGTGATGCAGATCCCAAAGGCTGATAGGATACAAGACAGTACCATGGTGGTCCGTGCAGCCTGGATGTAGATGGGGAGAGAGAGAACGGAGTATTTCAGGGTACAGCTAAACATCCCAGTGCTGTACCATGTGCAGTCCATCCAAAGTCCTTGCATCTGTGTTATAGCTGTTATAATATTTGAACCAACATCTGCATTTACCTTCCAGTTTGGTAGCAAGGTGGCTGTGATATCTCCAAAACCACCAAACAAAGCCAGAAGAAAAGCAAAGAACTGTAGACTTGCTGATGCCATGATGATTATCTGCTGTCACCTTTTGTCTGCCCGTTTCTCTCTTGTAAATGAGCGTAACTGGTTGGTAGCTTTGTAGCCAAGGCTGTAGCCCTCTGTGTAATCAGGAGGAAGAGGGGGAGGAGGAGTGCGAGGGGGAAAGAAAAAGAAATCAGCAAACAAAAAAGCTTGCATTTAAAATTAGAGCTATCTGAATGAATATCTGAACATGTCCCTGCAGCAGAGGAGAGCAGCTGAGCAGCTGTACACAAGGTACTTGAACATAAGTGACGGCAAATGGACAGTGTTTTAGAATTGCTTGTAAGAAGGAGCTGCTGCCCTTTCATACGTGATTGCAAGCCATCAAGCAAAACTTATTTTACTGGAGTTGTTTTTTGTTATAGTATACAGATTGCGGGCTTATTAGGCAAATATACATTGTAAATGGAACATTAGAAACTTGCAGATTAGAAGTCATTGTTGAAAATATACTGTACTCTTCAAGTACCTTTCTTAAATGTGTTGATGGCTGTAGTCGGTTCCTGTTGACTGTTTTGTAACAATGAACATTGATTATACTATCTTTCGTTCAAAGTATGGTTAAAGATAACCCTTTATGTCAGTTATTTAAATATTATCTGTTCTTTTGTTTAATAACTGTTACCAATTTTTTTTTGAAGAATAAGATTGCAATTAGTTTATGCAGTAATTTCACAATTAAGTCACATGTGACTTCTCTAAATCAATATTCTATTTTCTGTCAGTGATTCTCAGTTCTTGACTTAAAGTAGCAGTTTTGAGCAAGTCATAAGAGTAAATATGATGTGCTTTTATGTATGAAATAAAATACCGTATTTAACACTGATATAGAAAAACTCAGTTGTATAAGTGCATTTTTTAAATCATCACCTGTCTGAAATAGTTTGCAAATTTGCTATGGCAGTTTTAAAAATTCATTAAAAACCTCCCTGCTATTCTTGCATAAAGAGTCAGTTTTCATTTGACAGTTGAGAACATTTTAGGCAGTACGATAACAGTGCACCTGGGAAGACAGAACTGTTGCTGTTACATCAGCTGGACTGTTGGCATAGCAGATGAAGAAAAATGGTTTGAAACCTCTGTGATGAGGACTAGAAATGGTGTTCTGCCTTTTTGAGTGGGGCTGTGTAATTGGTAGGGTTTGTCTTTTATCAGAGTGATGGGGAAAGGGTAGTCCTCAGTCTGGATTATGCTTTCTAAGACCTCCTATTTAAAGATGAACAATAATACTAAAATTGGTCTTCAGCATTAGAACTTTTTTGAAAAGCCATAACGGGATAAAGTTGAAATAAATGGAACACAAAATATCTGCAGCATTGTACTCTTATTTCAATTCATTATACATAAGACAACAAGGTTTTGATCAATATGTATTCTATCTGTCTTGATTGGTATTACATAACAAGTAATCTTCTAATTTATATATTGCACTTAGTTCAGGTAATTGTTCAAGGATGTGCTAACTCTGTCCGGCATATATATACTAAAAATGCTTATAGTTAAGGTGAGAATGTTAACATCTACTCATTTTTAAAATCTTATTTCAAAGACCTACCTATTTCCAAATCCCTTCAATTTGTTGAGACATAAAGAGTTGCTTTGGCAAATGCATATAATTTGATGCATTGGGCCCAAGGGAGAGACGTCTTAACTTCCTTTTACCGAAGGAACTGACATGTCTGGATAGCTCAAAACACATTCAAAAGCATATTCTGGAACAGCTAATTAGGATCTTGAGTTAACCTTTTTCATTGCTTCCTTTTTAAAATTTCAGCATATACAAACATGCAAACATAAACACAAACCATTGCAAATGGTAGTCATATGTTACATTTAATGGGATGAACCAAATTAAAGGCATGATAAATTGAAGTATAAGCACTGCAAGTGCAATAAAAAAGACAGTTATGTTTCATTCCTGTTTGTGTAGCACTTACTGCTGGATGTGAGGTCTGAGATGTTTTCTTCACTGTAGATGTCCTGGAAAAATGGAACTATCCCTTCTCATATAAAACTGCATTGGCATGTATTAACAAAATTTCTTGGAATGTTGTTTTTTTCCTCTTCTCTACAGCAAGTACATTACTGCTGTTTGTTCGCTCTCTTAGTTCCATCTACCCGAGAATAAAGGAGTACTTTGTTTAATGAATTTTGTTTGACAAACACTCAGTAAGGGAAAGCAAAGAGATTATGGCGAAAAACACATGGAGGCTCTTAGTCCTAAATACATAATGTTATCCAGGTTCTATGATGAAAACTGTGAATGCTGATTAAAAGGAGTAAAATCTTGAGAATCTAGAAACTGTAGACTTATGGAATGGGGGGAGGGTCAGATTCATTTAAGTTGAACTGAGAACCAGAGCCAGAGGGTTTTGTTTATGGGTTGGTTTTTTTTTTCATCACAGATAATCTTATTAAGAGTTTAAATTTCCTAGGCAAGAACTATGCCATTTATTTTAATTTGTAATTGGAACAGCAGGACATTTCTATTCAACTACAGGTTTTGCTTATGTCTTCTTGATAGCCTTAGCCTTCTGTAGGTCATCCTATAACTTGTTACCTTTGTATGAGTCTGCATAAAGGAATGAAGGGAAAAAGCTACTAGTAAGGCTTATATGGTAACTGCAGCACATCGGTGAAGTGGTCTCGACAAGTTGGTGTGTGAGATGAAGAAGCTGGGAGAAAAGTCTTGCTCATTGCAGCAGCGATACACCCATAGTTCTGTGCTTGACTTTTGGTTTCTTGTGATCCTGTTTGTGAGCCTCGTGTGAATAGAGTTAAGTTAGGAATTAGATTATTGGTATTAGAGCAGTGGCACAGTTATTTTCTGTTGGAAGTGAACCAAAATGAAACCCTCACATCAGAACAGGATCACTATGAGATAACATATCTGGTATTAGACCTAACATTTGTCTGTAGTAGACCGATAAAATGCTGGTGAACGTGCTGGCTTAGAACTATCTTAGTAGGATCTCAAGTAGTCTGTTCTAATGAAGTTGTAATATGTTCTGCTTGGGTTTCAGTTCCCTAGGAGTAAATTACAGCTTGGAAAAGGGTACGTGGGTTTGCTTTTAATACAGCCCTGTTGCAAGATACATGTATTGCCCATCATGAGATCTTTATTGTCAACAATTAGTAAAAATTGTCTCACTTAAGCTTATTCTGATTTAGAGTGTTGATTTCATCAGCAAGGCAGCAGACTTCTCTGAATTAAATTGTACTCGTCATGTGTTCCTCCTACTGTACTAGAACATAAACCTTCGTTGTACTGATACACTAAAACAGCAAGGGGTGAATAATTGCTGTGCTATTGACAGTTCAGGGTAGATCAGTTGAATAATTTTCATAGTCATTAGTTTGTAAGAATTGAGTATTATTTTGTAAATATTTCTAATGCACTTGGTGAGGGAAAAAGTGTTACTAATAAAATTATGCGCAATTTAACTTGTGTATTTTAAGTGCTGTTGCATACTCTGTATTGGCTTTCATAATTCTACTCTCTATTTTATGCATATTAAAAAGGTTAGGGGAAAATAGCATGTATAATTTTAAAGGAGTGGCCAATTATAGTGAAAAGCTTTCGCCTGTATCTGTTGCTATAGTAACCAGGCAGCTTTCCTGGGGTCCAAAGAAAACAGTGTCTATAATGGAACAAATGCTGAGAAGTGCTGTGTTTTGTTTCAGAAGCAGAAATTATTGCCCACTGGCCTTGAGATTGCAAATTGAGCTGTTTTTCTCTTAAACTGTACACTGCATCTAGATTGTGCTCTTTTTTTCTTTTCCTTTAGAAATTTTTGTTAAAGATGCAGCTCCTACTCCCAAAGAGCCCTCATATCTTGCTTACAAGCAGTTCTGCAAAACTGAGGCCACTGTGAGATCCCAAATGGTCTCTGATGGTTTTCTTATCCCTAATTTTGCTGGGGAAATACTATGTTTTATTTCTTGACAAAAATGTAGATAAACGTACCTGTGTGTAAATAAGTATTTCCATGCAAGGAGCCGGTTGGTTGTGTGAAGCATGTATTTGCCCTGTTCAAAAAGATATACTGTTCTGTCATTCAATGTGAACACAAGTTTTCGCTGCATTCCTGTGGTCTTTCTGACATGTAGCAGCGACCTGTGGCAAGGGGAGAAGCTATCAACACAGGAGAAATTCAGAAACTGCTTTGGAAAATACATTTATGTGCATTTCACTACAAATTCCGTATGTCAGGTTTTCTTTAAATAAGTTCTCGTGTCTTTACATTTTAGTAATTTAAGTATTTTTTCTGTCTTATGCTTGATTCTAGCTTTCAGAAAAGGTGGAAAACTAGAGAAAAAACACTATCTGTATAACATACACCTGAGATCAGCAGTGCTAATGCTGGAAACTTGTGGGTTTTTTCATCAGCACCATTAATCGGTATTTTCTTTCCTTTCTCTAGCCAGTATTTTCATTCAGCTTCCTAAGAAGATCTGTCTACATGAAAAACTTACATTGTTTGAATTTCATCATTTCTGTTGAAAGCAAATATAGTGCCTCTGCTGTTGAAACAGTTGTACTGGATAGGTGTACTTGACAGCTGAGCTGTTCCCATTGAAAGTTTAACATGGATGGATGGCACCTTTGTGCCAGAAGCGTATGTCCGCATCAGAGGTTACTGCAATTTAATTGATTTTAAAAAACCCCACAAACTTAGAGCAATTTTGTTTAGAGCAGTAGAAAACCCCCTCTCTTTTGTTGAAGTTGGGGGGGTTTTGTTTGTTTTCTCAAACAATTGGTACACTGAGAGTGTGCTTAGAACAGAAGCTGTTCTTTGGTCTGAGTGTATCTTTTCTTTTAGTCAGAACTAGCACATCTTCAATTTAATGTCACACAGAATCTGTTCTATGAGTTACCAATATTGACTGTGAGACCTTTTAAAACAGATGGATGATTGTCCATCTTATTAGCAGATTTTTTTAATAAGAAACTGAATATTTTTAAAAGACTAGCACTTAAAATTTTTTAGTTGTTCAGTACCAGTACTTGTACAAATTGTACAAATTGTCAGTGTGTTCCTCCATATAAATTTTTCATTTTTACTGTTGTTAGTGTCTAGTTTGGAAGATGAACTGCTTTGTTCGATGTGGTGCAGAACTGGATTTTTAGCCCAACCTGTATTTTGTAATACAGAAGTCTGAATTCAGGGCATTTCTGTATAATGCAGTATCTCTGTAATTGCATGACATATTTTATGTGTTTTATATGTATATATGTGTACATTGAAGGAATGACGTTACTTCATTCTGTTTTCAGACAAGGGAAAGTTACCCTTTCTCTGAACCAAGCTGATTTTAGAACTATAAAAGAATAAAACAAACTTGAAAGAGATCTGTGTGGAAGCATTCAAATAGAATTTTGTGATACACATTGTAAATACAGAATTGTGTGGTCACTTAAACTGAATGCATACTTATTTCTACCTACTATTCCTTTAAATAGACTAGAATTTTAAAATCTTAATATGCTGAAAAATAATTCCTTGGCTTACATTTTAGAAAAGCCCTAAAGCAACAGCAAACATATAGGGATTGAGTTTGATTTCTAATTATAATAGCAATTTTCTCTGGCTGCCCTTCAGCCTGTATATTGAATATTGTCTAATTTGTGTATCATGTCAGAATTGTCTTGTGGAAGGATCTGAAGAAAGAAGTGCTAATTACTTTACAGATTACATGGACGTGGAGGAAGTGCCATGGGGAAAAAAGTACTAAGTACTAATGGCATGTGAACTAATTGGAAATATGTAGATAACTAAGACAGACTAAAATTCTGTAGGGCCTTGCAAGTTAAGCCAAAGCTCTATATTCAAATACTGTGACATTAGTCACTGCACAGCTGTGTTACCTGTCACAGTAATGTCTGCCTATGTTCTGCTGGTTTCCTGATGTCTAACTGGTTAACTTAGAAATAATGTGTCTCGGAGGAATATTATCTATTCATCATCTTTTTTTTTTTTTTTTTTCTCCCCCCCCCCCCCCCCCCCCCCCCCTTACAGGTGGATGTGGCTGTGGTGCATTTCACTCCACTGGTGCAACCAAAGATACAGCAGCCATTCGAGTTAGTGGAAAAAGTGGTTCGAAGTGTTTTCCAGTTTAGAAGAAAATACTGTTTCCGCGGAGTTGAGTAAGGATCTTTAATGAAAAATTCTCAGATACTGTTTTTGTAAATGCGTAAGCTACTAAATCAATTGAGGAAACACTTGTAGCTATGCATTTGATTTTATTCCTCCCTTTTTAAATATTTTATAGTTCATCAGATCTTTCCATTTCAGAATTGTTTCTGGAGACAAAACTATGAGATGACTCTCTTTCTGCTCGAATTATATAATAATTACTATGCATGTTTGTTAGAGCAGTTGAAGGAGTTACAATTACTAGGATAAATTGGTGATCTTTCCAGTAGTTTGTCTCTCAGAAGCAAACCCACCCACCAACCACAAAAACTACAGCATTTGTTAGTTGAGTTAAAAAAATGACAGTTCCAAAATTCAGAACCAAAGATGGCAGCATGAGGAGGGAGAATATCATCTGTGGGAAATTTTACTTATTTGGGAATAATGTGAACAGGTCAAATTCTTGTTTCTGTGCTTGCCCTTTTATGGAGTTCTTACTGACGCTTTAAAAATCCCCATGTCTTAGGGAATTTATTAGGTTCTCTAACTAACTGATGCAAGAAATCTGCAGTCTGTTCGCCAAGGATCCTGTTAAAACCCTAGCACAGGCACATGTCTGACTTTGGGGAAAACCCAGCATTCAGTGTTTTAGGACATGTGTCAGAGGTGCTGTTAGGACTAGAGGCACGCTGCTGCAGCTTGGGCTAGCTGAATTTTGCTGGATGTGCTTTTGGCTCTGACACAGTCTAGGATTAGGGTGGATGCTACCTTGCTTGAACTGCAAGCCTTATGTGTCGCTATTTTAAAGGTGACCATAGAATTTTGTCTCTAGTTTGTTTTGGGGTTTCTGCTTGAGGCAGTGAATTGCATTGATGTCTGGGATGCAGACATTTGACCTGAAATTTTGCCTATGTTAAAATTTGAGTATGCATTTGGAGGTGGTTAGAAAATGAGCTATCCAAACTTCAGATAGGTTTGTACATGATTCACAGGGTTGGGTTTGGTTTTTTTTTTTGGTGAAAGACCGGTTTTGGTTGACAGTTCAGGCAGAAGGTATACGTAATCAGCATATCTATGTTATGCAGAATATTTTTGGCAGAGTTTTATAAAAAAAACAAAAAAACAAACCCCTCAACTGTTGTGTAATTTCAAATTGCTAATAACTGCTCTATATTGTTTTGAGGCAAGGGGGGAAAAATCTGAACTTTTGGACATCATGTATCCTCTAGCAGCTTATCATACTTTAGCCCTAGTGTGCAGCTAAGAAACACAATCCTCTTATTCTTTAGCTAATCTGGAAAAAAGAAAAAAAAAAAAAAAGGCAAATTTTGGAATATAATAAGACTGTTAAAAGTTTGTTACAAGGTATCTATCTATTGCATGTACTGTATAAAAACAAGGTAATTGAGTCAGTTGATATTTGTGTATACATTCTGGGATCTGAGACATGGCATAGAAGATTAAACTATTAAGTCTATGAAGAAAAACATTGTAGTTTGAGTTGCTCTTCCTGGGCATTTGTAAGATGGTTCATAGTTTGTATATGAAAGGTGATTAAACATTTTTGGCTCCAGGTACATATTTTAACTACCAAATCAAAGGAGAGAATTACTTCAGAAGGGATATCAAAATAAGAATTGATCCATTTTAACCTTGCTGACCTACATGCTGAGCTAATAGGGACATTTTTTGACCAAGGCCTGGAGTAGCACATACTTTAAAGCAGGCTGTTCCCAGAAGTTCCATCCTTCTCTTGTCATTTCAAACCCTTTCTTAACTTTGTGTTCTGCCTGCCCACCAAGAGCCAGCTATCACTTACTCATACAAACCCTTTTGACTAGCTTGTCCAGCCAACCTGCAAAACACAGCTGGGGATGTGTTACTGTTATCAGATGCACAGCATTTTTTTAGCTCTTATATATGTATGGCACAGGCAGATAATTTGAAAACTGAGATACACACATCAATCGTGCAAATTTGCTGCCTTCCTCACCTGTTGTAGACTGAGAACTACTGCTAATAAGTAGTTTGCACTTTGTAGTATGCATTTTTGCAAGACCTTAAAAAAATCACTTGAATTAATACTATTCATTAAAATTTGGGGAACACTGGCCACAGAGTAAATCACCTGGTTTGACTATCTATGAACAGTGACAGAGCAGAAAACAAAATCTAGGACTCCTGGCACATTCTCCAAGTTCTAAATATTAAAAAGTGCATGATAATTAAATATTCCTTTCCTCCTCCTTGGCTTTTTTTCTGGCATTAGAAGTACAGTATTAATGACAGATTATAACAATATCTTTCCATTGGAATGAAACAGCCTAAGAGAGTCATGTAGTTTGGATCTGATCTGTTTTGCAGTTTCATCTGTTGTTGTTATCTAAATACGAGGCTAATTCTAAGAAGGCTCTGTGACTGTATCCATACCCAAAGCTCTTTTTAATGTTAGCAAATATGAACATACATGCATGTATTTAATGTACAATGTATGTATATGCTTTCCTATGTCATTGCAGTTTCCATGTGCAGAAAAAGGTCCCTTATGTGTTTCCATTTGCTTAGATAATGAACTATATTAAGAATGCCACAGCTAAAATAATGACATAACAGTAAACCTATATTAAGTAAGTAAATTCCCAAGAGGACCCTGTTACTCTTAAGGGAAACTGAAGTGTTTGAATTTATTTGTCTTCTCCCTACACCTTTTAGGACCTTGTTTCCTGAAGGCGGACGGTTGAAAAGAACTGAACAGCTGATGATGACAGCAGATGTTGATCCAACTCTGCGTCCTTTTCAGCTATCCATGTCACACTTTAGAAATCTATGCAATACATACAGGAAAATGTGTGATGAAGACCCGAGCCTTTTTGTGTACAATTACAGAGAAGAACTAAAGCAAAAGAAGAAGGTGAAGAATTTACTTAAAAGTACCAGTCAGCCTGAACAGATGGAAGAGGAAAATCAGCTGTAATGGCAGCAGACTGTTTTTTTATTTAACTCCTGATGTTGATTCATTAAAAGGAAGCTTATGTATTCCTACATCTGTGCAAGTATGGAAGAAATACTTTTGAGAAAGTGGTGGCAAGAGAGGGCTTCCCCTTTTATTTATTCATTCTGTTCAGCTATAGACAGAAGTGATACGACAGTCCAGTTACAAGCGCCTACAGCTTCTTGGGAAATGGCTGGAACACATACCATGAACAAGGTATGTTGTGAGACATGTCATTAAGTTGGGATACTTCTGAAATAATTGAATTTTTGTCTGAATGAAAGTGCATTATTGAAATGTAAGAAAAAATACTTTTCATACTTCAGCATGATGGTGTTTGGGGATTTGTGCTCTTTTTATCCTGGAACATCCTACTCTGCAGAGTAAAAAACAGAAGCCAAAACTCTTGTATAAATATACTCAAGTGACTAGCTTAAAGGAGGATAAAATGCGCAGATTGCTTCAAGGTCTGCTAATACTCTTCTCATTTATACAAAAGCAAAGAATTTGGGATTTAAATCTCCAACTAGAGAAAAGCAGCATGATAAAAAGTAGAAAACATGGCTAAGTACAATACTTATTTGTCTTTTACTGTACAGGCTGGTAGAGAAAATAAAAAATACAGTCAAATAAAAGATTACAGGCCAAGCTTTGTTTTTTGTATTTACACATATGTATAAAGTATAAACAGCATCTTGAAACTTACAAAAATGAAATTTTTGCACTATTGTGCACTAAAACACATTAAAATAACTTAATTCTGCTTTAAATAAAGCAAAAATGAAACCCAAAGAAATAAAATGCCCAAGGTATTGAAAAATTCATTTTGCAATGCTACTTTCCATTGTAATCCCCTCTGCCACTCCCTAGCAACTTTCCCACATTACTTAAAATACTAATGAGGCCATCCTTCTCTTTCCTCCCCTCCCCAAGAATACTACATCATCTTAGTCACTGCTTGAAAGGGATGAACTAATTTACAGACCTTGGCCAACTTAATCTTTTTTTTGATCCACAATAAATTAAAATAACTTAAGAATCCTTTACAGCTGTTTTTGTGGAAAAAAAATGTATTAGTGCACAAAATCAGATAGTAGTTTTCCTGCAGCTTCCATGAATTTACTAGTTTTAAAGCAAAATAAGTTTGTTGAATTTTATGTGGACTTCAAATGAGTATTTTAAATATAGTGCTCAGAAAGCTAGGATTTCGCATGCCTCTCCACAGCTTCATAAAAACAGTCCTCATTAACTACAGATGTTAAACTCTGGACGCTAAATTCTCTCTCTAAAATTGAGTTCAGATCCAGGTTTGCAGCATCAGAGTGACTGTCAAGGGACTGGTGACGTTCTTGCATTGCCATTAAAGTTCCTCTGTTACGCTTTGTGCTGTTTACTTTTCTCTTCACTGGGCAAAAATGGCCACGCACCAGCTTTGGATGCTGTCCTGTCTCAAAGGCATCTCCTTCCTCGTTTTCAGCAGCCTGATCCCGTTCAGAGTCAGTACTCGGTTCCTCCGAAATCTTCAGCCGTTGGAACTGTATTTCAATGTCTTTTGTAGGGCTGTCCTTCTTTAGGCTCTGATAGTCATCGTCCTCATCGTCATCATCACTGAGTATATCAGATTCTTTGACAAGAACATTAGAAAAGTCGGATACACAGCTCTGTACGTGTTTATTGGGAGATGAATTTTTGGGCTCCTGTATGCTCTCGGCAGTGTGGCAGCTGCTGCTCTGAGTACTGCTGCTCAGGCTGCACTCATCAGAGTCCTGGAAGGTGCCTTTCCCCGGGTCACCATTCCACTCACTACTGGATGAATTCTTCAGTACTTTCAAGGATCTCGTGGAAGCTGTGCAGAGGAAAAAGGCAGTTTTATTTTTTTCAGCAAGCATCAGCTGGTTATACTGTCCATCTCAATAGCCCACTTATAATTACAGTGTACATAGTCTCATTTGATAATCATCCCAGGTCAGGTGTGTCAGCATTCTGATACTAACAGTGTGATCCCGTGTCAGAGTTTTCATTCCACCTACCCCAGGGCTATATGCTTGCCTTCATGTGGAAGAGATACAAAATCCTCCAAAAATGTAGCAACACACATCCCCAGGAAAGCAAGACTGATTCAGGCACCTCGAGCACTGGAGGGCCAGGTTGGACGTGTGAGTTGGACTGTCCCAGTTCCTGTGATGTTAAGGGGAATTTACAGACAACTGATCAGCTGGAAAACTTGAAATACTAGTAGCTACTCATTTAACTAAAATATCTGAAGCCTGTGCTTAATTAGGGTATCTGCTGGGATGCAGATTTAGTGCACTGAAAGCAGCAAGACCCCTGCCTTTTGCCAGTTGTTTTAGCTTTACATGTTATCAGGGATGAGTTACTAAAGGGAACCCAGAGGAAAGAACACTAATACGGCATGCCAAAAGGAGTCCGTTTCTTCCCAGCAAAATTAATTTGGGCCTTATTAAGTCTTCCCTGAAGAGAGCTAATGACACATCAAATGTGAGAATACAGTGTGGGGGAACGGCAAGTTTGCTTCTCTCCTCTAGCCCTTGTCATGCACTGAGTTGTGGAGAAACTACCACCTCCCCAGCCTGAAAAAGCAATGGGATTTGTGGATCTGGCACATGACACACTACAGTCATGGTAATAATTGGAAACTTTCTGCCAGTGCTGGAGTCCAGACTCCATTTTTCACTTTGAGAATGTGTTTCTTACCCAGTTTGGCTGTTGCAGGTACACGGTTCTTGAGTGGGACAAGGCGATCTTTACATGTTTTCTCCAGTGGTAGCTCACATTTTATGTGACGTCTGAAATTCTCCCGCAAAATAGAACGGATCACCTTCACGATGTTCGTCTTGTTCTCACAGTCACTGCAAGTGTGAGAAAACAGATAACCTAATTTTCCCCTCTGAAGTAAGACACTATTGGGATAAAATCTGGCCCGCTCCTTTCTACTTATGTGCTTTAGTGCAATGTTTTTTTTCAGTAGGTTGCTTTAGTAGTGGTTTTGCAGTTAACATCTTTATGCGTTGTTAGGCATTTCACACACTTTGTGTTTTGAGATCTTGGTTACTTCCCCTTAGAAAAATGGCCTGAAAGGTAACTTCTGTACCGAGAGATCACCCCTTAAGTGGTCTTTATCAGACGGTAATCTCTGCTAACCAACTGAGAGTCTGATAAAATCAGTTACTTTGCCCATATCATACTGGAACTTATGATCATACATCTGTGCAGATTTCTGATGGTGGATCACTGCGCCAAATTCTCTCCCATTTCAAATTGTTGTACTTTAGGCAGTTAAACACTGGCGTAGTGCCTGGATTCAAAGAGTGAGAGCTGCATTAGAAGTGCTGATGCAAAGGTCACGCAGGGGAAAATCTTTTATTTTTTTAATTCTATTAATGTGATTTATCAAATACAACCTCCATGTAAAGCTTACCTGCTGCACAACTGAAAAATTGTTTCTGGCCGGCCTTCTAGTTCTGACTTTGTGTGAATCAGTTCCCAGATAGAGCTGTTCTCTGTTCCTGTGCATGGAAGGAAACGTTATTTTTGTATATGCTTTACAAAACCTTTGGCATTAGAAAGACCAGTGCAGAGCTCCTCTGCTCCTGAAGACAGCATTAATATAGCCATGGGTGGATCCACAGAAGATCTCACCCAAGATGGAACCCACAGGAAAGTCCCCTGAACTCTCCTGTTGTAGCAGCCTAGTGCTGCTGCCTTTGATAACTTGACCTTCTCTCTTGGAGAGTTGCTCTCCCCCATTCTCAGTGCTTCTTGCTACCTCCCAGCCTTTGAAGGCCTGCTCCCAGGTGTGCAAAGCATTTGCTCTAAACACTTAGTGACACTTTACAGTGTTTATAAAACTGGATAGGATCATAAAGATCAACTCAAAGGGAGAATGAAATCACAGCCCTCTACTACGACAAATTACACGGTCAACTTCCCCACCAGGACGCCAACCATGGTAAATCACCTTCCTGTTCATGGTGTCTTTTCATTGGGGATTTCCATTCTGTCATTCCTTCACATCATGTTGCATCTTATTGAGCTCACTGAAGCCGACATAGCAAATGAATAAAGTCTGTTAACGTATCAAGCCTGTGCCCCCTGAGTGTAGAGACAACAGTAGATACTATTTTCTCTACACCTGCCTGTTTCCAGAAAGACATACGGAAGAAGCAGCATTGCAGAATCCCAGAAAAGCATTCAATCCTGAAGTATTCAGTGCAAGGGAATTACCTGCTGTGTTCCCCAATCGAACTTGAAGAGCAGATAAAGGAATCAGCCAACGAAATTTAAATGGATCCAAGTCACCATAATTATGTGCAGCACGAACATTAGCAGGCTGCAAAAAGAAAAACAACAAGGATATTTCTAAGAAGTAAAAGTAAAAAAGTGGGGGTTTTTTGTGTTACTCTTAAAAGACCTGCCTCTGAAGAGAAACTAAATCCATTAGACTTTTTCTTTCAGTACCCTATACGTGCTTGTAAATGTAGTTGAAATGGTGATAGACACAACCTTTGGAATTTGTAATTGCTTCAACTTTTAAAAGCACTTCTTTTTAATGGATAAAAATAATACTTTGCATGTAAGTACTACTAGGGAACATGTTTCCCATGAAGGAACCCGCAGACTGTTGATTAGCAGAATACATTAATCATGTAGCTGCTGCTGGTCCTTGTAGAGCCCCTCCATCTGTTACGATATGCATGGTGTGGTGCTTCACCACTGGTACTCAGGATATACAACTTGCTACTGAACTTCAGCATTCCAGTATTTTAAATGGGGACAGAGGAGGTTATGTTTGTAGTGGCCCCTTTCATTTCCTTCCAGGATGATCAAGGGTCTATAGACAGAGGTCTTTAACCCACACACTGTGTTATGGTAGGCCATTGTAAATGTCATCTGGAACAATTAATGATTCCTACATGGCAATGTTTCGTGTTTCACGTGATGGAACTAACATGGGGCTCACAAGGAGAAGACGGTGCTGCTTACTAAATAACAAATAATATTTATTGCTACATAGATACCGAGCACTTGTTTTAGCTGTGATAGCTAGAACTCCAGCCTAGGGAGGGAAGGTGGCATTTCACCAGAGCCACTCCCCCGTCGACACTGGTGTGGTCCATCTCACACTGCAGTAGGATCCTGTGCATAAACACCCACCACTTCCACTGATACCAGACTTACCATTTTCTTTTTCAGTTTGTAGTTCTCCTTATACACCAGTATTACAGCCCTCTTAAAAACTAAAAAAGAAAGAAAAAAAGGAAAACTGTTAGTTACAGGTGTAATATCCAATGAAAATATTATCTTGGAGAAGCAGATCGTTGTAGTCACAGGAATGTGAAGGATGAGTTAAGCAAACTGATTGAAAAGCACCCGCCCTGTATTAAGATGGCAACTGAGTTTTTCATCCTACACTTGTTCACACAATGGCAGTATTTTTTCCTCAGATTTTGTTCTGAACATTTAGGATGAAGCCATTCTGCACGTTTATTCTGAAACTACCAGCAACCTTTCTCCTTCACATAAACAAACACAGCAGATTTAGTTTAGATGTAAAGGTTCAGATTTTCTTTTTGTAGCTGATGGATGTATTCAAGTTGAGTAAGGGCCTATAGCAAGAGAGGGCTGTGGGAAAGGATGCTAAGTCTGTTCTTCCTGCAGTTCAGCGTTTGTTTAGCTGGAAACTCAAACATTCATCTCAGTTCCTACTTTTCCACCTGCAGGAATTCTCTGGCTTCCACAGCATCCGGCTGGAGTGGCTCACCAACATTATCTAATCTCTCAGCCTCCAGGGAGGCAGGGACACGTTTGTTCTTGTCTGTAAGGAGGAACAGAAACATGGGGGCATTGAAGCTGCAGCCAAACTATGGGATGGCTCTGCACAGCAGTCCTGGATCCCAGATCGGACTCTAGTGCAGTATCCACATTTCCTTCCAGTGGAAGAGGAGAGAGGGGCAATGGTATGCAGCTGAGTCTCATCCCCACGTGAAGCCAGGATGCAGCCATAGCAAGCATAGCATTTACCCTACAGCTTGGCTGTTTCTCTCAGTTCCACGTATTAGGTGTGTTTTCTAAGCTGCCTACGTAGGGTTAGAAGTGAGAATAACACTCAGTTTCCCAAGTGGCATACGAGCAGTCTGCCATTCATTCATACATGTCCTGCTGGGAAGTGTCTGGCATATGGGAACTGGGGAGTTAGCTCCTGTTTGTTCTTCTGTTAGAAGCATCCCTCCCCTAAACTGTCATGCTTCCTGGGGAAGGAGTGCATGACAGCCCCGAGAACATGAAACTTGTCTCTCGTCAACCTGGAGTTGTTCTGTAGTTGTTTATCCAATGACATTTTAAAGAAATCTTTTTTTAAAGAAATGGACAATGCCAAAGATGTTTCACTGGAAGATTTAATTACTTAGATAATTATTAAATGATTAATTGTAGATATACTATTAAAAAAACCTCTTGTTTGTGTGCTCTCATTTCCACAGCCATTTTTCAGGTTAAAATAATCTGGATGGGGACCTTGATGCAGTCGCTGTAAAGCAGAGGTTAGCCATAAAGCAGAGGTTAGTCTGAATTCACAAGAGTAGAATAAATCACCATTTGCCTACCAGCTGCCTTTGAAAGCTTGGCTTAGCAGATTGTTCTAAAGAGAATATTGCCTCTTGAAAATCACTGTTTTCCATAGTTTACATATAGGCATGAGAGCAGCTGATGTTAGCTCACAGAGCAAGCAGTAATGGCAAACAAATGAATGTAAACTTTTCTCATATTAGGAAATACAACTATGTATTTTTTCAGATGTAAGTCTGCCCTAGATACATGGCTACATGGAAAGGAGATGGTGGCTTTCATCTTGTGAGAAGATTTAATGTGGTAAATCTTTAGATTTGAAAGAGCAGAGAGTCATTAAGGAAGACACTTACCAAACACTGTAAGTTCAAGGTCTTTTCTTGCCTTGCCCAGTGATGGGAAAGGATTCAGCCAGGAAACTGTAGAGTGCATCAGAAGTTCTCCCATCGACAGCTCTGTCACCTGTAATAAATTATAACGGTACATGATATAAATAAATAGCATAAATATATACATCAGTGCTGTGATCCACATATGTGAGAAAACGTTAATGAGTACACATCAATAACTTTAAGCATCTATTTTTTTCTGTATTTACTGTGTGTACAGAGAGAAAGGCAGAGAGATTTGCACTACAGCAGGAAAAGTGTGAGTAATCCCTTTTTTAAAACAATCAAGAATTATAAAAAGTAATAGCCCCTAAGTTATGGAGGCTGGATAGAAGTTCTTACTATTAGTAACTTAGAAGAATATTAAGTTGATCTGACGATCTGTCACACACATACAGCCAGTTGTGAACTGGCTGATTTATTAGCTGTATCTTTAATTTCTTTAGAGTAATTAGTATTAATGACACTGCCAATGGCAGAATTAATGGAGGTCTTGTACTCTGAGGCTGCTTTCTTCTGTGGGACACAACATAACACTGTGAAGAATCTCCCACGCTGTCAAGTTTTGTTTCCCCATAAATGGTGGGAAACCAGGTAGCCAATGGGGGCGATTTGGCTTTTACTAGGAAGAAATAAAACAACCAAGCCAGGATCTCTCATATCTGATCTCCACTTCTACAGACTTGATCTGCTTAGTAATTCTTTGATGTAAATAGCTAAGTTGAGACCTTGCTGCCCCAGTTCTGGGAGATGTGTGCACACCGTCTGTTTAACTAATGGGTTTTGCTCTGACAAATACCCATGGATGCCTCAGTGCTGGAAGCGTAGAGTATGAGAATAACAGACCTTAATGTGAAATCCCTCAAATTGCCATTTTCATTTATATGGGTGAAAAAATATCTTAAGAACTTAAGAACTCTGTAGCATAAAATCTGAATGACTTGGGGCATGGATAATCTCTGCAACATTTGAGAAGAGGAGGATTTTTCCTACTGAGGATTATGTCTACTCCTGCTTGTAATTCTTGTCAGTCCAGAAGGCAGCTCTGGCAGCTGTCTGAAAATTTTACCGTAACCTACTGACAAAAAGAAACTTCACAGGCAGATATGAAATGGAAGTCAAAATATTAAAAGAGAATGGAGGAAGCCCAGCACAAATAAATTCCCAAAATTACCTCAGGAGGAGAGAAAACACCCAATGGCAAGCAAGATAATGCTTCAGGAGTGAATAAAACCTACTGTTCCTTCTCTTACCTCCTTCTCTGTTCCACTTTGATCTGCAACCAGTTGGTCAAATACAGTGCCATAATCTTCATATATCTTCTGCATCTCATTGATGTGACTTGCTACTTTTTCCATTGCCTTCAGCGCTTCTATAAGGTTTTAAAATTTCATAGACAGCTATGTAATTCAATTGTATTTTCTAAACATGGCATTTTTTATTGAATTCCACTTGGGGCAGGCAAAATGACGCAGTGTTCCCAAGGTCTGATGAACACAATTCTAGCTTTATATCAGTGCTTTCTCATAGCAACAGTAGAAGGTATGCTTTCTGATCAGAGTAAGGGAAAAATGCTCATCTGGTGTCTGAAAGTGCCTGAAAAGGCTGCAATGAGCATTCCAGTGATGAGCCCCCAAATGTATGAATATTCCTATCAACATGACAGTAAACATGGTTAGGTTTTGCATCTTGTATATATAGGGTCACTAGGATCTCTGGCATAATCTACATCCATACTAGGATAAGTGATCTGATGAGCTTTAATAGAAACAAATTGCATTTGGCTCACCACAGAATAGGCAAAGAAATACAGCTCTAGGTTGTACAACTTCCTCACTGATTCTGTCCATGAAATTAAATGCTAGTGGCCAGGTTTTGTTTAAATTTTGTTTTCTAAGCAAGAATGACACTAGATTTCATTAGACTTTTGTGTTAATACCCAAAGGAGTTGGAGAAAGGCACTTAGTTTCTCCAGTCCTGCCAGCTTTTAATGGTGCAGCCTTTTAGAAGTTTGGCATTCATCCTGACCTGCAAGTCAGTCACCCCCAGCTTGGTTGTAAGGGCAAGAGAGTCGTGTTAGAAGCTCCCTTTGAAATCAGTGACAACCTCATGACTTTTTGCTGACAGTGTATTTTGCCTGAATCTATTTTGTTAAAATGACAATCAATCCATAAAATAAATCTCTAGACTTTCATCCATGAGGCGGTGACAGACCTGAACTGGAATTTGCCAGGGTAAAGTCCCAAGCACCTGAGCCTAGAAAAGCAATCAACTCTAATATATGTTAGACAAGTCTGTCTATGTAGGAAGACTGCAAAGCTTTGATACGGATCTCTTCTGCACAAGCAAGAGTCATGGCCAAATCTCAAACAACTAAAATTTCCTTCGGTGGCACTGGTAAACTTCAACACATTTCAAGAACTGAGTAATAACCACAAGATGGAGCTTTGGTCAGCGTTTCCCAAGTGGGGAAAAAAAGAAGCAACACTATGTCCTGACATGCTCCTGTACAAGAACTGAGGAGATAGACTCCAGTCCTATTTGCCGTGGCAAATCCTGGGCATATCTACTTCTCAAAGGGACTTGGACATGCCAAGTAGGACTTTTTGCTAAAAGCGCGAAAAGCTACTTATTACTTTTAAGGAGACGGAGGGAATTCTCTATAGGTTTTGATGAGTTCTGTGCTATCTACATCTTCAGAAAGGGCTGGAAATAAAACTTAATTCATATGCATTCCTGTAGAAGAAAGGAAGAAGTTACCTGTCAGATGATAGTGCTCCTCACTCTCGTTATCTGTCAGAGACACCAGCTCTTTTAAAAGCAGAGGATATTTCAGCACTCTCTGAACAGGCTTTATGAGATACGACTCCAGTGTAGAAGAGTGTTGCTTTGTGGGATTTCGAGCATCCAGAAAGGTCTTAAAGGCACTGTCTGTTTTGGCTGGGTGTAAATACAAGAGTTGGTCAGTTAAACATGGAAGTCATAGAAGCTACAATAATTTGAAAGCACACAATTGCAGCTTGTAACCAGCACCAAAAGCCTCACCTTTTTCAATAGATGGTTTACAAAGTAGCTCACACTATTCATTTCATAATCATTTCCTGCATTAAATAACATACATAAGGGCCAAGGGAACACTTAGATCAAGGTGAGATTATTCCTCAATGTAATTTTTCCACTGCACTGCAGTGATGGCAGAGGAGGTAATTCCTAACTTAGTCTACCATTTGTTGCTGCTTTTGGGAGTATGAGCTGGATCTGCAGACGGCACAAACTTGTGGAAGATGTTTCTGTAGCTATTCAGGCTACTGCCTGCATGTTACAAAAGGACTCTTATCCCTTCACAGTTCTATACCATACTTCAGCAGAACCACAGATCTTAGCTATTCCTATGGAAAGGTACCCAATTAGCCCTTGCTTTGCACCAATATTCTCTGCAAGTCAACAAGATTTGTTTCGGTAGTTCACTGCAGTTTAAATTCGTGCACATGAATTACAATAAAGACAATAAATTACCTCTCTCGAGAACTTTCTGAACTTTGATGTGGTTTGCACAGAAGCCACTGTACAGTTTAAAGTGGTCAGCATAATACAGAAAGGAGCCTCCGAGGGAAAACAGCAATTTCTGAAATCAACACAATCGAAATATTAATTCATTACTAGAATCCAAAATAAATGTTCAGGCACATAATACAGAGGCTCAAAAATCATGGTAGTAGCTCCAGAATGTTTCTGTATTTCTCTGGGCATAGAGTTCACCCTAATTACACAAAGCCTGCAATTTTCTCCATTCTCCCTGAGCAGGTACACCACTGCAGACGTTCTGTCTTACTGTATCTTTCAGGCAGCACATGAACAAAAATCAAAAGACACGTAACAGGGTATCTTGTGCTGGGAAAAAACCATGAGCAATAGGAAGCAAGGCACAAAAGTGCCAAAGCCAGAAGGGACAGTGTAAAACAAACACAGAGGATTGCTTTCCAACTGTTTTCCTTCTTTCAGGCAGGTGGTAATTACAGGGCACCTCTGATGCTCTTGGATGAAGGGGCGGTTGGGAAGATGTGGGAGGCACTGAATCACGAGGGAGATGTTTTTAGAAAAATGCTTCCCAAAGCAAAGATAAGAAAGAGGAGTAGTGAGGGAGGAGGAGGAGGGGGGAAGAGGAGGAGAAAGAGGAGGAGAAAGAGGAGGAGGAGAGCAGCCCTCTCCCCTCTTTTTAATCAATGTTTGCTCCACAAAAGGCAGCGAGTGTCCAGGAGACCTGCCAGCAGTCTCGCCTGGTCCTGTGTCAGTCATCTCCGGGGAATCTGCTTCTTCCCGTTAGGGCAGGTACTAAGTAGTGCCACCGTGAGCGAGACAGCACAGCGAGGGCGCAGTCTACAGAAGTTTGCACTTTGTAGGCCCTCTTCTTGGACCTCTCAACATGAGTAAGTCATGTGGCATTTATCAGGAAAAGCGGGTGAACTGGGCACAGCGGGGAGGAGCACAGGGCAGGGCAGAATTCAGCCCAGTGACAATAATGTGTCTAAAAGGAGTTCTGCATCATAAGCATTGCTAGTTTATAGCACACTCAAAGTCTACTCTGCATCTTCCATGTTACACCTTCTGCCGTGGGAAAGAGGAAGATAAAAACCATGAAAATAAGCACTTATCTTTCACTGCTGAATAGATGTCTGTAATCCAAAGTAAAGCTTCAAACATAAAAGCAACCATATGAAACTTACAGAGTTCTCACAGCTTTTCACAAACATTTGCAGGCACACTACAAAGTATTGACAAAATATTCACCCGGAACTGGGATGGTGTTTCCAGTGTATTAAAATCTGAGGAAGAAGATATTCCATCTTCAAGGGTCTCCAAAAACACCTTCTGGAAATCTAGCATTTCTGGCAGACTGCCGAACAAGGACTCCATCTGTGAAAAACATCAGGCTATGAAGTACAGCACTCCATGCACCTAACAGTGGTCTTGGGAGAACAGTCCACTAAGGAGATGTGACACACAAAGAGGTTGAAAGGCCAATAACGTCTTTGTTAATACTTTTCAAATGGGTTTTTAAAAAAAAACTCTTACAAAAAGCAAAGATTCCTTAGGAGTTACGTTAGAAAAACAATTACCTTTTAAAAAAAGAAGTGACGCATGCACCAGACAGAAGGGCACTGACTGGTATAATTCCTATTGTTACATTCCTTGTTTGCTTTTTCTGTCATGCTCTCAGCAACAAAAAACCCAAATGCCAAGGTCTTAACCCATAAAAGAATGAAAAGCACATCTTTCAGTTATTCCCTCACCTCATCCTGAGTAAGGAAGGTTTCATTTTGAAGGGGCTCCAAGTATAGCTCGAAGAGGCAGCTCAAATCCTGCAAGAAACAGAACTCATTCACTTTTTACGTAACAGTTTGAAATTGTTCTTTATATGACACCTGCAGGATAGAGGTAATTTTGGGGAATGAACTAGAGATACAATTCCTTTTCTGTAACAAAATCACCTGCATGTTCTTAGTGCTAAAGTGATTGCTAAATTAGATGCAAATTGATTTCAGTGTAATGTTTTTTGTTTCATCTTTACGGTTTTACAGCTTGATTATAACAAATTATATTTTAGTATAGCATGAGGAGAAAATGTTACAGATAATGGGTTTCTAAAGAGTCCAGGTATATGAACAGCATCAAATGTTTTAATCATGCGTGTTAGATAAATCATATAAATAACCACTCATTTAAACATTTGTAGTAATATTCAGAAGGACACGTAACATTTAAAAATCCTATTAGGTATTAATGCATTCAGTTATGTTGCTGGGGGGACACGGTTAGGGGCTTTTTCAGCAACTTCTTCGAAGAATTGGTGCCACTTTTGAAGACTTACTATCCCAGACCAAAGCATGACGGCAGGGCTGGGGCCCACTGCAGGGCTGTCCAACCCTGAGAACAGAAACTGCAGAAATTCTTATGGAGAAGGAATAACGAGCATCTGCCCGAGAATGCCGTAATGAGTATGTGCAACCCACCAGGATTTTGCTAGGTGCAAAATTTCACACATGTCAGTGACCTCCATGGTCATGCCTTTGTTCAAGCAATTCCTCTATAAGAAACATCAGCTGGACGTACATGGGGGTCCAAAGCTTCCTCAAGCTTTACAGCATAGGGCCGTGTTAGTGTACTGATGGATGTACTACCAACAACAGACTGAAAGCGTTTTCTCTTTTACATATACATTATTGCAGCAAGTACTGATATCTGTAAGTATGTGTTTTGAAATCCAGTAGATGATTCCTCCTTGCTGAAGATCAATGAAATCAATATTTTCATGTTTCTTTTGGCATCCAGTCACAGGAATTTGGGGTTTATAAAAAGAAAAGACATCTAACAAATTATGGACTTATCAGTCAGAGGAGAAATAACATATGTGTGATGCTACAACCAACTGGATCTGTGCCTTTTAGCTTAGCTGATTCAAAAATAATTATACATTATTTTCCGCAACTAACCTTTTTTTCTGATTTGTAGGAGACTCTATTCTATTCTTTTACCAGATTTATTTTCATCTTGAAAACTACGGAAACATCCCCTGGAAAACCCCTATGTTAACATATTGCAGGTATCTACTCCCCACAAATTACCACTCTCCAATACAAATACAAGTCGACTAGAAATAAAGCTACTAGATCAAATCCTACAGCCTCTATTGCAGGAGCAAGCCTGTTGAAAACAACAGGAACAACTAGATAAGTGGACTTTGTAGGTTATGGCCCTTGTAAGAGGGCTGGTTATATAAAGGTAAGCATTAAATATGTTAAGACTACTCACAAATCCTCAAAAACAAGGCTGTAGCTAGCCAGAATTTATATTTTTTTTTACCTTGACGTAAGATTTCTCAGTGTCCATGAGTTCTTGGATGACTTTCCTCAATCTATCTGCATCAGAAAGGTGGCGAGCCAGTGGCCGTGGAGGTGGATCCTGGTTGTCCTTCTGTCCTTCCATACTGCTTGCCTGGACTTCTTGGAAGTTTCGGCACAATGCACTGATCTGTTCTGCGCTCTGTTAAATGAGAAGAAAAGGACAAGCGCTGATGTTTTAGAATACAAGCTGTACTACAATTATTTTTAAATTCCTCAAATGTTGCTCTTGTTCCAAATTCAGGGGCCAGAGCATGCCATTGATTCTTGCCAAATATGATATGATGCCAAATATCCTGATAGCTTTGAACAGCTTCAATTTATAGCAGATCCAGATCACAGCAGTAAAATGAAATGAAAATTTTCTAGTGATTTTCCAGTGCAAATTATTTTCAGTCTTCAGATACTAGCTCGTGGGATGTAAAAGAGAGCACTCAGATATATCATATACTTTTATTCTTATGACACTAGCATCACACCATTTTCCATCTCTCTCATTTTGCAGCACTCACTGCATCAATATAGAAAGAATTAGCAGATAAAGATCTTTTAAGCATCTAGAATAACTGTTTTATTTGTCATCTGCTACCTATATTCTGTTGTCTGTTTTTTTCTCAAACAATGAGACTTGAGGGTTCAGATTCCAATGTCCTGGGTTGTCAAAAGACGTTTAGATGCTTTCTCTCCAACGAGACAACTACGTATGAAGATATTTTGCTTTCAAAAATGGCAAATGGAAACCTAAATCTTTGAGATTCTTTACAAGAATGATAAAAATGAAAAAAACCCAGAAAATTTTCAAGCAAGGTAGGAATTGCAGATGGAACGACAACAGTTAATCTTATAAGCCGAAGATAGAAGAGAAAGAGGTTTTTCTGACACTATGAAATGGTTGTGTAGTTTGCTCATCGCTAATATCCAAGAGAAACTTTTGCAGGCAATAATCTTTAATGTTTAATTTGAAAGTTATTCCACTGTGCTCTTTCTTATATGACATTTTCCTGAAAGCTAGAATATCACTACCATTACTCAATTCTACCTTAACAGCTGTCGCTATCCACCTCTTTACACCACATGAAACAAACTATGCTTCTGTCTTTCGGACCCTCTCTAAGATACTTGCATATGCTGTGCCATATATATGTCTTCTATTTAGTGAATGCATTCAAATGAGAACTACGTCAATGCTGCCTTATTTCAAATGGAAGTCTTGTTTCAGTGATCTTGTTTCAGTGAAGAAATCAGGACATGAGTGCATTTCAGAACTGTCTTAATCTGTACTAATTTGTTCCACACGTGGAATAAAAGTGGTCAGTTTTGGGTCTCCTGATTCACCACTGATTATCTGTGTAGCTAAATTCACCAGCATACTAGGTCATCAAATGAGCAAATGCAAAAGTTGTTCTGAAACTGAACTGAGCCACGCAAAGCCTTCTGTAAGGTGGAGACTAAATTCACTAGCAATATTAAATCTCAACCATTCATGTGACAAAACATAAGTACTTCCCTCACACCTATATGACGGAAATGTTAAAATGTCAGATAGTTGCCATGTAGTCTATATTACTCTGTAGCTTCCCAGCCCTCAGTTTTGAAAAATGCCACCACTCAAAAAAGTTGTTACTTTCTTCATTAATATGTGCAGCCATCTTTCACCTGTATATCCATCCTGTATAATGACAGCTTGCAGGACTATGAAATTTAGATACATTTCATATTTACAACATTTATTAGGACCCAACAAAATGCAAGGTAAATTAATGGTGTTTGTTGGAATTACAGCTGCACACTGATGGAATACATTTAAAAATCAGTCACTCTGTAACACTAACATTAATTAATGTTTTGGAAATAAATCACAACTTAATTTAGGAAATGGGGAGAGGATGTATTTTAAAGTAACTTCTAAATAGCTGAATGCCAAAGTACTTGAATTTTGTTTTCTTCGTTTCTGATGTCAGAAAGTTTTGTATTTGTATCAGAATGACTCAGATTTTACGCTCTCTACAGCTCAAGGTGCTCGTGGGCAGCTTGATTTACATCAACCCGATGCCTGATCAAGGACACTAGATCAAGGATGAGACATTCTATTGAAAGTGATTCATAAACATCATCATCAGGCACAATTTTACAAGGAGGAGTTAGAAGTCCTCTACTCCTCCTCAACCGCCTTTGCACGGAGGGCAGGCAGACATTGGAAAACATGCTATGTTCTCAATCCCCTTCAGTTTTGGGACTAGAGCTGCATCTGCCACCAAGAACCACTGTATAAGAAAGCATATGGAAATAGATGATAGTCCTGAACAAATACTATTTGTAGTATTGCACCTAAGCTACAAGACTTTGGTGTAAGAAATTGTTCCACATAACTGGCCCAAGCCCAAGCCACAGGATTACCGTAAAGTCCCTCTTAGCCATACTGCCGCCAAGTAGTGACTTTTATAAGTTTTATTATGTTCCTGAACAGACAAGCACCTTGTGTTTGCAAGTCTGGCATGAAAAATATTGTCCTTGTCTTGCAGTGCTCCTTGTAGGCTCTGGTCCTTTCCCACAGCTTTGCTGCCCTCTGTTATTCCCTTTATGGGAGACTTTCAGACTATACAATATCCAGACCTGATTCTCACTCTTTGTGTCCACTGTGGTATTTACATTTGGGTCAAAGCAAGCATGAAATGGTACTCGATCACAGGACAGAAATATTTCATATTCACTCTTACATATTGCATGGACCATATAACATGTAGGAACACATTTTGCCAGTGAAATCACAAAGTGTACGTTAGGTTCTGGACCAAGAGCTTAGTATTCATGAGAAACTTCGTAACGAATAAATAGAGAGCACTAAAAGCTATTCTTGCTTCATCTTTCTTTCCAAAACTCCCTTACCACCCAGGTCAGGATCTCCATCTTCCCACACTGCTCTGGGTGCTACTTTCTGCCTCCCACACTAAACAATGTCCTGCTCTTTATTATTTTTGCTGCTTAAAATAGATCTTTTCTAGAAAGGCTCTAGTGACAACCCTTAAGAAATGTCTTTTCTATCTTTTACGTGGGGGCAGGAGAGGCCCAGCCTCTGCCCTGTTACTGACTGCAGCTGGGATTTCAAAGCCACCTGGGCATTCTGGATGTCAAAGCAGAGTTTGGCAGTCTAGTGCCCTTAAACCAAGCCATAACCCGGAATTAAGGTGACAACACCAAATTTGCTCCGACAATGACATTGCAACAGCTAACACAGGCAGATTTGACTCTCAGATATATCTGGTAAACTCCTCAAGCACACAACTGCTTTTATTTGCACAAGGCCAAGACTGTCTGCACTGAGCAAATGGTAAAATAATTATGCCAACCTTTATAGTGTGAAGCTCATCAGAATAAAACCATTTAAGTTGAAGAAAAGAAAAGCCCAGATGACTGACCGTGGACAAGGCTGCAAGGTAGCTGGGTGCAGAGAAAAGCTGAGGAGACCAGACAGTGGAAGCAACAAACTTTCTCCAAAATCCATCACTTGAGCTTATGTATGCACTTCCAGCAACATTTATAGGAGATTGCAAGCAGCTTCAGCTTACCTTTGGCGCTGAACAGCATACAGATGAGGCTAAAAATCCAAAAATTTAGACTAACAGTGCTAGATTTGAATGACAGAGTTGGGAAGGACAACTGGAGCTTATGAAGGGTTTATAGAAAAGAAACCCAAATACTTGCATTCCAGGGAGAATGAAGTTAAGCAGCACTGTACTGTTTTATTGGCCATTTTCACAGATTTTTCCAGCAAAGCTGTATAAACTCTTCCACAGACCTAGCAGTCAGGGGAAGCCCCATACTCTCTTGGCCTCTAAAAACTGAAGGATGTGCAGAAGCAGCCTTGAGAAACTTCTTTTTCATCCCTGCATGTTTGCAACTCATAGTTAGGTCCTACATCCTTTTGCAGGGAGTATTCCCTGTGAGTGAGGATTGCTCACAGTAACCTTAGAAGGGAAAGTTCCAGTCCACGTAAGTGCCAGCTTGACCCATAGCAGTCAACCACCACAGTGGTGCTGAGCTGGTCAGATGGAGATGAAGCACATCCCACTTCCAATAATAGTCCAGGTAAGAAATATTAGAGATTATTCCTTTAAACTGAACAAAAGGATACTCTTACAAGTAACCTCTTACAGATTTTCTTTGCTCCTTGCAGACAAGCATATCATCATTTGAGGCTGTGCTACCCCACCAGAGTTAAAAATCTCCATAAAATTAATCGGTGAGACAGCAGAAGACATTAATCAGCAGTGGTTAAGCATTAGCACAACAATTTCATGGCTACCCTGTGACTTTCTACTGAATGATACTGATTGAGCATAAATGCTGCACGAGGTCAATCAGTGTTACGGTGTCACTGCTCATTGCTGTTTATTTTACCTTCATTTATACACCTCATGTATTCCATCAGTCAATTGGGATTTGTTTGAAAAAGTGATGGAAAGGAATATTTTGAGTAGGCTTAGAAAAATCTACAGCCTAAGAAAGACCCCTTGGGAGGGTTAAAACCATGCATGTCCTCTGATGAGTTTTCAGATTCCCGTACCCTTGTGCAGGAGACTGACCACATCTACGGGGTGATCACCAGTCCTTTGAATTCCTTATCCGAAGAGGAAGCATGCTCAGGAAACATCCTGCAGAAACAGATTAGTCTTGTATGTTCTAAAAACGAACGGCCAGCAGCTCAGCTCTGTCTGATGTATATATTTCCAGGAAGACTGGATGCACCAGTCAGCAGAAGAAATACAATTACATGGGGTTTTGAGAAATGAACAACTGGCCAGAGATCTCTTTACATCCCTCACTCTGTGAAGAAGGAAAGCTTTTGGAGATGTCCATCACTTTTCCTTTGTGTTAGAAGAACGAAGGCAGCCCTAACAGCCGTCAGTTTTTTGTGAGTCCACCACTCTACAGACTTCTCTGTCATCCTCAGACTGGGAAGCACATTGTAACCAAGCAATGTAAAAGCCTATAAAGTTGCAGGCTTTAGCTTCCTGAAAGACCACTAAAAAAAGTTGCCTTCTGTTACGCACCAATACAGTATGTGCGCTCCTCTAAATTGTTTATTAAGACTGAAAAATGTCAGCAGAGTTTTACTGAAAAATGCCTTGTAGGATTTTCATCACAGGTATCTGGGCAAGACTGCCTCTCCGCTTCAGGCAACAGAAGCTAAAACAAAGTAGTAGCCTCAGTCATCACTTCTGGTCCTTCTCCTTTTTTTTTTTTTTCCCCCAACTTCAAGGCCATTTAGAACATGAAACTGTTCCTGACTGACACTGCTGAAATTTTAGGGGCCTGTTTGGTTTTGCTGTGTCTCTTGCATGCATTTTAATAAAAATGTTTAAAACGTTGCTAAAGGAAAGATATTGTTTTTTAAAGTGCCCACTCAGATCCTTCGGAGCAATAAGCAAAGCATAATTAAAATTATGATTTAAGGAGGGTGAAGCAACACCTCTACGCTGCACTTTGAAAAGCTGCCCTACCAGACACTACGAGACCAGACAACAGGGGAGGAGTTAAGGATAAACTTCTGTCTTTGAGTCCAAATTTCCCAATTTCAGGGACATTTACATTAGCAAAGTCAGTCTGTTCCAGTAACGCAAGTAGGTGTCACCACCCTTATTTAGAAATCACAAGTACAGTAAGAAGAAGGGTTGATGACCTAGTAACTCCTTCTTGACAGCACAGGTCAAGGCCTGAAATAAGTCTGAACACATGGCTGTGTAAAACAGCTAAGATGCAACTCACCTGACACGGTGCCTGAGCTATTCATATGAATTGCATGGTGGCAAACCTTCCCTCTCCTAGCTGCCACGCAGAGATGCCCATCTTTCTCCCTGGGTGTAGAGGAAGAACCGCTGGTGACTTGGGTACCTGGCTGAAACGCCAGTTATAAAACAAGTCACGCAGCAGGGATCTGGGCCCAAGAGCTTGCGTCGACCAGGTCCCGAGGACCAGCAGCTCCCACTGAGTTCAGAGCTGCTGTGCTCAGCATCTTTAAAATCAAAATCATCTGACCCAATGCATACCAAAATCAAAGGCAAAACAGAAATCATTTCCATCATGGAAGGTGAAATCCTGACCATACTAAATGTAAAGATGAGAGCATCAGGCAAACAAAGAGAGAGGAACCCTTAACAGCCCAGGTCACAAAAAGGAGACTCTTGTCAGGTAATATAAAAGCACACAATGCAAATTTTCCCAAACCCTGACCTTGTGAAAATATTGTCATTCTCTCCTTCCCCGTGTCCTTATCCTGATGTTGTCAATCTGGAATGCGCAAGTGTTTTTCTACCACCTGTGTAATAAATTTACAGCCGCCTTATATTCCCCCAGCAGTACCTTGATTGTGTACCCTTTTTCCTCCTTTTTCCCCCAATCCTAAATTATTAGTCAAAACCCAAAGAAATAGTTAAAACATTCATGCTGCAGTTATTTCCAAATTTCCCTGAAGAATCTTGTTTTAACATCCCACTTCTTGTCAAAATCTGGATCATGACTTAGTCCTTTCTCTGACAGATGCAAGAAATAACTATTTGCTTGAGCCCAGCAGCAAACAGTGCAGGCAACCAACCCACCCTTCCCTCCCCCAAACTTCAAAAAGCCCAAACCTTTTCCCATGCACCGTACTGGTATAGACTCACCCACCGACCACGTTACCAAAATCCATTATTTGATTATTAATGCTGGGATAGTCGCTATTTATCAAGCGCAGACAGCTTGGCACGCTTGTGCTCACCTACCTTACCCTAATTAAGCAGCACCCCCCAGCTTAACCCACGCCGCTGCAGAACTCACCACAGAAAACATCCTGTGCAGGGAGCCGTACGCTGCTGCTGCCTGCTGCTGGGTTTTGCGAGCCAACGCTAAACTCTTAGCTCTGGTTTTACTCCTCCTGAAGGCGGGCATAGTGGCTTGCGAACACAAACTTTGCCAAAGGAAAAGGCCCCTCGGAAGGAAGCCACGGACGTTGCGATCTCCCACGGACGCACCTTCTCTCTGAGCTCAGCTGCACAAGTTTCTCTTTTGTGCTGATTAACAAAAATTGGAGACGCTGTCAACATCCCCGTGTAACGGGGCTAAGCAGCGTACGAGAGCACAGACAGACCTGCTATGTCTCCCTCTGTTACTACGAAAGCAAGGAAAACATGCCAGATGACAAGGGTTTTTTTATGAATAGCTGGATGTAGTGAATGCAGGAGAAAGTGCAGTTATGGCAAGGGACGGTGGGTTTTATCTCCCCAGAAATGTACCTGCCTCTGTGCCCGTGAAATTTACTGCATCAACAAAACATCAGGTGCTTGGAGAAAATTAGCCAAATACCTAAAAATATCTAGAGGGTGCTGACTGCCCTGAAGGTCAGCATGAATTATCAATGGTACTGATGCTCTGTCAAGGGTATATGCCGCTAAATGGTGTGGCATACAAATGCTCTTACAATGACAAAACGAAGAACAAATAGGCAGCTCTCTGGATGGTTTCTTTACATAATTGTGCTTGTCCTTTGTTTGAACTTTTTAGTTGCAATTACATCAATAAAAAGAAATTTAAACTGTGCTCAGTAATAAATTCAGGCTTGAAAGTAAAAGTTCCCATGTTGATATATTTACACAAAACCAATCAGGTCCTCATTTAGATTATTCTAAAAACAATGTAACTTTAAATAAAACATTATAGGACATGACACCACTGAGCTGAAGAGTTACAAGACTGACAAGCAATTCATTAATAAAATGAGCACTATACCAGTGGCATAATAAAACAGAGTAACTCCCATGTTCCCTCTGTCTCAGCACTGTTAGAGTGCAATGATGTCACGCTATAAGGTTTCATTCAACACGGCCCTTGCCACCGCCTATTGCTCCCTAGCAAACCCTTTTCTTTAACCCAGATGATGCACCAAGCCTTGGTATCTATATCCTTGGTTATGAGTGTGCTGCTTCAGAGGTTTCAATGATATTCACCTTCATACAAGCAAGGGAATAACGCAGCCCTTTCCTTTAATTACTGCAATTAAATTTACATCCATCTCCTTCCAAATCATTAGCGTAACTTGACAGCTTGGCATTCGCCAAACCACAATGCTCAGGGGCCGCCTATCAGAAGAACAAGGACGCCGGGGCCCTGAAACCACATGCTGCTGATACGGCTCGCAGAACGCAACGCAGCAGTAGGAACCTCTTGTTTAGCTGATGGACTATGCCCTTTCTTTTGGAGACAGATATCGGATTCACTGGGCGAGAAGACTATATAACAGAAAACTGAGGGAACGGTCTTGAAGGAGCGAGAGGTTTTGCCTGCTCCCTAACGTTTCGTTTTTCAATGGACACACAGCCTGGTTTAAAAAATCCAATCATATGGACTACTGTGGAGCATGTACAAGGCTACTTTTCTTATCCACTGTTAGCGCTTGCCTCTGCAGTAGTCCACAGACCCTAGGGATCCACAGAGCAAGTCTGAAAAGGGAAAAAAATAAAATTGCCAGTCTGTGGAAATTAAATGTTTACAGTACTGCATATGGCATTGAGAAAAACCACACAGGTCAGGTCACCAGATCCACATTTATTAAGAGTATAACTATGCTTTCGGGAAAGGTACTGTTTCTATCAGCATTAGTTGTGGCAATTTCAAGCTCTGGTTTTGTAACAGATATGTGTTAAAACACGTCTCATCCACTGGAACCGGACGGGGGGCGGGGGGGGGGAAAGGCTGCTAAATTTCAGGTCCAAGCAATATCGTCAATCTTGATGAAAAACAATGACAGGCCTTTTTAATTCCATATTAGGAAGTTATTCTTCCCCAGATTTGCTAATTAAACCTGAGTTATTAGCTAGCCATATGCCAGCTAAAAGATGTTACCAATTACCAGCTTTTTTTAAAATGTGTATTCATTAGGAAAAAACCCCCACTATGTTTTAGTAATACTTCCAACTCCTATTGAGGGACTTGGATAAATCAAAAAAAGTGGAAAACACAAACTAAAATATACCAAACAAATGAAAGCATTTTCTTTAGCCTTTCTTCTTCTGTAGAAGCACACCACAAACACTGAAGCCCTCTTCAAGAATATGTCTCCTGTGTAAAATTTACATATAAAATAATCAATCACCTTGAAATACTTTTAAGATGACTGAAAAAACGACATAGCCTTGTTGTTTGTTCCTGTGTGCTTTGAGTAACACGCATTCCCCTTTACAGACATCTGCTTTTCATCTTTCCATTTTAGTGGCACCAGGCTTGATAGTTACCATAACAGTAACATCCTTCATAATACAGGCTTCCCTCTATTGTCCCGATATGTCTAGGTGCGCTTATCTGCACCGAGTTCACTTCCCATCCTGCTTTTGCCCTTAATGCATGAAGGTAAAAGGTTAATTTTACTCTGTCTGTATATACTTTGAATGAAAGGAAACAGCAGCTTGCCTCCGGGACAATTCTGAGCACTTCTGGGCTACTTTATAACATCAGTCTGGACCACCAGTGAAGCAGAAGCATAATTTGTATACACCACATGTATTTTCTAGATATTTTAGTGTGTGTATATATATGTATATATATGCATATGCATGTATACACACACACTATATACATAAAAAATATACAATATGTATGTACATTCCCTGGACTAAAGAGGAGCTCTGTGATATTAGTGGTCCCTAAGCATTACAAGCTCATGCTTAATTCAGCTGGTCTCCAGATCTCTACAGTGAACTAGAGATACTCTGGTTTTACTTATAAATGTGGGTGGATGATTTTTCTGAATATTTTTCTATCGTGATTACACTAATGACATGTTTTTAAATGTCTTCAAAATGTATTTTCAAAGCATAATTGATCACAGTGAAGACATTTGCTTTAATTCCAGTGCTAAAAAAATTAGTTAACATTCCAAATGTTTAAAATGAATTCCTGGTAATTTTTTAATTTCAAGCATCTTAAATACTGTTTGTAAAATTCTCACCCAAAGTGTTTTGTGCTGAATGCAAAAACTTTTCTCAAGTGCTGAATTAGAAACTATGGCAACCACTGAGCCATTATCTTTGCGCTTGCATTCATCTTTCACAATATATTTTTGCACTGTGCCTTCTTTAGAGGCAGAGAGGGCGACCCTTATCTCTTCTTGTTAGTAGCAGGCATATTGTGTTCCAAATGTTAAAAGATGTGATAATCCCCCTGTAAAGACAGATGCAGACCCCACCCCACCCCCCCAAATTCCACATCAACCTCTCCCCTGGTTTCAGTGGGGGTTTGTTTAGGCACTACAGAAGGATTCCGCTGTCTCAGAAGGAAATAATCACCTCATGAGTGAAGGTCTACGGCTGCCTGCAGTGTAGGAACGGGTAGAGACAGAGTGCTGTGGACAACAGGCAATGGAACACAGAAATCTGTTGGAACTTCCCTACACATCTGACTCAACTGATCCTAAATTTTTTAATTCTCCTCCCTCTTCCTTCCTTTCAGGTATCTTTTTGTTACCTTTCATTTTGCAAAATCTGCCACAGGTAGCAGATTTTTTCATTTTGGGCATTTCAAAGTCTACCTTTGGACTTACACGTTCCTGACAGCACAGAATAGGAATCAAAGCCTCATTGAAGTGTATGAGGGTACCCAGGATGCAGTATTTGTCCGAAAGCCTGTATTGCAACTTTGTGTGACTTTGAAGTGACTTTGTGTCCTGTGGGCAACTGCTGGGCACATCACATACCTCGGCATTTACTAAAATTGTGCTTAAATGTTTCTGCATCGCAAGGAAAAAACGGGTGTTACTGTCAGCACTGTAACTGAACAGTATCTCGGTCTTAAAAAAAAAAAAAAAGCACAAAATAATCTACAGCTGGCAGAGAAGTCACCCAGTTCCCTGGGCCTGTCAGAAGTGTGATTAGATATCTCTGCCTTTAATTTCAAAGTGAAATGCTGCCGTCATATCCTGCACTGCAGGGGACTGGGGTTGCCTTTGGAGGTCCAGGGTGGTGGACTCCAATGCGACTTCCTGCCCTTCATTAGTAAAATCACAAGCGTCTCCAGAGACACTGCTAACCATATCCTGTTGCAATGAACCAGGACTGTTGTCATATGTTTCTCTTCTCACCTGCAGGTAAGCCTCGTGGGTTTTTCCCAGATGACTACAAAGACAAGCTGTATTGTAAGTCATCTTCCATTGGCTGCTTTCATTTGCAAGCATCAACACAACACAATTTCTTTTCCTGATCAAAACCATCTGCACTTTTTACATGGACAACTGTCGCAGTACTTTTGAGAGGATGTTTCCTTCCATCAGAGGAAGGACAACAAATGCCACCTCCCCCCCAAACCCCAGTGACCCAATGTAACAGCACAAACCAGAGCAACACGAGTTCACACTTCTGCATGCAAGAACTGCACAGTCTCCCCTTGTTCTTGTTCCTTGCTCTTCTTGTGACTCCCCACCAGTAACTACACACACAGGTCTTGTCATGGTTTAACCCCAGCCAGCAACTAAGCCTCATGCAGCTCACTCCCCTGGTGCGATGGGGGAGAGAATTGGAAGAGTAAAAGTGAAAAAACTCGTGGTTGAGATACAGTTTAACAGGTAAAGCAAAAGCCCCATGCACAAGCAAAGCAAAGCAAGGAATTCATTCCCCACTTCCCACAGGCAGGCAGGTGTTCAGACATCTCCAGGAAAGCAGGGCTCCATCACACGTAACGGTGACTTGGGAAGACAAACGCCATCACTCCAAAAGTCTCCCCCCTCACCATTTTTCCCCAGCTTTATATGCTGAGCATGACATCATATGTTATGGAATATCCCTTTGGTCAGCTGGGGTCAGCTGTCCCAGCTGTGTCCCCTCCCAACTCCTTGTGCACCCCCAACCCACTTGCTGGTGGGGTGGGGTGAGAAGCAGCAAAGGCCTTGGCTCTGTGTGAGCACTGCTCAGCAGTAACGAAAGCATCCCTGTGTTATCAACACTGTTTTCAGCACAAATCAAAACCACAGCCCCATACTAGCTACTGTGAAGAAAATTAACTCTATCCCAGCTGAAACCAGGACAGGTCTCCATCTAGAACTCAATCTCATGTTGTTAAAACCTAAAGTTGCAGGTTCATTCTACATATAGCACTTTTCACACTTTAAGCTTTATGGTTTCAAGGCTCCTCACTATGTTAGCCAAGACAGGCAACTGTTGTATTTGAATTTTGGGCCATCCATTGGGTGGCTCTGCTGCATTTAAAGAACTGCAGGATCAATGCAACAAAGTGAAATCCAGGACTGGGGTCAGAGGCAAGCACTCACTGGCAGGTTTACAGCAGACCACACGTAACCTATAGTCTATAAGCTTTGGTGCCTTCTCTGAGGGATGGCATAAAATACTGAAACCTAAATTAATTAGCAAAACTCTTACAGACTTCTAACAGGCTACAATTTCCCTGATACCCTTCTCAAAAGGTGCATGATGACAGCAGGGCTCCAGCCACGGCTCCACACTGCTGGAGCCAGCAACTCTGGTTGGGCTCACCACAGACTGGGCTGTCTGCAAGGGAAGCACAATTAATAGCAGAGCTCCCCACAGGCTTCCGTCGTACTTTTGATGCAGAACTGTCCCCTCCAGGCAGAACTGAATCAAAGAAAACCACTGCTGAGGAACATGCTATTTTCCCACGTTAGCTCTTAGACTCCCTAAATGCATCTCACATCTGGAAGGAAATGACACTTGGATTGCAGAGAAGTACACATGATTTTGAGAGTACTACGTTGTTAATCCCTTTCCTACAAGGAACAGAAAAAAAGGATGTTAATTGCAGACTACTCCCCAAGCTTTTGGATCTCATCAACTGCTAAAGAGAAGTTTCCACAATTAAAATAAAGGAAAGATCCTTAATGTCCTATGGATGCTGAGTAAACCTTCAGGCAGGCAGCTCTCCTGCAATTAATGACATGCTGTGCAAGTGGGAACTGCCTGGGCAATGCAAAGTAGAGCTAAGGAGAAGCTATCACCAGGAACATCGTTTAACTGGAATTACCTCCATGCAAGAAATAGGTTTGGGGCCATAGGGGCATACCAGTATTTTTTTCTTCCTCTTATTTTACTTTTCCCAGAGGAACCTCTGTTGAGCTTCTAGTCATTTCTGCTCGGCTTTCTTTCAACATCGCTCAACAATTGGCATTTATTTGATTAGTGATAACATTCGTCTTCCAAGATTTTTTATTTTTACAGTCTTTGCTTAAGAAAATTACTCCACACGTACTTTTTTTCCCCCCTCAGATTTCCCAGTTTTACTTCAATGTTAATGTTTCTTTGGGGATGTTTTGGGGGTAGGGGTCACTAACTGACTAGCAAGAAAGGATGTCAACTATACCAACAGGCGAGAAATACGGCTCTGAAATCTATCAGACACATGTTAACATACATACATCTACTGCCACACCATCCTAAACGTAATCAAAACACAATTTGTACCTGTCAGTCTTTATGTTTTATGCACGATAGCATTGCAAATCTTCCTTCTAATTCAGTATATTTTGGTAAATTTTTAACTTTCTTACTGAAAAGTCAGACTAGGAAACTGTTTAACTTTGGTGGGGAAGAATAAACATTTCTTGACATTTACCCACTGAAAGACAATCATCCACTGCTTATATACACACGTTCAGAGTGATAACCCCTATCTCATCTCTAAGAGTGAATGAGTGTCATCACCAGATCAAAACAAATAAATGAACCACCACACTGAATATATAGGATTACTTTTACTGACAGCACCAATAGAAGGCTGTTGGGTGTGTTTTGAATAATGGTGCCCTGAACTATCCCACAGCACATATGCTACAAATCACATGCTTGTACAATGTTTTCTAGGTAACAAATCAGAGGAATACATCATTCATGGCATCCACTTGCTTTCTTCTGGAAGATAAAATGCCATTCAAATAATCCATAAAGATTGAACAATTGTATTAATTTTCTGCTGAGATTGGACTATATGAGTAATGATTACTAACTGCTTTCACCTCTACTATTCCATGGCACCTGTCGCAGCTGCCCCCTTTCTTTCCCCAAAATCAAACCACACTTTTTTTCTTTAACAATTGAGCATCCAGACAGACTAGCGATGGGATACACATTCATTCATTCATTCAGGTTTGAACCTAGACCTGAATATAATATTGTACCTCGGGATTTTTACCCTTAAATTACTCTATCTGCATGAGAAGTTGATGGCTTTAGTGCTACTTCTAATGAAGGGGTTTCAAACTCAGTTTTAGACAGTTTGAAGATAAAATAATTAATTTCTTCAACTTAGGAAAACCATCCCTCCAGTATACATCTATGCTGTATATACAAGAGGCCAAAACCAGAAATGCACAATACTCACTGATTTTTGTTACGGAAATAGCCGTGTGAAATCAGCTCATAGGTAACACAAGAATTTCCATTTTGAAATCATGATGCATGTATTTTGCATCTGTTGAAAGCACTGTTTTGGGAAGCTTGCTGGGGTACTTGGATGATGCAGAAGTGGGAAGATGGGTTTGCTTTCTGACCCAGCCTCAGTCTCTGCATTCACACCACTTGGGCACCATCTGACATGCAAACTGGCTGCTCAATTGCACATATACTTTACATACATATACATATACAACCCCATCTGGGTTGGAAGAAAAACCTCAACAGTTATCCAAGTTAGGCATGTTTGCACATTGGCTCCTTGAGCACGAGAAGTGGGACTGTATGCAGGGAGACAAAAACCCCAGATTTCTCCCCATGGTCCCAGACATGCAGACGGAAACATCTACTTCTCACTGCACTTGCAAAAGCTCCTCTCTGGCAGATGGAGGACTGTTCACAACTGGCATCATGGTAACAGAACACACAAGCCCCAGAAGCACTGGAAGGCTGATTTGACATTACATAGGAAACTCCAGCATTCAAAAGCAGACTTCTGAAATGCACAAGTACATATTTTTTCTACTTTCTTCCCCCCCCCCCGTATCTTTAAATATGGACATTTCAAGTAGGGCCATTATGCTGACCTGCATCTCACCCCTATAAAAAGCTGAAAGCACTGATGAAAATGCTCCATCCTGCTGGAGATGCAGATTTGTGTTTGCCAAAGGTGCCACGTGCTCTGCTGACCAGACTTCTTGTGAGTTCTTCATTTCCTCACCAGGCGGAGGGAAAGTGAACGCAGTTGTCAAACAGGAGCAGAGGAGGATTGGATTGGATTGAGCTAATCTGAAGCAGCCCATGCTAGGGAAAGGTGTTCAGGAATTTTAACCATTATTTCTGTTCATTGCATTAGGAATAGTATTCCCAAGAAAAGAAGTTAGTTTTCTCCCTCTGCAGTGCGTAGTATTTTTGTTTATTTTTTATGAAGAGGTGATAGGGATAGACTTGTCCTCATATACACGTACTGAGGTATGATCAATAACCCATTCTGAGAGCAGATTGACTATTTTAAGAGTCAACAGCAAAGCAAAACCAATTTCTGTAAGTCTCCATACCCAACTTATTCCCAGAATCAATTTACTTCATTGTTTAAAAGAAATTTAGCACCGCTTCCAAAGCATTACAAAAGCAAACCAGTTGGCCATTCTTTAGAAAGCAAATTCTTGTTAACATGCGAAGTTTCTCATCACACTAGCTTCCGTTTCTGCATCTGCAATGTTAATTTTTGAAGATGCCAGCACAAAACCATTCTGTATTCATTGACTATTTTTACTGTGATTACAAAGCATCACACTAGCTATTTTTACTGGGTTTCTTAAGTTTCTTAAAGAACTCTAAGATACAGCTGAGAATATAATGAAGTTATGTGAAATATTTACACAGAGTTTATTCTAAGTTTTTTTTCTTATGATGTGTAAAATATTTAAAGTGAAAATACATCTTTCCCCTCTCACACATGCATTTATATGAAGTTTCTTCTTTACTTCTGTTAAAATTTAATATGATTTCGGAAATACTTACCTCTGATGATACTCAAAAGATTCAGAGCAACCAAAAGTCAGATCACAGCAGTCTTACAAGAGACCTTAGAATAGTAGTTACTCATAAGGTAAAATTTCATCTTTTAGTGATGTTTGTCTTCCATAAAAGGATATTTTTAATATATCAAAAATACAAAGTAAAAATAAGCAAATTAGTAACAGACTACTGAACTTCATCTTAGAAAAAACCATGGGCTAGAGAAAACATTTCTAACCAATACAGTTTGCAATACAATTAGAAATCATGAGTAGCTAAAGGAAAAGTTGCATTTTTTATTTATTCAGCTTTGTGCTACTTTGATGTACAGAGAGCTTGATTCTTGGCAACTGTCAACACACCAGAATTTAACTGAGCACCAGGAGTACAGACAATTAGTTCTCAAAATGATTAAACACAACTAAACCTAATTGCACTGACAGGCATACTCAATTCCCAGATTTTCTGAGGTCCTCTATTCTTCTGTCAACAGTACGCCTACATACTCCAGAACCAACAACTGCAAGGACAACATGCCGCTGCCACATGAACAGTATTTTAACAGAGTTTGAAAATGTACTGCAGCAGAATGTGTTAGAAGTATAACATCTATACTTGATAAATAAAATAGAAAATAAAGTTAAAGGTATTAAAGGTATAAATGGGGCAACCCAGAGAATACAGAGCTGACAAAACTAATGAGCATCTGGAATGGATGGTTCTTGATGTCCATGTGTTTTTAATAATATTTTATAACTTAAGGAACAGCTTCTGTTTCTGGAATGAAATAATCCTCTATTGCCCTTCTAATTGATTTGTTAGCTCTCAGATCAAAGACAAACATGCAACTATTCTAAATTCATTCATTTCTTGGACTACAAAACATGACTGACTGACTGAACGCATGTTTGAATGTAGTACACATGCAACAAAAGACTTATTCCTTTGAGACTATGAGGCACTTCTGAAACACCTCATTGTACTTTCAGTTAAGACGATGCTTAACCTTAGCTTGGTATGAGATGAAGAAAAAAATAGTGAAAGACAAACAAACAAACAAAAATGCTCCAAACGAGAAACACAAAATCCAGAAATCAGACATGCAACCATAAAATCCAAAGCTTTAAGATTGTTTTTTATTTACTTACATGTTATGGGACAAAAATCAACCAAACTTCAAAGGAGTCTGCTCCCTCAGAGCCAAGTAATTACATCTACAGTTGCTGTCAACTGGGAAGTGAGCATCTCTAGCTGTCTCTCCCCTGAAATAATCCCAAACAGCCTGTTGTTCCAGGCTCTGCTCAGAACCTCTTAGCGCCACCAACGTCTTCTCCACAGGGCTGTGCTTACAGATCTCTTCTCCCCCATACTTCTGCGGCATCGCCTAACGCTGAGGTGCCTGCGCTACTGCTCTCCCACCAGCGTGGGTCAAGTTAGCACAAGCAGGAAACAGAAGGCAAAGGGAAAAAAAGAAAACCCAAACCCAAATCCAGATGCTATGCTTTCTGAGGCTGCACAATTTCCTCAAACTAGCTTTTATTAGCAATAGCTATTGTTCATCTGGTGAGCAGTCCCAAATCACAGCTATAAAAACAGAAATCATTTTAATTCCTTTTATACCCAATCACAAAAGCACATACAATATACACTACCTAAATTTACTGTGAGGTTTTGGGGTTTTGGTGGGTTTTTTTAATTCTACATCTATTGGAGAAATCAAAAGGGTCGGACAAAAAGCTCTGACAGTAATAGGCGCCCTCCAACAGAAAGACAGCAATCAATTACAAACCATTTGCAGAAATTGTAGAGCTGTCACAGTCTCATTTACAGCTGCAGTTCAAGTCAGACTGCCTCTGATTGCCAAGCCATTTTCCCCCCTTGTACCTACAAAGCTAGGACAGCTTCAGATAATTTTAAAAATGACACTAGCAGACCTGCATGCCAACTCAAGAAATAAACTGCAATATGGCATGGGCAGTTACTTCAGCAAACTGTGCACAGACCATTAATAATGCAAGATGTGACAGACTTGAGGCTGGAGAGAGGGTGAGGGGCAGACCCCTCTGTACCCCCCCCCACACACTTTTTTTTGAGCTTTAATTGCAGCACGTAATTTAGAGCATTGGAACAAATTTAGTGCATTCAGAGCAAAAACTAGCGTACATGAATTGTTCTTAGTGTATTTAAATCCTTCTGAACTCTCCCTAATTTTCTGTCATCTGGTGCATTTGACACAGGCAATCAAGATTGGCTTTGTTTTTTCTGCTAAACCAAAGCTGATGCCCCAGAATCTCCGCCCCTCGAGGAGGACAGGAGCTCAGCCATGCATGTCTGCACAGTGCATTGGGGGCAGCACGTACCCCGGGCGAGCAGGGCACCCTGAGGCACCCGGGGGAACCTGGCCAAGCACCAGGCTGCTGGTGCAGCCAGCCACCGAGGCATCCTACACCTTGGAGTCACCTCTGCTGTGCTCCCACAAAGATCCCTGCTCCAAAAACACTGCAGAAGCCCTAAAGCAGGATAGTAGAGAAATCCACATTATCTCTTCCAAAGGAACAATGTGTCCTAGGAGGAGAAAAATCCAGTTTATTCTTGTCTGGTTGCAAAGACTTTTTGGGAGCGTAAGCAATGTATTACACAGGATATAGATTATCACTGTGGGAATCCCCCGTGCGGCAGGGGACGGGCTAAAGACCCACAGTCACTGGGCTTCTCCTCGCTCTCAGGGGAAACTGCATAAAGTCACCTATAATAGACTGAAGTAAACTACATGCCAAAGTAATGCCAAAAGTAAGAGAGGGTCACAGCTCCTCTGGGTAGGTATGGCTAGAGGCGCAATATATCTTCCCTGTTCTGGTCTTCTGACTTTTTATGTTCTGCCTTATCTCTACCAATTTTTCATCCAACCTGGTACAAGACAGTAATACGTTCCAGAACCATAAAAACTTAACTTCTGTTATGCAAGAGTGTAACGCAAGTGTTATCACAAATTTGCTCGGAGATACAACCAACTCATCAACAGAAATAGCAAAAACATAGAATCACAGAATGGTTTGGGTTGGAAGGGACCTTAAAGATCATCTAGTTCCAACCCCCCTGCCACAGGCAGGGACACCTTCCACTAGACCACATTTCTGTTGTCATAATGGCAATGCCTAGTAAAATCATGGCCACCAACATGAAAACACTACCCATACTAGCAGTTGGGGGTTTCGAAACAACATGCACTTGAGTTGGACACAGGTTGCAATTTGACTGACTCAGAGCAAAATGGATGAAAAATTGCTCTTCGAAGACCAATGCATTCAAAGGTGGACACTAATTCCGGGGCTCCCTGCTTCAGCTTCCAAAGTCGTGACCAAGAGAAGGTCTGAGCATCCATTACTCCAGCTGAAGTCAAACAGTAACTGCAGACACGTAAAGGTTCCCCAAATTAGGGAAGGGGAATCACTGGTTCTCAAACACTGCACCTCTCCAAGTCTGCAGTCCAGTCTAAAACTACTGATGTTAGGTGAGTGTTGCTATGGTCACTGTGATCTTAACAACAAGCCCTAGAAGTATCAGCAAAAAGAAAACATGAACCAAACTGAATCGGTTAGAAAGCTGTAGCAGCTTTACTGTTCTCTGCGGAACTGGGTTCAAGCAACACAGAAGGATGAATTTGACAAGTCTCCACCTGTTTGCCATTTGCCCCCATCACACTGCTTTTGAAGATGCAGCAGCTATGCCGTAGATGCTGACCTGTCAGCGTGACCACAAAATAACAAAACACTAAGTACAGCTAACATGCATAAAAAAATTTCCAAATTAGTGCCATAAATTAAATTCTTTCCCACAAAATGCCGAGCGTTAACACTGCAACACTGTCTTTTTGTTCATAAGGATTGTTCTGTCAAGCATGTTCTTACCCTGAAAGGTGGATCGGTCTTCTCCCTGTGTGGCGCTTGGTCCAGAGTGCCATCAGTACTGCTCCTTTTCAAGCTGGATGTGACATCAGGCACATTACTAAAATCTGTATTCAAAAGAAAACAAATAAATTAGAGGGTTATAGGTCAGGAAGAGGAAAAGTGTTTGCTTTTATCTGCAAGTACTTTCAGTGTCCAGTAGAAGTATATTCCTTCTCTCCAGGGGGACAGAAGGAATATAAAATTTGTGATCCTCCCCACTCCCCAGAAAATAACACAAGAGGTCAAAGCAAGGATCAACCATGCCTGGAAACTCTGCTTTCAAAACAGCAGCTGGACATCTAAGACCGTCTGAAGCAGCGCGCATGTTTGATCTACAAAAATAAACTTAACGCTCTTGTTAACAGCGTGCTTTCGAAGGCAGCATTATCTATAATCAGCACACTGTGCTGAGACAACCAGGGAGGATAATTAAATGCACTCAGTAGTTCTCCTTGGATGAGCACGCTATTGTTTGACACAACTTAGTCCTGAATCCTTTAAAGATCTAAGAAGAAAAGATATTTTTTTCCTTGGAACAAGCACCACAGGTCATAAAATGGACAAAACCTTTTCTTGTTACTAACAGTTTACCAATTTTACTAAGTTTGGAGTCCATGTACATAGTAGCTGGCACCATGCAAAACCCAGAGAAAGCACTGCTTTACCTATTGACAAACTGTAGTTTTCAATAACATTTATGTATAAACTCAAGATCTATCCAGTAATACTGAACATTCATATAAAAATTATGGGTTTTCCCTTTACATTTCTTCAACTGGCTGCTTAAAATCTGCAGAGATGTTTACATGGAAATTCTACTTAAAATTCTTAGAAGTGAAGCAAATTTCTCTGATTTTTAAGCTGCAGTAGCTGAAAATCATACAGCAGCCACCAAAAAAATAATGAGGAATTTTAGCAACCTCAGATGAATAGTAATAAAATGAAGGGTTTTTTAATTTATTGCTTTGTTTTCTAAGCCTCTAGGGTATAATGCACACCACGTTAGCACATTTTCAAACTCTTTCTCAACACCTACAAATGCTGGAGATTTATTTTTAAGTGAAAGCTGAGATTCTTATTTAGTCACTCACTCCAGCAACTGAGGTGGTAATTAAGAAAAATATCACTCATCTCGCAGTAAAATCAGGAGTATTAGCAATGATGAAATTGTGAAGGACAGTATCCCTCTTCCCAGGGTGCGGGTGTTGCCCTATCTGTGCAGAGCAGGACCAGCTCCTCTCAGCAAGAATTGACAAACATGGGCTGAAGCAGGGAGGGAAATGGGAATTTTAGGCCCAAAAGAGCACCTTATAGCCCATGAGGAGTCTTCCTGGGAAAACAAAACATGGCAGACAGACTTCATAGTAAAGCCAGGGAGAAAGAGGCAAGTAACTCAGTACAATGTCATCTTGATACTTTATTTTTCCATAAGTTATTAAGGTTCCTATGCCAAGCTTAGCATCGAGGCTGACACTTTCCACTCAGAGGCCCAAAACTTGAGTACTCTGTCATTTCCCTATCCTTGCAGAACCAAGGTCCTATGGCTTTTCTCCCCTCAAGTGTTTTTCACCTTTTCCTCCTGGAGTCAGGTGTGGCTCCTGATATCTCAGAGCCTACATAACATGCAACACCCCAGGAGTAACCACCTTTGCAGACAAAACATACTTTACACAATTCAACCAAACAGCCACCCATCTTCTTTAAGAACTTAACAAGAAGTCTGCTATGTCTATTTATTTTGTTCTGCTTTTACCTCTTCTTCCTCCACCCATGCTCAAATAATTTTCTCCTGTCCTCTGGACTTGTAATTTTGAGTCGCTCTTCTGTATATGGGTACACATGAATGCCTATTGCCTTCCACCACTGTCAGCTCCTGGGTTCACAAAAGGTAAGCTAATGCCTCAAACATTAATTGACTTTTAAATAACAGTTTTTCTTGGGGGTAAGGTGATGCCAAGAATATGGTTTACCATTTGTGCTCTTTTTACTTTTGGGTTTTAATGCGCTTCTCCCCCATACCTCCAAACAACATGCACCTGAGATTTTGCAGTGGCATAAAGGACCTAGTGTTTGATCCCAGGTAGTTACCTAAGGAGAAAAAACCCCTACGTTCTTTCCCTGATTTTACAAAGTGACCATTAAACATTGTTTTCCTTCACAAAACAGGAAGTAAAACTAACCTATGTAAGCAATGAAGAGAAAGCATAAATGTAGGAAGCGGAAAATAAGGTAAAACAATCAGCAAACAGAAGAAATCAGGATAACAACATCCAAAGTAGGCAAACTGAGTATCATATCACTTTGTCAAGATGATCTATCTTTTCCTCCTTTCACCCTCATTTTTGTTTTTCCTTTGTAGTCTATA